>NC_085115.1:10000000-11381500 GCF_030269925.1 Bombyx mori | reverse complement strand
AGTATTTACCTATTTTGAAGTTGTATTCGGTAAATGTCCGGCTCGATAGGGCCAAATTATGTTGTGTAAACAAGTTTGTTGAGTTAAATTTAAATTCCCAGAAACTAAACCGACTAAAAAGGGGAAGGTACTCACAAATGATTGCTTTCTATATTTTGTGGTCTTCTGTCCCCGGGGCACTGTTCTGGATGCTGGAGTTTTTAATACACGGACACACGCACAAGTTGAATCGCAAAGTTTGCGAAAAACAGTATTTTTGAATTAAAATACTTTTTAATTTGGCGCGCGCGCGGTTTGAAAGCGTCGACTATAGTTCTTTTCTTCGCCCGCTAGGAGGCGCGTTACATTTCTTCATTATGCCGATAGATGGCGTGGATTAGGAAAAGGAAATTTTAGTCGGTTTCCTAACACAAATATTAAATTAAGTTTTATTTACATTTCATACGAAAGCTTATAAAGCGCTTCACATATTTGAATAACTAGTACTGATTAAATTTACATATTCAAGTCGCAGTCATTTTGTAATGAAAGTACGCACGTACCGCATACAGCTTTTGAGTATTCTCACGGTACGAATATTAACTGAATTAAGAGGAAAATTGTGGCGAATGCAAATCAACAAATCGTCGTTGTCGAACTAAAATCTGCTATGTGCCGTTTTTGAGATTTTTACTTTTTGACCATTTCGTATAGATAGTAGATATTTCGTCTATCTACCGTATAAAAAAAACTGTTATGTGTCTATAGCTTTAATATTTATCTTTAGCCTTCATATGACATAGTTCTTAAAAATTCACCTTCATATAAAAAAAATTACGAAAATGTTTTTTTTACTCGTTAATTCTAAATATAATTTTTGCACATAGCAGCTTTTGGTTTGACAGCGATGAAATTCTATTGTTTATTTCCGCGCGATTCTTCTCCATTTCACAGATCTAAGTAGGTAATTTTCGTGGCCGTGAACGCAGCAAGAGCGGCTAACGTTGCCGCAACTGCTACTACCGCTGCAGTGGATCCTGTGACCTTCAAAGCCAGTCCCATGAGAATGGAGACCAGCATTTGCGCTACGAACACACAACTGCTCACTACAGCCACATCTGTGCCGATACCGCGTTCCTGTCCGCAACCTCCACCGGAGCTATCCCACTGCAGAAAGAGATTTTTGTTTTTTTTAATTCACGAATCATTAAAACGGTTTCATTACTGGTGGTAGGACCTCTTGTGAGTCCGCGCGGGTAGGCACCACCACCCAACATATTTCTGCCGTGAAGCAGTAATACGTTTCGGTTTGAAGGGTGGGGCAGCCGTTGTAACTGTACTTAAGACCTTAGAACTTATATCTCAAGATGGGTGGCGCATTTACGTCGTAGATGCCTATGAGCTCGAGTAACCACTGAACACCAGGTGGACTGTGAGCTCGTCCAACCATCTAAGACATTAAAAAAAAATCTTAATTTGACAAGCAAAATTATTTATCTGAGCTTATATTTTTAATTACAATACATTGGCTACGGTCGGAAACAGAACCCAACTCATCCAAGAGTTAGTGTTCAACGTCGCTTGCCCAAGCGACATAATTGTGCTTATGTAAACTAAGTCTCAGTTATTTAGTATATAACATATATTTTTTTAATATAACGCCTGCCCCATCCTTCAAAACGTATAACTGCTTCACGACTGAAATAGACAGGGTGGTAGTACCTTTTCGTGCGTGCTCAAAATACGCCCTACACCAGTAATTTTTCGTAAGTCAAATTTGAAGTCAGTAATAAATATATTATTATAGAAAGCTTATTAATGTAAATGCCATCTCATCATCATATTTATGTTAACTAATTACTGAAAAGCCCTCTGAAGGAATTGTTAATTGAGACAGTAATTACATTTTCTTCGAAGCGCCTGACTGGTTTTATTTTCCCGCTTATTCCTTTCATACTTTTTGTAATTAATAACCATTATATTTACAGATTACATGACATAACATTTACGAGTAATATGTATGATGAACTAAGGTGATAATAACCAACAAGTCATTAAGAACAAACAAATGAAAACAAAATGTATTGAAACTGGTGGTAGGACGTATTGTGAGTCTGCACGGGTAGATACCGCCACCCTGCCTATTCCTGCCGTGAAGCAGTACTGCGTTTCGGTTTTAAGGGTGGGACAGCCGTTGTAGTGTAAAAACCTTAGAACTCATGTCTCAAGGTAGGTGGCTGCATATGTCTATGGGCTCCGGTGGCCCCTTAACATCAGGTGGGCCGTGATATCGTCCGCCAACTTAAGTAACGAAAAAAAAACTTTTATATTTGTCGCTTAAATAGGTGAACGAGTTCAGTGCCCACTTGACGTTAAGTGGTTACGGGAACCCATAGACAGGCATGAATGTCGCCATCTACCTTGAGAAATGAGGTTTAAGTCTCAATTGTATAATACAACCGGAACGCATTACTGCATCGTAGCCGAAATAGGCAGGGCAATGGTACCCATATGTGCAAGCTTACGAGACGCCTTACTGCCAATAAATTTAATGTAAAGCTTAATTCATTTATATGATTTCTTGTTTCTACACAATTCCCGAACAATTTACTAGAAACACCCAAACGACTCTACCGAATCTTTGAATATAGTATGTATATTATCGTATACAATCATAGAGCCTTGGTATAGTTATCGTAAGTAATGGGATAACCGTATAATGCGGGCCACACACATCAAAGGCTAGCTCATGCGGTAAATACTCGAAGGCTTAACTTTGGTACTTAGTCATATAGCCTCTCATCAATTGTGGCGTAGAATTATTTATGATCCTATACAAGTTACCTTGTGTTAAATATGTAATTGTTTAGTTTTCTAAATTAATAAATAGGTATTTGAATCATCACTGTTACAAGTTAATAAATAATTATAATAATCGGAAATTGTTGTTAAATATATTTGATGTGTGTGTGTGTGTTTTTTTTTTTAAATAAAAGAGTTTTTTTTTCTCTGTAGTATACGATGATGCCAACGATGACGAGCATACAGCCCACTCGATGGTGAGTCTGGTGAGACTGTCATGGATGTCAGCAATGCCAGAGGCACAGCCAAACCGTTGCCTATCGGTGTTTTGCTTGTTCGGAATCAAGTATTCTATGATATTCTAGAAAGACCTTACCATAAACTTATTCAATAACGTTTTTCCTACCACTCCGCACACAAAACGAAACCGAACGATCTATATAATAGCTATTTTTCCAGACTTACATTTGTTAATTCCCATTAACGGCCGTCTGGTGTAGTGGTAAGTGACATAGTCACTACACAAGGGGGTCGCGGGTTCGAATCCCACCAAGGGAAGAATAAATGTCTTTTCCAGGGTTATGGATGTATATTAAATATATGTATGTGTATAATAAAAATCTTACATTTATATCCGTTATCTGGTACCTGTAACACAAGTTCTTTACGAACTTATCACGGGACCAGTTAACGTGGCGTGATTGTTAGTAAATATTTATTTATTTATTTATTATTGAAGAACATGTTTCTTTTTATTTATTTTTTATTGCTCACAGGATTGGACGAGCTCACAGCCCACCCATATTTGGTGTTAAGTGGTTACTGGAGCCCATAGACGTCTACAACGTAAATACCGCCACCCACTTTGAGATATGAGTTCGAAGGTCTCAGTTTAGTTATTATTCTATATAACATATTCTATACTGGTGGTAGGACCTTTTGGGAGTCCGCACGGGTAGGTACCACCACCCCGCCTATTTTCCGCCGTGAAGCAGTAATGCGTTTCGGTTCGAAGGGTAGGGTAGCCGTTGTAACTATACTGAGACCTTAGAACTTATATCTCGAGGTGGGTGGCGCACTTACGTTGTAGATGTCTATGGGCTCCAGTAACCACTTAACACCAGGTGGGCTATGAGTTCGTCCAACCATCTAAGCAATAAAAAATATAAAAAAATACATCCGAAACAAAATTCTTTATTGGTACCTGGAGCATCTCACGTCTGTGTCTTGAACACAATCCGACGTTCCTCAAATGAAGTATAAAAGGTGTTTTCAACGATAAATAGCGTACCTAGTATTAGTAATGACCATTAGAGGCAACGACTACTTACCATGGCCTGCAAATATCTGGCAAGATTTTAATTCAACAGCAATCAAAAATGGTGTCCAAAAATACACATGTGTGTTAGAAAAGACGTTGTTTCCCGAGCGCTATAACATGTCTTTCTTCAAACGAGGTTTTGGGAGAGTACTTAACGGTAGGCAGCGGTTTAACTCTGCCCCTGGCATTGCTGAAGTCCATGGGCGACGGTAACCACACACCATCAAGGGAGCCGTACGTTTGTCTGCCTACTATGCAATAAATAAATAAAAATACTGTAGCCGATATTAGAGTGCAAAAGTACTGACCATCCCAGTGGCGTGGTAATGTGCGACCAGTAGATATGGCATCGTGAACAGCGTAGAATACATGACGCCCGCAGTCCAACTGAATAGAAGTACTGAAGCAGGATCCCGCAGTACGCAAAGCATCAGCATCCCGCAACTATACGTACATAGACCGCCGACATAAACCTTCTTGGCGCTACAATTAAAAAAAATTAGATTAAATAAAGCTTAATATTGATACGCCCTGGGGTTCGGGATAAATTAAAATTATACCGAAGTACATATTAAAACTATTTAACACTTAGAACACTTCACAAACCCTTTAAAATTCTCAATTCACCTCTGTCGCTTCGCTTCAGGTGATTCGTTTGCTGTTTCGCTTCGAGTAGTTCCGATTACTAACTGACTGTGTGCAGAGATGCAACTTTTATAGTCGATACGACATCCCTAGATTTATCGAGTACATTCTGGGCAAGTCGAGTAGCTTCGATGTGTGTTTCTGCTATTTGACAATAGATGGCGTTGTACTTTTCGATTTCAATAACCTTCAATATTCGTTTTGGCTATTCGGCAATAGATGGCGTTACTCTTACCGGCGTAACAATATATGCATCATCCTCGATGCCATTAGGAAGGGTCTGTCTTTTAAGACTGTCATTTGTAGTATAATAATATACGAATTTTAATAAATTTTCTTTGACTGTTTTTTACGACATTAATGGGCGAACGAGCTGACGAACTATCTGGTGTAAAATTACCGGACCTCACAGACATTACAATATGAGTACCGCCATACACTTTGAGATACGAGGTCAGTCTCATTGTATTGTATAGCTGCTGTCCAACTCTTCAAACCCATGACCAGGGACGTCTTAAGCTAGGATGGGGCCCTTGGGCACACAAGAAGAGGCCCTTTTGGAAAGTAAAACAAGTAATTATAATAACATTTTTTTACTGAGTTTGAGACCATTTATTATAGGTAATCAAATACAGTATGATAAAATATGTCATTAATGATATTAGAATGCTGCTGCTTTTTTGGTTACGATTTCGATAACGGTTTCTTTCGGGATTTCTGTTGAGCAAAATCTTCTATTATAGTCATAGTATATGCCTTGTAAATACCTTCTGATTACTGATTTGTGAAAAAAGTGTACTGTGCCCGACAAAAATGTTTTGAGAATAAACGTGTGAGAAAAATTGTCGGTCTTTCGGGGCCCCCTGAGAATGGGGGCCCTGGGTACGGGCCCCGTGTGCCCTTATGGTAAAGACGGTATTGCCCATAACTGTTTCGTAGTAGAAATAAACGGATTTTGCCGTTGCTGCCGTTGCTACACTTTGCTACCGTTGCAATGCAAGGCGCATTAAGCATCATCAGTAAATTATATTTTTTTAAATAGCATTTGTTTATACCTATTAATACCTTACAATTAATACTCAATACAAACCAAATACTTACAATTTAATTTGAAATGTACCAAAAAGTACTAGCTTAAAGGTCACGTTACCTGGTCATAAAATTATTTAAAAAAACTACAAAGACCACATGCTTCCTTGCGTAATACACACTTTAAGACTTATTAATAACGATCTAAATATTCGGACTGCAATGTACGAAACGATATCAAAAAACTTAATAGGATATCGATTCAATAAAAATGTGTATTACGCTTAGAGACGCAGTAATCTAAAAAAAAAAATGTTTATCGATTTTTAAATCTGCGAAACCGATGAAGTGCCAGCCGGGAAGCTAGACTAAAGTCAAGGTGTCTCTCTGATCTTGTTAACACTAGGAAATACGAAGACAGACTTCTCGTGTCAAGTTTAAGGACAACTGATTTCAAACGCGACAATATATGCTCGAGATCAAAATTTAACTTGCTTTAAAATAATTTTAAACGGTTTTATGAGATTTGAAATTAGAAAATGTCACTTCCACAGTGAAAAAAATATGTTTCACAAGAGTTTTCTTTGAATTTCGGGAGTCCTGGACATAATTAGAATTAATTACTCTTGTAGTTTAACTTCACGTTTTTAATGTAATTATATTTATAATTGCCGAAGTTTCGAATCTACTTATATATATATATAAATGACTTGCTGTTCGTTAGTCTCCCTAAAACTCGAGAACGGCTGGCCCGATTTGGCTAATTTTGGACTTGAATTATTATTTGTGGAAGTCCAGAGAAGGTTTAAAAGGTAGATAAATATGAAAATGCGCGGAATTAAATAAAAATAATAATTTTATTTTCCCTTTGATGTGTCCCCCGCCGGACCGATTTCTTTTGTTTGTTTTAGGTTATTTTATACTAAAGTTTAGGTCTTGTATTTATCGATTGAGGCACTACGAAGTCTGCCGAGATGGAATCTATGCTATGATCAGTTGGCGGTCAGGGAGTATAGTCATAAAAGCACAGCAATCGAGTAACCATCCAACCAACAGTGTAACCATCAAGTTCAATAGAAAATTACATAAGTAGGTTCGCATTTATTTCATTCTGCGCTTGTTGCAATAATAAGACTTACCCAAGTTTCTTGATAAGCCTTTCGATGACTGTAGAATAACACGCACAGGATAGAGAATACATCGCCATTCCCCAACATCCAAATCTTACACCTGCCTCATAGTTGATGCGGTCTTCACTTCCAACTGGCGCCTGAAAATATTTTGATAGCAAAATAACGGCAGTATTATTATCTACAGTGAATGAAAGTAAATCGGTATAAACAAACATAATAAAAATTAAACGATAATATTTTGTTTATGTTTTACGATTGCTTTTAGGTTTTTATTTTTATTTTTGATTGTTCAGGTGGGTGGACGAGCGCACGGCCCGCCTGGTGTTAAGCGGATACAGTGTAGACATCTACAACGTATATGCCGTCGCCCACCTTGAGACATGAGTTCCAAGGTCTCAGTTTTAACAATACAACGGCTTCCTTCAAACCGAATGCATTACTGCTTTACGGCAGAATTAGGTAGGGTGGTGGTACCTAGCCGTGCCGACTGACAAGGCGTCCTAATACCAAGGCGTCCTAATATACATACGCCTTCTTTCTCGTCTACCTTTGGCATTGTCGATGCCCATAGCTGGTGGTAACGATTTTCACACATTTGTGTCGCAGGCTCGTCTTATTGTTGAAACAAAAAAAAACAAAAAAATATATTCACAAACAATCAGTTTGGGATACGATATAATTTCTAATTGTAATTGCTTTGTTTTTATTACTGTTAAAATGGGAAACATAAGCTAATAGTTTGTTTGAAAAAGAATTAAATAGTTCATGACGGTAATTTCTTACCGCTGGATTCCCTCCAAAGACGGATTCGCCAACGAAGTCGGTGAAGTACAATGAATAGCAAACGTGTGCCATCCAGCAGAAGAGATTAGTGAGGCAAACGATGCGAAGGGAGCCCGGCATCACCACAATCGACTTGAGATAATGCCCCAAAGAGAGAGGCTCTGCGCCGTGTGGGCTGTCCGATATGCTGATTGTGTTCCCGGCCTCTGCAGACTGTAATCCATAAAATGTAATATCTGTTAAAGAACTCAATGATGAAAGCCTACAACGCTAGGCCATGACTTGCGCTAAATGTATAAAATACACGAAATTTAATGGAAACACTCGCGCGATACCTGTCCTATTATTAAATTTAGATAAATTTATATAAAATTTAAATTTAGATTAAATTTTTGTACTAGCTGACCCGGCTTCGACTTTGTAGGGCATCAATCAATAAATAAAATACTTAAACTTTTGTTTAAAATAAACTTAAAACAAACAAAAGGAATCCGTTCGACGGGGGACTAAGGAGAAACAAAATTGTTATTTTTATTTAATTCTGAGCATTTTCATATTTATCTACCTTTTAAACCTTCTCTGGACTTCCACAAATAATTCTGTATCAAATTAGCCAAATCGGTCCAGTCGTTCTTGAGTTTTAGCGAAACTAACGAACAGCAATTCATTTTTATATATGTATATAGATTCCTTAAACAATTTTTTATTAATGAAAAAAAAGGTTATTAATTTCTTTACAATAACTGACTCAATAAGTTAATCTATTCGTTTATCATTTAGTCTAAAAAAACAAACGTCAAATTGGTAGTAATAATATGTATTACAAATATTATAAACATTAAAAACGGTTAATTCTAATTATCAAATTAAGCCCAACTTTGGATCTTAGTTGTTAAATATTATGTATAATAATAAATTTTATGTAGATGACAACAACCCGGAGTCTCAAGTGCTGAAGTTTGAATCCCAGGTGTTTTGGTTAACATTAATTATTTCAAGCGGTATTAGCGTCTGTCTTCGTACGAACGAAGTTCATTGACATTACGATTATGGTACATCTCAGTATTATCACGTCTTATATCTTAATGAATACGTTAATGAGTACAAATGATAGACGTGCCCCGCGGTTTTCTCCGGGTTCATTTTGTAAAAAATGAATTATCTTGCATTTTTCTGGGAGAATTAAAATCAATTATGTTGCTGGATCTGGACCATAGACTATATACTAAACACAGACTAAATATATTATTAAAACGGTTTACTAAGTAAATGAAAAACTTGTCATTTTTATTGTGGAATATATATTTTTATTGCTTACATGAGTGGACAGGCTCATGGCTCACCTGGTCTAAATGGTTAACCGGAGTCCTTAGACATGAACAAAGGAAATGCCGCCACCCCCTATGACATATTGACATATTTGAAGTCGTCGTGGCCTAAAGGATATAAGACGTCCGGTGCATTTGTATGAAGCGATGCACCGGTGTTCGAATCCCGCAGGCGGGTACCAATTTTTCTAATGAAATACGTACTCAACAAATGTTAACGATTGTCTTCCACGGCGAAGGAATAACATCGTGTAATAAAAATCAAACACGCAAAATTATAATTTGCGTAATCACTGGTGGTAGGACCTCTTGGGAGTCCGCACGGGTAGGTACCACCACCCCGCCTATTTCCGCCGTGAAGCAGTAATGCGTTTCGGTTCGAAGGGTGGGGTAGCCGTTGAGACTGAGACCTTAGAACTTATATCTCGAGGTGGGTGGCGCATTTGCGTTGTAGATGTCTATGGGCTCCAGTAACCACTTAACATCAGGTGGGCTGTGAGCTCGGCCACACATCTAAGCAATAAAAAAATAAAAAAAACATATGGGTTCTAAACCACAGTTTTATTGTACAACAACTGACGCGACCTTCAAATCAAAACGCATTACTGGTTTACGGCAAAAATTTGTAGGGTGGTGGTACCTATCCGAGCGACCTCACGAAATGCCTAGTAAGAAACATACAAACAAAACAATAACAAACATAAACTTTCACAATTATATTGACAATATATAACTATAGATTATATTATAGTAGAACTATCTTTTATTTGTATTTCTTGCCTTGTATTTCTTTCTTCATGAGGCCGTATATATAAATTTTACCAAATGTTAACGTGTATTAAAAGGAAAAAAAATTGTATATCATGTAGTTCAAATGAATTAAAAATTGAAAAAGGATATGTTTTGTTAGCTACCCATAATAATCGATAGAACTTACTTCAGACTGGCCAACTGTTCCATAACTAGAATTATCTTTCTTAATTTTATCGAGAGCCTGTTCCTCATCGAAACTTTCTTGAGCACGCTCGTTTTCAGCCATTTTCCTAAATTCATCTTGTTCGTTTAGCTTGTCGAGCGGTATCTCTTTGAAGCTGGTCACCGTTGCGGTGACGCACGCCACGAATATAGCCGTGATCAGTGAAAACACCGCTCTAACGTGACCCCCTAATATTTCGCCTGAAAATTTACATTAATTTTGCTATACTGATGCGCTGGTGCAATAGTTAGTGCTTCTGTCTGCGGGGACGAGACGAGGGTCTCGGGTTCGATTCCCAGATCGGGTCAACTTTTGTGTAAAGAACAGCTTTGTTTGCTATTTGTCTGGGTATTTATTATCTATATATGTATTTATTTAAAAAGTATATAATTATTTATATCAGTCTCTGGTTATCATAGAATACTATTTTGGGGCCAAATGAGTGTGTGTGACTCGTCCCCGATTATTATTGTTATTGTAACCAATAAACCTTTAATATAATTTTATGTACACTCTGTGCAAATATATAACACCCCTATTTCTTATGATCGACACGATGTGTGATGTAGAACTCGTTCACCCATCGCTGGTTTGGGGCTTACGACAAAGGGAAGATCTTCCATCGAGCGGGTGATATTGCTCGGTGGACCGACGGTCCGAATGTTGTTGTTCGGAACTTGTATATATGCAAGCTTGTCTTGAAAATTTCGTAAGCGAGATTCAGGCATCTGTCAAATATCTTGCGTTGTATGATGGCTACCCGCCACACTGGTATAAAAAAACCAGCAAACAGTCAACCTGGTGGTGGATGATTGCCGCAGTCCATACACATCAGATGGCGAATACCCACCCGCTCAGTTTGCGCTATGAGGTGAAACGTTCGATGGTACTGTAATATGGTTATCTTACGCTGGCTGTGTGTCTACTGTGCTCCTATTTTTGGAACGAAGTTACTTTTGGGACGATGCGGAGGGGTACCCTAACCGGGAAAAATCGTCCGTAACGTAAGACTTTTATTAGTAATGCACACAGTGTACGACTTAACTTTGTAATAACGTACAAAAAATAGCATATTTTTATTATATATTTTTTTATAAATTATTGTGAATAAAGTTGATAACTTTGTAAAGTAGTTTTTTTTATCATTAAAAAAATCATAATAAAAAATGTATACGCGAATAATTATTTTCTTTACACCTCGAACAGAACTTAAAATTAATATTTTTATAATAATGAACTTGGTTCCTATCCGGTGTCCCACGACACCACACCTTCCTTTTTTTTGCTTCATATTCGTGTTGATGAACTATTTGGCTCTCATGCAATTAAGTAGTCTAACGTACTCTACTGATAACTGTTAAATACCTAGTTTAGTTTCGTCCCAGTTGATGCCTCCGAGTGCGTATCCCATAAAACCTCCCAGGCCGGCCATCACCGTAAAAGTACTTAGTCCTTTTGCATGATCCTCTGAAACGAAAAAATATTATCCACAAACAGTTTATTGACCAATATATCAGTGGACAAATCTATACTAATATTATAAAGAGGAAAGATTTGTTTGTTTGTTTGTTTGTTTCGAATAGGCTCCGAAACTACTGGACCGATTTGAAAAATTCTTTTTCCATTAGGAGCCGACATTGTCCCTGATGAACATAGGCTACTTTTTTTTCATTTTTTTTTATTTTATTTTTTTGTTTTCATGTGTGTTTTAATGTTTCCGAAGCGAAGCGAGGGCGGGTCGCTAGTACTTATATATTGTAATTGAAATCTTGAGTTTTAAAGTTAAAGGTAAAGTTATAGACAGTGAAATGTTTGGTTGAATGTGGTAAAGGGGGATATAAAGGAGAATAACCTCACCCAGAAGGATGCCGAAAGCCGGGAAAGTGGAGGAGCTTAAGTGGGAAAGCGGACCCTGGCACTAGACTGTGAAAACGCTTGGAGGAAGAAGAAGAAGAAACAGTGAAATATCTCATGCCTAAACTAGATTGAGATGCAGAACACTTATCTATTGGTCTTAATTTCTTTTTCACACACTTTTTAACCGTATGATTTAATGTATTTGTGTTTTGTAACATTGGTCACCATATTTATTAGAATAATGTTAGATAGTGGACAAAATTCCGTGATTTGCGATTCATTCATCTCGGGACACGATATCAAAGTTTTCATAACATGCTACGGCTGTGCACTCTTCAAACGGAACATGGTGGTACCTACCAAGCGACCATAATACCTTCCTACCTACCACGAGTAATCACGAAAATATATTAATATCGTAGGCTTTTTTATCACAATGCACGGTTCGTTCATCCATAGTTTCTGTACTTTCTTAAGAATGACAATTTGACATTTGTTATGGAAATACCGAAAAAACGGATAAAATAGAATGTTTGTGTCATCTTGAAGTTTGAAAACGTAGATTAGATAAATAATAATACAAAAATCAGAAAACCAAAAACGGAGAAATAAATGAAACACCATAAGTAGAAACAAAAAAGTAATTGCCTATATGACACGTTGCAATGGATAATGGAGATACAACGGCAAAAAATGGATGCCTATAATCAAAACTAATCCCATCGTGAACGCTGTTCTTAATTAAGCGATAACAGACAATGCAACAGTTGTCTAGTTTTTTTTACAAAATACAAATTTACCTTAGTGCATATGGCATATAGTAACAGAATCAAAAATACATTAATTTACATGAAAAAATCAGAACTAAAATAACAGAACGTACTCTCGTACATTCTTAAACTAAATATTTGGAAACATCAAATATTAGTTTGTAGATGATTCCGTCCTACATAACAAGAAGCTAAAACAAGCAAACTTCCGAAGAATAAGACGCGAAGATGTCGTATCTATTTGGTTAATATCATGTGTATGTGTAAGTTACTCAGAATATTAAACTTCATACAAATATTTGAGAGGATACGTACACTATGCTAAGAAAGAAATAGGCTCTTTTATATATTTAAATGACTTTTTTTTTTTAAGATATGTCCTTAAACTCGATGAAAAATATGTTAAGTGTACTATAAAATTTTAGTAACAAAAAGCCTTTGTCTATATTACAAACTATAGCTCTTTCTAATTATTTTTATTGTGTGTGTTTTCTTTAAATGTTCGCATTTTATACGGAAGTAGAGAAACGAAGAAAATCTGTATTCCATTTATAATTTAGGATGAGGATGACGATTTTCTAATAAATTACACCATTCACGGAAGGTAATGTTTCAAGGCCAACTATTTTTTTAAAAAGCAGAATATACGCTTGATCTTATTGAATTTATAGTCTCCTGTTTGACTGACGTTACAGGGTGGTAAGGTAATATTATCTATATAAAAGCATTATTTTTATATTATTTTTATAGTAGACCTTACTTAATTTATATTGTAAAGTATTATTTATACGGGACAATAAAAGCCATGTTTTCGTTGAATAGAAAACCGTCCCCACCCTGTATATACCAAATTTAGACTTATTAGATAGATTATTATTTATAACATGGATGAATAGATATGACACTTTCTGTCAACGATTTGACAGTCAACAAATTGACGGTAATTATGGACCAGAGAGTGAGCGACACAAGCTAGTCATTATCCCGGGATCTTGCAAATTGTTTCATTGTTTTTGAAATCCTGTTTTAACGCGCCTACCATGTAATTATAAACCAGGTACCTCCGACCAGGACAGAATCAGCTATTGACCCCGACTGTTAGTCCACGGAAATATTTTCACAGATTTCGAATAGAATTCCAAAGAGTTTCACTACCGCTTCCCACTTTCGGTGATTTAATTAGATTAGTGTCAATTTTGAAGTAATTTAATTTTATTTTTATTGCTTCAGACGTATAGACGATGCCCGACAATATACGCGGCGTTGAATGTCAGGCCTTGCTACTTATGTAAGGAATGTTCTGGAGACCCATTAGACAACGCATATCTGGACACAAAAGTAACGCGATCTACCAGTCCGTCGGAACCGCATTTATTAGAGATATAATTACGTCCAATAGCCAGACATCGCTTAGCACGGAGTCGCCCTGTCGATATTATGGTAGGTGTGATAAAGAAAATGATACAAGAATAAAAAGGCCTATTGGTGAATGTCGTCAGCCAACTAAAGACGTGAGATCGGAGATAAAATTGTAATGAGTGAAGCTCTGACTGCACCGCCCTGGGATGTAGTACCAGATGGACCGATATCTAGTAGTTTCATCCAAGCAAATGTAAATCGAACAAATACTGTAAATCATTTTGAAGTCGTCGTGGCCTAAAGGATAAAACGTCCGGTGCATTCGTATGTAGCGATGCACCGGTGTTCGAATCCCGCTGGCGGGTAACAATTTTTCTAATGAGATACAACTGTTCACGATTGACTTCCACGATGAAGGAATAACATCGTGTAATAAAAATCAAACCCGCAAAATTATAATTTTCGTAATCACTGGCGGTAGGACCTCTTGGGAGTCCGCACGGGTAGGTACCACCACTCCGCCTATTTCTGCCGTGAAGCAGTGATGCATTTCGGTTCGAAGGGTGGGGTAGCCGTTGTAACTATGCTGAGACCTCAGAACTTATATCTCAAGGTGGGTGGCGCGTTTACGTTGTAGATGTCTATGGGCTCCAGTAACCATTTAACATCAGGTGGCCTGTGAGCTCGTCCATACATCTAAGCATTAAAAAATAAAAATACTGACGAGTGGAGCTAGTTAGTACTAGAATCAGATGGAGTAATCCTTACACTTCCGTTTTCATCGGCTGTGATATCGCTTTGAATTTGTTTCCAAAGAAACAAAAAAAAAGACTTTTTACGATCAAAATCAGAATGCATATAAAGCACAGGTATTAACCGATTTTTTCGGTTGTTGTTTGTAAAAAGCCGAAATAATGAGATAAATCAATCATGTCCAGGCGTCACTGATAAAATATGTTTCATGGTTCATCGCTGTGTCTACAGTCACATGCCGTGACGTTTGAAGTACAAATATTGAAATAAAATTCATTGTATCAATTAAACTAGGTTAAGGCTTCAGAAGAATGTTCTGAATGTAATTAACAATTATCTACCGCTGTTTACGTTCAAAATTTCGGGGAAAAATTACACGCGTTAATTCCAGGAGACGTGTGATTCACCGAACAAATAAATAATTTTAATCTATGTTAATGAGTTTGCTTATTGTATTTATGAGTTTGCAAAGCCGAAGATTACGCGTCTCAGTATCGTTAAAGTGCTCTGTTCCGAGATTAATTCAGTTAAGTACTCGCACTGCATCAGCTCACATAAACCTAAGTGACATTTGATAAATTAAATCATATCTTCTTCCCGAACGAATAACGGATAATTATCATAAAAAGGCCTTGAAAGAAATTAGGCTTTGATAGCTAGAAAATTTTATGAACAACAACTAGAGATCCAATCAATCAAAATTATTAAAATTATGTAATTTTTTATTTTTGATAGGAGCTCTTAAGGAATTCAAGATCACGCGGTACACCTCAAATAATATAAGAAACGTAGTACCTCTTATAATATGTTAATGGGTTAAGTATTAGCATAACTAAATTTGAATAGTATGCGATACTGACCTGGTACTGTCACGTCGAGGAGATAAGCCCGGGCTGGACTCTGACAGGCGTCTGCGTCGAAATCCAAGAACACAGTTCCTAAAACTGTGAACACTACGCCCCAGGGATGATAGTTCTTTTCTGGAGTTTCCAGTGAACTGCGGGGTCCTAGCACGGCGGGCGTTGAAGTCGAATTCGATGAATACTCGTCGCCTAACAGGTAGCCTATTGACTCTCCGTTAGGCACTAGAATTAAACCTAAAAAAAAGGATTGTTCGAAATTGCAGCTTTGTGGTTTTCTATTAGATCAGCTTTGAGCGGTTCAGTGGAGTACGCAGATATGAAATTCAGAGAACGTTGATTTTTTCCCTACCTATGCTGATAGCCTTGAGAGGCAATTTCAGTTTCACCCTAACGTGTGTAGGTGAGCTCACGGGGCTCAAACTGGAGTGTTGCTAAAACTGACCCTAGCAAGAGCAGTGTTTCGCAGAATCTACCATCGGATCGGAAACGCGACCCACTGAGAAGATCCGGCGAGTAACTCAGTGAGCTGTGTCTATGGGTTAATTCGCTCGTCGAGCCCTTCGTCGCAAGCGACGGGTTCGACGAGGACGGTGACCGGAGTTGATACCCGTTCTCCGATGTTTCCCTTAGTCGCCTTTTACGCCAACCAAGGGTTGTTGACAACACAGAGCCAAACGTTTGTTCTTCTTTCATGAAGTAAGGCGTGTTTTTTGCGACTTCTACTTGCGGTATGCATTTTATTTTGTATGAAAGTATTGAAACGAAACTAAGATTTATGTTACTGTCCTATTGATTAAGTTAGTAGTATTTTTTTATCAAATAAATAAAATTAATTAGAATTTAACTTAAAGTAGGTACTAATGGAAAAGGGTCTAAGTGCCATAATTTTGTATGGCTCCTACAACAAAACAACACTAAATTACTTGACACTAAATGGATTAACTAAATTTTCAAATTATGTTCGATTTTGAAAAGCCGACCGGAAGCGTTTAGTACTTACCTAGAAAAACGCCCAACGATAGTAAAACTATAAACGGCCTGCGTCTCCCAAACTTCGAACGACATCTGTCACTCAATGAACCCAGTAGTGGAGTCATGAAGAACCCTATCAACGGTGACAGAGCCCATACTAAAGTCATTTCTTCATGCGGTACCCCAATCTGTAGTAACGTCGGAGACACGAAAGCGGTTTCGCCGGCGTATGAGAATTCTATGCCCATTACGGCGGCAGAAATACGCATTAACTCGACGCGGCTTTTCCTCCTGAAATCATAAATCTGTTTATTTCTCCCGCGAAACAGTTTTGAGTTCCAGTTTTAAGAATGGCATAGTTGAGACGCTCAGCACAGTTAGTGAGTAGAACACGTTTCCGACTTCGCCTTAACATCTCAACGCGGTGAAAATCATGGCGAGATTTATGGATTCATGTAACTAATAAAACCCAAGTGAGTCGTGAGATACGCAATAAAAAAAGTATAAGTTTAATAACCAATGTTTTTGGCATTGAGAATCGTGTATGCGGTCATCTTGAAAAACAAATAAATTTATCTCTACTACCGATTTCCAAAAGTAAGCCGCATAAAACACTTCGATAGCAGTCTTATCACCTGTTGTTGAAGTTGAATTTAATATTACTGAAGTAAAACAAACTCTTTTTTTTTTAGGTGGGATAGATGACCTCACGGCCTACTTATTGTTATCAGTCTTGAGGTCGTATGGCCGAAATCTCAGTTGACTAAATACGACTTTTCAAAACAGAATGCGTGATTTAAAAAAACAGCGCTCTGGTAGAAACAGAGAAGCCGCAGTATCACTGATATTCTATTAGGTTGAGAGTTGAGAGAGAGAGAAGAGTTGTTCCATTAGGATAATGTACTTGAATGGTTTTGTTTCGTATCAGTCCAGCGACACGACTGTAAAGCCAAATAAAATGCCAACGGAAGAGTTTTGTATAAAATTTGCGGTAGCGATGAATAAATAATACGAATTCAGAAAAATAAAACGTAACGGCAGATGTCAACGTTCAATTTTGTAAAAACAAAAACAAGCTGAGTTTTAAACTTTTGAAAATTCTAATTAATTTAAGAAATCAAAACTTCAATTAAAATTTTAGGAACGAAAATCATGATTTCCTACGACGAAATCGCCAGATGAATTCTTTTAGAGGTGAATCTCAACCTTCATCAGGTAAAAAATTATAAAGCTATGTATGTATATTATCACGTCATATCAATGATCTATGTACCTTTACTACGAGTAATATTTGAAAGAATACACAAGGCAATCGAAACTCCTTAGGCTAAATTTGTTATTGCTTAAATTACTGGTTAAAGAATTAACAACAGTGGGTAGAAAAGGGCAACAAAAAAATTCTCCATTCTTAAAAAAACGATATAAATAAATGCACTTTGAAAACTTTTTTATTGCCCGTGTACGCAGACGATCATACGGTCCACCTGATGGTGAGTGGTTACCGTCGCTCATGGACGCTCAGACCCAAAACGCTGCCCACCGTTAAAACTAAATTCTTTTCTTACCTAAATATATCACTATATTCGCTATCCTGCCATACTCGTCCAGAAGGCTCTTCTGAATTAGGGATACCAAACAAGGTCTCCGCTAAGATGCCCTTGACTCCCCTAGGATGTTGCTCCTTCCATGTTGACCATCTGTCTTTGTATCGGTCCCGTGCACTATGAAACCTTCCTGTTAACCCCTGGTACTCATGAAGTTTATCAGCCATCTTCACTTCACTAAACTTTTTTTTTTCAATTCACATGCTACGCGTCCATTACACGTGTAAACTATGAATAGTTTAGTAGTAGTGTGAAACCTGTTTATCGACAACGCAATACGTTCTTGGTCGTGCTTACGAAATCCCCCTAAGTATTTATTCATTCAAATTTAATTGCCAATGATTAATGAATACCGTTGTACATTTTTTTAATAAATACGAACGATTTTAATATGAAGTTTTGACTCGCAATTCGCGTCCTACTAAGTATCGAATTGTGAGCGAAGTTGGAAAGTACTTTAATAGGCGAAGTCCTGTTTTCAAAGTGAGCGCTGTCGGTTTGCGGCGCTATCGGAGGGCGGAGGAAGACTGGAACGCGCACGCCGCCCCATGCTCGCCCGTCCGCCCTTACTGACCAACACAAGACTAACTTACTAGAAGCGACTTTACTGAATCTCAATTCAGGTTTGTTAGTAAATCGGTATTGTTATATATGTATTCATTTTATATATATTTTCTAGATCTCTTTGATTAACTAATAATATTATGCATAGCTATTATTATAAAGATTTACTGGTGGTAGGACCTCTTGAGGGTCCGCGCGGGTAAGTACCACCACCCTGCGTATTTCTGTCGTGAAGCAGTAATGCGTTTCGGTTTGAAGGGTGGGGCAGCCGTTGTAACTCAAGTATATTGAGTCCTTAGAACTTCTTATATATCTCAAGGTGAGTGGCGCATTTACGTTGTAGATGTCTATGGGCTCCAGTAACCACTTAGCACCAGGTGAGCTCGTCCATAGATTTAGCAACAAAAAAAACGACTTTAAAAATATTAGCTTCTTCGACAGTCGGGTAAGAGACACCCACCGTGTGCCTACAGGAAAAATTAAAGAGTCATGCTAAGTCAAATTATCAGACAGACAACAATTGAACGTAAAAAAATTCAAAGAAGTTTATTGTTACAATTAAAAGTGAAATGTGTATTTTTAGCGTGTCGCTTCTGAGATTATATTTCACAGCGAACGCCCCGGGGATCACGCTTATTGGGGATCGGGGAACAGACGACAGATTGTATCCTCCAGTAAATAAACAAACTGATTGTCTGCCGGTCTTATTGCTTTTCTATCTTTAGAAGATTCGTAGCGATCAACCCAGAGTTACGGCTGCCTTTATTGAATGAAACATGAAACGATTCACGATAGAAACTCCTTATTGAAATCTGATTTAATCGTAAATTCTCTTATCCCGATTTAAATATTCAAATGATGCGTCTGGAAAAAGTATCCGTTAAACCATACGACTTAAATATGAGCACTGATTCTCGTAAACCCGGATTAGAATTATACGGTAAACCTACGGTATTCCTTTTAATATTGTATAAACTATTGTATGTATGTATTTATGTATGTATATGTATATTTCATTGTGTATATATGTATATATTTTTTGTGCATGTATTTGTAATTTATTATAAATTTCATTGCACCTACCACTATTTATTGTGCACTACCTTTGGTTGACTGGTAGATAATGCCTTACGCATTAAGTCCGCCAATGTAAATTTTACATAAAGTATAATAAATAAATAAATAAATAAAAATGAACAAACATCGGTAGGAGTACAAAAAAGAAGAAAAGTTTAATAATACGGTTTGAATTTTCAGAAATTTGCGAAGATATCTCGTCACGAGAATGCACCCAAAACAGAATGTTGTAACTAAACTTATCAGCAATTGAGTTAATACCGGCTAAGTGCTGCTTTAACGTTCGATGAAATGATCAAATAATTCTCGCATTGACCTCAATTCGATTCGGTTATCTTAACTAAATTTTTCACAAAAAAAAAACATGCTGTTGCAGGTTTAAAGTAAGCTCACATTTCAAGTTCAACGACAGATCTTATCTATTTGACAAACGGAACGCTTATACTGACACATTCGATAAAATTTGGACACTATTGTCTCAAGTGCGCATCCGCCCACGTAAATTCCTAAAATTTGAAAGGTACAAACTGTAACAAATGTTTAATAATAACAAAAAACAAAACGCGTAAATGCTTACGAAGTAAGTAAGTATAGCTATTAGTAGCTACCCAAGTTAATTTTTTTTGTGTATTCGATGGATTTGCGCATTTACTACCCACAGTGATGGATTTACACTAGGGGCAGTCGGGGCAAGTGCCCAGGGCGGCAAACTTTATAGGGCGGCAAAATCTTTAAAGTAAAAAAAATTTTTTTTAGTCTTATCAAGATTGCTCAATATGATTTCTTTTTAATTGATAATTCAAGAATTCAATTCATCCATTATTTGTGAATTATAATTTTGGCACCTTTGGTAAAAATTAATAATCAAAATGATTTAATCAATTTATTTCCTTGGAGATTTAAAATAATAATCGGTTTTTCTATTTTCTGTAATTAAAGAAATTTTATTGTTTTTTTTTTATGTAATATAATTGAGTCAGTCACCCTTAGTGCAAAATTAGTTATTGTTAGAGAAAAAAAAACCAAATATTTATGTTTTTGGAATATATGACATATTATGATAAAGTTTCCGCAGTAAATTAGTTATTTTAATTTTGAAAAATAAAGTATATGAACTATAAGTTAAGGTAAAATTCCAGTATTGGGGCGGATTTTTTTCCGGAGCCCAGGAACGGCATTAAGTTTAAATCCGGCCCTGCAGTAAGTACCATATGTTAAATGGACACACAAGATAACGCAAGGTGGATGCCGTTGTTAACCTTGAAACATGAGATGGAACTAACCTAACCCCATCTTCAGTCAGGCCGGAACGCACGAATTGCTTTGCGACAGAAATATGTGAATTGGTAGTAGTACCCTGTAGTAGACGGGTATGCAAACTCAGAGGACTCCATACGATCAATTGACTACGACTGTGATGATACGAACAGGTCGTTAGTCAGCATTTTTAACACAATAAGTAATAGTTTAAAAAAACTAACAAAATACGCTTTTATAGAAAATCCAACTAAAAAATAGAAAATAAATTTAAATAAATTTGAATTAAAAATAGTGTAAGAAAAAATGATTTTATTGTAAAAAAGTGTGGAGTGCTTTTCAGGATATTATCAAAATAACCTTTCTACTCATTTCTGTTCATAAAATATTTATAACTACTGATACCATGCAACCCACGCTTGTTTTTACAATAAAATCATTTTTTCTTACACTATTTTTTATTCAAATTTATTAAAATTTAATTTTGTATTTTTTATTTGGATTTTCTATAAAAGCGTATTTTGTTAGTTTTTTTAATCTATTATTTATTTTTCATTTTTTAGTTGAATTTCACCTTTTTCAACTATTTTTTTTTTTCAATTATTTTTAAATATTGAATTGTCATCAGTCCTAATAAGTATACCAAATTTCGAGTTAATCCGACGTTTTGAAGGAAGTCAAAATCATGTTCAAAAATTCCGTTACAAACATACATACGCCTGAAGCTAATAAAGGCGTATTAAAAATGTAAAATATTATCAAACATATCCGCTATTACTATTTCATTATAAAGGCAAAATATCGAAATCAAACAGTCATAGATATTCTTAGGAAATAATTCTTCAATTTATTTATTTACAAAGCATTTAAATACAAATATGGGAATAGTTTTCATTGACTTCAGTACAAAGTCTGAGTCGCGCACGCTTTTCATCTAACATTTTCTCGCGTGATAACAAAAATACATTTCAACGGTGCTAAATAAATGTATTGTAACGCAAACGAACCGTGAAACATAAAGTAATGCATTCCCAAAGACGCGAGGAAACGAAAGCAATAAATCAATGCATGCATCGATTGATGCGCGACAAATTCGGATTCATGGCTTCTAATAAATTGGAATGTAATTATGTAAGTGTACCTGAAAATGTTCAAGGTCAGCTCTCAACCTTGTGGGCTACCATTAAAGCGGCTGTTTCCATCAACCTCGTGTATCAATCACCAGTTGACATGTGACATCTCAGTATATCTAGCTCTTGAGACAACACGAGAATGATAAGACTAGAGCAAAGAATTCACCGAGAATGTCTGCCTAAATATCCGAATGAATAATCATTAAGTACTGTTGCTAAGTCTAGAGTATATTTTTCCGTGGTCTTTTTTAATGACTCAAACAAATAACTATATTATGTGTTACGATGAAGCTTCAAAGTCTTCAGACAAAACAACAATGTCTACAGAATTATATTATATTTTACTAGTCGATGTAATAAGTGTGTCTACTGTACAATATGACTACTGTATGTTTTAGTGTTTGTGTTCTAATTTTATTTGTTCAGCAAATAACTAACCGCATGTATCTTTAGAACAAAACGTAATAAATATTTGTTCACTCCTTTACCTACATTCGATCGAGTTTCCTGTGCTGAGAATGTCATCAATCAGATATAAAAAGATATATCGTTCTTTTGATACACGAATATAATGTATTCATTTTTATTCATTGATTTTGACATGATTCTATCTAATCTATTGTACAATAGATTGTTGCGGATATGAACCGAATGCAAAATTGTTTCTGGTTTATTAGTAATGGAAACATTGTTGATCAGAACCCGATTGCCAACGCTGAGCAAACTTATGAAATCGATTGTCAGTTGCTTTTAAGGAGCAGCTAGGTTTCCCTTCCGATTGCTTCGCGTCAGAAGGAGACCAATAACCTCCAGCACACAACACATCGCGCCGTCAATGTAATAAACAAAATCGATCCTGACAGTTTAGTTGAGCGCGCGGTATACCTGAAAATAGTAAAGGTGTGTTAATAGGATCAAATAGCCGATGGGGCTTCATCAGACATGGCTAAACTCAGCTTTACGCGTCACTAGTGCCGATATTGGATGATGTAATGATAGATCGATTTATTTGCTTATAAGGTGTATTTGGACCGTTCACGAATACAAAGATAGGTTGCCTGATTCCCGGAAAAACGAACAAGGATATAATTGCGTTAGGATAGGTTAATTTTTTTTGTAGAGCTCCCAGTCTAATGGTTAAATTGCTAATTGCTATTGGCTAATTGGTAAAAAAAATTACTGGTGGTAGGACCTCTTGTGAGTCCGCGTGGGTAGGTACCACCACCCTGTCTATTTTTGCCGTGAAGCAGTAATGCGTTTCGGTTTGAAGGGTGGGGCAGCCGTTGTAACTATACTTGAAACCTTAGAACTTGTATCTCAAGGTAGGTAGCGCATTTATGTTGTAGATGTCTATGGGCTCTAATAACCACTTAACACCGGGCGGGCTGTGAGTTCGTCCACCCATCTAAGTATTAAAAAATTTATTAAAAGAATATAATCCGAACTGGATCATATCTGGATATCAAGATAAGAATACAACATTGCAATCTCAAAATCTTTGAAAAGTTCTTTTTTTGCATTCAAAGAAATGTTATAGGTATATAGATTTTCAAATCTATTAACGCAGCGGATTTACTTCAAGTGAACGGGTCTTCACGGTACTGGCTTAATATTATTTTTCCGATTTATAATATTCAAATTCAATATAATTAGTAGTATCTATCTATGCTTAAATCAAATATTGTTTTTGTAATGGACCTATTATAGAAGAGAAGATATTTGACAAATACCTGAATAACTTTAACGACATTATCAAGATAAGCTTGCTAAAATACAAGATCTGAACAACAACCTTCGGACCGTCGGTCTACGAAGCAAGAACAGCCGTTTGGAGAATATCTTATACCTTTAACCGAGCAATTCTTGTATATATATAAGTATAATCTGAATCTCGGAAACGGCTCCAACGATTTTCATAAAATTTAGTATACAGGGGATTTCGGGGGCGATAAATCGATCTAGCTACAATTTATTTTCAGAAAATGTTGTTTTATTCGTGTTTTCAATAATCAACTCTTCCCGACATCTATTGGCGAATAAAAATACTATTTTTCTTAATTGAGGGCAACTAACCAAGAGCGCGTTATCAAAAAAAAACCGGTCATCATTTAGTAAATTTTAATATTAATAATTTATATTAACTAATTATTATATAATTTAAATTAGTTATTATTATATAATTTCACGACAACATATCCAAAAGCGTATAACATAACGCTAGAGGTAGCAGTGAATCGAATTTTACAATGAGGTGTAACATAATGTGAAGACTGATAAAAAAAACATCGACGACAGACATGCATAATGAACATCTGAGCATTTATAAATTACTTCAATTTGTATGCAAATTCAGCTTTGAAAAATACGTTGAAGCTAGAAAAGGAAATGTTCACTTCGTGTCACTTATTTTCGGTTTAATTTTGTAAATACGCCATTCAGTCTTGATTTTGAGCAGTCAATGTCCTTTTTGATTTGTGAGATGTTATTTATAAGCATATTGAATAAATTAAGAGCAAAAAAAGGAAGAATTACAAACTAATACTACTAAAATCGATGCTAAGAGATCATCGAAAGTATTTTGTTTTTTAAAAGAAAATATGTTGAATTTTTTAATGAAAAAATTAAGAAAGCAAATTAATATAGTATAGTATATGAAAAAAAATCTTTTTGATCTGGTGATGCTACATTGATGAATAGTGTCTAGCTATTCTTACCTCTTTACCTAATTCTTTTTATGACCCGCCTCTTATTTTCCTTCTATTTTGGAGGTGTTAGGATGAGTTTCATTACTATTTCTACCCAATAAATTAATCCGATTCGCTGTGAAAAGTGGGATACGACAGTGCTCTTGAGAATTCTACCTTATGTCTCAAAGTGGACGGCAGAATTCACTTTGAGACGACTATTGATACCAGATGGTTCATGAGCTATCGTTGCCGCCGCTGACTACTCCCCGAAGCCTGATTACGCAGAGCCAGTCACCGTCGTCACCCTAGACACATTCTTACGGATCTATCAGATCCAATAACCCTCGCATTAGACGCCTTCAGCTCTAACGCTAGTAGTAGGGACCCAGGTAATCGTACTGGTCGAACTCGGTAAAGAGTTTGACGTGCGAACTAACCTAAACCAGCCCGTTGTGTTTCTCGCCGGATAGTCTCAGCGGGCCGCGATTCCAATCTGGTAGTAGATTCATTCGCAAAGCAGCTATCTGGAGTGACAAGACAAGAAGGGTCGTCGTACCCCCTTTCGGGGGTACGGAACGGGCCTCGGGGCAATCCCCACTGCCCGGGACGAAGCTCCCTGCCACATAGGGCAGGGGTGATATAGATGCAGGACGAGATGGGAGGGGACTGTTCGCAGCGTGTTCGGCACACTCACATCGACAAAATAAATAAATACTTAAATATAATACGATGGGCTTGTTGTTTTCCTGGGTGGAGTGATGCCCGCGGAGGAGTCACCCCGGCGCCGGCTGCTGTCCTCTGCTTGAAATTTTTTTTTTTTTTTTTTTTTTTTTTCCTCTAACTACTAAACTATAAACTAACTACTAACTAACTAACTAACTAACTATACACTATATACAAAGCAGGGCAGCAGTCAGCAACTAAACCGGGGCCCGCCACCGGCCCCATGCCGCGGCCCCACCTCTACAAGTCAGAGGGGGAGCCGCGGCACTAGTTTGGCGCTCACCCGCTAAGGGCTCCCCAGAAGGGGAAGACCGTCGCGGGGAGGGACCGACGTATAGTCACTCCCCATAAGGGGGAGTGGTCCACCCAAACGGGCGGTAGAAATGGGTCCCCATAGGGGGGCACCCCAACAGTGTGGGGGGAGATGAAGAGTGTGGACAGCTCAGTCCCATGGGGGCACTCATTATGAGCACTCCCATATCACTCCGGTTAAGCCGACTATCTTACCATAGCCGGGGGTTCCAGTAGCTCCCTTGGTAGCGCCTGACCATCAGGTGGTCTGGCGTGCAAGGGAGCTATATTGTGGAGATGCTCGTGGGGTCCACCGTCAGCCCGCTCGTACATATTACGAGCTAGCCTCCGAATGAACTCCTCGAGCGGCTCCACATCTAGATCCCGGGCGATTACGTCATTTCTGACGTAACGCCCTGCTCCGACTATCGTGCGAAGAGCCAGATTCTGCTGGGCCTGTAACTTCACCCGCATGATCTGCGGGATGAGGTGATACCAGGCCGCAGCTGCGTACGTGATACGGGAACGAACATACGTCTTGTAAATGCCGAGTCTAGTCCTGGTCGGCAACCTGGAGGCCAACACCGGCCGGAGGAGAAACCTCGCATAGCGGGCGGCCGCCAACGCCGACTTGGCGTGGGCGGTCATCCTCAAACTCCGGTCGATATTGACTCCCAGGTATCGGACACTGGGCCTAAACTCGACATTGACTCCACGGAGACTGAGCTGTCCTGGGACGGCTCTTGTGCGGACCGGACCGAAGAGGATAGCCGCGGTCTTCCCCACGTTGACCGCGACCCTCCATCGGTCCAGCCACTGGGGCAGTAGGTCCAACAGCCTCTGCATCCTCGAAATGGCCGCAGAGGGGAAATTAGAGGAAGAGAAGTAGGCGCTGTCGTCGGCAAACAGCGCCAACTTCACGTCGGCTTCCCACGCTTGGAGGTTGCCCTCAAGCGTGGGAATGTCGTTGGTGTAGAGAGCGTAGAGGACTGGTGCCAGGACGCTTCCCTGGGGAACTCCGGCCGTGACTGGGCGCACCGACGACTTTGCGCCCTCGACCGCGACAAGGAAGGATCTTCCCTCCAGGTACGACCCCAGCAGTCGCACATAGGCGTGCTGGAGGTCCGTGTTCTGCAACAGCTTGTAGATCAGTCCCGCATGCCAGACACGGTCGAAGGCCTTCTCGATATCGAGAAAGACTGCGGCCGTGTACTGGCGCGCGTTGGACCGATCCGCCAAGTGGTGCATAACGCGGACCAATTGCAGCGTTGTCGAGTGACCGCTGCGAAACCCGAATTGCTCGGGTCTGAGAAGGATGTGCGGCGACACCCTTCTCAGCAGCAGCCGCTCGAACAACTTGCCCATATGCGACAGCAGAGTGATCGGACGATAACTGGAGGGATTTCTCCTATCCTTGCCGGGTTTGGGCAGGGCAATAACCTTGCCCAATTTCCAAGTTCCCGGGAAGTGTCCTGTGGACAGAATGGAATTGAACAGTCGTGTCATGAATGACACGACCGTTTCGGGGAAGTGGAAAAATGCGAGGGAGGGAATACCGTCCTCGCCCGGCGCCTTGCGCCTCTTCATCCGCTTGATGGAGAGGCGCAATTCACTGGGAGTGATGAAATCACCATCTCCCAACGGTGGCACCGGGGAGGAGAGTAGGCTTGCTACGCTCTCTTCCACCGATTGGTGGAATGCGGCCTCTGAGGGTGCAGAGTTATTTGGAGCGAATATCTGGAGTGTTAGATCTCCCTTGGAGGCGCTTGGGTAGCTGTTAACAAATCCCGCCTCTCCTGGTTGAGGCCCTTGCTTCGCCCACCTGTCCTTGTGAAACTGGAAAGGCCTCCGGGCCACCAGTAATCCTTCAATAATAAAACAAAGTTTCGTGAACTAGGGCTATCTAATAAAGAGCAGATAATTTCAAACCGACACCTGCAGGTTTAAGGTAAGCATTTTCAGTAATTCCATCGCGGTATTATTGTACAGATAGCCATAAATAAGTGAAGCAAGCATGTCTTTAACATTGACATCAACATTCGTTGAGGACATCCATCGAACGACGCACGCAATATTCCGTGCATTGTTTCAACAACAAAGCTTTTAGTGAACGCGGTATGATAATTAAAGCCCACCTAATATTTGATGCATAGTGTCGACTCTATTATGACATTTTTGTAAAATGAAGTCGGTGCATTATCGTCCCACACTTTTGTGGCGATATTCAGGAGTTAGATATCACTAAAACTTCTACATCTTTAGTATTTCAGGCTTCTGATTCGGCAAAACTAACACGTGGTATAATAATTAAAGCCCACCTAATATTTGGTGTATAGTGTCGACCCTATTTTGGCATTTTTGTGAAATGAAGTCGGTGCATTATCGTCTCACACTTTTGTGGGGATATTCAGGAATTAGATATCACTAAAACTTCTACATCTTTAGTATTTCAGGCTTCTGATTCGGCAATACTAACACGTGGTATAATAATTAAAGCCCACCTAATATTTGGTGCATAGTGTCGACCCTATTTTGGCATTTTTGTGAAATGAAGTCGGTGCATTATCGTCCCACACTTTTGTGGCGGTATCCAGGAGTTAGACACCACTGAAACTTATACATCTGTAGTATTTCAGGCTTCTGATTCGGCAATACTAAGCTATGAACGAAATCCGGAAAAACGATGAGAACAAGATGGGTAACATTATGTAACTGTACCATGGTACTAGACCATACATCGGCTCTGGTATACCTCAACTATATTCACGACTTTACCTATGTAAATGCTATCGTGAAAGCCGATGTGTGATCGATGCACAGAATCTAAGCCAAGAGTCTATTTACGCTGTTATTACAGTAATATCTACTAGTTGACACCACAATTTCACGTACTTCAAAGGTGATATTGCGTATTTACAGTAGCCATCACAGAATAAGAAATTCGGCAAAAATCTAATGCTCCAATCATGTTTACAGAATTAACTTTCATGAATACAAGTTCCGAACAATGGAATAAAGTGCATGAAAACGCATTGATCTATATGCAATTTGAATATTCAAAATGGTTCTTTTCGAACAGTTCTTAAATGCTGCTAAGGCTTATTTTCAAACTTATGTATCTATTATATGTGTCTATAATGTGTGTTATGTGTCTATGACATGTCCTTCTTCAAACGAGGCTTATGGAGAGTATTAAGCGGTAGGCAGCGGCTTGGCTCTGCCCCTGGCATTGCTGAAGTCCATGAGCGACGGTAACCACTCACCATCAGGTGGGCCGTATGCTCGTCTGCCTACAAAGGCAATAAAAAAAAAATAAAAAAAATAATAATTATTATTTACGTTTCAAGAATAGAAAAAATATTTCCTGAATTCTTCTGAATAGACCAAGCAAATATTCGAAGATCAATGTCAAAAACGTTACGTAAATCTTACAAACACAAAATTCAGTCATGAAAGATGATAGATTATCTGTCGTATAGACTATCAGTTCCAAAATTAACTTTCTGTGCTATGTACTTGTCGTAGACACCTCGTTTTCCTTATCGGAGTGAATTGATTGTTTTAACAAAAACCTGAATAGTATTACTGTTCATGATTATTATGCGTTTCATATATTAATCTCACATTCATTTCATTAAATTATGAAAAAAAACATTTTTTTATTAGGCTTCAAAAACGGTATAGAGCTAACTAACTCGTATAGAGCCACTCTCGGTGCTTTTAGGCCCTTCAAGCACCGGTCGCCGTCCTCTTGGTCGCCGTCCTCTTAGAGCTCGTCAATTACAAAGAATAGCTCGACGTGCAATCCCTAGATACAACCACTGAGTTTCTCGTCGGATCTTCTCAGTGGCTCGCAATTTCGATCCGGTTGTAAATTTCAATGAAGCACTGTTCTTTCTAGGAAGAATTTTATGAAATTCTTTCAACTTAATCCCCGAGAGCTCACCTATGCATCCGCGCGTAGTTAGAACAGCCCCTTTTTCCCCTACCAACTATTAGGTAGCGAAATAAATGTTATATTGTATTATCTATATATTAACACGTGAAGCAAAAACTTTGTACCCCTTTTTACGAAAATTGCGCGGACGGAGGAGTATGAACTTTCCCACACTTATAGAGAATATAAAGGAGGAGTGCAGAATGCTAATTTATTTTTTAATTATGCATTATCATTACAACATTACACACACTACCATGTATTTGACACACACATATATAACCAACACTTTGTTTATTGTCAAACATTTTGTTATTGCTTAAAGTCTGTAGTCAAATTGAGAATAGATTATTATTGTTTGTCTTTAATATTATTTTGTCTATAGTGTAGTCTTGGCGAAATCTGTGATTATAGAAGTGTAATAGTCTTTGAAAATAGAACCATAATAATGTTCAGACTTATAATTTCAATAATTAAAGTCGAATTTCGACTACTGCGGGACCACTAGTGTACATTAAAGCCTGAACACTGTATCACAGATTAACAGTACTGATGATATAAATTTCAGAAGTAGGTACGTACATACACCAGGCATCTGAGCTGCTCTTTTCGTTTATAACATCGAATACAATACCACCATCACAAGCGGTATATAAATCAAAGTTTCGTAACATGCAAAGAGGTCGAGGCTCCTGCATAAATACTGTTTGTTTCCTTTAATCGATTTTTGTATTCGAGTCTCGATTCTCGGTGACCCTAAAGTGTTTATAACGTGTATTGTTTATTACCTAACAATTATAGCAGGTCACTGCTGTAGTTGTGTTTGCTATGCGACGACATGAAACACAACTTAATTAAAACTCTACCGCAACTTATTTTACTACAACCTATGAATTTTCACCCGGGTTTTTGACGTGACAACGTCTTATAATTCGATGGAGCTGGCTGCACGCACGAAAAAACATGACTCATGCGGCGTTACCTCGCTCTGAGGCGTTCCATTTAAGGCTTGAAGTGCAAGCGAGAGCGCGCAACGAGCGATAAAGAGGCACAATCGTCCTCCGCGTTCGGCAGCGTTCGACATCTGTCTCTCTCCTACTTGAATGAGCGATGCACCCGCGTGGACAGCTGCTATACAATAATACATTTACATGTTTTCGTAAAGTATGAATTTCAGTGAGTGATTTCCATGTACCTCCTTCTCTATATCCATACAAAATATCTATCAAACAAATAAAATTAAAATTTTCTTTTGAAAAATGAAACCATTCCATCAGTATTTTCTTATGACGTTGTCATGTTCAACTACCGTCAGTAAACCGACTTTACCGACAACCGATTTTTTTTTATTTTACTAAATATGTGGATAAGCTCACAAGCCACCAGGCTCGAAATGATTACTGAAGCCCGTGGTTAACTCAAATTGTGCTATCACTCACATCGAGATAAATAAAGAACCGGGAACAACGGTGATCCGGCTCAAATGAATATGCCCTGTTTTATACATACTTACGTACATTTAAATGTACACAGGCAAAGATCAAACAAACTTGGCCATCACGACCTTCGGCGTAACAGTCAGAATCAGATCTGATCATATACATATTATTATATACCATACCATATTTTTACTGGTGGTAGGACCTCTTGTGAGTCCGCGCGGATAGGTACCACCACCCTGCCTATTTTTACCGTGAAGCAGTAATGCGTTTCGGTTTGAAGTGTGGGGCAGTCGTTGTAACTATACTTGAGACCTAAGAGCTTATATCTCAAGGTGGGTGACGCATTTACGTCGTAGATGTCTATGGGCACCAGTGACCACTGAACACCAGGTGGGCTGTGAGCTCGTCCACCCATTTAAGGAATAAAAAATTAAAATTTAAAAAAAAAACATAAAAAGTAAATCACCCTGTAGTTACGGTCTGATCCAGCTGTTCATAAAATAGGGGATGCGACCCCAGTCACATACTACTGCTTCTTCTTGACATCTTTAATGAAACTTCACTCGACTTTCTTATTTAACATCTCTCTACTTTATCATCTTCAACCTCTCTTTCGTATTAATCATAAATATTGAAATGTTCATACCACAACTAAAACCCAAAAATACAATTCACAATCCACAATCCGTCAAACCACGTAAACAGGTTTGACCTTTTAAGAATCACTTCGAAGTTTTATCATCATTTAGAAGCTATCGTACGTCGATCGGAGAATTCATGCAACTGACCTCTGAGGACGTGGGATACGCGACACGAATCCATTAATATTTCGAAGACGATGAAAAATAAATAGTGCCAAAATTTCTTAACAGTAATTTCTTGAAATTTTACTAATCAAAATATTCAATCAATAAAGTAAAGCCTAAATACACCAATTATATCCGCTCTTAAAAAATGAAATGCCTCTGTACTGCCTGATTACCCTAATGTATAAACAACAATAGTCGAGACATAAATTTAGAAGCATAGAACAAATTCTAATTTAAATTTTTCAGATGGATATCCGGTGTTTTATGGCGTACATGGAAAATGAGTCCAATTCTCACACGGCGTTACCAGGACTTATAGACAATAAACGGCGAAAACCCTTGAGACGTGAAGTCGATATGTGCATGGACTCAAACATTAAATACGTAAATAAATTTAATTAAGCCTCACTATGCTTACATTTAAAAATGTGCTTTTCATCGAACGCTAAATCCCTTTGTGGTCTCATTAAAAGACACAGACAGGCAGGGGCTGTATCCCTGGGGGCATTACTTTTAAAAACAATCTACTTGAGTATCTCCACAGGAAATGAGGCCATAGATTTAAAATAAATTGTTTTAATCAAAATGTTTAAATTATAAGATGAAAAAATACTGTTTAATTATTGGAGTTTTTAAAAATTCGTATCCTCGTTACATGTAGGTGCAATTATGGTCTTTTGAGTTAGTTGCTCGACACGATAATGACATGTCCATAGCTTCATAGTAAACATTATTGATTATATTATAATACATACATTATGATGTAATTAAGGATATAGATAATAAAGTGAGTAAGAACTGAATGTATATAGCCAAAAACAGATTTTTAATTCAGAACTAATTTATATTACTAACTTACTTACTATTTTCTGCGATCGCTATATTAATCCGGATTGCTTACAGTAAATAAACTAAACTTACATATTACAGTGCATATTTTATGTATCGCAGTAAATAGACTAAACTTATATATTACAGTGCATATTTTATACATCCCAATTTCAAATCGTGATCATGCACTCGTCTTTAATGAAATCCAAACTTAATATATGTGATCGATATTTTGTAAAATTATTTCAACATTCTAAAGAGTTTATTAATGAAGATGGTTTAATACTTATGGAATACTTTAATACTACTCTATCATTTTCTTTTTGCAACTCTCTAACGATGTCTGGAAATATTGAATTTCAATTAATCATTTTTTATCTAGATTTTAAATCAATCAGTAGATTTTAAATCAATCTACATATTAACCATAATAAATTTGTTTTGTAAATATGTTGATAATATTTTTATTACAATTATATAATATGCGACTTTTTGCGAACTATAATAAAGTTTAAGTGAATGTGAATTTATTATGAGACTTCGTTTAGGCAAATTATATCTGTTAAAAAAACTGTTAAGACAATAAAAAAATATAGTAGGTATATATTATTACTGTCCATATTTAATGTTTTATTATATTTTAGAAAAGAAATTGTCAGTTGTTTTCTTTATTTTATGCAGTGATTCAACACGATTAGTACAATCATTAAGCTGTTAAATTAACGTAATTTAACGTCCTTCATCACCGATCACTCATCTATTTAATTAATATATAAGCATTTCCTCAAATACGAATAGAAAAAACAATTCGCAATTACGTCGAAGATTATATAAGAGCTGAAAGTGTACTTGACGACGACGAAAGCGAGCTAAGAGATCGATCGCTGGTGACCGTCACCGTCCGTCTAGATAACGCGAGATGAGTGATCGCGGCCTTATCGTTATCTCGCAGGGAAGGAATCTTCGTAGAGCGTTGGTAGGTAGGCCGCATTTGCACTGAAGCCTCAGTAGGCAGCACGCGGCATCCTTGGAGCGATCGCCGAGACGCCGCTCCCTATATCCGCGGTGGCGCACGCGCATCCCTAAGTGTCGCTTACGGTGACGATGATAAGCACCTACCAGTGACTTCGCCATATATCTCGTTAACGTGATCTCATATCGGACTATTATTTTAAAAGTGAAACTCCAAGTGAAAATAATCGAAAATGGGTAAGTGAATTTTTTTATTGAAGACAAAAAAAACGATTAAGATTTTATTATTATTTATTCGATTTAATTTTATGTTAGGGAAAAACCTGAAAAAAAATTAAATATATTTGATATAATTTACTAAGTCAACTAGTAAAATATTAGTTGGTGATGTCCTGAAATTTTAATCTATTAAAAATATATAGATTTAATCTTCAATTTATTATTAACATCAAAAACATAACATCATGTCCATATTATTGGCAATTAAATATAGAATTCATTTGACTTTGTCGAAAACGTCTACAATATTATGAATTTTTAACGAATTTGTTATGTCAAGATCAATGTCATTCAATTTCAAGTTAAGCTAATGGTTTTGCACTCGCACAATACATCATGTTGACATCTTGACTGACCATGGTTTGAAAATCGACGACAATATGGTTGTCACTCACATTACAAGTTAATTGTTTCCTTACCCGCTGTTAGACTTAAAAGAGTAAAACCTATTACAAAAATATCAGTTGCTATTTCAATTTAGATTTTCGTTTTTTTTTTTTTTATGTAATTCGTACCAACATACCAAACATATTATGATCTTGTTAGATAAGAAATATTTTATTTCAAATTTCGTGATTTCAGCAGATCTGTTACTTTAGATTTATTAATTTATTTAATGAACTGAAATAGTTTAATTCTAATGATCGTAGTTTATTATTATTATTATTATTATATTTTGTAAATAAACTATTCTAATATCGAGAAACGATTGTCGAGTTATTCAATAAAGTGGTTTTGCTCGAAAGGAAAAGTCGGTAAAACCCACTTCTGTTGACTGATTCAACAACTTCCTCTGTCGTAGACATTGATATTAAATGCATTATATTTACAAATTACCACTATACTAACAGATAAACTATGTTGAGTTGCACAGTTTGATTAGTTCATACTTTTCCTGAATTAAATATCTAACGTGAGTTTCTTCTTTTTAAAAAAAAGTCTGTGCCTCCAATTTTCTTGTCCTTAATTTAATTCACAATTAATTTAACACATATCATTTCAAATATTCTTAAATATATAATAAATACTAGAGATATACAACGTTGAATATGCGAGGTTGAATTTAAAAAAAAAAAACTATGTATTTTCCTTAGACGAGTATTAAATGTCCAACAGTTTATTCTTTGAAAAATGAGCCACAGATTACCAAAATTATTTTACTTCCCGTAACTGGCACACAAAGATCTACTTTAAAAAAAAAACATTGTGAATACTCAACACGCTTTAAGTAGATCAATTAATCATTGAATGGAGTTAAAAGTTAAAAACTCTTTTTCGTTGCTAATTTAGTATATTTTTCAACAAATGGTTGCTATTACAGTGATTACCAGTTACGTTAAAAGATCCTAAATTAACGTTTGAGGACTGTGTAATTTTTCTTAATGCGCTTGAGTTCCGTCGAATATTAAAAAAATACAGAAGAAAATGAAGAATTAAGTGGGCAGACGATTTTTTTTCAAATACAAAACTAAGAACTATCTGTTACGAAATACATAATTCTCATCACTGACACACAGACGGTTACTTACGTGATTAAATTAATTCTCATATGTTGATGAACTTCATTTATTATCTTACCAACTAATAACGATAAATACACTAATCACAATAAATTTTGTTCGTTCTACAATATAAGTCTTACTTATAAAAATTTAATCAGCCCAAAATAAAAATTGCTTATTATACTAGTAAAAATATGCTTGGCATGTTAAAAATCAAAGATTTAAGGAGAAGCTTAGATGCTTATTAATCATTAACGTTTTTATTATTATATACAAACCTTATAATGTGATTCTTTCTGGAATACGTATAATTAAAGGTTTACTATAATATTAAATGTTCGTTTTACATGCCGTGATTTTAGGAAATACACCTTCATAACTCCGTCACAAACGACTGCTTTCCACTTGGCTGTTCAGTGCGGACATAGTTTAGATTAAAACGTTTCGCTCGAAATCTTCCGATGTAAATATTAAAGTACATTCAAACGACTTAAATATTAACAAAGACACGATCGAGTTCATCTGTCGGATTCAGTTCAGGCCGACGAGTGGCTATGCAGTCAATCTCCATCCATAAAACATCTTAATTATCTTCAAGGAGACAATAAATTAATCCGGAACGCTCCCAGGCGCAACAAAAACATTATCCGCCGTCATCATTGACTCGTAAGGCATACAGCTGAGAATGTTTGTCACTCACTTTGTGTAATTTTCCGGTCAATTTCGTTTCATTTTCGAATGTTTTTTTTGGGAGTATAAGACCTAGAGGATTTTAAGGAGATTTGGCTGCATTCAAAAATACCGATTCATTTATTAATATTTTGTATTGCTTTTGTGAGCAGATGAGGCTACAACCCACCTGATGCTAAGTGGTCACTGTCGCTCATGGACGTCAGCAATGCTAGGGGCAATGCAAAGCCGCTGCCTACCATTAAGCTATATGCTTCAGGAATTTTTTGGGCGATTGCCCATAAAATGTTTTGATTAAAAATATCAATAGTAAATTCAATTAGTACATAGTAGTCACTAATAGGTTCATCCGATTACTTTACGAAGCCTAAATGAAAAGTATTAACAGCATGAATCAAGATGTAGCACAGTCGTAAATAACTCACTAAATATACTCATTTAGAAGTCGGTACATATATAACATGTAAAAGATATACTTTTATCAATTTTCAAGATAATTATAAAATTTTCCTCCTCGCTCCGTAATGTCAATACCGTAATTGAGATTCAACAAACAAAAAAAAAACAAAACTTAAATCAAACGAGCCATGTAAACATGTCAACGATTTGCGCTACCTCGTTTATATGTATCTGGTTCTATTTAAAAATAACAGTTTATCAGTTAAAGCAATTATAAGTGCGTAAAATAGTGTATATCTTTACTTTTGAGGTCGGCCAAACAGACAATTATATTTCGTTATTAGCGAAGCATTTCGAAAAACCTGCGGGTCCATCGGCCTTCGTGTAGTTGCAATGTCACGATTAGCATATATCGTAACGATATAGTATTCGCAGTAATTATCCTGCCATACGCACAATGGCAACGTTAATACGCAAACATAATTATGTGTAATTTTTTTGGTAACTCAACAATCAGCATTTACTATGGTGTCTAAAAAAATTAAAATGAAACTTACTTGCTTTAGCTATGTAAAGTAATTTAAAATTGTCAAAAACGAAGCGGGTAAATATAATTTTATAGATACACTAGTTGGTCCGACGAACGCTGTTTTTCCATATACATGGACCACCTTTAAAATTTTGGGCTATGAAAAATAGATGTTGACCGATTCTCGATATGCATACAAAATTTCATGAGAATCAGTTGAGACATTTCGGAGGAGTTTGGCAACAGACACCGGGACACGAGAATTTTATATATTAGATATACGAGTCTTAATTTATATTTAAAAAAACAAAATGTTGAAAGGCACCAATGCCACGCAATTAAATTGACCGTGTCATTGTCACTTACATTAGTTCGTTTAAAGCTCTGTGCACACACAATGTCTGATAACTGATGTTGAGTCAAGTCACACACCGATTTATTTATGGTGGCAAAGCCCTTAATTTCGTGTTCATTCTAAAATTGATTAATCATGGCATATTGTAAATAGTGCTACTTGTGAGATAAGATAACTGAGACGACAGGAATATATAGAAAAACAAAATAATTAAATAAATGCTAATTGTGAATAGAAACATAGAAAATTATGTTGATAGTTATTTACCCGAATAATTAGCTCAGTTTGAATGTCTTAAAACTGACCAATGTGATATTTTAAGAATAACATTCGAATTAATCAACAGTAATCAACAATTCAAATGCATTTATTAAGTAGGTACTAACATTCAAATTATTTTTATGGCATCAGCGGATATTTTTTTGAAAGAGAAACCGATAAACATTTCTTGATATGACGTTATCTAAAAGAGGCGCTGTTTTATGCTTTCGGACATGTTATCAATCCACTTCAGTAGTTGCAGGATTATTTCGTAACAAAAAAGAATCGTTACGAAAGTAGTATATTTTTAGAATAATCTAGTTGTCCTTAATCCAGCTAACTAAAATATTTATGTACACGACAATGAAATTATAGGAATATATATAGACCATTAAATAATAAAAAATATAATAAATTAAAACATTTTTAAAAACTACTGCCTATTTTTATGATAATAATATGAAATTGTTGGCATTAAAATGGCTAAAATTATGACACAATCATGAAATAAATAGAAAAGATATAATCCCGAAAATACACAAAAAAATTCTCATAAATCATATTACCATTACCAAAGTTGACGATTGGCAAAAATAACTTCAGTATGACACATTTCCTACAAATTACGCATTAGCGATATTTACTCTTCATATTCAATTAGTAAGTACCCACATTTTATGTAAATTGTGTTTTGTAATTTACAGTTCTAATGAAGTATCATCATCATTCCTTGTTTTGTTTAGGCAAGTGATAGATATTTCCGTGCTAAAACTAAGAAAACATTTTTTTCAATACATATTAGTTTCTCTTTAAACAAAGCCTAAGTTCATCTGTGCGTAATGTAAATATAATTTTTGTAAAAAACCATGATAGAACTACATTTAGAAGTCGAAATATTTCCAAACAGACCAATATTAGCAGGTACAGTTTAATAAATTTGTGTGAAATTTTATGTTTTGATGTAACGCCACAGGAATTTAGTGCCACTAACCAATTTGCAGTCATTTTTAGTTTTATGAATTGTTCATTTTTTCCCAGATAAATCGTAATATTTATTAAACCAGTGTCTTTGATAAGAAATATACTGCAAATTTCCGAAATACCATTAATTAAGTAATATATTATCTTTGAACACTTAAATACTCGTTTCATACCTATCAATATATTTTCTAAAATTATACTCTCATAATAAGACTTACATGGAATAATTTTCATACAATTTCGTTACTTTTTTATTTTCAGGGTTAGATTTCTTAGAGCATGGGGCGGACTTTGAAGCCGCCATTTCGGCTACGGGTGAGTTTTTAAAACATAATAAAACATAAAGAAATATATGATCAACTATAGGAAAACTTGGAGATACCAAATTCTCTGTTAGAAGAGATGATATTTGTGTTGGCCACTTGTTCAGAGTAACAGTTATTTTTACATTAGTTTAATGAATTTATTTACGTATATCTTATGAGGAACTGTGACATATTTGCCAAGTGACAAGTTAGGCAGCGGCTTGGCTCTGCCCTTGGCATTGCTGAAGTCCATGGGCGACGGTAACCACTCACCATCAGGTGGGCCGTATGCTCGTCTGCCTAGAAAGGCAATAAAAAAAATATAAAAAAAATAGCACCAACAGGTACCTAAAACTTACGTTAATGAATGACAAATTTGATTCGCGACATAGGCAATGTAAACAAACGTAATGTAATAACAATGGAGTGTCAAACAGCAATCGTAAGTACCACTATTGATAATGGATTGGACGATTAATTTTTACTATCGGTTGTCGAATAGTCCGCATTTATCAACCACGTGTTTATGCGTCAAGGATTGCATTTCTCTACACCAGCTTTCTTAAGTATAATTTTAATTAGATAAAACTGGTTCGGTTCGAAATAGATAATGAATAAGGTCATGAAATTTAGTTCGAGTGTTTGAAACAATTTGAAACGTATCATTTCTCCAATTAATAAGAAACAGTCTATTAATAAGTCTAATAATAATCACGATTACACGTAGAAATCGTGGACTGCAGATATAGATACTTCCTAAAAATATGCACATATTTAGTACCTTCTAAAACAAAACTCGTTGCTGTTGTGTTTTTTTTTATTTTTTTATCGCTGTTCTATTTTAAATCATTCATCTAGTATTGAATCATTAAAATTTTTATCATTTAAAATATTTCTTCCTCCAGGTTTCGGTCGCTTCCACTTTTGCCTGCTTGCGGTCACGGGGCTGATCTACGCTAACACCGCCATTGGAATCACAATAGTGTCGTTCGTGCTACCGTCGGCGACATGTGATTTCCGCATGACTTCTGCGGACAAGGGCTGGCTTACAGCCGCGCCTATGTTGGGTATGAAATATTCTAAGTTCCGAAAAAATATCTAATCGTTAAGTGAAATTTTGTCTGCACGCCCCTTTTATCCAGAAAAAAAGTGATATTCCGATGGGTTATTTTTTCCCTTTATGAACGCGAAGTCGCGTGCAAAAGCTAGTGCCTATTAATTTTGTCTGTCTCTGTAATATCTATATACAGCACGACTGTCTCAATCACAATATTTACATACCTTGACATAATTTTGTTACTACTTAAATTTTTAGGAATATATAGAGTTTCTTTTCCTTTAAAGTTTGATTAAAATTGTTTCAATTCATTTTTTTAAATTATGCCGTGTTTTCTCGCTAATACGAAGAAGTATAATGTGAAATAGTATTATTTTTACCAAATCCATTGTTTACCAAATACAAAGTTAGACAGTAAAGAAACTGAATTGTTTTTTTCTACAGGTATGGTCATTGGTTCATATTTCTGGGGTTGCTTGGCTGATACAAAGGGCCGTAAGGTTGTATTAGTATCAACCCTACTACTTGACGGCGTGGTCGGTATCATCTCATCGTTCGTCCAGATCTTGCCCATATTCATGGCTTGCAGATTCGTCAATGGTTTTGCGTAAGTACCTAATCCCATTTTGACTTAAAGAACCCAAGTTTTCAGACAAATAGAATATAATTCGATCGCATCATCAACTCATATACCAGCTATTCCATATGACTCCATATGCAAGATAATAATTGGGATTGCGAATAATCCTACTCTGTCCTTTCATATCATTAAGTCGCATGGGGATTTGCTCAGTGAAATTATTTGATATACACCTGTCATCTCCATTTCGCTACAAAATCAGCCACAAAAAAAGCATGTTTCCATAGTTTATTTTCGATGAAGGAATGGTAATTTATGTTTCACAAACGGTTTATTGTAAAGCTCATCATTATGGTTAGCAAACTCTCAAAATCTTAAAACCTGAGCAAATACAAACATTAGATCTCAAATATTTCTGTTACAAATGATTTGCATTTGTCTTATAATTATAGAAGTAGAGCTTCGACGAACATAGCAAATACTCGATAGTTTTGTCTTTTCCTAATTATCATTTATATTAACTGTTTAATGCGTAAAACTGTATTAATTATATTTATATTAATAATTTAACTTTTCTTCATCCTTAGTTTTCATTTTTTATTTTCCACAAAATTATCTTCCTACTTTTTAAGTTAGTGACTACTCTAGACTTAGTGACCTTTTTGGCAGTTAGTGGTATTACTAAAATCTTCCTTGTTTCTGGTGCATATCAACCGTGCGTTACTGTTCGACAGAGTTATTCAATGCAATAGATTACAATTTTAATTATGTAAATGTCGGGCAACGCATTATTATAGAAAATAGAAACCCATTTAATCAAAAACACAAATATGAACTAATTGATTAACATATGAATTGTGTGTCTGCAATAAAATATCACAAATGATACGACAATTTTTTTGTAGCCAATTGTTCGTGTAATATTATTAGTAATACAATGGTATTACGATGTTCGATAAATGGATGTGCGTGATTTCTACACGTTTAAATACAAGAATAATGATATCATTAGTGCCATTTAGTGCACTTGTGAGCGCTGAGATGTGTATCACAAAGATAGAGATGAGACTTGGAAGAATGCTCACGCAGTTTTATGTTAGTGCTTATAGTTCTTCTTCCGGAGTTAATATGTTTTCGTGAAATTTTTGACTGCGCAATGGTGCGCAATGGTTTTCTAGTTCGAATATCAAAATCAAATAATTGAGGTCTTTATGAATTGCATCAAGCGGTGGGCGAAGTTACTGCCTAGAAATAAACGCTTCCACCATAAATTAACAAATTATGAAACTGGATTCTACTGAAAAGGTTCGAGTTAAAAAGCCAAAGTCCAATATCGGTCATTGCCTTATGAAAGTCGTACAATTATATCGAAAACTAACAAAATGTAGTGAGAAGATAATTGGCATGGATAAAAAATGTGAAACTGTGTAGTAACTGAAAAAGTTTTACGTGTTTTGCAAGAGGAAACAACAGAAAGATTATAGGCTTGTAACTACCATAAAACGTATTATCAAAATTTGAAATTTAATTTGCGCGGGTAAAAATTTATTTCACGCAGACTAACGATGACTCGTTTAAACACAGTTGTACTTAGGCGCCTGATTAAGTTTTAAACACGAATCACTGTTTGTTTATTTGCTGATAAAATTTTACTACCAATTGTATGATCATTTAGGATTGACATTGCTTCGAAAGATTGCTTCCATTCGTTAGATTTGTATAAAGGAACTCTGGGACTTTAGGATTGTGCATGGAAATACTTCAGTAGGTACTTTCCTGATGCTGCGATGCCAACAATTCCACTCCCCAAAAAAATATAATTTACGATTGGCAATTTAAATAGACCTCATAGGCACTTCGTTATCATCATCACATCACCTACCTAAGTTAAACTTCATAATTCATCTACGGACATAAGTTCCTAAGAGAGGGAATCTTGTTTGTGACCATCAAATCCCGGATAACTCGTGCCCCCAGGCGCGGGAACCTCTTGGGTTAGGCGGTTGGAGGGGGTGAGATATACGGCGCAAAAAAAACCGAACTTTGCGGAATCCTAAGCACGTCTACTTATTTAATAATAATAGAATAAGCATTAATAAAGTTATTAAAAAAAATAATATGATCTTTTTGCTTGTTTTTGCAGCGTTGCCGGTGCTATGGGTATTTGCTTCCCGTACCTGGGAGAGTTCCAACAGACCAAATACAGAGAGAAAATCCTGTGCTGGATGGAAATGTTCTGGACTCTCGGTGTCATCTTGCTTCCCTGTAAGTTTCATTATTTTTTGTTCGTGTCCGTTAATTGACATCTGTTCTATGATAGCTACAGCTACAGTACTAATAAAGAAACTAGTTTTAAAACAATATTTTTCTGCATTTTTTTTATTGCTTAGGTGGTTGGACGAGCTCACAGCCCACCTGGTGTTAAGTGGTTACTGGAGCCGATAGACATCCACAACGTAAATGCGCCACCCACCTTGAGATACAAGTTATAAGGTCTCAAGTATAGTTGTATAGTTACAACGGCTGCCCCACCCTTCAAACCGAAACGCATTACAACTTCACGGCAGAAATAGGCAGGGTGGTGGTACCCACCCGCGCAGACTCACAAGAGGTCCTACCACCAGTAATTACGCAAATTATAATTTTGCTGGTTTCATTTTTATTACACGATGTTATTCCTTCACCGTGGAAGTCAATCGTGAACATTTGTTGAGTACGTATTTTATTAGAAAAATTGGTACTCGCCTGCGGGATTCGAACACCGGTGCATCGCTTCAACACGAATGCACCGGACGTCTTATCCGTTAGGCCACGACTGCATGACCAAACGAGGAATCTTAGTCAAAATGAATTTGTATGAGGCACCCATTTGTGATGGTATGTGATTAGGAAGGATTAACAGTTTCTAGATTTTTCATTTGTGCGACATTTACCTATGCAGATAGATACCTAAGTTGAATCTGCCATATTTCAGTGATCACCTGGGGCATCATTCCAATCCAAGGCATCCGCGTTGAGAGCAATGCATTCTCCTACGACTCGTACCTTAGTTGAATCTGACATATTTCAGTGATCGCCTGGGGCATCATTCCAATCCAAGGCATCCGCGTTGAGAGCGGTGCATTCTCCTACGACTCGTGGAACTGGTTCGTTGCTGCTTGTGGTGTTCCTTCCCTTCTCCTCGGTTTCTGGCTCTTCTCGTTCCCCGAGAGTCCCAAATTCATGATGGAGTGCGGAGACTACGACGATGCCCTGAAATGCCTGAAGAGCGTCTACAGACAAAACACCGGTGACGATCCGGATAATTATCCGGTATGTAACATATTTCAACCGAGTATTTTTTTGTCAAGTAAAATTCATAAAAATTTAAGCAATTTGATTGTATTCATAGATTATTTTGTTCAATTTCTAAATTTCTAATGATTTTTTGAAGTAAAAATTCCAAATCATAGATCCTATAAACTTTGTTTTACTTTGTTCAAAACAGATCAAGAGTCTAAAAGAGAAAGTGCGAACTGTGTCCGTTGCATCGCAAAGCTCCCAGAAATCCGTCAGAAGCCTTAGCATGCGCAAGCGGAAGGATCTGAAGCGTTTATTCACTGAGATTTGGACCCAGACCAAGGCTCTCTGCAGACCACCATACCTCAAATACACTATCTTGACTTGCCTGATTCAATTCGGCCTGACCACAAGGTAAGCACTCATTCAAATACATATTTTTATTATGTAAATAATAAATTGGTCTTTTCGCATTAAAAGTGTACAATTTCCATAAATATTCCAAATTAAGTTAATATGCGGAATCATTTGGTATCACCAGTATTTTTCTCATAAATACTGTCAAAAGAGCGTAGTTTAGTTTTAGTTTTTTTATTTTTATTTACATATGCTTTGACTACTATTAACAAAATTAATACATAATTTTATCTTACTTTAAAAGACAGATAATGTAACTGGAAAAAACTAAAAAATAAACGTTGCAAAGATGATTAATATTAAAAATATCTTAAGTTAAACCTTTAAAACAATCTCCTGTAAAATTTAGTAAGTATTGAGATTATACAGTTTTAATGCGAGAAGACGATATCACTAAATCAAATATCATATACATATTATGTTAAGCGAAAGTCAAGCATACGATAATTCTCATACATTTCCTCGGTGACCGGCATAAACTACATACATGTAGCAGACTTCGACATCAGATTATTTGTTTTGCCTTTTTCTGAAGTCTCCATTATTTTTCTCTCTCTTTCTTATTTCTTCTCTCTTTTCACTTTTTTCCCTACCTACTCGCCGGTAGCCTAAGGGGTTATTCTAGCTACGCTCGGATGGGTAGATGAGCTTACGGGCTCAATCTGAAAAAACTTGCTAACACTAGCCCTAGCGGAATCCCGACCTACGGAGAAGATCCGGCGAGAAACTCAGTGAGCTGTGTCTATGGGTCTTTTCACCTTAGACTTGACATTAGTTATTTTTGAAACTTCTCTATTCAATAGTATAATATTTTCTTCGGCTTTCGCTAGTGTATAATTAAAACTACTTTTACGGTTTATTATGGGGTTTCTTTTTGTCGTTATCTTCGATAGTACTATTATTGATCGAAGGTCGTTATATTCTTTATGACGTTTCGAATACTTTTCGCGACCGAATGATCGGATATAATAATATAATAACAATAAAAAAGACAACAGTTTAACCCGTAAAAGTAGTTTTAATTTTCTCTCTGTTCAAGTTAGATATATTGTAATTGAATTGCTAACTACACTAAGACATATGTGGCTGAATTTTCCTGAATCGAAAAAAACCACCGCCCTGCCTATTTCTGCCGTGAAGCAGTAATGCGTTTCGGTTTGAAGGGTGGGGCAGCCGTTGTAACTATACTGAGATCTTAGAACTTGTATATCAAGGTGGGTGGCGCATTTACGTTGCAGATGTCCATGGGCTCCAGTAACCACTTAACACCAGGTGGGCTGTGAGCTCGTCCGCCCATCTAAGCAATAAAAAATAAAATTTACACAAGCCTAAATGCTCCTTAAAATTTCAGTTACTACACCTTGATGATCTGGTTCCCCGAGCTGTTCAACCGTTACGAAGAGTTCGAACATCGTTTCCCCAACACATCAGCTTCGGTTTGCGACGTGTCCAGCATTGTCGTCGTTGACGAAGCATCGTCTGATCCCTTCGACTGCGAGAAGGTCATCGACCAGAGCGTCTACATGCACACCCTGATTGTCGGTCTCGCCTGCATTCCCACCTCGCTCTGGCTACCCCTCTGCGTTCATAAGCTTGGTGCCAAATTTTTCTTGAGTAAGTAGTAAAATGTGTATGAGTCACGTTTTTCGGTTACGCGTCACATTTTTCCGTTACGCGCCATCTGTTTTGTATTCATGTCTATGATAATAAAATCCTTTTGTTTAAACTTTATCTAATTTAACTTTTTGAAGTGAAACTTCCTTATCGGCGTTGGAAAAAAATTTACCGTCACATTTTTCGGTTACGCGTCACTTTTTTTGTATTCATGTCTATGATAATAAAATCCTTTTGTTTAAACTTTATCTAATTTAACTTTATTTAACCAATTTCTAGAAAGTTGCATGTAGATCATTTTTCGAAAAATAAGGCCATAAATAAGTTTCACTTCTTACGTGTGTACACTAGTACACGCACACATTTTTTTTTTTATTGCTTAGATGGGTGGACGAGCTCACAGCCCACCTGATGTTAAGTGGTTACTGGAGCCCATAGACATCTACAACGTAAATGCGCCAACCACCTTGAGATATAAGTTCCAAGGTCTCAGTATAGTTACAACGACTGTCCCACCCTTCAAACCGAAACGCATTACTGCTTCACGACAGAAATAGTGGTACCTATCACAAGGGGTCCTACCACCAGTAAAGTCCTACCACCAATATCTCATAAAATACTTTATTAACAAAGAAATATCATCATCATGTAATAAGTTCCTGAGAATTTATAGGTATTGTACAGAGTTTAGATGTATTTAAAAAACATATATAATTTACGTAATTGCTGTGGTAAAGCTTCTTGTGAACCTGCATGGATTGTTACCATCAATCCGCTTATTTTTGCCGTGAAGTAATGATGCGTTTCGGTCCGAAAGGTGAGGGGGCAGCCGTTGTACTATAAAACTGAACACTAAGGACTCATGTCTCAAGGGCAGTAAGGAGCGGGTAGGAGCAGTTACATTGTTAATGTCTATGGGCTCCGGAAACCCCTTAACACCAGATGAGCCGCGAGCTCGTCCCTACATCTAATCAATAAATAAGAATTTATAGATTTGTATTTTTAAGGGGATTTACCACCATCTTAATTGTTTCTGCTGTGAAGCATATACGCGTTCGAAGATACTTGAGGATTCTAGCTCAAGCAAAAGAATACTATCTAATAATATTTTTTTTTAGTTTTCAGTTTGAGTTTCGCCGGAGTGGTGACAGTCGGTTTGTACTACGTACAGAACTCCATCCAGAATTTGGTACTGTCCTGTATCTTTGAAGCCCTCACCTCGCTCGCCATCAGTCTCGTGTTCTGCGTGCTCGTCGACCTGTTCCCTACAAATCTCAGGTGTGCTACACAATATTTAATGAATGTACGAGGTCCCGCGGCTAGGGGGCGCGCGTGGTATGTGGGACTTGAAGAGCTGCAGATGCTGGGCGCAGACCGCAGGCCCAAGGATATTTTAGGGCCATACCGCACAAACGACTCCCCTGCACTCTTACACCCCACATCCGATCTCCGTCCGGGGTCAGAACCCGGTCAGAGTAGGGCGGTTCCCGCGGATTCATGCACCTACTTACCTACCTTAAGACCTTATGCTATTTCAAAATGGTGTCAGTGCGTAAAAAATTGAACGGGAAAAAATTTTTTTGTTTGTTACCACAAAAATATCGATACCTAATAAAATTTCGTAAAAAACTGGTTCTAAATCAGTGAATCCGTCCCACGCTTAGTAACAGGGAATAAGCACCCCTTTGTCATGGAGTCGCAATATCAAGGTGTATTCCTGCAGGCTTGTGGGTATATTGGGATTGTTGGGAACATTGTTTCGAACTGTGTTCAGTATAAAAGTTATTCGAAGGCAAATGTTAGGAATCCTTAAGAGAACTTAGCGATTATTTACGTGTGGACATAGTCTGGCGTTTTATAAAACTCTGGTACGACTTCGCATGAAGTACTATTACCATCTCTGGGTCATAGCTCCCAAATATCAGCTACTTCATATTTCTGAGTCTGCACTTCTCTATGTTTCGTACCGTATATTACATGGGGAGTGCTCCGAGGTATTGTCTAATATGATCCATCTCATTGCCATCTCTCTTTCTGCCGATTTAGCAAAATTCATCTATACTATCTGGAAATACCGTGCTCATTCACAGTTCGTTTTCATGGTCCTTTTTTTCTATTCGGTACTGGAATGAACTCGCTCCCACGATTTTAGCCACTATGACGTGTCCTTCGAGAATTGAAGACTCTGAATTGACTCAGCTATTTCCCTGACATTGCAGATATATACAAATAGACCTTAGACAAACAGAGACAGGCAAGTTTCAATAAAATAGGTGGTGAGAGAGCAGAGAGCCCATGTCAAATGATACTGACACGGGCAATTTTGAGTACAGAATCCATGTCAAGTGGTTCTTGATAGAACATTCAGCGGTTATGTTAATCTACGGTTTTCTGTTTTAGGGTAATGGCTGCCGCGTTATCGCTGACTGCTGGTCGAGGTGGAGGTCTGATAGGAAACCTTTCGTTCGGTTACCTTATCGACTTGGCTTGTGTCGTACCAATTGTTGTTTTCTCAGCATTTTTATTCAGTGAGTATTATTTTTAAAGTTCACCATAATCAATATATTTTTTTAATTTAACTAAGATACTAATCTCTTTAGAGATAACAATTTAAGCTGATCTTTATATTTCTTATGAAAATAGTTCATGGTGGATGTTATATTTTTATAATTTTATTAAAAGAATTCATTTTTGTATGTTAGGTTTCAACACAGCACGTAATTTAACACAATTTGAAACCAGTTGACAGGGTCAATGCTCTCGTGTGAAGCAAATTAGAAAAATATGGTTCTTCGTTTGAGATACTGTAGTATGAGATACTAAAAAAAAAAATGTGTGCGTGTACTAGTGTACACACGTAAGAAGTGAAACTTATTTATGGCCTTATTTTTCGAAAAATGATCTACATGCAACTTTCTAGAAATTGGTTAAATAAAGTTAAATTAGATAAAGTTTAAACAAAAGGATTTTATTATCATAGACATGAATACAAAAAAGTTAAATTAGATAAAGTTTAAACAAAAGGATTTTATTATCATAGACATGAATACAAAACAGATGGCGCGTAACGGAAAAATGTGACGCGTAACCGAAAAACGTGACGGTAAATTTTTTTCCAACGCCGATAAGGAAGTTTCACTTCAATAATATACATATATGAGATATAAATTATTCAATATTAGAGTTATGTATTTTGCAGTGCAGTTTTAATGAGTCAGACATAATGAGAGCTTCTTCAGTTTTTATTAAATAATTAGTCCAATTTTATAGTAAAATTAATCAATATAAAAATATTGTAGGGCATATCTAATTCTCTGAGATACGTTCTAAATTTTCAAAGGAAAAAGTTCACGAGGGATTTTATAGGTTATATTTATATATATTATGTAGTCCGTCTTGATGGGTGGACTAGTCGATTTACAATTAATTAAAGAGGGAGGCTGCATTCTCGTTGTGAAGTCCATAAGCTCCAATCACCACTTTTAACCTTAAACCTGTCGAGCCGTGGGCTCTATCACTCAGTTGAATATTAAACAAAGTAATACTGCAATTTCGACCTTATTTTACGTACTTAAGTGCATAAAGCATCGAGAACGGCTTATTTCTTTTTCCTTACCCCCTCATAGACGTAGCGTCGACATAAACTGTTTTCTCTAGTTACCTCATATGATTTGTGAGACTGAAAAGTATTTGTTTTCTTTCCCAGTTGCTGCTATACTCTGCTTCTTCTTGCCAAAGACGGGACAGGAAGCCTTGGACTAAACATTATTTACATAGTGCAATTAGAATTTGTGAATCGTAGCTATAATGAGTGGTTGTACATATCATTTAAGATGTAAATAATGAAGACAAGTATTATTTATTGTGTCGCTATTAAGTTCTTTCATCTCGTACGCACTTGTTACCGTTTACTGTGTGATACAGTATACGATGTTTCTTATTAAATTTAAGAAAAAATGAACATAACAGTATTTTAGTGTTGACTGTGTAATATAATGAGTTAAATTATTATTATTATTATTAAAGGTATATTTGCCTTATAACAAAGCTTTTTTTTTTTTTATATAAACCCGGATACGATTTCGAGAGGTGAAAATTTTGAACATAAGACCGTGGGTCGTTAATATGTATATGGAATGTAAATGGTGTGTTAATTTAGATATTTCTGTTCGTGAATATATGTATTAAATTGGAGTACGCTCGAGGTTTCTATGGACAAAAAAAATTATTGGGGGCAATTATGTTAGAAATACAGCAATCAAAAATAACAATTCCGAAAATGTATGTCGGACCAGATTCAAGTAATAAGAAATGTTTCAAGTAATAAATAAAGTCACTGTACACTGACTTTATTTATTTTTGCGAATTTACCTATCTGGAAGATCTTCAGTATTTTTTTTTTCGGAGAAATTTCGTGACCTTACGTACTCACTCTCAACTTGACGTTATTTTTTGGCTCATTGTCGAAACACCAACAGATCTTGTTTCTGAAGTTTGCATTCCAAATAAAACTTTTTACATCACTGTACATATACTAAGTTATTACTGTGATGTAAAACGAGACAGCTCTCTCTCGTTGTCTCACTCTTTTATTATTGATATAAGTAGAAAAATTCACTCTCTTCAAACTTTTTTTTTTTATTGCTTACATGTGTGGACGAGCTCACAGCCCACCTGATGTTAAGTGGTTACTGGAGCCCATAGACATCTACAACGTAAATGCGCCACACACCTTGAGATATAGTTCTAAGGTCTCAGTATAGTCACAACGGCTACCCCACCCTTCAAACCGAGACGCATTACTACTTCACGGCAGAAATAGGCGGGGCGGTGGTACCTACCCGTGCGGCCTCACAAGAGGTCCTACCACCAGTAATTACGCAAATTATAATTTTGCGGGTTTCATTTTTATTACACGATGTTATTCCTTCACCGTGGAAGTCATCAAAGGGTTGGCCGAATTCATAAACATCCATAATGCCATTGGAAATCGCTTTTTTCTAGCCCACCACCAGCCTGATCATGAATGCTAATACTAGCGACTAACTTACCATTTAATCTAGATTCTCTTATTTTCCATAAAATATGCAAAGGACATAAAAATCTGTATTTTGTCATAATGTCATAATTTATATCTACAGAAGTTATTATATTTTAATAACAGAAATTATAGTTTGCGTAATTACTGGTGGTAGGAACTCTTGTGAGTACGCACGGGTAGGTACCACCGCCTTGCCTATTTCTGCCGTGAAGCAGTCATGCGTTTCGGTTTGAAGGGTGGGGCAGCCGTTGTAACTATACTTGAGACCTTAGAACTTATATCTCAAGGTGGGTGGCGCATTTACGTTGTGGATGTCTATGGCCTCCAGTAACCACTTAACACCAGGTGGGCTGTGAGCTCGTCTACCCATCTAAGCAATAAAACATAAATAAATAAAAAGGTATCACAATGAAATACGTCGCTCGATATACTAGGTACCATACAATTAGATATAAAACATTTTATTGCACTTAGATACTCCCGTATATAGATTGTATAGAATATTGTATAGAAAAAGTTAATGAGAAAAAATAAACTTATACCAAATTATATAATGGGCATTGGGTCTATTGCTAAAATTGCGACGAAGGGTTCGACGAGTAAACTAACCCATAGACACAGCCCACTGAGTTTCTCGCCGGATCTTCTCAATTGCCCGCTGAGTTTGTCGACGAATCTGCTCAGTGGGTCGCGTTTCCAATCCAGTGGTAGATTCTGCGAAGCACTGCTCTTGATAGGGTCAGTGTTGGCAGCACTCCGGTTTGAGCCCCGTGAGCTCACCTACACACGTTAGGGTGAAGCTGAAATAGCCTCTCAAGGCTATCAGCATGGGTAGGAAAAAAAAAACTTTTTAAAAGTGGGTCGCGTTTCCGATCCTGTGATAGATTCTGCAAAGCACTGCTCTTGCTAGAGCCAGTGTTAGCAACGCCTCCTGGTTTGAGCCCCGAGAGCTCACCTACACGTTAGGGTTACACTGACATAGCCTCTCAAGGCTATCAGCTTAAGTCGAGACAAAAAAGGACAATCAGCCGGTATTCACTGTATTACGTAACCGGTATTCACGACTTCCGCTACGAAATAAAATAAATGAAAATCCACAAAAACACATACTTACGTAATTTTATTTGTGTTTTAAAGTCCGTACCACAATTCTGTAAATTTTCTGTAGCGAGCAATGATTACCGGGAGGGAAACCCGTTCATACAATTCAATCTCTTTGATATGTACAAGCTCTGATAGACAGGTGACCAGTAAGTCTGTTTCCCCCATGTTTAGCCAAAAAATTATAATAAGTATAAATAAAAATAATGGTTGAAGCAAAGCGCATTTTCATTTCATTTTGTACTTTTTTGTTGTTGTTTGTTCTTTTGTTGTTGTACAATAAAGAATACTCTCCCTCTCTCTCTCTCACTCTCTCCCTCTCGCTCTCTCTCCCTCTCTCCCTCTCACTCTACCTCTCTCTATCTCTCTCTCTATAATCTCTTACTACCTTACCTCTGACGTTACTATTATTTTTAAGCAGTATTTGAAATAAAAACATTTAACTGTAAAAATTATAAGATATATTGAAACTTAAAATATTACAGTTCGATTAGACTCGTGTTATACTAAAAACGAATGTTGTTATTTGAAACATATATGGAAAAAAGTTATGAAATAATCTTTGAAATACTCATATTGCCTGTTCATATATTTCTAGATTTCACAGTAATCATGTATGTATTTTTAATACAAATGTGTGCAACAACTTAGTACTAGTAAAATATACGCTTACAATTTTCAAGCTTCAACAAAGTATAAATATTTGTACATACATAAGAATATGCAGATGAAGCAAAAGATTATAAACTTTGAATTTTTCAACCAATTAAACAAACATTTATTTGGATAAAAATTCAATGACTTTGTTTTTATTTATATATTACATTAAATAAATTCCATGGATCTTTATTGAAATCTTAAGCTTTGAGAGATTTATTAAAGGATATAAACAATATGTTTCATACTAAAATGCCAATCTCAAACATGGGTCCAAACCCTTTCATATTTATCAGTGTGTTTGTGGTGTACTTGGAACCTGAGGCAGACCAAATTCGTCCACGGGAACACCATCTTTGTTCCGGATGCTGTCGGCTCCAGGTTCCCTATCTGGAGCTGCTGGAGCCTTCACAACATCGTCAAGGTAAGAAGCATCATCATCTAAAGCAATTTCATCACCTGTAACCAGAGAACAGATTTTAATACATTTCCTTAACCTGCCTCAAATCAAAAAGGTTAAGTAGGTATATAGACAGATTGGGCCTGAACAAGGTGCTCGCGGTAGAGGTGGTCACAGTGGCCGCGTGGGCGCCGATGCCGGCGCGTCTAGTGGAAGTGGAGTCGGAGGTCGACTGGTTCCAGGGTACGATGCGTCTACGATGCCCTGGGTCAGCGGTCGATCTCCGCGTGGCGGTGCGAATTGGTGGACGCCCGAGATCGCGCTCCTCTGAGAGGAGTACGTACGGGCGCGCTATCGAAGCGCCCGCCACGGACGTCTCCACCTTCGCGATGCCTGCATGTCGACTGCCGTCAGAAGCAGGAGGCACTGCGGCGGGCCATCGACGAGACCAAGTCTCAGAGCATGAAGACGCTCGACCAGGATCCCGTGCCAAGCGGTCCACAAGAAATTACAGCCGTGGGCGCTCCCGGTGATGGAGCGTCTCCAGCCTCGGCAGCTGCGGGAGATTGTCTCTGGGCTGTTCCCGCAGATGGAGAGTGTCTTCGAGCCCCCCTTCATGGGCGCGCCGCCACGCGGTGACGTGAGCGGTAATGCCCCTGCTGAGATGGTCCTTCCAAGCATCTCGGAGGAGGAGATTCGTGCGGCCGCGTGGTGCCCCGAAGGTGTTGACGGCCGGGTCTGGGATTTGGCCTTCGGTGCCCTTGGGCTCGTGCGGCTCTTTAAAGCCTACCTCGAGTCGAGACGGTTTCCGAAGCAGTGGCAGTTCGGATTACGGAAGGGCCGCTCGACCATCGACGCGGTGATGTGCGTGCGCACCCTCTCTGATGGGGCTGTCGGCCGAGGCGGGGTTGCGGTGTCCTTGGATATCGCCAACGCGTTCAACACCCTGCCCTGGTCGGTGATCGCGGGGGCACTGGAGTATCACGGCGTCCCTGCGTATCTCCGTCGACTGATCGGGTTCTACCTCGAGGACAGCTCTGCGGCCAGCGAAGCTGTCCGCGTTGTCGTCGTCGCTGTCATCGCCGAACGTATTGTGGAAGAGCAACCCGGTCGGCGGTGTATCGAGTTCTGACCCAGCAGGCTATCCCGGAACACCAGCGGCATCGCCCGGGTTGCCTGGTAGAGCCACCGTACCGCGAAAACCGGCGTCGTCGGCTGTCCACGATCACCTCGACGACCCGTCGGTCGGGCGTCCTCGGGGTGGCACCGCGAGTCTGGTTGTAGTGTTGACCGCGGAAAGCCACCTACTCTGACCCCGGATGGAGATAGGACGTCGGATGTAAGAGTGTAGGAGAGGCGGTTAATGCGGTAGAGCCCGCGGTCTGCTCCCAACATCAAGGTCCTCAAATCCAAGATGCCCCGCGCGCCCTTAGTCGTGGGAACCTCGTCGGAGATTCGGCGCCGGCCCGGAAAAAAAGCTTTTGTATATAGACAGATACTGAAACCCAATTTACAGTACAGTCGAACCTGGGTAAGTGAGAACTGGATAAGTGAGAAAACTCTATAAGTGAGAGTGATAGCCAGGAACCGTCATTTTAAGCTCCCAAAACCTCTATTAGCGAGAAACAGAAACCTCTGTAAGAGAGAGTCGTTTTTTCCTCATGGACCTCCGTAAGTGAGACTGCTACTATCTATACCTCTATAAGCGACAGTCGAGCTTTATTTATTTATATTATTTAGGAGGAACAAGCGAAAAAACTAATTACAAATTTAACATCTGCTATTTTATGACTCATTCTTAACTTTTGTAGAACTTCCTTCCATTGTTTTTGTATTGTTTTCTCGTCAATATTGAACCTATTCTATTTCGTGAAATCGCATTCTTTTCGAATGGACACGTGCGCCTGTGTACCGTCCTGTTTGTCGGACTTGCTCAGTTTATCGTTAATCAATTGCGAAGGAAAGTTCTGTTCTGCATCATGTCAAAACGGAAAATTGAAGTACTAAAGTAAATTGAAGTAAGTGATAAACTTAAAATAGTGAATGCGTTTGAATCCGGAAAATCGCGAAATGAAATTCAGAGGGAGCATTAGCGAGAAACTCGGGTTAGTGAGAAACCTCTTTAAGCGAGAATGGGATTGTGCTCCTTTGAACTCTCGCTTATCCAGGTTTGACTGTATATAGTGATTAATAAAATGTTGTAACCTGCTTAAACCTGTTTATTATGATTTGATTGAAATATACTAATTTCAAATTAGAAAACATGTCTTTTGTCATTGTTACTATTCTGTGCAATTTTTAAAATGCTCATAAGACGTCTCCTTTTTAGGAAAATCTAAACTAAAAATCCAATCTCACTGTAGGATCATTATGGAATATTTCATCCCTCTTTTTTTTCCCTACCTAAGCTGGTAGCCTAGAGAGGCTATTCCAGCGTAACCGTAATTAGTAGGTGAGCTCACGGGGCTCAAACCTGACGACGATGCTAACACGAACAATGCTGCAAGAGCCGTGCTTCGCAGAATCTACCACCGGATCGGAAACGCGACCCATTGAGAAGATCCGGCGAGAAACTCAGTGGGCTGTGTCTGAGAGTTAATTTACTCGCCGAGCCCTTCGTCGCAAGCGACAGGTTCGACGAGAACGGTGACCGGTGCTTTAAGTACCTAGAAGCACCGTTAGTGGATCGGGAGGATCCGAGATGACGTGTTTTGGGCGACGTCGACTGCTTTCCATTCTGTCCGCAGGATCGGGAATGTTCATCCTTCGAACTATGCAAGGTAAGTGTACATGTTCAATGAGACTCAGTCAGTTTTATAAGCAACTAACTGACCCGGCAGACTTCTTATTGCCTCAATCGATAAATAAAAGACACATCAAGGGGACACATCAAAGGAAAAACAAAATTGTTTGTTTTTATATAATTCCGAGCTTTTTTTATATTTTCTCACCATTTAAACCTTCCCTTGACTTCCACGAATAACTCAAGACCAAAATTAGCCAAAGCGGTCAAGCTGTTCTCGAGTTTTAGCAAGACTAACGAACAGCAAATAAATTTTATATATAGAGACTAATTAAACAGTTGTAACAAATTCTCAATTTAAGCACAAGCAAATAAGAAACTTACCAAGAGCATCAAGTTCTGCAGCAAGCTCATCATCATCAATCTCTGGCATACCATATTGCCTGCCGAGGGCTTCTTGAACTTCATCAGCTTGTTCCATCATATCAGCTAACTCATCATTTACATCCTGCAATTGTTTATATACTTTACAATGACTACATCAAAACACAACAAATTTTAAAGACTGCATTTTTGTAGATTCTTAAAAATTATTCACTGCTATTACAAAATATTTCCATATGAGGTTGACGTCCTTAGGGTCTACAAGCTACGAAATTTTGTCTTCATAAATTATCCTAAATTCTGTTAATGGATTAAAATTTATGGAGCTCTATCCAATGCCTGTTTTCATTTATATACTCACATCAATGGAATCAATATTAATCTTCTTAAATTCTTTTTTCATTTGTGTTACACCATCCTTCATTGCAGATATTGTGGTATGAGTGTCCTTCAATGTCTGCGTTGCATAATTTGCTTGTTCCATGTTGAAAGACTGGGCACGGAGATTATCAAGTTGTTGTTCATACCTGATTTAAAAGTAACATTTGGTTGTATAGTTACTGAAATTTATTTTCTCCACATAAGTGTTATTAGATTAGATGACTGATAGTATTAACATAATTATCAATTTTCCAATAACCAGATAGAACTTATTTTAAAATACAAAAATTACACACGAGCCTACAACTTGAATTACAAATTTAATGAACGTATTTCTCTAAGAAAAGTTGATAGGTATAGCAATCAGTGAAATTTATCATTAAAATAATTTTAATTTCTCATAGAAGAAAGATTTCAAACTTTATACACACAGATTGATGACATTTGTGAGGGCTATAACAATTTAATTGTATATTTAAGCATAAACTTTAGCTTGCGCAGATATACAGATTTCACTTGGATGTGCAGAAGCATTTTTGGGATTGTACTTCAGACAGTGCATAATATAAGTCACTTGAAAAGTAAAGAACAATTTTACTTCTAAAATGTTAAGCAATTATTAACAGACCTGAGTTGTACTTTATGGTTTGTTAAAGAAAATTTCTTCATTGCACTTTTCACTGGATATGATGGTAGTGAATAAATGCCAACAATATCCTCCTTAAGGTTTAAAGGTCTCAATTGTATTGAAACAATGGCTGCCCTGTCTTTTAAAAGCTAGTTTTATTTTGGACAGGGCTTTCATAACAATACGAATAAGATCACAACACATATTACCACTAGTTAAGATGTCGTCTTAAAGACCTTTCTGTGTTGTCATCTATAGGCTACCTTAAGGAAATGAGTTCGAATTTACATTATAAAGTCTACATATAAAGAAAAGCACAAACATTTTCTTCTGTTTCAATACTCTCATTGCTTTTTGCTTGACTGAATTTTTAGCAGGACCCTCCCTCATTTTGCTCATCTGATCCTTGTATTTTCTAAGTTCTGTGTCCAGTTTCTGGACTTTCTGTTCAATATTATCGGCTCGGCCATCTACCTACAAACAATAATATAAATTTAAAATATAAATTTATAAGATGAATCATCACTGAATTTACGTTGCGATATAGGTATTGTCTTACGTTTTTAATGCAATCCGTAATGCTGGGGCCAGGTTCTTTGGGTTTCGCTCTTCCAAATAATCTGTTCATGTTTGGTTTAAAACGCTTAGAAAACTCGGTAAAGAAATTTTTCAGAACCTATCCTAATCAATTTGCAAATTTTACTTGCTTTTCTGCACACTAGAAGACGACAAAAAATCAACAATTTATTTGATTGCCACTCACTTCAACTGTCACTTGTCATTATTATTAGTAGTGGTAGTTCTATTTTTCAAACTGGAAAGGCAAAAGTATCATACCACACCGCTTAATCTTTTATATATATTTTTTTGAAGTGTTTGGAACCTTATTCAATTTGCCGTCGCGTCGCGTCGCTTACAACGAAAGGCTCGGCGAGTAAATTAACCCACAGACACAGCCCACTGAGTCTCTCGCCCATTCTTCACAGTGGGTCGAGTTTATATTTTTTCGAGAGATTATATTTCATCAGATATCATCTTATCTCATTTTATTTCATTTTATTTCATGCCAATCGAATAATATTCCAAATTAATCAACTTCATTTCATTTCACTGCTTATTATCATTTTTGTTGGACGGTTCTATTTAGGGTTCGATTTAGGGGACTGGGTCTGTAAGTGAATGATTATTTTAAAACACTGCTTCATGGTTAATATAATTGTATTGCAAATACTTTGTACACTATTACATTTTATTTTTATAAAAGTCTAAGGGGTTCTTGCATTATCCGTGTCTAGATGAGAAGTCTTTGTCCGTACTGAAGAGAAGACAAACATCTGTTTTAAATATTTAATTAAGCATTCCAATATTCGAAAACTGTTACTTCATATGTTGTCACAGTGCTGCCTGCCATTACTTTCATATTCAAACTCCAACATTTTTCATATTTTTTTTTATCAAAGATTAGGATATATGGTACGATGCCTTTGCTTTTCCAGTTGGAAAAATAGAACTACTACTACCATAAAAATTTTAAAAATGTCAAGAAATGCGAGGTTAATTTTTAAAATTATTAGAGAAATTTTACTTAGGTAAATCACAGCATTAAAAACTTACTTACCACATAAATTTAGCTTGTTAGAAAAAAAAATGAGTAACGGAATATTAAGCAGAAATATTAGAAAAATGGTAAGCTTGAACGAATTTAAAAAAGACTAAAATAAATAAAATAATAATAAAGTCGTAGAACGTATACTGTCTGCAACAACGTTATTCGTAAAGATAAAAATAGGGTTAATCCAGCATCGTAAAAAAATTTTTAAACATTTCCTTTAGCATTATTTCAAGTGTAGAAATTTGTGTAATTCTTAAACATAAAAAATTTCAATCTATAGTAAATGGAATTATGTCTAGAAATGTAACCTAACACTTTAGCAAAGTAAAGTATTTAGAAATATAGGTTTTATCTAACACTTCAAGCACACCAGCTAAGATATTTGGTGTAATAGTGAAGTGGTTCAATTGTAATGTGTATTGAAAAATGTAAAGTTAGTCATTGTGTGTCATTTGTAGGTTCAATACAATTTAAGGAATACATTTTATGATTATCAGAATCACTGTGGGACATCTTGCAGTACCATTAAATGTTGGAAATGGGATATAACTCCTGTAATATTGATGCACAATAAACCTAGTTTAAGATATGCAGTTCTCATTTTAAATAGACCAATATCACAAGAAGAAGCATTTATGAAAAACTTTTGGGAAAAAGGTAAGATTGTGATTAACTGATTGTTGATTCATATAATTTTATTCAAAAACTAAGGCCTATAATATCAATTATGGTTTAAACCAGAGTTCCCCAAACTTTTTTGTGTCGTAGACCCCTTGCCATGTTTTTCCGTGTTAGGTAGACCCCCTACTTACCTGATATTGATTTCCTGTAAATTTCTAACTGTAGTAAAGTTTAGTGTTAAAAACTTAAAGTAAAAACACATGTTAATTTATACATTTATTAATTGAATTTACATTAAAACTACTCAAAATAAATTTTTTCATCTGTTATGTAAAATTTACGTAACATAAAATAAACTAAAAAAAAATTAACATAAGCAATAAGTCAATATTTTTAGTGAGAAGGATGAACCTGATGCTTTAATAATAAATTATCAACATTTGGCGTCAATTTTGTAAGGGTTAATCTTAAATCTCCTCGGCTAATGATGTCATGATATTATAAGATAGTATGATGTAAGTAAATAGGTACTATCAGTGTATGTGTTGAGTTCCACTATCGTGGACTCCCAAGTTTTTTTTCCCTGACGTAGACCCCTTGTATTGTATTTGTATTGTATTTGTACAGATTTAGTTCAGATAACTTGAGAAAATGTTTTGATGTGTGGCAGCATTTTACGATTCATTCATTATTTTCAATCTTTTATCAGGTCTCAAACTGACTTCACTGTATTCGACAGGTGAATTGTTTTTTGAAACAAAAACTAAAGATTTTAACTGTATGTTGTCCTTATGGCCTCTTAAATTTTGCGATAGTTTAAACTACGAAGGAGAGTTTAACTATGATTTAAATTACAAGTTGATCTTCAGTGACCTTCAATTTTAATTTAAACTACGGTTCACATTATGGGCCTTAGTAATCAGTTTGAAAATTTCATATTATGAGGTTGTAACAATACCTGTTGTATTGTTTGTTTGGTTAAATTTGCATATTTCGAGAACTAAGCTAATTGCTCTGTATTTTTAAATCTGTGTGTGTGTTTATCTGCCCATTAATGCTGACAAATGATGTAGAAATTATTATATCAACTAAATTCACAATGTAAATTAAAATTAAAATTAGCTAATAAAAATTTTTGTATTCCTCACCACATTAAAAAAATATTTATTTTTTTGTTATAGCCACATTAAGAATAACAGTAGATGGTGGAGCATTAAGATGGGACCAGTTTCTCACCAGACTACCTGAGGAAATTAGTAATAAAATGAAAATACCAGATTTGATTACTGGTGATTTTGATTCAATAACAGAAGAAACTCTCCAAAAATATAAAAAGAAAGGTTGTAAGGTGAAATTTTATCATACTAATCAGTAAATTGTTATATGTCGTTACTATTTACTAATTCTGATGTTAAAATGTAAATCGTTACACACTAGTGGAGTTATCATTAATTTCAATAACCCCATAATTCCAAGATTATGAAGTCAGTTAAAAAGGTATTTCTTAAATATACTGATGCGAATATATTAAGTATCAAGCAAACTCTGACCATATAGGGGCTTCAATTTGCAGCAAAGTATCATTTTAAAATTAAATATGTTAATACATTTACAATATTTAATCATAATATTACTTAATTATGCACAGTAGGGTTTCTTCTAAATTGCTTTACAAAGCAGGGATTTATTTCAGTTTGAAGGATAAGACTATCAGGATGCAATGCAATTAAGACTTTGTTATCATATCTCAAGATTATTAACAGTCTTCCCATTGTGATTTCTATGTGATATAGTAACTTAACCCCAGGTGGGCTGTGCTCTTCTTCATATTGAAGCAAAACAGTAGTACATAAACAGATAATGTTAAATAAAAATATTTATTAACAGGTAGTGCACACCCCAGATCAAGATTATACAGATTTTACAAAAGCACTGAAAGAGTTGAATAATCACTGTCAAGAACATACAATTGAGGTTTGCATCACATCTTATATTAATGACTATACTTATTAAATCTGCTGTTTTATGAGGACTTCATTCATACATTTTTTGCTATTTATTACTAATTAATACAGGGGTATTGTTTATAATAATAAATGTTAAAAGTGGACTATTTGCGATTTTGCAGTTACCCTTTAAGTTGCAGAAAATTGAACTTATACAAGAACTAATTACTAAAATAGAACAACAAAGGGTTACTGCTTACTAGTGTACAAGTTTATATGGTTAACTTGCAGGTGGACAATGTAATAGCAATAGGACAGGCTTCAGGCAGACTAGACCAAATCTTAGGAAATATACAAACTTTATATCTAGCTGAAAAACAACATTTACTTCATCCTGAAACTAAACTCTACCTAATGTCCGGTGATTCATTATCTTGGCTATTGGAACCTGGCAATCATATTATAAGCATTCCCGAGGAAACAAGGAAGCATAACAGAGCTTGGTGTTCATTAGTGCCTATTGGAGAAACTTGCCACAGTGTCACAACAAGTGGATTGATGTGGAATTTAGGTGCAATAATTAGTTTTATATAAATAAAATTTGATACTGATATGAAATCCAGTGTTTTGAAAACCGTTATGTTTTTTTAGACAATCAAAGCTTGAAATTTGGAGAACTAGTCAGCACGTCGAATGCATTCGATGGTTCAGACACAGTCAAGATCAAATGTAGCCACACAATTCTTTGGTCTATGAAGGTGCCCAGTTTGACAGGTCAGTATCTAAACTCTCATTTTCAATTCAGCTCAAATCTAAAGACCCGATTAAACCGTGCCAATAGAATAAGAAAATCAAATCCTTCGAAATCATAATATAATGATAGCGCAAAACGTGACATTAAACTGTAAAATTATTTTTATTCATGTTTTTACTCTCAGTGAAATAAACAATAACTATGTTTAATTGGAATGGAATCTATGCAGTGTAGCCTCCCCCAAGCCTAGCCACAAAGATCGGTCCTGCACTGCTTCTATCTATGGTTCAATGTGATGGTGACTTATTTTCTTCAGTCACCCAATAGTTACATGCCTTTCTTCTTGGTGTAAGAGATACTTATAGCCCAGTAAATTGTCTAATTATTATATGCATTGAAATAACGACTACCCTGTCTTTTAAACTGACTCATAACAAACTAGTATAGACTCAAAATGTACTATTACCTTACTGATGTCACATTGAAGAATGCTGAGTGTGTGCTCAAATATATTTCAAGTCGGGAAACAAAATTTTCAAAAGAGCTCTTTAAGGATAAAAGAGGTCCAATAAAACACTCCATTTTAAAACAATGATTACAGTTTGTGTACAAATGAAATAAAATGTTCACATATATATTTGTTTGTTTCAGGAGAATAACATGGTGGAGTTGAGAATGAATAAAAAAATATATTTGGTATTTAGTTCCTGTTAATAAGTAATGTCACTAGAGACATATTCAATCATCAATTTAAATCATGGAAATGATCAACAATGTTATGTCGTTTATATTCTCTTCTAACGAGGAACCTCAATCAGTGATATTAAATTTTATAATTCGAATACTATTTAAAAAAATAATATAATTTTATTAATATGTATCTTTCTATATGTACTACTTAATGTTATTGTGTCAAAAAATACTACTGTACCTGACAATAGGGGTATTGTATTAATTAAATTGATTTTCAGTTGTGGCACTTTACATCCTGTATATAAGGCTAATGATCCACAAGTCACACAACAAACATTTCAATAAGGGTGCCGATAATTGTACAGCTTACCCTATACTAAGTTTGTCACCATAAATTATATACAGGGTGTTTTAAAGAAACGACTCCCAAAATACTTTCTACCTCAACACAAGATGACGTTTATTTATTTCAATCTTATGACCGAGTGCTGATTGTCTGAAAGTCCATATTTCATTAGAGGCAACAGCATCCACATATCGCCTAGTAAAGATACATGCATTAAAAACTAAAATACATTAAAAATGCATAATAGTGGTTTCTTTCATGTCGTAAAGACGTAAGGGTGTTGACCGTTTAAACCTACTGTTTGCTGTGCAACGCTGTGCATGACGTCATTTGGGGTTAATAAAAATGAAAAGCTAACTTCACACACCATAACAATATTTTTTTTTATTGCTTAAATGGGTGGACGAGCTCACGCCCACCTGGTGTTAAGTGGTTACTGGAGCCCATAAACATCTACAACGTAAATGCGCCATCCACCTTGAGATATAAGTTCTAAGGTCTCAAGTATAGTTACAACGGCTACCCCGCCCTCCAAACTGAAACGCATTACTGCTTCACGGCAGAAATAAGTAGGGCGGTGGTACCTACCCGAGCGGACTCACAAGAGGTCCTACCACCAGTAAAAATAAATATAAACCTCACATAACCGCAAACGCGATTGAGAGGCTATACAAAAAACCTTACGTGATAGTAAGTGGTAACCGTTTTAACCCATAGACATCACTTATCCACAAATGCTACCATTCGTTGTTATTGGTGTTAAGCCTCATGAGAACAAAAATGTTAGAACGATTAGATTTTTCCAACAATCTATAAACAACTACTTACTAACATTTAGTAAAAATGTGAAAGATAAAAAAATTTTATTTATATTATTTTGACATTGGTGTCGAGTATCCTAGAAACTAGATTAAACCACCTGTTTTTATTTTAAGAAAGGGTTCCTTAGAATTGTTGTAGCAGTTAATTGTTAGTTTTTATAAGTATTATATTAGGTAGTTTCTATGTATTTATCGTAGCTCGGTATGGTTCTTTCTATAAATGAGTCGTCTATTATCAAAGGTGGCAATCTGTCCATTTGGACAAAAAAAATTTATTGATATGGCAATACAGATTGATTTGAATATAATCGTCTCCTTCAAAGAATACGGTTCAAAACCTGCATTAAATAAAAGTTAATACTTAACCTGTTATTTATCTAAGATGTCGTTCAGAAGAGTCTTGTGACTGCCAATGGAATACAAAGTCAATAATTCGTTTTTCTGATTTACCAATAATTGTCCAAAAGTCACATTGCCGGCTTTGATAATAGTCGACTCAAATATCTCATAATTCAATAATAACACGTCATATTTAATAGTTATCTACATTGTGAAATTAATGGCACGCGTTCTAATTAATTAATAAGCAATAAATTGGTTTCTCAAAATGTTGTAGGTTGCTAATGTAGCGTCGATAGATGCTTATAGAATTGCCAATTGTATGGCTGACGTAATTGTTTAAATCGTTTGAGTGTTGGGTAAGGTAGTGAATAAAAATTTGAAATTCAAAATATTTTTGAAATGATCACTAAAACTTGTCTGTCTGTCTTACTAACACGATGATATTTAATTCGATATCCGAATAAATGGGATGATGGTTTATGATTTTGCCAAGCACTACTCTTGCTAGGGCTAGTGTTAGCAACAACCCAGGTTAGTGCCCGGTTAACAGTGCTTCTAGGTACCTCAAGCACCGGTCACCGTTCTCGTCGAACCCGTCGCTTGCGACGAAGGGCTCGACGAGTAAATTAACTCCCAGACACAGCCCACTGAGTTTCTCGCCGGATGTTCTCAGTGGGTCGCGTTTCCGATCCGGTGGTAGATTCTGCGAAGCATGACTCTTGCTAGGGTTCGTGTTAGCAACGTCATCAGGTTTTAGCCCCGTGAGCTCACCTACAAACGTTAGGGTTACGCTGAAATAGCCTCTCAAGGCTCTCAGCTTAGGTAGGAAAAAAAAAAATGTGCCCGGTGAGCTCACCCACTCGTTTGATGAATCTAGCATGACTCCTCGAGGTCAAGGAGTATCCCTACAACCTTCCAAGAGTATTGGAATACTTGGGGTCGACATTTCGAGCGATGTCCAATTTCGGAGTAATTTGGAAGGCAAAGCCAAGTTGGCGTCAAAAATGCTGGGAGTCCTCAATAGAGCGAAGCGGTACTTCACGCCTGGACAAAGACTTTTGCTTTACAAATCACAGGTCCGGCCTCGCGCGGAGTACTGCTCTCACCTCTAGGCTGGGGCTCCCAAATACCAGCTACTTACATTTGACTCCATACAGAAATGAGCCGTTCTGATTGTCGATAATTCCATTCTTACGGATCGTTTGGAACCTTTGTGTCTGCGGAGGGACTTCGGTTCCCTCTGTATTCTGTACCGTATGTTCCATGGGGAGTGCTCTGAGGAATTGTTCGAGATGATACCGACATCTCGCTTTTACCATCGCACCGCCCGCGACAGGAGTAGAGTTCATCCATACTACCTGAAGCCACTACGTTCATCCACAGTGCGTTTCCAGAGATCTTTTTTGCCACGTACCATCCGGCTATGGAATGAGCTCCCCTCCACGGTGTTTCCCGAGCGCTATGACATGTCCTTCCACCATCAGGTGGGCCGTATGCTCGTCTGTCTATACGGCAATAAAAAAAAGGTCACTAGAATAGGTAGAAAAAAAAGAAGATGGTTTTTAGGTATTAAGGGGCTACCGAAACCTATGAATGCAACGAGTCTTCACCCGTCTTGAAACGGGAGATCAAAATCTTAATTGTATTATAGAAAGGTTGTCCAAATTGCTAAGTAAATATCAGCCGGATCAAAACAAAAATGTTAAATCCAAATGTGAAAGCTAAATCATTCGTGACGTCATCTCGATGTTTTTTTTAAATATTGTAGTTGTAGTTTAAATACTGTAGAATTACCTGAGATTATTTGTAAAATTAGTTATTTTAATTTGAATAAATTTTAATGTCGGTTCATATATTTTTGGACTGCAAAGTTTCGCAACAGTATATCGTATTTTAATTGATAGAACTTACTGTTAGCGTTTACTCACCTTGTATGGATTTTTATTTTTTTTATTGCTTAGGTGGGTGAGCTCACGCCCACCTGGTTTTAAGTGGTTACTGGAACCCATAGACATCTACAACGAAAATGCGTCACCCACCTTGTGATATAAGGTATAGTTACAACGACTGCCCCACCCTTCAAATCGAAACGCATTACCGCTTCACGGTAGAAATAGGCGGAGTGGTGGTACCTACTCGGACGGACTCACAAGAGGTCCTACCACCAGGAAATATAATATATTTAGTATAATACCGGCAAAACAATAATGTGGTTTTCCTGTGAAACAATCGTGTATCAATATTGAAGTGTTATATAGGCGTCAATACAATACAGATTTGGACTTTTTTTTTTCTACAGGAGAAAATCGCCGTATATCCACCTCCGCATGGCGGGCGGGGTATGTGTGAGTTGAACCTCACTAAAAACTCCTGCTGCTCACAGCCGGCGCGCTACCCCGGATAGGGCCGAAGCCTAGTCGGAGCTATTGAGACGGCGGGACAGGGCTTACGCAGAGCATATTACATCCATCCCGTCGGACCGGCGGCCACCAGCGACACGACCGCCGGTTCCCTCGGTCGATAACGGTCGGTCGCATGTGGTCACGATCCTCAGTAGTGGGGGAACGATATAGAAGATTTCTGCCGTGAAGCAGTAATGAGTTTCGGTTTGAAGGGTGGGGCAGCCGCTGTAACTACATTGAGACCATAGAACTTATGTCTCAAGGTGGGTGGTGCCTACCCGTGCGGACTGAACAAGAGGTCCTACCACCAGTAAAAAAGTTAGTGTCTTATCTAAATAAAAATGTAAACGAATGTAAAATTGTATCCACATTCTTTGTGTATGTTTATTTATGAAGAATTTTGTTTAATAATGAATGAATAATAATGAATAAAACTCAAAAAATAGCTAAATTAATTCTTTAATAAATTTAATATGTAAAATAAGGTTCGCATAGAATCTTTTTATCTGTGAGCAGTAGTAATCTATGAATATTAAACACCATTCAAAATTCAAAGAGAAATACGTATTGTAAAAAAAAAACGTTGCCTTATTAATTTTATTCCGAATAATAATAGTCTTTTCAACAAAGCAACATTAACATTTAAAGTTTAAGTTCTACGTCACACGTAATCGGAGGTTGAGGGAGGCAGTGCTGCCAACATAACGGCACGATCACGAGATTCATCTTCCTTATCATCTGATGTCAGTTTAAAATAGTCTGAGCGCGAACTCGACTACTGTGTGAGTTTTAATAGAGGACCTTGCGCACCTTTGTTTTACCTGTAAGTTCCATTTTTGAAACTCATTTCTGGGCCTCTTCTGTTGGATTCCTATTTGATTGTTACTGTCATTATTGATGTTGTTATCATTCCTGTTTGTAATTTAAATTGTTTTCGTTTAAATTTTATGTTATTCACTAATAATAATTCTTATTCCAGTTTCTTCGTCATAAATGCTTTTAATGTTATTTTAATTTAACGATTTGATGCATTAACATAATATCAACAGTACGTCATGAAACATAAATTGTTTGTTATTACCTTTATTTTAATTAATCCCTCCTCAATAGCTCATCCATAGGTACGTCATGAACCATAAATTGTTTGTTAATAGCTTTATTTTAATTAATCCCTCCCTAATAGCTCATCCATTCGTAACTAATTAAATGAAAATATATCTGTCGCTTGATACAAAACAAAGTCGCAATGTATTTGTCGTATTTTCTAACTGAATATTTAATTTTCTAATTAAACAAATATATTTGCTATATTGCTGTATGTAAGGCCCGCTGCACATTTGCAACTATGCTCGGTTTTTTACTTAAATGTCGTTCTACGCCTTTTACAAATGAAATACCTAAGATTCTTCATTGTGTTTGCTTTAATTTTAGGATATCTAATGCGACAAAGTTTCATTTTTATTTTAAACATTCGATGGTTTATTTAGTATTTCGAAATGGAAACAAAAATCGAAGACATAATATGTAACATTATTTCTATTAACTAAGCAACTGGCAGAATATTTCGTAACCAGACATTATAGACTCGATTATACTGCTGTCGGCCTTGAGATAAATAATACTTTTTTTATAATAATGTAACAATGCATACTCAGTACACCAAAGCCCACTGAGTGTCTCGCCGGATCTTCTCAGTGGGTTGCGATTCCGATGTGGTAGATTCTGCGAGGCACTGCTCTTGCTAGGGCCAGTGTTAGCAACACACCCGGTTTGAGCCCCGTGAGCTGACCTACACGTCAAGGAGAAGCTGATATAGCCTCTCAAGGCTATCAGCATAGGTTCGAAAAAATAATAAAAATAAAAAACACCAGCTCGTATAAGCTGCATACATCCGAAACGATGTATATAACTTATACGAAATGTAGAATAGGAGAACTAGAAGAGAACATGAGAATAATAGTGGAGAAGGTAACTCCTTGTTTCTCGCAAAACACTGGTTATGAAAAACCAACAAATTTTAGAAAAATGCATATGTTTAAGTCACCACTAACCACTTTAATCTGCAACGCGTAAATGCTTCTATAAGGCAAGAAGATGATACCAACCCTTGTTCACACACCTCTCTGCCAGTACGTAAGGGCCGGCGTTAGGTACAAAAGAACTGAAGATCCTACTCACATAGACGTATTATTGTTTATTAAGATTAAGATTTATTAAGAGAAGGATTAAAGTAGTGGCGAGGGTTCCAGGGCCACGAGTCTAGAAGATTCACTTACCAGGGCGATTACATATCTCTTTGTATGTATTTCTCATTGAATCGGAACACTCGGTGAATCGTGCGTAAAGGCAGACATAAACCTTAACGAGCGTATCACGAAGTTGGGCGCAGTCACATGGTGGTAGGTAGCAGTCGCGCCAACATACCGAAACCAGGGCCGCACGTCAGTTTGTTACAGAGCGCGACGAGCGCTGCACGTGTCGTCAACAGCACAGCGTTCATAGCGAGAAAATAAAACGGTGCGTCAATTTTTTTTTAAATTTCCCACCGTAATATCATAAGTACTTAAAAATTACCTTTAAATCCGTTTCGACCGTTTGAATCATCAACGAATTCCGTCGTGCATCGACGATAACAAACCAGTTGAATTATAGTTGATTTGTTCGAGCGTTCGAAGTCATTCAGCATAGTATGTGTTTTAAAGTGAACGATATATTATTGTGTTAATTTAAAGTCTGTTATTACGATGGGAAAACATTACAAGTTTCGAATTTCGAATTGGTTTATCTTGTTTTTGTCACAAAGGTTTTAATGAATTTTTTTAAAAGAGTTTTAATATGTGTTCTTGTAAATTTTTAAATTCTCATCAATAACGTTAAACAAGTTTGTTTAATTTATCATTGCCACTTCCTCTCGGCGGAATATGTTCAATATACTAACGTCTATGTCACAAGCTTATCTTAATGTATTATGTTTGACTATTCGGACGCAGATTAATAAGATCACTTTCGATTTTTAAGAGTTGGACGAGTACATTTCTTGTAAAGTTATGAAACCAACAACTTCTTGAACAATACGACCATAGATTGAAAGTTTTGAAATGTCTTCAATAAACTTGCTTTTCGAGAACTGTTATTATTAAATAATTCCACACACGCATAATTTATTCAAATACACAATTAGTAGCTATTCTCAAGAAAGTATCCACACATAGTTATGTAACTGCATCAGATTTGTTTTTTTTTTTGATAATTGAATTTGTGTGTTGTCTCTCGCGTGTAGGTACAGCCTATAAATTAAAATATTGAATTTGTCCTTTTTATGAGTTGAGATATGGCCGTATACTGGTTGTGCCCCTGACATCGCCGATGTTGACGAGTGAAAGGAACCACCTACGATCGCGTGGGCCGCGAGTGAATTGTAAAGGCAATAAAAAACTGTATTTTCCCTTGACTGCCATCTAAAACCGATATCAGTGTGCTTAGTGCGAGATTTTTAACGTTCTCGATAGCGTAAAAATTAACTCGAATTAGTATGCAGTTGGAACAGCGCCCCTAGCGGCAAACGTAGGCAAATAGTCCCGGTCACCGTTCTCGTCGAGCCCTTCGTCGCAAGCGACGTGTCTCCGACGTTACTTCAGATTGGGGTACCGCATGAAGAAATGACTTTAGTATGGGCTCTGTCACCGTTGATAGGGTTCTTCATGACTCCACTACTGGGTTCATTGAGTGACAGATGTCGTTCGAAGTTTGGGAGACGCAGGCCGTTTATAGTTTTACTATCGTTGGGCGTTTTTCTAGGTAAGTATTAAACGCTTGCGGTCGGCTTTTCAAAATCGAACATAATTTGAAAATTTAGTAATCCATTTAGTGTTAAGTAATTTAGTGTTGTTTTTTTGTAGGAGACATACAAAATTTTGGCATTTAGACCCTTTTTCATTAGTACCTACTTTAAGTTAAATTCTAATTTATTTTATTTATTTGATAAAAAAATACTACTAATTTAATCAATAGGACAGTAACATAAATCTTCGTTTCGTTTCAACACTTTCATACAAAATAAAATGCATACCGCAAGTAGAAGTCGTAAAAAACACGCCTTATTTCATAAAAGAAGAACAAACGTTTGGCTCTGTGTTGTCAACAACCCTGGGTTGGCGTAAAAGGCGCCTAAGGGAAACATCGGAGAACGGGTCTCAACTTCGGTCACCGTCTTCGTCGAACCCGTCGCTTGCGACGAAGGGCTCGACAAGTAAATTAACTCTCAGACACAGCCCACTGAGTTTCTCGCCGGATCTTCTCAGTGGGTCGCGTTTCCGATCCGGTGGTAGATTCTGCGAAGCACGGCTCTGGCTAGGGTTCGTGTTAGCAACGTCATCAGGTTTGAGCCCCGTGAGCTCACCTACTAGCCACGGTTACGCTGACATAGCCTCTCAAGGCTCTCAGCTTAGGTAGGAAAAAAAAAAAAAAACGCAGATAAACGCTCGAACTCCATACAAATCTGAGCTAACTTTTACGCTATCGAGAACGTTAAAAACTCGCACTAAGCACACGGGTCCTGTTATTTTTCATACAGAGTATAACTTTGGTCTTTCTTTACTTATTTACTCAATATCAATCGAAACTCACTTCAATTTTGTTGTTTAAAATCACAACAGTTCATCTAATAGAATCATTCTATTAGAATAAAAAAAAAAACTTTTGAAGATCAATTATTATAATAAACGCTAACTGTCAAGTTTTTGTTTTAATAATTAGGTACATTTAGTAGTCGCTTTGCTTTTATTTACTCTCCATTCAATACGAGTTATCTCGAATTTCCACATTTCCTTGGGCAACAAGTTTAATTATAACGAAACCGTCACGTGCCGTCGAAAGATAATGAAAGTGTTTCGACATTGAGATAAGAAGACTTGACTGAGATCTAACTACGGTCGCTTCGGCCAAGTTGTTTGCGGTTCACGAAGGAAATCGTAATGGCAAGTGACCTAATCTTCGATAACGGCCGCAAATTTTGTATTATAAATACTTGGGTATAACGTCAATCGATGATAGACCACAAGAGACATTAATGTAATATGATTGTAAAACCTTTTAGACTAGATCGTTAGAAAGATGGAATTTCTCCATTTGTATTTACATATAATATGCTTTACCAAGGAGCGATGAGGGATTTTGATATGATAAATAATCTATTGCTATTTTATTACTAGCTATTTGCTATATACTGTGGTGATAATGATGTAACCACCAAGGTCGCGCAACCGTATACTCTGATAAACCAGTATGTCATTGGAAGTTTATTTATTTATTGCTTAGATGGGTGGTCGAGCTCACAGCCCACCTGGTGTTAAGTGGTTACCGGAGCCCATAGACATCTACAACGTAAATGCGCCACCCACCTTGAGATATAAGTTCTAAGGTCTCTGTATCGTTACAACGGCTGCCCCACCCTTCCGACCGAAACGGATTTCTGCTTCACGGCAGAACTAGGCGGGGTGGTGGTACCTACCCGTGCGGACTCACAAGAGGTACTACCACAAGTAACTCACAAGTTTCTTAAAAATTTACGCTACGCTCATTTACGCTAAAATTACAATGCTAACACCACAGGCTTACGTACGCGCAGTTAGACACACTTCCCGGACATTATTATTGCCTTGAAGAGTTAACAAGCTAACGGCTCACCGAGTTTTAAGTGGTTACCGGAGTCCATGGACATGTACATCAATGGATTTCGTCACTTACTTAAATATATTTGTATATTATATACTATTGGTTGAAATTTGGATTGTATTTTATAAAGGTGCTCTCTTAATACGCCCTGCAACTAAAAAAAGGTGTTACCATTGTAAAAAAAACTGTGGCACGTGCTGACGCAATGTTGCAACCGTGTGCGGCACGCGTGACATCGTTTTATCACTAGTGCAAATAATTCCATGAACTAAAAAGGTACTACAATACAGTGTAACCTTAATATAACGAACCTCAATATGACGACGTCTTCGGTTTAACAAATTCTTCGTTATCCTCTTGAATTTTCCATAAGAGTCAATGTAAAATATATCTTTACATTGCGAAGATTTCTTGCGGACAAACTCTTTATAACAAATTTTCAACTATAAAAAAAAAAGTGTAAATACCTCCAATTAACGAATTTTGTCAACTCAAAACCTTTATATAACGTTTCCACCAATATGATTAATTATATAGTATGTGAATCAGTCTCGACAGGTTTGAGAAAAGTTGTTACCTACTTAATTCTTTTTAAATAATAAATAAATATAAATAAATAAATATTTACTAACAATCACGCCACGTTAACTGGTTTAAATGTAAGATTTTTATTATACACATACATATATTTAATATACATCCATAACCCTGGAAAAAACATTTATATTTATCATACAAATATCTTCCCTTGGCGGGATTCGAACCCGCGACCCCCGTATGTAGTGACCATGTCACTTACCACTACACCAGACGGCCGTTGAATAGAAAAGAGAAAATACATACAGAAATTTGATAAAAATGTGTTATTATTTATTAATAGAAGTTGTTCCCTATAACAAAATGAGTACGTAATGTTGAGATGAATAGGCATTTGTGAATGTTAGACCAACCTAACCTTTAAATTAAAAATCCTCAGTCTACCGAATTACTTGATTTAACGAATATTTACTTGTTCCCTTCCGACTTGTTATAACGAGGTTGCACTATATATTATTCATGTAAAATCTATGAAAGTGGCTTTAGGAGCAATAATATCAATAATGTTTTGCAGAATTGCTACTCTACTGCTTTTACTGTTCAAGATAACGTTGGAATTCGTGGAACTTTATTTTTATTCAAATAACTATTTTTATAAATTAAAACTTAATTCTGTATCTCAGGGTCGTCTTTTCGTTATATCTTCTCGGCTCCAATCAATTAACACAATTATAAACACCAATTACAAAAACACCGGTGTTTAAAAATCGTTGCGGGTCGGTCGCGTACGTTAACTACACGGAAAACTGCTACAAATGTATTGTAAGCCATTGTATTATCTAGTGGTGTTTCGTATTTTAAGTAGTTCGCAAGCATAATCTGCATCGACTACAAACAAAGGACAATTTAACGAATTAGAATCATGAAATTCATGATTCAATCTAAACAATAAGCGATTTGCTCGGTCCGTTGAAATTGATTACGCGCAGCTTAGGCCCGTAAATATTGGCTGTGGTTTACCTAAATCAAAATTGGACAAAACTTAGTTTATGATTAACCCATAGATTAAACTTTATCGTCATACGGAAACAACATTTTGGCAAAATTTCGCGTTCTATTCATTTTTATCTCTCTATGATTACATTTCAAGCTGAGTATGCTTAAACTGAATTTAATGGCTGAATCCAAAATTTTAAGATTTTAGTTTCTTTTTTTTTCCTCTACCTATGCTGATTGATAGCCTTGAGAGGCTATTTCAGTTTCACCATAGCGTGTGAGCTCTCGGGGCTCAAACCGAAAGAAAGTGTTGCTAACACTGGCCCTAGCAAAAGCAGTGCTTCGCAGAATCTACCACCGGATCGGAAACGCAACCTACTGAGAAGATCCTGCGAGAAACTCAGTGGGCTGTATCTGTGGGGTTAATTTACTCGAGCCCTTGGTCGCAAGCCACGGGGATTTTTGTTTATGCTACGATTGATGTTAAAGGACATAGAATAAGGTATAGGAAAATAAAGGATATTAAAGAATAAGGTATAGGTATAGAATAAGGTTTATATCTACACAGGGCTTGGTTTCAGCTTGTTTTTTTTAAATTGATGCTGTGACTATTGGAGCAATGTGTTTACGATTAATTTTATTATAATTTTAGTTTTTTATCGCAATTTAATATTGTGTGGTAGTGTACAATAGTGTTTCTAGTTATTAAAGAATAGCAAAACGGTAGAGAGCGTTGTACTTAAACTAGACTTTTGACCTGTGTTTGGTTTAAAGCCAACTCGTATTCTAGCATACAGTGAACTGATATCGTATAATAATAGCTTGAAAGGTGTATTTTAAATTATTATTGGTTATTTTAGTGTTGCTATTATTCGATGGTATTCGATTTAAACCGAAATAACGTTGATAGGACGTTCTTAGTTCGCACAAGTTGACAGATTTGAAGGATGGTACGTATGATGGGATGATGTGTGTTTCAATTCCAATGTACGGTGTCTGCGATGTCGTACGTGTGAAATGGCCCGTTAGCTAAACACCACGAGGACCGTTTATTCGTATACCTGTCCACCTCCAAAAATTCTAAAGTTTGTTTATCAAATTATATTATTAACTGTTTAATTCAATACCCAACTATTTAGCTATCTGTCGTAAATGTTCAAATCATAAATTTATAAATCCTACATGCAGTCAAAGTCCTGCATACATGTAGTTTATTCATAGAAAACATACAAATTGACAATCAATAAAAAAAATTTGCTCGGCTATTACTTGACTGGGTTTTTACTGGAACGTTTAACTATAGTTTCTACGCTGGATGAATTATTATTAAATGAATTGTATTCAAAATGTGGCCAAAAGCGGCGGCCTTAGATCTTATGTGTCTAGGTGGATACTTGTATCCACATCGCGATGACTTTCAACTCCGCCAAACGCTTCACGAAGAAGGCAGTGAGTCGTCGGCTCATTTAGAGAAGCGACACACATGTACCTAAACCTATTATTTGTCTTGATGGAACACCACTTTTGTGGTATATTACTACCAAAGATCCTTACATTCTGCGATAAGCAAAGCAGCCACTAATTTAAAATCTAAAAATGGCAGACAAAATAATGTAAATATGGAATGACCTCATGCAGTATTTCAATCATCGCCAATTAAATTCTAAATACATTCCCCCAAAACAATTTCAATCTTGTTCTACATCGTAGAAACCATACAAGAGTACCTACGTTGTACAATGTTAGTCACGCTGGCCGAAGTTAATTGTTATTTTGTTAATCGTAAAATTATAATATGCGCGTACGTTTTAGTTTCGCAGCCGGCAGTAGTAAGAATTCTGACAACCTTTGCTTCTGTAAATATAGATTTGGTCGAATCAGCGATGGGTTTTTTTGTATTTTTTTCATTACTTAATGGCTGGTAGCCTCAAGGAGCTATTCCAGCGTCTCCAGGCTGGTAGGAAAGCTCACGTCGCTCAGCCGGAGAAGCTTTACTACTTGCCCTAGCAGTGCTGCGTTGAATCTACCACTGAATCGCGATCCATTGAGAAGATCTGTCGGAATACACAGTCGGTCAGCAGTGATGTCTTGGACTCTTAAATAAGAACTAATATTACGGTGTATCAGTAAAAGATGCGATCTTGTCGTCCGTGCTGTGTGTGTATTGGTGTATAAAAGATATAGACAAGAACCTGAATCACGCTAATGAGTTTAAAGAAACGAGCGGCCATGTTGCTTATGTATTGTGATTACCGAACTTATCTCTTAATTAAATACCTAAGCCGATACTTTTAGAACTATGTCATGGAAAACAAAGTTTAAAAAACACACACACACACAACAAATACACAATTTTTAAACATCAACAGTTGATCTGCCGATTAAAGACAGCTTTGTGTTTTTTTTTATGTTACGTTTGCGGTAGGGCTTTCCCTATAATTATATCAAAAACATTTTCCATTATGATCTACCGGAACATGTACCTAGTATCATTTGTAACGTATAAATGATTGCGCCTTATTTTAAATCCATAATAGTGGTATATTTCAACATAGTCGAATGAAGGCTGAGAAGACAGTGATGTAGGTGTTTATAGATGTGATGCTTGTGCTAAACATCGTATGGATTTAGTATGAGATTGACTTAATGCTCATTTAGGAACAAAAATATGAAGGTATTCGAGTGTGATCTAATCGACCTGTTGATAACTGCCATACACGGAATGTAGAAGTTAGTGAAACCTTATCTTGACACTGAAAAGTAAGCTTTACTTTAGTATTTATCATTTACATTTAGTAATAAATTATTTACAATTTGTGTTTTATTTATTTGCGGTTTACACAATATGAGTATAAACTTATGACTCCATTCGCGCTATCTGTGTTGTACAATTTGTACGTTAACACATAAATAAGAGCATTGGAATAATAAATCCGCCATTAGAAATATCGTTTGTCTTCCAAAGGCATTCAGCCGCGATCATCCTTAATGTATCGAATAAACATTACAAATGTTTATAGATTAGAGGTTACGAAAAGAAGATAAATAAAAAATAAAAAATACGTAGGTGTATAAAAAAAAATTACACGTCACGTTTAGAAAGAAAGAAATAACTTAAAGCAGTAAATCTCCAAAAATAATAGCCTGTCTAGCTATTAACAGCTCGTTACTTCAGCTCATGTACAATATCAGATGTGTGGATCTGTAAATACTGAGTACGATATATCAGGGCGCATTAGGCTAGAAAAAAGCTATTAACATGGAAGATATTTTATGATGCCGAGATAACTTTAATTAATTTTACTGGTGGTAGGACCTCTTGTGAGTCCGCGCGGGTGGGTACCACCACCCTGCCTATTTCTACCGTGAAGCAGTAATGCGTTTCGATTTGAAGGGTGGGGCAGCCGTTGTAACTATACTTGAGACATTAGAACTTGTATCTCAAGGTGGGTGCCGCATTTACGTTGTGGATGTCTGTGGGCTCCAGTAACCATTTAACCAGGTGGGCTGTGAGCTCGTCCATTTAAGTGATAATAAAAAAAAAAAATTGCTCTTTATTGATTAATCTATTTCTGTCATTAACATTTACTTCACCACTAAAGGTCAGAGAAGCGGAAACAAGTCCGGAAATGTTCAGGACGACCTTAAAACGATCGCGTCACAATGCCTTCAACACCACTCGAACCATTTCTCGTTTATCCTGTTGACGAAGCCGCGACAAAAATCTTTGCTAATACATTTTAAGTCGTTGTGGCCTAAGGGATAAGACGTCCGGTGCATTCGTGTGGAGCGATGCACCGGTGTTCGAATCTCAGGCGGGTACCAATTTTTCTAATGAAATACGTACTCAACAAATGTTCACGATTGACTTCCACGGTGAAGGAATAACATCGTGTAATAAAAATGAAACCCGCAAAATTATAATTTGCGTAATTACTGGTGGTAGGAGCTCTTGTGAGTCCGCGCGGGTGGGTACCACCACCCTGCCTATTTTCTGCCGTGAAGCAGTAATGCGTTTCAGTTTGAAGGGTGGGGCAGCCGTTGTAACTATATTTGAGACCTTAGAACTTATATCTCAAGGTGGGTGGCGCATTTACGTCGTAGATGTCTATGGGCTCCAGTAACCACTTAACACCAGTTGGGCTGTGAGCTCGTCCACTCATCTAGCAATAAAAAAAAACCATCCAAGCATACTATTTGCTTGCCGATTTGAAGTTAATAGACCAAAATTTAAATTCTATATTCGTGATTTTCGTCACGATTTCAATAAGCAAACTCAAACATACTTGAAAAATGTTCTCTGCGTGTTTACTTAGAAGCCAAGATTATTATTCAAATCATATTTAAAAGACGTTCAAAATAATACATCCATACAACCAGGCACGTTAAAGTGTAAATGCGAGCACACGACTCGAAGAATGACGTATTGTGTACATCACTGTCTGGTAAACGTTACTAATCGTTTTTGCTGTCTTGCCGATAATTGTTATGATAAAGAGATGGGCTTGGCCGCTCTTAAATACGTTCCGGTAATTACAAAATTCGTTCTCACTTTAGTCTCGCTTAGATTTTGCAATGCCACTTAAAATACATCACCTTTTAAAATTATGAAGATGCTTGGATACACGAATTGTTTAAAGACTGCAAACGTAGTGTGGTATAACGTGGAAAAATGTAACTCATTTTTATTTATTTTTAACAAGCATCGATATTTTTAGTGACTAGCCCAACCCTAAACTTATGTCGTGAATGGATTTAGGAGCGCCCGAATGCTTAGGAAGTAATTTGAGTCACAGTACACAACAAGATAAAGAAAAGCCGATTTATAACAACAAAAAACTATGGACGTAACAGTTCGTGGTTGAAATAAAAAGCGCAAAAACAATCGGCCTTGTAGTCGGCCACGAATCGCTAATTCCTTCATCACTGACTGGTAATATTATCGTAGAGAAGATGCGATGTTCAATCACTGCCTCAATATTAGATAGACAAATAACCTTATTAAATGGATCTTGTCATTTTGAATCAAAAAATTTTTTTTTTAAATCTTGTCTTTTTTTATTGATGGGTAGACGAGCTCATGGCCCACCTGATGTTGAGTAGTTACCGGAGCCCATATACATCTACAACGTAAATGCCGCCACCCACCTTGAGGCATGAGTTGTAAGGTCTCACTTTTAACAGTACAACGCCTGCCCCACCCTTAAAACCGAAACGCATTACTGCGTCACTGTAGAAATAGGCAGGGTGGTGGTGGTACCTATCCGTGCGCACTCACAAGACGTCCTACCACCGTTGCGGTAGTACGTGTGGGTGGGATTCGAACACCGATGCATCGCTACATAATATGAATGCAACGGGCGGTCTTATCCTTTAGGCCACGACGACTTCAGACATTTATTTGACTATTTATTCCGGAAATAATGTAAAATATATTTATTTAAATTTAATTAAACATATAAGCGTGTCTATTTAATGCAATATACATACATACATGTTTGATGTATTTTTTTAATATAAAGAACGTGAACGTGAAAACTAAGGGAACAAGGCACATGTGAAGTCTTAATTATGACAACTATCCTACCAATAAATAGACTTATTATTTATTCGTAGCAACTATCCCATCCTTCAAACCGAAAAGTATGACACATTTCAAAGCAGAAATAGAATAGGACCACCAGTACGGTTTGGTAGATATAATCGTTGAATTTTGTGATGATTTATCATTAAATTGTAGCATCTGCTCATAAATTCGTGTCTAGACTTCTTTGATCAGAGTTTGAAATGCACTTTAAAAATCATATTGTAAATAAATTCCGTGTGTTTTCCTTTTCGAATAACGTTATTTGATAATACACGATCTAACTACGGAATAAGCTAGGCTAATATAGGCTAGGTCTATAAAATTAATCTGCTTTGAAAACAACTCTGAGCAAAAGTACGCGTGTCGAATATTTGATACGCTTCATGCCTATTGCACACAACCCGTTCAAGTTTTTCTGGGACGATACACTTCACTAAAGAATTGATCTTGTATTTGTTCTGTTGTTAATAATGGTTCTCTAATAACAATATCTTGCATTAGCGGCCCGCTCCGGCTCCGCTCGGGTCTTTAACAAAAATTTCAACGATATTTGACGTTGTTTTATTTTTTTCAATAAAAGAACACTTATTGTGGCATAACTATACTAGTTAGACATATGCTGTCGCGACACTTTTTGTAAATAATTGTGTTCTACAAAGTCGCAGTACATTATTTTATTCTATCATCAATCGTTTTCGCAGGGCACGCGATGTAAAGAATATTTTAGGAATTTTTTTTACACCTTGGGTTATATTATTGGAGTTTTAGTAAGGATCCCTAATTTTTTTCAAAAAAGATTATAGCCTATGTCACTCGGGAATAATGCAGCTTCCAAACAGTGAAAGAATTTTTCAAATCAGTTCAGTAGTTTCGGAGCCTATTCAATACAAACAAACAAACAAATCTTTCCTCTTTTATATTAGTAAGATTAGTATAGAGGTATAGATAATATTAGTATAGATTTCTTATTTACTATTCATTTTATTTGATGATATCAACAAGTCAATACTTGTATGACATCATTCTTCAATTGGCACTTCAGCGATAAGTTTTGCAAAATGCAATAGCAGCTTAACCCTCGGTCTTGATTAAATCATGTGATGTCCTCATATTCATAAGATGGGTCCGCGAAAATGGATTCTAATGTAATCATTGTAAAGTTGATTTTCTTACTTCATTTGTTACAAGTGTCGAACAGAGCGAGCTCAGTATAATCTGAGACAGGTGTGTCTAATGGCGACCACCGTGCTTCGCGTGAAAGAATTCAGTTTAATTCGCTAGTCAGCAATTATATATACTACTAACAATGCAGCATTCATTTGATAAGCTCAGGGAACATTGGTTCTTTTCTTTTTATACTTGAAGTGCAATCAGCAGATACACGTAACTTCCAGAGGAAAGTTTTATAGGTACAATGGCATGTTTTGACCCCTCACGGATGGAACCGTCCTGGCAATTTCTACCGCAGCTTTCGTTGTGCAACTTTAGCTGGAATAAATCTTTAGGCTAGCAATACCTATTACCTACCTACCAATAACTATTATTCCCTACCCAATCGCTAATAATAATTATTATTAAAATAGTTATTAAGATAGTCTACAACGTAGATAGGATCAACAAATCGATTTGCAGCTAAAAGTGACCCGAACAATTTTTTATACCAAACTTAAAAAAGTTGTGTAGGAAAATGTTATTCCCTCATCGGAAACCGATATTGAGCACGTGGTTAATGTTCTACTTCTTTTTTTTATTTGATCCTATATTATAATAATAATACTAATAATTTATTACATAGCACACCCTCTTATAATGCTGCATGGGGATTTGACACGAGTTGTGCCATATTACATATTTTTATATTTTTTATTTTGCTATTATACATTTGGTATTTACAAAAAAGGAAAGGACCTAACGGGGAAAAGAAGGAAAGGACTGAACTGGAGGAGGCCTTTACCCAAATAATGGGTTTCTATCGAAAAAATAACAATAATGAAAAAAAAACTGATATAAAATTACACTTGTTTATATCAGAGTTTTTGGTATTGTAAATCGATTGTAATGTAAAGATCATATATATTTAAAAATATTTTCATGTAATATTAACTGATGGGAAATAAAAGGCTTTATTATTATTATTATTATATTATATATTATACTATTTACCAAAAAAAGTTTCTGTCATTGGTTCGAAGCGTGCTCTACACTGTGAAATATTCGAATAGTATGTAGCTTTTGTGACATTCAGTCTTTCAAATCGTTATTTATTGAACATGCATAATTTAGTTGCAAGACACGAGATCGTCAATAAACTTAAAGCTAATTTCTCTTTTAAACACAAATGTTTGTATGTAATTAATATCGCACGGCTTTTAATGATCATGAAAGGCGAATATAAAATTACATCACTCATTAAACATAGCATTCATTTCAATATAAACGTCTTATCTCACAGGTTGGAATTACTAACAGTGAACAGGAATTTATTGTAAAATACGCTGACATTACGTAACTGACTGATTCATTAAATACATCTTTCAGAGTAACACATATAGACAAATGAAATAACTTATTATTCACGTTTTTTTTAAACAGCTGTACAATTTTCATAGTACAAATAATTCTAATTTCGTATAATAAATACGGTAAAGTTTACAATTAAAACACACTTTGAAGACCTATAATACTTTTGGTATTATGCGCTGAATTGGATCACTTGCCCAAAGTACAATGCGTTTTTGTTTGTGTAGGTGTTTTCAAGTGAAAATGAAAGCGTAAGCTAGGGATACAATAGAGGCATAAAGTGTTGCGAATAAACTAACATACACATTGATAAATATTACTAATTTTTTTTTGCTTATATGGGTGGTCGAGCTCACCGCCCACCTGGTGTTAAGTGGTTACTGGAGCCCATAGACATCTACAACGTAAATGCGCCACCCACCTTGAGATATAAGTTGTAAGGTCTCAGTATAGTTATAACGGCTGCCCTACCCTTCAAACCGAAACGCATTACTGCTTCACGGCAGAAATAGGCAGGGCGGTGGTACCTACCCCTGCGGACTCACAAGTAGTCCTACCACCAGTAAATATTGTCTAATGTTTATCTAAGAATTTCAGAACACTTGGCCCCGAAAGATAAATACGCATAATGAAACAGTAAGAGCCAGTTAATAAAATAAAAAAGGGGTTACTAAAGAAGAGTCCTAGAGTAAAACGATATGTCGATAAACCAACGGTTTTTAGAACGTATTTTTTTATCTATATTGTGTATTTGCTCGTGCATATATCCGGAATTACTGAATGGATTTTCATGTAGTCATAGTTACACAGAGATTATTGGGTTTTGAGCCGAGCATAGAGTCTTTCTTTTTGAAATCCGATGTTCCAAATATTACCGTAATTTAATTAAAAAAAATTGCTTTTGTATTATTATTACCGTTATTTAATGTTTTTTATTGCTTTTGTACTATTAGATTTAGAAGTTTAGTTTACATAGAAAACAATTTTTTTTAAAGGAACTTGGTCTGCACAGTAGTTATATTATAAAGAGGAAGGATTTGTTAGTTTGACTACTGAACCGATTTGAAAAATTATATCACTGCTTGGAAGCTACACTATTCCCGAGTGACAAAGGCTATAATCTTTTTTGAAAAAAATTGGGATCTTTACTAGAACTCCAATAATGTAGCCCAAGGTGTTAAAAAATATTACCTAAAATATTCTTTCCATCGCGTGCGCTGCGAAAACTATTGATGATAGAATCAAATAATGAACTACGACTTTGTAGAACACATAATTATTTACAAAAAGTGTCGCGACAGCATATGTCTAACTATTAAAGTTGTGCCGCAATAAGTGTACTTTTATTAGAAAATAAAACAACGTCAAATATCATTGAAATTTTTGTTAAAGACCCGAGCGGAGCCGCAGCCTGAGCGTGCCGCTAGTATTATATAAAAACAAAATTCGCTTTAGATTTAAAACATTAATGTTGATTAAAACTTTAAATAATTGTTCTAATTCAAGGTTTTGTTTACAGTAAACGGGGTCCTAGAAATCATACAGGATGGGGGCTATGTTCCGGAGCGAGGAGATGGCTTTGTGCCAACTCTTCATTCAGCCCGAGGCGGCCTATACCTCCGTCTCAGAGCTTGGTGAAGCTGGCAGCGTGCAGTTCAGAGATGTGAGTATATATTTTGTTGCTCACCTTACGGTTAGTGGTTATGAGCGTCCGTTCATGAGCGTCAGCAACGCCAGAGGGTCAGCCAAATCGCTGTATAGTACTCTCACGAGCGTCAGCAACGCCAGAGGGTCAGCCAAATCGCTGTCTATCTAGTACTCTGCGCAAATCTCGATTGAAGAAGAACATGTCATAGAAAAACACTCTAAATAAACCGCAATATAGGTAATCAATGTAACTATACTGAGACCTTAGAACTTATATCTCAAGGTGTATGGCGCATTTACGTTGTAGATGTCTATGGGCTCCAGTAACCGCTTAACACCAGGTGGGCTGTGAGCTCGTCCACACATCTAGGCAATAAAAAAATAAAAAATCAGTAACAGGCTTTTTGAAGGTGCGACTAAATAATATTAATTTTTGACACCATATTTTTAGAACGTACATAACCGAAATTTCTGTCAAAAAAGTACGTACCTACTTACGTACGTACGTAATTAAGTCACAAGCGTAAAACATAGACTTATTTTCAGTATGTAATATTTTAACGATACATTTATGTGTTTAAACAAATGATAATGAATTTAATTTATGTAAAAATTTTGCGACAGATATTTTTCATTACAGAACCCATAGACATGACTGCCGTTGTCCAGTTTAAGGTATGAGGTCGATGTCTCAATTGTGTTATAAAACCGCTACCCCACGCCTCAAGCCTGAAATAAATAGGATGGGTGCTATTATACCCTTGGTGACTTACAACCTAAAATAAACAATAACAAAAAAATCATAGCTATGTATTAACCAAGTAAGCTACGTCACGGCAACGGAAAAAAACCAATGCCAAAAAGTTATTTTATGCATTAGCAAAACGTTCGATCTGTCACGCGAGAAAGGTTTTATCAAGGCGGCGCAGTGGCACCGTGTGGTCCGCGGAGTTGGTCCCACAAGGTCGGTCTCTCCTTGCTCGCGGCGATCCAGACAGGTCGGATATGTGCATAAATTAACTTACAGACACTTAACACTGGATACGTGCGTGTTATTTGATTTGAAAGTTCGAATACACATGTTACTAACTTCTTTCAAGGCGACGCGAAATGCCGAGGTTGATTGGGTGTGATCGATTTCATTTAAGAAAGCATTAAATAAACTATTAAAAATGTATTATGGAGTTTCTTTATCATAAAATTATTGAAACGTAATTTAGAAAAATATAATATATATATTGAGGATTGATTTAAATTAATACTAACATTTGATCGTATTTTCTAAGGTCCAAGTTGTTACATAGGTAATTTTTCAAAGTCGAAGCCGACTAAATAATTCACTGGAATTTTTATTCTGTCTGAGGGTTCACGTCTGAAATAGTAATCAGACGACAATAATGCAGCGTCGGATACTAAAGGCTGACCAAATTGAACACAATTTCACTTGTGCAATACTGTTACGCTGTTTGGTTTTTAAAAGCGCGAATGTTTAGAAAATGACCGAATTTGTGAAATGTATTATGTTCACATTACGAGGTGTGTCACCAAGTAGAAAAAAAAATCTTATTTGCTTACACATTTTTCTCACAGCTATATATTTTTCAAATTCAAAGAAGCACCCCTGTGTCAGAATATTTATTGTCTTTCTGAAAATTACCAAGTGCTCATAACTTACTTGCGAGTTTACCTCAATATCGAGTTTTAAACTCTTGTGGGTTTATCTGTACTGAGCATTTCGGGATTCATTAACCGCTTTCCAGTTTCAACAACAAACAAAAACTACACGCGACAATAATTAGAAGCCGGTTATAACCATCTAAGATTGGTTGCTACCCTATTTCTGCCGTGAAGCAGTAAGTAATACGTATCGGTTTGAAGGGTGGGACAGCTGTTTTATTGTAAAAACTGAAACCTTAGAACTCATAACTCAGAGTAGATGGCGGAGTTTACGTTGTAGATGGACTCTGGTAACCACTAAACTACCATTAACCACCTAAACAATAAAAATAAAAACATAAACAAAATAAATACTACTGTTTAATTTTTATTATTTTTGTTAATACCGCTTTACTTTCATTCACTGTAGATGTCCTTGAATTCGAATTGTCGTTGTAATTTTATACTCCCTACAATACAGCGATAGTCAGGCGTGAGTGACTAAGGACGAACGCCAGCTGCGCGCTCCTCCGCAAACCGGTCCGGTTATCGTCAAAACAATCGTATAGTGTGCTTAATGCGAGTTTTTTAACGTTCTCGATAGCGTAAAAGTTAACTCATATTTGTGTGGAATGGGATCATTTGCCTACGTTTGCCGCTAGGGGCGCTGTTCCAACTGCATACAAAATTGGGTTAACTTTTACGCTATCGAGAACGTTAAAAAACTCGCACTAAGCACACAGCTTTCAGCATTGTACTTAAGTAAACTAGTGGTCCCGTAGTAGTCGAAATTCGACTATAATTAATTGAAATTATAAGTTTGGACATTAATTCTATTGTTAAAGACTATTATAATTCTATAATCACATACTCTACCAAGAGTACACTATAGACAAATAATATTAAAGATAAACAATATTAACCTATTCTCAATTTGACCACAGACTTTAAGCAGTAACAAACGTTTGACAGTAAATATAGAGTTTAAATATGTGTGTGTGTCAAATACATGGTAGTGTGTATAATGTTTTATTTATTGATTTAATGTATTATTAAAGCACAATTTAAAAAAATATTAGTATTCTGCATTCCTTCTCTATAAGCGTGGCAAATTGCATACTCCTCCGTCCGCACAATTTTCGTAAAAAGGGGTACAAAAGTTTTTGCTTCACGTATTAATATTTAGATTATAAACATACATTTACAGTTTACTTCGTTATGAATGTATAATATATGATGATTAATATAATTTAACACTTTTCCATGAACGAACGTTGATGTAAATTGTTGTTTTTTTTTCCCGCGTGTTCTGCATTCAACCGAAGCGAGCAAGGCACTTGTTGTTTCACGAGACTATAGCTATTAATCATTATTCATAATAACGTGATGACGCGGACGCTTCGATGTTTTGTTATTGTAGATTCCAGAGGTGCAGGAATCTCAATTGTTCAAACATTTTAAATATCGCTCGTTCGCTAAGTAATTAATGTCAGCTTAATGTCGCTGTCAAACCAATATCTGCAATGTTGCACTGTTTGCAGACTTTGCTAAATTGATAAAAATAAATTGATTAATAGATTTCGAACTCTAAAAATAAATTAAAATAAAGTAACTTTATTTTATATTAATTTATAAAAAATTGCGGAAAACGTCTTTTTTTTTATTGCTTAGATGGGTGGACGAGCTCACAGCCCACCTGGTGTTAAGTGGTTACTGGAGCCCATAGACATCCACAACGTAAATGCGCCACCTATTTTGAGGTATAAGTTCTAAGGTCTCAAGTATAGTTACAACGGCTGTCCCACCCTTCAAACCGAAACGCATTACTGCTTCACGGCAGAAATAGGCAGGGTGGTGGTACCCACCCGCGCGGACTCACAAGAGGTCCTACCGCCAGTAAAAACCATTCAGTGTTTTAAATTTATAGTTTTTGCACAATTGGTTTGACATCTACGATATGTCACGAGATACAAACGAAGCTTAAATTATTGCGGGTCTTGGTATAAAAAAACATCCCGCCTCAGTCAGTCTGAAGCATAGATAATTTAATAGTCTGAAGGCTAATCGACTTCAAACGCCTTATGGGGCCGTCCCACTTTTGTATCTACTACATAGTTTACGGGAAACCGAATATGGATATTTTAAGGTAAAACATTCGTTTCTGCGCGGTGTATTGGTACTGTAGTTCGTAAAATCTATTTTCGTATTATTTTTCCTACATGTTTAACTCAATGAAAAAAATAAGTCATCGTAACAAACAAATTTTCATTGATTAATGTTAAATAACCTTCCTCCAGGCTAAAATCAGTATCTTAATAAAATATTTTAGTTTAAAATAAATAACACACTTTTCAACTGTTCATTAATAGTGATTTAAATCTTAATTACTCAATTCATCAAAAGATACCGATGCACAAAAATGCATAAAAATGCGAAATTGGAGAACAGAATTTAAGATTACGTTAAATAACTCGTCGGAAAGTTTTCAATTTAGTAATACATTTTTAAAATTGGCCACATTAAAGAATTACTTTTAAATATTAAAATACGAAAGTGGGAATTTCGTTTTTGGACCTATTGTAAAAATTATGTTTCGAAAGGGTTTCAAGAGACGTTTTATTGGTTACTAGTGAATTTCGACCGCATCCTATCGTTAAAAGTACCTACATGTCCTTAAGTTTATTAGATAACAAAATTCCCGTATTTCGGATACTTTAGTTCTATTTGTCACTAAAGTTAATGTGTAAAAAATTATTTTATGTTTCAGTTAAATCCGGACGTAAATGCTTTCCAAAGGAAATTCGTTAACGAGGTGCGCCGTTGCGATGAAATGGAACGCAAACTCCGGTACATCGAGGCTGAGGTGCACAAAGATGGCGTCCACATTCCCGCCGTCAAGGAAGCCCCCCGAGCTCCAAACCCGAGGGAAATCATTGACTTGGAGGCGAGTGCAATAACACCACCAATAAAAAAACAGTAGCAATACCAGGGATCTTGGTTCTTTCAATGACTATTTCTGTGAAATATTTTAATACCCATTAAAAAAAATCACAAGTATTTTTTTCTACTTAAAATTAATGCGTAACACGTGATGTAACGTGTGGCTAATAATAATCCAACTGATGTTTAGGGGTTATCGGAGCATCACAACATGCACGAGCTATCCACGATATGATTCGGAAATGTATTTTGTGTTATTACTTATTAGACAAAGGATGTCCCGCACTGAAAGCAGACAGTTTTGAAACTGAAATACGTAGGAAAATTCTTTACTGTGTATGATCTTAAAACACCACACCACCCACTAACTTCGTAAAGACTGAATAAAATGTAATAATTAGTTTTTGACAAAAAATATCTAATTAATAATGTTTTCTTCCAAATTATGTTTATAACGGCTTTATTTAATTGAAACCTAATATTTTAGTTTGAAGTACACGAAATTCATCGATTCAATAATAATCAGTAGATTTTTTCACGACATAGCTATTAGATTACCAGTAGTCATATTTTTTTTGAAAAATTTTGAACTTGCCTTACTGAACTTTTAGTATTAATTCTGTAAAAGGTGTAAAAGATTTTTGTCAAAGAAAAAAGTACGCAACATCGTCTACAGTATGAATATCCGGTAAGATAGCCTTAATCCAATGAAAGTTTGGTCTTCGATCTCATGCCGCAATCGACGAGTCAGTGTGACTCAGTCTATTGAGTCTGGTATCTACGGCAAAATTTTACACAAGCACTTTTCAACGTAAAGAAAAGAAAAAGTAAAGCAAGTATTTTGCTTTAATGGAGATCTACTAAACGTCTCAGATCCCAATACTGGATACAAGTCACTTCTAACTAATGCAGAAAAATGTAGGGAAGAAGAATTATTCTCAGCCGTGTTCATATGGCTGTTTAGAAGATTATGAATACTGATTCTTGAATTATTCAATCGTCAGGCACATTTAGAGAAAACCGAAAACGAAATTCTCGAGCTGTCACACAACGCGGTCAATTTGAAACAAAACTATCTGGAGTTGACCGAATTGAGACATGTCCTTGAAAAGACCGAAGCTTTCTTCACCGCACAGGAGGAAATCGGCATGGATTCTTTGACCAAGTTAGTATCTAGTACTCGTTATCGACGAAGGGCTCGACGAGCGAACTAACCCATAGACACAGCCCACTGAGTTTCTCGCCGGATCTTCTCAGTGGGTCGCGTTTCCGATCCGGTGGTAGATTCTGCGAAGCACTGCTCTTGCTAGGGTCAGTGTTAGCAACTCTCCGGTTGAGCCCCGCGAGCTCACCTACAAACGTTAGGGTGAAGCTGAAATAGCCTCTCAAGGCTATCAGCGTAGGTAGGAAGAAAAAAAAAAAAAAAAAAAAAAAGTACTCAGTACGCCAGATAAATGGCTGTAATAGTCATTGTGGAGCGAAATTTCAAATAAATGTGCAGAATAGATAGGTAATGTCTAATACAAACTGTAAGACCAAAATGTCTGATAAATTACTGGTGGTAGGACCTAATGTGAGTCCACACGGGTAGGTACCACCACGCCGCCTATTTCTGCCATGAAGCAGTAATGCGTTTCGGCTTGAAGGGTGGGGCAGCCGTTGTAACTATACTGAGACCTTAGAACTTATTTCTCAAGGTGAATGGCGCATTTGCGTTGTAAATGTCTATGGGCTCCAGTAACCACTTAATACCAGGTGGGCTGTGAGCTCGTCCACCCATCTAAGCAATAAAATTGACCACTATAAATCGATTGGAAATTCAAAGGATCTAAGGGTAGGAATTAATTAGACAGTGACATCAGTTAATCAAATTGTAGCGATGGTTTTAATTTCATCACTGATTTGTACGTGAATCGTGGTTTGCGAAATTTTGAAGTATGATCAAACAAAAACATATTTGATATACCTACCTTCCCGGACCCACACATTTCTGCCTCTTGTTCTGTCTTGTGACTCTTGCGTGAATAGATTTATGCTTCTACGCCAATGAAAACTGTACAATTATGGTCATTTGGTATTACTATAAAGTCCGTATCATAGAACCTCAAACTTTTTTAATCCACTTTCTGGTATTATGTATTCGTCCTTTTAGGTAAACTTGAATTATTGACTGGTTTACTTGTGGATCATAACGAAATAACTTAATAAATTGTATAGATCAAAAAGTAGTAACAGTATGAATTGTATGATAGGTCTTTAATATCTGACGAGACTGGTCAACAAGCGGCCACTCGCGGCCGCCTCGGGTTCGTTGCGGGCGTGGTCCAGCGCGAGCGCGTGCCCGCATTCGAACGGATGCTGTGGCGTATCTCGAGAGGCAACGTCTTCCTACGACGGGCTGAACTGGACAAGCCGCTCGAAGATCCTGCTACGGTAATAAATTGTATCTTTCACCAGGATACCAGCCAGATGGTCACATCTGGTTAAGAAAGGGCTTGCTGATAGTCTATACCATGCCACTCATGACCGAACACTATGAAGGAAGTTTGAGGTAGTAGCAGCCTGCTGATTTGTGCTACGTACCAATAGAGCATTCCAATCTGTTTTTTTCCCTTCCTATGCGGATAGCCTTGAGAGGGGCTATATCAGCGTTACCCTAGCGTGTAGGTGAGCTCTCGGGGCTCAAACCGGAGTGTTGCTAACACTGGCCCTAGCAAGAGCAGTGCTTTGCAGAATCTACCACCGAAGGAAAGTCCACATGCGGTCGCGATCCTCAATAGTTAGGGAACGATGAAGAACAAGAATACGTAATAAACTAATATACCGTAAAATTAGGGGAATTGGGACACAGTATAAGTTTGAGGTTGATTTTTATCGTTTTTTTTTTGTAGTTATAGTAATAAAACGGAGATCATAATGGTTCCGGAGGCACGATGCATCATAATAAATAGTTCCTTACAAAATATACACAAAAACTGAAAAAACGATAATAGCTTAACCCGATTCACCTTGACTTTGTGGTGAACCAGGATACGTGTGGGGACAATAGAGTTTTTCGATAGGGCTGGCACTATTTAGTGCCTAATAGTAAAGATATTATAAAGTTAATTAACTATCTTTAGGTGGGGAGGGTAATGGGAGAGATGTGCTCCGCACTAAACGCTTCACTTTCCCCCCTTTGCCTTTTCATGAGTTCTGTCTCATACGAGGTTTGGACGTTGGTTGTTGAGCGATAGGAGGTTTTGTCGGTTCGACTCTGACATGCCTCGCCCTCCATCCCCAGTGGAAGTCCGGCGATTTCCTCCTGACTAAAAAAAAAAACCTATCCTTAGGTAATTAACTTTATAATATCTTTAGTGAGCTAGAAAACTTTAATGCCTAAATTAAACTATTTAATATTCTTAAACACTAAATAAAAGTCATTTTCAGTTCAACAAAGTTAAATCTCTAAAAAACCCAACAAACCTATTGTGACATCCCAGATTATCCCTATTCTACCTCTAGTCCCTATTTCGCCCGATCTACTGTAATACAGCAGTCAAATAGCTGAGGTAAATGTTTCGATTGACCTTTAATAAATTTTAGGGTAACGAGATCTACAAGACCGTGTTCGTTGCGTTCTTCCAAGGCGAACAGCTAAAGTCCCGCATCAAGAAAGTGTGCACCGGTTTCCACGCCTCGCTGTACCCGTGCCCGCCTTCGAACACCGAACGACAGGACATGGTCAAGGGAGTCAGGACCAGACTCGAAGACCTTAACATGGTAATTATACGACCTATAATATCACAGATGTTTAATGTTAATCTCTCTTTTTCCGTACCTAATCCCTGATAGCATGAAGGAGCTATTCCAGTTTTACTGGATCGATAGTGACCTCAGGGAGCTCAGCCAGAGAGAATTTGCTAAAACTTTACCACAGGATTGAAATCGTGACCTACTGCGAATATGTGGTAAGAAACTTAATGGATGTCTATGGGTTAGGTTGAACGTCGAACTCTTTGTTTCCACGGTCCACAATAAGGGCGATCGGTGCTTGGAAAGCCTCTATAAGCACCGAGAGTGGATTAAAAAGAACCGACACGACATGCTTAGGGCGACGGCGGCTGGCACACACTAGAATCGACAATGACAAATCGGCATCATGTCGCTTAATAAAAAAGTCATTATTCGACTTACAAAAGATGTTTGATTTATTAAAAACAAATTACAAGCGCATTAGAAAAACCTAAACTTGGCAGCTACATGAGCTATAAAAGACTTGTGAATAGTGCTACCACTTAATAACATTAGTCGTAGTCATTAGTAAAATAAAATTAGTCGTCGTGGCCTAAAGGATAAGACGTCCGGTGCATTCGTATGTAGCGATGCACCGGTGTTCGAATCCCGCAAGCGGGTACCAATTTTTCTAATGAAATACGTACTTAACAAATGTTCACGATTGACTTCCACGGTGAAGGAATAACATCGTGTAATAAAAATAAAACCCGCAAAATTATAAATTACTGGACCTCTTGTGGTCCGCGCGGGTGGGTACCACCACCCTGCCTATTTCTGCCGTGAAGCAGTAATGCGTTTCGGTTTGAAGGGTGGGGCAGCCGTTGTAACTATACTTGAGACCTTAGAACTTGTATCTCAAGGTGGGTGGCGCATTTAAGTTGTGGATGTCTATGGGCTCCAGTAACCACTTAACACCAGGTGGGCTGTGAGCTCGTCCACACATCTAAGCAATAAATAAAAAAAATAACAATATTTTATCTTATAACGTAGCAAAAGTGACGAAAGTTTGTTTGAAAAATTAAGTTTTTATGCCATTAATTTTCAAATATAAAACAAAATTAACATATCGAAACAATAATTTATGTGTTGGATAAGAAATCGTAAAAAGATATATAACAACAGCATTTAATTTTATTGTAACAGGTCTTGAACCAAACCCGCGACCACAGACAACGTGTGCTTGCAAGTGTTGCCAAGGAGCTGACCAGCTGGACCATAATGGTGAGGAAGATGAAGGCCATCTACCACACCCTAAATCTGTTCAACATGGATGTCACGAAGAAGTGCCTCATCGGTGAATGCTGGGTACCGACTGCTGATCTACCCAACGTACAAAAGGCACTGGCTGATGGTTCGGTACGTACTTTGATTGTTATTATTTTCTAGGCAATACATGTCGCCTATTTACTTAGACGGGTGAAAAAGCTCACGCGCTATTTGGTGTTATGTGGTTAAGCCCATAGATATCTACAACGTAAATGCCGCCATTTTAAGACATGAGTTCTAAGATCTCATTTTTTACAGTACAACGACTGCCCCACCCTCCAAATTGAAACACATTAGTGCGTCACGGCAGAAACAGGCAGGGTGGTGGTACCTACCCGCGCGGACTCACAAGAGGTCCTAGAACTAGTAACTGCGCAAATTATAATTTTGCGTGTTTGATTTTTATTACACGGCGTAATTCCTTCACCGTGGCAGTCAATCGTGAACATTTGTTAAGTAATTTAATTAGAAAAACGTAATTTCATTAGAAAAATTGGTACCTACCAGCGAGATTCGAACATCGGTGCATCGCTACGTACGAATGCACCGGACGTCTTATCCTTTAGGCCACGACGACTACAAACTTACCTCACTTATGAGTGGGTCGTGTTCGCAGAACGCATGCGGCAGTTCGATCCCGTCGTTCCTGAACTGCATCGAGACTGACGAGGAGCCGCCCACCTTCAACAGGACCAACAAGTTCACGCGCGGCTTCCAGAACCTCATCGATGCTTACGGAGTCGCCTCTTACCGCGAATGTAACCCGGGTATGTTCGGATCAACGCTCCCTATTTACTCTATAATCGAATGTATATGTTTATATTAGGTAACTACCCAACCCTTACCTTAAACTTTTTGTATGCGCTTTAAGACTTATAAAGAGTATTAAAATCAAAACTGAAAAATTATAATTCTTCAATTACATTTGTGGCGTTTAGATTAAGCCATTTAAATTCTAAAGGTGCGATATATGTATTTTTTTCCCGCCGGGACGAAAAGTTCGCTTTTAGTCCCTGGCACGCGGGATAAAAGTACTCCATTCTCTCCCGGTGAGAATCGGATAATCGGACTAAAAGCGAACTTTTCATCCCGGCGGGAAAAAAATTGTATAATCATCTAGGGAGAAAAGTAAAACATTGTCACCCGCGATTGTGACAAAACATTTGGAATTTTGAAAAAAAAAAAAAAATGTTTTTTATGCATTTTAAAACTTTATTATTAATAATAAGACTATTTAATGCAAAAAACTAAAAAAAAAAATCAATTCATTATAAAGAATAAAAAATTTATAGAATTTAAAAAAAAACATGTGAGTATAAACGCGCCATGATTGGTCACCATAGTTGTGACGTCATAATGTTATAGCTATTTAATAACAGTACTGCGTTTACGGCTAATACACGTGACTAGACAATAGTATTGAAAATTTATTGCTAAAAAACGAGTTGTTAGTTGGTTATGATTAGCTATGTCCTTCTTCGCAGTGAACGCGCAAACTTGTGTCTTTAACGGGTTGAATTGAACCAAGTTCAATTCACCCCATTTGGAGACTCGCCCCAGAGAGTTCTCCACTTCAGACACAAGTTTTGATCTTCTCTCTTGCACCACGCTTCGAGAGAGACTCTGATGGCCGATATATCGCGCATCCCCCGTGCTGTCATCCGCATAGCAATGCATGCTATCAATAGACAGCATGTCATTGATATACAGGATGAAAAGCGTGGGGGAGAGCACCGAACCTTGTGGAACGCCAGCGTTAATGGTCATGGTATCAGAACAGTCACCGTCTACAACGACCGTGATGCTCCGCCCATCCAAAAAGCTAGCGATCCACTTGCAGAGACCCTCGGGGATTCCGTAAGATGGTAGCTTCGACAGAAGTGCCCTATGCCAGACCCTGTCGAAGGCCTTCGCGATATCAAGGCTCACAGCAAGAGCCTCGCCCTTGCTCTCCAAGGCTTCAGCCCACCTGTGAGTAAGGTATACAAGAAGATCGCCAGCTGAGCGACCGTGACGGAAACCGTACTGTCGGTCACTGATCAGCTGGCGATCTTCAAGATACTTCAGGAGTTGTATATTTATAATTCGCTCCATCACCTTGGAAAGCAAGGAAGTTATCGCGATAGGCCTATAGCTCGATGGGTCCGACCGGTCACCCTTCTTGGGGATAGGGTGGACGTGGGCGTTCTTCCATGAAGACGGAACCCTGTTAGTGCAATAAGAGAGGCGATACAAACGCGTTAGCGCAGGCGTCAGCTCAGGGGCGCACCTTTTCAGAACCACAGCAGGGATGCCGTCCGGCCCACTCGACTTATGGACGTCCAGGAGTCGGAGTTCCCGCCTGACTGCACACTGAGTAAAGCAGATCTCCGGCAGGGAACTGTCACACCGGGGGATGTTCGGTGGTGTGGCACCCCCGTCGTCCACAGTCGAGTTCGAGGCGAAGAGTTTGACCAGAAGGTCAGCCTTCTCTTTCGCACTATGGGCCAGATTGTCATCAGACTTGCGTAGTGGTGGGAGACTAGACCTGCAGAAGTTACCTTCTGCAGCCTTAGCGAGCGACCAGAAAGCACGGCTCCCGGCGGGATAGCTCTTCAGTCGCTCGCCAATTCTGGCAACGTGCTCCGACTTCGCCCTGGCAATAGCCCTCTTATAGGACCTAGAAGCGGCGTTAAATTTCCGCCTTTCCTCTGAGGTATTAGGATCCTGGCGTCTCCTGGCATCATTCCATGCCGCGTATGCGGACCGCTTGAGGCGTGCAGCGTCCCGACTGGCATTGTTATACCAGGGTCCACTGCGACCCCCGACGGGCACCTCGGAAGAAGGAATGAACAGTTCCATCCCCCGAAGCACCACGTTTTTAAGTCGGTCCGCACAGACGTCAGGATCACCAGAGGAAAAGCAGAGCCGCCCCCATGGGTAGGATGCGTAAAATTCACGCAACCCATCCCAATCTGCTGACATATACCGCCAAACTCTTCGATACCCGGTCGTCATTCGACGACCAGGACGAGAGATCGGTACCGCAGCACGGATAAGGCAGTGATCAGACGATCCAAGTGGAGCGTCGACCACCACACTGTATCCGGCAGGATCGGTGGTCAGCAGAAGGTCCAACAGAGAGGGCTCGTGCCCCTCAATATCTGGGACACGGGTGGGCTGTGTCACCAGCTGGGAGAAGCCGTAGGCCAGGGCGAAATCGTAGGCAGCCCGACCCGGGAGGGCAGTGGTTCTGGACCCCAACCACTCTTGGTGGTGAGCGTTAAAGTCTCCAAGAACCACCACCTCCGCAGATGGGTACTGCTCAAGCACGCGGTTAGTCCCCTCTTGCACATGCTCTATCAGAGCTGAACCTGCATCACTGCTGTGGGACCTGTACAGGCACGCGTAGACTCGGGTACAACCCCCGTGATCTACGCGCAGCCACAAGATGGACAGGTCCCGTTGTTCGAGGCCTCGTAGACGGCGACAACAGACATCAGCCCGGACGAATACACACACCCCGGCTTTACGCAGGAAGTTGTGCTCCAATACGTAGCCGGGGTATTCAAGGTAAGAAGTGTCATCCGGAGCAGATATCTGTGTCTCCGTCAGAAAAAGGAGGGCAGGCTGCGCCGTCTCAAGATGGTGGTGTACGGCGTCGAGGTTACTATGTAGGCCCCTTACATTGCTGAAATCAACATTAAATGTGGAATGGGGCATCGCCGACAAAACCCTTTTCCTTTTTTTAACTGTCATTTTATTATTATTTTTGGAGAGTGGGATTGGGTGGGGTAGGAAGTTCGAGGCAAAAACATGACAATACCTGAATAAAGCGTGGAACACAGTACGTGCTTGACCACGGGTTGCGTGAGAGACTGACGCAGGGCATGGAAGGGCCCCCAGTCCACCCTGCGTGCGATCGCCGGGATCCACTCCGGTCTCCGACTCCGGCACGACGACCGCACGACAGGATTTTACACCGGTTGGCGGGACAGCTTCCCGGGGCGGAGTTTAGTAGTGACACCCGGGTTCAGGTCCCCAACTGACCGGCGGGCGGCGGCGAACACCGTTTCACTGGGTCTCCCTATACCCCCGTCAAACAATCACGTCCCGCGAGCTTGCACGCACGTCTGCTCCGCATGTTCCAGGCATCATCAAGATTCACCCCGAACAAGGAAGAGGAAAGGGAAGGAATAAAACTGGCTCTCCAACCCACACGCCGGAACACAGCTAGGCTATTTGGCGGCGGACTCTAGTTGGAGGGTGGTCGCCAGCCAGTCGGACTATGTCCTACCACCGATTATGTATTCGGCTCCCGTTTAGCACCACCCAGGGGTCACTTGTAGGGAATCGTGGGTTAAACCTACGGAAGCGGGAAGCAATCGACCCCCATCTGAGGAATTGTTCGAGATGATACCGGCATCTCGTTTTTACCATCGCACCGCCCGCCATCGGAGTAGAGTTCATCCGTACTACCTGGAGCCACTGCGGTCATCCACAGTGCGTTTCCAGAGATCTTTTTTGCCACGTACCATCCGGCTATGGAATGAGCTCCCCTCCACGGTGTTTCCCGAGCGCTATGACATGTCCTTCTTCAAACGAGGCTTGTGGAGAGTATTAAGCGGTAGGCAGCGGCTTGGCTCTGCCCCTGGCATTGCTGAAGTCCATGGGCAACGGTAACCACTCACCATCAGGTGGGCCGTATGCTCGTCTGCCTACAAGGGCAATAAAAAAAAAAAAAAAAAAAAAAGCTATGTGTGATAAAGGATTTATTAAGGCAAAGTCTGATAATATAGCAATGAGGGAAAACTAACATTATGACGTCACACGCGCTCGGGTTTGTTCGGGAGCTGTCAGCGTGTCTTCGGTACTGGATTCAAAAAAATAAATTTTTATTTTGAAATAACTTTTGAATTATTGCGAATTTTTTTTCACAAACCCAATTCGCGGGTTTGAATGTCCTACTTTTCTCCCTCGGTGCGTAATATACTATTCCGGCACACCGAAACCTGACTTACGATTCAATGACAAATATTCGTTATCGCTCCTCAGCTTTGTACACGATCATAACGTTCCCGTTCTTGTTCGCTGTGATGTTCGGCGACCTTGGTCACGGCTGCATCATGGCGATGTTCGGCGGCTGGATGGTCGTGAAGGAAGTCTCGCTCGCCGCCAAGAAATCGAACAACGAAATCTGGAATATATTCTTCGCGGGCCGCTACATAATCCTGCTCATGGGCTGCTTCTCTATGTACACCGGCCTCGTGTACAACGATATCTTCTCCAAGTCTCTGAACATATTTGGCTCCTCTTGGCACATCCCGTACGACAACCACACGCTCGCTGAGAACGGCGCCTTGACGCTCGACCCTAAAGACGCCTACACCGAAGTGCCATACTTCATCGGTATCGACCCTATTTGGCAGGTGAGCTGATTTACTTAAACAATACTTTTTTTTTTTTAGTTTATGGCCTTGTATCTAGATCTTTAGGCCAGCTTAAACAATACCCTGTATATTGAGGGTTGACAGGCTATTTGGCTTAAGCGAAATTCGACATAATTTACGTTGTAGATGTCTATGGTCTCCAGTAACCACTTAACACCAGGTGGGCTGTGAGCTAGTCCACCCATCTAAGCAATAAAATAAAATTCGCTGAAGACGCGACATTTCGATCGTAACCTGCCAATACCTCCTAAGTGCTTTGATGGCAAGTTTACAGGAGATCATAAAAACGAAAATAATTAAAACTAAAAGTAGCCACTTCTAACATTAAGATATAAAGTTGGCACAAAAAATAAACGATTGCAGTAAAAATGTGAATTGGCAGGTATTGGCAGCTTAAGGTCGATTTATATGTAATTAAAAATGCCTTTTATTTCGTATTAGCATCAACAGTATGATGTTTTTAATCGGACTTCAATTAAGTTTACTCCAATCAAATAGCTGAAGAAGATTTATTTGTGATGAATTTTTTTTCTAAATTTTTTACTCTAAAGGGCTCTCCTGTAAAGTTAAAAAAATGTCGCTGAAACCAAATCGCCTTTCACCTCTCGACATGAAGTCGAAGGGGCTTTTGTCCAGCAGTGAACTTTTCTACTCTGATGAACTTATTTTCAGAAATAAGATAGTAGATGTATTTAAAAAAGGAAGAGAAAGAGGTAGACCTAACAAGAAATGGATGGATAGCGTGAAAGACGATATGTGTAAGAGGGGAGTGAACGAAGAAATGGTATATGATCCGGTCATCGTCCTCGTCGAACCCGTCGCTTGCGACGAAGGACTCGACGAGTAAATTAACCCTAAGACACAGCCCACTTAGTTTCTCGCCGGATCTTCTCAGTGGGTCGCGTTTCTGATCCGGTGGTAGATTCTGCGAAGCACGGCCCTTGCTAGGGTTCGTGTTAGCAACGTCGTCAGGTTTGAGCCCCGTGAGCTTACCTACTAGTTAAGGTTACATACATGATATAACGTAACATGTTGCGCCGACTCCAGGTGACTGGGAGAAGGGCAGAAGAATGATGATGTATTTAAAAACAAAAAAATCTTCAATACCGTAATCAATATTAAGCGGGTTTATGATTTTTACCTTTAATAAGTTTCCGATATTATGACCAGTTGCAGCAGTGTTGCCAGCGCCGCGGTCACAGGTATATTGAAGGCTGCGGGTAGGATGTTAATATCAGATAAATCTGTCTACCCTCTATCTAGTCCACTTTTGAGTGTTACCACTGGAACTTGGCGAATTGTCCAGACAATATACCCTTATAACTTATTCTTCATTTACAGAGCGCTGACAACAAGATTATCTTCCTCAACTCGTACAAAATGAAGCTGTCTATCATATTCGGTGTAATCCACATGATATTCGGTGTCTGCATGAGCGTGGTCAACTACAAGTGAGTTATTAATTATTATTACGACTTCAAGTTTACTGCGGAAATCAATTAGACCAGGAGTGGATACGTGTGCACTAAGCGCTTTACTTATTCCACTATCTATTTATATTCTACTTTATTCGTATCCTGAATATTTGATACCGTAGGTGCTATTATGGTTAATCCATACGAAACGGTACTAAAGTCTAGAATGATTCTACTGCGAAAGAGTCAAGCGTTCTCGTGGAAAAGCCGATAGCTGTTATTATAACTCAACTATTACGACTTATTGACTTGATATCTTAAGGCGATTCTGCTTATCAGCTTGGCTAAGAAATTACAATGAATTGAAAATAATTGAAGAGAGTTGATTATAGATAATTTGTTTCCGTTCTCGTACTAGTTGTAATTTAACGCACATCAAAGTTATGACGTCAAGTCTCGTCAAATCTCGTCTATCTCTATCTTGCGTTAGTATTAAGAAATTCTCAGTTAGAAACCCGTGAGCTTAAAATTAAGCTAACATAACCCCTAGAGGTTACTAGCAGTAGGTAGAAAAAAAGTCTTGCTACATTATAATTAAATTTTCCAGTTTCTTCAAGCGTCGCTACTCCATCTTCCTCGAGTTCCTCCCTCAGATCGTCTTTCTGGCGCTACTGTTCTTGTACATGGTGTTCATGATGTTCTTCAAATGGATCGCGTACAGCACTAAGAATGATGGTTAGTTATTGAAACTATATAAAAATTAGTATTTCGAAGTAATTGTTGACGAGGGCACTTTATACTATTGAGATCGGCTTCTTGTCTCAAGGTAGGTGGCGCCAGTGACGCTGTGATGTCAATGCACTACATGCACATGACTCCGGCAATAATTTACGATACCCATAGAAACACAAAGACGAAGGATTGGTTGTTTTTAAAATTGACCTCTCATGTCTTTATCGCAGCAGGGAACTGTGGGAGCATTCATAAAAGATTTATTTAACACTAGCTGGCCCGGCAAACGTTGTTTTGCCATATAAATTATTTCTATAAAAGATAAATATAATTAATATAATAAAAGATAAATATAAATAATATTTATTACTGGTGGTAGGACCTCTTGTGAGTCTGCGCGGGTAGGTATCTACCACCGCCCCGCCTATTTCTGCCGTGAAGCAGTAATGCGTTTCGGTTTGAAGGGTGGAGCAGCCGTTGTATCTATACTGAGATCTTAGAACTTATATCTCAAGGTGGGTGGCGCATTTACGTTGTAGATGTCTATGGGCTCCAGTAACCACTTAACAACAGGTGGGCTGTGAGCTCGTCCACCCATCTAAGCAAAAAAAAAAAACTGCCGGGCTGATTTGTGAATCTATACCATCCAGAGTGCCATCCAAACGCATACTAAAAAAATCATTGAAATCAGTCCAGCCGTTTAGGAGGAGTTTAGTGTCAAACACACGCACAGAGAAATATATATATAAATATTTATTAAAATTAATAATAATAGTAGTTAATTTACATGATCATAATAAGTTGATAAAAGCTGAAGTTTTAAATTTAGCGTTTTTAATCGTTAGCGCCCCCACAACGATTCTCATCATTAACGCCCCCGCAACTGGTGTAGGGAGTCCAACACTCATATAAATATTAGCCTATCCATTAAGTAAGTACCTACATGTATTTTCTACATGGATACCAAGTTTCAAGTCAATCGGATACATGGTTCAGTAGTTATAACGGAACATCCGTAAAAACCCCTGTAAATTTATATATTTTAGTATAGATTAATTTTAATGCCATTCCTGAATCAATGTCCCCTTAATCTCGGATGCCTATAAATGACAATAAAACTAAATAGTCCTATTTCTACTTTCCCAGAGCTGGCGTACACCCAAGGCTGCGCTCCGTCGGTGCTGATCCTGTTCATCAACATGATGCTGTTCTCGAAGAACGTCCCGGAGGAGGGCTGCAAGGAGTTCATGTTCGACGCTCAGAGCGACATCCAGCGCGTGTTCGTGTTCATCGCGCTGCTCTGCATCCCCGTCATGCTGCTCGGGAAGCCGCTGTACCTGCTCGCCACTAAGAAGAACAACCCCAAGGTACAGGTGCAATTAACTATACCGGTAACTACTGGTGTTGGTCCGATTCTCGATGTTCGACGACAATCAGTCTACTGTTGAAAATTTTCTTGGAAAAATGAAATGGAATGATTCTTGGAAATTGCCCCTCAGATACAGACCACTGAGTTTCTCGCCGGATCTTCTCAGTGGGTCGCGTTTCCGATCCGGTGGTAGATTCTGCGAATCACGGCTCTTGCTAGGGTTCGTGTTAGCAACGTCGTCAGGTTTGAGCCCCGTGAGCTCACCTAATAGTTAATGTTACGTTGATATAGCCTCTCAAAACTCTCAGCTTAGGTAGGAAAAAAAAAAAGGAAATGATTTTACCATCACACCGCCCGCAACCGGAGTAGTGTTCATCCATACTACTTGGGAGCCACTGCGTTCATCCACAGGGCGTTTCGCGCGATCGTTTTTGCCACTTACCATCCGGCTTTGGAACGAGCTCCCCTTCACGGTGTTTCCCAAGCCCTATGACATCTCCTTCTTCAAACGAGGCTTGTGAAGAGTACTTAACGGTAGGAGCGGCTTGGCTCTGCCCCTGGCATTGCGGACGTCCATGGGCGACGGTAACCACTCAGTCATCAGGTTGGCCGTATGCCCGTCTGTCTACAACTGGGAAAGTTTCATTTTTTTTTAATTGGCGTAACAATATAAGAGCAAACAAAAATTGTTACAGCCCGAACATTCCAACGGCAGCGTCAACCAAGGCATCGAGCTGCAGGAGCAGACCGACCTCGGCGACGTGCAGCCCAAGCCCGAAGCTAAGTCCAGCGGCGGGCACGACCACGAGGACGAGCCCTTCAGCGAGATCATGATCCACCAGGCCATCCACACCATCGAATACGTACTCAGCACCATCTCTCACACAGCCTCCTACCTCCGACTCTGGGCCTTGTCGCTCGCCCACGCTGGTCAGTGGATTTTATTTTTTCGTGAATGACGTCATCATCTTCAATGATGTCGTCGAAGTTATAAGAACGATTGTGACCGTTCAAACTAAAACATTTATTTTTATATGCATAGTAAAAAAATACTTTGTTTGGTTATTAGTATGGACTCAAATTACATACATACAAATGCATGTAATTTATAAATTTACCCAATAGACCCATAAATCAGTCTATGAAGTTTTTTTGTACGAGTATGATCCCTCACACCTAATAAAAAAATAATTTCAACTGTTTTCTGATATTAATTGTGTTTTAGTGTGCAATAAAGTATGTTCTCTCTCTTTCTCTCTTCAATATTTATTTAAAAAAATGGGTTCAATATTATAATTGTTATTGGCAGAGTTGTCCGAAGTACTATGGAACATGGTGCTGACGTTCGGCTTGAAGGACCATAACTACGTGGGCGCCATCAAGCTGTACGTGGCGTTCTGTTTCTGGGCGCTGTTCACGCTCGCCATCCTCGTCATGATGGAGGGACTCTCCGCATTCTTGCATACTCTGCGTTTGCACTGGTCAGTACTGAGACAACAGAGATATGAGGATAGAATGCAACTAATGACCGCTCTTCAAAGATATTTAACTAATTAAATCAGTTTGTTTTTATCAAATATTAATAAGTCACATCTGTTCAGCATTTAAACAACAAATATTTCTTGCACACATACATATAGTAGCATATGTGGCTAATCGTTTTATATGCACAATTCATGGTTACTTTGTTCTTCATTTTGACCCCAAATGACGTCACCTATAACTATGTTCCGCGTTTTGTAACTTACTCGCCAATTTTAAAAGATCGGAGATCCGATTCGTTATTCATTTTTGCGTTTAAATCGTTTGCTCATGTGACATCGCTATTTAATAAATAAACAATTTGCATTCATACTTGAGAGTTCTGCAACAAGAAGTATTTGATGCATCACGGTTTCATGACATTTATTTTTTATTATATTTATCTCTCGATTTTACCATTTTAATTAATATGCGTTCACTAATCGTTATTGAAAACTGTATTAAACTTTGTATAAATTGTTTCAGGGTTGAATTCATGAGCAAATTCTACGCCGGTCTGGGCTACATCTTCCAGCCATTCTGTTTCAAGACGATCCTCGAACAAGAGGAAAATAAAGATGATTAAATATATTACATATATTATGTAACATGATAAAAAATATACTTACGTAGTTTAGTATCAAAACAGTATTGTTTGATTGTTCCACAAGGACGTAGTTTTGTAAAAGGTCACACAATTCGTGAATAAAATATATATTTATGAATGTTTTATTTCATATTTCTTTATTAGAACATAATTATTTACAGATAAAACATGAATGATAATTGACATTATTTTTCCAATAAAAGATCGGTGGTCAAAACTATGGCTACGCACTGTAACAATTTATTAATAAGGTGTAATAAATTTCAACACACAATTTTCGTGTTTGTACAAATTTAAAATAAAGGAATGCATTTTCATGTTCACGTACTCCGCATCTGCATGTCTACTGTATAGATTCTCAACAACGCATATATTTTTAATACAAATACGTGACATGATGCGTTTCAATTAAGAATGCGCATGGACTTGCGCCATATTGTGACGTCATAGCTGTCAAACCGGAAAAAATAGGTAAAGTCAGTAAAAAAGGTACATATTTTTAAACATTTATTTATAATCCAAATATTCGAGTTTTCCGATTCCACTCATAGCACTGCTTGAGTTATCATCATCATCGTAGCCCATCCACAGATTATAGGGCCCGACAGTGTTGCAATTTTTAAATAGGTGGGATTTTTTTAAAATATACATAATCTAAATCCATGTTTAATTTACCACGACCAGTACTCAACATTACAAGGAAATTATATTATAGATGTGTATGGTTCATTAAAACAAACATATTAATAGTCTTCATGATTATGCAAAAAAATTACTAGAAAAAAGAAGATACATTTTTTTTGTTGCTGTCCATATTTTTTTATCGATCTTTAGACAGCTCAAGGTCATTGACATGCACATTCTTATTTGAAACGCACTAGACATTGTACGTCTGCAGCGAAGCAATCCTGGACTCCGAATGGAACATCATCAGACGTCGTCCCAAGGTAGCTGCCGAGTTTCGCTAGCAGATAATCGTTAAATTGATATTGTAAGTCATTTGAGGCCATTAGCGCAAAAATGGCCTAACCCACATTTTTTTATATTTTAGCTTATATGACGTATATTGGAATTTATTTAAAATACAATAAATTTTGATGCAAAACCGGCCTATCCGTAGTTTCACTAAGAGATAACAGATAGCTTTGTAAACATTAATTTTGCGCGTATTGTTTTTTGGCCTACTCAAATTCGAATTCATGAAAATTCAAACCTAACTGCCTCCATACTAACTATGGTAAACTTAGGGCACTTTTGCGCTGACGGCCTCATTTATTATAAGGGCTTTTCGATTCAAAATGATGATGAAGTTCAGTTAAAGCAGTCTTCAAATATCCGATCTCACTGCTCTGCTGGGCAAAGCAACTTAAATTTGTTACTTAGATGGACAGGGGGTAGTAGTACCTGGACAGCAGCAACGCGCACTGCGGTACCTTGATCACCTCAAACGCAGCTATCGGACGTGTCTACCCTCAAAAGAGAAAAGTGCATTTCCCGCCATGAAATTTTGTACAAAAAAGCTATTACTAGTAAATTCACGCGTCCTCGACACAAGAATAAAAATTACTAAACACGTTCCGCATCATCGAAGGCACTAAATTTATAACTATACTGAAACCTTAGAACTCATTTCTCAAGGTGGGTGGCGGCATTTACGTTGTAGATGTCTATGGGCGCCGTTAACCACTTAACACCAGGTGGGTTATGAGCTCGTCCACCCATCTATGCAATAAATAAAATAAAAAAAGTAAATTATCTTGTATAGTATGAGGTAGCGCCCTCTGTGAATTGATATTTAAAACTTCACGTTTCATTTTTTCGTTTCATCGAGTTTGAAATCACACCCAACGATTCTAAAGAAGTTTCACTTTAAAAATGTACAAAATATTGTTACATTTCTACATTTCGTTTAATTCACGTCCTCAAATTCGCTTTAGCTTTCTCTAAAATCTCCTTCTTGATCTTCGGATAGTCGGGATGCACCTTCAGTATGTATCGCGATACGATTATACATTCCGGGTACTTCTTGAGTTTCAAATAACAATGCGCCAGCTTGTAGCCGACGGACAGGTCGCCGCGGCCGGCGTGGCTCCACGCGTTGTCGTAGTTGTGCGCCGCGCTCTTGTAATTCTGCTCCTTCTCCGCTATTTGACCTGAAATAATAACGCGACAAACGTTCACGATTGACTACCACAGCGAAGGAATAACATCGTGTAATAAAAATCAAACCCGTAAAATTATAATTTGCGTAATTACTGTGTGGTAGGACCTCTTGTGAGTCCGCCCGGGAAGGTATCACCGCCCTGCCTGTTTCTGCCGTGAAGCAGTAATGCGTTTCGGCTTGAGGGGTGGGGCAGCCGTTGTAACTATACTGAGACCTTAGAAATCATATCTCAAGGTGGGTGGCTGCATTTACTTTGTAAATGTCTATGGGCTCCGGTAACCACTTAACATCAGGTGAAGAGTGAAGGTTGAAGCTTTAATAAATCTAATATCGTTGATCAAGCACGAAGACATGGGTTACTTTAATGTACAAACAGGCAGAGCCGTAATTCAAACACGAGCGATCTTGTAGCGCGGCCTATTACAAAAAGAAGGACTTTATTCTGGTCGAGATTTTGACCAAACTAATAAATTATTAGTATTGTCGATCGGTCATTATTGATACGTGTACAGTGTGCTTCATAGTGCGAGTTGTTTAACATTCTCGATAGCGAAAAAATTAACTCAAATTTGTATGCAGTTGGAAGAGCGCCCTTAGCGGCAAACGTAGGTAAACGTTCCAACTCCATACAAATTTTAGTAAACTTTTATGCTATCGAGAATGTTAAAAGACTCGCAATGAGCAAACAGGTTCGAGTTAAATAGACGTCTTCAAGTTATTCACAGATTACATTGAAAAAATTCCGTTAGATACAAGCTAGTAAAATTGTTGGGAAAATATGGAAAACGAAACACGAGTTAAATCGTACCGAATGAAACAGTATCAGAGTTAGACAGAGATAAAAAAACATTACCTAGATATTGGTAGGCTCTAGCACAAGAGTTGTTGTGGTTTAAGATTTTCGTGAGCAGTTCTTTGGCAGCGTCCGTCCTTCCGGAACTTATCTGTCCCTCAGCCACTTCCAGCCAGCATCTACAACGATATTATCGGTCTGTAAGAGCTCTTATGTTAATCAAGGTCCCATCTCTAGCTATGAACTTAAACACACAGGCGAAACTGCGTCGCCAGTATCTATAATGATAGTTCTTGACACAAAAAAATATTAATGTAATCGTATCGTACGACAGGACGCATGTCATACTATAATTTATATTGTTGTAGCTTTTTTATTATAAGGTTACATCAAAATACTTTTGACTAATCCATTTTTGCTAATTGAAATGTACTGGTGAGACATACTGTAATACATATCACATTACCTTTCGAGTCCATCGGCCTTCTCCGGCGACCACACGATGGACGAAATAGTTCTTTTGAGGATGTTCTTCGCGCGCGTCGGCTGTTTTGTTATATTGTATCTAAAAATAAATTATCAATTATTATCTACTAGAACGAAAACGTCAAAACTTCGCGTCCTAACACCAGTCGTTGCCGGGTACCTGCCAGCGCCATCATCTGTTGCCCATCTATTGCTCATCTACTGCCTAGTGCAAATCAAGCACGCATTCCAGTTTGAAATGTTTGAACAGTTGTAATACAATACAACTGACACTTTGAAGTCAAGGCGGATGACAACACTCATGTTCTAATCATCCTCATGTAATAGTGGCCACTAAACTGGGCCGTGAGGTCGTTCACTCATTAAAGCAATAAAAAAAACAGCATTCGATAAATAAATAAAAATTAAGGCGCAATAACTTTAGCAACGATTCGGAATGCAGTTTCACCACTGAGAAGAGTTCGCAAGTAACTTAAGGCAATAAATAGATTTACATTTACTCCATTTATTTGCGTAATTACTGGTAGTAGGACCTCTTGCGAGTTCGCACGGGTAGGTACCATCACTCCGCCTGTTTCTGCCGTGAAGCAGTAATGCGTTTCGGTTTGAAGGGTGGGGCAGCCGTTGTAACTATACTTGAGACCTTAGAACTTATATCACAAGGTGGGTGTGGCTTATTTACGTTGTAGATGTCCATGGGCTCCAGTAACCACTTAACACCGGGTGGGCTGTGAGCTCGTCCACAGTGTGTCTCAATAGCTGGCGGAGAGGTGCTCATAAGATCCCTAGGTTGATTCTAGGATTAGAAAGAGAAACTCACGCATTAGCGATGGCCAGCACGACGTAAGGGTCGTCCTGGTAGCCGTCCTCGGTGACCAGGGGTAGCAAGTCTTGCAGCACCCGCTCCGCCTGGCCCTTGTTCTTGGTCGCCAGCTGGAGGAGCGCCTGCAGAGGTTTCCGTTCAGCTGGATTCACTTCGACGAGAAGCTTTTCGGCGGTCCGTAAAGCTAGTAGACGCGTATCACTGAAACAAATCAGAGAATCATGTATATATATTTCTGATTTTTTTGACAACCCATTGTTTGTAATTTTTTTTTTTAACTATTATTATTGTAGTTATCAATATATTTTGGTGTCAACAATAAAAAAAACGAATGAAATGAATGTGAGATTTTAAATTCGGGGTGGGCCAGTGAAACGCTCGAACACTTCACACTCGATGCTTTATTTCATTTTAAGTTACTCCAATACGTCTTTCGTCTTCCGGGTTACACTGCGTCTAAGCGTCGTCGCATCCGGAAACTACTCCCTTTTTTTTTGTATGCAGACGAGCATACGTCCCACCTGATGGTGAGTGGTTACCGTCGCCCATGAACTTCAGCAATGCCAGGGGCAGAGCCAAGCCGCTGCCTACCACTTAATACTCTCCACAAGCCTCGTTTGAAGAAGCACATGTCATAGCGCTCGGGAAACACCGTGGAGGGGAGCTCATTCCATAGCCGGATGGTACGTGGCAAAAAAGACCTCTGGAAACGCACTGTGGATGACCGCAGTGGCTCCAGGTAGTATGGATGAACTCTACTCCGGTGGCGGGCGGTGCGATGGTAAAAACGAGATGACGGTATCATCTCGAACAATTCCTCAGAGCACTCCCCATGGAACATAGGGTACAAAATACAGAGGGAACCGAAGTCCCTCCGCAGACCCAGAGGTTCCAAACTGTTCCCCTGTTGCTTATGAAATAAAACTCGGTGTCTCGCATTCATTCGCCGCCCTTTTTACTTCCTAACACGACATCTCCTATCACTCTCACTCAGTCATGCTCCATATCTGTCATTCATCCACATCGCTCTGTTCCGTTCCTACATAAATTTGAATCTTAAAGTGTCAAAGGTTGTGGTCCAATTTCAATCACTGGGCGAACACTTCTTTTAATAACGTACATGCATACGTTACACAACATCCCCAAGCCAGGGTTTCTATATGTGTTATGAGAGCGAGCAACACGTTCGAGATGAAGAATATTATGCTCGGAACTTAAACAGCAAAATAAATATCTTTAACAAAGGCACTGACTAAGACGCTAAATCAATTAAACACCGGTTTGCAACTGTATTTTTCTAATTAGAGTTTGGATTGAGCGCGTTGATTTCACGATAGTTTTAGGCAGCGAAATGTATCTTGTTAACCGTTTTTGTATTACACCTTAAGGGTGGTCAAACTTTCCGCCTATTTTTAAAAGATTAAAGGCAAAACTCAATGGTCAAAACTAAAACAAAATTAAAACCAAAACTAAAACTAAAAAACTAAACTAAAACCAAAAAACTAAACTAAATCTAAAAGACTCCTTAAATTAAAAATCAGGAGTAGGTAGTTAAATAGGTGGGTAGTTAGTTACGCGTCATCAGCGGAGGCGGTGAGGTTATCCGGCGGCGGCAGCGGCGCGTGCTGCGACAGGCACAGCAGCACCATGCGCGCGGCGGCCGCGGCCCCCCACCGCGCCCCCCCGCGCGCCGCGTTCAGCGCCCGCAGCGCCGCGTTGCACTTGCCGCCGTACGCCGCGCACACGCCCGCGCAGTACTTGTAGCCTACCCATCAACACACGAGAATTTATAATGAGCTACAGAGAGCGCTCTCTTCTTTTTTTCAATATAACTATTGGCTTTTTGTGACGCCAATATTGCCATCGCAAAATTTATGAAAGATTTATCAAACATGGGATGAACTGAATTAACTTCCCAGCAAAATTTAAGGATTTTTTTTATTTATTGCTTATTTGGGTGGGGACAAGCTCACAGCCCACCTGGTGTTAAATTGATACTGGAACCCATAGACATCTACGACGTAAATGCCGCCACCTACCTTGAGATATAAGTTGTAAAGTCTCAAGTACACAGTACAAGTGTTACCGCCAGTTTGCACGGATGGCATACCCGGGTCGTCCGGATCGTCGAGGTGTTGCTTGGCGAGTTCCAAGGCCTGTTCGGCTTCGCTGAGTTTCCCGCGTCTCCACTGCACCTCGACAAGCTGCGCGAGAGCCTCCCAGCTCGTCGGCTTCACCGATAAGATCTGGTTCAGATGCCGTTGGGCTGTTTCTAGATCCACCTATGGGTAAAAGTTTTCAAAATTGGCGCGTTATTGTTGTCTTCAAGTAATTTATATTTACTTTAACGAAGACAAATATATAGACTTTTACAGTCTATGCTACCCCGCGACCGGAAACCAGCGCTACACTATAAAAACGCGCCTTCGCTGGCCCACTGAGTTTCTCGCCGGATCTTCTCAGTGAGTCGCGTTTCCGATCCGGTGGTAGATTCTGCGAAGCACTGCTCTTGCTAGGGCCAGTGTTAGCAACACCTCTGGTTTGAGCTCCGTGAGCTCATCTATACGCTAGGGCAGCGGTCGGGGAACCGGGGTAAATTACCCCAAATGGGGTAAAATTAAATTTTGGGGGGTAAAAATGAAACTTTTGTAAAGTATATATTGAAGTGAAACTTCTTTAGAATCGTTAAAATTTTAGTTAGTTTTCTTTTCAAAATTATCAGGGGGGCTATAATATGAAAGATACTAAAAAGAAGCGATTTCGTTTTTTTTTGTTCTTCGCCATGGGGTAATATCAACTTACACAAAATATTTTGGGGTAAGTTCCCCGACCGCTGCGCTAGGGTAACGCTGATATAGCCTCTACAGGCTATCAGCATAGAAAAAAAAACGTGTGGCACTCGGGAACTGCCGCGGTAAAGCTATTGCATAGCATTTTTTATCAACTTATGCAATTATAATTAGACAATGATAATTTAATATTAAAACAATAATAAAGCAAGACCACGCTATATTAAACATTAATAAAAGCAAGACCTTATCTGTCCCCTTCACACTCATAAGCTAGACCGCGCGAGAGAGATGGGCAGACTTTTCATGATGCGCATGCGATGCAACGCGTGACGTCACGCCACGCGTTTATTCACAAACACTACACAAGTGCAACGTGTGAATGTGTGTAACGCGAGCTACATGGTAGACGGAGTGAGGGTTGTCAGGTTTTTTTCGTTACTGAATTTCATGATTCGGTCGCCGCGCTCAAGGCCCGCGATAAAAGCTATGCAATAGATTAAAAGCCTTCGCTCTCTTTTGCGCGTGACGTTCATGCGTGGCGGTTTCTGTTTAGACTTGTTGTGTAATTTTAACAGCTTTCGTTGACAGTAGATTGATATCATTTTATTATAAGTTTTGGTTAATTTACTAAAATATTTTGTGTTCTGCTTCTGTGTAATTTCTTTCATTTTTAACTTCCTCACTGCTGGTCGATAATAATAATATAAATCTAGTAAACAACAACCAAATAGTACCTTACGAAACGCCAGGTCTGCCATCATGACTGCCGCAGATTCATTATTCGGATCTGCGTTCAATAAAACTGCACAAGTTTGCTCGCACTTTTCTGGATTATTCATCTTTAAGTAAAACAAAAAAGAGGTTATGAAAACGCACTTCAAACCAACTTTTTTTTTATTGCTTAGAAGAGTGGACGAGCCTATCTGGTGTTAAGTGGTTACTGGAGCCCATAGACATTGACAACGCAAATGCGCCGCCCACCTTGAGATATAAGTTCTAAGGTCTCAGTATAGTTACAACGGCTGCCCCACCCTTCAAGCCTAAACGCATACTGCTTCACGGCAGAAATAGGCTGGGTGGTGGTACCTACCCGTGCGAACTCACATGAGGTCCTACCACCAGTAAGAATATCTATGGCTCTGTATAGTCGTGTACTTACCTGCGCGTACAGCTTAGCTAGGGCCAGCAGCGTGCTCGGCTCGCGGGGAGTATGAATTAGGGCCTCAGAATACAAATTAGCCGCGACAGCCGGCTCCCTCATGCTTTTGAACTTCGCCAAAGCGCACAATATGTTCGAAAGCTGCCTCCTCTCCTCCTGCAGATCCGTCTTCGAGTCTATCTCTAGTCTTTTGACGATCGATAACTGCAATTCTTTTGCTTCGGCTAATATTAAATTGACGTTTCCCGGAGTCGGAGTTTTCAGTTCTCTACATTTCGCCTGCTTAAGTAGCAATCGGACACGGCGCCTCAGTGTTCCGATGTCTTTCTCTTTATTGTACACCTGATTCAGCTCCGAAGATATAGTAGTGTCCGCTTTATCGTATTGTTTTAACTAAAAAATAATTCATCAACTTCAATGGCTTATGACAATGACTTTTTAAATTTAAATATAGTAGGTGAGTTTTTTTTAACCAGCCTTTAGGTTAAGGTAGTTTTTATGTTAATTTTGAATTTTTGTTTTATTATTATTATTATTGCTTTTGTTTTATTCCGAGACTGTAGTTATTGTTTTTATTTAATTCTGGTATACTATATGAAAATTTAATGAATGTAATATGGATGCAAAATCTAAAGTAAATTAAATAAAATAAAAAAATTAAAAAAAAAGGTGGGCCGGAGACTTTTCCAGTTTTAGTAGGACAGGTGAGGGAACAAAGGCTCGGCTAAGAAAGTTGAGTATTTATCGTCACGTTCAAGGCACTCACTCTGACGAGTAGATCGAGATATTCAAATTTAAGTTCGTCGTCGTTGAACGTTTTCATCGCGTTCTCATAGTGCTGCACGGCCTTGTCGTATTCGTGCATCTTGAACAAAGCTGCGCCGAGTTTCTTAGTGAGCTGTAGGTCCCCGAGGTTGCCTCTCAGGGCGGTCTCGTATGACTCCACCGCTTGTGCTGGATCTACAAAATTATAAATTACGTGTAATAAAAATCAAACCCGCAAACTTATAATTTGGGTAATTACTGGTGGTAGGACCTCTTGTGATTCCACACGGGTAGGTACCACCACCCCGCCTATTTCTGCCGTGAAGCAGTAATGTGGGGCAGCCATTTAACAATAGTTCAAGCGTTTGGTTCAAATACATATCTACAAATTATTTACTCGAACTTTGCTCATTTTTTTGAGCTCACTCTTTCTATTAATAAAGACAGTAATAAAATCGATTTTGTGGAATTGGAACTAAATAGTACAATATTAATTTGCTAGTGAATGGTGAATTCTAACCATGAACACTGACATTATCTGAGGCAAAAACGAAGTATGAAATGTCATTAAACTTGAAATTGGATAAAAGTAACTGACCTTGAATCGACATAAAAGCATCTCCCATCATCGTATGGGCATCTGTCATTGGATGATTACTGACAATCTCTTTAAAACATGTTGTGAACATGGCTCTGTCTTTTTTATTTTTCAAATAAATATGAGCCAGTTTGCTGTGGGCTTGAAAGTAATATGGCTGTCCGGGCTTTATTTCATTTAAGATGTCAATTGCACTGTCAATATCCCCTTGATTCAGAGCCAAGTCAGCACGTGATATTAACAGCCGAGTTTCTTCTGATGTATATGAAAATTCTTGAATTGCTTCCTACAAAATAAACCAAATAGAAATGTAACTTAATCATTAAAAAAATTGCTGTTTTAATAAAAATAATAATGCTAAATATTTTTTCTGACCTGCATGGCTTTGCCCGCTTCCCCAATTTGCCCTAAAGCTGTGTGTATCTCAATGATTTGTAGATACAAAGTAGCTTTATCAATAATGTTCAAGTCTGAATCGAATGTTCTGCTCATGTTGCTTTTACTAGTTGCTATCTGAAGACTTGTCAAGAAGCTTGACAAAGCATCTTGTAATTTTTCTTTGCTTTTTAAAACTATTGCATTTATAAAATGGTACATTGCACTATCTCTGACTTTGAAATTGTAACTCAGACAAATTTCTAAACATTGTTCAGCTTTAACATATTCTTGCTGTTGTATATAAATTTGTGATAGTAAAATCTGACTACCAGCATGTGTATTGTCCAACTCAGCGATTTGTTGAGCTATTTTTTCAGCTTCAATGGCATATCCGAAAAGAAATTTCAATTTAGCCAATTCAAATAAGCCTGGTATCAAACCTGAGCAAGCTTCACAAACAGCATTTAAGATTTTAAAACACTGGATTACAACAGGGATGTTTCCTTCTTGAGAATAAAGCAGATACCCAATGATAATAAACGGCTTCTTTGGTAAATGCTTTTTGTACTCTTTGTAAATTTCTAAAACAAAATCTGGGTCTAAGTCCTTAATGTAAATTAAACTCATGGGATTGCGAGAGGCTAAATTTAATTTTGTTTCAAAGGCTGTGTTTAACAATGGTACTGCATTAGATGAGTTCTTGATATTTAGTTGGGCAGACAACAAGTATAGAAGTGGTAACTTTTCTGTTCCTTGCATCTCAAAAAGTAATTCAATTTGTTGGGTTATTTGGTCTGTCGGACCATTCTCTAACATTTGGCAGAGAGTCAATCCACAGAGTGCTGTGATGGAATTATTGTCCAATTTACTTGCAGCTCTAAAGAAACTCAGTGCGTCTTTATATTTTGCCTGAAGGATACACTGGTAGCCAACTTCACTGAGATAGTCAACATTATTTGAATACATTTCTGAAGCATACTGGGCAAATCTATAAGCTTGAGACAAAACTGCACTTGACCTCCCACAAATTCTAGAAAAGATTTGAGCAGTATAGTAAAACTGATGTCCATTATGGCTTTCTTCAATTTCGAGTATACCAAAAAAGCGGTTCAATTGATCAGCTGCTTCTATATAATCAGATCGTTTACCAAGTGCAAGATATATTCTCATTTTCAAGCCCTCAACATTATCTGGATCTATAGAAAATATTCTTTCTAATGTATCGAAAACCGCTTCCCATTTCTGCATTGCAAATTCATTTTTCATTTTCTCGACAAGGGGTACTACTTGCCCTGAGTTGTTAATAATCAGTCTATCTAATGTTAAATTTGATGCATCATAGTCCTTTGCTAGATATTTCAATTTTGCCAACCCAAGCAGTGCTTCAATACTGTTATCACTTTTTCTGATAGCTGCTTCTAAACATTCTATAGTGGATTTCGGTGATTTTTCCTGACTCAAGCCCAGGTCATTCCATCCCTTCAGAATTATAGAATCTAAATTATTAGGATCTTTTCTAAATACTTTATTTAAATAGTCAGATGCTTTTTCATTTATTTCTGCTAATGATAAAAACAAAGCTGAATAGTAATATGAAGTTATGCTTGCATGTTTCTTTTCTTCCTTCAATTTTGATTCTAAATTGAACAACACCTCTTTTTCTGGTAAATTAGAAACTTTGTATGCATAAACTAGAGCAATGATCACTGCCAATTGTATCTCACTGTCTGATTGGAGCGGAGTTAGTTCAGAAATCCCTTTATGAACTTGCCCTTCTAATATCAATGCAATTCCAGTATAGAAAATAAATTCTGAGTTCCTAGGATTTTGTTGCAACGCTTCGTTTGAAATTTTCTTAACATTACCATAGTATTTTTCCCGTAAATAATAATGAATATTACATCTATGCCAAGCCAAATCCATGGTTAAATTATTCTAATTCAAGTTTTACATTTAGCACCTTATATTTATTAATGTTGTCTTCGTAGAATTTGGCTAAAAAGTGACATTTGCAAATCACATTCAACCTGTTTTCTAAAGCATGATCAAAGGCATACTGGAAAGTAAATAATAATTGTATTTTTATTTATGTAAAAAAAATATTTTCAACTGACATCATTTTTATTGACACAAGACTAAAAGATAAACTTTTTGAATTAAGATTTAAAACTTGATGTGTATGTTACTTGATACTAAAATTCAATACTCAGAAAATAACCTGTGCCAATAATTTCCCAACTCCTTTTCCTTGAAAAGCCTGCGGCACATTTGTATGGATCAAGGTTATCCCCTTGCCTTTCTTCTCATAGCTGATCACAGCATCTTCTGCAATTAGGAAAATATATGATAATATAATGAAATTTTAATGTTTTGTTTGTAAACTTGTGGTTCCCTTTGATGTTACGGAATTTCAGCCCATCTATAAAGTCTTCTAATGGCTAATAAGCTAATATCTCTTATCACTAGGTGCAATAATGCATAATTTTGAAGTTGTGTTTAGTCTAAAGTACCTAAACACATCACAACCAAACCCCAATGTAGCTTATTAGATACTAGGATTTATTGTTATATTTATGGGTTTAATATCCTTATGTAGTGGAAATTATACAAATAGTAAAGAATTCTCACCTCCTTTTATTGACACAGCAAACTGTTGCTTAGCAACATTGTTAACAACTTTTAGAGCTTCCGTGGAGAAAGCGCGAGCTCTTGTTAACATTCCAGACATGAGAAACTATTTTCAAACCTACAGAGTCCGAATTTTTTACTAATAGTTCAGTTTTATGTCACAAATATGTCGCAAAAATTAAACATGAAATGCGCCGCATTTTCTTTAATCTACTAAATTTTGATGTAAATTGACATTGAAGAAAATCCGTAAAATGGAACTGTCCATTGTTGCTTTAATAATATTTTTCATGGTACATATTCATTTCAAATTTAATTCAATTGTCGTAATGAGATACCATTTAATTCTACTAGATATTATGTAACAAAGTAATTAGGTTTTTAGTAAAATACTTTTTATCATACTTCGTTTTTAGAATTAATTTTTGTTGAATAATGGAACGTACCAAAACTTCTCTAAGGGCGCCAAAATTAATAGAGACGTTGTAGGTACCTACCTACAACCGTTGAATTAAGTTTGAACTTAATTTACCTCGACTGAGGATATTTATTTGAATAAAACAAAATTTTCTTTAAATCGAATTATAAGTAGGTACTCAAGTACATACATTTTGTAAAATTTGAATTTTTTAAATGGTTCACAAAAGTATTTGACTTTGTTGGTACAAGTCACAAGATAATTGAAGATTGAAGGTTGAATAAACCTTCGTTTAGGTTACCGACCTACCAAGCAATAATAATTGTCCTCGACCGCAGTCTTATGTTCTATGATACCCCAGGACCAAGAAGACTATTAAATTTAGGACTTTTTGTACCTAATTTAAATGATATTTTACATCGTATATAATGTCGCATACAACGCAGGATTCCGTAATTGAAAGAATAATTGAAAATTTAAATCAAATTTTTTTAGGTTTTTCAATTAAATTCAATAATTTTATTGAAAACAGAATTAATAAGTGCATGTCTAAAAATAACTTTTGCCATTAATAGCTTTCTAATCTATATTTTAATTTTTACGAACTAAATTTGGTGACCATGCCTATCTGTATGCGTGTGTTTTCATTTTTCATTTACCCTTACGGAAAGGTGACACTTCGTACAAGTTCAACTAATTTATTTGTTTCTGTACGCAATTTTTTTTTATGATTGAGAGTTTACTGTTGGCCCGGAGGCCTTTCCAGTTTCACGAGGACAGGTGGGCGAGCAAGAGCTCAACCAGAAGGGGCGAGGTTTGCTAACAGCCACGCGAGCGCCACCAAGGGAGACCTAACAGCTCAAGAGTAGTTGGTTCGCGAAAGAATCTACTACCGGATCGGAATCACGACCCGCTTAGAAAATCCGGTGAGAAGCTCAACGCGCTGATGCTTAGTTAGGTTGCACAAGCACATCGAACTCTTTGCCGAGTTCGACGAGTACGGTTACCGGGGTGTACGCAATTGTAAAGCGGAATGGGCGGACAGGATTAAAATATGTGGGTACCATTTTTATTTATTAATGTAATTTTTCAATACTATTTTCGTTAATATAATAGTATTACTGAATTCGCTCAAGATTGTTACTTTGCAAAACAGAATTTATATTAAAATTTATCAAAAAAAATTTGAATTTTCATCTTTAAAGTCAATAATAAGATTTCTCGGCCGCCTCGCACTCCTCAATTTTGGCGGTTGTTAAACTCCAATAGGACTATTGAATAAATTTTGAAGCTTCCGCAGATCAAACCCATTTAAAATGGTGTGAAACGGGCGTATGACGAGTCAATGACAGGGAACAGCTGTACGAGGCGAGGATCTTGGGTCAGTGCGTCCGCGACACATGTCGCGCACTTGCGCAGTCGTAGACTGGGCGCAGCGCGCGCGACGCGCGTTTAGTGTTGAATTACTTTTGCCGGTCTACTACGAACTTCTGATTAAAATGTGTAAATTGTGACCGTGTTTGTGTTTACACTTGTCGCAAAGACGCTAATAAAACTGTATAATTTATAAAGTATTGAAGTTAGAAACTATTTACAACTTTTGTAGAGTATTTACGATCAAATAGTTTTGATATCACAAATGTTAGTGGAATTTAGTTTAGCACACTTAATACGTAATTAATTATAGAATGCAATCATACATATTATAATCAACATTGATTATTTTCGACTAGAAACTTTCGGCAGCTTTGAAAATTATTTATATAGGCATAGTGTCAATGCTTCACAAAGTCTCCACCGCAAAGCTCAAAATTTAATAAAGTTAGAAGATTCCCTGACGCACAATTTATCATGATCAAGTACATTTTCTATATGAGTGTATCTTAAAGATCTAAATACTTTGGGTCCAACATAGCACGCTCAAGTTCATTCGTTATTCAAACCGTGGGCGTTATTTAAATTCGGCGTAGGTACCCACCGAAGCGTCGAACTTGTCTCATTTTACACTTGCAGGACTTTCCTGTTTGAAAATTCATGTGAAGTGTTGAAATACAATGTGATATAAGAGTTTGTTGTTCTGTGGTCACGGGCATATGGGGCAATGCGTGTCCCGGGGTCATCCGGGCCCGGGGTTCAACAGAAAATACCTCCGGCACTTCGACGCTGAGAGTCTAGCGAATAGCGTCATTGTTACAAAGAAGGTAAGGTTCATGAATATTAATTACGCACCTACACAGTTCCTTTATTGCAGCAATTAATTATTACACTTCCTTCACACATAACAATGAGGAATTGTTTTGTTTTCTTAAGCGTATATCTACATGGTTCATCACTGTTTATATAATTTGTTTTAAACTAAAATTTGACATGCCTATCATTGTAATAAATAATATAGTTAGTATTTTTTTAGTAATTCAAAATTAGGGTATTACTAATACATATACCCAATATTCATGTAGGTACATATAATATGTTTACCTGGTTAGCTAATTTATCTATACGCAAAAGTTATATGCTGTAAAGGATACATTTGAAATTTACAGGATTTCGATATTTTTATCACTAACAATCGACAAAGCGATATAATCAAAAACTATTAAAAGCTACCGAAAGACAAAACGTAGAGCGGTTTTTATTCACTCGTTTTTACACAAATTAAATGACGTCATTTTCTTTTTTAGCTTTCTTATTATCAGATTGAATGCGGAGAGATGTAAAAATTATGCCGGCTTTGAAAATAAATAATTATTTTACACACAATAAAATCATCAAAATAGGTCCATAATTTTTTTGCTACGAATACAAAAAGAATATATATAAAAGAAAACAATTTGAAAATCAGTGATTTTTAACATAAAATCATAATCTATAATTGCTGTCTGTACCTAATAGCAGCTGAACGAATTAAAGACCTATCTTGGATATTTACTTGTCGGTCAAGTTATTTTTGTTTATTAAAACACTTTTCTGATTCCACTTCATACTTCGATCATCAATAGTACTATTGTTATCGAAGACTTCATATGACACATAATAATGAAAACATTTTGTGTTGCCAGCGCCATACCAGCGACCGCTAATTCCCAATTAGAATGGGGAATTAGAATTACTCTAGTAAGCAACACAAAACATATAGAGCTTGATACGTTGGGAATAAAAACTACATTCGCAACAATTACGTTTAGCACATACTCAATTACATAAGTGTTGCTTTCTGACAACAAAATGCAATTCCCATTCTAGAGTACTTGCTTCCTAGTTTGTTTTCTATCAAAATCAGGGTTAGATCTTATCGCTGGCGATTACAAAAACATTCTTTTATCGGCACACAAAGCTCTCGAGGCGTGACTCCGAATGAATGGACACTTAACAAAAGCACGCTCTGTAATTTATTCGATGAAATTAATTGTACATCGTTCGTGAAGATAGCCGAGAATTTGAATGTTGGGAAATTTGTATTGTACTAAACGCAAATATATCAGTATTTAGAAACCCAACATATTCTCAGTGGCTTCATATTGCTATAAAGTGGCAATCTGCCCTACGAATCTGTAACGGCATAATAACATAGGTGAATTCCGCAAATTATTTGAATAAGTACATTCACAAGATTAACAACATTTGAACTTTTGCGTCGTCTACATATCAAGAACATTCGCTCGATAAAATATCGTCCTATTACCGTATATTTTTTCATTAATTCATTTCTTCCTTGCGAACCAGAACGCTAAACTGTACCAAGCAGCAATATGTAGGATATTGGTGTACCTATGCGAAACTGTGGACTCACAATACGTCCGCCCATTATCTGTAACTTAAAATTAAAATGTCGTTTATATCGTCGTCGTTTATAACAAAATAAGCCTTAGGTAATTGTAACAAATTATACAGCCTTCTAAGCTAATTAAATAAAATGCTAGTTTTACTGGATTTTGTAATTAATTATCTAGTCCTTGCGTAAAGCAGTTTTTGAACTGAATTGCCTGGCTATACTTTATGTACTCGAAAGATAATAAAAATAATTTACTTTTAAAAATTAAAGTATCAATAACTTAATTTTGTACAATATGTCTTACAAAATTTTATAGGTTTAGGGTTGCTACATACCGCATCGAAAGCCATAGCTTTCAATGAGGAATTGCCTTCACTATTCCTCTACTAGTAGATACTATCTATATCTATACTAATATTATAAAGAGGAAAGATTTGTTTGTTTGTTTGTATTGAATAGGCTCCGAAACTACTGAACCGATATGAAAAATTCTTTCACTGTTTGAAAGCTACACTATTTCCGAGTGACATAGGCTATAATCTTTTTTGAAAAAAATTAGGTATCCTTACTAAAACTCCAATAATGTAACCCAAGGTGTAAAAAATTACCTAAAATATTCTTTACATCGCGTGCGCTGCGAAAACTATTGATGATAGAATAAAATAATGTACTACGACTTTGTAGAACACATTATTATTAACAAAAAGGGTAGGGACAGTATATGTCTGACTATAACAGCTATGCCGCAATAAGTGTTCTTTTATTTAAAAAAAATAAAACAACGTCAAATATCGTTGAAATTTTTGTTAAAGACCCGAGTGGAGCCGGAGCGGGCCGCTAGTGTAAAATAAATAAATCGTTGATTTCATTTAAAAATATAGAATATTAAAGAAAGGAATGTTAAAAAAAGGGTTTAATTAAATCAAATGTAATCAAAGCTATCGCCATTGAAATGATAAATTCATAGATTATTTAATTTGTAATAAATTGTACGCAATGTCAAAGTTACATAGTATTTTTTTTCCAAATAGTTCACAGCCTTCGTCAAATCTTACAGCGTGCGTAAAGTTATGAATTCGAAAATATTATCTTACATAACTTTATAATTTTAATCTTGGTTCGTTAATGTTGTGTACTTTTTTACGCGAAAGAAGCCGTGGTGCTACCATAGTAGTGTACCTAATCAGAAATTAAGGATTTTTTACTGTCTGTTTGTTTGTACATCTGTTTGTTAGGACATCACACAAAAACTACTACATATATTTTAATGAAGCTTATTGTTCGTAAAACCCTATGATAATACCTGAAAACGAGTACATACTTACCTCACTCCGAAAGTACTCAGAAAACAATTTTTAATTAAATTTAACCAGTATAAGATGATTTTCCAATTTATCCGTCATTAGCTTCAACTTCATCAACAATAGTAACTAACAATAGTTACTATTGATGATCGAAGGTCATTAGTGTCATAATCTGTATATGAGAAGGACGGCCTTCATAAACTTCATCAACCTTCATTCAGGTTGCGTCTCTTTAAATCTGGTTTATTGTAATGTAAAGACGATTTTAAAGCTTTAATACTATAGATAGTTATATAATTAACTGTCACTTTAAAAGAAATAGCACGCTTCTATTGAATATAATTGGATTTTCACTAAGCATTCGCTTTTCACTTGGCATTGAAGCAAGCATGTCATTAATTAAAGAGCACCTGTTGTGTTTATTATTACTTTCTTAATTGGGGGAAGGGGGAGTGTTATTAACTTAATTAGGGAAATGTGTTTCCATTGATATGACAATAAATTATGTATCGAAATTCATGTTTTTATTTCCCCGTGAATTTGTTTTCGAACTGATGAGTATACGGCTGGTAGATGTTAAGTGGTCCAGTAACCACGTAACACCAGGTGGGCTGTGAGCTCGTCCACCCATCTATGCAATAAAAAAAAAGCCTTTCAACCCTCAACATGGTTCCCTGACAACTGTTGCTTTGGCAGCTAAAAACGATTTACAGTGAATAGTTATGCGTTCACAATAATTATTCGAAATGCAAAAAAAAAAAAAAAAACGAATCAGCAGCCAAACCAGTCGTGAATATTTTGACACAGAATAAAATTCGAAAACGGTTACATAAAGTAGCTGTACCAGAAAAGGGCATACGTCAATCGGTTTCGAATTCGTAATCGATTAAAGGGTCGTAATTACTTGAATAACCTCATGTTGTCGTTATGCAAGTGACAACTTTCACAGTCGATCCTATATCCGACCGTTGAACGATATTTCCTCATTAAGAACATAGATGCGTGCATTCCCTTTAATTTCACGCTTTTAAAATACTTTAACTAACTTTAACTTTAATTAACTTTAATTTTAAGTCTGTAAAACATAGGAATATCTATTTTTTATCGTTTAACTAGCTGACCCGGCAGACCTCGTAGTGCCTCAAGCGATAAATAAAATACCTAAACTTTTGTATAAAATAAACTTAAAACAAAACGAATCCGTGCGACGAGGGACACATCAAAGGAAAAACAAAATCGTAATTTTTATTTAATTCCGAGCATTTTCATATTTATTTACCTTTTAAGCCTTCTCTGGACTTCCACAAATCATTCATGATCTAAATTAGCCAAATCGGTCCAGCCGTTCTCGAGTTTTAGCGAGACTAACGAACAGCAATTCATTATTATATATATAACTAGTCAGGTCATAAGTATTGTCACACAGTAAAAACTTTTCTTTTAGAATGCTGGCCACAAAAAAGTTTATTGAATTCGAATTTCGAATTGTTCATGAAAATAAAAATGTATACTTTTAGAATTTTACTCATTTTTAAATATGGAGTGGACGCTTAAAGAAGACCGTGTTGCAGTTATTGCGTTGCATCGTTGCGGTTACGCGCCAATTCAAATTTTTAACATACTGAAAAATTTGAAAACAACCCAAAGATTCGTTTATCGTACCATCAAACGATACAATGAAGACTCTAGTGTAGATGACAGGTCAAGAAGTGGCCGCCCTCGGTCGGTTAGGACTCCAGCAGTGATAAAAGCTGTGAAGGCGCGAATTCAAAGAAATCCCAAACGTAAGCAGAAACTGTTGGCCCTTCAGATGGGGTTAAGCAGAACCACGGTGAAAAGGGTGTTAAATGAAGACTTAGGGCTTCGGGCATATCGAAGAAAAACAGGACATCGTTTGAATGCTCGTCTAATGGACCTGAGACTGAAGAGATGCCGCGCTTTGTTGAAGCGGTACGCGGGAAAAAAATATCGGGAAATTCTTTTTTCGGATGAAAAAATTTTTACCGTAGAAGAGAGCTACAACAAACAAAATGATAAGGTGTACGCACACAGTAGTGAAGAAGCGAGCAACCGTATTCCGCGTGTCCAACGAGGTCATTTTCCATCCTCGCTCATGGTATGGTTGGGAGTTTCTTATTGGGGCTTAACAGAGGTACATTTTTGTGAGAAAGGTGTAAAAACGAATGCAGTTGTGTATCAAAATACAGTCCTGACGAACCTTGTGGAACCTGTTTCTCATACCATGTTCAATGACAGGCACTGGGTATTCCAACAAGATTCGGTGCCAGCTCATAGAGCGAAGAGCACACAAGACTGGCTGGCGGCGCGTGAAATCGACTTCATCCGGCACGAAGACTGGCCCTCCTCCAGTCCAGATTTGAATCCGTTAGATTACAAGATATGGCAACACTTGGAGGAAAAGGCGTGCTCAAAGCCTCATCCCAATTTGGAGTCACTCAAGACATCCTTGATTAAGGCAGCCACCGATATTGACATGGACCTCGTTCGTGCTGCGATAGACGACTGGCCGCGCAGATTGAAGGCCTGTATTCAAAATCACGGAGGTCATTTTGAATAAACTTTAGTGTCATAAGAATCTATGTTTTGTTAAGTTCATTTTGGTATATGAATGGTTACACAATGAATAAACTTGTTTCAATTATTTTACATTAAACATGTGACAGAATTTATGACCTGACTAGGTATGTATAAAGATTGAATGAACAATCTCACGGGCCACCTGGTGTTAGTGTGGTTAGCGGAGCCCATAGACATCAACAGCGTAAATGCCATCACCGTCCTTGAGACATGAAATCTAAGTATCTGTTCTGTAGTATAATGGCTGCGTCCCACCAGTAATTACGCAAATCGTAATTTGTTCGGATTTGGTTTTAATCACACGATGCCATTCCTTTATCGTTGAAGTTATCCGTGAAAATACTTTAATAACGTTCACTAGAAAAAAATTTACTTACCTGCAGGATTCGGATATCGGCATAGTCGCATCACTCGGTACGAATTAACGGGCGTCTTATCCTTTTGGTCATACCCACCTCAAATTCGATTTCGCTTATAAATCAACTCTACTTTCATTTAGTATAAAATGTATGTACAAAAGTCTATATTGTACTACTAGATAACTGTGAAAAACAGGCTTTAAATTTATGAAGAAGGTATTAATAAGAAAAAAACATATCGGACAAAAGACTGACGGTAGACAATATTCTACATAAATAGATTGTTATTGTTACGTTGCTATAAGTTATAAGTCTTAACAGAAACTATACTCATTCGTCATGACTGAATTATATTAAACTAGCTCGAAATGAGTACCCCAATATTGCAATACTACAATAACCTGTAATGTAAAAAATTGAATAGCCGAATTTCAATGTTAATAATTTCGGGCGACAAAAACTTATTACTTTCGCTGTGACGCCGCGCCGTACTAGATAGATTTACATTGGCGGCGAATATGTGATCTCTTATAAAAACAAGTTGAATATCAACAGATATTGTTACCGGTGTTTTACTTTCACAGCGCGTAATCTGACACGTTTAAGAATTCGCACTTCATTGTGGTCAATGTTGTCATTTCTCCAGACCAACAGACAGGCTTTTATAGTTGTGTCCATTGCGCGTTCTGTCATTATAGTTCAATGAGGTTGCAGGCTTATAAACTTATAGAGGGATGGACGGAGCATCCATAATGGACTTTCTTCTAAAACATTTAATAGGTAATTTGTTGGAGCCCACGCCGTGGCATTTTTTGGTGGCCTTCATTCCATTTATTCTGCTTTTTTTTCTTTTTTTTTTATTGCCCTTGGAGGCAGACGAGCATACGGCCCACCTGATGGTGAGTGGTTACCGTTGCCCATGGACTTCAGCAATGCCAGGGGCAGAGCCAAGCCGCTGCCTACCGCTTAATATTCTCCACAAGCGTCGTTTGAAGAGGGACATGTCATAGCGCTCGGGAAACACCGTGGAGGGGAGCTCATTCCATAGCCGGATGGTACGTGGCAAAAAAGATCTCTGGAAACGCACTGTGGATGACCGCAGTGGCTCCAGGTAGTACGGATGAACTCTACTCCGGTAGCGGGCGGTGCGATGGTAAAAACGAGATGCCGGTATCATCTCGAACAATTCCTCAGAGCACTACGTACTCCCATCATCGTTTTGTGACTATGGGTTGCTTAAATTTTGTTTTCTAATCTTGCGATTACTCTGCAGGCCTATATCGACTATCAAACATTACATTAGTACAAACTTTAATTGTATGCCGAGTAATTTAACTTGATACTCAACTACTTATCTCACGAAAGTTTTCATCATTGAATATTTGGTGCGAAAAAGAAATTTACATTTCACACATAAGCAGTGTCTCGTTTAGGAGCAATTATATTTTATGAAAGTTTTATTACCTAAGTAAGCATCGCAAATGTCATTACAATTTCGTATAAAATTCATTCTTCCAACATTTAAATAGCAAAAAAATACTTAATAATACAATAGATACAAACTTTGAAAGCAAAAGTTATTCATTTAATTCAAAAAGTTACATTTAAGCTACGTTCTGTAATGGGCGTGTCAAAAAAACCAGACATTATAATGATTCTGTTAGCGAAAGTCTTGTCTAAACATTTCCGGACACTAGGCTATATATTTTACTTTATACACGTCTGTTATTATAAGTGTCGCAGTCGTAATCTAATAAAAAAATTAAGCGAAGTCGAAGACTTAAATTTATTTTTTATTAAGCCGAATGCAGAACGTGTAAACATAAAGATTATCGACTTAACATTTGGCGTTGTGTAGTTAGCCGTATACAGCGCAACCTTAGTCCACAGCCAATATTTCTACACGAAATTGAATCTTACCTTACTTGTAATAACAGCTACATACCCTGTATCCCAAGTCAATGTACGAATGCTTAGCCGCACAAATGGACGGGAATATGAGCACATCACTACTAGTGCGGGCTGAAAATATTTCCTATTACTAGTAAATATGCAACATTATAATTTTGGTGAGCTTAATTTAATTCCTTCGTCAAGTTCGTGAGAACACAGCCTGAATGTGAAACATATTTATCTGTCAAGAGAAAAGTATCAGTCGTTGCTAAATCTTCATTCGAATCAATATGTAAGTAGTTTTTATTCATTTCTTAGCTATAAATCACGTGTAAGTAAACGGAATGTAACCGTTCTCCACTTGCTACCGAAGTTAGGGTCATAGGTTATCCAACACCTGGCTACTCATTAGAGAATACGTGTACGCGACACTGGCGATCTACTGCACCAATGTCCCTTAAGAATTTTGTTGGTTTGTTTGCTTCATCATTCTAGCTTGACATCGTTGAATATAAAACGTACATTTAATAATATATTTTGTTTAGATGGCTGTTTGTTAAGCGGTTACCGGAACCACAGACGTCAACAACGTATATAAATGCCGACACTGGCCTTTGATATATTGGGTCTAAGACTTAATTATTACAGTACAACGGCTGCCCTACCCGTCAAACCAAAACGCATTACTGCTTTTCGGCAGAAAATAGGTGGATGATGGTACCTACCCGTCTGGGTTCTAAAGACCACCATTATTATTAATATTCACGTGTGCTATAAAATTTGCAAAACATTTAGCAATATTCGTCGATTTGTAAATCGTTTCGGTCAATTCTCGATCACGTCTTCTAACAATGAGTTATATGTTGAGTTCTGTTTTCACCGGACGACTTCGGCCACGACCGTCCTAGCTCGTGACCATCCGTTCACCACTATGCCCTTCTTCTATGACTGTTCGAACAATTTAAATGTTTGAATTTACAAACGATTGCAACAAAAGAAAGTTTATTTATTACCTAATGCTCTTTGTAGCATTTGTGTGAATTGCAAAACTGGAACGGCGATTATTCCCTGAAGTAGTTAATAGGTGTTTTTTCTCATCGTAGCTAGAACGACTAGAATTTAGCATAATAACTTGAACATACAAATCAAGTCTATAACGTTGCAGTTTAAACTGACCCCTCATAAAACCAATGCCCCTGCTAGTAATGACATCCTATTTAGAAACATTTTGAACGGTTAGAATTGGATTATTATTGGTTTTACTATAGTATTTGAAACCACTGAAGCGAACGAATTCCTTAACCCTCCTAAAGATAGGATACCTGTTATGCTATTATGTAACTTTAAAGAAGTTTGCAAGTATCTGTATTCAAAACACTGTTGAGATTATAATTTTTATTTCAAACTTCAATTCTTTCCAAGAATTAGCTTGGAAATAATCTTAACTTTCAAGAACGTCGTTAATGGTGGTAGACGAAGAATAATTCGTTGTCACATAAGCAGTTCTACTTTTCCTGCCCCTGTCCTTGCCTCAGAATAAGCAAAACGTTGCATACATTTTACAAAAAAGGAGTGTCTCAGGTAAAAGTTGTAACTTTGACAAAACTTTGACATGTTGAAATAAAAAAAGCCATCCTTATAAAATTTACTATATAGGTCTATGATGGTCTATATATGGTCTATCAAGATCACCCTCTTTAGGGCCTACTGTACTAACTTTTACACGTGCAGCTTGTGGGCTGGATATACTCAAAGATCGTACAATGCTCTCCGTGTTCAATACAATAACGCGTTTAGGGTGCTGGTGGTGCTGCCCCGCTTTTGTAGCGCTTCAGGGATGTTTGCAGACGCGTACATAGATTGTTTTTACGCTACCATGCGTAAGAGGTGTGCATCTCTGGTAAACAGAGTGAGGGCCAGCTCCAACAGCATCCTGAGCATGATCGCAAGCAGGCTGGACTGTATAGGTATATACATGGGTCGCTGTGGTGCCATCTCCCATGGGATGTTACCACAGTAATTCATTGTGATGTAAATATAACTACTAACATAGGTATTATTAACAATTTATATGAGTCATGGATACTTGAAATAAAAACATTATTATTATTATTATTATATGATAAAATTACATTTCAAAGATCATCTTCTTTGAAAACTAATGAAATGACCTGACCATAGACGCAAAACTAAAACACGACATGAGCTCCTTTCGACTTCGTACAATGCTCGGAAACAAAAAAATGTAAAAAGCGGTCTAATATCTTTTTTGTGTACCGTCTACCCGAGGCATTCTACAAATAGTGTACAGCAGACCTCCAAGGCCTCGTAATTCATGAAAATTTTTGTTTCTCGAATATTAACCGAAGCAATTTTGTCTTTAAAAGGCAACATGGACAGAATCAGGCCTAAACAAAAGTACTTTCACAATAATCAACTTAGTACGAGTGGTACAATGTTCATTGTTCTCTATAATCGCATTGTTAGAGGCAAAAAACAGAATCATTTTACTATCTCGCGTTTCCTAACAATTTGATACAATTGTTCGGAGATGCAGGAGATCGGAGCCCTCTCTCCTAATGCATTGTACCGAATGGACGATTTCGAAAATTGGCGCTAGAAATTATACATAATTGCAACGACAATATCTATCGCCGTAGCAAATAGGATTCATTCAAGCTTTAGTCTTTTTAAAGTACTCTGTACTATACAGAGACAGAAATGTATCACATTAGAATTATAATAATATGTGTATGTTAAAAAGTTTGAATTAAAACAACAATGACAACCGAATACTGTGCATCATCTGGCTCATTTTAACCGACAGCTAAACACTGCATGAGATTGTTTGGCACACCATTAGGCAAGTTGATACTTTTCTGCAATTACTCACATATCTCAACTATCGTTTCCTTAATTTTGCCTCCAGTGTGCTTAGTCCGAGTTTTTTAACGTTCTCGATAGCGTAAAAGTTAACTCAATTTTGTGCGGATTTGGAATGTTTGCCTACGTTTGCCGCCAGGGGCGCTGTTCCAACTGCATACAAATTTGAGTTAACTTTTTCACTATCGACAACCTTAAAAAACTCGCATTAGGCACACAGAATTATATTAAAATGGAAAACCTTTCTGGATAAATTCAATGCGTGACAAAATATTCCAAAAAAGTTACCAACCACTATTAACGTCCGATTTTAAGATCGCTGATACAACAGGCCGTGTGTAACGTATAGTTATAATAATTTGAACAGTGGCTATCGAGATGATCTTCTTCGATAGTTAGGTATACGAGAGAAAGCCGAGTGAAACCGAGTGTAGGATTATGTTAGAGCTAATGGGATCTTGGATAATCAGTTTCTGCATAGTTTATTGCGTTTCTAGTTATTATGAAGATGGGAGATGGCTTTCAAAACTTAGTTTCGTAAGTAAAGTTTAGTACACATTTTGTTATCATCAATTTTACTGTCAAACACTTAACATTGAATAGACGGCCGTCTGGTGTAGTGGTAAGTGATATGGTCACTACACAAGGGGGTCGCGGGTTCGAATCCCGCCAAGGAAAGATATTTGTATGATAAATACAAATGTCTTTTCCAGGGTTATGGATGTATATTAAATATATGTGTGTGTATAATAAAAATCTTACATTTATATCCGTTATCTGGTACCTGTAACACAAGTTCTTTACGAACTTATCACGGGACCAGTTAACGTGGCGTGATTGTTAGTAAATATTTATTTATTATTTATTTATTTATTGAATACAGAGAATTACTGTTATCGCGAGCTGAGCTTGTGGAGAAAATAAAAATAAAATAATGCTAAGTACTTCGTTTACAAATTAAGCGATTGTAGTAGTACAGAATTAAACTAAACTCGTGGGCCCTGACATGTTAATTCGATCCTGTTGCAGACATATTTCTATTTAAAAATACTGTATACTAATTTAATTGTATATACATAAATGCAAAATTACATAACTATCCCTAAAGTCTAACCTTAATCTACATCCACGAAGACGTTAAGATATGAAGTTATTTAATATAGTTAGACACGCACTGAGCCCTTTTACAGTATCGCTTGAAGAAGTACTTATAGTGAAGAAGAAATTCCGGAAAGAGAAGTACATTCCATAGAGGGTGGCAATAAATACTTATTGCAAGGTCTTGTGGTAGGTGTGAACTCTACTCTTGTGTTGCGATTGTGAAAAAGTAATTTCTCAAGGCAATTTATGTGAATTGAAGCTGTTGAATGAGTAGCCTATAACAAATATTAGATCTTTAATCACGAGTTTTACTGGTGGTAGGACCTCTTGTGAGTCCGCGCGGGTAGGTACCACCTTCCTGCCTATTTCTGCCGTGAAGCAATAATGCGTTTCGGTTTGAAGGGTGCGGCAGCAGTTGTAACTATACTTGAGACCTTAGGACTTATATCTCAAGGTGGGTGGCGCATTTACGTTATAGATGTCTATGGGCTCCAGTAACCACTTAACACCGAGTGGGCTGTGAGCAATAAATAAAAAAAAAATAAAAAAAGAGTGCAAACTTTTTCAGCTTTACTTTTTTTATATCCGAGAAACACATTGCATGTTGCTGGTTCTTGATGCTCGCCAAATATTTTTTCTAGTAAAGAAATCTTATAAATCTTAGATATGTAGAAAGTATTCGATTTACATGAACAAAAATAGATTGATACTAAAAGATGTGAAAGTGATTTTATGAGAAAACAAAGAAAGCCTAAAGTTGTTCCACAAACAAAACATAATATTATTTGATCTGAGAATCATCTTTTTTTATTTGAATAAAACGATAAAACTACGCTTACTTTATTTATTATAAGCTTACTAACATAGTTTACACTCATACAAGCTTTAAAAAGATCAAATACCAAAATAGAACTCAAAACTCACTTAGAATTTTCAAAATTATATAAATGACTTATACGTGGGTATTTAAGTAGATTATCAACAAATAAGAAAGATACTTTAGTGGACACCCTCATTGCTTATTTTTAGAACTACCTACATTTTTTGTGACGTATGTCTTACCGAAATATTTGCATACTGTAATGTCTTAAATGGATTTAAACAGTACTTTACTATGCTATGTAATACATTAACATACATAAATATAATACTTTTTATAAGATAGCATACAGCGTGAAGAAGCCTTAAAGCGATATGCGTCTTAGTACAGTATACGTAATATACATTCATAGCTATACTTTCAACTTTTCAAGCCCTTTCACCAACCTGTCCCTATAGCATTTAATTCATATTACAACGATGCGTTAAAACGCGTTAAATTGACTCGCAAACTCTGCAATCCAGAAGTATTACGTGTCATTCTCGTATTAGAAACCGCAGGTCCGACACTAACCGCTGTGTCTTCAGTTCACGGTTAGCCTGTCGTAAACAATTATCATTACACTAGCTGACCCGACAGACTTCGTAGTGCCTCAATCGATAAACAAAAAACCTAAGCTTTTGTATAAAATAAACTTAAAACAAACAAAAGGAATCCGTCCGACGGGGGACACTTCAAAGGAAAAACAAAGTTGTTTGTTTTTATATAATTCCGAGCATTTTCATATTTATCTACCTTTTAAACCTTCTCTGGACTTCCACAAATAATTCAAGACCAAAATCAGCCACATCGGTTCAGCCGTTCTCGAGTTTTAGCGAGACTAACGAACAGCAATTCATTTTTATATATGGACCGTTTATTTTGAAAGTGGTGTAAGTCCATTTTTGGGAAAAATGAGCTATCTTGCTTAATTTAATGTAATTTTTTTATATATATAACTAGTCCGTGTTTAATTTCTCAAAAAATACCATGTTTTGTACAACTTAAAATCGGTCGGTAAATGAAATTGCATAATCATCGATTATGAAAGTGGTGAAGTCCAATTGACAGAGGTAGGTGGCATCGCCAGACCTCATATGATTTGCCTGTATTTTTAAATCAACAAATATAGTAACCTTTAATTTTCTCGAAACAAAAGAAAATGGACTTACACCACTTTCAAAATAAACGGTCCATATATAGATATATATTACATTTCATTACATTATCGGTCGTCCGCTGTTGTACGCTAATTAAAAAAAAAGCAACTAATGTTGCAACTAGAATAGCGGCTTCTACGCCCGAATTCAGATAGTTAGTAAAACTATTTCATTAAAACACAGTTGAGATTTAATTACAAAGTTGACGTGAACAATTCTCTAAACTAATGGTCTTTTTTTTGTGTTTTTAATACGGAAGTCCTTGACTGCGCGCAGCACTAGGAAGACTTTAGGATTAATTAAATTTTCATTAAATTTATCATCTTCTTTAATGTTAATTATAGCAAAAAATCAATTTATGAATAGCAAATAGAGAAGATAATTATTTCGTACGAGTGCGGATTCATTCTCTGTTTATGGATTTTCTTCATTATCTATTTGCCGAATGAATAACAGTTTTAACATACAATAACGCGGCCGAATAATGTAGAAAATTACTAATTCATTAAATAAATTACAAACCTAAATTTTAACTCATAACATAAGTAAAATGTTGTTTAAGATGAGTGTATTTAGCGTTGGCTTACATCGATATTTATTAACTTCATCGTATATATTTCTCTGTATCATTATGATTAGCAGTCACCGTCCTCGTCGAACCCATCGCTTGCGACGAAGGGCTCGACCAGCTAATTAACCCACAGACACACACACAGACCCACTGAGTTTCTCGCCGGATCTTCTCAGTGGGTCGCGTTTCCGAGCCGGTGGTAGATTCTGCGAAGCACCGCTCTTGCTAGGGTCAGTGTTAGCAACACTCCGGTTTGAACCCCGTGAGCCCACCTACACGTTATGGTGAAGCTGAAATAGCCTCTCAAGGCTATCAGCATAGGTAGGTAAAAAAAATGATTATTCGTCACAACGACATAATTTACATGTCTTAATAAGTTATTATACATCATCACATAAATAAATAGGTATGTAATTAACGCTACAGCGTCTTAATCATTGATAGCTCGATTAAATACATTTAATCGAGCTATCAATGATTAAATACATTTAATCGAGCTATCAATGATTAAGACGGTGTTTATTCGAGTGACGGTGCATGTGCGCCCCGATAAGTTTTGCTAGTTCAATTTCTTAGAGATTTTTAGATAAACATAAAATATTTTTGAAACTATGTATTACTATATCTATTGTATTAAACCCAGGTTCCTATATATAGCAAAATATTATTTTTGTATACCTTCGTCTAATATAATGTAAGCATCGTTATTATTTCATGCAATTAACGTGGTTTGTTTGGTTGAACTTAAATTCTTTAAAAATGAGAATTTCCGGAATATTTTATATATAACATACAAAATGTTAGTAGGCTTGAAGAATTGCGTTTATTTTAACTAGAGGTCCTGCAGTAGTCGAAATTCGACTATAATTAATTGGAATTGTAAGTTTGTACAGTATTATGATTGTATTTTATACTTCTATAATCACAAATTTCGCCAAGACTACACTATAAAAAATATTAACACAGACAAACAATATTTAATCTATTCTCAATTTGACAACAGACGTCAAGAACAAAAGTTTGACAATAAATAGTATGCATGCGTGTGTGCGTCCAATACATGGTATGTAGTGTGTGTAATGTTTTCTTTATTGATTTAATGTATATTTTATGCATTATTTAAAAAATATATTAGCATTGTGCACTTCTTCTCTATATTCTCTATAAGTGTGGAAATTTTAATATTCCTCCGTCCACGTAATTTTCGTAAAAAGGGATACGAAGTTTTTGCTTCACGTGTTAATATATAGATTTAATCTATGGCGCGTCGTTTGTGCGTTTGAGTTGAAACTTGTGCTATTTATGTACATATGTTAATGTATTACATAGCATAGTAAAGAACTATTTAAATCAAATTAAGACATTACAGTACCTATGCATATATTTCGGTAATACATACGTCACAAAAAATGTAGGTATGTAGTTGTAAAAATAAGCAATGAGGGTATCCACTAAAGTATCTTGTTTGTTTGTAATCTTCTATAGATATACAACGACATATAACTCCTTTATATGTATAATTTTGAAAAATCTAAATGAGGTTTGAGTTCTTTTTTGGTATTTAATCTGTTAGTAGTTTTGGCATTTCAGACGTGGTTTGCACTTTTTCGTTGCGTTTCTTGTAATATATAGCGATTGTTAGAGTAAGCCGAGGTTCCTATGCAAGCAGTTTTTTGAATTATTAAAATTTATTCATTTACTAAATTAATTAACTTTAATATTTATAAAGAAAAAAAGAAACAGAAAGGCAGTAACCAGAAAATGTTACATTGTTGTATTAGAAGCTAAGCTGAAATTTAAACATAGATCGCAACGGGCGTGGACCTAGCGTGGACTGCATTATATATATAGCGATGACGTCGTTGTATGTGATCCTCGAAATTGGACCCGCATCTTAATGTTAAGATCCGTTAGTCAGTTGTTTGGAATTCGCGAATTTCACCGCTTCTTTTATCGCAGCCTTTTATATCACTGCGATTTCATATTATGTAGAATGAAATATTTATATTATGCAGAATCGAATATCTATGGTTTTTAATAGCGGTAATAAAATTCAAATTTTAGTTATATCAGTTTATGTGTTCGACTGTGTTATTTATATTATATAAAACTAGACGTACTCGCCCGCTTCGCTGGGCATTTAAAATTAACATTATTATTCATTGTCATTATTATTAGGGAGTCCAATACTCATATAAATATTAGCCTATCCATTAAGTACGTGTATTTTCTACATGGATACCAAGTTTCAAGTCAATCGGATGCATGGTTCAGTAGTTATAACGGAACATCCGTAAAAACCACTGTAGATTTATATATTAGTATATATTTAGCTGTAATAGTATAGGTATATTATTACTGAAAGCCAGGTGGGATCGCTGTAAGCTTTTACTGTTTAATACTTTCTTCTCTCCCACTACTGGTTATTAAGATCGGAACTAACTTGGGAATTGAGAAGTTCGAGACTTAGAATTCATGTCTCAAGTGAGTACCTAACGACATTGAAGTCCGCCCAGATAAGTCTGATCTAGTCTAGGAGGCAATAATGCAGTCTTGTTCGAAGAGTCAGCAGCAGCTGTCATACCTACTATTACATTGACCCTTTGACCTCATCTTTCAAGGTGGGTAATTTGTAATGCTCATGGGCTAGTATCACTACTTAAAATCGGGTAAGTCGTGTGCTTACGACATAGTAACGTATACTCAATTATTAATCTCACAAAACTAATTTTTGGAAGAACCGATTTTATAGACGCAACAAAACATTTGGGATAGTCGTTACCATCGCGTTGAATACTCGTGTTCGGTATTTTAAGTGTAAATACGTGACCGCTGACTGGGCTGTTACGACCATGTCGAAAGAACCTAGCTCGAATTCACATACCGTGACTAATGAAGGCGTCCTTCAAGAGATTCTGATCGATTTAATAACACGTTTTGTGGGTACTATCCCTCTGTGAAATAAAATACAAAATTTTTAAGCTTTGGTTTTCTTTTTATTGTCTTTTGAGGGATTTTTTTATACAGGGTCTTCTCTAATTATTTTTGATGAAAATAATGCTTACCCAAATTCGTCTTGTTTATAAATTCCTTTTTTGTGTACCTACTAAATAAAATTTGAAAGAATTTATAGTGGACATTAATTTGTCAACAGATGAGCTTCAATAGTGAACATTAGAGTATCGTTTTTTTTATATTAAAAATATAATTAAATGTGATTCTATATTATCGGCGAGCGACTCAATGGCGCAGTAGTCACCGCACCTTACTTCTGGGTCGAGGGTCGTTAAATAACTAAATTACAATTAGCGGTATATAGTATTTTCTTCGGTTTTTGCGATTCGTAGATATAATTGAAGCCACTTTAACGGTTTAATATCGCGGTTTTTATTGTCATTAGCTTAGTCGTCAGTGACAACAAAGAGCTTAAAGTATTTGAAACTTCGAAAATAATTTAATGACAATAAAAACGGTAGACTAAGATGTAACAGTAGGTGAACTCTCTACCAATCAAGAAAAATAATATCATATACAGATTACATAATAATATCATGCGGGTGCAATATATCCGGCCGTCACTCAATGTCAATGGACACTAATGGACCCGTTAAAGAATCGGTAAGAAGTCAAGCCAGTTATTACGTTATTCCGCCGTCTACAAGTCTCGTGGTGTGGTAGTCGAGTTTAGTTAAGGCACTTAACAGCCGATGGGCCGGAAGATAGTAAACCACGTAATGAAAAATAAATTCACATATTAAATGTAATTAATTAAATGTTGGACATTCAATTTAGATTAGATACATATACTAATAATGAGGGCTTTTAATGCTCTTCAAATATATACTTATATCAACACATTATATTCACAACACAATAATCATTATGAAACATTATGTTCTACATCCTAAAGCTTTATACGAACCAAATTCAAAAGTTTCTTTTTAAATACGTTTACGTATTTTAGACGGTAATTTAACAAATTTCGAATATGATTGGTTATTGGGACGCATTTTTTTTGTCCTGCTCAAGAAAGCTGAATAAAAAAAATACAATTTCATGTAGTAAAACAATCTCCGTGTCCGTAAATAATACGTTTGGAAAGTATACTATACACGCCCAATAAAGTTTCACTATTCAAATAATGCTACACAGTTCACAGTCGAACTTTGTTTGTCTACACATTATTTAACCAATTACTTTTGAAATTAAAAAACAAAATGTGTGCAATTCACACGTGGTAGAAGTGAAACCTTCCAAAATTAAAATACAATTATCCTAAACGTCTTAAGTATATGTAAAATTTTGTCATTAGTAAATAATTGTAAGGTAGCGCCCTCTGTGAATTGATATTTTAATTTCCCGTATAATCCTAAATTAAAATTCACTACAAGAGCTTTCATACACACGTTAGTATTAAAAAATCTCACAGATGGCGCTGTATTAAATAGTATGTATATTTCTGTCTCATTCTTTGCTGGCTTCATCCTACACATTTTTGTATTTGTGTCTCTTACCTGTCGTTTTTTCCGTTGCATCCGGTTTGAAATCACAACGATTCTAAAGATTAAATGTCGTTGTGTATTTTATGTAATCTAGAATGCGTCTCTTAAATGCAACACGTGGTTGTGGCACACGCACATTTTCGAATTGAATAGGTAACTTTGAGACAGCGATAATAAAATAATAACGCGGAAAAGAAAGTTGACGTATGCGAAACAATTTCTCACTCATTGTATATTGAGGTATGTTAATGTAACAGAGCCTGCTAGAAATTATTGCACAATTATATTCAATGTATGGTGGTCTCTAAGCGTTTGGCTTTGTTTTCATTTACACGGATACTGTGTTTTAATTTGTAAATTGCCGTCAGTGATTATTACATAGTTCAAACTCTGTCTGGCCATTAATTAAACATGCGACAATTTATAATAGCTTGTATGTATGAACAATGTGAATAGTTACGTCTTATGATGTACATATTTTTCGAAGTCGTCGTGGTCTAAAGGATAAGACGTCAGGTGCATGCGTGTTGAGCGATGCACCGGTGTTCGAATCTCAGGCAGGTACCAATTTTTCTAATGAAATACGAACTTAACAAATGTTCACGATTGACTTCCACAGTGACGGAATAACATCATTTAATAAAAATCAAACCCGCAAAATTATAATTTGCGTAATTACTGGTCGTAGGACCTCTTGTGATCCCGCCATAATGGGCCGTATTCACTTCTCTGTGTGGGCGTGTGATTGTGCTTTTTTCAAACTATTTAGACGAAGAATTAACACAATGAAATGAAATGTTTATCATACGTGAATCATTTCCAAGATTCACATCTAAGCAGACTAGTTGAGCAATGATGGCACAGATGTGGTAATATTGTTGCAACCAACAAACTTTTAGAAGCATATCAAATATTGAACAACTAAATCTTGAGTCGAATTCAAAAAGTATTATTGCGTCGTTTTCGACCTTTTAGCCACGGACACGTAAAATATTGATTTCGTTGACCATACAGTATTGGAAAATAAAACTTTAACGTGACTGCTTTGTTGACATCCAATATCTAGTTGGAGAATTTTATACGACAGTATTGTTACGCCGGTAAGAGTTTTATACGACAGTATTGTAACGCCATCTATCGTAGAATAGCAGAAACGAATATCAAAAGAACTAGTAAAATCGAGAACGATCGAGAAGTACAACGCCATCTGTTATGAAATAGTGGAAACACACATCGAAACTATCGAAACAGTGAACGGATCCCCTGAAGCAAAGCGGAAGAAGTGAATTACTAATTGTAAGGTGTTCTGTAAGTTTTAAATAGATTTTTAATTCGTACTTCGGTAGAAATTTTATTTATCCCGAGCTCCAGCCCGTAACAGTATGTTTATGTCTAGTTGTCTAAGTATACCTACTTATTACAGAACCGGGGCTACCAACTGCCGTTATTAAATGGGACGTGTTTTCAGCTCGCATGAATGGGTTCCACCATATTCCCTATATCTGTCGCGAAGAAGAAATCGTGCGTTCAAGAGGAACATGTCACAATGCTAAAAAAATATCGCGGTGCGAAGTGCGGTCCGAAGTCGGATGGTGCGTAGAAAAAAGGTTTTTCTGAGCATGCTCTATGCTGGCATTGGCTTAAGGTAGACTGGACGGTCGTTGCTCTGGTAGTGAGTGGTGCCATGGTAAAAACGAAATTTCAGGATCATATAACAACATTTGTACCTAATTCGTAATAATAATTCCTTAGACGGGTAGGTTGTGTGTGACGTAAACCATAACCGTGTCTACGGTTTGCGAAATAATCACTACAATTTATAAGAAAAATATAAGCGCTTAAACGGAGCCATTTCTGTGATGGGTACCGTTCCAGCAGAAATATATTTATAGATTAATCTAGCACTTGTGTAAAAGCTATGTAAATTAACGACTTAGTTTAAACACAAACAACATAGAACTCCATCAATTAATTCAATCTAAATTAAACTATGGTTGATAGCCGCGGTGGCTTCGATCGTTAACCCCAGGACGCTTAAGTGTACCTGGTGTTTAATTCAAGTTTAATTTATATTTAAAGTTCGAAGTCAGTCGTCTTTCCCTTTTTATTTGTTTAGTGCAAGCGCCTGCGCGTCTCCTCCTATCGTGGCGCAAAACATTTCTTTCTAAAATGAATAGTAGAATTTAGAATTTCAGTCTATCTGTCTGAAGATTCCTTAAAACTCAAATAACCCCTTAAAAGCAGGTTTTACGATTGTGTAACACGTGAAAAGAAAAAATAGGTGTGAATGGGTAATTTCTGTTAATTTGTAGAAAAACTCAAGTGCGAGTCAAGTGCGAGTCGAAATATCGCGGAGACTGTTCCGTACCATTGATTTTGTCTGTAAACCATGAGTCCCATTTTCCTATGGCCTATGTTATATTTTTTCAAATGCATTTGTTCTGCGATTTTTAACAATTAAAGAATATAGTGTTGTATTTAAGACCATTCATCTGTTAGGTTTTAAATGCAGGTGTAAAAAAATATAATTCGCCCACAAACTTGAAGTAGAAACTTGTGCGTTTTTTTGCTACGTTAACATTTTAGTATTAGTGTTAGTAGTTATACCCTACTATATTTACATGATATGAATTTCCCAAATTTATTTCAGTCAAAACTGTGAACGAGTAAGAAACAAACAGAGATGGGAACTATACAAGGCACATATTTTAGGGTTGCATAGGGTTGCATACTTATTTTAAACGCGCTTTAAAATAGATAAGTGCAATATTTATTTTTAAGAAAGTTCGAATGAAGCACTCATCAAATGTCAGCGAAAGCCTTTCTCAATAAAACATTTAAAACTACAGCCAAATTGCGAAACCTTTTGTGGAGATTACTGTGCATAAAGGTATAATAGAAAAACTGTCACTTAATAATTTTTAAGAATGATATCCCATATTTTAATAAACACTTTTGTAATTGATTGTACCATTACCGATTGTACAGTCAGCTAGAACATCATCTGCTATTACTCGTACTTAAATAAACACTCATGTTTTTTAAACTTCGCTAAAATGCAAGCAATACATAATTCAGGGATGCCAGAAGAATAGTTTGCTCGTTGTGTTTATGTACTCTTTATTCCGAAATTATTTACTTGGTTTTTTTTTCTCGAATATAAAAGGACATTATTTACAGTTTTCGGCTTTATATTCATATATACCCTTTCTGTGATTACCCTGTATTTTAACAGCAATAATGATGACTGAGAGCGTGCGTACGGTCTCGAACCAGCGCCACGCACGCTGTATCATTGTATTAACGTAACGTAAACCGACAGAAGAGCAAAGAAGGTTACGTCATAAACGTAATTTAAATACACGATCTTAAAACTCGTACGGTTATACCACACGTGCCAATACGCGGTTTTGAAGGATCATGAATGTGCGGAAAGTATAAAATATATAAAAATAATCGTTATATTATATAACATTCGTGACGACTTAATAATATAAAAAAAAACATTGAACCTCATTAAAAGATTTATAGTAATATATATTTAAATCGATCATAAGGAACACGAGAAATATTTAAGTATTTTCGTGACAACATTAACCGATTCTTCATCAGAAATTTCACTATGATAAAAGTCGTGAACCGCTATCAATAAATTTAAATTATTTTGGGTCCTAAATATCTGTATAGTTCTGTTTGAGAGTATAAAAAAAACACCTAAGGCTTTGCGTATGCTATAAATGAATCGTATGATCAGTACCCTCAGGTGCAGCATTATACGCAGGTCCCTCTGGAATGCGGCCTTACAGGAATCGGCCGATGACCGCCGGTCACACGCACACTGCTCTGTGAAACGCAACATTTATTAGTTTTACGAAGTAGTTACACTAAAACGTAATGCCGAAGGATCTCAATTAATTCACTTATTAGTGCTACGAAATAAAAAATAATCATATGCTCGATTTTAATAGTAAAATCACAATAAATAGTGAAAATTTAATTGTAATTCTATAACCATGATATCTTCTTTAAGCGTCCCATAAATGTTACTAGTTTTATTTAATAATGTAAGCATGCATTTGATTACAGTGTCATAATAGAAATCGCAATGGATTTAAAAAAAAAAATACGGCCTTCAGAAATGATAAAATAAATAGTAGACATAACTTAACTCGACTATTCATTTCAAATTCTTTAATTAAACACATGTTTGTCACTTCATAATAATATGATTTTCAAAATGAGCACACCTTTTTAATTTTCTTTAATTTTTTTTTTTATTTCGTTTTTTTCTTATGTCTTTCTTGTCTCATATCCTACATTGGAGATTAAGTTTAGTTTATTTACAAAATTTTCTGTGGGAAATTGTCAAAACACAACGTACTGGAAGAGTCTAACGGAGACATCACTTGTAATTCTATACGCGCTTTTGTTTACACGGTCCAAGTAATTTAGGTCTGGCTTTATATACATAGGCTAGTGTGTTGTTTGTGAACAATGACACGCAGGAAATTGCGACGGTGATTAAAGTATCAAATTCGTTAAAAATGTGTTATTATTTGGCTTTATTTGGTCTATGATTCTTTGGCATCAAAAAAAAATTAAAGATGATGAAACACTATCTAATTACTCCTAAGATTACAATATACACTCATGGACAAACTTAAAGGAACCCAAAGAGTAGCAATTAAAAACAAAATATCTTGGATGTTCGTGATAGTTTAAGTAATCGTTTAACTTGGTTTTAATTTGGTTTTATATTCATTAATTTGGGAATTGCAATTGACAAAAAATTATAAAAATTTGGAATCATTTCTGCACGGAACATGAATGTCGGTTTCGCCAGTTCCAATTTTCTTGACTGCGAGCAAAATTTACTTTTGGTTACTCACTAACATTTGCAATAATGGAACTTTTAGAAGACAATTGTGAATTTATTCCGGCTGATTCCAGTTCTCTTATATTTTTTCTGCTTACTATGACTCCTTTAACTTCTTGAAGCCTCGTTACTGTCTTAGAAAAAATTTAAGTTCGGTTTCTAGGCAAACTTCAGATTTAGCAAGTTTCTAAGCAAGGTTCAGATATCTGGCCACAATTTTGCATTTACGCCTCGGAAACTGTCGGAAACACGGGCTACTATGTGTATATAAGTTTTAGGTGTGCCCAGTTTCAATTAATATAACAGCCCTAACAACTTGAGTGGCGTTTATATTTGGCTTTTTATTTGCAGTTACAATTCACATTTAGTGTAATAAACAAGGCGGCCAAGGCAAAAATACAAAATAAAAGTTAATTTATTAAATAAAAACACAAATTGAAAATTGGAGAAAATACGCTGTGTGAATGAGTGCTATATATAATTAATAAACAAAAACGAAATTCGACATTCCAAAACTTTCTTTTTTTTAATTGGATTTACTACTTTTTGTAGCCACAATATAGTTAGTACACACGATAATTACAACAAGAGAAACTATACGGCTTTTTTTAAATAATATTATCTTTAAATCAGTCAAAGCGTAGTGTCATAATTTTATTACAACAACTCTAAAACAGCTTCTAATAAATATAGAAAACAAACGATTATTATCATGGAAATTACATAATTAACACAATTGCCAAGATGCGAAACAATAGCTTGCGATAAAAGTAACCAAAACAAAAATAATATATAGAGCATTTACGTAATACTTAAATGTATAAAAAAAACAAACAATCGTTTTTTATTGCCAGTTTAATTTATTGCTCATTCGTAGTTCGAATGTTGCGATTATGAATGCAGCAGCAATAGTTTCCCTTGACATTTGATTGTATACAGCGATATTGTAGGTCACGAATAAACAATACCATCTTGTTTCTAACTTAATCTCAAAAGTCGTCAACTTTAGAAGTCTCTCATTTCGATTTTATGAGAAAAAATAATAGATACTAGAGGTCCCGCAGTAGTCGAAATTCGACTATAATTAATTGGAATTGTAAGTTTGTACACTATTATGATTGTATTTTATACTTCTATAATCACAAATTTCGCCAAGACTACACTATAAAAATATTAACAAAAACAAACAATATTTAATCTCAATTTGACAACAGACGTCAAGAACAAAAGTTTGACAATAAATAGTTTGCATGCGTGTGTGCGTCAAATACATGGTATGTAGTGTGTGTAATGTTTTCTTTATTGATTTAATGTATCTTTTATGCATAATTTAAAATAAATATTATCATTGTGCACTTCTTCTTTATATTCTCTATAAGTGTGGAAAATTTCATACTCCTCCGTCCGCGCAATTTTCGTAAAAAGGGATACAAAGTTTTTGCTTCACGTATTAATATATAGATAACGATTTAACAGTATTTTGTGCTATTATTCGTAATAATTAAGATATTCGGATCCATTTCCATTATCGAGATTAAACGCCAAATGGAACAACAACAGCTTAAACATAACTCTGTGATTGATTTCGTACTATAATTGGCTAAGTTAACAACCTTTGAGTACGACTGCTCTGAATTCCCACATCAATCATACGTATTCATTTTCACAACGACTATAATCATTATTTCATTCCTATATATTATTAATGCTCAGTTATAGATCTTAATATCGAGCTGCGATTACGTAATTAAGTAAAGTAAATTCTGCAGATGCTCGAAGTTAGATATAGACTTGAGTTTAGTGAGGTATGCGGAAATTAAAATTTCTCTTATAACGAACAGGATAAGTTGGGATAATTTCGTGTGATTCTTATCAGATACTAGCCGTACTCGCCCGCTTCGCTGGGCATTTAAAATTAACATTATTATTTATTGTCATTATTATTAGGGAGTCCAATACTCATATAAATATTAGCCTATCCCTTAAGTACGTGTATTTTCTACATGGATACCAAGTTTCAAGTCAATCGGATGCATGGTTCAGTAGTTATAACGAAACCAACAAAACCACTGTAGATTTATATTTTTTTCTTCATACAAGTTCAAATGCTCCCTTAGTAAATGTCAAAACAGAGGAAATCCCAGAGGGCACATGCGCAGTAATGATCCGATCAATGCACCGCAGCGTAGTGCGCGCGCCACCCTCACCCCAATCAGCTCGCAGCCACCTACGCAGTTCGCAGTTCGTCACAAAAACATTATCCTTTAATTGTGCATCTTCGCATTGCCAAAACGAAGGCTCGATTAACGATTCTTTCGTCAATCAGTGGCTAAAAACTAACATAGAACGCGAGGCGGTATCATTGCGTTGTTACGCCTGATTCAATTCGTTAAGGACACCTACACCTTCCGTCCGCCGTCTACAGCTCTAGAGGCAGTATCGCACCAAGTTGGCTCGGTATCGCGTGACTCATTGGATTATCCCGAAGATTTCGATTATTCGATTCGTTACGATAGTGGTGTCGGAGTGTGGCCGGTGTTGTGAGGCGGTGTCTATAATTAGTGCAAGCTCGGATGCCGGTGGTCCGGCCGCGTGGTATTCATGAGGGGGCCGCGAGGTCCTGCTAAGGAGTGAGGAGGGCATCCGGCCGCAGTGATGGACGACTGCGACACCATCTTTTATGACGAGGACGTCGAAGCTCAGTGCGAAATGGTAAGTATGATGCAATCAACCTTGACTTGGACCTTCAACGAGACCCATCCAATGCAATTAGTGCAATGTTGTGTCGTCATAATACGCGGTAACTTTTCACAATACAAAAACATTCAGATCCATTATATAACATAATATACCGCGTTTGCAGAGTTTGAACACAAAATGGACGACTTAGCAAATATTCGCGATTATTCTAACAGGCTACATGAATTCCACTGTATGACTTTCAGGGTTTTTTGTTTCGACATATAAGCAAAAGTGCAGTCCATGTTATGATTTATAATGTCACTGCATTAGGTGGAGACCTTCTCACACCTGTCAAGTGACTACATTGAGATGTTCGATTACTTTTATAAGCCGTGTACAAATCAAAATTTCGAATAACACTGACATCGAAAACAAACACTAATATCTTGGAAGGTTGTAATATCTACAGATGTTAAGAACGCCAACGTAGTTTGTACAGTTTTGTGCTAATCATATTCACATACGACCCCGTTACTTTGAAGTACCGTAAAAGCAGAACTAAACAAGCTTCGGCTACAAAAGATAATGTGAAACTCTAAAATTGCCCATGGGAAGCGTGTTCTTAATTAGACACTTACTTATAAATTAGTCAATTACAAAGCCGCTATCTCCCTTGTACCAGTTTGTGTTACTGACGACTTGTGGCTTGTTTATTGTTTGTAAAATAATACTTCTTTCAAAGTCCATTAAACGTGCCAGTAACAAACTGGAAAGAGTTTTCAATTTTGTCGACGATACTCATGCGTCTTGACGTTTACAAAATTAATCAGAATGGTATTGAGATATGAAATTCTTCCTACCATTCAATAATATAGTCGGCTGTAACTTAAATAGTTAGATTTTGCAAATTTACCAAACAGTGGGGATATAAATACAACCATCGCCCCGCTATCGATAATGATCCCTCCGGGCTGGGCCTTTATTCGCCCACCTGTCCTGGTGAAACTGGTAAGGCCTTCGAACCACCAGTAAAATTATCGATAATGATTTCCTGACGCCAACTATGAGCACTTTACTTTAGTATGGATAGTAATATGTGTCTTGATCATTGCTGACCTATAAAGATGAGATATGGATGTATCAATTTTATTTAACTTCCTAAAATCATGGCCTTAACTTTAAGTAGTTACCGCGGTCCACGGATAGAACAACCTGAATGCAGTTATCCACCTTCGAACAACAGAAGTCTTAATTGGCTCAATACAGTCCTTCCCATCAAAACAGAGCGCATGACTACTTTGCGGCCCTAATGCTGCAACTATTACTACTATTTATCTCAATGAACAAACGAATTATAATCAAGTGAAAGTTGAGAATCGATCATCATTGTGTCAAGGGAGTGATCACACCCACAGACCTGCATTGTGAACGTCGTACACAATACTTGTCGTTGTTTTTGTCAAGTCAATCTCAGGGTTATAAGCTATTGTACTATAATCTTATAGAAATTGACATATTCTGCTGATAGTATTAGCAAATCTACAGTACACGAAGAGATTTAAGGATGGAGGAATTAGTCGAATATGAATTAATTACAATTTACATAAGATTCAAATTTTGGATTTTACATATGGTTTTAAAGATATATCATAAAATATAAATTTCACTGCAATACTTAGGTAGCGGAGGAAAAAGTAAATGTAAACTGTCACCATCAACAGTTAAAGAAAAATAAGTGAGATATGCAACCTCATTTCTCAATATTAAAATTTGTTCATTTCAAAATTCTTTACGGTCACATTATGTTAAATGTATTTCTTTATTTAACTGTACGTTTGACCCATTTTGTTAAAATTAATGATTACAGAGTCTCAAAAGCGATGGAATCTAGTTTTCCGCTCAAAATTTTCTTTAAGTCTCAAGCAATAGTTCACTGTCAGTCACTTAAACTTTCTGTGAGTCACATATCTAGATTAACTATGACTTCAGAATGACTACGAATATATCACAGATAATAATTATTCACAATATTCTCTTAATATTTATTCAGACCTTACTTTATTTACAAATATGTCATTTATTAATTTATCATAACAAAAAAATACACCAAAAAATTCGCGTGTCTCAGTTGTTTCTGATTGTATAATCAGATAATTTATGGTGAACGGCAAAGGTCTTGAAGTGCAACCGTACAATGAATCATGCAATTGCATGTGTATGTACATTGTACAACAATTGTCTGTGCTCGACCCGTCTCGATAATGACGTCCATAGCTTGATGTTGAACTTCGAAGATTGCAACACACATGATGTAACTTGTATGGGTAATAGTTTACATATTTTTATCTGAACGTCAAAATCAAACGTTCGGAGTAAGGTACGGTGTGTAAAAACACTTTTTTTTTAAAAGGACTCGATTTGTAGTTTCAAAGCCTAATTTTTGGATCCCTTATTGAATGAAAATTTAATTTTAAGTTCGGTCGTAGAGAAATAAGCTGGGGATAAATTGTGCCTTTATTCTATTAAAACATGTGTAAGCATCAATGCGCTTCCAATTTTTTTTTTTTTGTTTTGCTACCTATGCTAGTAGCCTTGAGAGGCTATATCAGCGTAACCTTAACTAGTAGGTGAGCTCACGGGGCTCAAACCTGACGACGTTGCTAACACGAACCCTAGCAAGAGCCGTGCTTCACAGAATCTACCACCGGATCGGAAACGCGACCCACTGAGAAGATCCGGCGAGAAACTCAGTGGGCTGTGTCTGAGGGTTAATACTTCCAAGGAAACTGCCGTACACCACGCTCAAAATAAAATTAATAAAAATGTCTTTATATATTACTGCACTGTAAAATTATACAATTTATTGTCCGATGCATTAAATTTCCTTTGTATACCTAGAGAAGTTGGCTGCCTTTTTATAGAGCTTATAATCCTTGACTATTCTACCATAAAGTATAGTTTCAAACCACATCAGTTGTTAGCATTTTATTTCAGATGTTTTGCTTTTGAAAACAAATATATTACTGATACATCTGATTACTGATGGTCGGACCTGGTGTTAAGTGGTTACTGGAACCACAGACGTCAAGAGCGTATGTAAATGTCGACACTGGCCTTTGATATATTGGTTCTAAGTCTCGATTATTAGAGTACAATGGCTATCGTCCAGTCAAAACCGTAAAACCGAAACGCATTACTGCTTCTCGGCAGAAAATAGGTTGGATGATGATACCTACCCGTCTGGGTTCTAAAGACGCTCTATCACCATTATTATTAATATTCGCTTGACTTTGACTGGTGGTAGGACCTCTTGTGAGCTTCCCCGGGTAAGTACCACCAACCCGCTTATTTCGGCAGCAGTAATGCATTTCGGTTTGAAGGGTGGGGCAGCCATTGTACTATAAATCTGAGATTTACGGCTCAAAGTGGATAGCAGCATTTACGTTGTTGATGTTCATGGACTCCGGTAACCAGCTATCACCAAGTAGGCCGTGAGCTCGTCCACCTATCTAAGCAGTAAAAAATAAAATTAAAACACTTTTTTATTATTCTCCTTTTAATTGTATGTTAACACTTAAAGCAAGCAACGAATATTTATATTTTCTTTTCTTAATAATATAAAAGTCAATTAAATGTGTCTTCGCTACAAATAACGGGCACATTGGAATGCAGAGTTATAAGAAAGTTAAAGGCTATCAATTTATAACAGCCAAGAATGACTTACCGTTATTTAGGGCTAGTCAATGTTGGATTCATGCAAGCACTTACCTATAGACGACCGCATTGCGTAGGTGTCGAAATGATTAAACAAACCAGTGATTAAACAAAACCATACTTTTGATTTATTTTCAGTAGCTTGAATAGACGTGTCGATGTTAAGTAAGAAAGAGGTTACCATCAGTCATGGACATTGGCAATGGCGTCAATCTTAATGTTAAGAGATGTATGCAATTCAATGCGGAGTATTTTTATTTTACATCTGTCCATGGATTTCATCATGAATTCGAATAATTAAAATACAGTAAATCGGTTCCGAACATCGAGATTAACGTAGTACATAATATTTCGATGGCTTCGAACGATTTGAAATGTTATTATAAATATTGACATAATCTAAAGCGAAATAAAAAAAAATATGAAAAGTATTAGCTAAAATGTTCATGCAGAAAAAAAAAGTTCGTCATGATCATTATGTCATTAACGTCCACTATTGGCCATATATAGTCCTGCGGCAAAGTTTACCATAATGACCAGACCTGTGTAGTCTGAACCAAATGGATTTTCGGGATCTTTAGCAGACGGTCCACCTCGCGGGGCATACCCACGCTGCGGTTCCCTGTGCGCAGTCGCCACTAGAATTTTTCGGTCCCAGGGGCCACGACTGACTTCCACGGAGAAGGAATAATATCGTGTAATAAAAATCAAAACCTGCACAATAATAATCTGCGTAATTACTGGTGGTAGGACCTCTTGTGAGTCCGCGCGAGTAGGTACCACCACCCTGGCTATTTCTGCCGTGAAGTAGTAATGCCTTTCGGTTTGAAGGGTGTGGCAGCCGTTGTAACTATACTTGAGACCTTAGAACTTATATCTCAAGGTAGGTGGCACATTTAAGTTGTAGATGTCTATGGGCTCCAGTAACCACATAACACTAGGTGGATTGTGAGCTCGTCCACCCATATAAGCAATAGAATAAAACCTATTCTTCAAGTAATGTGCCTTCGAACTAAAATGTTATAAAGCTGTATGTAAGCTGCTGTGTAGATCTAGAACTAAATCGTAATTAAAATAAAATTAAGATTTTTTGTACGGGTTATTAGACATCTTTTAAGAAGCCGTAAGTAACAGTCTTGATAATATTACCTCAAAATAAACCATAAGCACTAAGCTAAGATAAATGTATTAATTAATTCTAAACTTCCTAAAAACAATAACTTTAATGAGAGTTTCAGAAAATCAATACTATAAATATACATTCATTTCCTTACAAACAAGCTTGTATTTACTGGAAATGTTTTTGAAGTAGGATTAGTTAAATGGTGCTGAAGTGTAATCCGCTCGAAGGCGTTTAATTTTAATTCATGGCGATAATTGTAATTGTTACAATTGATGTCAAATATCCATAGTTACTATGCAGATTTTTCGAGTGGTTTTGACAAGAAACGCGGGTGCTGTATTCTGGAACTTTGCCAAACGTTCTATGCATTTCCTTGCCAAAAGCTTTATATGGCTTTGTCATGTTTTTTCTCGAGTCTCTCAACAAAAGCTATTTCAAGTGCAGAAAACGACATATAAAAAATAAAAGTACTTAAGTATAAGGCCTCGAATGAAGTTATAGTTGAAGATAAACATAAAAAACCGACCTTTCGTCGAAGCGTCAATTAAATTTTATGCTAAAAAATTTATAAAGAATGAAATGAATCATTTTATTTACGTTTTTTATGGAATAGTCACGACTAGCCGTTAATTGTTTAGAATTTACAGTAAGTTTATTATTAGTCCCATTTATAAAGTAGTATATCTTCTGATTCATAGTAATAACACGCAACTTAGGATAATAACTGAACGATCGACTGTAACGGTACTTTTAGGGTTATCGATCCGTTGAGAAAGATGAGAATCATTCCTACAGTAGATTCTTGAGGTAAGAATGTATTCTGTTCTAAAATGCTACGTGTATTAAGAATCGTTTTCGTTTTGGTAAAAAAATCATATTTTTTTTTCTACCTAAGCTGATAGTTTTGAAAGGCTATTTCAGCTTCTTAACTTGTAGCTGAGCTCTTGGGGCTTCAACTGGTTGCTAACACTGGCCCTAGCAAGAGCAGTGCTTCACAGAATCTACCACCGGTCGAAAACGCGACCCACTGAGAAGATCCGGCGAGAAACTCAGTGGGCTGTGTCTATGGGTTAATTTACTCGTCGAGCGTGACAAGGTGCTTGAGGCACCTAAAAGCACCGTTAATGGATCGGGAGGATCCGTAATGACGTGGCTGACGTCGACGGTTTACCATTCGGTATAATGGGTCGGGTATGTAGTTTCCAGCGGCCACGATAAGAGGGTTCTCATATCGTCATCTCATCTCATTTACTTTTCGAGCCCTTCGTCGCAAGCGACAGGTTCGGCGATGACCGGTGCCTGAGGTACCTAAAAGCACTGTTAATGGATCGGGAGGATCCGTAATGACGTGTGTAGGGCAACGTCAACTGTTTACGATTCGGTCCGCATGATCGGGTATGTAGTTACCGGTGACCACGACAAGAGGGTTTTCATGTCGTGCCGCTTTCTCAAAGTGGCGCAATGATGAGCGCTGTAGATACTTACTGAGTCAAGCTCCAGGTCTTCATAGAGATCCAGGTTCCTTAAGAACCATGTTTTTGTCATGACGACGAACCTGTTTACTTACACTCACAGTGGCTCTTGAACATAGACAATACCAGCACGGCCAAGCATAGAGCTGAAGACAATCTCGTTTCAATACATTCTGCTTCTGGAGAAACAACAAGATTTCTATGAATAGATGAGAAATATTAAAAATAAAAAAGACTTTCCTTGAACTTAAAGATGGAAGCGCTTATATGTGCCGTCATGCTCTACCCAGTTTCATGATTTTTTCCCAATCACCTTTTTTAATAGATTGTGATTTCGAGTTTATGTCTCTGTTAGCAATTCTTGAATTCACGCATTAAGTAATCGTTTAACAACTGAACGAATGTGTAAAACTTTTTTTTTTTTTCGTCTGCCTTGATGACCTACAAAAATCTATTTAGTATTTGTACGTTTTTGAATATTGTTTAAGCTCCAGGGTATCTTCAGTTACCATTACTAGCCGATTACCATGGTAGTAGCATTCTTGGACACAAAACATACTCCAGAGTCGAAGTATGAAACAGTCCATAAATAAAAACCTCACACACATTCTTATTCTTATATATGACGGAGTAGGAACGCTGACGGAATGTTTTTAAAAAGTGTGACGTCAGCATTGCACGTTTTTAAAGCATTGAAATTACAATAAAAGGGACTGTTTAACATCAATTTCTCACAAAGTAATTAGTTGATGATCAAATGATCTGAGTATCACATCCAATCATTTTTATTTTTATAATAAGTAGGTAAATAGTCATATTTGCGCCGACATATATTATATTAAACAAATAAATCTAAAGCCCACAAACATGTAAATCACCACCTTATACAATTGCTTATAAGCCATAAACTGAATCAAAATTTAAAATTGATAATCAAACATCGTTCCGCTCTACTTAGCATATGGGCAAGAGGAAAGAGACCAACTTTAAAGATTAATAGGTGGGACTGGAGGTTTTACCGGCGCTAAGCCCTTCATTCTAAAATAGCAACCCAAGTGTCATTATCCGCCTTAATAGTTTTCCACATTCCAGCCTATACACTATTTCTTCTCCAAAAATATTTCAATTAGATACTTACTTACTCTTTTCCGCCGCGAATAAAAAAAGTACGCACCAAAAACTAGTTCTAGTTCACAATAATATTAAAATTATGACTGTGAACATATTTAAATGCAATTTATAGCCCAAGAGCCCGCGACGGCCAGACCTTCGTTATTTTATAAAAGCTGAAAGTTTTTCTGTGTATGTCTCCAACACGGTAAGAACAACCAGCGACTATAGAGTTTCGATTGTGGTTACTTAGGCAGGTAACAGGCAGTAAAGGTGTATAAAATTCGTTAAAGTATAAAGTTATTATTATTGTTATTATGTTAAAGTTATTATTATTATTGTTATAATCTAAGACATATTTAACGCAGCCCTACCGTCGAGATGGACAGGCGGCCGCATAGCTCCACCTCGCGGTCAGCGTTGCGGTCTTCGATGATTACATATCTTGTACAGTTTTAAGTATCGATCATCTCGCTTCAGACCCTAGGCAGTATTTTACTGTCCAATAGCTTGTTATAATAGCTATACATGTATCGAGCGTAAGAAAATCAATATTCTGTCATGTAACTTAACTTAATTTTTCGTAAATAAACTGAATGAATCGTTAGTGTTTTTAAGATATTTGTTAGAGTATCTGTATGCGAGAAATAGTTTCACGATTACAAATAAGCGAGGGTTAGGCTTGAAATGTTTACGATTGACTTCCACGGTGAAGGAATAACGTCGTGTAATAAAAATCAAAACGTGCAAAATTATAATTTGCGTAATTACTAGTGGTAGGACGTCTTGTCAGTCCGCACGGGTAGGTACCACCACCCTCCCTATTTCTTCCGTGAAGCAGTAATGCGTTTCGGTTTGAAGGGTGGGGCAGCCGTGTTAACTATACTTGAGACCTTAGAACTTATATTTCAAGGTGGATGGTGCATTTACGTTGTAGATGTCTATGGGCTGTGAGCTCGTTCACCCATATAAGCAATAAAAAAATAATATTAACTCGACATACTTTAGTCCATCTACAATTGCTATATTCATACCATACCCTCTGTCTACACCAACGCGATTATGAGAGGTTTTTGAACTGTTATTTATAGCATACAGCTGGACACTTTTTCAACTTTTCATCCATATGAGATGATTATCCTTACCTCTCCATAGTAACCTTCCATAGTATTTCCTATAAATTTTTATAAGTGGAATTTTTTTTTTGGCCGTGCGTTAAAACGTTTCTTGTTATAAAATATTGAAGATTTTTATGATTCTTCCACCGTAAACCTTAGTATTTGTTACTAATTCAAACTTGAGACATCTACCCGCTTCTGGAAAAGGTCTTCAGTGAGGAACAGACTAACAATCAGACCGATAATAATGTATTAATGTAAGAGTTCTGTTTATTTTCGTTTATCAACTGGAATAGTATAAAGTACCATGAACTATTGTACCAGGTTTCAACTCAATCGGATGAACCATGTGCACAATTCACGAACAATTAAACGAACGAACATGTATTTATTTATTTATTTATTAAGTTGCACCAACAAAGTGATCATCAATACAAAACATTGAATAATTGTCAAAAGTTCATGGCAGATGTCACCTCAATTATAGGTGCAATCGACAGTGCATTAACATCAAAAAAAAATATTAAAAATTAAAAAAAATATACAGCTAAGATTTGATTACATTTCATTCATTGCATAAGATTAATTTATATTTAATTGGGAGATGATCCGCGACAGATTTTTCCTGTAAGTTTGTATGTATTTGACGTGTTACATTGCGTGTGTATTATTTAAGCAATAACTTAACAGTAAATAACTTAAATGACCACTGAGTTATACTTGCATAACAGTAATTACCGAAAGAAATCTGTTTCATTACAACACTTGTTTTAAAAACTATAACGTTGTATCTCTCGTTGTAACGTTGTTAACAAATCGCAGTAATAACGCGAAGACAGTTATTTGCAAAGATAAGTTAGATTATATTATATTACATTAAATGGCGTTAATTTAACTGACATTTCTAGAACATACCAAGAACGCAATCGATATAAAAATGCTTAAGCTATTTCAAAAATATTTAATGAATTTAGCAGAGGTTTATTTTACATGGTTGAACTTATTAATTAATAAACTAAAAAGGTAGTATATTGTTAGGATCTATCTTCTTCGGAGTATTTTTTGAGAGCGCATACAATTTAAAAAAATTCAAAAAATGCCAATTAAAAAAAAAAAAGTTTTAAACTGATAATTATTAGATATATTTTTTGAGAGCTGTGCATTGCTTTTGAGCGTTGATCCATTTTAATCCGTAGCACTTTATTTTTAAATATTGAGATTATTCCTATACTGGAATAACAGCAGTTCTTGGTAGGTTCATGTTCAAGTTTGAACATTATAATGCATTCTTCTAATCCGTGAAAGCAGTCTACACTTATCTAATAAGTCTTATAGAAACACTAACAATAAAACTGTTAACTGGAAACACCTCCCATTACGTACAGAAACACACAGAATTGAATGGTCTCAGTGAATTGTATGTATCTAGGTTCCCATGCTGTTTGATTGAAACTATTTTACCTTAATTGTCTATTACAAGCCATTACAACTGCAGGTTTCTTATCGCGTCAGCCATTTGAAGAACTTGGGAACTTCTGAAGAAACTATTTCGAATCGTTATGCAAAGTTCCATTGTAGCATATAAACCATATGTAATCAATCGATTTCATATTAAGGATTTATTCATTCATAAACATGAGTAACAATAACCATAATTAAGCTATACTTTCATCACATCACGTAATTTAAGTCGAGTAGTACGTACATATATTATATTTGCTTTGATTAAACGTAATAGATAATTTAGTAGTTTCAAAACTGAGATCACAGAACTTTATCTCAAGGTAGGTGGCGGTATTTAAGTTGTAGACCTCTATGGGCCCCGGTAACCACTTAATACCAGGTATAAAAAAATAAGCGAATGAATAATTTTTTTTGTTGAGTTCGTATGGCTAAGTTATTATCGGAAATCAGACACATACCACATTACGTCGAAATCTTCTTAAAATTTGAATAGCCCTTATCTAGATCAGACGCTTCGGAGAATTTGGTAGGGTGGTGGAAAAATAGGCAGGATGGTGGCCTCAATGCATGAAGGTTTTCAAGATAGCCCGCCACCAGTAGGAAATATTCAAGATAGGAATTGCAAGAGGAATAGAAGAGGAAGATAGATAGGTAGAAAGATTTGAGTAAATTCAATACTAGTGAGAGGTAGTTTTTAATTATTAATTTAAGCCGTTTATTTGCCACTAAATTGCTTTTCAGTAAAATAAATGTTGAAAGTGTACTTTCAATAGATAGTAATGAATACTAGATGTACCTATATTATTTTGAATTGAGTAAGTATTTAGTTTCAATTCTTACTGCTGAAGAAACTTGCTAAACCACACCAAATATACCCCGATGACGTCACTCAGATAGATGCCATTGTGTCGTGACTGTGACATCCGCTTTGTGCTAAATCCTAATCTGAACATGAATTAAAACGAACTTGGACGAATATCATACATATATGTCTTCTGTCTGCCTATATGTCTTCTGAGCCTTGATATTTCAATGACACATAGAAGTTATTCTTAGAATAAAATGTATCAAGCTAACGCTGTACGAATCAAATAAATCGACCAATTTCATTTCTAAACTCAACTTATTTTAGTTATAATATGTTTTACTAGATAGATTTTGATACGTGAAGCAAAAACTTTGTACCCCTTTTTACGAAAATTGTGCGGACGGAGGAATATGAAATTTCCCACACTTATAGAGAATATCATCACACACCTTCGATTTGCTGACGATATAGTAGTCATGGCTGAGTCGCTGGAAGATTTGGGGCAGATGCTCGGTGACCTCAATAGAGTTTCCCAACAAGTGGGCCTTAAAATGAATATGGATAAAACAAAAATCATGTTCAATGTCCATGTTAAGCCCACCCCAGTAACTGTTGGGAACTCTACTCTAGAAGTTGTAGACGAATATATATACCTGGGACAGGCAGTCCGATTAGGTAAGTCCAACTTCGAGAGAGAGGTCAGTAGGCGGATCCAACTCGGCTGGGCAGCGTTCGGTAAATTAAAAAATGTGTTCTCATCCAAAATCCCTCAGTGCCTTAAGACAAAGGTATACAACCAATGTGTGCTACCAGTGATGACTTACGGTTCCAAGACGTGGTGCTTCACAAGGGATCTTTTTGGGAAGCTCGGTGTCGCGCAGCGAGCTATGGAGAGGGCTATGCTTGGTATTTCTCTACGGGACCGAATCAGAAATGAGGAGATCCGTAGAAGAACCAAAGTTACTGACATAGCCCGTAGCATTAGCACGCTGAAGTGGCAGTGGGCAGGCCACATAGCGCGAAGATCGGACGGCCGATGGGGCGGAAAGATCCTCGAGTGGAGACCACGTACTGGCAAGCGCAGTGTGGGACGGCCACCTACGAGATGGACCGACGACCTGGTAAGAACCGCTGGGTCACGTTGGATGCAGGTGGCAACGGACCGGCCGCACTGGAGATCACTTGGAGAGGCCTATGTTCAGCAGTGGACAATGGACAGGCTGAGATGATAGAGAATATAGAGAAGTAGTGCAGAATGTTAATATTTTTTTAAATTATACATGAAAAGTCATTAAATCAAGCAATAAAAACATTAAACACACTACCACGTATTTGACACACACGCATGCATACTATTTGTTTATTGTCAAACTTTTCTTATTGCTTAAAGTCTGTGGTTAAATTGAGAATAGAGTAATATTGTTTGTCTTTATTAATATTTGACTAAAGTGTAGTCTTGGCGAAATCTGTGATTATAGAAGTATTTGACAACAGAATCATAATAATTTATAAACTTATAATTTCAACTAATTATGGTAGAATTTCGACCACTAGTTAGAATTACGGTACCAAAATAATATATACCTATAAGATTTTTCAATTTAAAGTTTTATATAGCAGATAATTTTATATCACAATCGGTGCCAAGGAAATGGGCGATCAAATCAAACTAAGACACAGAGGAGGTCACATTCAAAACGATTCCTGAATCGTTTCTTGCCCTAACTAAACAGTATTTGGTTACGTCCACGCTTAAAAACAAGCAAACAAACAAGAATCTGTTACTATATGCGATTTCATCCATAAATACCGCGACACATCTTGGTATGCGATGTCGAGAACTCAACAGCAATGTGAAAATACTGTGTTACCTGGAACCTAAGTCGTGGTACAAATAGCCTTGAAAGCTCAGAGTATGCCATGCGACAGTCAGTATTCTTTTACGGTTTGAAATATATTACACGGTGTTCTTCCTACCTTGTGCAAATCGTGAATACGTATTAGTTACGTATTTACTTCGAAAAATCGATATCTGCCGTTTTGAGCTCTCGTTAGGAATACATCTTATTCTTCTATACTATATATAAAAATGAATTGCTGTTCGGTAGTCTCGCTAAAACTCGAGAACGGCTGGACCGATTTGGCTAATTGTGGTCTTGAATTATTTGTGGAAGTCCAGAGAAGGTTTGAAAGGTAGATAAATATGAAAATGCTCGGAATTAAATAAAAATAACAATTTTGTTTTTCCTTTAATGTGTTCCCCGTCGGACGGATTCCTTTTGTTTGTTTTAAGTTTATTTTATACAAAAGTTTAGGTCTTTTATTTATCGATTGAGGCACTACGAAGTCTGCCGGGTCAACTAGTCCAATAATAAATACATTTTTTTCGAACAGGGTCACTCTGAGTCGAAAGGTGCAAAGAAACGCGACAAAAGCGCCAGTGGCAATGGCAACAGTAAGCTCACTCGCGGCGTGGCGACTTCCTTCGGGTTCCGCCGACGACCAGCGAGCACATCTCGCGCTGACGACAACGCGCGACGCAAGCAGAAACAACACGACAAGAACGGTAATGGAGGTTGGTTATGTTAATTTAGTTGTTTTTTTTTTACGACAGTGTATCTCTCATTTTTTCTTCCTTTCCTCTCTAACAGTTGACTCACTATTTTTCATTGAATTGTGTTGAGCAATAAAAGGCTTTTTGTCATACCTTACAATGTTTTAACTGAAACATTCCAAATTCCATTTGATTCAGCGCTTATTAAAATTAACATGCGTGCACTCACATTTTAACGAATAGTTTATTTTAATTTATAGATCATTTAATGTTTTTGTTGTGAATAGACTGAATAAAATGAAAACGACGAGTACGACAGTATAAAATACGTAAATTCCTTTAGTCTCATAGAATACATTTATTTAATTAAAAAGATATTATTTTAGTTTGATTGGTGCTTTCAATATAGGGTTCAGTGTTGTTGTTTTTGTTGTTAAGTTCAGCTGTGCCCATCTACACTACACAAATAGTAGTAGTACAGACAAATTATTTTTATTATTACACTAGCCGTTGAGTATCAAATTGATTAGTATCAACCCTTTAGTTCTGTAAGGACACCTGCTTAACTTTACTTATTCTTTTTTTGGACTTACTACAAAATTATTCAAATAAGGCCATAAGCGCGGCCACCTGTAAATGACACACTAAATCCAGAAATAACTTATGTACAAAAATCAATGGGCACTCCTTGACCCAGTTGACAGCGAGCAAAGCTTCGACACTGTATCGAATGCAACAATAATCTATAATGAACCTATATAGTACATTTATTTTTCGTTTATTAAAATTTAGGCATACACCTGTTTATTACACATAGCGGCCCGCTCCGGCTTCGCTCGAGTCTTTAACAAAAAATTCAACGATATTTGACGTTGTTTTATTTTTTAATTAAAAGAACACTAATTACGGCATAACTATAATAGTTAGACATATGCTGTCGTCGCACTTTTTGTAAATAATAATGTGTTCTACAAAGTCGTAGTACATTATTTTATTCTATCATGAATAGTTTTCGCAGAGCACGCGATGTAAAGAATATTTTAGGTAATTTTTTTACACCTTGGGTTACATTATTGGAGTATTAGTAAGGATCCCTAATTTTATTCAAAAAAGTTTATGTCCTATGTCACTCGGGAATAGTGTAGCTTCCAAACAGTGAAAGAATTTTTCAAATCGGTTCAGTAGTTTCGGAGCCTATTCAATACAAACAAACAAATCTTTCCTCTTTATAATATTTATTATTATTATATTACACATTACCCATATTTACGTTGACTACTATTTATTTAGATGATTTTCTGGCCGAATTAAATAGTTAATAGCTCAGATTGTACGAAGTCGTTTGTGTAGTTCTAATCTACAGAAAACACTTTTAATTTAAAAGTTTATAGATTACCTACATTTATTGAAACCCTTCTTATATTTGTTGTAACTTTCACATGCATATTTTTAGGATTTATTCATTAAATTCTAATATAATTAGGCGTTTAAGTGTTTCTCAAACTACGAATAAGTGATATCTTTAAAATTTCAAAGAAAGCGATGGTCTGGTTTGTGACTATGATACTTTAGGCAAACTATAGCAGCTTAACACGACCGTCCTGTTCATTTATGTTCTAATAATAACAGTGCGAAATTTCAATAATTTTTTCACTTTTGTTTCAATCTCATAAAAAAATTTTAGTACTGGTCCACTGTTATTAGGCTACTGTTGGCTCTTTTAAAGAATTTAGACAAAATACAGCAGCATACATTCTAGTTAATCTAGAAGTCGTTTGCCTCACAGCGTGTCTCGTGCTCGACTATAAAAGCATTTATGTTTAGCGTCGTCTGGGTCTGGTCCGATCGATAATGGAAATGTTGAATGTCTGAGAAGTATACTTATAAGGAAATGTCTGACTTCTCTTTTATTTCATAGCCACATGGATAGATATGTTGTAGGAATTGTATGGCCGCACGGGTATGTACCACCTTTCTTCGTCTTTGGTGTTTCTGCAGCAAATCAGTCATGCGCTCAGGCTTGAAGGGTGGGGGATATCCGTTTTTCAGTATAGCTGAAATTCCGGCCTCATGTCTCAAGATGGAAGGTTGTGATATGATGTGATGGGCTTCGTTGACCACTTTACAAATGGCCGTGAGCTTTCTAACCCAACTACGCAATAAGATAGCTTTTTTTTATTGGAAAAATAAACGGAAGCTTTTCTTTAAACGATGCAAGCTGATACATCAGCTGTCACAGCTGTCCAATGTAGATGAAAATAGAAGTTGTGTGATTACTTGTACTATTTTGCGGTCAAGTATTAATATTGAATTACTACGATAGAACCCATCTAGTGTAATTAAAAATTGCATGTTTGTTTATTCGTAATCAATCAATGCGTTCGCACATGATCTTTTCCCGTGACTAGAATGCTTAGTACTGTTTTGTGGGCACTTTACGGTAGCTTTGTGTCCAATAAATAATACAGTTGCATGTTTACAATGTTACCATTCTAACTCTTGGCATAATAGACGACTATTCAGAAGTTTCTAAACTAATTGAGGCATTTAGTAAAAAGCGTCAAACGACCACTTGGTAACAGGTAATGGCGGCGTAGATATGCATTTGCTTTAGCATTGCCGATGCCCATTAACATATATATATGAGCAATAAAGATATGAGCAATCAGCTTGGGAGTTGTATTCAGGAAATATCCCTATACCGTGATTATGCAGATACATTTTAAACAGACCTGCGAAATAATTCGATAACAGGTATTACTAGTAGATATTTTTGAAGTTTATTTTGCTAACAGGTTCAACAGAAGATTTGCGCGGAGATGATGTTCTGTCGGGCAGGTCTACTCCACTTGCGAGACCCCGCAAGGAGACCGCTGGCCAACCACTACGTACCAACAGGTAGCTTTCTCAAAAACATAGTTATATTACAAAAACACATATCTCTAAAACCTTCACGATTAAAATCATCGCTTTTTTTTTATATATTTCAAATTAGTCTCATATAAAGGTAACTAGATAATGATTTTGACGATGAAGATATTTTTTTTTTGATAAATTGTGTTTTTTAGAAATTATATTTAAATACGAATTACATTTTGATAAAATGATGAAATATGAATAATATTTTTCGATCTTACTGACAGAATAATAAAAAAATAAGAACTGGTTATTTAAAGAAAAAAATCAAAATTATCGATAAAGTTGATTATTGAAAACACGAAAATAAATCGTAGCTAGATTGATTTATCGCCCCCGAAACCCCCTGCATACCAAATTTTATGAAAATCGTTGGAGCCGTTTTCGAGATTCAGATTATATATATATATATATATTTATATACAAGAATTGCTCGTTTAAAGATATAAGATAATGAAAACAAAAACAGAAAAGAGATTCAATTCTAAACGCCTGATCATTTCGTACCCGCAATAAAGTCTGTTGCTAACATTTAATGATAGGCGTTACAATGAATTTTACATCTCCAACATCGACCGCTGTTTAAGCGTACATACCACTGATAAGTAGGTAATACAAAAAAAACGTATGTAAGTGAATAAGCGCACACTTAACCCTTACCGTCTACATATCGTATCTCAGGATAGCAGTAAGTAAGTCTGGTCATCTATATCGAGAAGCAGTTATGAGTTTAAAAGCCAAAATACTTATTTTAAAAAAAAAGATGTGTGGTGTCGTGGGACACCGGATAGGAGCGAAGTTCCTTATTATAAAAATATTAATTTAAAGTTCTATTCGAGGTATAAAGAAAATAATTATTCGGGTATACATTTTTTATAATGGTTTTTTTTATTGAAAAAAATAAATAATTGTTAATGTTAGTACCCCCATTCTTTGAATCAATTCCAAAAGTTTCATGAAATATAGTATAGAGCCACCTATTACTAACCAAAGAAACTGTATTGAAATCCCGACCAAATAAAGGATTGCGTAGTTCTTGCTGCTATCAACAGATGGCGCTTGGCCAAAATATAAATAATAAACACTTACGTTACGGACGTTTTTTCCCGGTTACCCCTCCGCAACGTCCCATAAGGAACTTCGTTCCAAAAAATTCCTATTTGCTGGTACTTTAAGGAGATATTCCAACTACGCGCAGACGGGACATACAATTCAGTCTATCTTTCGTGTTTCAAGATGGATGACGATGTATTAACATCGTAATAAATAAATAAATACTTTAAATCTGCATTATCCCATTAGGGATTACACTTCATGTAAAATTTACATTGGCGGAGTTAATACCTAAGGCATTCTCTACCAGTCGACCAAAGGTAGCGCAGAGTAGGTAAATGGAGGAGCAATGAAATTTATATTAAGTTACAAATATACACAAAAAAAGTCTATATATACAATTATACATATTTTATATACACAATCAAATATACATATACATACATAATATATTAATACGTGAAGCAAAAACTTTGTATCCCTTTTTACGAAAATTGCGGACGGAGGAGTATGAAATTTCCCACACTTATTGAGAATATAGCGAAGGAGTGCCGAATGGTATTTTTTTTTAAATTATGCATTAATAATACATTAAATCAATAAAAAAACGTTACACACACTACCATGTATTTGACACACATGCATATGAATACTCTGTTTATTGTCAAACTTTTGTTGCTCTGTTAGTCTGTGATCAAATTAAGAATAGGTTAATATTGTTTATTTGTCTATAGTGTAATCTTGGCGAAATCTGTGATTATAGAAGTATAGAGTCTATGACAATAGAACCATAATAACGTTCAAACTTTTAATTTCAATTAATTATAGTCGAATGTCGACTACTGCGGGGACCACTAGTACATATAATAGTTGAAGTATGATTGACACGACACATCACTTTGTTCAGGTTCGGTTTCAGACAGTCGCACGCGAAGACGGCGAAGGTGGGCGATTTAACCCTTGCAGCCGAGCAAGCGTTTGAAGCCCCGAACGACAAGGATACGGCACTCAACAACAACGCACTTGGTTAGAAGAGTTTTTGATATATCTCAATCAAATTGTTGAAATCGATTTTAAGCTTTGCAGTTGTGGGTATCATCACTACATAGTTTAAAACAAAGTCGCTTTCTCTGTCCCTATATCTGTCTGTCCCTATGTATGCTTAAATCTTTAAAACAACGCAACGGATTTTGATGCGATTTTTTTTAATAGATAGAGTGATTGAAGAGAAAGGTTTATATGTATAATAACATCCATTAAATAGTAGAGAACTCAATAATAAATTACAGTTTCCGAAGCGAAGCGAGGGCGGGTCGCTAGTAAATATATATGACAATATTATAATTTAGTTAAAGGTATACTATGAACCAGATTAAGCAAGTGAAGGGCGGGGCAGCCGTTGTAACTATACTGAGACCTTGGAACTTATATCTCAAGGTGGGTGGCGCATTTACGTTGTAAATGTTTATGGGCTCCGATAACCACTTAACGCCAGGTGGGCTGTGAGCTCGTCCAACCATCTAAGCAATAAATAAAAAAAGTAAGCGAATATTTGACTAGAAATTGGGCATATTAGTTTTGTCTTTACAACTGTTCAACATAAAACATGGCGCCTAAACGTTTTTTGTTTTGCTAAACGACTAAAATGAAAGGATGTTGTATAATAAATGTATATTATGACATACTGAGGAGTTGCTTTCACTGGAGGACACACTCGGATTGCCACATCTGCTTATAGCGCATTGTGCTGATTCCAGATAACAAATTAAAATATAACAAAAACAAAACGTAAAATTAATGGAACACGCATGTTGCTTTACTTACGATTATATTAAACTTATATTGTATGGATCTGTGTGCTTAGTGCGAGTTTTTTAATGTTCTCGATAGCGTAAAAGTTAACCCAATTTTGTATGCAGTTGGAACAGCGCCCCTAGCGGCAAACGTACGCAAACGATCCCATTCCATACAAATATGAGCTAACTTTTACGCTATCCAGAACGTTAAAAAAAAAAAAAACTCGCACTAAGCACACTGAATGTTGGGCGACGAAAGTAAAGCATGAAAGAGAGATGTGAATGTGGAGATGGATGTGTGGAGTGACAAGAATGGACAAGATAAGGAATGAGTATATCAGAGGAAGTGTGAAAGTAGCCCCGGTAATTAACAAATTAAATAGCGTACGGTTAGCGTGGTATGGACATGTGATGCGTAGAGAGGAGATGCATGTGACTAGGAGATGTATGGAAATGGTAGTGCAAGGTAGAGGGGGAAGGGGTCGACCCTAGAAGACATGGATGGAGTGTGTGACTGACGATATGAGAAAGAGAAGAGTGAGTGTTGAGATGACGGCTGATAGAAGAGAATGGAATAGAAAAATTCGCTGTACCGACCCCACCTAGTGGGATATGGTGGAGAATAAAAAATAAATAAAAATATAGTTATGATTAAGTTTAAAAAATCTTCACGAGAAATCGTCAATAACTATTTCTTTAGAAATCAAAGTCTTTTTGTTGACGAATCAAAGAGTATGAAGTTAAAATGCCCGTAATGGAAAAAGCTGTTTACGATATACTGCTATAATTTAATTTTCAGATAAGAAAATCACGAGTAATTATCACCAGCTACCTCTCGTCGCTACGCAAGTGTCATCAGGAGGCGTCACCAACATAGTAGGGGCGGCTGGTCTACCGAAGGCCGTCACCAAGCAAACAGTTATATTAACTTACCAGTCGCAACAATACGCTCCCCAGGTAAAACTCTTCATCATATTTTTGCCAAAGAACTGACTCGGAAATAATGTTTTTGAAAAACCTCGACAACTTTCACTTATTTTAATAGGCTCCCGATGACAGACGTGTTATGTAAACTTTGATTTATTTCAAGGAAATTTATTTGTTTGAGTAAATCATGGCACCAATACCAATATGAATGTTATCTATAAATAATGTGTATAATCGAAAAATTTAATTGCATTATTATTGACATTGTTTTGTAGAGATGTATTTTTAAGTAAAATTTATGTGATATTTGTAACCTTTTATCTCAATCTAACCTCCTACAGCCTGAAATATACGCGATACAGATTTGACAATCTAAATGAATGGGTACTTACTATTGGATTTTCTTCCTTAGATGGGTGTGAGAGCCCATAGACATCTACAACGTAAATGCCGCCACCTACCTTGAGATATGAGTTCTAAGATTTCAGTTTTTACAGTACAACGGCTGCCCCACCCTTCAAACCGAAACCCATTAATGCTTCACGGCAGGAATAGGCAGGGTGGTCGTGCCTACCCGTGAGGACTCAGAAGACGTCCTTTTTTATTGCTTAGATGCGTGGACAAGCTCACAGCCCACCTGGTGTTAATTACTGGAGCCCATGGACATCTACAACGTAAATACGCCACACACCTTGAGATATAAGTTCTAAAGTCTCAATATAGTTACAACGGCTGCCCCACCCTTCAAACCGAAACGCATTAATGCTTCACGGCAAGAATAGGCAGGGTGGTGGTGCCTACCCGTGAGGACTCAGAAGACGTCCTATCACCAGTAACACACAAGACGTTTTACTAACAGTAATATTATTAGTTTCGATTAAAAATGCTATCTTGCTTCAAATACGAGTACTTATAAGTACTACAGTTCACCACAAAAACCATTCTCATCAATCCCAGGCTGGTCAAACTAAAGCCGATGCGACAGGCGTGCGTGCTACACCTCCGAAGACACAACCTCCCGGGAAATACACATTCCAAACAAACCAACTTCCGAGACCCCAGTATCCGGCTGTCAAAAATATCGACGCTAAGGCCACTAAACAGGTAAAATGTTGCTTAAATTGATTAGTAACAGGATTGTCGATAATCCCATTCTCACGGATCGTTTGGAATCTCTGGGTCTGCGGAGGGACTTCGGTTCCCTCTGTATTTTGTACCGCATGTTCCATGGGGAAGACGAGACACTGCCTATGTGTGAAATGTAAATTTCTTTTTCGCACCAAATGTTCAATGATGAAAACTTTCGTGAGATAAGTAGTTGAATATCAAGTTAAATTACTCGACATACAATTAAAGTTTGTACTAATGTAATGTTTGATAGTCGATGTAGGCCTGCAGAGTAATCGCAAGATTAGAAAACAAAATTTAAGCAACCCATAGTCACAAAACGATGATGGGAGTACGTAGTGCTCTGAGGAATTGTTCGAGATGATACCGACATCTCGTTTTTACCATCGCACCGCCCGCCACCGGAGTAGAGTTCATCCATACTACCTGGAGCCACTACGTTTATCCACAGTGCGTTTCCAGAGATCTTTTTGCCACGTACCATCCGGCTATGTTCCCGAGGGCTATGACATGTCCTTCTTCAAACGAGGCTTGTGGAGAGTATTAAACGGTAGGCAACGGCTTGGCTCTGCCCCTGCCATTGCTGACGTCCATGAGCGACGGTGACCACTTACTATCAGGTGGGCCGTATGCTCGTCTGCCTACAAAGGCAATAAAAAATAAATAAATAAAAAAGCCTTTTTTATTGATAGTACGTACGACGTATTATTTATCGATAGTACGGCGCGACTTAATGATTATTGATAGTATGACATATTATATATTGATAGTACGTCGTGTTGTTTATTGTACATTTTGGAAATATGCACTTTTTAAAGTAAATAGATTTACGGTAAAAATAAGATTATATAAGACGATACATGATCACAAATAATTTCCAATAAGCGATTTTAAGAAACAATAGTGTATATAAATCAAGTGAATTACTAAGAATTATAAAATTAATGTAGATTACGGAGAATTGTTTAGTTTCATAGCTAAAAACTTCTTCTAAGAATTTTAAAATTCCAACATTATTCCGACGAAAGTATCACAAATGTCGATAATATGACATTTCGTTACATTTCCTGTTCATATGTTGCAAAACTTTTCGGTGAAGTTACATAAAATTATAGAATCCTTTTCGTAAACAGATATGAACTTTAACGTTGTGAAAATAAAACATTTTTCGAGTTTAAAACGGAAAATAGGTCACGTTGATCTATTTCGGTAGTGCTGTTTAAGAAACTAGCCGGTTGTTTGACGAAAATATCGCTGCAGAGTGCATCTCACTAACAGCGACATACATGATAACAAAATATATATAATATTATTAAAGATTTTAAATATTAAAAATAAATAAATAACAAGGAAATGTATTTTCTATTACTGATTTAAAATCGTGATGTATCAATAATGATAGTATTGACTGTGCAGTGGCCTTGTTGTAATAAAATTAAATAAAGTATTGTATGTATTTGCTCCCAAAGGTGGAGCGATATAGTTAAGCTACCTTAATATTATTAAAAGTCTTTTTCCCAATGATTGGGATACGCAACCGTCAATATTACGGCTATTGATCCCAAGTTTTATACGCTATACACTGACATAACAAGTCCACTAAATATCATGTCTCTAAAACTGGGATTAATAAACAGCAATCACTTAATCAGCTATAGAAATAATCATATTTGTCTAATATTGGGATACAACAGTGGGGGCAAAAGTGTGAACATTTTATTTTTAAATGGTATTTAAATTTGTAGATTCGATTCATAAATATTAAAACTTACATTTAATAAATGACAGCAAAATACTGTAACATCGCAACCAAACTATTTAGCACACTGTTGTTTTATGAAATATTTGAAATTAACAGTCTTAATTATCATATTTAAACTGAAGTGCAAATTACAAATTTCTACATGAATTTAGTGAAAGCAATAAAATTTCGAATATTTTGTTCTTTCATAGGTAAGATCATTTACATTTTAAAAGAATGATTTCGAAAGAATGCGTTTCTTTAAACACCACCTCGGTGTTTAATTAAAAAGCAAAATTAATTGCTTCGTCCATTTCCCCTTCGTTAGAGACCGTGAAATGACGTACGTATAGTATACAACAATTCATTACGCGCTGTTGAAACTTAAAAAATTTAAGTGCAATTTCACTTTTTTAAAGAATAAATGTTGGTTCAGTGAACGAAATTTAGTTACAGCTATCTCGAGATATGTCCGGTAATTTTTGATTGCGTTTAGCCACATGTATTTTTAAATGGCACAACTGTCGCATGTCGCAACTACGAGACATTTGAATATCTATGATCGTAACGTAAAGAGCACCGGACGTATGTTTACGTGATTTTTCATTGCATTTTATGAAAATCCAGATGAATTATCCACGAAATGGTCGAGATTTTACTTGTAGTTTTATTCGCAAGTGCAGTGAAAGTGAATTTTCTAATTGCAGTATTTGTTTCGTTAATTTCAGGTGGTAAATAATACAAGGAAATCGAACACTACTGATGGATGGAGAGAAGGTAGGTGGCAATAATTTATACAATTTATTAAATCGTAAAAATTCCATTTTATTACCTTAATTCATTGCAATAATGTATATGTACGTATTTTTTTATTTTTTTCTTATTAAAAACTGAATGTGCGTTTCCACATTACATTTCTTTATATGTTGAATAACTGTTACGTATAAAACGTGTATTGTTACTGTTTGGAACTGCATATCGGTGAAAAAGTAATTATTCTAACAGTATGACTGACCGGCGCAACTTTCATTCGCCGTTATGTCTTCCTCTCTTTCATAATCCAAGGAATAGCTTTCAAATTGAAACGACGAATCCCAGTGTCTTCGTTACGATGTGTGATCCATTTTAATTTTACTTCGATCTCGTCTCTCTAGGCAAATCATGTATATGTCCGTTGGCTCCTCAAACTGTTTAAGATCTCAGTCGTTCTTTCACGTAGGTATATATAGAGCAAATAATAAAAAAAATTCAAAGTGGAACGCACCAGAGAATAAATTATAGCACCCACTCGTAAGGGCTTGCTAATACAAATCACAAAGTATCGGGCACTATTGTTACTACGGATATTAGGTGCTTTTAGGCTCTTCAAGCAGCGGTCACCGTCCTCGTCGAATTTGTCTATTATGACGAAGAGTTCGAAAAGCGAAGTAAACCATAGACACAGCCCACTAAGAATTCTGGCCGGGTCTTCTCAGTGGGTCGCGATTCCGATCCGGTGGTATATTCTGCGAGGCATTGCTCGTGCTAAGGCTAGTGTTAGCAAATTCTCTCAAGTTGAGCCCGTGAGCTTACTTACCCCGCCGGGCGTAGCTGGAATAACTTCATAGGCTACAGCGAATAGGTAGGGAAACTGATATTAAGCATGTAGCAGGAATCCGAATTCTGAATAACAGACCTCCAGATATATGCAATTTATTAACTTATATTAATACCGTCGTTCTTTCTTTCACCGACCGTAAATATAATAATAAAATATGTACGTTGACATTGATTTATTTTGATAAGTTAGTTCGTAAGTTGCACGGATATAATTAAAACTGAATGAATAGGACTTGTATCGCATTGTATTCTTAGTTTTAGGATCCTAGAAAAAATTAAATCAAATCCATTTTCAAAAAACGTTTTTTGTATACCTTTTAGCAATGCAAACACATAACAAAAAGTAAAATCCTGTCTAAACATGATGGTCACGACCGTCAGCGGTGAGGAAACGACGCGAGCAGGAGGAGAGAGTAACATTTAATATTACAAAGGAACAGTCTTCCAACGAGCTATCGGTAGTCAGCCTTTGGTTTCAATCTCGTGTGTAGATTGCATGAGTTTGGTCAGATTGGAATCATCTATTCTGAAAATAACTTGCCACTATAAATCATAGGTTTGATTGGTAGCTTTCCTCTGGGGCAAAGTGACGGTGAAAATGCACACCGCGCGAAACGCGTCTTCTTGCCCCTACTCTGAATTGGACGACTTCTTCCTCATCCAAGGCTCGAACACGGCTCAATGAGAGCTAAGAGGTTTTAGTCGATTCAAGTCCGACATGCCCAACTTCCCGTCCCCAAAGCCTGTGGAAAAGACCGACTTTTTCCTCCAAAAAAAAGCGGCTTTCTTCATATTAAAAACAACTACCAGGTGCGGGCTCAGCGATTTCAACTGATTCGGGTGTATGGACCGGAGGTGAAGGACCCGCGGGCTGCGAATCACCGCATGCGCGCCGCAGACCTCGGAACTTGGAGATGGTGATGAGAGGATCACATACCTTCCATCTACGAGAGTTGCAAGTCGCCGATCTTGATATTATGGGTAAGTGTTAAATACCACGCAACGAAAAGCTCTGCTTCTATAAGTTTTACCAGACTAAACGAACTGCAGAGTGATTTGACCTTTCAAAAATAACTTTTACAATATTAAATTTAATTGAAAATTAACTAGACATTTAATTAGAAATCTTAACAGCAATCATCATTTCAGTCTTTTAAATATTCCAGATGACGCAGTAGTTACGGGCCACGCAGTAATCCCTCTTCCAAAGCTACCCAGTTCCTTCGATAGTGAGCCCTCGCCAGATTATGAAGCACCGGCTCCAATCTACGACCCGCCTTCGCCAATACTACCCAAGCCTATTCAGATACCGGAATTTGAGCAAACGCAGAACTCCCATATGTCAACTCTGGATAGATACAGGAATAGAACCAGACCAAGTACAATACAGACAAGCTTAGAGGAGGAAAAGTTTGTTCGTGATAGGGCCCAGCCCGAAAAATTGAATAAACAGGTCAGTTACTTAAACGTTCTCGTATTTTACCGCATATGCCTGTGAAGTGTAATTGAGATTTCGACTAAATGTTTCAAATCGCGTTGAGCCATCGCGTCTTCTACCGGTTTATTGATGCCGATACCATCGTCCCATAATAGCACAACCCTATTCAAAAATGAGCTTCAGCGGGCTCTGACTATTATGCCATCACATTGCTATCGCCGACCGGCATTTAATAATGGTAGGGCGTACCGTGAGCCCCATGAGCAGGTACTGTTACATATGCCCCTCAATAATAAAGCAATATAAATAATAATGCAGACTAAGGCATTCTTGAATGCATCGTCTCTATGTAAAGACGATTTATTACTAAAGCGCGGCAGAACAGATTTGGCTTGAGAAGCGGAAACACACATCGTTTGTACTATTCCTTTTATAAAATAAACTCAATGCAGTCACAGTGTCATTTTTTTAAAAGAGCTCCTGGATCCACCCCTTAACAGTACCACCATCCTATTTGTGCCGCGAAACAGTCATGTGTTCCGGTTTGAAGAATGGGACAGTTGTTACACAATCCATGTCTCAAAATGGGTGGTGGTCTTCACGTGTAATATTTATCCGGCTCCGGAAACCACTTAACGCCGTGTAAGTCGCGAGCCTATCTCTGTAGCATAAATTAATAAGGCAAGGCTTATTTAAAGCCGCTTGACCGAAAATAAAATGTCTGCTCTAAATTAACAAGCATTTACTTAATTAATAATTAGCATTAATTATCAAGCCTTTGCTTGATTCATTCATTCATTGATTCATTTTCATCTCAATTTAACCAAATTTCTTCACATCAATTCAGAACTCGTTCGTGAAATCATCTAGCGGAGTGCTGTCTCCGACGACCATTAGTTCGAGCAAAGAATCTAGTCCCTCGTGCAAGAGTGAGGCGAGTCACTTTGGTAACAGCAGCGCTTGGCAGAGCCACGCTGCTGGAGAAGCTATGGCTGCCAGGTAGAGAATATTAGAAATCCTCAATCATTTTTCAGTAATCACATATATTACTGGTGGTAGGACCTCTTGTGAGTCCGCACGGGTAGGTACCACGACCCCGCCTATATCTGCCGTGAAGCAGTAATTCGTTTCGGTTTCAAGGGTGGGGCAGACGTTGTGCCTATAATGAGACTTTAGAACTCATATCTCAAGGCGGGTGGCGCACTTACGTTGTAGATATCTATGGGCTCCAGTAACCACTTAACACCAGGTGGGCTGTGAGCTCGTTCACCCATATAAGCAATCAAAAAAGGTAAATTGTGGGTGCTATGTCTGCAATGAAGCAATTTGATATCTGGTTCAAGGACGTTAGTCTAATTTAATTGAAATTATCCTGATCTGGTGTAATCCAGTACGGGTAAGTACCAACGTCCTGCCTATTTCTATCGTAAATTGTCAAATGTTCCGGGTTGAAGATTAGAACAGTAAAGATTGATACTTCGGCCTCAATTATTAAAGTAGAGTTTTCAAATTCACGTTATAATGCCAAGTGGGCTTTGACTTCGTATAGCTATACCACATTTTAAAGTACATAAATATATATTTTTTCTTAGATGGATGGACGAGCTCACAGCCCACCTGGTGTTAAGTGGTTACTGGAGCCCATAGACATCTACAACGTTAATGCGCCATGAGATATAAGTTGTAAGGTCACAAGTATAGTTACAACGGCTGCCCTACCTTTCAAACCGAAACGCATTACTGCTTCACGGCAGAAATAGGCAGGGCGGTGGTACCTAACCGCGCGGACTCTCAAGAGGTCCTACCACCAGTAAAAATAAAGGTACTTTTGAGTCAACATTTAGCAGGTGTCTCCTATCTATCTGCTTAACTCTTTGTGTCGTTTTTTTGTAGGTCCCAAGACGACGTGTCCATTGCTCTAAGTGTATCCAGCTGTGAAGATGACAAATCTAAAATAGAGAACAAGGAACCATTTAAACCACCTGAAGTAGAAGTACCAAAGAAAACAATCGTTATTATGGATGAAGCCCCGGTGCCACATCCGTTGCTGATGAAGTCGTTGACACTGAGTCAGCATGACAGCCTGCGAGGCACTATGATGAGTGAGCTTCAAACACGTTTATACACGACTAGCCGTACTCGCCCGTTTCGCTGGGCATTTAAAATGAACATTATTATTTATTGTCATTATTATTAGGGAGTCCAACACTCATATAAATATTAGCCTATCCATTAATTACATGTATTTTCTACATGAATACCAAGTTTCAAGTCAATCGGATGCACGGTTAAGTAGTTATAACGGAACATCCGTAAAAACCACTGTAGATTTATATATTAGTATAGATTTATATTTGTTTATTCATTAGGTTATTTATTCGATATTGCACACGGTCATATTCTAAAAAAAAAAGTGCAATTTATTAATATTACAGAAACGAGAGACACTCTTACCAAATATTTTTCACCTTCCATTGTTTTTTCTGCACTTTAAAATCTAATGTGCGCTTCCCAAATTTCCAGGCTCAATGACAAGTTCAAACTACAGCACCACAAGCACCTGCACGAATCAGAGCGTCGACCACCACAACTTGACTCTCACATTAGAAGAATCCAAATTCGACATGTCCGCCCTAGAGACGTCCACTCAAAGCTTATTGGATGACGAAACGTCTCCAGCGGACAGCCTCATATCTTCCACCAGCAACAGCGACTCGAATAACGAGCTGCACGTAGACAGGGACCCCCCTTCCATATCAAGCGCATATCAAACCTGTAACACGAAGACCAGAACTCCGGAGCCTGTTGCGGACACTCAAGATAAAGTTGATGGACAGGCTACAGAATGTGTAAAGGAGATGAAGTAAATAAAATTTTACTTGAGCTTATTTGATATTAAACACGAAGTAGTATTTACATTACTCAATTACTATACCAGTTTTAACATCGACCTGTGGGATCAAAATTGGTTTTTATTGCTTAGATGATGTTAAGTGGTTACTGGAGCCCATAGACATCTACAACGTAAATGCGCCACCCACCTTGAAATATGAGTTCTAAAGTCTCATTATAGGCACAACGTCTGCTCCACCCTTCAAACCGAAACGCATTACTGCTTCACGGCGGAAATAGGCAGGGTGGTGGGGAAGGGGGACAAAGCGGGTGGCTTCTTTAAAAAATATATACCGAAAATATCACATGAATATAATTAAAATTAATAATGAATCGTTGCCAAATTAAACATTAAAAAAGAATAGTACGCAAACTACATCTTTATTGGTGGAGCAAAACAATCTCCACTAAAAGCAGAGTTAGGGTCAGCGCAGACCGAGAGGAATAATCCCCGCGCGGTCTCGGGCATTTTCTTTATGGATCGCGTACGCGTACGACGCGGGCGCCTACTCAACACCGCACATCTTCGCACGCGCGAGTATTTTTTGTCGGGTTCAAGCATTTACGCACTTTATTTTTATAATTTGAAAGCTTATTTTCATGTGCGTTAATAAAATCCTCTCCGCTGCGCTCCGTTCTGTCTGCGCTGACGCTTAGAAACAGAACCGAATTTAATTAATCAAAAATTGCTTCGATGTGCGTTTGTAATAAAACGTGTTTGCAACCCAACAGTGAAATAGTTCAAAGCAACAGCGAGTCTGGTAGCAAGCACGCCACCCCCGACTCCCCGGGGACCCCAACACACGCCTCGGCCTCCCTGTCCCTGTCGGACGGACGAGATTTCTTTGACGACGAAATAGCAGACCAGCCCGCCTTGCTCTTCCGAAGTAAGTTTCTGGCAAATTAAATCGCAAAAAAATAATTTTGTTACTTATTGTAAGGCCGGTAAGAGTAACGCCATCTATCGCCGAACAGTCGAACGAATATCGAAGAATCTAGTAGCATCTAGAACGCTCGATAAGTACAACGCCATCTATTGTCAGATAGCGGAAACACACAGTACTAGTCTTTTGTGGAATATTCTCGACGATTCTAGGGATTTCGTCTCGAATATAAAAGCGTTGCAGAGATGGCACGCAGTTAGTCAGTAATCGGAACTACTCGAAGCGAAACAGCCAACGGATCACTTGAAGCGAAACGGAAGAAGCGAATTGAGAGTTTTAAAGTGTTTTTTGGGTGTTTTAAGTGTTCTAAATGTTGAATACAGTGTTAACTTGTAATTCGGTACAAATTTTATGTATCCCGAATCCCAGCGCATAACATTACGATATTCCATATACAATTTTTCTTTTCAAGTACCTACAATATTTTAAAGAAGATCGGTGCTCTTAATGACATCTTAAAACTTATACATTACAATTAAGTCATTCAATCGCGAATTTTTTTCAGCGAGTTTGTGGTCTTTTTAACACGCTTTTGGTATGGATTCTTTGAATGTCACTTTCACCGACTTTAAAACGTCTCATTAACTTCAAAATTTAACGCTTAAATACCGCTTCAAAGACCGATGACGATACAATAAGTTATTTTGAATAACCGGTGCGACGTGATAGCTCTCAGGGTTAGGCTGTCCACCGGAGCGGAGCGAGGCAGCGGAGCAGAGAAATATTAACCAATTAGGCTGCCTGTCCACCGGAGCGGAGCGAGGCAGCGGAGCGGGGAAGCGAGTGTGTGCGCGCACTCGCAGTGTGCCCTCGTAGTCCGACTAGTGCGTATGTAACCAACGCAATGAAGACGATGGATGAAAAACTTATTAGAAGTGTGAGAAAGTTTCCGTGCATCTGGAAGACAACTTCAGAATATTACAAATGCAACGAAACAAAAGATGCTGCGTGGGACCAAATAACTATTGAAACAAACATATCGGATGGTAAATAATGTTATGTATTTGTATCCAGTAATCTTTTTTTTTGAAGTAAATATTTATATAAGCACGCTTGGGGAGTAAGCTGTCAGGAAAAGTGTGATCGTATCATATTGGTGGTGGGGAGTCTGCTGGAGAATAATAACAACTTCACAACACCAACACTCAACAACCATTAAATATTTTTCTTTCTGCGTTTAGTCCATCACGTGGGTATGACCTCATACAGTTTTCCATTAATGGAAAAGCTTCGTCTCCTATAAATACGAACGGCATTTTAGCTCCACCTTGATACAATGGTATCGGCTCAGGTAAATTCAATCTCTTCTATTTTAGACTCTCACCGAAAATACTGTTATCAAAAATTCCTGCATCAGAAAATCTTCCCATAGATCCCATATCAACCATTATAATTTTCTTTCTGGCATCAGCTAAACATATCACTACAAATACTAAAGAAAATCTCTTTGTGTAGTTAAAAACGAAGACCCAGTCTTTGAGGGAGCCTTGATATATACATGCTTGCCATCAAGAGAACCTGTACAATTTTTAAATTGCCATAGTTCATCAAAATCTTTTCCGATTTCTTTCCAGTCGTTTTCTTTTGGTTGCGGCATGACAAGTGGTTGTAATACATTCCACAAAGCATCACAAACCTGATCAACAATTCTTGATACACTTTTTAATCCAAATCTGAATTACTCTCCCATCGTTGTAAATGACTGGACAGTTGCTAAATCCCGGAAAAAGAAACTTATATAATTAATTGTACTTCGCCTAAGTGCATGTAATATTATTTTTCCTAAATAGACCATGGAATACATTTGGGTGTTTGTTGATTTTTTCAGTTAAAACTGCCAAGGCGCGATGGAAACAACTGAGAGATAACCATCGAGATGCCTTAAAAAGACAAAATGCAACAAGAAGTGGACAGGCTAGAAAACAGCGAAAAGAATGGAAATATCAGAAAGCCATGTCATTTTTATTGCCTTACATGTGTAACAGAGACGGGTCATCTAATTTTGTGCCCTTGGACAACTCAGTAAGCGAAACTTCAAATCCGCCAAATATCGTTGATGAGAGTTCATGCGAATCATGCAATTTGTTGCCATCAAATTCAAATAATCTTCCTTCTGTTAATATCCCTAATGATTCAACAACTTCTGGGTCTATCCCATCCACATCCAAAAAAAGAAGAAAGAACGATGAAGTTCTAGAACTTTTAAAAGAAAATCAAGAACGCCGTGAACTGCTGGAACGAGAACGTATAGAAGTTAAAAACATGATGTTAGCCAGTGATCAATACGATGAAATAGACTTATTTTTTATTAATTTGGCTGCATCGACAAAAAAACTTCCGCATTATTTACAACTTCAAATTAAAAAAAAATGCTTTAATGCAGTAATGTCAGCTGAAGAAAGTAATCTTCAACATAGTTGGCATTCGCCGAATAATTATGGTTATTCTACAGACTCAACGTCTACACCAGATAATATCAACACTAGTATCGATACTCCTAGTGCTCCAAATGATATCAACACTAGTATCAATACTCCTAGCGCTTCAAAAATTCAAACAACTCAAGATATTGAAACATCTGCCGCAGAGCAAACAGGACCTAATGAAAAATGCGGACAACTTTGAGACATATCATGATTTTTAAATTAATATAACATGGCGTCGTATGTATACAAAAATAAAAGTTACTTTGATTTCAAAATGTGTACTTACTTTAAATATACTGCTAATCTTTCACACCTACTGATAGAATTTCTGTAATTTGTGTCTTGTTTCCGAATATATGGTTCAATCAGGGAGTAAAGCTCATGAAAAGTAGTACATCTTGAAACTGTATTAGAATTTTCGAAAGTTTCTTCATCAGCAGTTTGGAAAAAAGGAAAATATTGACTGTGTTCTGAACGATGTTTGATATGATTTCTTAACGAAAATCTATGTTTCCGTATAGAATTGTTCAAATGGTATATGGTAAGTAATTCGGTTTCTTCTGGGTCCATTTCTTCTTCCTCAAGCAAAGTAAGGTAATAATGTATTAACTTTTTCGATAACATGTCTGCTGTCACTGACATTTCGCGTATAACAAAACTAATCGCCCGCCGCCGGGAGCTCGAACTGACTCGTCGCGTAGGTAGCTCCGCTCCGCATTACTTACTCGCTCCGCTCCGCAGCCTCGCTCCGCTACGGTGGACAGACACAGTACGCAACTCCGCTCCGCCTTACTCCGTTTCTCCGCTCCACTGTCTCACTCCGCCCCGGTGGAAAGGCACCCTTATCGTGGCTAATTACATATCCGACCCAGGCGACCGGGCAACGCAAAGCCGCCATCGTCTGAAACATTACTTATCGAATCCGATAATGGCGGATGAGGATCCCCTGGATCTACTCTTGGTGCTTTTAAGCTCCTCAGGAAGCTATCACCGTCGTTATCAAACTTGTTCCCATACGGCGGTAGATTCTGCGAAGCACTGCTCTTGCTACGGCTAGTGTTAGCTAATATTTTCAGGTTGAGTCTATAACTTCACTTACCCGTCCGCGTGAAACTGGACTAGATTTCTTTCTAGATTTTCTTTTAAATAATGAAATGTTTTGTAGAAAATGCTGACGGCAGCCCTTCAAGCAAGGCCGTGGATTCAGAAAACAGCAAGCATCTCAGAAGGTCGAGAGAACGTATTACTTGCAGTCCGTTGGCGCAGAGGAATAGAAAAAGTAAGTCTCGTTTTATTATAAAACTTCTCCCTGCCCGTAAGTCATAGTAGGGTTGGGACATAATTTAAATTACTTACAGATTTTTCTTCCTATTTTTGGTACTTATATGTATTTATAACTTGCCCGATATTTGCAAATTAGGAGTCAGTGGGTAGTTTAAGATTGTGAATACAGTAAGGATGCTCTAACTGTGAATAAATGATGGAGGTGGATATGTAGATAATAACCGTTGTCGCACAATGGTAACTTTTTAATGACTATTTACTGATGGGAGAACGTCTTATGAGTCTGCACGGGTAGGTTTATATTTTTTTATTGCTAAGATGGGTGGACGAGCTCACAGCCCCCCTGGTGTTAAGTGGTTACTGGAGCTCATAGACATCTACGACGTAAATGCACCACCCACCTTGAGATATAAGTTCTAGGGTCTCAGTATAGTTACAACGGCTGCCCCACCCTTCAAACCGAAACGCATTACTGCTTCACGGCAGAAATAGGTAGGGTGGTGGTACCTACCCGCGCGTGGTGGTACCTACCCGCGCGTACTCACAAGAGGTCCTACCACCAGTAATATTGAAGCAAGCTTCATAGTATAACCAACGTACGATAAGTAGCCCGGGAGAAGTTATTAGAAAGTGATGTTTTTGATACAATGAATGATGGCGAGAGCGCAATGGATTTAATCAATAAATAACAATAACAATCAAAACTAGTTTGTGGACTTCGAAATGGCGGCGCTGAACGGACTCCATCCTTGGACACGTTGTCGAGTCTCGCCTCCGACGACCTCATGATGGACAATGACCTCGCACACTCCATAACCAGCCTTCAAAGCGTCGATGACTACATAGAGAGGTAAATCATTTATCTGCGTCATTATATAATGGAAGCATTAAAGAATAACCTAAGCATAACTGAAAAAAATAGTCTGTTTTTTTTTAGATATATTCGTTCCTAATAGATTTGTAAGCGTTGGTTCAATCGACAAAATTAAATGTATGTTTAGTAAACATTATCTATATATTATTATATAAGTATATAAAAATGAATTGCTGTTCGTTAGTCTCGCTAAAACTCGAGAACGGCTGCACCGATTTGGCTAATTTTGGTCTTGAATTATTTGTGGAAGTCCAGAGAAGGTTTAAAAGAAAAATATGAAATTGCTCTGAATTAAATAAAAATAAAAATTTTGTTTATATTATCCTTTTTTTGTTGTTTTAAGTTTATTTTATACAAAAGTTTAGGTATTTTATTTATCGATTGAGGCACTACGAAGTCTGCCGGGTTAGCTAGTTAGAAATAAAATAATGAATACGTAGTACAAATTTTCATTGGGACAGGTATATATATATATTCTAGTAAATTCCTTTTAATTCTATAGAGTTGTAGAGGGTGGTAGGTTAGGCACAGGATGTTACGATCGTATTGCCTATCCCTGGCAGGAAACAGAATCCTACTATCAATCAAGAGCTCATTTCTCGCGATCAATAAATACTATGTCTTCTGTGTTTAAAGGCCTTAGAACAGAATGATGACGATGATGATGATAATGGTAGTAAATAGCAATAGTTTGCATAGGTTGGACAGCTCCCTCCGCAGCGGCCTCAACTCTTTAGACGAGAGGCAACTACAGCAGGAGTTATCGTCATCAAAGTCTGCAGTGCGCCAATGGAGTCAACTCCTGGAACAGAGCAACATGTTGGACCGGCAGCTCGCCGCTATATCGCAGGGCATAAGTGCACCGGACTCGCTAACCGCAAGCAACAACAGTCTTACCAGTATTGGGTAAGTACGTTGAAAATTAAGTCGATATCTCTGTGTCTGTTTTTAGGTGTAACGTTCATAATCGTTGCTGTACTATACGTACCTACCAGACCTAGTAGACCTAGCGTCAGACAGGCCGTGACCTCGTTCAATAGAACCATTTTAGCCCCCTATAAATGATACCGTATGTTCCATGGGGAGTGCTCTGAGGAATTGTTCGAGATGATACCGGCGTCTCGTTTTTACCATCGCACCGGCCGCCACCGGAGTAGAGTTCATCCATACTACCTGGAGCCACTGCGGTCATCCACAGTGCGTTTCCAGAGGTCTTTTTTGCCACGTACCATCCGGCTATGGAATGAGCTCCCCTCCACGGTGTTTCCAGAGCGCTATGACATGTCCTTCTTCAAACGAGGCTTGTGGAGAGTTTTAAGCGGTAGGCAGCGGCTTGGCTCTGCCCCTGGCATTGCTGAAGTCCATGGGCGACGGTAACCACTCACCATCAGGTGGGCCGTATGCTCGTCTGCTTACAAGGGCAATAAAAAAAAATACAAGTGTATGTAATGTTTAAAAAGGTCTGAATAGCAATGAGTTTATTTATTTAAAGTCATAATTTGGAAAACACCAAGAAGTCCCTCACCCCTTCTAACCTTTAAAATGTCAGACGCAAAAAACAAAATTGGAATTGAAAATAATAGGCTCTGTTGTGATCAAATGTGAATCGTTAATGACATCGTACTTAATTCAATGTAAAGAGAGCCCAAAAAACAATTATTCTAGAGGACACCGATTCTCATTACTATGTTAATAATTTCTACATATCTTTTTATTAATTTACTAGCTAACCGGGCACACTTCGTAGTGCCTCAATCGATAAATAAAAGACCTAAGCTTTTGTATAAAATAAACTTTAAACAAACAAAAGGAATCCGTCCGACGGGGGACACATCAAAGGAAAAACAAAATTGTTATTTTTATTTAATTCCGAGCATTTTCAAATTTATTTAACCTTTTAAACCTTCTCTGAACTTCCACAAATAATTCAACACAAAAATTAGCCAAATCAGTCCAGCCGTTCTCGAGTTTTAGCGCGACTAACGAACAGCAATTCATTTTTATATAATACTAGCTGACCCGGCAAACGTTGTGTTGCCTTAAATAAGATTTCTACGGAAATTCTACTCTAGAAAAAAAAACCCTCATTTAACCACATAATACCTCATTATATAAAAAAATATATATCCAAAAAAATTAAATAAAAAATAAATGTTTGGGGTGGACAACCCTTTTCACTTAGGGGTATGAAAAATAGATAGTAGCCGATTCTCAGACCTACTAAACATACTATTGATACACAAATAAAACCAAAAAACATGGCTGAAAAATGTATAGTGAGTAGGACAGGAGACCGGCTTTGTCCTCATCCCTACTACGTGATATTTGCTGGATAAGAGGTGACACCTGGCGCAGATAAATGATCGATTGATAGTTGATCCGTAGTCGACCGGCGCGGGCGGGAGATCAAATTCAATTTGAAAAAAAACATAATTAAAGGAACTTGAAATTATAAACTCTGAATAAGAATTTATCATCCTACAATTATAATATTTGATTGCCATCTTGCAACCTTATTGCGGATCTGTGCATAGAATAAAAAAAATATTAATCGGGATGGAAAAATAGGGGTTGATCGTATAAGAGTGAAAATTGAGAGTAATATGATAATTTTTATTTTAAGTCATGACAAAACAAAATAAAAAACTTGCCAAAAAAATTAAAGTTTATAATTAACAAATAAAAAATAGGGGTAGATCTTAGAGGGGTGAAAATTTCAGAGTAATATGAATTTTTTTTATTCTACGTCATGACAAAATAAAAACAAAATTCTCGCAAAAAAATTTAAAGTTTTTAATTAGCTAATAAAAAATAAGGGTTGATCGTAGAAGGATGAAAATTTAGGGTTGTATGTATTTTTGTATGTTGTATCATAAAAAAATAGAAATTAAAAATTTTGTCTAAAAAATAAAATAAAAAATTTAGGGGTGGACTACCCCTAACATTTAGAGGGATGAAAAGTAGATGTTGGCCGATTCTCATAGATACTGAATAAGCACTAAAAATTTCATCAAAATCGGTCAAGCCGTTTCGGAGGAGTATGGCAACGAAAACTGTGACACGAGAATTTTATATATTAGATATAGATAGAAGATAGATAATTCTGGATATCGTGTAAACTAACGTCATCTGATTAAAATCGACTCACATCCTAAACACTCGAAAGAATCCCAAAATTTAAGCTTTACGTCTTGACAATGATCAAATGGAAAGTGAGTAATTTTGAAAACAATTGAAAAACGTAAAAATCAACACAGTCGCTATTACGAGCTATACGTCAACATGTAATCAAATACCAATGCACATAAACAAGACTGTTCAATTATTGTGTATTCATAGAACAATGAACAAAAGACATGTTGACAGTAGCGACAAAATGCAAAGAATTGAGGCCAACACGCGTATTCAGTGAAGAATATACAACAACAAGAAACCGATTAGGCAGAGATTCCAAGGAGAGCCACTACCTTTTCAAATATGGATGTGACTGGTATCTATCTCTGTATGCGGCGTTCTCGGGAAAACGTTCACTAGACCAAAAATGTCAACCTAGTTTTAGTAGAATCTACAGATTTCTCTGTACTCACGACGAATTAGAAAATAGCATTTTTTGCGACTTAGATCGCTTATATTCGCGTTCAGAAATATTATTATTTTATTCATTCTCTATGACAAATTTCTTAAAAAAAAAGGTTTCTCTAGAAAAATCTAGAAACTCCTAAACTAATTCAAGTTTTCCTGTTCACTTTGTTTATTCTTAAATTATTGTTTTTTTTTTGTTTACTATGATAGTAACTAGTTGCGGCTGCTATATTTGTTGTAAGCAATTGGTGACTTGACAACTGTTAAATGTATTGACTATTGAAATTGCTTGCACATTCTATGTCGTACGTTGATAGCATGACCTGTAACCTTCTTTGATGTGGCAGAAACAACTATATCAAGCACTGACAGAATCATATAACTAAGAACTCATTTAACATCAATGAACGTTCCAACCTTTTTCTTCAAGCGCATTAATGTTTGAGTCGCATTCAGTTACCTTAGCGGTTGCATGCGAATGGAAGGCATTGGAAGGTTCGGCATAACGCGTAATAAATATTTAATGACTGTGAGTGTTAAATTAACCTTTGTGATATCATGGGTAGCGCGAGTAGTCTGATAAAAAAATATATTTAATGTAAATGCTGATAGCCTTGAGAGGCTATTTCTTTCGCTTGGCGTGTAGGTAAGCTCACGGGGCTCTAACCAGGAGTGTTGCTATCACTGGCCCTACTAAGAGCAGTGCTTCGCAGAATCTACCACCGGATCTGGCAATAAAGTTTAAGAGCTGAACTCTTTCTTCGCTAGTAATAATCCCAACACGGTTTTATCATTACAATATCGTCAATTCGCACCGAAATCAAAATATACGAAACACAAACAAACATTGACCAGCAAAACAGACTTTCGTATTTTATGTGTGTGGATCGTAACAAATCTTATTAACAGGAAATGTTATGCGAAAGCTATTTGAATGAAACGAGAACAAATTGCGTGAAATTTAATCAATTGAAACTCGATTATGTGTTCACATAAAATATTACGTATTACATATTTTGCTATTAAAGTTTTGCTTAAATTACGAAATAAATAATCATCATAAATATGGCTTTATGTACAGCTTAGGTATCTGGAATTATTTTAACCGACGACATGCTCTATTATTATCGTTTAAATTCTAAAGCTTTTAAGGTCAACTTAATCACGGCTCAAGTTTCTATTTATTGCAGTAAATGTGGGCCCAAGGTTGGTCCAAATGGTTATATTACGTCAACAATTTAGGAAACTACTGAAATTATCTGGCATCAAATAATCATAAATTAATTTTTACATAGACTGTAATGAATCCAGCAAACAAAAGTACATGTCATATTAATGTTATTTGATAACTGCACATACTGCGAACTGAACTAGATCTATGTTGTGGAACCGTTACAGACTTAGATCAAAGTAATTAAGTGGATAGTCGGTACGTGTAGACCTCCGTGTACAACAACAATGCACAAACACAACAATAGACATCCTATCGCCTTCTAAAATTCAATGCCTGAGATGGGATTTAGTTACAGAATAACCAGTATCATTTCTCACGTAATAAACCTAAAACAATCTCTATTTTCTGACGAGCCTAACTGTATTCCAATCTGAATCTGTGTGACGACGTTCCTTTGGGTCTTCGGTGCGCAACTAACTGTAAAACTATAATAAATCAAAGATTACGACTGCCCAAGTGACAGCTGCCGAAAATCGGCGGCGATTACGAAATGACGAAACTGTCAAACTTAACCGAAGCGGCCGTGTTTCGTAACATTTGCCGCGCTGTACGAACGCAGAATTTTCAAGGTAGATTTTACGGAGAGCTTTGTGTGTCGAAAGGTCCTTGCTCCATGAGGTAATCAGATAAAGCGAGTGGCGCAGCTGCTCCGGGGCTTCGCTTCGGTTCATCTCTCGTTGTGCCGGCGTCCGCGTGCCAGCATTGCCAGAGTGTTAGTCTGTAACTCGGCGCGCACGCGATCGTACGTAATAGGGCACCACACGTGCTCAACTCGCCCTACGCAGATTTCGCTATACGATCGAATTTATCTTCCGAATTTTAATACTTCGATTAAAGGTTCACTGTACGCTTAGAATCACATTATTGATTGTTATTGAGACTTGTTTATACTGTGGCTTAGTGAGAAACTGTTGTTTAGTGTTTTCCTGAGAATCTAAAAATAAGGGTAAAGTTTGAACTTGATACTTATCAGGTTTACCGTAAATTATACACTCAATTTGGGCATTAAGCAGGGCGATGATAGATCAATTAATCTAATTAGGATTAAATGTCTGAGCAGAGCTATTTTACTTAACCTATTTATTATAATCGTTTTCAACTATTTGGATGTTTCAATTGAACAGAACGTAAATTGCTGCTCTTAAAATAGCTGAAATTAATTATCATGGTTCATTGACACGCATTGCATTTTAAATAACAGCAACAAAGGATTTCGTTCCAGTAGGTATATATTATGCTCTTCGGTCCGGTGATAAAAATATAACAACATTGGAAAGTGTAGAAGATCATGTAATGTTTGTGATGTGCGGAAATAATTTATTTATCCTAGAGAAACGTGCAAATACGGTATAACTTTAAATTTCTATAGCAAAAAGTATAGCAATTGCAAAAGTTTCAATGGGAAGAAGCCGTGTATGAATTGGTTTTGAATTACCTATTAAAGTAAGTGGATACTTTAATTGGGTTCATGAAATGTGCGTGGATAGTGCAGTGGTGTCTACTAAAACACATTATATTATAGTGAAAACAGCCGATAATTTTCAATTTCCAAATATGTAATCTGATTCTTAAGTCCGTTTGCTAAATAATCGCCTAACATCGGCGTTGCTTAATCTATTGATCTAGGAGTACTCCCATATACGAAAAATCTATTTATTGAAGGTATCTGTAAACGAATTGCTATTCGAGTATCGACAACGAACTGATACTATTTCTCATATCAGCTATCACACGTAATCAGCTAAAGTAGTGCATCGTATGATTCATGGATTACTCCGTTATTGTTTTTATCCATCCAGCCTTGCTATACAAGATACAATCCAATTTTCGATCTTAAAACTGACGTCAGAAAGTTGATAATTCCTTAATTTGTTTTTGGTATTCCATAAAACGCCCCTAGTTTTGGGCACGCTGCGCAAAATGGAATTGTTGTCTGAGCCGGTTTCCATGGCAACGTTGAATAGATTATTAGTCCTTTTCTGCGTAGTTTCCGACCCATCTCGCTTAATTCTTTTATTACATTTAAAAAATTTCAAATGTAGTTTTGTAGAGAAATTCTTGATTAAATGTCTAGATAGCAGTGTCCGCGGTTTCTGACTTAATTAGTGATGTTGTTTGAACATAGAGTGTTTTAGATATTTTTTTGGTGCGAAAAATCTAGTTCACGCATACACCGCAACCGTTGTTTGTGCTCAGCACACATTTGTTTCATTCGGTATTCATAAATTTTCATTGTGGTTAATTTTTGTTACACAGCCCATGAATTTTTGTGTGCTCATATAAAATTTTAGTTTAAATTATTCATATTTGATTTTAATTGGCTATTTTTTTATTGCCCTTGTAGGCAGACGAGCGTACGGCCTACCTGATGGTGAGTGGTTACCATTGCCCATGGACTTCAGCAATGGCAGCAGCAGGAGCAGAGCCAAGCCGCTGCCTACCGAAAGCCGAAACCCGGAATATTACCAAAAATCATAGATATCACAATGCCGTTATCCACTTCGAGACTTGAGGTCTATATCTCAATGGTATGGTGATTATGCAAATCATAGTTTGTGTGGGCTTGATTATTATTATAAGGTGTTCTACAAGTATGTATTTCAAAATAATAATTGGTACTTTGCTGTATGTACCACCGGTACAGTCGTATCGCTCAATACAAGAGCACCTGGCGTGTTATCTTTTAGACCACGACCACTTTGTATTAATAACTTATTATCATAAAGGTACTACAGTACAGCCAAACTTGCACTTAAATTATAGTTAATATTAAATCCTTATTAATATCATGTTTTTAATAACTAAGGCAGGATACCGATTTTAGAGGCAAACCAGCTGACTTTCAGCTGTTCTCTTTCATATTTATCGCTTTATTTCAGTCATTTGTTTTGCTTTTTGCTATAAACATACAGAAATTATAGTAAAACTAAATCATAGAGTAGCAAAGGCTACTCCGACATTTCAACTAGGCTCTTCTTTCCTCATTGTAACGTTATAATCTCGCAGGCAGATATAAATATACTCTACACACGTTCACGAAGGACTTCCATGATGAAAGAATTGCATCGTGTGATAACAATCATAACTATAAAATTTAAAGATTAAAAGATTTTTTTGATTTTGGATTGTTTTTTTTTTATTGATTAGATGCTTAGATGCTTAGGTGGACGAGCTCACAGTCCACCTGGTGTTAAGTGGTTACTGGAGCCCATAGACATCTACAACGTAAATGCGCCACCCACCTCGAGATATAAGTTCTAAGATCTCAGTATAGTTACAACGGCTACCCCACCCTTCGAACCGAAACGCATTACTGCTTCACGGCAGAAATAGACGGGGCGACGGTACCTACCTACCCGTGCGAACTCACAAGAGGTCCTACCACCAGTAAAAATTGTATTGTATTGGTATTTGGATTGTATTGTATTGGTATTTATATTTATTTATATAGTTAGGATTTGCTACCAAATTTTAATATACATACTCAGAATTCGAGATAATTTCATAACAGCTGCGTTATGACAAGTTTTTTAGAAGTCTAGATTTTGCTTTGAATCTTAGATATTCTAGTTTGCTTTGCGATTTGTGAATGAATGATGAAATGCATGCAAATAAATGGACGTTGTAAAATTCTTTGAGCAATATAAACGATCGTCTTTTGATAAATACATTGAAGTTTATGCGCAAAAGTGATTCAAGAGCCTGCTTTTTTTTCATTCACAGATTCATTCAAATCGGTCGCAGGCAACGGTATTCTTTTAATTTTAGTAATTAATGATCTTTTCGCGTAGCTTTCTTTTTTGAATTTCTTTACGTACACTCTCAAAAATAAAGTTTTTCTCTTTGTTTTTTTTCCACTGAATCATAATATCATTAGCCTTATCACAGTTTTGCTTGTGTACTGTAATGACATCGTTAACAGAACTACATCTCGTCTAATGTTTATTGTTTTAACTTTAATGTTCGGTAAATATTGTATTGTACTTTGAATGCTCGTGTCTTGTGTCTTCTGTTTAGAAAATATTGTTTCCATTTACAATTTTATAAAGACGAAAACTGACGACGCTACTTGCATTCCTAATATTTTGTACCAAACGATGTCTCAAAACTTCACTTAAAAACCAGAGATGCACAAACCCAGACATAGTTAAGTGGATTCAATCTTGTTCTATATACAAAAACATAATCTTTTATAATAATTAATACAATAATTTATAGAAAAGTAAACGCAAATTCTTATGTTTTTTTTTTTCCATTATTCATTTTAAGTATCATACAAAAAAAAAGAATAATTATCTAACGCTCATCAAAACAAAGAGACCGGATAAAATGTCGTGAGAAAATTTAATAATTGGATTTTCGAAATCTTAAGATTCGCTGTAAAACGCAATCGATTGACGAAACAAATAACCGCTAAATTACGAATTGCGTTACAGTTTTTATTGTGTCACGAAATCGTTTACATTAAACCTTATTACAATATTAATATATTGTACTTGAGTTTTTGAACAAATTACCGATTAACACGTTTGAATTGCGTATCGTTTTTATATATCTGTCTATTATTTACTTTCTAGTCACCTGATTTCTAATAAATCTTGTTATATATTCAGATAGCCTCTAGCTCTGAGCTCATCATTAGAGCTAAAAATATTCGAATCAATCGAGGAGCTGAGATTTCTCGGGATTAGGATCACAGGCTTAACGCAAAATGGCGCAAGTAGATGAGGTCAATGACGTAAACAAACCGTCCAAATCTGTTTTGGAATTGTGTTATGTTTAGTAGTAGTCTGTTAATTTTCAGTCCGATTTGAACGAAGGTAAATCCTCAGCTAGCTTAGCCCATCGATAGTCATCATTGGGCCACATAATACGTATCCAACCAAGGCATTGTAATTACGGTCATCTTTCAAACTAGAGAAGTGCTTGTTTCGCGAAAGAATTAGAATAAAAAGTAGATGTAAAAGAAAACAACATACGTCCTATGTGTTGAGATCTGAAGTTATACCATTAGTTAGAATATATTAATATATATATATATATATATATATATATATATATATAAACTGACCGTAGGGCTTGTAGTGCGCGGGTAGGTACCATTACTCTGCGGTGAAGCAGTACCTAACGTTTTCCGGTTTGTAGGGGTTATTTTCCCCTACCTATTCTAGTGACCTCGAGGGGTCATACTAGATTCACCATGCGAGTAGGTGCTAACACTAGCCCTAGCAAGAGCAGTACCTCGCAGAATCTACCACCGGATCGGAAACGCGACCTACCGTGAAGATCCGGCGCGAAACTCAGTGGGCTAGGTTTGAAGGGTATAATAGAACTGAGACTTAGAGCTCATATCTCAAATTGGTTGGCCTCATTTATGTTGTTGATATCTACGGAATCCGGTAGGTAACCTCTAGGCTCGTTCAGCCTACCAATAAAAAAAGTAGGTCATTTTCTTCTTTAAAAATACATAATTATATTCTGAACACCGAAGCAAAGAATATTTAATGTAACTACGTAATATGAGTATCTGTTTCTAAACAAAGGACATTGCAATCTTGCATTTGCTCAAGTTACATGTATAAAAGATAGTACAATTGTGTAAACACATTATAAAGTATTCACCTATAACAGATTTCATTTAACTGAAAAACATTTCATCAAGGTAAAACTGTTTTGTCATCAGCGCAATGTTACTTAATTATATCACATATTTAGAAAAAGATTAATAATAATTTAGAAGTTATACGTGCAAACATTTCTCTCACATGTAACCAAGTATTGTAATCTGACAAACCAAAGCTTTCTTCAAATGTAATAGAACGAATCCCTAATCTTCTAAAGGACAGGGTTATTAAAATTTGAAATAATTTTGAATACATAACAGAATTTCTAAAAAGTATAGTAGTTTAATACCAAGGGTTCAGAAGTTTTAATAGTCAATAATAATATTTTAATGCACATAAATATATTAATGAGATTCCTTTCTTATGATCTTCGAAAGATATTCAAAATAAAATACGTGGATTCAATTTCATTTAATTTGTTGAAATATGGTTGGGTTGTCTTAAAATAAAATGAATTAGGTATATTTCTTTCAGAAACCTACCTTTGAACAAATTTATATTTCAAAACGACCTAATTTTAGAGTGTATCCAATTAAGAGTCGCAGTGTTCGAATGTTTTTATTTTCGTATCGGTTTTAGAAGTGTTGAAATCTAAGTGTTACATTTCACTCTCAAAGACACACGCAGATGCTCTAATATCACAAATAAAATGAAAACTTTAAGCAAATCTCTTGTTAAGCTAACGTTTTTTCTATTCATGTTTCTATAACTTCCCATATATCATAAATGTTATTTATGTTTAACTTAGAATGCTACAGGAAACTACGACCGCAATACGTTATTTCAAAACTAATTTGTCCTAATAAAAATTATATAACATTGTAGCGAACCTACATTAATATCATTCATTATAAATCATTCACTAGGTCTTAAACCAGTCATAATATTGATTCACAAAATTCGCTTCCATCGCTGTGCCTGTAAAAACCGTTGTACTTTGTATAAATATTAATAAACACCCAGCAATAGTGATAGTGTTTATAATTCACAAGAACCCAAAAAACTACAGTCCACTCAGTGAATTCAACATCAAACAAACATAAGTATCAATGGCAGGTTTTCAGCGTAACTATCACCAGTAAACGAACGACACAGAAATAACCCGCTTTTCATTGGTGGAACATTTCACAGATGTATTCTAACCCAACTGAGACTTAAATCATATTAGTAAAGCTGAGAAGTATCATTTGCGTTACAATGAAGCATCTAGTTTTTTTTTTTTATTGCTTAGACAGGTGGACGACCTCACAGCCCACCTGGTGTTAAGTGGTTACTGGAGCCCATAAACATTTACAACGTAAATGCGCCACCCACCTTGACATATAAGTTCTAAGATCTCAGTATAGTTACGACGGCTGCCCTACCCTTCAAACCGAAACGCATTACTGCTTCACGGCAGAAATAGGCAGGGCGGTGGTACCTACCCGTGCGGACTCACAAGAGGTGCTACCACCAGTGCACAGTGTAGTTAGTCATTATGTGCCTTGAACTTTGAAACTGCTTTCAAAAATCTAAGATACAGGCTACTTAGTTTGAGATTCACTATTACCTACTTTTAGCGCGTACAGATAGTGTCAGATAGGCACCACAGCCTTGCCTATTTCTGCCGCAAACCGACAAAAAGCGTTCATTCAGTTAGTAAATAACTATAAAACTCCTGCGCTGACTGCTTATTATTTGTTTGTAAATAAATATATTATATTGAAACTTTTGTGAATTACGGTAAACACTTAAAATCTACACAAAGAAAAACCGGCCAACGCCAATACCCAAGCCAGACCAGTTAATCAAAACACATTATAGTACTACTGGTATATGATGGATCAAAATTGGATTGATAATGTTTGATCTAAACACTCATTAGCATTTCCTGTCAAAATTAATTTTCAGGATTTTCAGTAGTAATCGATTCCTTAAAAAAATAAAACGTTAGTGAATTGTTTTTGGATAACAGTGAAGTGATTGTTGTTGTGATGACACTGGCGAAAATGGAAAAACCAAGCGTGGTATTGGAGAAGGAGGCGCCTGTCAAAGGCATTGTGGCCCAAGTGGTCACTATGCTCAACGGCCAAGCACAAAGGTATGTACACAAATGAACAGGTTTTTTAAGTTAAAGTATTAACACAGGACAGTGACATAGATTACTTTTATATCCCGAAAAAACATCTCATTTCCACGTGTAACGACTCTGACCCATTTCCATTTGACCAAGCAGACGAAGCTGCGTGTAACAGCTTGTAATTTATAATATATATATTTGTAATATCTGCGTTTGTGAGTTTTTAAACGTTTTTAATAGCTTACATACACATACATGATGTTTGATTATTTGTATGTAACGGAATCTTTGAACGTTATTTTCATCGACTTGAAAACATTCCATTAACTTACACTTCAAAAAGCATAATTATACAATAAATAAAAATATCGAATGGAGGCCACGGATGGGTACCAGGAGCGTGGGGCGTCCTCCAACCGGGTGGACTGACGACTTAGTGCGCACGGGGGGAAGTCGTTGGATGCGGAAGGCGGAGGATCGCATTATGTGGATGGCATTGGGGAAGGCCTATATCCAGCAGTGGGCAGATTAAGGCTGATGATGATGATTATTATAACTTCTCAACAGTTTTTATTGATATTTTAGGCAGGTAGGATATTTCTCATAGCGCCATTAACGTACGATATTTGTAACAACAATGAGTTTTTGTAGAAAATTATTACAATAATATTTATTACCTTCTAAGCTCGCTTACGGTCTTTCTTATGATTTACGTTTGCTTATGGACATCAAAAATGTCTTCATGGTTTGTATTCGGACCAGAGTTTATCTAAGCATCACATCAAATGTTCTTAAAGAAGTGTTGTTAATTATAAGTGCACACTTAAAGAAGTGGTTTTAAAACAGCTAAGCGGGGGGACAAAGATGCTCTATGTCCCTCCTGGAATTTCTTGGCCCCTAGACTATACCAGATTCTGTGAAGATTTTCTAGGTCCACTTATAAGATAATATGTTTGGTCTAACAAAAAAGCTACATGGTCTATCTCATACATACGTGAGTTTCGTACAAGCGTTTACTGAAGCTAAATGTATCTTTCTCTAAGGGCCCATGAGCGACCGATCGGTCGGCCTTAGACTCATTAGGGCTCAACAGTTATAACGTAACTCTACCTCGTTGTATTTACTGAATAAAATTAATAACATTCGCCGTGAACTATACGTAGTTATCGAGGTCAACGCTCCCTTGATTAAATAAACACTGTTTTTTTTTTTCGTACTACAAATATTTTACAACATAATAATAATGCTGTGTGGTTATCATCGCCCATGGACATCCGCTATTCCGGATGCTAACTTTTTGTTTGCGGCAGAGGGCCGAATCTCATACGAGGTGTCCGTGTCAGAGCCAGCCTGTCGGGTCAGAACGGGATCCACCACCAACCGCGTGGCACGGCGCCAAGAGGAAAGGGGAATTCTCCCTCCAGTTCCGCTGCTTCCTCCTTTAACGAGATGGTGCACCTTTTACGAGATCCGTTTTCTTTTACGATATGGTGCCCCCGCAGAAGTCGAGCAGTGCCTGCCAGGACAGGTCGCTATCGAGCATCGTAACCACGACGGTTGGCAGCGATAGGTCCAGCTCTATGTCTGCGACGAAGACACGGCGCTGTTTTGCAAAAGCGGCGCAGTACGCGATCGTGTGCTCCGCCGTGTCCTCGTCGCAGCCACTGCAATGGTGGCAATCCGACGTCTGCTCCCTCCGGGCGACAATGTGCAGGTAACGCCCAAAAGCAGCCGTATCCCGTGAGTATCTGCGTCGCCCAGAAGGTGAGATGTCCTCGGTCGCGTTTCACCCAGAGTCGAAGAGAATCGATACCGGATACTGATGCCGCAACTCATCACGACTGTCAATTTAGTGGACGCTTAAGCAATGCTAGTGTAACAGCACTTCATGTTCTGATAAAATCTAAAATCTAATCTCAATGGTTTCATTTTATCTATACTTTAGTTACTTTAAAGAAAATTTTGAATTCCGGTGACGCTGATATGGTCTCTAGACCATCAGCTTAGCTAAGAAAAAGAAAATTTTACCTTATAATAGTGAAATAATGTGATTTAAATTTAATAAGCGGCATTGCAACCAAACCTTTTTAAAGATTGTAATATTTTTATCATTACAAAATATTCGCCATACATTAAGCACGACACCACCGTACGACCGACGCGACGTGATGTATTAACTCAACCAATTATATTAAATTGGATATTTTTGTACTACGTGTTTCTCGGACATGTATTATATAAATTCATTAAAAAAAGGAATGACTCGCAATTAAACGTGATCATAAGATGGAGACCTTTCATTATATAATGCGGTGAATATTTTTTTTGCTTAAAATTGATGTCAAGAACCGTTAGATGAATCTCGCGGCTCACGAAGCGAATGACGCCGAGCAATGTACGTGGATTTATCTTGCTACTGATCTTAAAGGTGATGTTAGTCTTTGTATTCGCACACGATTTTAAACTATTCAGATTTTTTGCTGTTTTAGATCACTAATTTTCAACGCCTGCATCGCCACACTTTTGTACACCGCCAAAATTTTTAAATTGTGTCGTTAAATAACATAAAATGCGTTAAAATGAATGGAAAGCCCTTACACATACATATGTGCATGTTTTAAAAAGAAAATATAGAACTAATTTTATTAGAAAAGGATATTAAAATCCGGAAAACTTTGAATAAATATTCTTCTTTGTGTACCTTCAAATTTTAAAGTCGTTACATGTGTGACAAAATAAATTGGGAATTAATATAAAATAAAACATAAAAAAACATCCGGTCCTAAAAACCTTTCGTGTTTCAGAATATCTAATATTTGAAAGAAAATAATTAGTTGAAATATTTTTCTTTATAGAAAAATATATAAAAATACATTAACTTTGGTTTCGTGTCACTGTTTGAAGAAGAGACGTATCTCTTGCGCTTTTTACTTTTATATCTACATTCTTCGGAATAACAAAGCAGCATTTGGCCCTTTTTTGAAAGCGCTTTTAAAGTCGGACGACTATTGAATCAATTTCATTCAGTGTCAGCTCAGCAATACATTCGTGGACTACAACAAAAGGTCAAAGCTTCCTCACATAATACTGCCATTTTGTTAAAGGGCCACAAGCGTCTTTTGTATATTAAAATTATTATTACATTATGAATGTATTTATGTATGTATGTATTTTCAAGGTGGGTGGCGCATTTACGTTGTAGATGTCTATGGGCTCCAGTAACCACTTAACACCAGGTGGCCTGTGAGCTCGTCCACCAATCTAAGCAATAAAAAAATAATATTCTGGACGCATATTGTACGTTTGCTACTGTTTGGACTGTTTCTTAGTTTTTCTAATGCGTGTGTTGGATGATGAAAGACTCGTTAGGTTTTGGGCAACCTCCCGTAGGTCTTGATACGGACGAACCAATGATGTAGTCTCTTCAACGACAGTTGGCGTTTCTTTAGCCTTAAAATCGAAGTCGTGATTCTCAAACGAAACGATAATATTAGCATCTGTATTATTAATCTGCAGTGATCAGCTGCATTCAATTACCTACTTAAAATAAATTGCATTTTAGAAGCACTCCTTAGCTTCGGTACAGACATCCACTCCAGTAGACACAGATAACCGGAAAGATAGCATCTGTTGAACATTAAACAAGCACTTAAATATGTTTGGATTTTATTTACCTATTGTTGGCTAGGGCTGTGCAGTATATTCGTGTATTCAACTCCGATCACGGCTGGGTTTTTTGCCCTTGTAGGCAGATGAGCATACGGCCCACCTGATGGTGAGTGGTTACCGTCGCCCATGAACTTCAGCAATGCCATGGGCGGAGCCAGGCCGCTGCCTAACGCGTGTTTGCATGCAACTACTATTTCGGGAACGGATTTACACTGAAAGTCGATCGTATTTATTAATTTATGTTTTTATCGGTAATTAATTATTAATTAGTTTACACTTCGAAGTTATTGTTAGTAAATACCAGTAAAAAATGTACTTATAAGGCAAATCTGTCAAATAAAGGCTTAGAAAGTGTGCGTACTAGTGTCCGTATTAAGTTCCATTCTCTGCGAAATCTAAGGCATCTCATAAATTGCAATATTGAAAGTCTGTTTAGGTACTTATTTCGCCATTTAAAAAAAATTTTTAAAATGAACTCAAACAAAATAAAGAATTTTTGTATTTTTTTTGCTTTTCTCGAGTCATAGACATAACTGAAATTTAACTGAATTTTATAGGTATATAACATCGCGTTCTATATGTCGTCTTCTCGCATTAAAACTGTATAATCTCAAAACTTACTAATTTTACAGGAGAGTGTTTTAAAGGTTTAACATGTGATATTTTTAATATTAATCATCTTTGCAACATTATTTTTTTTATTTTTTACCAGTTACATTATCGGTCTTTTAAAGTAAGATAAAATTATGTATTAATTTTGTTAATAGTAGTCAAAATATAGGTAAACAAAAAAAACTAAAAACTAAAACTAAACTACGCTCTTTTGAGAGCATTTATGAGAAAAATACTCGTGATACCAAATAATTCCGCCTATTAACTCAATTTAGAATATTTTTGGAAATTGTACACTTTTAATGCGAAAAGACGATGTGTCGTTATATTATTTTCGACGCTGCGAACACTTTACAGTTTTCGTAATCATTGACGATTGTCAGAGAGAGACGAAAAGCGAGATTAATCCGCAGAAGTAGTTTATTTATTTTTTTATGTACGTAATATTAGTATTTTCAAACTTCAGTCCCTTTTTGCAAGCGAGCTTATAACCCATTTGATATTCAGAGGTTACCAGAGTCGAAGAAGAACGTGACTGCCGCCACCTACTTTTTTTTATTTTATTTTTATTGTCTTTGTAGGCAGACGAGCGTACGGCCCACCTGATGGTAAGTGGTTACCGTCGCCCATGGACTTCAGCAATGCCAGGAGTAGAACCAAGCCGCTGCCTACTGCTTAATACTCTCCACAAGCCTCGTTTGAAGAAGGACATGTCATAGCGCTCGGGAAACACCGTGGAGGGGAGCTCATTCCATAGCCGGAATGAATACATGAGGTCGAACCCCCAGTTATAACTATGCAGTGGCTCTCCCACAATCCAAGCCGTGGTGGATTACAATAACCCCACTGATTTTCTCGTCCGATCTTCTCAGTGGGTCGTGATTCCAATCCGGCCGTAGTTTCTGCGAAGCACTGCTCTTGCTAGGACTACTAGTGTTAGCAAAATCCCTTAGGTTGAGCCCGTGAGGTCACCTACCCGTCTGGACGTAGCTGGTGTAGCCTCTTAGGCTACCAGCGAATAGGTAGGGGAAAAAGTTCACAATAGTTGTATTGTGAACTTTTTTAACTATTAACACTAATACCTATTTTATAGCATCACTCTTTTGTTTGTATGTGAAAGTCGCGATGAGTCATCGACCCGCCTCACTAATTCGGTTTATATTTCGAAAATGCCATAGATATCACAATAAAACTATGCAATGTTTCTAAATCAACAATAACATGTGTGTGCATGCACTAAATATGTAATATAGCCCGACAGACGTCGTTCTGTTCAAATTATAGTTTTGTAAATTTTTTAAGCGGCGTATCTTTATTTTTCTTTTTCTAAAAATCTTATTACCTTATACTCCAGCAATTGAGAGACACATGAAAATATTTGGAAAGTTGCGCTTCAATTAAAAATATATTATTATATAAATAAATAAAAATCTATAATCAAAATTAAATTAAACTCGAACCAAAAAAATGGTACGTATTCGAACATCCATAATACACTATAATATGTTTATTATGTCTTCTTTTCTCTTATTATTATTTTGAAAACATCGCATGTCTCATAACTTACATGTTTTAATTAGTTGTATGAAACATAGTTGTTACAAATCGATGAGCTTAATGAAGAATTACACGTAAGAATTATTAATACACAAAGCAGCATACATCTGTAACATTATGGTAAAATATTTTAAAAAATATAGATATTTTTGTGTTTTTAGTAACAACCATCCCGATCTGTCATTATAATTTCACGATATTTGTCCGCGGTGAACTCTAATAATAACTATCTGATTTTAAAGTTTTCTTTTGAAAATTTATACTTATTCCTTCTTGAGACATAGGATAGATTTTATCTCAATTTATAACCACACTCTTTTATTGCAAATTATTAGTTTATTAGATGACAAAGGCTTATTCTGTAAACTCTTTAAGTTTGTAACAGATGGCGGTGTAAGTTATTAGCTTATTAAGATTATGTTTTAATATCCGAGTTGAGTAAGTATCTAATAGATGGCGCTGTATTAGAAGTCTAAATGTTTCTTTTAGGCTATAATTTGTGTACATAGTATAAATATCTAAATAAAGATCACTTTATGTAATTCTGAACGCTTTATCCGATCGTGTTGATATATAGTACAGATGTGGTTGGTGTTCCAGAGGAAGTGTCTGTTATACCTAGTACTGTCAACGTAATATAACGCGTAAATAGTTTCAAGAAATCGATGGTGCTCATGCAATTGGCCAGAGTCACGCCGAAGCGGATATGCTTCTTAATATTATATTAAATATACTCAGTGGGCTCTGGTGTTCGAGTGCTATTATATAAAGGGATTTTCATTAATAGCGCTCAAATTTAAAAATAAAACTAAAAATCTTGTTTAAGTGATTTTGCCATAGACACAGCCCACTGATTTTCTCGCCGGATCTTCTCAAGGGGTCGCGTTTCCAATCCGGTGGTAGATTCTGCGAAGCACGGCTCTTGCTAGGGCTCGTGTTTGCAACGCCCTCAGGTTAGAGCCCCGAGAGCTAGTTATATTAAGGTATTTATTGTTGTACATGGTTTATTGACAGTTGTTTTAATATTTTCGGTGTTATCGTCGTACGTTTGAAACCTTTTTTTACTGTCAATATTCATTTGGCTCAAATTGCTTCATCAAATGGCTTCATCATGTGACGTAACAGCCTACCATGAATTCAATGCTAGGGACACGCGCAGCCAAGTACATACGAGCTGATTAAAAATATTTTTTATATGTTATAAATCTTGAAAACGAACCCAAAAACGTTTTCACAAGTTAATGCGTAACTTGATATAACAGATTCTCTTAGAATATGATGTCGTTCGGAGTAAAACAGCTGAACGCGAGGGGTGGTTTATTGAACGGGTCGACGCATGCGCGTTGCTTAGTTTTATAGGTATTCAACCAGACATGTCGTGCAAAACAAACAAACGACTCTAAGCATTGACAGTGACCTAGTCATCCTAGTCAAACATTTCAATGAACAGTCCATTTTTTTTACTTAATAAAAATAGTGCCGATTTTACGAAAGCAATATGTGCATTGAGTTTTTAGTGTTGACGTTCGGCGTCGCGTAACCATGTAATTTAGGAAAATAAACAAAAACACGACTAAAAGAAAGTGTTCTTGCAATCGTTCCGCAATCGACAACCGTGACGGCCGCTATGAAGGCGCAGACATTAGAACCGTTTGTTCAACGTTCGGTCAACTCCCTTTCCGACACACTTCGCTGCCCGATTCACCGTGCCACCGACGCTGAACTAGATGTCAGTGGCCCCACGCGAGTCATCTCGCGACGTACGGTCACAGTGTTGATGCGACGGCAATGATGTCACTCGTCTTACGATAGACTTAACAGTACAATTGTAATTAGACTGTGACATAAAGAAAACTCGGATGGCAAGTATCGTTCGACGTGAATGGCTAGGGTCGTCGGTGCGAGATCAGATTCTTCCGGGGGTGCTGGTGCGGCGTCGGCCGCGGCGGTGACGCCCACAGCTCTGGCCGCACGCGAGCCTCAGTTGGTCGTGTGCGTGCGCGCTGTGAAAGTCTCTTGCGCGCCATGCGTTCTGTGTCGGGCACGTCTTCGGTCCCGGCTCACGTAAACCTGGGTGCTCGAAGACAGAAGACGGACTTGCACGTGGCTGAGCCCGCCCTCACGCGCTCATCCAGCCCAGCACCGAGCCTCCGCAGCCAGCGAGCGAAGCAGTACAGGTCGACACTTTTAATTCGTATTAACCGCACTCGCGATTGCGTGATACCTCGGTCGTGGCTATTTTAAATGCATTACGGTTTTCATCACTGAAATTCCCAAGGTTTCTTCGACAATTCTGTGTTCGTAAATAAAATCGTTCCTTATCATATCAGTCAGGTGAATTGTACCTTATCTGGACGTATCGAGTGCCTCGAACGTTTTCCAATGGCTATCATGTTGTTTTGAAAGTGAAAAGGTTTTATGAGCTAATAATACTAAAAACGTAAAACGCTTTGTTTTCGAGACTTTCCAATTAGGTCATGACTAAATACTGTTTTGTTTATAACCTTGCGCAAAATGTGACCAATAGTTGCATATTCAAACGGACTCTTAAAAACTTTGTAAGGCTACTTACTATTGTCGTGTGACAAGGCCAACTAAAATTGAGAGGGACACTAATCCATCGATTGAAGTTATTCAAGCGCTCGTCAAGAAACTACAATCAAGGTTACTGTTATTAATTCGTTTTTGAAATAAGAACAATGAGGAAGCGGGTCATTGATTGCATAAAGTTTTTTTATGTTTTTAATTTGTTATTTCCTGATCCCCTTCGTTACAGAGCGCTGGTATTGCCCAAGCTGTGTTTCAATTCACTTTGAATTTGTTTTCCGAAGTAAATTTGCAAATATAATTTAATTAACATTTTGTTATAGAAAGTATCACTTGTACATAAAATAAATTATATTAAATTGCAATTGTAATTAAATTCATCATTGTCTAAATCTCATATTAAGAATGACTCCGTTCAAAATCACGATGGTCACAGCGCCTTTCACTTCGCACTCGCAAACAGAACACAGAACAAGTAACAATAAATTTGATATGCACCTTATAATTAAGTTTCGATAAGGAGCATCGGTTATTGAAATTTGAATAATAAACAAAACGGTGACGCAAAATTGATAGCAATAGATTACAAGTAGCAAGCAGTACCTATACAACATAGCACTCTGTGGATGTGGCACTAAAAAATAAAAAACTCAGCGTTTAATAATCCTTTTAGTTTAAATTGTCTATGTTCACGTATTATTAGTATTCAAAATAATCTATAGTGGAATGGACATAGGGTGCAAAAAAAATAGAAGGCTTAAATGGCGTCGGGCAGGGTATATGGTTAGAGGAAAACACAATAATGGAGCAAAATTGTGACACGATAGTATCCTAGAGAAATTAAAAAGAAAAGAGGTAGACCGCAAAAAGATAGGTTGACGACTTAAGACAAGTGGCAGGCGTTACATGGAACAGAGTGGCTCAAGAAAGACATGAGTGGAAAAGGTTGGAGGAGACCTTTGTCGATTTTGCAGGCGTCTCGAGCGCTATGTCGTAAGCGTATATGTCATTCTTCAAACGAGGCTTGTGGAGAGTATTCAACGCTATACAGCGGCTTAGCTCTGCCACTGGTATTGCTGACGTCCATGAGCGACGGTATCCACTCACCATCAGGTGGGCCGTATGCTTGTCAACCTGCAAGGGGAATAAAATAAACCTCAACCGTAATGCCTCGTTGAGACAAAAGATAAAAGTCTCAATCAACATTGGAATAACGGCTATACTCAAACTGGGGAAGGGCAAAACGGATTCCTAAGTCAAAAAAAGGGTGCGTGTACTTATGTACGCGCGTAAGAAGTTATACTTTATTTTTATTAAATTTATTTCTTTTTTTTTATTTAAATTTCAATCAATTTGAAAAGAAATCGATTAAACAACATCCTCAAACACGCATATTGGACATCCCTTTTCTTGATATCGTATAAATTCGTTAATTCTCGGTACGGTTCGGAAAGTTCACCTGCGGCTATATTCAGTCGCCAAGTTACGTCGATCGTATTGTAATGTGCGATTTAGTAGGCAACTTAATTCTGTTAATTTTATGTCACGGTGCGCGCGCATCGTAAAATTTCACTCTCATCAATATTTCATAACGCGCCTAAAGAAGTATAACTTCAAAAAGAATAATCGTTTCAAAAGGATCTCAAACAGCTGTGTAGAAACCGATGTAATTAACCCCACTAGTGGCTGATACTGAATGCAATCGGTGCATATTATTCAACAGGTCGCAATTTCAAGACATGTTTTTATTTTCTAATTGACATATTAATGGTATTTCGAAGTCGTCGTGGACTAAAGGATAGGAAATCGTTGCATTTGTATCGAGCGATACGACTGTGCCGGTGTTCGATACTTGCAACAATTTTTCTTATTAAACACGTACTTAATGAATTCCAGAAATGAATTTCACGATGAAGGTATAACACATCGTGTGACAAAAAATCAAACCCGCAAAAATTGTAATTTGCGTAATTAGTGGTGGTAGGACGTCTTGTGAGTCCGCACGGGTAGGTACCACCATCCTGCCTATTTCTGTCGTGAAGCAGAAATGCGTTGCGGCTTAAAGGACGGGACAGCCGTTGCAATATACACGAAGACTTAGAAGTTATGTTTCGAGGTGGGTGGTGACATTTACGCTGTTGATGTCTGGTGATATTTTTTGCCGCTTTTCCCTGAAGTGTCGATGACTAGAACCTAATTTTGAATGATTTATTTAACAAAAAAACCTATCTGGAAAACGGTCGCACAGATGCATACATTAGACAAACTAATTATCATTTGAAAAGTTGAGAAAATCGGTAAATGACCTTATTGCTCTAATGCCGAGAAACAAGCCTTTGTTTCTCAATCTACAATGTCGTAAACAAAACAGACAGAGCCTTCACACTTCCAACATTTTTTTCGTTAAAGATTAAAACCAACTAGCCCACTGAGTTTCTCGCCGGATCTTCTCAGTGGGTCGCGTTTCCGATCCGGTGGTAGATTCGAAGCACTGCTCTTGCTGGGGTCATTGTTAGCATCACTCCGGTTTGGGCCCCGTGAGCTCACCTACCAGTTAAGGTTACGCTGAAATAGCCTCTCAAGGCTACCAGCTTAGATACGAAAAAAAAAAGAAACGAACTATTCAAGTTTCAATGACGTCGTCTGTAACTTTATTCACGTATTTTATTCCATTTAACCACAACATTAGTGGACCTCTAATTTTACAGGCAAAAATTAGGCCACATCAATCACGAACCATTCTTAAATTAACCAAAACGAATACATTGCTACCTTCCTTGATGAAACAACAGCACACAACAGTTGTAACATTTCGCTAATTAATTTGAGAAGGTGAGTCACGTTCGCGCCCACCGTAGTATACCCAAATGGATTTAAACAGAATAATTGAATTAGGTTTGGGTCGCGTAATTGTCTTTTTACTAATCTGTGATAATTAACAATGACCTTCCTAAGTTTGCTTGCAGAAGATGTCATATTTTGTTACTGTTAATAAAATGAGAATCAATGAATATAATTGCCTACTCTCGAAAACATCTAATGGTTATTTAATAGTATTTTAAGCGAAAGTTATGACAAATAATAATTTCTATTTCCATATATCTCCGGTTTTGTAAGCGATGTTTGACATGCAAAAAATGTTATGCGTGTTCAACCATGTAGAATATAAAAATTGTGAACCACTTGATCATGGCACACGTCTCCAGAGCTACTGAAGAAGTTTATGGTTTTCTTCGAGTTACACTTAATATAAGGCTTAGCTTGGTAACCATATGGTTTGAGGAAATAATCGGACTGTACGTTAGAGGGTTTACGCTGCTGATACAATATTGTCTCTTTGATTTAAAATACATAATTAAAAATCTCTAAAAAATCTTTAAAATATCAATTTCGATTCACAAGATAGATCCGCATTGATCACATTTATTTACGAGTACTCGTCAGATTACGGAATTTATAAAAAATATAATTGTACAAGCACATCAATGTATTTTTAGAGCGTATGACTTATGTTTCTGTTATTGTAATGTTCGTCTTTATTGTGGTGAAGTCGGTACACCTTGTAAAATAATGTGAAGAGAATAATCAATCGCTCACAAAAGAATTCACGATAGCATTCAATCAAAAAGTGAAATTAAACGATCATTGAAGTCGTCGTGGCCTAAGGGATAAGACGTCCGGCGCATTCGTGTTGAGCGATGCACCGGTGTTCGAATCCCGCAGGCGGGTACCAATTCCACGGTGAAGGAATAACATCGTGTAATAAAAATCAAATTCGCAAAATTATAATTTGCGTAATTGCTGGTGGGAGGACCTCTTGCGAGTCCGCGCGGGTAGGTACCACCACCCTGCCTATTCCTGCCGTGAAGCAGTAAGGGAAGGGTAGGGCAGCCGTTGTAACTATACTGAGCATTTACGTTGTAGATGTCTATGGGCTCCAGTAACCACTTAATACCAGAGAGAGAAAAAAACAAGATCAACAATGTGTAACCTATAATTCTTTTTCAATTCCCAGGGCCAGCCTGCCCGTACGCACGGCGCGCTTACTTCAGCGTTCCCGCACTCAGACTCCGTCGGAAGGGGGCGTCAGTGATGGGAACGCGTCGCCCGCGCCCGCCTCGCTGCTCCAAGACGTGGTCGACATCAAGACACTGCTGCTGCAGCTTAAGCGGGTCTTACAGGAGGTACGATCTTTACGTTCAATTCAAGAAACGTAGGAACTGTGTGCTCAGTGCGAGTATTTTAACGTTCTCGATAGCGTAAAAGTTGAAGTTGGAATGTTTGCCTAGGTTTGCCGCTAGTGGCGCTGTTCCAACTGCATACGAATTTGCGTTAACTTTTACTCTATCGAGAACGTTAAAAAACTCGCACTAAGCACACTGAAAGTTATGCTAGTCTGTGTGCAGCTCTTTCATTTGTATAAAAGCAAGACTATACCAACAACAAGCTATAACAAAAAAAAAAACTAAGGAAATGAATAGTAATTTACTTGTCAAGAATATTGTATTCTACACATTGGTTCGATTAAAAGCTCTTATAATACGAAGCTCATCAGTAATCCTGTACTTTGGCCCTATAAGCGTTATGTCCAGTTACTCATTTTCGCATGGGAAAAATCGCTCATTCCAATTTTATGGATTGTTTTAGGGTTCCCAAATTGTCGTTTAGAATATGTAGCGATCTTTGTATGGATCTAGCATTTTTATGCCGTTTTGAGTCTTGCTGAAACAACCATTCCTGGTTATGAAATTTGACGTTATTAAGAGACGTAGCAAAATCCTTGAAAACTGCGTCTCAGTTCGCCTGAGTCGATGTTTTCATGTCCTTTCCACAAAATATTTCGATTTGGTAGATCTCAAACCATAACTGAAGCCCGATAGTCTTCACGTTATATCCCACTGATTAATACAAAAGCTACTGGAATGCTTTGAGCATAAGCTCGATCATTCTGCTTGTTAAAATGTTGCTCTTTAGTAAAAAGCTTCAGAACTTTCAAACTGCGAATTCCCTTTGCATACCGCCTGAACAGTTTAATTTCACTTTTCCTATTAATTTTTTTAATTAATGGTCAAGCTGTGTCGGTTAAATGCATTTTTTAAGAGCCTATAAGTCCTAAGTCATGTTTTAAAGCACATGACGTGTCTCTGGATTAAATATTATTCTCTTGGCTAGGATTTCTTCTAATTCTTTGTACCACTGCTTTGCTAACCTTTTATTTTTCTGTCAGAAACAGAAATCGTTTCATTAGACCTATCAATAGCCCGGTTCAGAAGCATTGGACTAATTAATGGCAAGCAGATGAGAATTTCTAAATAGCATTGTATTATGGAACATATGAGCGCAATCTGTCTCTTTTTAGCCCTACTCCAATCTAATATTACAAGACTAGTTAACAAAGATAAGCAGGAATATGAGAAAATACGTTGAAAATAGAATTAAAGTTACCAAACAGAATAATGTCTTTGTTTGTAACAGTATCTGTGGGCTCTTCATTTATTCAAGTCATACTTACAAAAACGAAAAATTACTTAAAATTGCTGTTTCTTAATTATTATTTGAAAATGACACGCTACTAAGAGTATGAAATGTTAATTATGCTAAAATTCAAAGCTAAGCAATTTGTCATTAGATCAATGAACTGCCAAATCCAAGCTATTAATTAACAAATAAAAAGTATAAACATGAAAAAGATATTTATTACTTAGCATATAGACTGTAGCTTTCTTTGTATTCTTTGAAATAACATTATCTGTTTAATTTCCAAAATTAGCAAATCGCAGTAAACAGAGAAACTACAATTTCTAATTTAAAAAAAAATGTATTAATTTGCTTATAATTTACCAAGTTCCGCATTAGTTGGTTTGTTGTTGATAATCATATACATAGCATGTTTTAATAGTGTAATTAATGTATGTGCACATTTGTGTAATGAATTCATTAGAATCGTTTTGCTTTTCTATTTTTTCTCTTTACACATTACAGTAGCATTTTATTCAGAATAATTAGAACGCTAAAACCTTGAGATCTGGTTTCATTTATTCCTAATTATTTCAATTAATTATGTGGTTGCCTAACCCAAAAATTGCCTTTTATTGCTTAGTAGGTTGAACGAATTCACCACCCACATGATGTTAACTGGTTACCGGATCCCATAGATATCAGCAACATAAAATCCGCCGCCCACCTCGAGATATGAATTCTCAGTCTCAATAAATAAACAGAAACTAGTATTAATCAACAAAAACAAAGGGAAACCTAACCTAATTGCGTTCATGAATAACGAATTCACAATATCCATCCGTACGCGTAAATATCTACCTCTTACTATAGTCCAAGAGCCCGTGGGCTCTACCTGTATGTATTTGACCAGACCTGAATTTTCGTACATTGAGACCCCTATACCTACCATGCATGAGGTGGGGGACTCACTAAGCTCAAATAGCTGGCAAGTTAAATGTTGAATGATAAAAATGAGGAATTGAATTATTTTTTGATCAGCATTATACCGTATTATTTATAAGTATTCCATAAAAAATTCACTTCTTTGTCTAACTAACGAAGTTTAGTATATAGAATATAAAAAAATATTAACTTCGGTAAATACATTGCTAAAGTAAATCGCAAGTAAATTATATTCCTCTAAAACAGTGAACGGAAAACATAATATACCTACATCTGGCCGGGTAGTAGCTAAGATTTTATTATATGTTGATGTGTGTACGCAATGTAGAGGTCTGCCGTGATCAATATAAGTTTTTAAGACTATAATAAACAACATATTATTATATCAATGGCAGATCTGGTCAATTACTTTCAAAATTTTATTTTTTTAGCATTTTCAAAGTGGTCTGCCACAAAGTAAAATGCGCGATAATGGTCTGCCATTCTTATTTTCCGATAATAATAATCATATATTTTAAAAATTTCAAAACGGCAGACGTGGTCAAATGGATTTAAAATCCGTCAAAATCGGTACCTGTCCTACCTGAGCGCTCGGCGCGTCGACCACTTTGAGCTTAGTGAGTCCCCACCTCATGCATGGTAGGTATAGGGGTCTCAATGTACGAAAATTCAGGTCTGGTCAAATTCATACAGGTAGAGCCCACGGGCTCTTGGGCTACTCCTCCTCGCGTCGTTTCCTCACTGCTGAGGGTCGAGACCATTATAATTCGACATGATTTTACTCCTTGTGATGTCCCGCCAGCGCCTCCGATCATTGGCCGCATGAAGGGCGTCGTGGTATGGGATCTCTAGTGTGGTGCGGATTTGGTCGAACCACCTTGTCGGACTGCGCCCGCGCGGTCTCTTTCCCTCGATCTTCCCTGTCACGAATAGTCTTTCTAAGCTATCCGGTGTTTTCCGAGCAATATGACCGAAGTACTCGAGTGCGCGGCGAAGGCAGAGTGTGGACAGTCTAGTCTTGATCTGCAGTTGATCTAAGATAGACTGATTGCTTCTCTTCGCTGTCCAAGGTATCCGGAGCATTCTTCTCCAGCACCACATCTCAAAGCTCTTGGGCTACTAGTTTTGTCTATTAATGTCATTGTAGTCATCGAAAGTTCTGGATGGGATTAGGATTATTGCGTTAAATCCATGTAAGTTCGACGTCGTGTCTCAAGGTTTTTTACTGGTGGTAGGACCTCTTGTGAGTCCGCGCGGGTAGGTACCACCACCCTGCCTACTTCTGCCGTGAAGCAGTAATGCGTTTCGGTTTGAAGGGTGGGGCAGCCGTTGTAACTATACTGAGATCTTAGAACTTATATCTCAAGGTGGGTGGCGCATTTACGTTGTAGATGTCCATGGGCTCCAATAACCACTTTACACCAGGTGGGCTGTGAGCACGTCCACCAATCTAAGCAATAAACAAACAAAAAAAAGAGCGTCGGCATTCATGTGTTTTTATTTTATTATTATTTGTGGTCATAGTTTAACAAAGATTAATAAGCTAATATTAATAAATGTATGACTATGTCCTGCTAGTAAAGCGTACAAATATTAGGTGTAAGTCTACATAAAAATAAAAAATAAAACTTAAATTATTCTACTTTATCATCTTAATTATCTAAAGTTATCGTCTAAATATTCTGACATACTATAGTAAGCCTTATCTATTAAAAATACTTGCAATTTTTGCTTAAAATCTTGTAAATCTACTGTCTTCAAAATTTTTATTGGTAGTTTATTAAAATTCTTGATGACATACTAAAAAAACTCTTGTCATAAAGGGCAGTTCTATGAGGTGTTATTAGTGAGCATCCGTGTATACCTATTTTACTAACAATAGAATGTTATTATTAGTTATTTACAATAGCATATTATAACTAATTTACTATCCCAAGGTACCCACCTACTTTAGTTAATTCATACATGTCACCGTACCCACTCATTTCAGCATCTTGGGGGTTGATTTTGTAATGTTTATTTTAACGATTTCAAAGAGTGGACACGTCAATTTCGATCGGTATTTTTTTATTATTATTAAACAATGAATGTTTATAGATACTAGTGGTCCCACAGTAGTCGAAATTCGACTAAAAATAATTGGAATTGTAAGTTTGTACACTATTATGATTGTATTTTATACTTCTATAATCACAAATTTTGCCAAGACTACACTATAAAAAATATTAACAAAGACAAACAATATTTAATCTATTCTCAGTATTTCTCAGTTTGACTCTGTTGTCAAGAACAAAAGTTTGACAATAAATAGTATGCATGCATGTGTGCGTCAAATACATGGTATGTAGTGTGTGTAATGTTTTCTTTATTAATTTAATGTATCTTTTATGCATTATTTAAAAAAAATATTAGCATTGTGCACTTCTTCTCTATATTCTCTATAAGTGTGGAGAATTTCATACTCCTCCGTCCGCGCAATTTTCGTAAAAAAGGATACAAAGTTTTTGCTTCACGTATTAATATATAGATTGTCGATATTCAAAATTGGAACTCGGTAATGTTATTTAACGAAAAAATACTGAAATTCATGTGTCTGCTCGTCGTATAGTTAGAGTATTTTTAATGTTTGCTTGTATTTAGGCATGTTTTGTTTGCGTGTTGTAACGTTGTCTGTTTGGTTGCATTCGCCTTGTTCGCCGCACGCAGCCTGGGGAGGAGCTTCATTCGATGAGTGTAAGTAACACCCGAAGGACTGTATATCACTTTGCAACCGTAGCATACCACAATCATGAATGGAAAGCGGTAGGCAGCGGCTTGGCTCTGCCCCTGGCATTGCTGAAGTCCATGGGCGACGGTGACCACTCACCATCAAGTGAGCCGTATGCTCGTCTGCCTACAAGGGCAATAAAAAAAAAACAATAAAAGAAGCATTCAATTTTAGAAAGACGAACATAAACAGTTTTTTCGGTTCTGAAGCGATATACAGGACGAGACTGGATGCATCGCAATTAAAGATAGAAAAGAAAGAAAAAAACTATATAGTAACATTTATTCGGAATGAAAAGTGAAAAACTGGTTTTTGTTTTGTTTAAAATAACAAAAGACTCCGCAATCAATGATTAGTTTAATAGTTTGTAATATGTAAATTTGAAATTAATTATTAAGATATATTTCATTCAATTCATTTCAATGTAAGTAAACATTATTAGCAAAAAAATATCCTTTCATTCTTTTGTCACTGAACAACGACGCGTCTTTCTCCCTTAAGGAAGGCAGTTATTGTTGAAGTTGAAGAGTTAGAGACAGTTACCACATAGTTTAGATTATTTCATCTCTCAAAGTGAGGGGCAACATTCAAATTGTATTCCTTAAAAGTATATTTAAATTTTATTTTTATACTAGACTAGCTGACCCGGCAGACTTCGTAGTGCCTCAATCGATAAATAAAATACCTAAACTTTGTATAAAATAAACTTGAAACAAACAAAAGGAATCCGTCCGACGGGGGATACATCAAAGGAAAAACAAAATTGTTATTTTTATATAATTCCGAGCATTTTCAAATTTATAACCTTTTAAACCTTCTCTGGACTTCCACAAATAATTCAAGACCAAAATTAGCCAAATCGGTCCAGCCGTTCTCGAATTTTAGCGAGACTAACGAACAGCAATTCATTTTTATATATATAGATAGACACATAAAACAAATTGAAATATCATTATGACCCTCGTTTTTCACTTTTCATCGATGTATAATAAATAACATATGCACTAAATCAGTTTCTGTTATACCATATAGAAATTACAAAACATTATTGATTGCGACACCGCGACGTATACATTCGTGGAACATAATATGAAATGGTTTACTGCATAAAACAATATTGCTGTATCCACTAATCAATCAGGCTTGAAGCACTCACTCGATTAATAACATTTTATTTTCTTTACTGATATAATATGTGTATTTCCAACTTTATGTCTATCTATCAGGGTTTAAGATACTATTTCGATATCTTAAAAGGGAATAACAGGTATTCTAAAACAAAGATAGTCCGCCACAGACTCCGCGCATCCGGCACATCACATTGAACGTTGACCCCACCTATCAGCGATATCTAATTTTACATACATTGCGCGCATTGCAAATACCGACATAGCATCTTCTAGCTTTTATGATTCTAAATATCATAAGTTCCTCCCTAATCTGTATTAATAAGTACAAATCGTCGTAAATTAATGTATAATAGTAAATTCCGTTTATTTTCAATTGATAATTTCATACATAGTTACATACTTTTCTAAATATTATGTTAAATTCTCCTTTTTCGCTACTGAATACTAAAAGAGTATGCTAGTTTTCGAGGTTCAATTAATAAAGATTTTTTTAAATTCTTTATTAGAGCTATACACCTATTAGGTTAAGTCGGAATGATTTTGTATTTAAATATGTTTTGGTGAATTTTAGAGCGAAACTCTCGACCCGTTGCTAGCGGCGTGCGCGGAGAGCCCCGCGCGCGGCAACGGGCGCCGCCCCCCCGCCTCGCCGCTGCACCCGGACGCTTGCGCTGAGATGCGCCGACAAATAATTTACTTGCAGGTAATTAATGGGTTTGATACACTTCAACAACACAGCAACCGACGCCTCCGCCAAACCACTAGAACTATCTAGTCCAAAAAAATTTTCCAACTAAAATTTTTACTATTTAATTCAAAGTTACAAGTCATTACCGACGTAGCTGTTTCTGACAACTTATCCGGAGACCTCAGCCACAACCTTTCCTTATTCAATCGATCACTCATTGCTGAGCATCATGATTCGACCCGCCTGTGACCTTTTTTGTTATTTTATCAGTGGCACAGTGAGGTGCCTCGCTCAATCTCGTGTCCAGGTGCTCGGACACTTGATCTCTCCATATTTTTTGTCTCCGACCTCTGGATCGTCTTCCACCCACTTTACCCGTCACATATTGCGAATAAGTAAGTAATTAATAATAATTAATAATAATAGTAAATAATAATAATTTTGTAAGTCGTCGTGGCCTAACGGATAAGACGTCCGGTGCATTCGTGTTGAAACGATCCACCGGTGTTCGAATCCCGCAGGCGGGTACCAATTTTTCTAATGAAATACGTACTCAACAAATGTTCACGATTGACTTCCACGGTGAAGGAATAACATCGTGTAATAAAAATGAAACCCGCAAAATTATAATTTGCGTAATTACTGGTGGTAGGACCTCTTGTGAGTCCGCACGGGTAGGTACCACCGCCCCGCCTATTTCTGCCGTGAAGCAGTAATGCGTTTCGGTTTGAAGGGTGGGGCAGCCGTTGTGACTATACTGAGACCTTAGAACTTATATCTCAAGGTGTGTGGCGCATTTACGTTGTAGATGTCTATGGGCTCCAGTAACCACTTAACATCAGGTGGGCTGTGAGCTCGTCCACACAGCTAGCAATAAAAAAAAAAAAAAAAAAAAAAAAATAAAAATCAATAAATCCTTATTATTTTTAAATTACGAATTACACGACTTTCTTTATCAACCACGTGGTCCACTATCAGTTATTGCTCATACCTGTCAATTAATATGCAGTTAATCTCAGAGGTTATCCGAGTTGCACAGCACGCCGTCTGTCACGCGTCCAGTCTCATAACTTTCCCAGATAAATACAATGTTGACGAAATGATGTAATTGCAAGTCTATTATAAAATTGAACTTTGAACTGGATTACACACACTTAAGTGATGTTTTTTATGATGTCACGAATAACAAATTTTATAGCGATGGTAGGTACAGCGTGTTGTAAACTCGAACGGGCTATCTGCAGAGCATCTTCTTCTCCATCGCTCCCTCATTGCTGAGGATCGTGACTCCGTTTTAGCTTGTCGACTGTCAGCCTCCATTGGTTCCGGTCAGTTGCCTGGTGTAGTGCAACGCTAAGTGGTCCGCTGGTTTGCTCGGAGATCTGGTCGGACCAACGTTTGGGGCTCCGGCCTTTAGGACTTTTTCCTTCTACTTTCCCAGTGACCATCAGACGTTCCAAGTTGTCTACACCTCTGCGGGCAACGTGGCCAAAGTAGGGCATTATGCGTTGCAGACAGGTAGCAGACAGGCGTTGAGCGTTCTCCATTTTAAGCTGATGTAGGACCGAGATGTTCACTTGCGGTTAATTTCAATAACCTATCTGTCCATCGTTTGGGTTACTAAAGATAAACAAATCAATCCTTTTGTCTGTACTTTCTTTTGCAATTATCCCAAATAGATTTGTGTACATACATTTTGGTAAATTATTTTCGATGAAGCGACGAATATCTCTATCTCTCTTCTTCAAGCTGTGTTCACCTAATGCCTAAGGTCATTTAATATGCACTCCATTATTTTCGGTCTCTTGCCTTTCGCATCTAGTCCTTACCATCTATTTTGACCAGGTCATTGGCCCATCTCATTGGTTGTTTGCCCACGTTACGACGTCCAGTACGAGGTTTCCACTGCAGTACTTTTTTCCCCCACCAATTGTCAATGCGATGGCTTATGGGCCGGTCCACTTCCACTTTCTCCGAGCAAACACTTTGGCTATGTCATATATAATTTGGTGACAGTTAAAGATGATGTATAATTGTAATCGGATGTAACGTTGCAGGGTCAGCTAGAAGAAAGGGACCGACTGGTACGCGTGCTGCAGTTACAAATGTTGCGTATGGCCGAAAGCCACGAGCCTCGCAGCGACGACACATGCAACGTTGCAACGCAGACCGACCGGGTAGCTATATACATAGATACCTAGCTCTGTTGTGGTTTATTTATCTATCTCCAGAAGCCTCGTGGAGCTATTCTTGCTTTACCTTGATCGGTGGACGAGTTTACTGTTTTACGAGTTTTTTACTGGTGGTAGGACTTCTTGTGAGTCCGCGCGGGGTAGGTGCCACGACCCTGCCTATTTCTGCCGTAAAGCAGTAATGAGTTGCAGTTTGAAGGGTGCGGCAGCCGTTGTAAAACTATACTTGAGACCTCAGAACTTATATCTTAAATTGGGTGGCGCATTTACGTTGTAGATGTCTATGGGCTGTGAGCTCGTCCACCCATCTAAGCAATAAAAAAGAGTCCACGCGGCTTAGCCTGAGGCAATTTACTAATATCAGCCCTAGCAAGAGCAGTACCTTCCTGAATCTAACGCCTATCAGAATAGCGAATAATTAAAAAAAATCAGCAAGAAGTCGTTTAAGGCGCACATCGGACTCTTTACCGTATGCGAAGAGTTCAACGAGAACGGTGCTTGGATTACCTAAAGGCACTGAGAGTGGATAGGCAAGATGCGCTTAAACATTAAGGGTTACGGCGGCTTTTCGTTGCCCCGTCGTCTGGATCTGGAATGTCTGTTATGTGTATTATGCACTATATTCTATTCACGGGGGACGCATTGGAATAATTCCGTATTTTGATTTGTATCACTCGCTATTAAAGTATAGGTAATAAATCTCAAAAAAAATTGATTTGAGATGAGATCGCTTTTGAGTACGAATCTATTATTATACCCTGGCATGAACGCCACGGTCACAATGCCGAGCTTTGTGCCATGTTCTTCTTTGAAAGAATTTTCAAAATAGCCCTTAAAGTGATTGGAGCAGGGTTGGGGTAATTAAATGAAAACTAAGATTCATTGTAATTTGTGGGCTACGATAAGGATTGTTATTGTTATATGCGTAACGACAGTAATGCCAGATGATCCATTTTTAGTTTGATAACACTAATGTTAGACGTAACCTACTTAAGCAGGAAAGTATTGTGTTAATATTTGAACAAATTGCGAAGAGTGTGTCTGTGGACTTACCGACTTATTTAATTACAATACTTATGTTTGCGGTTATGTATCTGTGAGTCATATATAGGTATGTAAATAACATGACCAAAAAAAACTTTTGGAGTTGAGTATCGTGTTTAATGTTTCTATGATACAATTTCCAACGTTATGATGATAAATAAATACACATTTATAGAAACTGAAATTTGAAAATTATGTTTAGTAAATTAATTTACACTTTTTTTATAGTTTAGATAGGTGGATGAGCTCACAGGCCACCTGGTGTTAAGTGGTTACTGGAGCCCATAGACAACTACAACGGCTGCCCCACCCTTCAGACCGAAACGCATTACTGCTTCACGGCAGAAATAGGCAGGGTGGTGGTACTTACCCGTGCGGACTTACAGTAGGTCCTACCATCAGTAAAAACTTATTTGGCGTCCGAAAGTGATTCCAGGCACTTCAGATTTATTGTTAATAATTTTCAGCTCCGACCACCAATGAGCACCACACTAACGAGTTCTGACAATTCCGGATTAGTGAGGTAATTAATTCAGTCTATTAATATATTCAATTGTACCGATCATCATAATTAATATATTAATTAACAGTTGCGTAATGTGTATTCCTTGCAGCACACTTCTCTGAATACACACACGCTAAATATGTACGTAAATATATATAATTTTCATGTTACAGTATATACGTATGTATATATTACTTATTTATTGTTTTAGGTTTATCTTCACATCGTTAAAAACGTTTATGAGAACATTACATTCGACCATGACAGTTTTGTACATTGCTCCTACTACACCTACGAACTTCTTAACCTACAAAAACAAATGTACCTCGTTCGTAGTCGATACAATATCAAAGACAAAGTATTTTGCTACTGAACTAGGCAGATCTGAATGGATCGCCACGTTCAGAGATTACATGAACAAGAAAATGACGCTAGCTCCCACATCAATGTATCAGATCACTCTAACTCTATCACCCTACTTCACTGGTATTTTCATTTGACATTTTAACAAGGACTTTTTGGCGGGAATGCGAGGAGTGAAGTTGTGTGATTTGTTTTATTTTGTCTATTTAGTGTTTCTTCAGGTTTAAATATGTAATAACGGTGGTTTATTAACTATTTAATATCTGTGAAAGTGCTCAAATGTGGGAAAATGAAACAAAGTCGCTGGACGTAACTTCTCGGGATCCTACAAAAAGTCCACTGAAAAAATTTCAGTAAATGACCACCATTTCACTGAGATTATATTTCATCCCGTATCATCTCATATCATTTCATTTCATTTCACTCCATATTGTCATTTTTCATAAAAATAAGAATACGAATTAAAATAAGACATGACTTAAAGGTCATAGTTACCAGGTCATAAAAACCCTTAAAAAAACATTTTAAAATCAATATATTCCGTACTATATATGTTTATTTATTGTTGTCACTCAGTAGAATGCGCTCGTCAATACCACAAGTCAATCCGATGTTCATTTTGTTTTAATCCCTCACATGCTGCTTTAAATTATGATCGGGACTTGATCAAAATTCGCGAAATTATTTGGATCGGTGACGCGCGGCAGTTTCCATCTCGGCGGTCCGAGAGTTCGTCCGTCGGATCAGGTAGCGTGGCTCGACTGTTTGCTCGCTGTTTGTCTCTTGTGTTCGGTCAATGTGTTGTGCCTATTGCATCTCTTGTACAGTACTACGGACGAGCCGAGCTTACACCGCGAGAGGCACTACAGCGAATATCGTTGCAGGATTGACTGATTGCATTGCCCTCGTTTTAAGCATTATGGTGCTAATAGTCAGAGGCATGATTTTTGGCGACTTGTAAACAGCATTGATATTTAAAACCGACATAATTGGCTTCTAGTGAGTTTTTCGTGTTAGTTTTGACGTAATGGAGTTTTTTTTTTTGTTTTTGTTTTTGGAAGTTCCTTAATAACATTTAATTTGTATAATAATACTTGATTGTAATTTATATATGTGTTACACGCTGCCACTTTAGAACGTAAAGGTGAGATTTTGGAAACGTTCCTAACATTAATTTGAAAATTCTGATTTAAATATTGTCACAGATAAATTAAAGCTAAAAAAAAACTGATCTTTTAATTTTTTTTTTATTGCCCTTGTAGGCAGACGAGCGTACGGCCTACCTGATGGTGAGTGGTTACCGTCGCCCATGGACTTCAGCAATGCCAGGGGCAGAGCCAAGCCGCTGCCTACCGCTTAATACTCTCCACAAGCCTCGTTTGAAGAAGGATATTTAAATTAAATTAGCTTAAATGAAATAGGTACAAATGATGTACCTATTTTATTTAAGCTATTTATAATTTCATTCGCGTAATTCCTCCCTACAGTTGGAATGAACAAGCTAGTACGAGGAAGCTGTCGTCACTTAGTGAAGCACAAAAGTCTAAGAGACCTGTCACCAACGGGACCGTAAAGTGTCAGTGCGGCGCGAGACAAGCGAACGGGCTCGCCAACGGAGACGACGTGCACACGGACAGACGGACCGACTCCGTGCACTTGCGAACTAACAGCCGCGTCGGCACTAAATACCTGCAAGCTCTAGCCGGCAGCACAGACAAGCGCTACATCAAACGAGACTCTTCTCTCGGCGAGAAATCCGAACGAAAACCCTCTCTGTACACGGCCAGGTCGCGCTCCATCGAGAACTTCCACAACCAGCTCACGACCGCAGACAGGGTCACTAAACAAATCGTAATAGAGGAGATGCCGCTCGTCAAACATCACACGTCGTACGGAGACCTGTACACCGGCAGGATTAGCAGCAAAGAGAGCGTGAACGGCAGCAGACGCAGCCCCGGCCTCACGGGGCAGTCCACCGACACCGACTATAGCTCGGACGGCGGCTACAAATCCTTACCCTCGTCCATCAACTGCAGCACCTCTCCTAAGAAGGTGAGCGGCATCCCGAGGAGATCCATCGAGCAGAAGATCCTCTCGACAAAGCACGTAAAAGCGAGCGCCATTTGAACATAAGACGCTGTGCAACTGTGATACGTCGCGGATCTCATACCCTGTCACGAATATTTGTTGTTTCATTGCGACTCTATGCCCGTTCCCCCAATAGCTAATTACCATTTTGACTTCAGTGTGCTTAGTGCGAGTTTTGTTAATGTTCTCGATAGCGTAAAAGTTAATTTTGTATGCAGTTGGAACAGCGTCCCTAACGGCAAACGTAGGCAAACGATCCCATTCCATACAAATATGAGCTAACTTTTACGCTATCCAGAACGTTAAGAAACTCGCACTAAGCACACAGATATCAAATCTATATAAATAGACACATTGTAAGCTCACAAGCAAGCCCCAAAGTGGTTACCATCAGCCATTGATAATGGGTTAATGCTTTTAAAAAAAAAAATGAAATACCTATATGACGGTTGTGTGAAGTCTCGATGTAACGTGACTGTAGCATCGCCGGTTCGTCTGCGGTCACATTGAGAGCGATAAGCCACAGCAACGCTTGCTCGCAAATACATCAACTCGTCCTGAAGCTAAGCTATAGCTTACTATATAACTTAATGTACCTTTAGTTGATCGATGCCAAATTATCGATGTTATAATCTGACGTTATGAATTAATTTCCACAAAAACTAATTATGACGTGAAATGTTTTAGTCATTTCTTAATTTATTTCTTGTGCATTTTTTTTGTTTGTTTGTAACGTAATTCGAACTGTACCAGAGTTAATGGACGAACAAACAAACTAATTTTCATAGAATCAATTTATTAATATGTATACAGGCCGATAAAAATGTTATCTTAGATTTTCTATGGTAGACAAATTAGTAGATAAAGCTGTTATGTGATAAGTGTGGCTGTAAGAACGTGTATTTAATTTCTATATCTTCCCTTTATTGACATAATGATTTGTGTATTTAAATGTATTTGACCTAATAATGTAATCTTTGGTATTTTTTTCGCCAAATATACTTATAATTGTTGTTTAGAATCCTTTAGGTATCGAACAGGTACAAGTATCAGCGTATTTAATGAATTTCGTGTCGTAGTGGAGATCGCGTATTTTTCTGATGTATTTATCGAGTTCACAAACTTTATTCGTCTTAATAAAATCTGCGCCTAAAACTTACCTAATGTTGATACCTAGAATGAATTAAATATATACTATTATTATGTACTTATGGCTATATACCAACACGTTATATTGCGCTTTCCTATGTTAGTTTCGTAAGATATAAGCCAGTTAGCTTTAGTGATGGTTATATTTAATTTTGAAATTGAAGTTGTTTCAATAAATGATTTTAATTTTGATTTATTTATTTAATGTTTCTCCCATTTATATACGAGCAAAAAAGTTAATAATTTCCTAAAATATTACATGAAAAATAAAAATAATCCTCCGAAGGAAAACTTAAATCTTCTTTCTTCTTATTTTTTATTTTTTTATTGCTAAGGTGGGTGGACGAGCTCACAGCCCACCTGGTGTTAAGTGGTTACTGGAGCCCATAGACATCTACAACGTAAATGCGCCACCCACCTTGAGATATAAGTTCTAAGGTCTCAGTATAGTTACAACGGCTGCTCCACACTTCAAACCGAAACGCATTACTGCGTCACGGCAGAAAATATCCTCTAAAAAAATATATATATATATATCTATATATATAAAAATGAATTGCTGTTCGTTAGTCTCGCTAAAACTCTAGAACGGCTAGACCGATTTGGCTAATTTTGGTCTTGAGTTATTCGTGGAAGTTCAGGGAAGGTTTAAAAGGTGAATAAATATGAAAATGCTCGGAATTATATAAAAACAAACAATTTTGTTTTTTCTTTGATGTGTCCCCTGTCGAACGGATTTCTTTTGTTTTTTTTTTAAGTTTATTTTATACAAAATCGATTGAGGCGCTACGAAGTCTGCCGGGTCAGCTAGTCAAATAATACAACAATTTATAAAAAAAGAAAATCAAAATAAGATCTCATCATTGTAGTCGAAGTCTTTTAAACACGCATTATTAAAGATAACAAATGGAGGTTAGCTGCTACTACATATAAAAAAAAAAGAATCGTCAAAAAACGGTTCAACTAGAAAACAATTCTGAGGTAAAACACACAAAAAAGTTGATTTTATAACCTCTTCCTTTTTTTGAAGTCTGTTTTATACTGGTACTTAAATGACAAATTTAATCTAAGTTGAAAATAAATTATTTCTGAAGCAATTAAACATATATCATTCTGATAGGGTTTCTTTTATTTCCAGAATCCCAAAATTACTTGAAAGGGAAATTGAAAACGCTGCCTAATTAATTCTCTATAACTACATTTCTATTATTTTACGTAATCAAAAACAAAACATTTCAAATCACGTATTTGTACAAAAAACTAGATCGAGGTTACCGTAAAACATCCCTTGTTGTACTAGATAAATGTACATTGTTATTGTTAGTGTTTACGCTTGAACCTTGGTCGTGATGATAAGCGCGGGAATCGAATACACTGAAATAATTCGACCAGGGCTGGCCGGCTATCACTCAATGTCCGAAGACCGAATGAGCCGCACCGCTCGGTCAGTTTAACACCGCGAGTGACCGACTCTACTAACATTATCACAATTATAATGCTTTAAAAAAACAAATTAGGGTTGTGCGTATAAATATAACGGTAAGTTTTTTTATACTTTCATTTAAATGCTGCGAGTGAACAGAATATCTGAATATCAATTGTAAACACTATGTTGATTTGATGTGAGATTTTAATCGATATTTCGAACTCGAATATTATTGAAAACATTCATATTCATTTAAAGTATAATATTATTTAAAAGTATAGTATTATATTATTATATATAGTATTATAATATAAATTGATAAAGTATTGTTTGAAAATTATTAACAATTAAAAGTTTTTGTTTACTAAAAGTGCTGTGTATATATTTAACAATATTGTGTAATATTTAGGAACATTACTTATACAATCAACGCTTACTCTGAGCGACGGTTTGATAGAATGTTATCGAATACTGCAGGGTCAAAACAGATAGTCAAAGTCAAGACATGTGTCCGCATTTACGATAAAATACTGAATTTAAAGTTCGTCGAAAATAATTAGGTAATGTACATAATTAAAATACAATTTTAATCTAAACAGGTTTAATGTCCCTAGTTTGGTTGTGTATTCATCGAAACAGCGCAAATAAATCAGATACCTTGACCTAAGAAGGACCCTAACGAAAAATACTTTTTGAACTACTATATTTCACTGCACTATGTTTTCATAGATAATGTATGGCGATTTTGTCTTTTATCTTTTTGTATTCGTTTGTGGCATTATGGTCGCCGAGCGCTAAGAAAATAAAGAATGAAAACAGACTTTCTCCGGTCGAAAGCGCGGCAGCGAAAGTAAATTCGTCAAGCGAAGAAGCTGTAGCTACCAAAAGTGAAAAAAAAAGAAAACACCAAAAAGTTTTTAAAGAAATATCTTTCGTAATTCATGTCTGATATTAGTACAGTAGAACCTCGATAAATATAGATCAAGTGAAACGTTAAATAATTTGAGTTACATACTGAGGTTTTTACTTATTAAGGGTTTAAGTTAAGAAGTTTTTATTGGTTTATATTTTTACTTAAAGAGATCCTTCTTTTTTTTATTGCTCTGTGTGTGTGGACGAGCTCACGGCCCACCTGATGTTAAGTGGTTACCGGAGCCCATAGTCATCTACAACGCAAATGGCACCACCCACAGTTCTAAGGTCTCAGTATAGTTACAACGGCTGGCATACATATATAGGTATATGTACTTTATTTTATGATTAAAGGTACGTTTATTGAACTTTATTTTCTTTACATAAAAAAACAGAAATATTTTTGTTGTTTCAAACAATTCACACTTTCTACATCAATTTGATTTTCAATATTAAAATATTAATAAAGAAGAGAAAACACTATCATCTGTGTTACTGCATTGCTCTATAAAATATCGTGAAACACTTCACGATCTTTTGTAGCTTTCCTTGCTTCGCTGATAGATAAAATAGGTGAATCTTGTGGTTCGTCATTTAAACCTTCGTCTATATCATCAAAAACTCTTGCATTAGATGCCTTCAACTCTAAACTAAGGGCAGGCTTAGGGACCCCGGTAACCGTAATCGTCGAACTCGGCAATGAGAAACTCTTTGCCGAATTCGACGGGCAACCTAAGCCATGCATCAGCCAGCTGAGTTTCTCGCCGGATCTTCTCAGTGAGTCGCGATTCCGATCCGGTAATAGATTTATTCGCGAAGCAGCTGCTCTTGAGTTAAGTATCCTTTGGAGGCGCTCAGGCAGGTGTTAGCAAATCTCACCCCTCCTGGCTGAGCCTTTGCTCGCCCACCTGTCCTGGTGAAACAGGAAAGGCAACCGGGCCACCAGTAATCTTTCGTTCATAAAAAAAATAAATATGTTATCGTACCTTAGTATATTATTTACATTTGAAGCCAGTTGGTAAACACGTGTACCTAAGCGTAGTAGTTTTGCGGTAGGCAGCGGCTTGGCTCTGCCCTTGGCATTGCTGAAGTCCATGGGCGACGGTAACCACTCACCATCAGGTGGGCCGTATGCTCGTCTGCCTACAAAGGCAATAAAAAAAAAAGCACCTCGAGATTGTTCGTAGTACCTAGTATCTCGATGTGTAAGCATTAATAATGGTCTACAGGGAGCCTTTTTTGTTTGCACATTCATTTACAAAGACTCATTGATATATGATGGAAGTTGCAATGATCGTCGTCGTTACAACTTTGAGTTACTTAGGTGTAATGCCCAAATTCTTTGAACTTATAGAAAGTTCATATCTTAAGTAAAAGACGAGAAGAGGTTATGGACTCCGCGGAGAAGGGAACACAAAATTTTATGAAAATACTCGTGAATATAGAGGTTATTACGGTATCGAAGTTTAAGTTATCAAGGCTCTATTATTATAATAAAAAAATCAACATTGCAAATAAATATATTTCATATGGCATCACCATACTTTTATAGTTTTATAGGCTGTGGTTATACAAGAAACATCGTTAAAAATAAGTGGTTTTCACCACCATAAAATGATCACCTTAAAAATAATTTAAATGCTCACAACTTTGATTATATACACGTGTACATAATCAAAGGATCGCAAGGAATAAATGAGAAAAAAATTATTACCTCTGAGGATCTTAACAACAAATCTCCAGATATCCATCTGATTAATTCAAATACAAACACGACCTCCGCGAGGTACTGTTTTATAATACTACGTACGCCCATATTTGCTTATTTTCCTACCTGATTCAAATTTCGTATCACGATTCTGCAGTAAGCAAAGCATTAATTTTTTACCGACTTTGAAGGCAGGCAAATGCTTGTTTGTTTTTAATTTTTAGGTTTTACATTTAAATTTTTTTTGTTATTACCTTTCCTTTTAAAGACTAGAACGGTCGGTCGATGTAATAATATACTTTAATTATTGTCAAGACTGTCTGTGATATTCTCGTTGTGGAAACAACAGGCTGGTAGAGCTGAACTTGCCTAACTTCGTTAATATTATATAATGATTACTTGTTTATTATAAACAAATCCAAATACATATTTTTTTCCTTTATTATTGCATTTCTGCGTTTTGCCTTGTCAGCGTTATTGCGTTATGAATAGATTTCCGCTTATTAAACATATCATTTCTGGACAAAAACCTTTAAGAAACGAGGTCGAATAATGAAAATAGGTAAATTAATTTATTAAATGGGAAAAAGACCAAGATTGTGTTATTGTTAAAATTGAATGAGAAACTCAATGAAATACAACTCGTTTAAATGATGCAAATATTTAACAAGCAACTTATATTGTAGTTTAATCCAAAAGGTTTTGTTATATTTTCTGCTTACGTAAATATTTTTTGAGCTTTACTTAAAATTCTTATAAACATAAAGCAGATACGAACTTTGGTGAGACGGTGTACCTACCAGTCATAAGAACGGGAGGTATGAAAATAAATTAATCCTCATTAGCATTGAGGGTAGTCAGTAGTCGTAGCAAAATTTTGTTGTTTCTATTCGATGGTTGGGGATGGTTCACAAAAATGTTTCCCGCTTGTGATTTACAAACTTAATTTAAAGAGATCTGAATCATTTGATAACACAAAATTTAATATTAATTACTTTCCACAGTATGAGTTCTTGATAGTATGATTTTTTATGCTACCCGATAGCATTTAGATGCCGATAGATTTTGGGTAAAAAACACGTTTTCGGCAGACGTGTTATGATGATGATGCCTTAGGGTGTACTTACAATACGCCATACGATAAGTAAATGGTAGACGATCACAATACGCCACTGCGTATTTTCTGGTGAAACCACAGGAAGAAATGAGGTGAAGAATACTTCCGACTTACGTTAAAGTAATTCCATAACAAACCTTTAGTTTGGTTACGGGAGAAAGTCCGCGTCTAAATACTTAAATACTAAGTTTAAATACTATGCTCAAAGTCAATAACATTTATTATAGCCGTATTTAGATGAAAATTGTCTAACAACCCATAAATCAATTCGTGATAAAGCTTAGGCGTACATAATAGTTACCTAATAGATTTTCGTACTTGCAACACTATCACTAATAGGTAAGTACTGCTTATTTATTTATTTATTTATTACACTTCATGTAAAATTTACATTGGCGGACTTAATGCCTAAGGCATTCTCTACCAGTCAACCAAAGGTAGTGCAGAGTAAAAGTGGTAGGTGCAATGAAATTTATATTAGGTAACGAATACATACAAAAAAGTATATCTACATATATACAAAATCACATATACATATACATACATACATACATACATACATATATACACACATACATACATATATACACACATACATACATATAATAGTTTATACAGTATTAAAAGGAATATATTAATAAATTTCCTTAACAAATAACTTCATCAAGTTCATGACGATTCCGCTAACTTTTCCAACAGCATTCGCCGAACCCTTAACTTGAACGTGCAGCTTATACTATTTATCTATGTTTATTTTTAACGAGTTATCTTTATTACTTTAAAATTCTTTCGCCATCATTTACCGTTATTGATTTATAGCTGAACCGGAACTTGATTACTTTTATTCGATGTACAAATTATATCACATCATTAACACTAGCACATCTACCTACACACATTAGCATTATAGCACATCTCAATTGGTTGGGTGATTTGAAACATTTTTAGAAATATGTGTTGCCAACGCTCTGTGTCAGCGAAACCTATTTTCATTGAAAGGTTTTGAACAGGATATGTTTAGTAGTTTTTGGGTTGGAAAAGTTTACCGAATTCGCAGTAATTCAAAAATCAAACGACACGTTCTAGGTTCGATATCACGCTGAGCGTATCTCTTCCCGTAATATTTTGAAATGTTCAATTCAGTTATATATTATGTACTAAGGCATATTGCAGTTTGAATATCCGCAGTGTGCGTAAATTACTAATATTTTCCTAGTTTTATACACTATAGAACTCAAGTTTTCTTCTTTGACTTTTGTGACGCGACGAAATACCTTTTTTTTTTTTTGTCAGGAGGAAATCGCCGGACTTCCGCCCTCCACTGGGGATGGAGGGTGGGGTATGTCAGAGTCGAACTGACTAAAACCTCCTGTCGCTCAACGACCAACGTCCAAACCTCGCATGAGACAGAACTCATGAAGAGGCAAAGGGGGGAAAGTGAAGCATTTAGTGCGGAGCACATCTCTCCCATCACCCTCCCCCTCGGGACGCCGGACCGGCGGTCGTCGGCACCACGACCACCAGCCCTCTCGGTCGGCAGGCTATCCGAAGCCCGCCTAGATGGCGCCGGTTAGAGTGAGCTATCCTACGGAATACCCCGCTGGCCCAGAACCAGCGTGGGTCGAGGATAGCCGGCCTTCCATCACCCGGATGCTCTTGCGTAAAACGCGTGCAGAGCAGCTTGCACGTCGTCTTCTTAGGCCCCCCTCGCCGGTCCCCAGACCGACATGTGAGGGGGGACCCGAAACACTTAGAGGGCCAGGGCTTGGGCGAGATCCGCCTCCCTGGCCCCGACGAAATACCTACCCGAAATGGAACCGAAAATAAAATATTTACGTAAAAAGAACATAATATTGTAAACAATGCTGTAGCAAGGCAACATAAAGACCTCTATTGTATTAACTCGAAACAATAGTACCCTCATGTCCAGAGAATGCTAAACATCAACACTAGCAAACAAATCTCAGATAAACACAACATCACAATCTTTGTTTCCAAATAATTAATACAACGAACTTTATGACGGTTTTTGTAATTTATAATTCAGAAAAATTGAATATGAAATTTGAATAAAAAAAAGTGACAATTTTAAAACGATCGATGTAAGCTTTATTAGAAACGGTTTTTTCTTCCAAATAATATAATTAATTTTCTATGAATACCATATCTATATACTTACTGTTATACAAGCTTAATACAAATTCAGTTCCGTATTTTGAAGATCTTATGAAAAAAATTATTGCGACAAGAACTATTCTGATTTTGATAAAACTGAGTTTTAAAGGAATAAGCAATTAAAACATCACACCCTGTATAAGCTCCAATGAACTTTGATACAACACACTTTATGTATAATATTATGAGACAATTAATTTTCTTTACAGCAATTATCAATAATAATACCGCAGTTCACACACATACCGAAAACATGTCTAAAGAAATGGCGGCGCCGAAGAGGACTGTAGGCCAGAGAATTGTGGAGGAAATTTACACGTGTTGTGCTTTCTGGATAGCTGCATCCGCTTTACCGGCCTTGGCGGTGTCTTATCTCGGTAAGCAATAAGATATTCCTACATACTATTAGAATTAGTAGCGGGTAAGATAGTCCAGTATATCCGTTTGGAAAACCTTTTTTTTTCATACGACGAATTTAGCAGGTTATCAAGATCTTTAATTTTTTTTAAAGATTATGTGTACTTTGCATTTCTAAAACTTTATACGCCATGTAATATAAGATGCTTTGTATTTACGTTGTAACAATTTAAATAAAATTACTATATAAAGTGATTATCGCTGAGGAAGGTTAATGAACTTTATCACAACTGATAAAATTTCGCAAAAAAATGTAGTTGAAATCGAACGTTGTCATGTCGAAATCAATGAGTATGTATTCGTGTGGCTCGTGAAAATAAAACTTTTATCATCGCACCTCTTGCCACCGGAGCAGAGTTCATACACTTTACCTAGAGCTACTGCGTTCATCGTGAGTTCGTTTCCAGAGATCTTTTTTGCCACGTACTAGCCGGCTCTGAAATGAGCTCCCTACTACGGTGTTTCCAGATCTATATCGCATATCGTTCTTCTAACGAAGCTTGTTTAGAGTACTCAGCGGTAGGTAGCAACGGTAATCAGTCACCATCGGTTAGCACATATGCTCTTCTGTATACAAAGGCCTTAAAAAACCTTGCTTCTAGACTGAAGCGTCTGTAACCTAATAAGACGCCATAAGTACCCAATGAACATATGAGTCGACTATTATCAAAGACTATTATTAAATTGTTCGAGATGATACCGGCATCTCGTTTTTACCATCGCACCGCCCGCCACCGGAGTAGAGTTCATCCATACTACCTGGAGCCACTGCGGTCATCCACAGTGCGTTTCCAGAGGTCTTTTTTGCCACGTACCATCCGGCTATGGAATGAGCTCCCCTCCACGGTGTTTCCCGAGCGCTATGACATGTCCTTCTTCAAACGAGGCTTGTGGAGAGTATTAAACGGTAGGCAGCGGCTTGGCTCTGCCCCTGGCATTGCTGAAGTCCATGGGCGACGGTAACCACTCACCATCAGGTGGGCCGTATGCTCGTCTGCCTACAAGGGCAATAAAAAAAAAAAAAAAAAAAAAAAAAAAAAGCCGGCAATCTGACTTTTGGACAATGATTGGTAAATCAGAAAAACGAATTATTGACTTTGTATTCCATTGGCAGTCACAAAACTCTTCGGAACGACATCTTAGATAAATAACAGGTTAACTATTAACCTTTATTTAATGCAGGTTTTTAACCGTATTCTTTGAAGGAGACGATTATATTCAAATCAATCTGTATTGACATACCAATAAAAAATTTTTGTCCAAATGCACAGATTGCCACCTTTGATAATAGACGACTCATATAACTATACCGCGGTTCGATCTTAGGGCAGTCAATAATATTTAAAGAATTAAGTGCCTTATGTTCTTGTTTTTAATTGTCATCGAACACTGCCTGTCCGAAACGAAATTTGAGAATAGTGTCTCTTATAAGCGCTGACAATGCCATGAACTGACAAACACGATGGTGTGTGGCGAAAACTTTCTCTTGAAACAACAGCATTGAACCCAAAAAATTCAGGTAATAACAATGACCTCTGCTTCGGTACCTAGTTAATCTATACTAATATTATAAAGCTGAAGAGTTTGTTTAAAAAGGCGCTAATCTCAGGAACTACTGGTCCGATTTGAAAAATTCTTTCAGTGTTAGATAGCACATTTATTGAGGAAGGCTATAGGCTATATAACATCACGCTAAGACCAATACAAGTGGAGCACCAATAAATAATGTTTCAAAATAGGGGTTAAAATAGCTCCTTAACATTCTATAATTCAAAAATATCTTCACTTTCTACGTAAATGAAGTGGGGGGTAAAATTTAGCGTTATGCCAAACTAACTATTCTACGCAGACGGAGTCGCGAGCAAAAGCTAGTAATAAATATAGAGGAAAAATAAATCACTTTTACTCTCATATCTTAATGTGTTCGTGATGTCTCTGACAACAAATTAACACTAGATAGCTTTCGAAACAGCCGATCTACGTAATATTTTTGTGTTTAAATAATATAATTACCCGTGCGGGCAAATGCACTTAAATGTGACTAATTAAATGTAATTACTATCACCATCATGCCTATTTCTGTCGTGAAGCAGTAATGCGTTTCGATTTGTAGAATGGGCCAGCCGCCTAGCCGTTGTACTGTAAAACTGAGACAGAACTCGTGACTCAAGTTGGTTGGCTGGATTTACTCTGTTGTCTATGGGCTCCGGTATCACTTAACAGATGCACCATGACGAGACGATAGACGAGCATTCATTTAAGAAATGTACAAAATTGGACTGTACATTCAATAATTTGTTTACTTCAGCTAATTTGTTTACTTAATATATACTAGAACATGTTCTTCCTTATTTACAGTTGTACGTGTGAGCAGACATTTATGGCTTAGACTGCTGTCCAGTAGATATCCAGATTTCGAATTCATCAAAACTGACACAGTCAGAACATTGCTGGACACGCATCGGAATCAGGGGATCATTAACGTACTACTGGCCGTGAAAGGTATGCATTAAAAAAAATTAAAATCAATCCCAATCATTCTTACCTGCAGTAATGAAAGCGTAATTTATGTTCACACAAAAACAAGTTAATCTGATAATTATGCCTCATTTTTACAAAAGACGTTGTCAAAGTAAAACTGAGTTGGGCACTATTAATAAGAAATATAGCCAAAGAACAGCTGCAATTTTGTTTCTTTCCTGTAGAAAGGTCACAGTCACGCCAATAACTAAAGCCCTAATTTTATCTCCATCATAACCTTTGCGAGGTTAGAATAAACATATAGCGTATAAACACCCTTTTACAAGAACATTCCAAATTACAATTTGAATATTGAAGGAGCATAATATAATCCAAAAATGAAATCTATTTGTCATTTCTCACTCGTTATGTTTGTTCCAACATGCATTAAGCATATGGGGGTAAAGAAAAATTTAAAATTCTTCCACCAAGCGAGCGAAATCACTTGCTAGACCCACGATCCAAATCGAGGAAAGAAAGCATAATTTTAGTAACTTGAAAAAGCCACATTTACACCAAAGCCATAAAACTGTATATTTCAAAAATTCATAACTCATATTATACTTATAGGAATAGAAAGTTGAGAATTGGTATGTCGAAATAATTTCTCGAAACGTGTTTTTTTTCCCCTATCTATGCTGATAGCTTTGAGAGGCTATTTCAGCTTGACCCTAACGTTTGTAGGTGAGCTCACGGGGCTCAAACCCGAGAGTTGCTAACACTGACCCTAGCAATAGCAGTGCTTCGCAGAATCTACCACCGGATCGGAAACGCGACCCACTGAGAAGATCCAGAAACTCAGTGGGCTTGAAACGTGTATACAAGCTTATCTTGAAAATTTCCTTAGCGAGATTTAAGCATCTGTAAAATATCTTGTATTCTACGATGGCTAACGCAAAAGGCATTTAAAATTCTTCCAAAACTTTCTACTGTTTTTTATAGGTAATCCGAACGTCGATGAAATCAAAGGAAAACTCATAGAGCACGTTATCGACAAACGAGATAGGAATGGACAGTTCATGTTTCCAAGGTTACGACATTTACTCGTCTCATGCTGGGGCAACTACGCTTGGGATGTCAACGTGCGTTTTCGGTTTGAAAACCACTTCATCGTAGCTAATGCTGTGTACAGAGGCCGGCCGGTTACAGAGAGTAATATACAGGTAATTATTGAAAAATTGGAGGTAATATTGATATCGCAAAACTGAACGGGAAATAGTTTACCAACTTTTATGTTTTATTGCTTAAATCGAGCTCACAGCCCACCTGGTGTTCAGTGGTTACTGGAGCATGTGGACATCTACAACGTAAATGCGCCACCCACCTTGAGATATAAGTTCTAAGGTCGCAGTGTAGTTACAACGGCTGCCCCACCCTTCAAACCGAAACACATTGCTGCTTCACGGCAGATAGGCAGGGTGGTGGTACCTACCCGTGCGGATTCACAAGAGGTTCTACCATCAGTAATCACAAGAGGTCCTACCACCAGTAATCACAAGAGGTCCTACCACCAGTAATCACAAGAGGTCCTACCACCAGTAATAACTAGCATGACTGATACTTACGAATTGTTGTTTAAGTAACTATTTGATTTTTTTAAGTAACTATTTGGTGGGCTTAAAATCAGAAAGTCGCCTCTTTATAGCACACGAAACCGTCGATAGGACGAATCAATTCAACCGAGCCCCAATAACAAACAACTTAACAACGCTCAAATAGTAAGCTGAATCAAAAATATAATTACTTATTTTTGCCCTGTCGGGTGCGGGCAAGGTTCTAACTAGGCAAAAGAAATAAAGTTCATCTATTTTCATTGGGTACTGATAAAATATGATATGTGATTTTTTTTAACACAATCGGACGCTTAAAATTAATACAAAATATGTTCAAAAAAATTATGTTACATAGTAATGCATGCTCGATGGTTGGCTTATCCATTTTGGCCTCAAATGACGTCAGACGTCATACAGGGAATGAATGAATACTCGGTAGGGAATTAATATTCTCGGTAATAAGCTTTGTTTTCTAAATCCCGTTTCAATCAACTCAAAATATTTGAGTATATTGACGATTCAAATTGAATAAAACTTAATCTTAAAGTAATTTCATTCTAGGAATACATCAGTGACATCGTATCAAAATATTTCTCTCCAGACCAACCGCCCTGGCAATACATAATAATACCGTGTGCAGCTACAGAACCAAAATATTATATTTTAGTTCGCGTGCACCATCTGCTACTATCCGGCGCGAAGTCTATTAACATCGGAGATTTATTACTGGTCGAGCAATTGAAACAAACAGATAGAATGGCTCAAGAATATACACAACAAAGCCCTTTAACGAAATTATTTCCAACGCCTTCTGCCATACCTCAATTGTGGGAAAAGCTTCATGAAAATATGTCGAATACATGGAACGAATTCGTTTCTGAATACGACCCCGTCGAAAGCCCTCGTGCTTTGAAAAGCATGCCGGGTGCGTTCCACGTCGCCGGTCTGTTATTGATATCCAGCGTGAGCGCTTTGAGAGAACTCAACAAGAAATCGAATGGCAGAAACAGAGCCACTGATGGTCCGCTCACAGCAACTACTCTACTTGCAGCAGTGAGAAGAGAATGTAAAAGGAGAAGCTTAACTATAATTAAAGTATGTGTTTTAAAAAACTTGACGTAACCGAATTCAGCACCACAATACTATATTACATTCATGATTATAATAAAATTACAGGTTTTCTTGTCACCGCTAGTAACAGCAGACCCGAGAAAATGGCCTAAAAGAACATTTAAGACTATCACGACATCGACTGTTTTAATGTTGAAATTACCGTTTCGCGTTCGCGATGAAATTTTAGCTTTAAACGAACTAAAGAATACTGGTCACGTAAAACAGCCTAACACTTTAACGTGGAGGTACGGGGAATTAGCGCAGCTTTGCGTGAGAGCTACTAATGAAGCGTGGAATGGCTTACTAGAAATTTATAGGGCTCCAGCAAAATTGTGGACGGACACCATTAGAACGGACGATGGGAAGCGACACTTGTTACAAGCCGTTTCTCTGTGCGGACGGAAGGTAATTTATAATTTAGTTTTGCGGAAACTTCATCGTAAATTACTAAGTATAAGTCGGACCATCCGATGTCCTTGATCACGAAACTAAAGAATTAGGAGGAAACTCTTCTTTATTATTAGGAGATGCGATTAAATTGTTTCCCAAGCATTGTCTTAATTCTGTATTCGTCGTAATTCTGTCAAGTGTTAACATAAAGGTATGTGAGCTTTAATTAGGAAAAAGGATAATTCTAATGTCCTACCTCTCCCAGACCCAGGCCACTCTTTCGTTCGGGCGAAGAGGTTTATTTCAATGTACTCAAGTCTCCAAGCTATCGACCGAAAAACATCCGTTTTCGGTTCCATATTGGCTATTGACAATAACCCAAAAGTATTCCCAGTTAATTATGAGATTTTTCAGGTTATATCATGGTCTCGTCCCGTATCCCGAACCGCAATCGAACGCGTGGCTCGGGCGTTGGGCGTATCATCGACAGACGTCGTTTTGTTCGCCGCAACGGATGCCTTACGAGCATTCTTTGAACAAGCACACGGGGACCCGCCTGACATAGTACTCACAACAGCTAGGGCCGCTTCAGAAGATTTCCTATTCACTTTCGCGGAGGGCCAGGGGAAGATGTATAAAAAATCACAAACTGGTGGTGAGTGAAACTTTACGGGAATCAATAGCCTAAAAAGTAAATCTGTTTTATTGTACGACTAGCTGATGCGGCAGACTTCGTAGTGCCTCAATCGATAAATAAAAGACCTAAACTTTTGTATAAAATTAACTGAAAACAAACAAAAGAAATCCGTCCGACGGGGGACACATCAAAGGAAAAACAAAATTGTTATTTTTATTTAATTCCGAGCATTTTCATATTTATCTACCTTTTAAACCTGGATTTCTCTGGATTTCCACAAATAATTCAAGACCAAAATTAGCCAAATCGGTCCAGCGGTTCTCGAGTTTTAGCGAGATTAACGAACAACAATTCATTTTTATATACATATATATAGATTGTCGCTGCTCTGGTGATAAATTTATAGTGTACATTTCGATGATTTTCCAGGTATGGTCTGTCTGACCCTGCCTATAGGCGCGAGTCCACGTCGTATCGCCGCCGTAGTGGAACAAGCGTGCAATAGACAGCAGGCATTGGCCGGGGCCTGGGCGGCCCAGGCTCGATGCGGTGCATTAACTAGAGCTGTTCCTTCTCCTCTCGCACGATTAGCATTGAATATACTGTCAAGAAGATACGCAGTGTCTTATGCGGAAATCAACGCACCTCTCAATGCCAAACAACGGGCCACACTGTGGGGTCAGACTGTCGATCACGTTATCTATTGGCGCCCGCCTCAGGCCAATATCAGTAAGTTCTAGAACTTAAGCTTCGACGACGTAATGATAAACACCTAAATCAATTTTCTAGGTTGTGAGTGATGTTATAAATATTAACGGTCTTATTCATAATAAAGCTCTTAACAAAGGTATAACCGATATGAGTTAAAACTTCATCTAAGGTTGTCAATCATTCGAAAACTTTTTTTTATACCGTAATATGTAATTTTTTTTTAATGATTTATATTTATTATATATTGTTAATATTATTATATTTTAGTGAGCTATCGAAGCCTTATAAGCTCTTTTAACCCACAGACGAAACCCATTGGTTTCTCATGGGATCTACTCAATCCGTTAGAGCGTTCGATAGGAAGGAAATCAGCTTAGAAAGTCGAGAAAGGCTTGTGTCTGCCTATAATGGTATATACATGCAAGACTTAAAACGCAAAACAAAACAAAAAAACTTATTACATCAATTTCTTTTTTTATTTTAGTTATCGTAAATTTGGATATTGCTACTGCCGGGTAACAGCTACCCAACTATTCTTGATCTATTTAGTTTTCTTTATTATTTATTATTCATATATGTATTTTTTCAGAAAAAGGATATGATTTGATTAATTCCGTTTTGCTAAAGCAAAATTACCCTTTAAACAAGAAAGCGAACTCTTTTGCTATAGTAATAGGTATAATAGTGTTATAATAGTGTTAACTATACCTGAGACCTTAGAACTTAATACCAGGTGGGCTGTGAGCTCATCCACCTACCTAACCAATAAAAAATAAAAATAAAACCTCCGGATCGACTGATCAAAATAGTTCCTTTGTTGCAGGTATGTCACTAACAGTGATACAATACGGGGAGACGGTGAGGCTGGCCGTGATGGCGGACGCGAGGCTGTCTCCGTCACATTCCGCCCCCACCACGCGATGGCCCGTCGCAGTCGAGCAACTAATCAATAAAGTCGATACGGAAATATCTCGCATAGCCACAACACTACAGCCCGACATCCCTACTGCGGTCGAAACTCGAGAAGCTGACGACACTTACGAGGCAGAAACGTCGCGTGACGTCACCAGCTCGAGCGGACTGAGGCCGCCGGTTTTGACAGCTGTCAGTCCGCCGCCATTGCGACGCAGAATGACGCACCACTGACGAATTCGTAACAATTGCGACGATGCAGTGCAATATACACTAGTCGACCGAAGCAAGTTTTAAGTTGCGAGGGAAAGAGTGAGGCAACTTTTTAATGTAATGTAATGTAATGTGGGACTGAACGAATATGACTATGATCTTAAGAGAAATGAGATTCAAATATTTTCAAATTCTAAATACTGTATACGAGCAATATTAAAATCAATAATGTATTGAACGATACATAATTTTGACAAAACAGAAGACTGATGATATTTTCTTTTTAACAAATAAAGAAATCAATTAAAATATGCATTATTAAGGATAACTCATAGAGCTGAATCATGCTAATAGGTTCACCTAAAAAAAGTACTACGTTAACGTAAAAAATACAGTGGAAAATTGTGAACCAACTTTTTTTGAAGTCGGTTAAAAAATAAATTTCAATAATACAAAATGCACAGGATTCACAATATAAAATACCATATTTTATTACATTTTGTATTTTATTTCACACCTCATTTCCTTCTGGATTTCCTCTTTTTACTGGGTTTCGGGGCAGCGGCGGCTGGGATCTCTCTCTTCTTGTGAGTCTTTTCCGAGCTTGGCGCTGCGGTGTCTGCGACGTCGTCGACTTCCATGTTCCCCGCGTCCGGCACGTAGCTGAAGCCGGGCACGTGCGGCTCGACCAGCTCGAACACGAGCTTCCTGTGCTGAAGATTCGAGCTGTCCAAGCTGAGACGGACCGTTAGCTCGTCGAACGTTTTCAGCACGACGTCCCCGCATTTCTGAACGTGTTCCTGCGAAAATGCGAATGCGAATGTTAGTGTTGATTCCGGTGTCGTACTAGAGTATTTTTTATTATTATTTCTGAATACAATATTTTGACAAACGACATGGCGCCACTAGTGTGAACTTGTGTGAGAAAAATGTACTGTTAAAAAAAGGTGATTTCCCGTAACCACTTATGGGCGGACGGCTCATTTATAGATCTATATACATGTAACATAAAATACATTTCACCAGATCTCACATCATTGACAATGACAATAACAGCTCAGTTTCTTTTCTACGCACCTCTTCATTATACGTGAATTTTTCAGATGGTAAATACAGAGGTCCTTCCAGTCCATATTTAGGTATCAATACTTGCAGGGCGTTCCGCTTCACAGCCAGTACAACTGCAGACTCTATTTCTACTCTGTTCTTGAATAAAATCTGAAAGATATTAACAAAATAATTCATATATTTCATTTAAAAAAAATATTTATTTCTTCTTTGATTTGTGTCATGCTTTCTTCTTAAGACAAACAAACATCTAATATATAAAATTCTCGTGTCACAGTTTTCGTTGCCATACTCCTCCGAAACGGCTTGACCGATTTTGATGAAATTTTTTGTGCTTATCCGGTATCTATGAGAATCGGCCAACATCTATTTTTCATCTCCCTAAATGTTAGGGGTAGTCCAACCCTAAATTTTTTTTTTTAATTTTTAGACAAAAATTTTAATTACAATTTTTTTATGATACAACATACAAAAATACATACAATCCTCAATTTTCACCCTTCTACGATTAACCCTTATTTTTTAATAGCCATTTTAGTAATTTAATAATTTTTCCTCTCCGGTCGAAAACTGATCAATCGTCATTTAATTAGTTATCCCCGCCAGATGTCTACAGGTGTCACTTCTCACCCTGTAAACAGCACGGAGTAGGGATGTTACCTCTACAGTTTTCGGCTATTATTAGTGTTTATGCTTCAAGCGTAGTAGTTAAACGTTTTTAGTTCATCGCCTTGCATGTCAGATGGAAAATCTACAAAAAAAATCCCTAAAGATTTCACTAACGATAATATCACAAATGTCGACGGATATCCAATATATCGTCGAAGGAATACAGATTATGCGGACAATCATTTATTAAAAACATCAGCAACACAGACATTGATATTGACAATCGTTGGGTCGTGCCATATTCGCCCCTGCTGAGCAAAACATACAATGTTCATACTAATGTTGAGTTCTGCAGTTTTGTGAAGAGCATCAAATACATTTGCAAGTATGTCCACAAAGGCAGTGACATGGCGGTATTTAGAGTGGAAAATATGAATGTACCATGGCACACAAACATTCGCTTGAGGCCTTGAACAGGACATTGAAAGATATTAAAAACAACGACAAACTATTTGGTGGCACTCTGTTAGTCCTTTCAGGTGAATGATGAAATCAACGCCTGCTTAAAATCATCTACATTGTGGCGTAATGTTGAAATAGTACAGCTGAAAGTAAATATGCGCGTTCAAATGCTTCAAGATCCATCCGCTGAAAAATTTTCAAAACAACTCTTAGATATCGGCGATGGAAAAGTCACTATAGCTGAAACTGGATACATAAAATTAGCGAATGATTTCTGCACTATCATTGATTCGCAAAATGCTCTCATTGAACAAATATTTCCCGATGTACACACGAATTACATAAATCTCGAGTGGTTTGCAGAAAGAGCAATGTTAGCTGCAAAAGATGTGGATGTTGACATTTTAAATCTGAAGATACAACAGTTATTGCCAGGGGACTTGGTATCATATAAATCTATTGATACAGTTTGCGATGACACTGAAGCTGTAAATTTTCCAACAGAGTTTTTGAACTCACTGGATTTGCCAGGCATGCCACCACATAATTTACAATTGAAGGTTGGATCTCCAATTATTTTGCTTCGTAATTTGAACCCGCCACGGCTATGCAACGGTACGCGATTAGTCATTAAAAATTAATGAAAAAAGTTATCGAAGGCACCATTTTAAATGGCAAGTTTCGAGGTGAAAATATATTGATAGCACGAATACCTATTATACCCACAGATGTGTCAATTCAATTTAAGCGTATTCAATTTCCGATTAGATTGCCATTTGCAATGACTATTAATAAATCCCAAGGCCAAACAATGTCTGTTTGTGGCTTAGATTTGAGCACACCATGTTTTTCACACGGACAATTATACGTTGTATGCTCTCGAGTGGGTAAATCATCAAGTTTGTTTGTATTAGCTAAAGACGGGCTAACAAAAAATATTGTTCACGCTGCAGTATTAAGAGATTAATATTATGTAATAAATTAATTATATATATATATAATTATTACTTTTAATAAATTAAAACAATTAATGTTCGGTGTTTTGTTATTTTTAAACAACATTCCCTCATCGTTCACAGCGCTCCAGGCCTTTTTCACTCATATTGCACATCCTTATACACTTCCAATAAGTTAGTAATTTTTTTTCTACACTAGAAATTCTCTAGAAATCTTATATATGGCAAGACAACGTTTGCCGGGTCAGCTAGTATTAGTATATAATAATGAACACGGAATCTTAAAGGAAATTACTAAATTCTGATTCCTTATGTTTATTTTTAATTAAAAAAGCTTACCTATATAAACTACTAGGTTTACTACTAACGTCTTAAGTGATTGTTTCTAGAATCATCTGTAGATGCGTTGTTCAGCAATAACTTTGTATACTTGCCGACACGTAAGTTGGCAAGGTTTTGGCTTAGTGAGGGTTAGGTCGCGCATAGTGCACTTAATTCAACAAAAAACTGTCACACGCAAGTGTAATCGGGAGCGAACGGAACGTAGACGCGGTGCGGGAGTGGAGGGTCGTCTGACTCACCAATCGCGCGCTCGGAACGGTACTACGACATTCCCCGCGTCCCGCTTGACAACCAAAGAGATCTAAAAAACGACTTGTATGCATCTAACTACTCTTCCCAAGTTACGTGCCGGGGACTGTATACGCGGCCTGAATTATCGTATTGTTCGATAGTGAATCAGTATCGTATCGTGACTTTGTATTCGCGGCCTGAATTATCGTATTGTTCGACAGTGAATCAGTATCGTATCGTGACTTTGTATTCGCGGCCTGAATTATCGTATTGTTCGATAGTGAATCGGTATCGTGGTTGGCGTGAGTGTACGCACGTGAGTGTTGAGCGCCACGGAGGCGCGGCCGGCGAGCTGCGCGTGGCGGTGCCGGTAGTTGAGTGTGTCGGCGAGCGCGGCCTGGCGGCGCGCGTCCAGCAGCGCGGCGTGCGGGCCCGCCCCCGCCACGCTCGCCGCCAGCAGCCGGTGCACCACCACGTCCGCGTACCTGCACACCGCGCCCGGACAGAATACTTAACCATACACATTTTTATCAACTTATGCGGCCCACAAACGACCCTAAAATCAGTGGCGATATTGGGACAGCGATGGTGGGGATAATCGTCCCTAAATCTTGAGCTCGCCCGAAGCGACATTAGAGTTTAGGGTAAACAATACAAATCGAATTACAATTTGCCTATACCTCCTCGCGTGGTTTTCCTGAGGGTCCTGAGGTTTCCTGATTACTGAGGGTCGTGATTCCCCCGCTGCATCAATTTCTCCCGTACGATTTTCCTCTATCTGCCGCGATCCTTAGCTTCATGAAGGGCGCATTGTAGAAGTTGATGTTTAGAGAAGATCATATTTGGTCCGACCATCTCGTGGGACTGCGTCCTCTGGGACGTTTGCCATCTACCTTTCCTGTCACCATCTGCTATTCTAGATTGTGACCCTCTTTACGAGCAATATGTCCGAAGAAATCCAACACCGTACGAAAGCATATAGTGGAAAGTCTACTTTTGATATGAAGCTCTCTCAGAATAGACATGTTGGTGCGAAAGGCGAATGTGCGTATGCCACACGAGGTGATTTAGGGTACGATTTAGGGTCCTCCCCACCACGGTTGAAGTTGTCGTTGCCATGTAGGTCACCGGTGCCCTAAGCGGTGCACTGAAGTAATAATGTCGATTTCTGTCACTAAAGCACCTGAATTACCTAACTTAGCTTTTATTTGTCTCTTAATTTACGTTTTAGTCTTATATGTCTGTTAGAAATCGATACATTCTCAGTATTGTTCGGGTTCGTCTTTCTCAGGTTCTATTAGATATTCCGGCGCCTTAATAAGAAAATCGAAGAGAGAAATCGACATTTTACTGGTGGCAGGACCTCTTGTGAGTCCGCGCGGGTAGGTCCCTATTTCTGCCGTGAAGCAGCAATGCGTTTCGGTTTGAAGGGTGGGCCAGCCGCTATAACTATACTTGAGGCCTTAGAACTTATATCTCAAGGTGGGTGGCGCATTGACGCCGTAACACTAGGTGGGCTGTGAGCTCGTCCGCTCATGAAAGCAATAAAAAAAAACTTCAGTGCGCCGCGTAGGGCACCGGTGACCTACACGGCAGTCTACGTGTTAAAGGCAAGAGCCGCTACGTACCTCCGTATGGGCGAGGTGAAGTGCGTGTAGATGGGACAGGCCAGTCCGTAGTGGTAGTAGTGGTCGGCGGCGAGGCTCCCGCTCACGAAGTACGCGGCCTGCTGCATGCAGCGCGTCGCCATTATGCGCAGCAGCGTGTTGAAGAACGGCCGCTCCGGTATCACGGCCTCGTTCAGCGATTTCGAAAACGATTTGTTCGTTGACACGTCGATTTCGAAGCCCTGAAAAGTTTGCAGTTTTTAATTAAGCCGCGTTCAAACTACGCTATAATAAATAAAAAACTAAAAAATAGAATATAAATTTCAATAAATTTGAATTAAAAATAGTGCAAAAAAAAATGATTTTATTGTAAAAAAAAAGCGTGAAGTGCTTTTTAGGATATTATCAAAATAACCCTTCTACTAATATCTGTTCATAAAATATTTATAACTACTGATACCATGCACCCCACGCTTTTTTACAATAAAACTCATTTTTTCTTACATTATTTTTAATTCAAATTTATTAAAGTTTATTTTCCTATTTTTTAGTGGGATTTTCTATAAAAGCGTATTTTGTTAATATAGTTTTTTTAAACTATTATTTATTTTTCAGTTTTTAGTTGAATTTAAAAATTTTCAATTTTTTTTTATTTTGTATTGTCATCGGCCCTTAATAGTATATCAAATTTCAAGTTAATCCGACGTTTTGAAGGGGATCAAAATCATGTTCAAAGATTCCGTTACAAACATACATACGTCTGAAGCTAATAAAAAGCGTATTAAAAAGCATATAGTATATATGTAGTTCATAGCAGAACAATATCGCACACCATATATTGTTATGGACAAGTAAAGGCTGCTGTACTATATGGTACTATAAGTATAGCGTAGTCTGAAAGCAGCTATAGTCGTACAGCGTTTTGTGGTGGGTACCACCGCATTGCTAACCTTTGATGAAGCAGTAATACGTTGCGATTTGAACGGTAAGACAATTGTTGTACATTCGAATTAATCGGCGTAGCAGCATTCAAGGTTTGATAACTATGGCTACAGGTGAATGTGCCGTGAGATCATTAACCCCTCTATGCAATAAAAACATTAAAATTATATGAGCAAAATAATTGCATTAAATATTCTCCTTTAATTTTTTTGTATATTTTTATGCCGATAGCCAAAAGACACCATAATGCTTGGCCATTTTGAGACAAGACTTTAATAAGTCTCATTCATCAGTTGACGAGTGTCCTAACCATACAAATTGGAATACATACTCTGACATACTTAACGACAGATATAAGGTGTAGTGGTGCAAGAAGTAAAAAAGTATCAATAATTGCAGTTTATTTAGTCATCTATAAAAATGTAACATTTAGCAAGCTCACCTGTTGTCTCGCAGCTTTTAAGAAAGTATCAAAATTAGCAGGAGGCGGCGCCGGGTGTCTCCGCAACATGGCACATTGAGGGAATTCTTCTAGAATCTTCTGAGCCACGCTGGTATTGGCTAACAACATGAATTCTTCTACCATTGAGTTAGTGTCAACTATCTTCTTGGCTTGCACTTCGATTGGGTCGTGAGTCTCAGAGTCTACCTGTAGAAGTCGGCAGATTTTGATCACAAAAAAATTAAAAAGCTCGAAAGTAGAACGAATCAGTTTGACAATACATAAAATAATAGCCGTATTACAATAATACGGATATTGACTCATATCTCAAGTTGGGTTTTTTTTTTTTTATTAAAGTTTGGTATAGGATTACTGGTGTTATACATAATATTAAGCGACAGAAACAAAGTTGCGGTACTCGTAATTTTTATAAGAGAGTTGACACTGTCAGTGTGTTGCCAATATACATTTTTTTACTAAATCACCGCCATTTTACTCAAGAGTTTTGAAAATCACTTTGCATCGTTGTGCAATCGTCATTCTCTCCACTCCCGTGACATCAGAATACATAGCACTCTTCCTATTTACGTCATACCTTTATCTCTTTGATGTAACGAAATATGTATACCTAAATACGACGTTTCCTTAAAAATATACCGTAAATTCGCATTCACTTATCGATTATATAATCGATCGTGATCTGCAATTGTGATGTTCAACTATTCTACCACCCGTCACACGGTAGTGTCCTTTGATAGGCAAGATAGCTGATAACTACCCGCATTAACTCACAATCAACATTAAACTTTCTATAGTAATGCGGCAATGAATGCCAGCTGTCTTTACATTCCATTGCAGCTTCCTGGAATATGAACTAACTAAAAGGTGAAGTTATGCTTTAATAATGCATTAGGCGAGTATATCCCTGTTTCGTTACATATAGAATATATCTATAGAGTCCTTAATACAATTCATTCGATGGCACATCCATGCATGAAGCCGACGTTTTTTTTTTTAAATTAATTGCTTAGATGGGTGGACGAGCTCGTGGAGTACCTGGTGTTAAGTGTTTACCGGAGCCCATAGACATCTACGAGGTAAATGCCACCACCCACCTTGAGTCATGAGGTCATGGTGTCTCAATTATTTAACAGTATAGTTAATTGACCGTCTTACCTGAAATCGGATCTCGGGCGAGGCCAGTAACAGGGCCCCACTGTCCAATCGCTTTTTCTTAAGTTTCTTAGCGAGTTTGTTGAGTACGCGCAGAGATTTCGCTATCTCGTCTTTGCGACTCGAATCGTCGATTGCGATCTGAGCCTCTTCGTAAGTCATCGCAGCTTTTGACTGTTAATTTATAATAATACAGACATCAATAACAAAACCCAGATTTTTTTTGATTATTTTTAAGTGATTTTATGACCTGGTAACTGAGACCTTTAAGTCATGTCTTATTTTAATATATATTCTTATTTTTATGAAAGTGAAATGAAATGGGATGAAATATAATCTCAGTAAAATAGTGGTCATTTACTGAGATTTTTTTAGTGGACTTTTTGGAGGATCTCGAGAAGTTTCGTCCAGCAGCTTTGTTCCATTTTTCCACATTTGTGCACTCTCACAGATATTAAACAATTAATAAACCACCGTTATTACACATTTAAACCCGAAGAAACACTAAATAGAAAAAATAAAACAAATTACACAACTTCACTCCTCGCGTTCCCCAAATATTTTAATTGTATGCATACATACATATATACATACATAGGTTATATGAGGAGCGGTGAATTTTGTTTTAAAAACAAAATTAAAAAAGTTGTAGTTTCCCGGGATAAATAGTTGCTTTCTAACTTTCTAGTCTATAAGCTACCGTTTCTATAGAAACCGTTACCCTGATAACTGGTAGGTAAAAATCTCCCTAAAAATCTCTACATCGTATAAGTGTCTGTGCCAAAACGGAGTTTCGGAACAATGAATGATAATTCGCTATATACATACATATAAGATACAATTTGTTCAAGTGTGTAGTTTGATTTAATTAGACTAGCCTTAGACACTATTCAGATCTAAATAGGACAAATAATTTACATGAAAATCGCACTAAGTATAGATATAGTCTACTGCGTCTCTTTGTTATATCAATATCAATTCGTATTGATATATTTAAACAATATGATTTATAAGAATGCTTTACCTTTATGATACTTTTGTGGAATTTCGTAGACAAGACATTAGCGTTCTCGTCCATCTCCCACACGCACGAGAAGGCGAGCCTTTCTTCGCCGCCTCTAAGTGAGCACAGGTTCGAGCTAAGTAACTCTAAAACAAAAACATACAATTCAATTAAAAACAATTTTTTATGGGTTGTTTTTGACTTATGAATTTTTTGGCCTTGTAGGCAGACGAGCATACGACCCACCTGATGGTGAGTAATTACCGTCGCTCATGAACGTCAGCAATGCCAGGGGTAGAGCCAAGCCGCTGCCTAACGTTAAGTCCTCTTCACGAGCCTCGTGTGAATAAGGACATGTCTCGAGGCACTCGAGAAATATGATTTATGTCTGTTCCATTTGATTTTTTTTTATCCATTCGACAATTCCAAATACATTGATAAATAAGTTTAAAATGCAAAACACATAAGTATTTATATAATTCATCGCCCAGAGATGACCCTTTAACAAAGTTTGTTGCTTCAATAAAATACTTTAACTTCAATTTGTTTTTTAAAATGTATAATCGAATTAGTTACTGCATACATTTAAAACTACCGTCCGTCTGACTGTATAAGCTTTTTATTTTCCAATATAAATAAAAAAAAACAGTGTTCGTTCGTTTTCTACGCGTTGGCTCACCGTTCTTTTGGAATTCGTCCAATAGTCGACACTTACATGAAACTTGTAACACGTAATATTTGACGGTAGTCACAGAAACCTTACCCGGCACCATATCGATCCTCCTGTCGACGAGATATACTGTAGTTGACCTCGAAGCGGCCTCCTTGTCCAGGGCGGTGTCGGGCTTCACGAAGTACGTGACGTCAGCGATGTGCACGCCCACTTCGTAGGTCGCGAGCCCGTCGCTGGAGCCCAGCCTGCGGGCGTGCAGCGCGTCGTCTATGTCCGTGCACCCGGGCGGATCCACGGAACATACGCACACGTCGCGTAGATCTACACGTTTCTGCCTTTCCTGTTAACGTAACAAGAATTTTATTTAATAGTGTAGATCCGCTGATGTGTACGCATGCATGTGACTAGGAGATTATGGAAATGGTAATACAAGGTAGAGGGGGAAGAGGTCGACCGTAGAAGACATGGATGGAGTATGTGAATGACGTTAAGAGAGAGAGAGGAATGAGTGTTAACCTGACGGCTGATAGAAGAGAATGGAAGAGAAAAAATAGCTGTGCCGACCCCACCTTTTTTTTTTTTTTTGCTTAGATGGTTGGACGAGTTCATAGCCCACCTAAGGAGTAAAGTGGTTACTGGAGCCCATAGACATCTACAACGTAAATGCGCCACCCATCTTGAGATATAAGTTCTAAGATCTCAGTATAGTTACCTAGTGGGATAAGGTGAAGAAAAAGGTGTAGATACGCTGATAAGGTCTTGTCTCTCCTTACTTAGAAGCCGGCAGGCCGGTTATTATAGAAGACTTTATAACCATTGCAAAGAATCGTAATCTCCGTTAAAGAATTTATAAATTTTAACATTTTGAATTTACGTCGTAATACGCCCGGCGATGTACCCATTGGACCACGGTCGCCCTTCGCTCACACCTTATCGGCGCAGAGGCTTTTACTATTAAATCCCCTCAAATCAATTTTAGGATGAGAAATAAAAAATAATAAACAGCTAAAGCTTAAAATAATGCTTTTTTATATAAATTCTGTTAAATATTAATTACCTCTTCAGGTATAGTCCAATCGTTGGGCGGTAGACAGTTGAGTACGGCTTCGCTGAATCTCGCGTGAGGAACGTCGTGCTCTAGCAGTATGACCTCGTTTTCTGCATCCTTGTCACCTAAACGACGTGGAATAGTTTTTATAAGAATATCGCAGCAATATTACTGGTGCGATGACCTTCGAACGGCGGCCGGCAAGAGGTGGAATAGGAGAGCCGAAGGACCGGGTTCACTGGTGAGGATTGGGAGAGACCTATATCCATCAGTGGACCGCTTTAGGCTGATGATGATGATGATGATAACTGTCTAAGAATACGGGTAAACCGGGAATACGGTAATACGTCATAGCCTTTATCCTTTACTGTATAATGCGATGCATTATATAATTTTTTACTGGTGGTAGGACCTCTTGTAAGTCCGCACGGGTAGGTGCCACCCTGGCTATTTCTGCCGTGAGGCAATAATGCGTTTCAGTTTGAAGGGTGGGGCAGCCGTTGTAGGAGTGGGTGATATAAATCGTATATAGATTCAATATCTATATATCGCAGCAATATCGTTGAATCCGATATCGTCCCGCACGAAATCTATATATCGATATCAGCCGATACACGATATTGCTCGATGTGATGCGCATCGCCATATCGGACCGATTCGTGAATCGAAATCTATATTTCGATATCAGCCGATACACGATATTGCTCGATGTGATGCGCATCGGCATATCGTACCGATTCGTTAATATCAGCAATATTCGTTTGGTTCGTATCGAATCGGCCAGAGTGAGTGAACGCACGATAGGGATATCATGTGATGAATGAAACAGAAACAGGCATTATCCATACAATTGTAAACCTTATATTTAAGTCCATATGTCTGTAGATTATTCTTAGCGTATCAGCAGGATACAATTAAGGAAAGAAGTTTCAACTTTCGACCCTAACTTGAATGCAATATAGCCTATTTGCATCGTTGAATTTAATTTCACGCGCTTTGACCTTGAACTAGAATTTTTGGACAAGTGTTTATAAATACTTAAAAGTTTTTTGTGTTTGATTTTTAAAGTAGACATTTTTCTATTTTTAGTTGAATCCAAATAATTGAGTTTATTTCTTGTGTTTGTATTAAACTTTTGAAATCTACACTCTTTTGGTATATTTTGTAATTTTAAATTAAGACACAAAATACTAAAAACTGAAAATAATGTAGCCAGTCCTAAGCCTGGTAAAAGCATGAAGGAAAGTTTTTTTGATATTTTTATTTTCAGGTTCTTTTTATTACTTTAAGATCATATTATATATTGATATCAGAAAACCAACCGTAAAACGTTGACTTAAATCTATATCTACTACGATATTATATCAGCGTATCGTTTCAAATCTCAAATATCATGAATCGAGAAAATCTACTAGCATCCATCAATATACAGATTCAGAAAATATATAGATTCAATATCCGATATTGATCCTCGATATATAGATACGATTCGATACGCGGCAAAACCGATATTACCCACTCCTAAGCCGTTGTAACTATACTTGAGACCTTAGAACTTATATCTCAAGGTGGGTGGCTCATTTACGTTGTAGACGTCTATGGGCTCCAATAACCACTTAATACCAGGGGGGCTGTGAGTGATAAAAAAATAAAAAAGCCGTACTGGAATCAATTAAGTTTTAGGTCTCACATAGTACGTCATGGACGCAATTAATAATAATTAAACTGACGCGAGGGATCTACGGTTTAGGGGAAAGAACGCGGAGTGGGCGTCTACCAGTGTACTTTGTGCGAGTTTTTTAACTTCTCGACCGCGTAAAAGTTAACTCAAATTTGTATGGAGTTAGAACAGTCGCCCAAGGTTTGCCGCTAGGGGCGCTGTTGCAGCTCCATACAACTAAGCAGCTTCGCACAAAGCACTCAGCTGTCTTCTGATTATACAGGGGGTTGATAAAGGAGAATTAAAATGTAATGTACTTTAGTGACGGTAGAGCATATTGTAAGCCCGCACGGGCTTGTAAGTTATAGCAAGCAAGACAGGTTATATACAATACAAATAAGATTTCCAACGCGTCTCTCAGAGTAGGTCGCGACATTAAAGTTGTGACATCTACGACTTAGTTAAGCTCTTAAATCCCAAAGTGGATCGTGATCTCGTTCAGCCATATATCCAAGAAAATATTCTAAAATAAAAGTATATGAATAAAAATATACATTTATCTGTGGCTAGTAGCTTTTAGTCTAGTTTCCGCGTCGGCTACTATCATACAGCCTGTATGTATAGCAAAATCATAGGCCACCTGTGGCTAATGAGATATTGGTGCAGAGAAAACCGACTACAGCGTCGTTTACTGGTGGTAGGACCTCTTGTGAGTCCGCACGGGTAGGTACCACCGGCCCGCCTATTTCTGCCGTGAAGCAATAATGCGCTTCGGTTTGAAGGGTGGGGCAGCCGTTGTAACTATACTGAGATCTTAGAACTTATATCTCAAGGTGTGTGGCGCATTTACGCTGTAGATGTCTATGGGCTCCAGTAACCACTTAACACCAGGTGGGCTGTGAGCTCGTCCACACATCTAAGCAATAAAAAAATAAACTCGAAGTCAATGTTTATGAATAAAATAATGGCTATTCAAACTATAATGTGTATTGGATTTGTTACAGTGTGTAATGTCAAAACTACCCCAAAATTATGTATTCCGTTAATCAAAAGATATTATTACGATATATTTAATCTTACCAATTGGCCCGAGTGCTCTTACAAGATGTCCAAGTGGATATCGGCTGTTCCTGGGCCAAGAGTCAAGAGCAACCAAAATGCGTTGCGAGGCCAGTATTTCACTCTGTCTGGTTTCGATACGAACACGAGGAATTCTCTTCTCCGCTGGTGTGAAGAGATGACGTGTTGCACCTAAATTTAAATGATTTCTAGTGTTTAATTGAAAATCTCACGAAATAATATTATTCAAACAAATAATTGAGTCTTTTATTTTTTATTATTCAGAAATTATCTTGAAAGCTGCATTATGATAATTATCACTACATCAAACATTTCTTCTGAAAAATCAACAAACTCACCATGAAATTTACTAGGCATTAGAATTCCACAATATTGTCTCCATTTCCTTCTAATTATCCCTACTACTTTTCCTGTAGGGGTGATTTCGTCATCATTATCTACTGGTTTTGCAGCATCAAGCAAAACAGTCTCTTCTTCTAAAATATTTTCAGGGTCCTCAGTTTTATCCTCTAGAACTATATTACTAGGTTTCCGCCATTCTTCTTTAGGGAAAATTTCTATCGCAACTATATCACCATCTATAGCACGGTTTATGCCTATGTGACCTTGCAATAATATCTGAAAATGTGTTCTAAATGTTTCAAAACATACTTGTGGTCATCCAGTGCCCCAAAAACATAAGTGAACAAGTAGTGATAGACTTGTGAAGTTAGTCACTGTAAGAAAGGCATGTGCTACCACTATTCATTTAGATTTTTGGCAGAGAAAATATTACTTATTATTAGTCCATTCAGTACTAACTTTAATAATTTAAAATAAAATGTCTACTTTTAAATAAGAGTAAATCAAAAGTTTTTTAATATTCACTTACCGACTTTTCAAAACCATTAACACTGGCATTTCCTTCCAAGAAATTTTCTCTAGAAGCATGATATGTGCCTTGATACAGTTGGCCACAGCGGATCCCCTCATGTATTTGTGATGGAGTTAAATGTGCAGGGTATAATGCATCTTTAGAGCATGTTTCAGGCATTACATTCTTAGATAGTTTATCCACTAAACCAACAAATCCAGATACGTTTTCTATGTAATCTTTAACTGAAAATTTTGGTTAATATATATTTTTATTAAGTTATTTATAATTATATTATCTTTCATATCTTAATTCGGCATTTTTGAGCAAGTCTAAGTTAATGTCTAAAAAAATCCTTACTTGAACAACAAATAATGCCATCTTCTTGGGCAAGCTTTCGATTATTTTCATCATCCGTCACCAATATTATCTTTGGGAATTTTCCATCAAGGCTATTTATGCTCAAGTGATATTCGTACCAAGATGTTGCTTTACGTATAGATCTGTCATTCCTATCATTTTGTTTCTCACCCGGTGAGCGCTCTATATAGGTATCCCTAAGAATATTTAACAATAGTTTATTATTTACATATTATTTAGCCTATTAAAATTTTTCAAAGGAATTGTTGGTATTTTTTATTTAAAATGGTTAATAGTCAGTAACTAAGCGTGAAATAAATTGAATATTGGTATAGTATTTGTAGTTTTTTAAGGATCAGATTTCAAAATCATGTTTTATATGTACATTTTATGTGTATTTATCACATTTATAATTTATGAATATGAACTTCATATAACTTAACAATGTTTAATTGTTAAAAATATCATAATGAGACTTGAAACAGTTCACAAGTATACTAACTACAGGTGTGAATAAAAACCAGATTTCATAGTTACTTTTTGCTTATGCATTAATGCATTCAATATAAATATGACATTTATTATTTGACTGCAATCCACTTTCGATTTGGACTTGTTAGCAAGATTTAACTGTAGGTGAAATTTAAGGTTTGGATGAATTTCATGGTTTTATGATTAAACGTTTTAGTGAAATATATGAAAATATTTCATACTTCAACTCCAGCTTTTGATACCAAAATGGAACCATTTCTATTGTGAAATTTATAAAAGAAATACTTACTTGTGATGTTCATTAACAAATGAATAAAACTTTCTCTTTTTGTTGGAAATTATATCCAGCAATCTCTGGAAAACTGCAGTATTTTGATGTTTCACTTCCTCAAGTACAGTTTGTAAAATGATAACATTAGTCAAAGCATCTTCCTCCAAAACATCTATTTGATGTAACACAACATTAGTATCCAATACTAGATAATGTGGGAAATCGAACAAAGCACATGGAGAATCGGGAGAGGTCTCCAATACCAATTCATCATCTTTGTGTGGACATGTGTTACATGCTGCAGATCCGCACAATAAATCGTCACGCAAGTAATGTTCTCTTACAATCTAGGAAACATAAAAATATTATTATTATAGTATGACAGATCAATAGCGCTGTTGATGTTGTACATTTATTGGTTCCAAAACATAATAGTCTTTAAATTGTAATTGTTTTAAATGCTAAACATTAGGTATATTTTTGGAGTATTTGAACCGATTCAATTTTAATTGTTAAATAAGATGTATTTGCAATTCTGCCTTTCATTCACATATTTTGAGAGAGGGAGAGACAGTGAGAGTATTCTTTATTGTACACCAAAAAATAAATAAACAATGCGATATGTACATTAAATACAAAAAAAGTACAATTTTGATTTCGTCTATAAACATAACCTAACCTTCAATATGTTACCACGCTTAGTTTTGGTAAGAAAGGTTTTTGTAGTCCACATTTCATCTGTGTTGAAGCAAGCTTCAACCGATAGACTTATATTAGTTTCTAAAATTAAAATTTATTCAAAGTATTAGTGAGAAAGACAAAATAATAAAGGTACGGTATCTTTTTTTTTTTTTTTTTTTTTTTTTTCTCCCATTTCTTGGCCTGCACGGTTTGTGCGTCAGCCACGCAAAAAGGTTAGGAAGTGTGTTAATGGATTTATTTTTTGGATTTGAAATTGGAACGGAATTTGGAAAAAGGATCAGGTATATATATTACTAGCTGACCCGGCAAACGTTGTGTTGCCTTATATAAGATTTCTAGGGTAATTCTACTGTAGAAAAAAATCCTCATTTAACAACATAATACCTCATTATAAACAAAAAAAATATATCCAAAAAATTAAAATAAAAAATAAATGTTTGGGGTGGACAACCCTTTTCACTTAGGGGTATGAAAAATAGATAGTAGCCGATTCTCAGACCTATTAACATACTATTGATACACAAATGAAACCAAAAAAATATGGCTGAAAAAGGTATAGTACTGTATAGCTCTCAAATATATTAAGTGTATAATCTATGATGTATAGTGAGTAAGTAAGACAGGAGACCGGCTTCGTCCTCATCCCTACTACGTGATGTTTGCTGGATGAGTGGTGACACCTGGCGGGGATAGCTGATCGATTGATAGTTGATCAGTAGTGGACCGGCGAGGGCGGGAGATCAAATTCAATTTAAAAAAAATCATAATTAAAGGAACTTGAAATTATAAACTCTGAATAAGAATTTATCGTACTACAATTATAATATTTGATTGCCATCTTGCAACCTTATTGCGGATCTATGCATAGAATAAAAAAAATATTAATCGGGAATTATAAGAGTGAAAATTGAGAGTAATATGATTTTTTTTATTTTAAGTCATGACAAAACAAAATAAAGACTTGCCAAAAAAATTAAAGTTTATAATTAACAAATAAAAAATAGGGGTTGATCATAGAGGGATGAAAAATTGAGAGTAACATCAGATTTTTTATTTTAACTCATGACAAAATAAAAATAAAAATGAAAATCTTGCCAAAAAAATTAAAGTTTATAATTAACCAATAAAAAATAGGGGTTGATCGTAGAGGGGTGAAAATTTCAGAGTAATATTATTTTTTTTATTCTACGTCATGACAAAATAAAAACAAAATTCTCGCAAAAAAAATTTAAAGTTTTTAATTAGCAAATAAAAAATAAGGGTTGATCGTAGAAGGGTGAAAATTGAGGATTGTATGTATTTTTGTATGTTGTATCTTAAAAAAATAGAAATAAAAAATTTTGTCTAAAAAATAAATAAAAAAATTTAGGGGTGGACTACCCCTAACATTTAGGGGGATGAAAAATAGATGTTGGCCGATTCTCATAGATACAGGATAAGCACAAAAAATTTCATCAAAATCGGTCAAGCCGTTTCGGAGGAGTATGGCAACGAAAACTGTGACACGAGAATTTTATATATTAGATATAAACTAAGTACATAAATGGTTACAATTTTATATTATTATGAAAAATGAAACTAGCTAATATTCTATATACATCAATATTGATATTAGATAAAAGGATAGAAATTGAAGTAGGAAAAGGAATTTTAATGGACAAAAGTGAGGAAATAAAAGCGGAACGGTCATTTCGAGGACAGGCAAAGAATATATGATTAAAATCCCCAACGTCATTGCCACACTCACATATATCGCTAGGCAAAAGGTTAAGCCTTGCCAAATGCAAGGGAATGCATGCATGGCCCAGCCTCATGCGAATAAGGGTCGATGTGATAGCTTTACCAAACGTCAGATTTGAAAACCACGGTTTAGGAGGTATATCCACCTGGATCGTGCTGTAATATCGACCTTTAGTCTGACTTGAAGAACGCCAAATGTGAGTCCAAGAATTCAATAACTGGAATTTAGGAAGCAGAGCTAAATCACAACAAAAGTTTTTGTACGGAACCAAATCTCCATCATTGACCGCAGCTTTGGCAAGGCTATCGGCCTTGGCATTGCCAAAGATACCCGAGTGCCCCGGAATCCAAGCAAAGGAAACTGTGTAATTTTTGATGCAACATTGATACAATAAATCACGACATGCAATAATCACAGGATGATTATTTCGGTTACTGTTAAAAGGAAAACGTTCCAAGGCTTGGAGGGCACTTTTAGCGTCAGTTAAAATTATTGACTTTTTAAGCTTCATCATTAAAATGTACTCCAGAGACTTCAGAAGACCAAAACATTCTCCAGTAAATACTGAAGTCTCTGGAGGCAATTTTATTTTCTGAACAATGCCAAACTGTTGATGGAAAATGCCGACCCCCACACACTCCTCGGGACCGGGTTTGGAGGAATCGCTAAAAATTAAATGACAATTTTTCCATCGGCTGTCACTGTCAATAATATCAACAAATTTGGCATTGATAGAAAGATCTTGTTTACTTAGGCCGAAATCAAACATAATAGATGGATTTAAAGTTAGGGCATCATAGTTAACACAAAATATTGGAAGGAATTGTGATCTATGTGTAGGAGCTTGAAGAGCTAAGTACTTTTGGAGACTAACAATAAGGCATGGCGGCGATTTATGAGCCCAGTACGGATAATCCATACATTCCAGCAGAGACCGTAACTTAGTGTAAAGAGGATGATTATAAACTTGGAATGCTCTAAATAGAAACCGGTCACAAAGAAATTGTCGTCTGAGGTGCAGGGGGGCTTCAGAACATTCGACCTGCAAAGCGTTAATAGGGCTCGAACGCATAGCCCCAGCAATTATTCTCAGAGCCTTAGACTGGATAATGTCTAACTTATGGAGAGCTACTGCATTACAGGGTTCAAGTATAAATGTTCCATAGTCCAAAATACTCCTTATTAGGGCATTATACAAAAGCTTTAGAGAGAAAGGGTGGGCTCCCCACCAAACTCCAGAGAGGCAACGCAATATATTTAGAATCTTCTCACATTTATCACTTATATAGTAGCAATGAGGGCTTCCTGTAAGTCTTGAGTCTAAAATTACCCCAAGAAATGTTGCTTCACTTTTAACAGGAACTCTAATGTTATTATAAAATACAGACACTGATGGAGGAAGCCTCATACGTGAAAATAAGACTATAATACTTTTAGGAACTGAAAGGCTTAGAGAGTTATTGTCAAGCCAAACTTTTAGCAACTTAAGAGAATATGTGACAGTATCAGACATGTTGTCAATAGAATCACCAGAGACATAGAGGAGTAAATCATCTGCATATTGGAGTGTGTTAACTTTACCCCTAAGGGAGGCTTCCAGATCATGAGAATATATATTGTAAAGTAAGGGACTTAAAACGGAGCCCTGGGGTAAACCTTTCCAGACAATACGGGATTGATAAGAGTCTTCTGATATTACTTTAAGCATTCTACCAGAGAGAAGATTGATTATGAAACTTATGAAAATTTGTGGGATATTCAAATTAATCATTTTTTGTTTCAGAACCGAAAGGTTGACATTATCATAGGCTGCAGACACATCTAAGAATGCTGCTAACACAGACTTATTGTATGAAAATGCCAATCTTATGTCTGTCATAAAAATGCTGAGACTATCCATCGTACTCCTACCTTTCCTAAATCCAAACTGGTTAGGAGATAGTAACCCTTTACTCTCAATAAACCATTCTAGTCTATTTTTAACTAGATGTTCGCAAATTTTGGAAATCACTGAAGCTAATGCAATTGGTCTGTATGATGATGGATCATTAATGGGTTTGTTGGGCTTATGTATTGGGATAACTTCATGGATTTTCCATGATGGAGGAATATTACCTGATGTTAAGATTGAATTAATTAAACTGAGAAAATAAGAAAGGCAGGAGTCGTTCAGGTTTTGAAGAAAAGAATATGGAATTCCATCACAACCCGGGGCTGAGTCCCTAAGCCTTGAAAGAACCCCTTTGAGTTCTGAAAGGCTAAAGGAAATGAATGAATCGCTACTATCATGCTGGGAGAGGAGAGAAGGCTGTGAGTCAGAAGAAATATTATCTATAGATGGGACAAATGGTGGAGCTAATTTGTCAAGAAACAAATCAACTGTACTACTATCCATGAAAGGAGACCTTGGAGGTTTGAAAGCAGATCTGAATCTACGAATATTTTGCCAAACTTGAGATGGAGAAATTTCTGGTGAAATTGAGGCACAAAAAGATTTCCAGCTATTGAATCTTTTTTGTTTTAATAATTTACGAGTTTTAGTTATAAGATTACTAAGAATATTAAAATTTTGTGTTGTAGAATTTTCTCTGTAATTTTCTTCAGCTATCTTTCTCTCAGCTATCGCAGCAGAACACTCACTGTCCCACCAAGGAGGTGATGGAATATACCCATTTCCACTATTGTTTTTTATAGGAAAAACTTCCTCAGCAGCTTGTAGTAGGGCCCGTGTAAAAGCTTCAGCACAAAGATGATTACTGCTGTCATTTAGTGGAGGTATGGTTGATAAATTTTGTTGAACTTTATCTCCAAATAATGACCAGTTGGCATCCTTAAGTCTATATTTTAGCCGGGGAGGGGCCTTTGATGTCTTTTCACAAATTTTTTGAGGAAATGATACCATTAGTGGAAAGTGATCGCTTCCATATGAAGACGATAGAGGCCACCAGTTTAATGTAGGAGCAAGTGAGGGACTACGAAGGGTAAGATCTGGTGCACTAATACCCTCATGGGGCTGTGTTCTTCTAGTAGGACAACCAGAGTTTAAAAGACATAAATTATTATCATCTAAGATGTCTAAGATTCTAGCCCCATAATGATCAGACTTAGAACTTCCCCACATAGAATGTTGTGCATTGAAATCTCCCATAACCAAAATAGGGCGCGGGAGGGAAGATAGGATGCTACGAATATCGTCAAAGACTTCATTGGAAGGGTGAGGTATATACATATTTACAAAACAGATATTATTTACACTAGCAGCAATAATAGAAAATTTATCACTGTGATTAGGGATGGGTAAGTGGACAAAGGGCACACCTCCCCTAAGAATTAGTGCCACTCCACCATACCCATCTGTTCTGTCTTCTCTAAGACAGACATGTCCTGGAATTCTAAAATTGAATCCAGGACGAAGCCAAGTCTCTTGAAGAGAGACTGCAAATGGTTTGTAACTATTCAATAAAAAAATTAAGTCACTTTTTTTACTATTAATACTCCGGCAATTCCATTGAATCACCAGAGACTGGTTTCGTGGATGGTCCTGACTGTCCATTAGTTAAAAAAGTTTTTGAAGAAACGGCATCGTTGGACGGTATTTTAATTATGTTCGATTGTGAAAGGTACTGAATTATAGAAATGATGAGATCCTTTGTTATTATTTCTGACAAATCATTGTAATTTTTGAGACAACCTGTAGAAAAGGAAGGAATGTTGCTGTAATCTTGGATAAGCTCTGCATGCGCTTTTTGATCATATCCCTTACTAGAATTTCTGGGACGAGCTTTGGGTTTCAAGAATACTGTTTTCTTATATGATTGAGTCGGACTCTTAAAAGGGCTTGTTAAATTATAGGGGCTTGAATAAGTCATAGTTGGACCCGAAGGGGCTGATGAAGCAGAAGCAACAATGTCAGCATAAGATTTTGAAACTGGTGGATAGACTTTACTTGCTTCTGAATAGGATATAGAGTTTCTAGCCATTGTTTCTTTTATAGCTTTCTGCCTAGCATACTCCGGGCATTTTTTGTCTGTTGCGAAATGGGAACCAGAACATAAAATACACACAGCATCATCTCTTTCCGTCTCGCAACTTATACCTGAATGATTGTCACCACATTTGTAACACCTTGGAGTGCCTCTGCATTGCATTTTGGTGTGACCAAAACGGCAGCAATTAAAGCATTGCAGCGTGGGGTAAATATAAAGCTCTACAGGTAGGGAGTTAAAACACATAAAGACCCTGGGAGGTAACACCTTCCCATCAAAGGTCAAAACTACGGTCTCCGTTGGAACAAACTTGGGTGTCTCGCCGTCATAAACCTTTCTGTTTAGTCTCCTAACTTTCAGAATGCTTCCACAGTTCTGCGGAAGCTCTATATTTTCTATAACATCTTTCTCGTCCCAGTCACATGGAACACCTCTCACTATTCCCATGCGGGTGATAGTGAAGGCCGGAATAAAAGCTTTATATTTATTATCATCAAGAGATTTGTGATTTAGAAATGAGTTAGCCTCCTGAAATGTTTTAAATTGAAATGACAACCTATTCCTTCCAATTTTTTTTATGCTTCCCTCTACAATGCTTTTTATTGAATTTTTTTTTAGAAAGAATCCAAATTGTACTGGATGTATAGATCCAGTTTGATTAGGTTGTAAAATTTTTTGAATATGTACATCATAAGGCGCAGGGTCTGACGCCTGGTAAAGCAGCCTAGCAGTGCGAGGGTTACTCGTAATGTTTTTAGAGTTAGCAACCTCATTATGATGGATTTCAGTGATTTTATCATCTGACTCAAGTACTTTAGGTATAACATTATCCTTTATATCATTAGGGGAAAGTTGGCAATCTGGTAGATCTGTATGTTTGTGATTCCTTCTCTTTTTTTGGTTTCTAGTTGATATTCTCTTTCTTTTAACGGATTTAATGTTTTCCGAACAGTCTGTATCTATAATGGAACCTTCCGTTTCCATTCCCGAAGCATCTATTGTAACTACATGAGACACCTGGAGGGATGTCCCTCCAGGGTCTTCGGGCTCCAACATGGAGGCCAAGAAAAAAATACTATTTACATATAATACAATAAGATGACTTACCAGGCGAAGAAAACAAACTAAAACTATAAATAATCAATACTACTAATATATATACACTTTACAACTTAACTGATCCTGTAATATTAAATTAATTTAATTTTCAAAAGTTTAGCCAAAAAAAAGACGCCCGCTTAATTCAACACTTCCCGCGCTTTTTTTCGTACGGTATCTTAGAATGTAAATATATTGGCGTTTTTGTACGTCAGTAACGTCATGGAAATAACAAATCACAATTACAACACTTTTTTTTGTTTGATTCGTCGCCAAGCAAACGGAACACTGCCTATGCAGCCAAGTCTTTTAAAAGACCTTAATAAAATAACCTTAATATAATAAAATAAACCTTTATACCCTTAATTAACCCTTAAACCCTTAATAAAATAAACCTTACTATAGTAAGCTGAAATAAGATAACCTCCCAGAAAATTGTAGAATTTACCTCTTAATTTAAAGGACTTTAACTAAAACTTTGTTTTTAGATATGCCTTTCTGAGGCATACCTGATTGTGTACCATTTTTCAACACTAATGCACTTTCATAGTTCTGTTTAAGTCAACAAGCAAATACTACATAACCCAAAAGATGAAATTAGCAAAATAAAAACAATAAAACGTAATAGGTGTGCAACACCAATATTTTTTTTCTCCTACCTACGCCGAAAGTTTGGTTTTCCTCCCGCTGTACAGGGAAGAAAGTGTAACTTTTCCTCCCTGGGTACAAGTGCGCATGCGCGTTAGTGTCTACGTCTGCTCTCACGCAACACTAAACAAAAGGCAATAAAATTTAATAGTGAAGTATTAAACAAAGATGAGTTTATCAGACAGTTCTTATTCAATTAGTAGTAGTTTATTTAAAAATTAAAAAACAGTTAAATTGTTTTGTTATGAGTATGGGGGGCTCCGCCCCCCCCCCCTACCCCCTTCCAGGGCTTCACCCCTGGACCCCGGCTGGGTACTCCACGAACTTTCGGCCTGCTAGGAGAAAATAAAGTATGTGCACAGCGGGAAAAAAGTAGGACATCTCATGTAAAACAAACACACGGGAGGAAATGTCCTACTTTTCTCCCTTGGTGCACAATGTACTATTGTTATGCTTACGAAATTTTAAATTAAAAACTATAAATTAGCATTAATGCTTGGGGACTAAGATTAGTCTTCATAAGAATACAATTTAACTAGTTCTATACTATATGCAGATAGAATTAATTCATTTGATGCTGATGCTAAATACTTATCAACTAAATCATTCAACTTATGATGTACATAGTTTCATTTTATTTACAGAACTATAACGTGTTCGTTCGTGGGTTCTCGCCGGATTTTCTCAGTAGGTCGTTATTCTATTCCGGTGATAGGTGCAGAGCACTTCTCTTGCTGGGACTAGTGTTAGAAAAATACATCATTAACTGGTGGTGGGATCTCTTGTGAGTCCGCACGGGTAGATACCACCACCCTGCCTATTTCTGCCGTGAAGCAGTAATGCGTTTCGGTTTGAAGGGCTGGGCAGCCGTTGTAACTATACTTCTTGAGACCTTAGAACTTATATCTCAAGGTGGGTGGCGCATTTACGCTGTAGATGTCTATGGGTTCCAGTAACCACTTAACATCAGGTGGGCTGTGAGCTTGTCCACCCATCTAAGCAATAAATAAAAAAAACATCAGGCTATGCCCTGAACTTACCTACCTTTCCACGTACGTTTGAACTTTGTATAGAACCTATGGTATCACCAAAGATTTACGATACATCATCCCTGAAAGAGGGCTTAAAGAGAATAATTTACGGTAAGCAGTGGCTGTTGAAATAGCCAATGCTCAGCGATGATCACCTTACATTAACCGAACCGCATGAATAACTAAAAGTAATTAAAAATATGTACTGAGTAAATAAAAGAGCAAGCGAGACAAAGTTAATTATTAAGATCCATTTGGTTGGCGTTAGGCTAAATGACTGTTTTGTATGAATGCGCAATTTGTCAGTGTTTTGTTTGGTACTTAGCGAATAAGCTCAGTTACACACTCAAACACTAGATAGTAAATTTAAACGCACAGATTGAATCTACGACACAAAAGAAACCAATCTGCGAGCGTATTGAATTACTATTTTTAAAAAGAATCGCTGCTACTGAAATCCTTAAAAATTAAAACTGACTAACCTCAGAGTCATACTGTTTTGTCCACCGGAGAAGTAATGAACCCATATTTGGTCCGGAGCAAGCTATAAATGTACCTAAGTAGTGAGAATTATGAAACCGATTTTTTGCTTTTTTGCTATACCGGATCGAACAGCTCATCCATGGTTTTGTTCATTTACGTCAAGACATATTATTTAAGACGAAATCACCCGCACAATTTAACCCACAGACACAGCCCACTGAGTTTCTCGCCGGATCTTCTCAGTGGGTCGCGTTTCCGATCTGGTGGTAGATTCTGACAAGTACGACTCTTGCTAGGGTTCATGTTAGCAACAACGTCAGGTTTGAGCCTCGTCAGCTCACCTACTCGCCCTACTCGCCCGGTGATGCTGATATGGTCTCTCAAAACCATCAGCTTAGGTAGAAAAAAAACGCCGCACAAATTGCCAAATCTGATGAACCGGGAGACGTTAGCTTTATCAGAACGGGTAGGATAGCTTGAGGAGTAATTTTTGGACGTCGCTAACAAACCTATACCAACTGCTTTAAGAATACATCTACACTTAGATCGTAACGTGCTGAGAAGATCAATTTGAGCAGCAATCAGCGTGGATCAGGTGAATCCATCAGTACGTATCAAGGGCTCCAACAAAGGCTGATTGTTGAGTGAGCCGAGTCAGGGTCAGGGATTGACTTCATATGTGGATAGTGTCGAGATCTAATTCATGGTGAAGATCTACAATCTACATACGTCACCTACTAGTGGGTTCCGAATGCTGCCCTATAGAAATGGGATTGCAAAGCTTGGAGGGTCTCTACATGAGTGGGGATTGCTTGAACGAACACTGCTCTCGATTATTGCTGCTGCTGATTATTTCTTAGAGAATCTGATTAGAGAACTTTAGTATGGTAGTTGTAACAGAAGTCATAGATAGCTCGAAATAAAATTAAAAATATATCTGCACCTTTTTTTTGTTGCCATGATTTTTTCTCGTATGGTTTTTTAAATTTTATGGTCGACTAAAAGTAATGTTCGTTAGGAGATCTAACTTATTTACAGCAGGACTAGCCTAATTATTAGGTTATGAATTTTATTTTTATTTTGATCTAAGCTTTATCTTATAATATGGATGATGGTTCATCGTCTTTTATTTCTGTTATTTAACTTAATTGTGTTACTTGTGTGTGTGTATGTGTAACCTACTTGCTGGCCCCGTTGAAAATAATTGAAAATACATTAAACAAATTTAATTTTAGGTATAAAGTCTTACTTTCCTTTAATAGCCTCAATTCATTTCAATCATTTCAGATCGTTATATTAATAACGGTCTGAAATGACTTTATTTAACTAATTCGAATTCATAATTATAAGCATTTCTATTAATTATTTTATATTTGTTATATTATTTCTGTTTTGTTTTGTTTTTTATTGCAGTAGATAATTTATTGTTAGTATTATCAGCCCACACACGTCCACTGCTAAACATCCTCCCCCCCAAGGTTCGTCTTATTGCTTGATTCTCTGAGCTGCCCGCGTCCATTGCATTCCCGGACCTTCAACAGGGCGTTGATCCACTTTAAGTTATTAAGCTCATACAAAAATGGAATTTCACGTTTTATTTGCAAATTTTAAACCTTACTTTTCCATTAAAGGTTTAATGACAACGTCAAAGGCTTTTTTTTTTTTTATTGCTTAGATGTGTGGACGAGCTCACAGCCCAGCTGATGTTAAGTGGTTACTGGAGCCCATAGACATCTACAACGTAAATGCGCCACACACCTTGAGATATAGTTCTAAGGTCTCAGTATAGTCACAACGGCTGCCCCACCCTTCAAACCGAAACGCATTACTGCTTCACGGCAGAAATAGGCGGGGCGGTGGTACCTACCCGTGCGGACTCACAAGAGGTCCTACCACCAGTAATTACGCAAATTATAATTTTGCGGGTTTAATTTTTATTACACGATGTTATTAGGCTATTTAAATATTGCAAGACAAATCGACCACGCAAATGAAATTATTAAGGCGACGGATATATTAACCCCAGCACAGGTAGGTATTCATTATTGAATGAAAGATATTGGATAATTGCCCGTAGCTGTGGCAGTCAGTACGGCCGGCAGTGCTTAGCTGCGTTCATATAGTACTCGGCAGAGATAACATCAGTAGCAAGAAGCGGCGCGCGCTCTCCGCATGTCCGTGCTGCAGTAAACAATTAGCTCTCAAATAAAACAGTAATGCATTCTGAGTGTGTGATTGTGACAAGTGATTATTTATTTATTTTTTTACATAACATTATTTAGATATGTAATGTGTTGCGACTCTTTAGAAGTATATTTATGCTTACATTACAAAAACTATTTACGAAATCATACAAAATAAATATGGCGCGAAATTAAATCATACTCAACAAGTGCAGTGAATTGTTCCAAAATGTCAAAAAAGAAAAATGTCAAGACTCCACAACAGATATGGGAAGGGGTGTCATCTGTTTCGGTGCATTTTGTTGAAAGCATTTTTTTTTCGCTTGGCATCTTTGTGGCAAAGCATCCATGGCAAGTCATTTTTGGGACATTATTATTTGTTACTGTGAGCTGTATCGGCTTAATACGGTTCCACATAGAAAAGAATCCAATGAACTTATGGGTCCCGCCAGATTCAGATTTTTATCACGATACAAACTGGTATATCAAAACATTCGGCACAGGCCTCAGACTTCAAAACATTATTTTCACCGCAAATGATATATTACACCCAGATGTACTCATAGAAATAAACGACATTACTGAGAGAATAAGTGCCCTAAATATTAAGTATGAAAATCAATCCATTTCTCTTACTGATTTGTGTTACAAAGTTCCTGTTGTGAATTTTTTTGGCTCAAACTTTAATACAGGGTCAATTAAAACTAGTGATAAAACAAATAATTCAGCTAATAGTGATTACAGTGACAGTGTTTTTGAAGACCCGACTTTATGGGTTGATAGTGAATTCTATTGCAGTTTCTTAGAAGAATTTGAACTAACCTGTCTCCAATATAATTTGTTAGACATATGGAAGAATGATCTAAATATAATAAGTAGTTTGAATAAACATGATATTATAGAAAAAGTTAATTCGATTAAGGTCAACCCTGTAAGCGGCCATCCATTTGATTATACCAAAATATTAGGAGGTTTAGAATACGATGACAAAGGTAAAATTATTTCTGCCAAGTCTGTATTACTCACATTTTATACAAAAGTAAATATGTCAGAAGTCAATTTAGATGACGTAGGTAACTTGGTAGGTACAGAAGATTGGGTAACTGTTCCACTGGCGTCTTGGGAAAAACAATTTTTGGAAGCTTTAACCAGCATCTCTCTTAATACTAAATCAGTCAAAATATTTTACGAAGCAGGTAGAAGTTTCGCTGACGTTAGTGGCGAAAGCATGTTTCACGATTTAGACAAACTCTTTTTGGGGATTCTACTAATGTTCGTTTACGTACAATTTGGTCTATCCCGTTTTAATTGGTTGGAAATTAGATTGACTCTCGGAAGCGTAGGTTTATTGTGTGTAGGATTAGCATACGTATCTGCCGTTAGTTGGTGTTCTATTGTTGGTATCCCATTTGGTCCGGTTCATTCTTCATTACCATTCCTTCTAATGGGTCTCGGTATAGACGATATGTTTGTAATGAAAGCCTGCTGGAAAAATCTATCGGAAAGTGAAGCAAAGAAAAGTCTCCCGGTAAAAATTGGTTTGATGCTAAAACATGCAGGCGTATCAATCGTGATAACTTCATTTACAGATATAGTTGCTCTATTGATTGGAGCCATAACAATTCTTCCATCACTAAAATCTTTTTGCCTATACGCAGCGACGGGCGTCTTTTTTATATTTTGTTTTTCCGTAACGTTTTATGTAGCAGTCTTTACTTTGGATGTAATAAGAATTGAAAATAATTGCAATGGTCTTATTTTCTGCTATCAGCATAAGAACCAAATACAGATATCCACGAAAAAGACTTGTCTGAGAAATATTTTTGAATTCGTATATAGGAATATTATTTTTACGATTCCGGGAAAAATTATTGTAATTTTGTTCACTATAGTAATAACAGGATTTAGTATACAAGCTGTTTTCAAGTTGGAACAAAGGTTTGACCCTAAATGGTTTATTCCTGACGACACCTATTACAAACAATATCTTGATACTCATGATCACTATTACCCCGAAAACGGGAACGACGCAATGGTGTTTCTCGGAAAACTCAATTACAGAAAAGAGTTTCCAAACCTGTGTAAAATGATGGAAAGCATTGGTAATAAATCGTATGTGAGCGAGGCTATGACATCGATTGAATATCTGCATAAATATGTTTTGATAAATTACAATACCGATCTAAAAAATACATCCTCAGTAACTGATTTTGAATTTTATCAGTATTTATCACGGTTTCTATTTAGCCCTGTGGGAGGGAAGTTTCAGGCCAACTTTAAATTTTCTGAACCATTATCATGCGGAGTAGCCGCCCCAAGAATTTTAGCCACTTCAATTCCATTCAAATTTACAAAATTCCATGGTCCTGAAGAATATATTCCCGCTATGCATGAGGTTAAGAACATTGTAAAAACAGCCAGCATAGCAGGTGACGTTTACCGCAGTGTGTGGTCAAGAGTATTCGGAAATTGGGTAACTGACGAGGTAATTGCAAACGAAGTTGAGAGAAACATTGAACTAGCTTTGATTTGTGTTATGGTTTGTACGATTATATTAATAACAAATCTTCAGATGTGTTTCTGGATTTTTATTTGTGTCTCGTTAACAATTTTGAACGTTTTAGGATGGATGCAGAGATGGGGAATGACAGTAGATATAGTTTGTTGTATTGGTCTTGAATTAGCCATTGGTCTGTGCGTAGATTACGCAGCGCATGTAGGCCATACATTTTTAACCATCCAGGACGGATCGCGACACGAAAGAGCTTACAAAACAGTAACGTCCATTGGCACAGCAGTGCTTTTAGGTGGTGGTTCCACTCTCCTCTCTCTGTCTTTACTTAGTATGTCAAAGGCTTACACGTTCCAATCATTTTTCAAAATCTTCCTTCTGGTTATATTATTCGGACTTTTTAACGGCTTAATATTTTTACCAGTGGTCTTGTCTCTAATAGGCCCTGGATCGTACAAAATAAAAGATCACACCGTCGACTGTCAATCTCATCAATATGAATTAAACGAAAAACAAACCGACGATGGTTTGCATACAAATTAATTTTTTTTAGTAATAGTAACAAAAGAAAAGGATATTTTTTTAACAGAAGGTACCTATTTAATATCGATTTATTACCTTATTTCCTTCCTTATTTTTAGTCCTACTATACATTTTCAGCGGTCACGGTTGACTGATTATGGGAATATTTTACTATAAATATGCAATTTGAAACGTAAATCTTTCTTTTAATTACGCTATAACTCGTGAAATTATAAAAAATACATAACATTAAACATAATATTATGTACTAAAAAATTATGAATACAAATTATTATTGGTTGTACCAACTCACTGATGTATTATTACTTTTCCCTTCGTGTATCACGCTTAAATTAGTTACTAACTAAACTGATTTTGATAAAGCTATTGTCGAAAACGTCATAAAAATATTTTAAGTCGCTACGATGCGGAGACTGATAATTTTTTCGTAACAAAATTCGATCTGTTTCGGTGGAGCGGATATTTAACATCATTTATACCGAAGTCGGTATGCATAATAGGCGCGAATAGATCAGCCTGAAACTCATCGAAGTTTAATAATTATAATTATTTGTATATACCAAATTAGACTTAGCGTAGCTAGGAGTTTGTAATCTGAATAAAAATGTAAAGACGATATGTAGTCTTACAGGTATTTATAAAGTTGATGTATTTATATCTACATTTATCGCTGCAGATAATTCGATAATCGGCACACTAAGTCATTATAAGTGTATTATGTACTGTATAATGTAAATACAATATAAACACCGTTTTAATTAATAGTATTTACTAACAATAAACAGTTTCTCATAAATCGCAAAGATCCCTACATAATGTGACAGGTATTTTCTTTGTACATTTGTTTAGTCAAATGCGTAGGCAAAAAGTACAATATATTTTAAATGACAGCAATGACAATAGCGTAACATTATAAGAGTACATAGTAGTCTTTTGAATGTTGATGTAAAGAATATATTTATTTTTCGTATGATTAGTATTTACTTGCGTATTATCTAGTAAACCTATATACTTACTATCAATGCACTCCCAATAATAGGTCGAAGTCGATAACAAATCTTTTGGATGGCATGCAAGGTCATGACGCAGAATGGTTATCACAATGCACGGTGTATTGTTTATAAATTATTGAAAATTCAAATCTCGTTAAATTATTGTTGATAATTAATTCTCTACGAAATGATGTATAAATATTTTATCTTCTAATATTTGTGTTTAGTTTAAGCAACGTTTCAATGTTATGTTAACATTATTCTTAATAAATAAAATATGTTTTAAATTACTGTAAACCTATATAGGTACTTATAATAGAACTAAGTTTTGCATAGTATAGTGAAAACCTTCCACGACGTTAAATTAGAAATGTATTTAATGAATTAAGTTGTATCTTGGTGCATGGATGATACTTGTCATGAAACATCAACATGTAATCTCCATCGACAACAATGGTTTGAACTGTATATTTTTTTTATTTTTGATGTTAATGCACTGTCGATTGCACCTATAATTGAGGTGACATCTGCCATGAACTTTTGTCAATTTGTCAATGTTTTGTATTGATGATCACTTTGTTGGTGCAACTTAATAAATAAATAAATAAATAAAACTCAATCGTAAGAACGATAAGCGAATGCTTAGAGCATATACAAACATACAACAAAGGCTACCAATGTGTTTTATTTAAGATAATACAACATCATTGTAACTATAAAGAGCGAACATTTTTATCACCTATCTACGCGTCTTAATTTCGAGTCAAACTCATAAATGTGAGACAATAAATTTATTTATTTCTTTTGTAAAGAGACTAATCCATGTTGTCGACAGTAGACAAGGCACTGTAAGGTAGGTCAATTGTTATCTTCGGATTTCTGAATGTTAAACTCGGATAAGATAGGTAAATAAGAATTAAACAACTTGTTATATGAAATTAATGTTTTTTATTTGATTTTAAATATATCCATATTTATGTCTATTTCTTGTGTTTGGAATGCAAGCAAAAACAAGACGCATTACTTCTTTATATAAATTAAATAGAATTATAAACGTACAAGTTAATTAATTAATAGAGTGCATAACATCCACAAACATAATACATAATTTTTTAATATATTAAAAATACCGCGTACCTACTTTGTCGACAGCCGAAACAAAATGGCGTCATAAAAGACAAGTACACAGGTGGTCGGATTGTGTGAAGTCGTCTGGATCAATGAAAATTAAAATTATAGTTTAGTGATTTTTTAAATTGAATAAACATTTTTGATAACTGAAGGTGTTTGAAGTAATAAATACAAAACACTTAGTAGAACTGTAGTTACTGCTATCCAGTTATGTTGTTACTTTACAGTTGGGTCTTGTATTTTTGTTATGAATAATGGAATTTCCAATTCACAAACTCAAAAATCTTTAGAAATATATTGTATGTAGTTTTTGGGCTTGCCAGTTTTTGTAGAATCTTACCGACTTGCAGGTCTACACGTTTAAGGAACGGGCTTGAGATGAATACAAATTTCAAAGAACGCCACAAATATCATGTCACCTTTATGAAGTGTGGAGTTCAGTCGGTTCCAAGAGTTTAAATAAAAATAAAATACCTATTTTGAATAAGTAACAATTCGAGTTCGGGAAGTCAAGCGCTAGACTATCACCTAACTACCTGAGACCTTAGAACTTATGTCTCAAGGTGGGTGGCGCATTTACGTTGTATATGTCTATGGGCTCCAGTAACCATTTAACACCAGGTAGGCTGTGAGCTCGTCCACATATCTAAGAAAAAGAAAAAAAAAACATGCTACTCATGAACTCTTAAGCTATTTCAACCTAAAGGCCTCTTCGACTACGACTCATACTATGACAAAACGTAAGAAAGCGTGCACTTTGGCATTTAATGTGAGTAGCATTAAATCTATACTTAGATTAAAATTGGCTTTAGTGCCATAAAATATATTTAGTTATTGGTATAGCGACTATCACGCCCATTTGCATATCCTTTATATGACTGAGAATGATCGGATGAGATCGCTAGAGCTGAGACGGAAGCTGCTTCTTATAGTGCATTATTATCGGCTATCACACAACAAAATTGATAACTCCACTGCAATAGAAACAGTGTCGCTATATGTGTCTATAGTATAGACTCTATACTATATACGCATTGGCTGTTAGAGTGGGGCGCGGGTCGTCGCCTGCGGCAGCTTATTAGTACCACGCTCGCCTGTACTCAGCACCTCGCCATCTCTGCGACGCATATATTCCATGACGGTTGACAGCAATTTGTAGCTGTTGCAAAAAGCTACTTAAGCTACCATTAACTCCTTCCAAATGTTTCGGTTTAGCTGTTAGTTTGTAAGAAGATTATACTAAATAAATAAATAAACGGCTAGTATTCAAAGGATTTACGAGGAAACTGTTACGAACAACTAATGGGGAAGAATGTAATAGGTAAGAATCGGATCATTATCTCTAGACAAAAATGAAGGGATGGCCATCTATTAGTATTAGAGTTAACGTAAGTAGCGTAAAGTAATCACTTATCGACACAAGGATAACGTGCGTTTTTGTGGCTTACTTATCGAAAGTCATAAGATAGCAACAGAATTTTATAGGACATTTTTAATTGTTTTTTTTTGTTGCCCGTGTAGGGCAACGTGCCGAACGGGCATACGGCCCAGCTGATTGTGAGTGGTTACCGCCGCTCATGGACGTCAATGGCAGGGGCAGAGCCAAGTTGCTGCCTACCGTTTAATACTCTCCACAAGCCTCGTTTGAAGAAGGACATGTCGTAGCGCTCGGGAAACACCGTGGAGGGGAGCTCATTCCAAAGCCGTGGTACGTAGCTAAAAAAACACACTGTAGTTGAACGCAGTGGCTCCAGGTAGTATGGATGAACTCTTTTCCGGTGGCGAGCAGTGCGACCGTAAAAAGGAAATGCTGGTATCATCTCAAACAATTCCTCTGAGCAAACAGAGCACACCCCATGGAACAAACGGCACAAAATACAGAGGGAACCGAAGTCCTTCCGCAGACAGAGGTTCCAAACGATCCGTGAGAATGGGATTATCGAGAATCCGAACAGCTCTCTTCTATATGGAGGAAAATGAAAGTAGCTGGTGTTTGGGAACCTCAGCCCAGAGGTGACTCGGTAAGCAGTACTCCATGCAAGGCCGGACCTGTGCTTTGCAAAAGTCTTGAATATTGATCATTTAAATTATAGACAAAGCGTGTTTTCGGTTTTATGACCGCACGGAATTAACACCGACTTGTTTTTATTATAATTTTGACCTTCATGGTACGACGCGTCGCTGCGGATTTTTATAAATTGACATGACTATCAATATGCATTCAAAGACTAAGGAGATCATTATTACATAAATTAGGGGGCTATGGAACTGTAAAAAATACCCATAATATTAAATACATCACATTTCTCCTGTCCCTAATCCACCGTAAGCTGGACTACTTTCGTTGGACAAATTACTTAATTCCAGCTCTTCACAGTAGGGAGGATCGGTTGCGAACCTGACTCGTAACCTTGTTTCGTTAGGGTCCTTGTTACAATTCATAATCTACTTCGGCCGAGGCTGAAACTTTTTGGATGTACCGGCTATCAAATGCTCTGAGCAGGACTTTCGCTTTCATTTTCTGGTGTTCTTTGCCAGACCGACTTTCGATGGACGCCTAGAGACTTAATTCGGCCAGTGAGCTCATGGGCTATCCACAGTTTGGTTTAGGACCGACCAAGTGTCTCAGTACCTTTTCTTACTAGTTCTTCAGCAATTTCGTTCCAATCGGAACATCTATGCCCGGCTGTCTAACAAAAATTTACATTTATTTTATTATTGACCTCTGCTGTACCTATAAATAAAAAGTATTTCACATTATCAATATCCAATATCTCGTTTGCTTAATAACAGAACTTTATGCCACCTATAGGTTATCTCGGACAAGCGACCAGCGATCGGAATGGAAACGAGTACCTAATACCGAGACACAAACAGGATGGACGTGTTCCTTATTAGCAAATCGCTTTATGAACTAAGAAATTGCCTTTTGTTCTGCCGACAAGAATTAGGCCTCAGGTTGAGAAGCGAACTAAGATCGTAACCGAACGCGCAATGAAAGCTGCAATTAATATATTTCACAATATAATCTATTCTTATTCTGAGTCATTTCAAACAGACACATTTTTTTCACGATTCCCCTAGTGTGTCGAGAATAAAGTTCACATTAAATTAAAAAGAGTAATTTTGACTTTGACTTTGATCGTCCTCTAGTTTTTGCTACAGGTGTAGATATGCGTGAGGACCGAAATAATAAAAACTATAACTGGACATAGGCCTCGCCCAAGCCTCGCCATAAAAATCCGTCCTACGCTGCTTGCATCCAGCGCATAATTTTAATAATATTAATAATACAACTCGTCGTGGCCTAAAGGATAAGACGTCCGTTGCATTCGTATCTAGCGATGCAACGGTGTTCGAATCCCGCAGACGGGTACCAATTTTTCTAATGAGATATGTACTTGACAAATGTTCACGATTGACTTCCATGGTGAAGGAATAACATCGTGTAATAAAAATCAAACCCGCAAAATTATAATTTGCATAATTACTGGTGAGAGGACCTCTTGTGAGTCCGCACGGGCAGGTACCATCACCCCCCTATTTCTGGCGTGAAGCAGTAATGCATTTCGATTTGAAGGGTGGGGCAGCCGTTGTACCTATACTGAGACCTTAGAACTTATATCTCAAGGTGGGTGGTGCATTTACATTGTAGATGTCTATGGATTCCAGTAACCACTCAACACCAGGTGGGCTGTGAGCTCGTCCACCAATCCAATCAATTAAAAAAAAAGCAGCAGATAATATAATTTGTAAAGTATTTGCTTAACGTATTACTTGTTGTCCACAACGGAATTCATTCCATTTATTTCAGTTAATAAATAATAATACGAAAAAAGATATGATATGACGTGGAAATTTACGTTCTAATCTGGCTGTTTTAATTGAAAAACAAGTTTTTATCGCCGTCGCTCGTGAATAACAACAATGCCAGGATTACAGTCAGCAATGCCTACCACTTTTTTTCCCCCTACTAAATCGTTTTATCGTCTATTCCAAATACTCACACGGATCGGTAGGTGAGCTCACGTGCTGGACCAATTAAATTTTTTAACACTGATCCTGGCAAGAGCAGTGCTTTGCTGAATCTACAACAACTGCGAAATTCTGTGGGTTCAGTCTGTGGGCTAGTTTGCACGACGAACTCTAAACTATAAAGCCTAAAAGCAAGACATTTTTGGAGCGATGGGCGACTTTGCGTTACTCGGAGCAACCTACCTACCACTGGAGACGCTTTACGGACCTCGTTTGAAGAAAGATACGTCATAGATAGCACACGGCAGACACTATGAAGGCGACCTAAAATTTATATTTTGTGCGAAAAAATGTGCATTAAATATATTTTATACTCAACTGCCAAAATAAAAAATAATTTTGCTTAATAAAATTGCAATAAGTAAATTTGTTAAGTACTCATTTACCAAATTCAAAAATAAAAAACAATTTTGCATGATAAAATTACAATAAGTAAATTTATGACTTAGCATTTAAAATTGTAAAATATCTGTATGCTTAGAATAATTAATTAATTATTCTAAGTCTGTATGTCTCTGTTCATAGAAGGTGAAGCTGTTATAAATATGTAAACCTTTTTCGAAAAAAAGCTCAACCGTCATGCTAGTTCTTATATAACCTGTAGCTATGAGCTCGTTCTGTAATGGAATGAAACGTATATCTAGAAAATTTTATACAGAAAAATAGACAGTGGTTATATAGTATTCCAATGTCGACGAATAACAAACACCTTGGTCGTCCGTGACCACGAAAACTGTAGTAGTCAAAATGGATTATGACATAAGTCATACAGCAAAGCGTCAGGAAATTACTCGTATGACAACAGACAACAAAATTAAGCCGTAAAAGTGGTTTTAATTATGTTTTTTCTAATGTTACCGAACTGTTTTGGTCCGAACTTGAATAAATTAGATATGAAATTGTAACTTTTTAAAATGCACATAATATTATAGATAATGCGAACATTCTAAAAGGGCGTGTATCGTGGGAACGTTTCTCACTCTCGAACCTAATGAAAGATGAATGATGAAAACCTCGATTGCTATGCAATAATATCTAGCACGCGCTTTTACAACCTTGCTATATATCTACGCTACTTATACAATCCGTCATTTAGATCACGCTAACGACATTTTCAATTAATTTGTAGAAGATATGTACCTTCGTGAAGCTGCTGCCCTTGAGCTGTTAGATCTTCTTTGTAGGCGCTCGGGCAGCTGTTAGCAAATAAATATCCCCCTCTCCCTCCACCCGGCCGAACGTACGCTCGTCCACCTGTCCTCGTAAAACAAGAAAGGTCACAAGTACTTAATCCTTCCATTTAAAAAAAACCCGCACATAATATTCTCTCCTACTGGAACCTGAGTAATGTAAATCTTCACTACGATCTTGGGTCTCGAACCTATTTATTGCAAGTAATAATATTGTTCCCTTATTAGCTTCGTGTTCTTTTTCCATCCCTTTTAATACGTATAGGGTGTCGCCGGGAACGGTAACTGTGAATGGGGAGCGATGCCGTGAAGCAGTAATGCGTTTCGGTTTGAAGGGTGGGGCAGCCGTTGTAACTATACTGAGATCTTAGAACTTATATCTCAAGGTGGGTGGCGCATTTACGTTGTAGATGTCCATGGGCTCCAGTAACCACTTAACACCAGGTGGGCAGTGAGCTCGTCCACCCATCTAAGCAATAAAAAAAGAAATAAAAAAAAAGCTTTGTGCTTGATTAACATGTGGTATCAACAAGACGGTGCCACATCGTATACAGCCAGGATTACAACGAAATTACTGCGAGACCTGTTTCCCCAACAAGTTATTTCAAGAAATGGTGATGTTAATTGGCCTCCACGGTCTTATTTTTGTGGGGATATCTGAAAAGCAAAGTTTATGCAAACAAACCAGAAACGCTTGAGCAATTCAAACAAAATATTCGTGATGAAATTAATGAAATACCGCGTGAAATGTGTGAGAATGTAATGAAAAATGTGCTCAAAAGGGCTCGCATTGTATTCCATACATAACAGCCGACATTAAATATAACATTTATCAATCTCTTTCATCTCATTCTCTTTCAGTTAATCAAAATTTATAAACAAACAAAGTAGCACGTATACTTTCTCGGCGGACACCCGATAGCAATAGTTACGACGAAACTTTTTTGTCAAATTTTACATGTTTTTCATAATTAAAAAAAAACATTGAGTAACGAATAAAGCATTTAAAGTAAGCCAAGCACTGATACAGATACATTCTTCGTGTTAATAATTTAGATTACGCACGAATTTATGATAATGAACATGAAGTTATGCTAATGAGTATTATAATTATAATAAGCCTTTTTATTTCTGGTTTTACAATCTTAGGTGGATATAACATTACATTAAACAACAAATTTGAGTTTTATTATTATGTTAGCTTAAATTATTTTAGTAATACTTGTACGTATTAAAATAATTATAAATTAACAAGAAATCCCGCTTTGGGTAAAGGCCTCCTCCAAAGATGCGCATTTTTGTCTGTCTTGTGCTATGAAGTGCCGGTTTATGCTAGCTGATCTTTTCAGATCGTCTTCCCAGCGGGTTAAGGTGTATTTATGAATACGAGTTCTACCGGGGCATCAGTGCTGTAGAAACAGCTCGAAGGATTAATAATGTGTACGGCGTTGGTATCGCAAAAGAAAGCACGGTCGGTACGTTTTTGGTTTCAACGTTTTCGTTCTGAAAATATCGACCTTCAGATGCAACCCTGTGGACGGCCGGAGACCAAAGTGGAAAATGAAGAATTAAGGGCTATTGTGGAAATGGATTCATCACAAAACACTTCAGCTGCAGCTGCAGGCTTCGGGGTAAGTAATAAAACTGAATTAATGCACTTGGAGCAAACCGGAAAGTAAAAAAACTTGAACGATGGGTATGTCATGAATTGAGTGAATCGAATTTGCAAACACGCGTCGACTGCTGTGATATTTTGCTCAACCGACACAATAATGAAGAGATTTTAAATCGAATTGTGATGAAAAATGGATACTGTACGATAATCAGAAGCGCTCGTCGCAATGGCGGAAACCTGGAGTAGTTTTGATAGTCGTCGTGGCCTAACGGATAAGACGTCCAAACCCTGCCCTAAACGAAAATTGATTCAGAAAAAATTACTTGTTAGTGTTTGGTGGACCAGCATCGGTGTCGTTCCCTACAGGTTTCTAAAATCTGGCTAAACGATTACGGCAGATATCGATCATCAGCAACTGCAAACCATGAAGGAAGAACTAGCTGCTAAACAACCGAGATTGGTCAATCACTCTAGGCCACTGCTGCTTCACGACAACGCAAGACCACACCCTGCACAACAAACAAGCACTAAGTTAGATGAGCCACAATTGGAATGTCTGCGACATCCACCGTACGCTCTGGACTTTGTTCGAACAGATTACCATTTTTTCCGGAATTTGGACAACTTCTTACAAGGAAAAAATCTCAAATTCGATGCGGCAGTCCAAACCGCCTTCAAAGAGTTTATTGACTCTCGCCCCCATGGTTTTTTTAGTAAAGGGATCAAGGAACTACTTATGGGATGACAAAAGTGCATAGATAATAAAGGTGCATACCTTGATTAATTAAATATATTTAACAAAAAAAATATTACATCCTCGCCAATTTCATATGTAAGGACCTAATTAATACTCGTATATTCAACCTATTTTCATCGATTATAAGTCCGATAATACTTGTAGAAGCAAAACAACCTGTAGAATAAGCAGGCTTCAGAAAAGATTACTCTGCTATCGACTACATCCACACCATTAAGTTAATTATAAAGAAATATGAAGAGTAAATATGATGAGACCTCTTTACATAACTTTTATTGACTATTAAAAAACGTTCGATTCGGTCACACACGCAAGTATATGGGAAAGCTTAAAAGAACATGAGCTAGATAAATACGTAAATGCGATTAAAGTATATACAATAATAACAAAGGAAGAATAAAGGCCCCACATGGAAAGAGAAGTAAGACAAGGGGACCCGCTTTCACGTACTGTTTTTATAGTCATTCTCGAAAACATCATCAACAAGCTGGATTTGAGTAAAACGGGACTGTATAAAAAAGGCGCCCAATTAACTCATCTGAGGTTCGCTGACGACCTGATGTCCTCTCAGAAGCAGCCAACGATGCAAAATATGATAGACACTACAACAAGCGAGTCTGAAAGTTTTTTTTTTATTGCCCTTGTAGGCAGACGATCATACGGCCCACCTGATGGTGAGTGGTTACCGTCGCCCATGGACTTCAGCAATGCCAGGGGCAGAGCCAAGCCGCTGCCTACCTAGTTTGGAAATTAATTTAACGAAGACAAAGATAATGACTTATACATAGATGAGACCCATAACTGTTAACAGTAACTCCCTAGAATATGTAGAATAAGGCTCGAAATAAACAGCAACATCATGGAAGTAGGGAAAAGGATCCAACAAACCGGAATAAGCACTGGACCCTAAAAGAAATATTTGAAAAAAAACTTACCAATAACTCTCAAAGCAAAATCTATGAACTCATGTTTACTACCGAGCTTAGCTTATGGAAGTCAGACCTGGAAATTCTCTACACGAGTCATGAATAAAATCAATACATGTCAAAGAGGCTCAGAGCGAAGCATGTTAAACATAACGAAAATGGCCAAATAAGACACATAAAATAAGAGACACCACATCACTAAAACATTGTAAAGTAAATTAATTTATCGAATTTTATGTTTTCCGTCTTAAAAACTTAGAACTTGTTATCCTAAACAGAAATTAGAAACCAATCAAGTTCTTTTTTCGGAAAACAACTTATGGGGCATTAAAACGCAAGCAATAAAACTATATCTGTACAACGATTATATTCAAATGCATGTTATTGAAAAAGGATTAAAAAAATAGTTATTTGTGCAACAAGAGAGCAAAGTTGTTTTTTGTTTCGAGTGCTAATTTTGAGTCCCGAGCCAGCGAAGGATTCTATGATTGATTCACCAGCGTAGCGAGTGACTCAAAGTTAAAATCCTGAGCGTAGTGAAGGACTCAACAGCATGAGATGCTAAAAACTTTGCTCTCGTGTAGCACACATAACTTTTCACCTCAGCAGTAAGAACACATAATACCTACTTATTACTTAGGAGACATAGAAATGAACAGGAATAGATTGTTAAATAACGTTTAACACGTTACGCTATACGCTACCTATCAGCATCAGCGAATTTTTTATTCCCTCTATTTTTTTAAATTGCGTTTTGATACCGCGTCCCTGACATTTATTTTTCAAATGTATCTATGTTGAAATTCCAAATAAAAATGTATTGGCTAACTACCAATTTTATACTATTAATTAGACTTATTTTTATTAAAATCCAATAATAAATTAAACATATAAACAATAACATTTAAAAAAAAACGTAATTTATTTATTACAAATATCTTTAAATCTTAGGGTATTACGCGTTTCCGAACGTGTTTTTTTTCCGATCGAATTCCAAAATCGAATTTCGAAGAGGTTTATTTTTTTCACTCGCTTTTTTATATGCATGTTAAAAAGACAGCACAGTAAAATTCGAATGTTTCAAATTTATAGCTGAACAATGTCAATTCGTGGCACTGAAGATTGAAAAATGAAAAAGCTACTATTTTTGTTTTTTATTGCTTAAATGGGTGGAAGAGCTCACAGCCCACCTGGTGTTAAGTGATTACTGGAGCCCATAGGCATCTATAACGTAAATGCGCCACCCACCTTGAGATAAGTTCTAAGGTCTCAGTATAGTTACAACGGCTGCCCCACCCTTCAAACCGAAACACATTACTGCTTCACGGCAGAAATAGGTGGGGTGGTGGTACCTACCCGCGCGGACTCACAAGGGGTCCTACCACCAGTAAAGACCCACAACGCTACTTTGATTCAAAATCGCATTTTGTTCACTGTTGTCTCACAGAAAAAGCGGCATGTTTGAGCTGCTGAGGTGAAAAAATATTAGTTTTATTTCTAGCATGAGCTAGGTACCCAAGGAAGGCAATAAATACCCAATGCTGTACCCAGGGCAGTGCCTAAGTTATTACTATCATTGTTATGGATGATGATGATTTCGATACTATCCTTAATCTACAATTATCTATTTTTGGTGTAAAGACCGCATTGCACCACAGTCCTGTCAGCTTACAATGTGAGATTGGGTGTTAAGGATCTCTAAATCCCCCTCCAAACAAGTTTTTATTCTCGCCCACCACCGAGCTTCACTTCATCGAGCGATCGCGAACGCATACACATCTTTAACGATTACATTATCTACTACACTCATATTGCACTTCATTATTATTTGTTCTTCAGTTTTTATCTTTTAATAAACCTGTAAATACGAGCCAAATCGTTCCATTGAAGAGAATAACAAGACATCCAGCAAGGAACATTGGGAATGCAGGTCTACATTCAAAATCAACATTTATTTTTATTTTTATTGCTTAGATGTGTGGACGAGCTCACAGCCCACCTGATGTTAAGTGGTTACTGGAGCCCATAGACATCTACAACGTAAATGCGCCACCCACCTCGAGATATAAGTTCTAAGGTCTCAGTATAGTTACAACGGCTACCCCACCCTTCGAACCGAAACGCATTACTGCTTCACGGCGGAAATAGGCGGGGTGGTGGTACCTACCCGTGCGGACTCCCAAGAGGTCCTACCACCAGTGATATACAAGCACACCAGTGATATCCTGCTTGTATATACCTGCTTGTATATACAAGCAAAGTCTGTTTTTCCTACATTATAAGTAACTTTGAACTACTCAGAAGGACATTTACCTGTTGTAGATTGGGAATTAGCATACTGGACGAGGTCGACGCGGTCATAAACGAAAACAACCAACTTTGAAATTGTTAACAGCTGCTGACAAACAATATATTCAACATTTTATTTAAACTACTGAGTGACCCCGCAGTAGTCGAAATTCGACTATAATTATATGAAATTAAAATATGTTTAAAAATTATTATGGTTCTATTGTCAAACACTATTATAATTCGGCAATTTAATCACAGTATTCGCCAAAACTGCACTATAGATCAATAATATTAAAGACAAACAATATTAATCTATTTTCAATTCGACCACAGACTTTGAACAATAACAAAAGTTTCCCAATTGACAGTAAACAAAGATATATTTTTATATAATGTGTTATGTCAAATACATGGTAGTGTGTGTAATGTTTTCTTTATTGACTTAAAGTATCTTTTATGCATTATTTAAAAAAAATTATTAGCATTGTACACTCCTTCTCTATATTCGCTATAAGTGTGAGAAACTTGATACTCCTCCGTCCGCGCAATTTTCGTAAAAAAGGGGTACAAAGTTTTTGCTTTACGTATTAGTATATAGATGTAAAATAACAAGAATAAAGTTGCTAATGATTTTGATTGTACATTATCTATTTCTCTTCAAGATTACCTTATCTTCTTATCTCGTAATTAGCAGAGGTCATTCAAGTAGGTTATAGCGATATCATTCCTCAAACGAAAGTATTATTATGTAATGTATGTACATATTTATAACTAGTCAGGTCATAAGCATTGTCACACAGTAAAAACTTTTCTTTTAGAATGCTGGCCACAAAAATGTTTATTGAATTCGAATTTCGAATTGTTCATGAAAATAAAAATGTATACTTTTAGAATTTTACTCATTTTTAAATATGGAGTGGACGCTTAAAGAAGACCGTGTTGCAGTTATTGCGTTGCATCGTTGCGGTTACGCGCCAATTCAAATTTTTAACATACTGAAAACTTTGAATATAACCAAAAGATTCGTTTATCGTACCATCAAACGATACAATGAAGACTCTAGTGTAGATGACAGGTCAAGAAGTGGTCGCCCTCGGTCTGTTAGGACTCCAGCAGTGATAAAAACTGAAGGCGCGAATTCAAAGAAATCCCAAACGTAAGCAGAACTGTTGGCCCTTCAGACGGGGTTAAGCAGAACCACGGTGAAAAGAGTGTTAAATGAAGACTTAGGGCTTCGGGCATATCGAAGAAAAACAGGACATCGTTTGAATGCTCGTCTAATGGACCTGAGACTGAAGAGATGCCGCGCTTTGTTGAAGCGGTACGCGGGAAAAAAATATCGGGAAATTCTTTTTTCGGATGAAAAAATTTTTACCGTAGAAGAGAGCTACAACAAACAAAATGATAAGGTGTACGCACACAGTAGTGAAGAAGCGAGTAACCGTATTGCGCGTGTCCAACGAGGTCATTTTCCATCCTCGCTCATGGTATGGTTGGGAGTTTCTTATTGGGGCTTAACAGAGGTACATTTTTGTGAGAAAGGTGTAAAAACGAATGCAGTTGTGTATCAAAATACAGTCCTGACGAACCTTGTGGAACCTGTTTCTCATACCATGTTCAATAACAGGCACTGGGTATTCCAACAAGATTCAGCGCTAGCTCATAGAGCGAAGAGCACACAAGACTGGCTGTTGGCGCGTGAAATCGACTTCATCCGGCACGAAGACTGGCCCTCCTCCAGTCCAGATTTGAATCCGTTAGATTACAAGATATGGCAACACTTGGAGGAAAAGTCGTGCTCAAAGCCTCATCCCAATTTGGAGTCACTCAAGACATCCTTGATTAAGGCAGCCGCCGATATTGACATGGACCTCGTTCGTGCTGCGATAGACGACTGGCCGCGCAGATTGAAGGCCTGTATTCAAAATCACGGAGGTCATTTTGAATAAACTTTAGTGTCATAAGAATCTATGTTTTGTTAAGTTCATTTTGGTATATGAATGGTTACATAATGAATAAACTTGTTTCAATTATTTTACATTAAACATGTGACAGAATTTATGACCTGACTAGGTATATGCAACTGTGATTTATGACGCAACTTGGCAATGAAAAATTACTCTTTCTTGGTGACTACTTAATCCTGGCAACTTTTCGTCGTGACCCTTCTTCCTTCTCAATAATCCTCTGACGTTTCCTCTCAGGGTCGTGGCTTCTGCGAATGACTCACTCGTGGAATGTTTTGCCCAACTCAGTCCATTCTCGGCTGCGTGGACAATCGTGTTGAGGGTAGATATTATCTGGTCCGACCTGGTCGTTGAACTTCTGCCTCTTAGCCTTCTTCTTCTTATTAAGTAAATTCAGAAATATAGTCATTTCTAGAAAAGACTCGCATACTTTATTGTACTGTGCCGGATACCAGATCCTTCTCTAAATTGTTGACAATAGCTCTACAAAATCAACTCAATACTGATAAAAGTCAAAGTCAAAGTAGAGTGAGACAGATACCTACACGCCTCAAGCTGCTATGAATTATAAGCTATTGCTATTAAGGCATTTATGATTTTAATATTTTCAAAGCTAAAATCCAAAAATAGCGCTTGGCATTCTATTATAATAAATTGTGACCTGGCCAGGACAACCTATTCATTTGTTGTAGGCGAAAAACAAGTCAAAAGGTTTACTTTTATTTCCCGTTTATCGAGTGTAAAAAGAAGTTTATAAATATGTTTTTGGAAAACAAACACTTCCCTTACTAACACCACGCCACTGGACTCCAAGCACCATGTCTACTGCCATGAATGTAACTTTGTAGAACGGTAGGTTTGAACGGTCGCCACTATGAGTCTTCCCTTCTCTTATTATACCTACTGCTTTGCGCCTTGTTACTGTCGATGGTATTTTTTAAAATAAAGGGTAAAGTTTATTCTTCTTCTTCTTGTCCTTGTCTCACATTAGATGGGGTCGGCGGCGTAGATATGTTGCATAAGGATTTAACAAGAATTTTACTACTGGCCGCTTAGCTGGCGTCCGGCGTCCCTCCTGGTCCCTCCATGGAAATGCTCATTCTGGCATAAAATTATAGCCAGAATAAGTCCCTTAATCCCCTCCTGCGACATCCGCGAAACATAACAGAACTACCCCACAATGCCCCTTTTTATTGCTGTAAAGAAAGTGGACTTCCTATAATGTTAACTTTTTCAGCGCTTGCACTGTTTGAAAAGCAGTTCGAATTAATGTCAAATATCAATAAAACAACAACAATGTAGAAATGTGAACGAATTTATATGGAAAATACACTTTAAGTTTAGTTTCTTTATTTTTACAGTTTTTGTGTTGTAATAATGTAATATAAAATTAAATGTATTAATAAAGTAAAGTAAAATTACATGTAATGTAAAGTATTGTAATAATGTAATAGTAGTCGATTTTTAATTTGATATGTTGTCTTATTTACAAAATGATATCAATAAGTAGGTACCTACACTTAGAAGTTCATAGATCATATAGGTTATTGCCTTTTCATGTTTACTGCTTAATGCAGTGTACAAGCTTTCCGATTATAGTTTCCATTTTCATTTAAGTAGTAGGTATTAAGCGCCCACCGGGTAGTTCTTTTGTAATTATGTAATTAATTCAAAGCCCTGAACGTTAAGCTGTAAGGTATAGTTCAGTAAAAGTGCGTTCGAAGAAGTTACGACAACAAGAAATACGAACTTATTCGGTCAGCAAATACCGAAACCTTTCTAGTTTGACCATAGCACCGTGTCAACAGTTAGCTGAATTATGTGCAGTGGGCAGCGCCAATTTTTTGTAAGCACAAGATTTCATAACGGTCTGGTACTTTACAAGCACTTAAGTAGGTATATTTACTCTTTGTAAGCTAATGGATATTTGTTTGCGGTAAAACTAGTCAAAATCATTGTAGCTGTGTCCCTAATGTGAGTTTTGTTTGTCGAGATTATTTGATATTTCTATAAAACTAAGTGTCTTCTTTATCTTATAGATTAAAGACGTATTTATTTAATAAATGCTTAAAAACCAATTTTTCATTAGTTTCATTTTAGTTCAAATTCTCCGTTGGGGCGTTTCAAATGAGACCAATTACTTGGAGCACAGAAATGCTTTATTCATACCTGCATAACTGAATGTTGGATTTATTCTTGACGATATTGAGGTTATTGCACTGATTGTGATCTCGATGAAGCTGGACTAACAGAGTAGCGGTTTAGACTTTGAAAAGCAACCGATGATTTATCATACTCACTTTTAGTAACGGTATGACATGAACCTCTGTCCGCGGTGTTAACTAAACGCTATGTCTATATTTAAAGGAGGTTTGAAAAGAGTCCTCAACGATATCCAGCGTCTTGGCAGGATGGCATTTTACTTGTCCACTAGTGACGCTGATTGCTGATTACACATACTATGAGATGAGTATTCTTCACCCTTCGAGGACAGGCTTTCATAATTAGTTTGAAGTCGTGGTGGCCTAAAGGATAAGGCGTCCGGTGCATTCGTATGTAGCGATGCACCGGTGTTCGAATCCCGCTGGCAGGTACCAATTTTTTAAATGAAATACGTACTTAACAAATGTTCACAATTGACTTCCACGGTGAAGGAAAATAACATCGTGTAATAAAAATCAAACACGCAAAAATATAATTCGCGTAATTACAGGTGGTAGGACCTCTTGTGAGTCCGCACGGGTAGGTACCACCACCCTGCCTATTTCTGCAGCAGTAATGCGTTTCGGTCTGAAGGGTAGGGCAGCCGTTGTAGCTATACTTAGATCTTAGAACTTATATCTCAAGGTGGGTGGCGCATTTACGTTGTAGATGTCTATGGGCTCCAGTAACTACTTAACACCAGGTGGGCTGTGAGCTCGTCCACCCACCCAAGCAAATTTTTTTTTTTTAAAAATTCGTATTTTTAACTGGTTACACTTTGCTTTAGTTTATCTTAATATATCTTAAGATGACGTTATTTTATCAGTCGTAGCGCAAAACTATATCGTTTTAAATGTGCTCACTATAGTCTTTACATAATTAAATTGTTGATTGTTAAAATCATCCTATTCGTTCAGACGAAGGCTACAACACTTTTTTTAAATTTAAACAGCACTAAGAACCATCGTAGCTCGGCCTCTAGCATTGCTGATGGCCATGAACAATGGGAACCACTCACCATCAGGTAGGCTGTATGCTCGTCTGCCTACAATTGCAATTAAAAAAACTTTTAAACCACATTAATGTTTCTATTTAAAATAGTATTGTATTTCATTAATGTAAATGAATCATTGTTTTACTATTTCTACCATTACGACCTACCAAATGTTATAAATTACATTAATAAAATAGATAACTTCAGATATCTTGATCATCGTGTTCGTGAATGTCTCAAACAAGTAATGTAAATTTTCTGGAATGAAATGTCGGCGGCATACATGCATGTCTAATAGAATAATTTAGATTCCAAATGTAGGCACATAACTATTGCGTCATGCGTCACCAAAAAAAAGCTGCATAAATTAATATCAGTTAAATGAAAATTTTAATAAAAATATAAATGTACGGACAAAAAACTTCAGCCAGTACCTTTTTTCCTCTGTTTGGCAACCGATTTTATTATATTTTGAAAATTTTAAATAAGTATGTTTAGTTGTTGCTTGAAGATAAGCTATAGGGCTTTGATTTTTTAAGGAAAAAGTATTTTCCGAGCAATTAAAAAAAATTCATAACAAAATAAATTTCGTACATCTAAGTGATGAGGTGTCAGTAATTGTGGTCGTGTTTTTTTTTGTAATAGAAGGATTTTAATTGGTCCAGAGACTTTGCCACTCAACTAGAATGGGTGGGCGAGTCCGAGGGCTCAAGCAGGAGGAGCGGACTTCAAACGGAGTCCTAAAAAGATTTGCTTCAAGAGTGCATCTGCTACCTATCACCGGAACGAACTCGCGCCCTCTTAGAAAAACTTAGCAAGAGACTTATCATAAGCCCACGTGGAGCTCACAGGCGTCGTGAGGTCTTGTCACTTCCACCATGAGACTTGGGTTTGAAGTCTCGATTAGTGAATATTTGTACCGAAATATATGTAAGTACTTATAGGTATTATAATTCTCGGTAAAAATTAGAAGAGTTCATAATAACCTCTATAATTTTCTATTTCGTATTCAATAGCAAAATTTAAAATTTGGAATATATCCAAAAAAAAAAACGAAATAACATAAGTAGATGCTAATGCACCAATTATAGATAATCCAACTAAATGCACAATGATTACCCACTTAAAACGGACCGGTAATTCGTAATTGTGGTCAATAGGAATCAAGATTTTCTGTTCGCGAGTTGTTTCGCAACATGTCCTATTTGAGGCGTTTAAAGGGTTTTATTGAAAAGGATTATTTCGATTTCGAGAGGCCCGACATCAATTTATACAATTTCCATCCACAACTACGTATTTTACTTATTGTAAATGGTATATTTTTTAATAACCGCAACTCTCGTATCAGGTAATTTTTATCTTAGTAATTTTAACTTATAACATATGGCCACTGATTGTAGCTGGAGTATTAGACATTTTTAAATTACCTAAACTATAAAAGCGTTGCAGTAACGACATGAAAGGACTTAGTAATAAGTTGAAACAGCGAACGGTCACCTGAAGTGAAACGAAAGAAGTGAATCATGTTTTTTTTTAATTTACTAACTAAATTAAACTAAATAAAAGTATAACTGGCTTCACCGGATGTGTAGGCGAGCTCACGGGTCTCAGCCTGGAGACAGCTAACACTAGACCTAGCAAGAGTAGTGCTTCGCTGAATATACCACTCGATCGGAATCGCGACCCACTGAAAAGATCCAGCGAGAAACTCAGTGGGCTGTGTCTGCGAGTTAGTTCGACGAGAATGGTGACTAATGCTTGGAATGGCTAACAGCACCGATAGTGGAACGGGAAGTTCCGAAATGATGTGTGATAGTGAAGTCTACCTTCAGTGTAGTAATAATTAAATTGAGTTATTATTTGTACTGCGCTGAAATTTTTATTTATCCCTAGACCTAGTGCGTAACAGTATATCTAAAACATTTTATTACGGACATCAAAGATATCAATAACATTAATAATGTTTTTCAGATTAATTTGGCCTGGAGGATCTATTTTGTTATGCATGCTAGCTGTTTGTTTGGAATCGATGTTCATATATCATGGCCTCACTACTAAAGACTACTCATTCGCTACAGAATGCTTCTGTTGTTTTGTCCTGCTGGGGACGATGCCTGTAGTCAGTTTAAGTGTGCTCAAAAACAAAGATAATATCTTAGACTTGATCGAAAATATGAATGAAACTTTCATTTATATACGCCGTTTAGAAAGCAAATATCGGTATGATGGTTTTGAAGTATTTTTATTAGCCTAAATATTTGACAGAGGCCGGTATATGTCATTTATTTTGACGTCCCAGAATGCAAGCCTTCAAAGAGTCTTTAATCGTTTCTAGTCCTATCTAGTTTTTTTAATGAGTTTCTACACTATGTCGTCGTGGATTTTCTTTTTTTTATGAATACTAGTAACACAAATCTATACAAGAACGTTTAAGTAGGTACCCAGATCCCTAATACCTACTAGATGTAATCAAAAAAGATACTTACTCTGGCCAGGAATCATACGTGATCATACCTGGATTCGATGGTATAGAAATCGGGATCACTAACTTAACTAAGAGTCCCTAAGGTGAGCGCGCATAAGGGCGCACCTCATAGATACTACAACATAAGCGTCAACAGCGAACCATAGTTGGAAGTATCTATGTTATTTGAAGGAATCTGAATTTAAATCGAAAAAGACTAAACAGTTTTTTCACATGACCGTTTTCTCCGCAGTTAACCCATTTTTTTTAAATGTGTATAAAGGCGAAACTTGTGTTTTCAAGCGAAAAATATAGCCACAGTCACGTTTTTTTTTAAGTCACCAACAAAACAAAAGAGAAAATGTTTTAGATATTATTCTATTCTATCAGCCCACAGGCACCCGATATCCACTACTGGACATAGGCCTCCTTCAAGCCTCGCCACAAAGATCGGTCCTGCGCTGCTTGCATCCAACGCATTACTTATCATTTTATCCATTGTATTATATACCTACATATATTATAAATCTTGAGGTGTTAGCGATTATCGTCATTGCCATTACACGATATTATTTTTGAGATTCTTTTAATTACACGCTACGCTTAGATTAGCGACATCATTTTTTCTATACATTGGGGGTACTTTTAATTTTATTAATAAATTTTCATCCGGCTGTCCTCTCTTCACTGTAAGATAGTCTGTGGAGGCCTAGGCACACATACAAGACTTGGTTTTATTAATTATAATTTTTTTTTTTCAGTAACTCATTCTTAGAAGGGCAACTAATAATTTGGAAATTTTACAATGCGTGGTTAATATTTTGTTGTATCGTGTGCGGTACTTTTTTCATGTTCCCAGTTTTTGTTCTAATGTACCAGAGTCTATTTCCTTCACTGGACGAGGATACGACTAGGCCACTAGTGTTTCCGATATGGTTGCCCAAATTGGACGGTTATAGTACACCCATTTATGAAATATTTTTAATTTTGGAAATTAATTATTGCTTGATATTCCTTCAAACGTTTTGTGGTAAGTTATTATATTAGGTATTAATAGACTGCTTGTGATACCAAAACGAGAATAAATTATTGGATTTTGTCATTTTACAAAATTAATGTACTTATTATAAAAGTAAAATCTGTAGAAAGACTTTTGTCTAATGAAATCTCTTCCAGTAGGTACACCCTAAAGATGAAATAGCGAACGGTTAATTTCGATAAACCAAAAAAAAAAACGAAAGAACTTCAAAGAACCTCATAAAACTCTTAAAAAAACACTATGTAGGTACTTTTAAGTATTATGTTAAACAGAGCACATACGATCAAAGAAGTTATTTCGTGAAACCATAATTCTTACGTAAACATAGATTCCACGTGCCAGCGTACCTATCTGAATTTTTCATAAATTTGAGTGCATTACAAAACATTTTAGTTGGTAAATTTATTTTTGCACGTGGTTTGCTCGTTTCTGAGAACAATTTCAATATGGCGTATTAATTATGTAAGTAGGTATGCGATTAACGATTTTGTTCAAAAATAATGTTTAATCTCTAATTTTCAGTTTACATCTACACATTGTTTCACATACTTTTGCATTTTTATTACATACTCCACATGATTAAACTTGATTTAGAAGCGATATTTGACGATATTGACGAATCCGTTGCCCTATTACCGCACCGTGATACTCGTAGGATTGAAGTTCAGAAAATCCTAAATGGAAGGATGAAGAGGGTCGTAACGTGGCACATATCTGTGTTCAAGTAAACTCATTTAATTGTTTATGTTGAATTTAATTTTAAATGATTGCCCAAGATCTACATTTGTCTTTTAATGATAGAAATCTAATTATTTTTCATTATAGAAATTGGTTTCTTTGATTTGTATCTGAGCGATTAATACTTGTAAAAGTAGGAACATATTTAAATGTATAATTAAATTAGTATCATCCGCCGGTCATCGTTGTCGTAGAACCCGTCGTTTGCGACGAAGGGCTCGGCGAGTAAATTAATCCACAGACACAGCCCACTGAGTTTCTCGCCGGATCTTCTCAGTGGGTCGCTTTTCTGATCCGGTGGTAGATTTTGCGATGCGCTGCTCTTGCTAGGGTTAGTGTTAGCAACGACGTCAAGTTTGAGCCCCGTGAGCTCACGTACATGTTAGGTTACGCTGACATAGTCTCTCAAGGCTTCATCATCTCATCATCTCAGTCTGTCCCCTGTACACTGCTCATATAGACCAGTCCGTTGCCACCTGCATCCGACGTGACTATCTGCTAAGTGGCCGTCCCAAGTCGTCAACTTTGGTTCTTCTACGGATCTCCTCATTTCTGATTCGGTCTCGTAGAGAAATACCAAGCATATCAGGTTAGAGAGGGAAAAAAAAATATCTGGTTATAATGTACCTACCGGAAATCCTAGCATATTCTAATTCTCTCGTGTTAGACATGCACCACGTTTTACAAGCTTTCATTTTGTCACTCCGTGATCAAAAGCTACCAGTCGATTTGTAGATCGTAGGTTATAATATATCGTAGGTTATAGTAGTTGTAATCGCATTTCCTAGGTATACCAAACAAGCCCGGCGTTGCCCGCCTTTTTTCATTTACCACGATAAAAGGTATCCTGTGCTAAAGATACCTACCACCATCTAGATACTTACATCCAGGCTACAAACTAGCTTAGTGCTTAGTAAGTAACTTACAAACACTTTGGATACAATTATTGAAGTTCTGTTAACAGCACCTACTACACGGAGGTAATCCTCAAAAGGACTGGTTATTCGAATGTCTAATGTGATATAAATATTATGCTACAGAGCAGTCGAAGCGGTGTCTTCTATTTATGGTCCACCTTTGGCTTACCAAGTAATGTTCACTTCCATTGCGATTTGTCTAATTGCCATCCAAATTACACAGGTAGAGTACCTACATATTATTTTATTTTAGTAGGTACCATCATTAATAGGGATGATTAAATCGTCCTGCCTATTTCTGCAAAGGAAGGGTGAGACTATATTGTTTATTTTATTTTATTTTATTGCTTTTTTGGGTGGACGAGCTCACAGCCCACCGGGTGTTAAGTGGTTACTGGAGCCCATAGACATCATTAACGTAAAGGCGCCACCCATCTGGAAGTATAAGTTCTAAGGTCTCAGTATAGTTACAACGGCTACACCAGCCTTAAAACCGAAACGCATTAGTGCTTCACGGCAGAAATAGGCGGGGTGGTGGTACCTACCCGTGCGAACTCACAAGAAGTCCTACCACCAGTAATTACGCAAATTATAATTTTGCGGGTTTGATTTTTATTACACGGTGTTATTCCTTCACCGTGGAAGTCAATCATGAACATTTGTTAAGTACGTTTTTCATTAGAAAAATTGGTACCCGCTTGCGGAATTCGCACACCGGTGCATCACTAGATACGAATGCACCGGACGTCTTATCCATTAGGCCACGACGACTTCAACGGACAAAGTCATTCATGAGTAATTCATCATTCTTATCATAATTATGGTAACGCTGACCTAACTTAACATCCATAATCCGATTTCACAACATAATAATTGGGAGTTTTTTGAATGAGCGATTAACAGGATTTTGAATGCAACCGGAGTCCATACATTAGAGAAAACCACTAAGTACGTTGGCTTAAGATTTGAAACACGAGATCAATAATTTGCAATACTTTACGTTTGAGCAAAGAGTTCTGCTATAGGGCTGTATTGCTAATCGTATCACATCACATCTATGGTAGGCAGCGGCTTGGCTCTGCCCCTGGCATTGCTGACGTCCATGAGCGACGGTGACCACTTACCATCAGGTGGACCGTATGCTCGTCAGCCTACAAAGGCAATAAAAAAAAAATCACATTTTGCAATTATTATTCTTCGATCAAGAGTACCTACTACTGACGAAACCAGGTTAATTTATTATGTATTTCTGATATACATTTCTAAATCACAAATTACCGGTTTTAAAAAGTTAGTAACGAAATGATGATGAGTGATGAGTTTGATGTTTTTCAGAAATTAGAAAACGGCATCTTGGATATAAGATTTACAATGTTAGGAGTTGCTGCGTGCCTGCAAATGTGGATACCTTGTTATCTTGGGACTCTGTTAAGGAATAAGGTGACCATTCATTTGATTCAGAATTTAAGCTAACGTAACCGGTTGTGACATAAATGGATAGTTGTGCTATTTAAATCATTCACCATTTCTCCAATACCGCCCTTACCATAAGGGCACACGGGGCCCGTGCCCAGGGCCCCCATTCTCAGGGGGGCCCGAAAGACCGACAATTTCTCTCACACGTTTATTCTCAAAACATTTTTGTCGGGCACATTACACTTTTTTCACAAATCAGTAATCAGAAGGTATTTACAAGGCATATACTATGACTATGATAGAAGATTTTGCTCAACAGAAATCCAGAAAGAAACCGTTATCGAAATCGTAACCAAAAATCCAGCAGCATTCTAATATCATTAATGACATATTATATCATACTGTATTTGATTACCTATAATAAATGGTCTCAAACTCAGTAAAAAAATGTTATTATAATTCGCTTTTTTTACTTTCTAAAAGGGCCTCAAATTCTTGTGTACCCAAGGGCCCCATCCTAGTTTAAGACGTCCCTGCATTTCTCCCGTTACTGAGCAATAAAAATCAGTCAGTATCATAGATAATAAACATATTATTTATGAGTCGGTATTTAATAACAATGTGAGACTTCGAGCTGAGGGCCGTTTTTAATACTTTATTGAATCTCCTTAAAAAGTGCAACGTGATACGCTTTAGCTGATTTTTTTTGGGCTAGAAGGAAATCGCCGACCGGTAGTGATATGCGAGGTAATATGAAGCTGCTTATGAATACAATTTCAATAAAAATAAAGTTTTTCATTTAAAGGCGTTTGGAGTCGGCGAAGCATGTTGGAACAGTGGCTGGCACCAGACTCCACTAGGTAGGATGATCCGACAGGATATTATCATAGTCTTGCTGAGAGCCCAGCAACCAGTCACTATAAAATTCCCTGGACTGCAAAGTATTCAACTAGAAACATTTTCTTCGGTAATTTTTAATTTGTATGGGTATTATTATTTTTTATTGCTTAGATGGGTAGACGAGCTCACAGCCCACCTGGTGTTAAGTGGTTACTGGAGCCCATAGACATCTATAACGTAAATGCGCCACCCACCTTGAGACATGAGTTAGTTTTATAGTGCAATGGCTCCCCACCTTTCAAACAGAAAGCGATACAGCTTCACGAGAGGAATAGCCGGGGCAGTACAAGCCCGTATGGGATCAGAAGACAAACGACTAGTAAAAAATAAATACGAACCTTACATGTTTAGTGTTACACCGTCTTACACAGTAAATTATTATTAGTAAATTATGTATTGGTATTGTGAATACCAATTTTATGACTTGATGCCAGTATAAAGACATCTACTTACATTAGGCTATATCTGTATTAAGTTGCCAATTGTCATGTTTAATAAAACACTTTCATCTTTCAGATTATGACCACATCATACTCGTACTTCAATATGTTGAGACAGTATAGTTGAGGAGTTTAAAAAAAATCATTATAATGAAAATATTAATTCACAGTAAATGTTTCAAGCACATAACCCATTGAATTTCTCTCTGGATCTTCTCAGTAGGTTGTGATATCAATCTCGAGGTAGATTCAGCACTGCTTTTGGTAATGAAGATGTTAGAAGATTCTTTCCGGCAGAGGGTTTGCCCACAAGTTATGGTGAAGCCAGAATAGCCTATCAAGGCTACTGGTAGATAGATAGAAAAAAAAAACAACCACATTTAGTAGCTATTATACAATAGTATCTTTTAAGCACTATACCACACTTTAGTTTTCTTAATTAATAAATAATGTTTACAGTATGGTGTTTTAATGCAAAGATCCTTTATCTTCTGGAAGCAAAAAGTATATTGGTACTGGCCCTTTGCTTGTGTGAACAAGTTCTTCATGCCTTATAAGCTGGGTTGCTGCAAGGCCATACAGTAAACAAGGTATACCTGAAACAAAATTTACTACCAAATTGATCACTATTGCCATGGCTGATACACAAAAGTCGAAAGTTTTGAAGTCGACGTGGCCTAAAGGATAAGACGTCCGGTGCATTCGTGTTGAGCGATGCACCGATGTTCGAATCTCAGGCGGGTACCAATTTTTCTAATGAAATACGTACTCAACAAAAGTTCACGATTGACTTTCAGGGTGAAGGAATAACATCGTGTAATAAAAATCAAACCAACAAAATTATAATTTGCGTTGGTGGTAGGACCTATTGTGAGTCCGCGCGGGTAGGTACCACCACCCTGCCTATTTCTGCCGTGAAGTAGTAATGCGTTTCGGTTTGTAGGGTGAGGCAGCCCTTGTAACTATACTTACCTTAGAATTATATTTACCTTAGAACTTATATCTCAAGATGGGTGGCGCATTTACGTTGTAGATGTCTATGGGCTCCAGTAACCACTTAACACCAGGTGGGCTGTGAGCTCGTCCACCCATCTAAGCAATAAAAAAAAATTAAAATTAAAAAATTCTAAGTATAAATTTGTTTAGTTTATCATGTTTATTTATACCTAATGCACACAAGGGGTAACACAGGGAGTAAGGGAAGATCGGAATGCTACCTTCACCGGCCCTATTGTCAACCCCAACTGCACGCGCCGGATGGCGGCGGCGACCAACAGGTTGCCGTGGTGCTCCCTGCTAGAGAACGAACGACAACTCTGTCAAGAGTGTACGAATAGGAAGAAGAATGCACACAAAAAAGTGATTTACAAATAAGCTAAGTACTGTAAACTTTAAATAGCTCTCCTAGCCATTTAAAGTTTAAAAATGTAAAGTTGTAAAAATGTCACTTAAGCCAAAAAGCCTTTCACCCCTTGATATAGATTTATTCTTAACACACACTATTGAAACTTCAAACTTAGGGTCTTGAGATGATGGTAGCATTCACAGTGACCACTGGGCTTTGGCAGCAATTTTTTTATTATTTTTTTATTGCTCTTGTAGGCAGACGGGCGTACGGCCCACCTGATGGTGAGTGGTTACCGTCGCCCATGGACTTCAGCAATGCCAGGGGCAGACCGCTGCCTACCGCTTAATACTCCCCACAAGCCTCATTTGAAGAAGGACATGTGATAGAGCTTGGGAAACACTGTGGAGGGGAACTCATTCCATAGCCGGGTGGTACGTACTTAGCACCAGATGTGCAATGACATTATTTATAAATCTATGCAATAAATAAAAAAACTAAACAAGCGGTCTCAACATCACCTCAGGGACTCATCTGCCTACTTACTACAACTGTAAGTTTATAAATTACTTTTGTGCCTTATTCATTTTTTCAACAATGTCCAAAAATTTTATATCTACTAACTAATATGTAGTAAGTATCGAATGAAAATCAACATGAATTCAAGCAAACAAAATCTGAACCGTAAACTGAACACTATAAACATAAGTTGGGCCTTCAGTTAATAGTAATGAATAATATATAAAAAATGTATTTATAAATTGAACTACAAAAATTTTTATAGTTACATACCTAAATTTGCAACCTTTATAATTCTCATAAATTTATCTGACATATTTAAGTCTTCTGCCTTTTTTCTAGAACAGTGATATTTTATATATGGAAAACAACCAGTTCTTAATATTTGATAGTTGGAATTACCAACCTTCCAATTAAAATTTGACATTCCAAACTGATCATCTTTCACATAACTGTACTGAAAAGAATGAATATTATTATACTGTAATAGATGTCTAAATAGTGTTATATAACTTAATATTTATTTATTGCTGTTAAATTTTGAAATTTCAAATCGCACATGGTTTGCAGGATATCACCTTTACAAAATAAGAAGTCCAAGGTGGTTCGTTACACTGAGTTAAATAGGCTGTTAGAACCTCGGATGATGTGGGTTTATTTGAAAATCTTGCAATCAGAGTAGCCATACATTTCCATTCCTGGCGTATATGAGGAGATACCACAAACATGATTTAGAAGAAATAATTTCTAGCTGAAATTACTTTAAAGTTAGAAATGTTTGTTTTATTTTCAAACCAATATGTAATGAATTAGTGTAATGTACGACAAATTAAACTTTGAAACGTGGTCTTTATATTTAGCTACGATTTAGGGTTTGTATGTAGTTCAGTTACCACCTAGCGAACTTGGTTATAAATTAATATTGATACATATGTACACAAAAATATTAAATGAAATTAATTGAAAATTGAAATTGGACTGATTACATACGGTAGGTACCATAGATTATACACTTAATATTGTAGGTACCGTAAAATGGGGCGATTAGGGACAAATTCCAACTTTATGAGCAATTTTAAGGTAGTTGTTGATGTATATAATGCTATATCAGGATCAAAATGATTGAGTCTTGGGGGCATCTTTGTTGTCTAATTTAAAATTATGCAACTAGCATTCCAGTTTAAGCAAAAAATGCAAAAAGAGGTCTAATCCCTATTTACCCGAAAATTGCGGTTAATTGGGACGAAATGAGAAATTTGCTAGGGTTGGCACTACTTTTATTTTTATATATAGTTTTAATTTATTTATTTATTTAGTTGCACCAACAAAGTGATCATCAATAAAAAAAATGAAAACTGACAAAAGTACATGGCAGACATCACCTCAATTATAGGTGCAATCGACAGTACATTAACAACAATATATATATTTATTTATTTATTTATTTATACATATATAGTGGGCTTTCTTAGAAACGGTTTATATTTCTCCGTTCTTGGTAAGTACTTAGGGGCTGATATTTCTATCTGGGTTAAGAGATTAGGTGTGTCGGTTATTCCATGGATTAATCAGATGAATACCCCCACTCTGAACAAATATTAAATATTTTATTAAGTATTACTTAGACATTTTTGTCCACCTTGAGATTTCATTGATCTTGTTACATGTCTCTGCAAAATCGACTTACTTATATTAAATTGCTTATCTATTTCAACTAAAGACTTATTCCCAATTTCGCTTCGAATAAACCAGATTTTTACCAACAAATTTAAAAAATATTTTATAACTACATAGACAACCCTACAAACCTGTACCTATTTATACTTAGGTCGTTTCCATTTCACGTATTCTCATCCCAATTGACCCCTTTTTCGTTGTTATTTATACCTAAGACGTCCCCAATATCCCCAAAAACAACAGATTTTTACATGTATTTTTATTTAATCAAATACATTAAAATCAATAACAACAGAGACTTACCTTTAATATATATGCTGGTTCAAACACTAAATAACGTTTATAAATCATAGCCGTCTTCTATTATTATCAAATAAATAAAAGAAAGCAAAGTTTCTAGAACTAAAATAATTACCACCACAGGAAGTTAATTTGAAACGCGATTATTTATAAGTTAGCAGCTATTATCATGCATATTCAGATTTGTTTTGTGAAATTTCAACATTCTACTATTAAACTACAAAAAACGGAAGATTTTGCAACGAATATAAAACCTAAATTGAGCGTCGAAAGATTTTCCCGGTTTTTTCCCGATTCGCCTCTCAATCCCTAATCGCCCCATTTTACCGGTACCTATGTACTACATACATATGTCAATAATTTCAATTTGACATTTTTGATCGGTGACAGTAGTGCTATTTTTCCAACAGAAAAGGCATAAATATCATACCATAGTACAGCCTAACCTTTTATATATATTTTTTATAAAAAATGATAATAGGTACTGTAATTAAATGAAATGAAAATTAAATGAGATGATACGGGATGAAATATAATCTTAGTAAATTGGCGGTTATTTACTGAGACTTTTCAGTGGACTGGAAGATCCTGAGAAGCTACGTCCAGCGTTTTGTTTCATTTCCCCACATTTTTTTACAAATACTTCAGTTAATAAATCACCGTTATTACACATTCAAACCTGAAGAAACACTAGTCCTCAAATATATTAAGTGTATAATCTATGCACTATAGTAGAATTATTTTGTCCGTGCAGTTTGGGTCATAAAACCTAGCCCGTCTAGGCCGGTGGGCATGTTGCGCGGGCGCAACGCCATTATCGATAAAAACAAATGAGTCATCGAAGGCATGTACACGGCGGCGGGGTGGTATACGAAGGGTGGTGAGACATTTCATCATTTGGACGGGAGCGGGGTGGTTTACCAGGGGGGTTAGACATTGTTATGTTATGAGTAATTTGTTGTACCTACCTGCAAATTATAGTACATATGTCGAAGAGAAATGTGATTTTGTGCATTTGCTCTCTAAATTTCTTTAGTGACAAAATGGCTACTCCTTTGTTTTGTACCAAAATGTCAGAATTTATTAAAATATTTTGCTTGTTGGCAAAAAATACCAGCATAAGCACGTGTTATTATCAACAATGTGTTAAATTTTTTCACTGAAATGAGAATAGATCCCGAAAAGTTACAAAGTGTTAATTTCTGCCGTTATCGTTAACTTGCTGCGGCGATATGTGGTGTAAGTTTTCGATAAATGATTGTTTCTTTAATTTTTATCACTAACCCACAAAATGACAAAACTAAATACACTATCGATAACGCTTATCGACAACAATAATGCGCATCACTATGCCCATCCATAAGGCTCGTGAGTGGAAGAGAGAGCAAAATACTCGCTTCACCGCTCCGATTTTTTATGACCCAAACTGCACGGACAAAATAATTCTACTATAGTCAAATTAGAAAAATTCACACAACTCGCTCCTCGCGTTCCCAGAGTCCTGTCATCTATCAACACAAGTCTAGATAATAATGATATCTATTATCCACGATGTCCACCGGAAAAGCAAAAGAAAACAAGTCCATACAATACAAATATTTCGGAGCAAAAAGCGTGTCTGTTGTACGAAATGTGAAATAGAACGAAATAAATTCATAGTATTGCATAAAATTGAATGAAATTAAATGAGTACATAAGTATAAGACAACATCTAGGATGTCATCTAACAATAGGTGTTAGATGACATGAAGTGCAATAATCTCTCAGTTCAACAAACGCTTTTTTTTTTTTCCTACCTTAGCTGAGAGCCTTGAGAGGCTATTTCAGCGTAACCCTAACTTTGTAGGTGAGCTCACGGGGCTCAAACCTGATGACGTTGCTAACACGAACCCTAGCAAGAGCCGTGCTTCGCAGAATCTACCACCGGATCGGAAACGCGACCCACTGAGAAGATCCGGCGAGAAACTCAGTGGGCTGTGTCTGAGAGTTAATTTACTCGTCGAGCCCTTCGTCGCAAGCGACGGGTTCGACGAGAACGGTGACCGGTGCTTGAAGTACCTAAAAGCACCGTTAGTGGATCGGGAGGATCCGAGATGACGTGTTTTGGGCGACGTCGACTGCTTTCCATTCTGTCCGCAGGATCGGGAATGAGTCAACAAACGCAATTTACTGAGTTCTATAACTTATAGGAGACTACTAGACCAGAACAATGGGCATATTAACCCCTTTATCATGAGCGCCGCTAATTATAAATATCTGACCCAGGCGACGGGGCAGCGCAAAGCCGTCGTCGTCCGTTACTCCCGTTAGGCCTTTCAAGCACCGATCAGCGTCCTTATCGAACTCGTCAATTACTGATAATTACGACGGAGAGTGCGACGCAAATATTTTTATTAAACTAAACATACATTAGCCATTGTGAAGGTGGTTCGAGTAAAAAAAAAACTTAAATTACCTTAATTCATTTACTTCTATTTTAATAATATTTTATTTAAACAACGTTTAACTTAGTCTTATAACCTAGAGCCAATGATGTTATAGTAAAAAGACTTAACTTTTTACTATACCATTATTGCCTAGAGCTGTATTTTTTCTTCGCACAAATATAAAATTGTCTGTATTAAGGCACGATTGAATAGTTATAATTAACTAACTTATTAAGCTTTAAAATCACCATATATCAAAACTACATGCGCAATAATTAAGTTAACATAAATAGGTACATTTAGAAATATAATTATGTTTACTGTTTAATTTAAACAATCTGAAATCAGTGTAACATTACATTAATTTATTGTATGTAAGTTTATAAATATGACATTAGGTATGTAAAAAAATCCAGTTTTTGTAAAACCTACAATTATATATTTTTTGTTTAAAACAAAAACACGTATTATTTATAGTAACACTTTTATGATGAAATCTTTTTTAGTTACTTTTTAAGAACGTCGAATGTTCGATAAACTTTTCTATTCATACCTACCTAATTGTTTCTGGTTAAAGCCTCGAATAGCGAAATTATATTGTATAGAACATTAAAATTACGTAACTTATTTAAATACGTTTTCATCATTAATATTAAAAATACATCGATAGACCTCGATAAGACCTTGGCTACAGTGCCGATAAAATTTTCTTTTAGAATGATTCTCAGCATAACGAAACTACGAAGCTTCGAAGGGTTCTTAAAACTTGAAATATTTTAATTTCAATTGAAAGTTTTACCTGCATTCACCCGAAAAGTTAATCCAATTACTAACAAAAATAATCAAGTGTACCCAGGATTTAGTGAGCGTTTTAACTCATTCAGTATGAGAGTATTTTAATTAAGTTATATCATTAGTGGCACAATAGCAGCAAAGCGTGGTCATCTTTTATTATATCAATAATATAGCTATGTTTTACTGTATTTCACTTTATGGAAACCATATTGGTGAATGTTGATAAATTAATTAATTTTGTGTGCAAAGTACACAGTATATTTCAGTGTGCAGTCACAAAAATAAAAATGAAAGGTAGTTGTTATCTTGGCAGTAAAATTTACATGCATACGTTTATTGTTCACTGAAGTGTTTTGTCTACAATTAGTAAATTTAAAAAGATATTTTGCGTTACTTTTGTAAATAAAAGATCATTGCAAAAGTTTTCTAGACATAAAAGGTCATCATTTCATGATTTATGAAATTAATAGATAAATTTTTCTGCGAAAGTATTTATTATTATTTAGATATATACTAAACTAACATAAAGCTAAACTATTGAGCAAGTTGAACACAATTATCTCATTTAGTGTGCCTGAAAAGTAATTTAACCCAATGAAAAGAGCCATGCATTTCTTATAAAGACACACCCAGTTATGTGATTTTCAGAGCCCAGAGAGATCAAGTCATTGCCTCAATTGTTTAGTATAACGGCTACCCACCTTTCAAAGTGGAACGCATTACTGCTTCGCGACATAATAGGTTGGGGAAAAAGTTTCTTCGCATTTTAAAAAAAAAATTAAAATTTTTTTAAATATGGTTTATTTACGTTTAACTAAAGTATGTAGATACCATTTTGTTCGATAACTTTTTGCCATCTTATAGGTAGAGACATGATCCCATTGCTATAGAAATTTTGGGGCTTCCCAAATACCGACCTTTTTTGTGTACCCAGTTTTTTTTTCAAATGCACTAAAACTGTTTTGTGGTCAGTTACCAGTTCTTCAGCTACGTCGTAACTACTGATATGCCGATCTTGCTCCACTTTTTCAAAAATGGCATCCATTTTATATCCCTCCGCAAACGGGCGACGTGCATCTTTGACTTTTTTTTTTTATTACTTATATGGGTGGACGAGCTCACAGCCCACCTGGTGTTAAGTGCTTACTGGAGCCCATAGGCATCTACAACGTAAATTCGCCACCCACCTTGAGATAAGTTCTAAGGTCTCAGTATAGTTACAACGGCTGCCCCACCCTTCAAACCGAAACGCATTACTGCTTCACGGCAGAAATAGACGGGGTGGTGGTACCTACCTACCCGTGCAGACTCAAAAAGGGTCCTACCATCAGTGATTACGCAAATTATAATTTTGCGGGTTTGATTTTGACATCAACATTTCCGGATTGAAAACGTTAAAACCTAATTTGTGCTACTCTCGCAGACACTGCACTAGGACACACTAGGTCCATAAACATCGCAATTTTTTTTCGCGGCTTGTGTTGCATTTTTACCTTTTTTGTAGTAAAATTTTAAAATGTATCGAATTTCTTCATTAGACTCACTCAGCTTGACAGTACGAAAATTTCCTAATTTGAATTTGGAATTATCTTCTTTAAAATTTAAACTTTTAATGATACCAAAACCAGCCAGATACATATAGTATAGCCAAAGAGACTTTATTACAAGTTCATACATACTATAATGCGAAAAGACTTTTTCCCCCAACCTATTATATTGGTCGGACAGTGGTGCTAAGCATGTAGATTTACAATAAGCGCTACCAACAGTAATTGCGAAAATTTGCGAGTTTCTTTTTATTAAACGGTGTTATTCCTTCATCGTGGATCTCGATCGACCCGTCGGAGAGTTAAGTAGTTAAGAAGTATACCGGGCCTATTATACTTGACTAAAAAATACCATTATGTAAATTTAAACACCTAACATAATCACAATGAAAATAATAATGTATGTATAGGTATGTCGTTATTATCTTTAACTTTTAACGGGACATATCCTGTGGTGTAATAAATAATATTTTAGATTCGTTTCTTTCATTACCTTTTTAAGCTGATGGGCATACAGCTCATTTCATGGTAAGTAGTCACCGTCACTCATGGACATCATCAATGTAAGGGGTTACGTCTCTGCCCATATGATTGATTGATTTTTGTTTTTTTTTTTTAAGATATAGGTTTTATACGTGAATTCTAAAAAAAACATAGATAATTATCGTTACACGATTATATTAAAATTTCCTCACTACAACCACATAATAATTTCAAATATTACAAAATTGTCATTAAAATGTATACATAAAATTAAACTTACAATATCCGCTTGAGGAAATTTCAGGTATTATTTTGAACATTCCAACTAAAGATGTTCCTTCCAACGTAGAGCCGCCTATTCGTATTCCATTTCGAATGCAATACAAGGGCGAACGTGATAAAACAATAACAATATTACTTCTCATGTGACCACACAGCAAATCCAATCATAAATTTTTTGTTTAAAAGATTTTAAAGAATAGAAATTGTGGGTTGAATTTTTTTCCCAAAACCAAAATTTTGTTTTTTAATAAATGACTAGATAATAAGACAATTCAAATACTCTCATAGGATACGATTAATTTAAATAAAAAAAATGTATGTACCTAATTCTTTGCTAAATACAATTTTGTTGCAGACTTATTATATACATTAATGCTATAAACTTTAAATTAATATGTAAATTGTGATTATCATTGTATCTACATCTATAATAAAAAATATATATTTAAATATTTAACAATCACTAATAATCCAAATGTTTATAAGTGAATACAACAATTGGGTTCTCGGTTTTAAGAAAAACAGTTTCAAGTCACGGGCTCACGTAAGTGCATTAACAGGTCAAAGTGTTAATAAATTTGCGATCAAAATAAATTCGATAGAATTTATTCAACGTATCTTCTTATAACTTCAGCCGCTTCCAACTCTCCCATATCTTCTAGGATGAATGCTAACGATTTCGATGATATTTCATTGTATTCCTGTAATGAGATACGTTTAATCACTACATAGTATAAAACAAAGTCGCTTTCTCTGTCCCTATATCCTTATGTATGCTTAAATCTTTAAAACTACGCAACGGATTTTGATGCGGTTTTTTTAATAGATAGAGTGATTGAAGAGGAAGGTTTATATGTATAATAACAACCATTAATTAGTGGAGAAGTCAATAATAAATTACAGTTTCCGAAGCGAAGCGAGGGCGGGTCGCTAGTTGTAAATAATCGGCCGTGTATTTTCTTAGAATGAGGCCACTCTATTTCTTCCTTTCGAGTGTTGTAAAAAACAACCACTATAGAGCAGGTGGGTTACGAGATGGCCGGCGCGGGCGTGAAGCTCCCGCTCAGCCCCCGTAGGGACTAGAAGGTGGCGGGTGCGGGGGCGCCCGGTACTCGACTGTCGGTCCGGTGGTGGGGCGGTGCAAGGTGGCTCCTGTGCGCCGCCCACGGTGTATCTCCCGAAATGACGTCCTACGGGATTTTCCCGGAGATGAAATCCCGTCTTATCATCAGGACGGGTACCGGCGAAGGCGGACTTTCGGCGCGCACTGCGGTACCGTAGGTCTGGTGTAGCCGGTGTGGTGGAGCTCGATGGGGTTTAGTCGGTAGTCGTTCTGCGGGGCAAGTGCTTCGCGCGCCTTTTTCAAGGCGTAGTCTCTTGCGAGGAATTCGGGGAGGTGGAGGACCTTGGCCCTACTCGTCCCTCTCTTCCTCTCAGGAGGCGCCGGAGTCCGACATAACCCGGTTCGTTACCCCCCGGACCGGGTATCCGTAAATGGATTCCCCAGGTGGGTTACGAGATCGTTTACCCTACACAATATATACATACTTTTTTTAAACCAACATTAAATATGTAAGGCGCCATTTGTTTTACATATATAGAGATTCCGACTTCGAACTGTCAAGCTATTTGGCAGCTGTGATTTTTTTTAAAATAAGAGACCTAGATCACCATTACCATATAGTCGCTTACGATACGTTTGCCTACGACGAAAATATAAAGTACATATTTTCTTCTTCCTCTTAGTCGCATACTTCATCGCTGAAGGTCGTGTCCCTGAAAGACCTTCGCGGCTCTTTATACCGTCAGCTTCCATTTCGTTCGGTTTTCGGCTTCTCTCAGGGCGGTCGTAACAGAAATTTCGGTGAGCGCGTTACCTGATCTGACCAACGGTTTAGCGGCCGGCCGGGTGGTCTTTTCCCTTCTACCTGGTGTACTGGTGATAGGACCTCTTGTGAGTCCGCACGGGTAGATACCACCACTCCGCCTATTTCTGCCGTGAAGCAGTAATGAGTTTCGGTTTGAAGGGTGGGGCAACCGTTGTAACTATACTGAGACCTTAGAACTTATATCTCAAGGTGGGTGTCGCAATTACGTTGTAGATGTCTATGGGCTCCAGTAACCACTTAACACCAAGTGGGCTGTGAAATCGTCCACCCATCTAAGCAATAAAAAATAAAAATACCTTGTCCTAAGATCTCAATAGTGTTGTAATACAGCTGCTTATGAATGACTTGTGGAGAGGGTAGTGCGAAGTTAGTACCTTGAGATGCAGCAGCAGCGTGTGCGTGGGGCTGGGCTGCGCGCAGTACAGGGAGAGCAGCGAGTCGAGCCGCAGCCTGCCCGCTAGCTCCTGCCAGCTGCCCGACCGGTCCAGTAGCGAGCTCACCTCGCCCAAGTACTGGCCCATGCCGTCTAGTGCCGTGCTGCCACTTGTCTCCTCCTGAACAAATTTATTTATTTATTTATTTACTAGCAGAGCCGGCAGACTTCGTAGTGCCTCAATCGATAAACAAAAGACCTAAACTTTTGTATAAAATAAAATTAAAACAAACAAAAGGAATCCGTCCGATGGGGAACACATCGAAGGAAAAACAAAATTGTTATTTTTATTTAATTCCGAGCATTTTAATATTTAGCTATCTTTTAAACCTTCTCTGAACTTCCACAAATAATTCAAGACCAAAATTAGCCAAATCGGTCCAGACGTTCTCGAGTTTTAGCGAGACTAACGAACAGCAATTCATTTTATATATATAAGATTTAGACACACCAACAGCAATACACACAAAACATTTAAGGTTAAAATTAACATGTATAAAATTAAGTACTGATACAGTAGGCGCGCGAGTTCATGTTCATCCTGAGGAATGCGGTAGTGCTGTGACCTAGTTAATTATGGTAATGTCGATAATAACTACCGATTTAGTCAACAGCTGTCAATTTGGTTTAATGTAACTAGGTCATTTTGAAAATTATAAAATAAATGTGATAAGTAATTCCTTATTTATTTCTAATAGAGAAAAATATTCTTTTAATTCCACATCAATTACTATCAGATGAAAAGACAGCCGACAGATCAGAGTCCAAATCAGTGTAGGTTTTTTTCTACCTGAACCTGTTAGAAGCGAAGTAGTCATGGTTTATTCACCATGAACTAACACAATAGCGTTAGCGTAAATTTTCGGTATCGATAAGCGCGCGTCACAACTGTCAAAGACAACACTAGACATCAGACAACAGTGGGGAGGCGGGCGGAGCTGCCCCCCGCGCGTCGTCACTGGCCCCGATGGACATGAACTCGCGCGCATACTGTATGTAAGCCAGTTACAGGCATGTACAGCAATCTCTTATAACACGCTATGACGTGTTACAGCAATTTTACAAACAGCGGAAAAATAGGTTAAATTGAAATGTTAGCAGTACGACATAAAAAAAACTTATTGAAAAGAACATGAAAACAAGAGTTAATTACTTAACATTCTCTCATCAATTATAAACAAAGGAACTTGGATACTCAAGAAAATCGTTCAAAAAGAGGAAAAACTACTCCCGAGCGTAGTTTTACTAAATTAATGAGAGAAAATATATTTAAATAGAAGATGATGATGACATTGGAGGCGTGGCCTAAGTGACGTCAACGATGGTGTGCTGTCCGGAAGGCGCGTGGCGTGATGTTGGGGCGCGGTGGCACAAGGCATCGCTCTCTTTTTGCTCGCGGCAGTCGTGACGGATGGATGTTCACATCGTTGCACAATTATTGTATTTTATTATTGTCAAAGTACATTGTTGGTTACAATAAAAGTGATTTCTACCTAGGCTATTTCGTTGATGTTTTTGTAGTAAAATTATGCTTATAAAAATATATTTTTCAATCGATGAATTAAAAATAGGTCTTAATTTAATCACTTACGCCTTCATCAGCTGAATCGTAATCGTCCTCGGGTTCAGACTTGATCTCGTCATCAGGTTCAGACTTGATTTCGTCATCGGGTTCAGATTTCACACTATTATTCTCGAAGCCGTCTTCGAAGGCGATAGCTTCCAAGAGAAGTGCTCTTAGTTCAGGTTTATCGGCAGACATTTTCCAGGCAGATTCTTTCTGAGCGCCGTGAAAGTTAGGATCGGCCTGTGAATAAAAAAAACAGGTTTTGTATTCGCGAATGCCCACAAGTGAAATTAGAGACAGGAGGTCAAGTTGGACAATGCCCATTTTCTGTGGGCGTTTGGGCCCCTAAAAAAAGTTGTCGGATTATGATGGTTTTAACTTAATTTGATAGACAAAGAAATATCGTTTCATATTAAGAAAACGATTTTTATATTCTCACCCAGGTTTAAGGGAAATCGGTTTTTTTTCTGCAGCTAAAATGAAGGTTATGTACCTATAGGTACCTGTTTTCTTCGAAATCAATAATCGCTCTCATAATTTAATCTCATAGTTACAATGTTAAATAAGTTAATTGTGCTTAATGTTGCTAGAAATAAGCCCTATACATTTTAATATTATATCCTCATAATAATAATAAAATGACGGTGGTTTCTGAGAATGGACTTCACCGACCCTTCTTTCGGTAGAAAGTAAATGTCTTTGTACCTACACTATTAATATTATAAAACTAGATAAAGGTTTGAGAAGCAGCCATATACAACAGTCTATAGCATGTGAGATCACCACTTTGCTTTCAAGGGGTTGATTACATTAACGATAGTTGTGTCTGAAACGGAGCACTAATTATGTGACACTTTATATAGATATATATACTTACAATTGTTATGTGTATGAAAGTTGTAAGTCATTCTGACAATATTATAAATAGCTGTACCCGGCCGCTTCGCTGGGCATTTAAAATTAACATTATTAGATCTCACCTTCACAAAGATTCTCATCATTAACGCCCCCGAAACTGGTGTAGGGAGTCCAACACTCATATAAATACTAGCCTATCCATTAAGTACATGTATTTTCTACATGGATACCAAGATTCAAGTCAATCGGATGCACGGTTCAGTAATTATAACGGAACATCCGCAAAAACCACTGTAGATTTATATATTAGTATAAATAAAGTAATACACCAATCAATTGAAAAAAACATTTACTCTTCGAGGTTACGATTAGGGATGGGTAAGTGGACAAAGGGCACACCTCCCCTAAGAATTAGTGCCACTCCACCATACCCATCTGTTCTGTCTTCTCTAAGACAGACATGTCCTGGAATTCTAAAATTGAATCCAGGACGAAGCCAAGTCTCTTGAAGAGAGACTGCAAATGGTTTGTAACTATTCAATAAAAAAATTAAGTCACTTTTTTTACTATTAATACTCCGGCAATTCCATTGAATCACCAGAGACTGGTTTCGTGGATGGTCCTGACTGTCCATTAGTTAAAAAAGTTTTTGAAGAAACGGCATCGTTGGACGGTATTTTAATTATGTTCGATTGTGAAAGGTACTGAATTATAGAAATGATGAGATCCTTTGTTATTATTTCTGACAAATCATTGTAATTTTTGAGACAACCTGTAGAAAAGGAAGGAATGTTGCTGTAATCTTGGATAAGCTCTGCATGCGCTTTTTGATCATATCCCTTACTAGAATTTCTGGGACGAGCTTTGGGTTTCAAGAATACTGTTTTCTTATATGATTGAGTCGGACTCTTAAAAGGGCTTGTTAAATTATAGGGGCTTGAATAAGTCATAGTTGGACCCGAAGGGGCTGATGAAGCAGAAGCAACAATGTCAGCATAAGATTTTGAAACTGGTGGATAGACTTTACTTGCTTCTGAATAGGATATAGAGTTTCTAGCCATTGTTTCTTTTATAGCTTTCTGCCTAGCATACTCCGGGCATTTTTTGTCTGTTGCGAAATGGGAACCAGAACATAAAATACACACAGCATCATCTCTTTCCGTCTCGCAACTTATACCTGAATGATTGTCACCACATTTGTAACACCTTGGAGTGCCTCTGCATTGCATTTTGGTGTGACCAAAACGGCAGCAATTAAAGCATTGCAGCGTGGGGTAAATATAAAGCTCTACAGGTAGGGAGTTAAAACACATAAAGACCCTGGGAGGTAACACCTTCCCATCAAAGGTCAAAACTACGGTCTCCGTTGGAACAAACTTGGGTGTCTCGCCGTCATAAACCTTTCTGTTTAGTCTCCTAACTTTCAGAATGCTTCCACAGTTCTGCGGAAGCTCTATATTTTCTATAACATCTTTCTCGTCCCAGTCACATGGAACACCTCTCACTATTCCCATGCGGGTGATAGTGAAGGCCGGAATAAAAGCTTTATATTTATTATCATCAAGAGATTTGTGATTTAGAAATGAGTTAGCCTCCTGAAATGTTTTAAATTGAAATGACAACCTATTCCTTCCAATTTTTTTTATGCTTCCCTCTACAATGCTTTTTATTGAATTTTTTTTTAGAAAGAATCCAAATTGTACTGGATGTATAGATCCAGTTTGATTAGGTTGTAAAATTTTTTGAATATGTACATCATAAGGCGCAGGGTCTGACGCCTGGTAAAGCAGCCTAGCAGTGCGAGGGTTACTCGTAATGTTTTTAGAGTTAGCAACCTCATTATGATGGATTTCAGTGATTTTATCATCTGACTCAAGTACTTTAGGTATAACATTATCCTTTATATCATTAGGGGAAAGTTGGCAATCTGGTAGATCTGTATGTTTGTGATTCCTTCTCTTTTTTTGGTTTCTAGTTGATATTCTCTTTCTTTTAACGGATTTAATGTTTTCCGAACAGTCTGTATCTATAATGGAACCTTCCGTTTCCATTCCCGAAGCATCTATTGTAACTACATGAGACACCTGGAGGGATGTCCCTCCAGGGTCTTCGGGCTCCAACATGGAGGCCAAGAAAAAAATACTATTTACATATAATACAATAAGATGACTTACCAGGCGAAGAAAACAAACTAAAACTATAAATAATCAATACTACTAATATATATACACTTTACAACTTAACTGATCCTGTAATATTAAATTAATTTAATTTTCAAAAGTTTAGCCAAAAAAAAGACGCCCGCTTAATTCAACACTTCCCGCGCTTTTTTTCGTACGGTATCTTTTTTTTTTTTTTTTCTCCCATTTCTTGGCCTGCACGGTTTGTGCGTCAGCCACGCAAAAAGGTTAGGAAGTGAATTAATGGATTTATTTTTTGGATTTGAAATTGGAACGGAATTTGGAAAAAGGATCAGGTATATATATTATATAAACTAAGTACATAAATGGTTACAATTTTATATTATTATGAAAAATGAAACTAGCTAATATTCTATATACATCAATATTGATATTAGATAAAAGGATAGAAATTGAAGTAGGAAAAGGAATTTTAATGGACAAAAGTGAGGAAATAAAAGCGGAACGGTCATTTCGAGGACAGGCAAAGAATATATGATTAAAATCCCCAACGTCATTGCCACACTCACATATATCGCTAGGCAAAAGGTTAAGCCTTGCCAAATGCAAGGGAATGCATGCATGGCCCAGCCTCATGCGAATAAGGGTCGATGTGATAGCTTTACCAAACGTCAGATTTGAAAACCACGGTTTAGGAGGTATATCCACCTGGATCGTGCTGTAATATCGACCTTTAGTCTGTCTTGAAGAACGCCAAATGTGAGTCCAAGAATTCAATAATTGGAATTTAGGAAGCAGAGCTAAATCACAACAAAAGTTTTTGTACGGAACCAAATCTCCATCATTGACCGCAGCTTTGGCAAGGCTATCGGCCTTGGCATTGCCAAAGATACCCGAGTGCCCCGGAATCCAAGCAAAGGAAACTGTGTAATTTTTGATGCAACATTGATACAATAAATCACGACATGCAATAATCACAGGATGATTATTTCGGTTACTGTTAAAAGGAAAACGTTCCAAGGCTTGGAGGGCACTTTTAGCGTCAGTTAAAATTATTGACTTTTTAAGCTTCATCATTAAAATGTACTCCAGAGACTTCAGAAGACCAAAACATTCTCCAGTAAATACTGAAGTCTCTGGAGGCAATTTTATTTTCTGAACAATGCCAAACTGTTGATGGAAAATGCCGACCCCCACACACTCCTCGGGACCGGGTTTGGAGGAATCGCTAAAAATTAAATGACAATTTTTCCATCGGCTGTCACTGTCAATAATATCAACAAATTTGGCATTGATAGAAAGATCTTGTTTACTTAGGCCGAAATCAAACATAATAGATGGATTTAAAGTTAGGGCATCATAGTTAACACAAAATATTGGAAGGAATTGTGATCTATGTGTAGGAGCTTGAAGAGCTAAGTACTTTTGGAGACTAACAATAAGGCATGGCGGCGATTTATGAGTCCAGTACGGATAATCCATACATTCCAGCAGAGACCGTAACTTAGTGTAAAGAGGATGATTATAAACTTGGAATGCTCTAAATAGAAACCGGTCACAAAGAAATTGTCGTCTGAGGTGCAGGGGGGCTTCAGAACATTCGACCTGCAAAGCGTTAATAGGGCTCGAACGCATAGCCCCAGCAATTATTCTCAGAGCCTTAGACTGGATAATGTCTAACTTATGGAGAGCTACTGCATTACAGGGTTCAAGTATAAATGTTCCATAGTCCAAAATACTCCTTATTAGGGCATTATACAAAAGCTTTAGAGAGAAAGGGTGGGCTCCCCACCAAACTCCAGAGAGGCAACGCAATATATTTAGAATCTTCTCACATTTATCACTTATATAGTAGCAATGAGGGCTTCCTGTAAGTCTTGAGTCTAAAATTACCCCAAGAAATGTTGCTTCACTTTTAACAGGAACTCTAATGTTATTATAAAATACAGACACTGATGGAGGAAGCCTCATACGTGAAAATAAGACTATAATACTTTTAGGAACTGAAAGGCTTAGAGAGTTATTGTCAAGCCAAACTTTTAGCAACTTAAGAGAATATGTGACAGTATCAGACATGTTGTCAATAGAATCACCAGAGACATAGAGGAGTAAATCATCTGCATATTGGAGTGTGTTAACTTTACCCCTAAGGGAGGCTTCCAGATCATGAGAATATATATTGTAAAGTAAGGGACTTAAAACGGAGCCCTGGGGTAAACCTTTCCAGACAATACGGGATTGATAAGAGTCTTCTGATATTACTTTAAGCATTCTACCAGAGAGAAGATTGATTATGAAACTTATGAAAATTTGTGGGATATTCAAATTAATCATTTTTTGTTTCAGAACCGAAAGGTTGACATTATCATAGGCTGCAGACACATCTAAGAATGCTGCTAACACAGACTTATTGTATGAAAATGCCAATCTTATGTCTGTCATAAAAATGCTGAGACTATCCATCGTACTCCTACCTTTCCTAAATCCAAACTGGTTAGGAGATAGTAACCCTTTACTCTCAATAAACCATTCTAGTCTATTTTTAACTAGATGTTCGCAAATTTTGGAAATCACTGAAGCTAATGCAATTGGTCTGTATGATGATGGATCATTAATGGGTTTGTTGGGCTTATGTATTGGGATAACTTCATGGATTTTCCATGATGGAGGAATATTACCTGATGTTAAGATTGAATTAATTAAACTGAGAAAATAAGAAAGGCAGGAGTCATTCAGGTTTTGAAGAAAAGAATATGGAATTCCATCACAACCCGGGGCTGAGTCCCTAAGCCTTGAAAGAACCCCTTTGAGTTCTGAAAGGCTAAAGGAAATGAATGAATCGCTACTATCATGCTGGGAGAGGAGAGAAGGCTGTGAGTCAGAAGAAATATTATCTATAGATGGGACAAATGGTGGAGCTAATTTGTCAAGAAACAAATCAACTGTACTACTATCCATGAAAGGAGACCTTGGAGGTTTGAAAGCGGATCTGAATCTACGAATATTTTGCCAAACTTGAGATGGAGAAATTTCTGGTGAAATTGAGGCACAAAAAGATTTCCAGCTATTGAATCTTTTTTGTTTTAATAATTTACGAGTTTTAGTTATAAGATTACTAAGAATATTAAAATTTTGTGTTGTAGAATTTTCTCTGTAATTTTCTTCAGCTATCTTTCTCTCAGCTATCGCAGCAGAACACTCACTGTCCCACCAAGGAGGTGATGGAATATACCCATTTCCACTATTGTTTTTTATAGGAAAAACTTCCTCAGCAGCTTGTAGTAGGGCCCGTGTAAAAGCTTCAGCACAAAGATGATTACTGCTGTCATTTAGTGGAGGTATGGTTGATAAATTTTGTTGAACTTTATCTCCAAATAATGACCAGTTGGCATCCTTAAGTCTATATTTTAGCCGGGGAGGGGCCTTTGATGTCTTTTCACAAATTTTTTGAGGAAATGATACCATTAGTGGAAAGTGATCGCTTCCATATGAAGACGATAGAGGCCACCAGTTTAATGTAGGAGCAAGTGAGGGACTACAAAGGGTAAGATCTGGTGCACTAATACCCTCATGGGGCTGTGTTCTTCTAGTAGGACAACCAGAGTTTAAAAGACATAAATTATTATCATCTAAGATGTCTAAGATTCTAGCCCCATAATGATCAGACTTAGAACTTCCCCACATAGAATGTTGTGCATTGAAATCTCCCATAACCAAAATAGGGCGCGGGAGGGAAGATAGGATGCTACGAATATCGTCAAAGACTTCATTGGAAGGGTGAGGTATATACATATTTACAAAACAGATATTATTTACACTAGCAGCAATAATAGAAAATTTATCACTGTGATTAGGGATGGGTAAGTGGACAAAGGGCACACCTCCCCTAAGAATTAGTGCCACTCCACCATACCCATCTGTTCTGTCTTCTCTAAGACAGACATGTCCTGGAATTCTAAAATTGAACCCAGGACGAAGCCAAGTCTCTTGAAGAGAGACTGCAAATGGTTTGTAACTATTCAATAAAAAAATTAAGTCACTTTTTTTACTATTAATACTCCGGCAATTCCATTGAATCACCAGAGACTGGTTTCGTGGATGGTCCTGACTGTCCATTAGTTAAAAAAGTTTTTGAAGAAACGGCATCGTTGGACGGTATTTTAATTATGTTCGATTGTGAAAGGTACTGAATTATAGAAATGATGAGATCCTTTGTTATTATTTCTGACAAATCATTGTAATTTTTGAGACAACCTGTAGAAAAGGAAGGAATGTTGCTGTAATCTTGGATAAGCTCTGCATGCGCTTTTTGATCATATCCCTTACTAGAATTTCTGGGACGAGCTTTGGGTTTCAAGAATACTGTTTTCTTATATGATTGAGTCGGACTCTTAAAAGGGCTTGTTAAATTATAGGGGCTTGAATAAGTCATAGTTGGACCCGAAGGGGCTGATGAAGCAGAAGCAACAATGTCAGCATAAGATTTTGAAACTGGTGGATAGACTTTACTTGCTTCTGAATAGGATATAGAGTTTCTAGCCATTGTTTCTTTTATAGCTTTCTGCCTAGCATACTCCGGGCATTTTTTGTCTGTTGCGAAATGGGAACCAGAACATAAAATACACACAGCATCATCTCTTTCCGTCTCGCAACTTATACCTGAATGATTGTCACCACATTTGTAACACCTTGGAGTGCCTCTGCATTGCATTTTGGTGTGACCAAAACGGCAGCAATTAAAGCATTGCAGCGTGGGGTAAATATAAAGCTCTACAGGTAGGGAGTTAAAACACATAAAGACCCTGGGAGGTAACACCTTCCCATCAAAGGTCAAAACTACGGTCTCAGTTGGAACAAACTTGGGTGTCTCGCCGTCATAAACCTTTCTGCTTAGTCTCCTAACTTTCAGAATGCTTCCACAGTTCTGCGGAAGCTCTATATTTTCTATAACATCTTTCTCGTCCCAGTCACATGGAACACCTCTCACTATTCCCATGCGGGTGATAGTGAAGGCCGGAATAAAAGCTTTATATTTATTATCATCAAGAGATTTGTGATTTAGAAATGAGTTAGCCTCCTGAAATGTTTTAAATTGAAATGACAACCTATTCCTTCCAATTTTTTTTATGCTTCCCTCTACAATGCTTTTTATTGAATTTTTTTTTAGAAAGAATCCAAATTGTACTGGATGTATAGATCCAGTTTGATTAGGTTGTAAAATTTTTTGAATATGTACATCATAAGGCGCAGGGTCTGACGCCTGGTAAAGCAGCCTAGCAGTGCGAGGGTTACTCGTAATGTTTTTAGAGTTAGCAACCTCATTATGATGGATTTCAGTGATTTTATCATCTGACTCAAGTACTTTAGGTATAACATTATCCTTTATATCATTAGGGGAAAGTTGGCAATCTGGTAGATCTGAATGTTTGTGATTCCTTCTCTTTTTTTGGTTTCTAGTTGATATTCTCTTTCTTTTAACGGATTTAATGTTTTCCGAACAGTCTGTATCTATAATGGAACCTTCCGTTTCCATTCCCGAAGCATCTATTGTAACTACATGAGACACCTGGAGGGATGTCCCTCCAGGGTCTTCGGGCTCCAACATGGAGGCCAAGAAAAAAATACTATTTACATATAATACAATAAGATGACTTACCAGGCGAAGAAAACAAACTAAAACTATAAATAATCAATACTACTAATATATATACACTTTACAACTTAACTGATCCTGTAATATTAAATTAATTTAATTTTCAAAAGTTTAGCCAAAAAAAAGACGCCCGCTTAATTCAACACTTCCCGCGCTTTTTCTACCTATATGTTATATGTACGATACTTACAACCGTACGGTATCTTAGAATGTAAATATATTGGCGTTTTTGTACGTCAGTAACGTCATGGAAATAACAAATCACAATTACAACACTTTTTTTTTGTTTGATTCGTCGCCAAGCAAACGGAACACTGCCTATGCAGCCAAGTCTTTTAAAAGACCTTAATAAAATAACCTTAATATAATAAAATAAACCTTTATACCCTTAATTAACCCTTAAACCCTTAATAAAATAAACCTTACTATAGTAAGCTGAAATAAGATAACCTCCCAGAAAATTGTAGAATTTACCTCTTAATTTAAAGGACTTTAACTAAAACTTTGTTTTTAGATATGCCTTTCTGAGGCATACCTGATTGTGTACCATTTTTCAACACTAATGCACTTTCATAGTTCTGTTTAAGTCAACAAGCAAATACTACATAACCCAAAAGATGAAATTAGCAAAATAAAAACAATAAAACGTAATAGGTGTGCAACACCAATATTTTTTTTCTCCTACCTACGCCGAAAGTTTGGTTTTCCTCCCGCTGTACAGGGAAGAAAGTGTAACTTTTCCTCCCTGGGTACAAGTGCGCATGCGCGTTAGTGTCTACGTCTGCTCTCACGCAACACTAAACAAAAGGCAATAAAATTTAATAGTGAAGTATTAAACAAAGATGAGTTTATCAGACAGTTCTTATTCAATTAGTAGTAGTTTATTTAAAAATTAAAAAAACAGTTAAATTGTTTTGTTATGAGTATGGGGGGCTCCGCCCCCCCCCCCTACCCCCTTCCAGGGCTTCACCCCTGGACCCCGGCTGGGTACTCCACGAACTTTCGGCCTGCTAGGAGAAAATAAAGTATGTGCACAGCGGGAAAAAAGTAGGACATCTCATGTAAAACAAACACACGGGAGGAAATGTCCTACTTTTCTCCCTTGGTGCACAATGTACTATTGTTATGCTTACGAAATTTTAAATTAAAAACTATAAATTAGCATTAATGCTTGGGGACTAAGATTAGTCTTCATAAGAATACAATTTAACTAGTTCTATACTATATGCAGATAGAATTAATTCATTTGATGCTGATGCTAAATACTTATCAACTAAATCATTCAACTTATGATGTACATAGTTTCATTTTATTTACAGAACTATAACGTGTTCGTTCGTGGGTTCTCGCCGGATTTTCTCAGTAGGTCGTTATTCTATTCCGGTGATAGGTGCAGAGCACTTCTCTTGCTGGGACTAGTGTTAGAAAAATACATCATTAACTGGTGGTGGGATCTCTTGTGAGTCCGCACGGGTAGATACCACCACCCTGCCTATTTCTGCCGTGAAGCAGTAATGCGTTTCGGTTTGAAGGGCTGGGCAGCCGTTGTAACTATACTTCTTGAGACCTTAGAACTTATATCTCAAGGTGGGTGGCGCATTTACGCTGTAGATGTCTATGGGTTCCAGTAACCACTTAACATCAGGTGGGCTGTGAGCTTGTCCACCCATCTAAGCAATAAATAAAAAAAACATCAGGCTATGCCCTGAACTTACCTACCTTTCCACGTACGTTTGAACTTTGTATAGAACCTATGGTATCACCAAAGATTTACGATACATCATCCCTGAAAGAGGGCTTAAAGAGAATAATTTACGGTAAGCAGTGGCTGTTGAAATAGCCAATGCTCAGCGATGATCACCTTACATTAACCGAACCGCATGAATAACTAAAAGTAATTAAAAATATGTACTGAGTAAATAAAAGAGCAAGCGAGACAAAGTTAATTATTAAGATCCATTTGGTTGGCGTTAGGCTAAATGACTGTTTTGTATGAATGCGCAATTTGTCAGTGTTTTGTTTGGTACTTAGCGAATAAGCTCAGTTACACACTCAAACACTAGATAGTAAATTTAAACGCACAGATTGAATCTACGACACAAAAGAAACCAATCTGCGAGCGTATTGAATTACTATTTTTAAAAAGAATCGCTGCTACTGAAATCCTTAAAAATTAAAACTGACTAACCTCAGAGTCATACTGTTTTGTCCACCGGAGAAGTAATGAACCCATATTTGGTCCGGAGCAAGCTATAAATGTACCTAAGTAGTGAGAATTATGAAACCGATTTTTTGCTTTTTTGCTATACCGGATCGAACAGCTCATCCATGGTTTTGTTCATTTACGTCAAGACATATTATTTAAGACGAAATCACCCGCACAATTTAACCCACAGACACAGCCCACTGAGTTTCTCGCCGGATCTTCTCAGTGGGTCGCGTTTCCGATCTGGTGGTAGATTCTGACAAGTACGACTCTTGCTAGGGTTCATGTTAGCAACAACGTCAGGTTTGAGCCTCGTCAGCTCACCTATTCGCCCTACTCGCCCGGTGATGCTGATATGGTCTCTCAAAACCATCAGCTTAGGTAGAAAAAAAACGCCGCACAAATTGCCAAATCTGATGAACCGGGAGACGTTAGCTTTATCAGAACGGGTAGGATAGCTTGAGGAGTAATTTTTGGACGTCGCTAACAAACCTATACCAACTGCTTTAAGAATACATCTACACTTAGATCGTAACGTGCTGAGAAGATCAATTTGAGCAGCAATCAGCGTGGATCAGGTGAATCCATCAGTACGTATCAAGGGCTCCAACAAAGGCTGATTGTTGAGTGAGCCGAGTCAGGGTCAGGGATTGACTTCATATGTGGATAGTGTCGAGATCTAATTCATGGTGAAGATCTACAATCTACATACGTCACCTACTAGTGGGTTCCGAATGCTGCCCTATAGAAATGGGATTGCAAAGCTTGGAGGGTCTCTACATGAGTGGGGATTGCTTGAACGAACACTGCTCTCGATTATTGCTGCTGCTGATTATTTCTTAGAGAATCTGATTAGAGAACTTTAGTATGGTAGTTGTAACAGAAGTCATAGATAGCTCGAAATAAAATTAAAAATATATCTGCACCTTTTTTTTGTTGCCATGATTTTTTCTCGTATGGTTTTTTAAATTTTATGGTCGACTAAAAGTAATGTTCGTTAGGAGATCTAACTTATTTACAGCAGGACTAGCCTAATTATTAGGTTATGAATTTTATTTTTATTTTGATCTAAGCTTTATCTTATAATATGGATGATGGTTCATCGTCTTTTATTTCTGTTATTTAACTTAATTGTGTTACTTGTGTGTGTGTATGTGTAACCTACTTGCTGGCCCCGTTGAAAATAATTGAAAATACATTAAACAAATTTAATTTTAGGTATAAAGTCTTACTTTCCTTTAATAGCCTCAATTCATTTCAATCATTTCAGATCGTTATATTAATAACGGTCTGAAATGACTTTATTTAACTAATTCGAATTCATAATTATAAGCATTTCTATTAATTATTTTATATTTGTTATATTATTTCTGTTTTGTTTTGTTTTTTATTGCAGTAGATAATTTATTGTTAGTATTATCAGCCCACACACGTCCACTGCTAAACATCCTCCCCCCCAAGGTTCGTCTTATTGCTTGATTCTCTGAGCTGCCCGCGTCCATTGCATTCCCGGACCTTCAACAGGGCGTTGATCCACTTTAAGTTATTAAGCTCATACAAAAATGGAATTTCACGTTTTATTTGCAAATTTTAAACCTTACTTTTCCATTAAAGGTTTAATGACAACGTCAAAGGCTTTTTTTTTTTTTATTGCTTAGATGTGTGGACGAGCTCACAGCCCAGCTGATGTTAAGTGGTTACTGGAGCCCATAGACATCTACAACGTAAATGCGCCACACACCTTGAGATATAGTTCTAAGGTCTCAGTATAGTCACAACGGCTGCCCCACCCTTCAAACCGAAACGCATTACTGCTTCACGGCAGAAATAGGCGGGGCGGTGGTACCTACCCGTGCGGACTCACAAGAGGTCCTACCACCAGTAATTACGCAAATTATAATTTTGCGGGTTTAATTTTTATTACACGATGTTATTAGGCTATTTAAATATTGCAAGACAAATCGACCACGCAAATGAAATTATTAAGGCGACGGATATATTAACCCCAGCACAGGTAGGTATTCATTATTGAATGAAAGATATTGGATAATTGCCCGTAGCTGTGGCAGTCAGTACGGCCGGCAGTGCTTAGCTGCGTTCATATAGTACTCGGCAGAGATAACATCAGTAGCAAGAAGCGGCGCGCGCTCTCCGCATGTCCGTGCCGCAGTAAACAATTAGCTCTCAAATAAAACAGTAATGCATTCTGAGTGTGTGATTGTGACAAGTGATTATTTATTTATTTTTTTACATAACATTATTTAGATATGTAATGTGTTGCGACTCTTTAGAAGTATATTTATGCTTACATTACAAAAACTATTTACGAAATCATACAAAATAAATATGGCGCGAAATTAAATCATACTCAACAAGTGCAGTGAATTGTTCCAAAATGTCAAAAAAGAAAAATGTCAAGACTCCACAACAGATATGGGAAGGGGTGTCATCTGTTTCGGTGCATTTTGTTGAAAGCATTTTTTTTTCGCTTGGCATCTTTGTGGCAAAGCATCCATGGCAAGTCATTTTTGGGACATTATTATTTGTTACTGTGAGCTGTATCGGCTTAATACGGTTCCACATAGAAAAGAATCCAATGAACTTATGGGTCCCGCCAGATTCAGATTTTTATCACGATACAAACTGGTATATCAAAACATTCGGCACAGGCCTCAGACTTCAAAACATTATTTTCACCGCAAATGATATATTACACCCAGATGTACTCATAGAAATAAACGACATTACTGAGAGAATAAGTGCCCTAAATATTAAGTATGAAAATCAATCCATTTCTCTTACTGATTTGTGTTACAAAGTTCCTGTTGTGAATTTTTTTGGCTCAAACTTTAATACAGGGTCAATTAAAACTAGTGATAAAACAAATAATTCAGCTAATAGTGATTACAGTGACAGTGTTTTTGAAGACCCGACTTTATGGGTTGATAGTGAATTCTATTGCAGTTTCTTAGAAGAATTTGAACTAACCTGTCTCCAATATAATTTGTTAGACATATGGAAGAATGATCTAAATATAATAAGTAGTTTGAATAAACATGATATTATAGAAAAAGTTAATTCGATTAAGGTCAACCCTGTAAGCGGCCATCCATTTGATTATACCAAAATATTAGGAGGTTTAGAATACGATGACAAAGGTAAAATTATTTCTGCCAAGTCTGTATTACTCACATTTTATACAAAAGTAAATATGTCAGAAGTCAATTTAGATGACGTAGGTAACTTGGTAGGTACAGAAGATTGGGTAACTGTTCCACTGGCGTCTTGGGAAAAACAATTTTTGGAAGCTTTAACCAGCATCTCTCTTAATACTAAATCAGTCAAAATATTTTACGAAGCAGGTAGAAGTTTCGCTGACGTTAGTGGCGAAAGCATGTTTCACGATTTAGACAAACTCTTTTTGGGGATTCTACTAATGTTCGTTTACGTACAATTTGGTCTATCCCGTTTTAATTGGTTGGAAATTAGATTGACTCTCGGAAGCGTAGGTTTATTGTGTGTAGGATTAGCATACGTATCTGCCGTTAGTTGGTGTTCTATTGTTGGTATCCCATTTGGTCCGGTTCATTCTTCATTACCATTCCTTCTAATGGGTCTCGGTATAGACGATATGTTTGTAATGAAAGCCTGCTGGAAAAATCTATCGGAAAGTGAAGCAAAGAAAAGTCTCCCGGTAAAAATTGGTTTGATGCTAAAACATGCAGGCGTATCAATCGTGATAACTTCATTTACAGATATAGTTGCTCTATTGATTGGAGCCATAACAATTCTTCCATCACTAAAATCTTTTTGCCTATACGCAGCGACGGGCGTCTTTTTTATATTTTGTTTTTCCGTAACGTTTTATGTAGCAGTCTTTACTTTGGATGTAATAAGAATTGAAAATAATTGCAATGGTCTTATTTTCTGCTATCAGCATAAGAACCAAATACAGATATCCACGAAAAAGACTTGTCTGAGAAATATTTTTGAATTCGTATATAGGAATATTATTTTTACGATTCCGGGAAAAATTATTGTAATTTTGTTCACTATAGTAATAACAGGATTTAGTATACAAGCTGTTTTCAAGTTGGAACAAAGGTTTGACCCTAAATGGTTTATTCCTGACGACACCTATTACAAACAATATCTTGATACTCATGATCACTATTACCCCGAAAACGGGAACGACGCAATGGTGTTTCTCGGAAAACTCAATTACAGAAAAGAGTTTCCAAACCTGTGTAAAATGATGGAAAGCATTGGTAATAAATCGTATGTGAGCGAGGCTATGACATCGATTGAATATCTGCATAAATATGTTTTGATAAATTACAATACCGATCTAAAAAATACATCCTCAGTAACTGATTTTGAATTTTATCAGTATTTATCACGGTTTCTATTTAGCCCTGTGGGAGGGAAGTTTCAGGCCAACTTTAAATTTTCTGAACCATTATCATGCGGAGTAGCCGCCCCAAGAATTTTAGCCACTTCAATTCCATTCAAATTTACAAAATTCCATGGTCCTGAAGAATATATTCCCGCTATGCATGAGGTTAAGAACATTGTAAAAACAGCCAGCATAGCAGGTGACGTTTACCGCAGTGTGTGGTCAAGAGTATTCGGAAATTGGGTAACTGACGAGGTAATTGCAAACGAAGTTGAGAGAAACATTGAACTAGCTTTGATTTGTGTTATGGTTTGTACGATTATATTAATAACAAATCTTCAGATGTGTTTCTGGATTTTTATTTGTGTCTCGTTAACAATTTTGAACGTTTTAGGATGGATGCAGAGATGGGGAATGACAGTAGATATAGTTTGTTGTATTGGTCTTGAATTAGCCATTGGTCTGTGCGTAGATTACGCAGCGCATGTAGGCCATACATTTTTAACCATCCAGGACGGATCGCGACACGAAAGAGCTTACAAAACAGTAACGTCCATTGGCACAGCAGTGCTTTTAGGTGGTGGTTCCACTCTCCTCTCTCTGTCTTTACTTAGTATGTCAAAGGCTTACACGTTCCAATCATTTTTCAAAATCTTCCTTCTGGTTATATTATTCGGACTTTTTAACGGCTTAATATTTTTACCAGTGGTCTTGTCTCTAATAGGCCCTGGATCGTACAAAATAAAAGATCACACCGTCGACTGTCAATCTCATCAATATGAATTAAACGAAAAACAAACCGACGATGGTTTGCATACAAATTAATTTTTTTTAGTAATAGTAACAAAAGAAAAGGATATTTTTTTAACAGAAGGTACCTATTTAATATCGATTTATTACCTTATTTCCTTCCTTATTTTTAGTCCTACTATACATTTTCAGCGGTCACGGTTGACTGATTATGGGAATATTTTACTATAAATATGCAATTTGAAACGTAAATCTTTCTTTTAATTACGCTATAACTCGTGAAATTATAAAAAATACATAACATTAAACATAATATTATGTACTAAAAAATTATGAATACAAATTATTATTGGTTGTACCAACTCACTGATGTATTATTACTTTTCCCTTCGTGTATCACGCTTAAATTAGTTACTAACTAAACTGATTTTGATAAAGCTATTGTCGAAAACGTCATAAAAATATTTTAAGTCGCTACGATGCGGAGACTGATAATTTTTTCGTAACAAAATTCGATCTGTTTCGGTGGAGCGGATATTTAACATCATTTATACCGAAGTCGGTATGCATAATAGGCGCGAATAGATCAGCCTGAAACTCATCGAAGTTTAATAATTATAATTATTTGTATATACCAAATTAGACTTAGCGTAGCTAGGAGTTTGTAATCTGAATAAAAATGTAAAGACGATATGTAGTCTTACAGGTATTTATAAAGTTGATGTATTTATATCTACATTTATCGCTGCAGATAATTCGATAATCGGCACACTAAGTCATTATAAGTGTATTATGTACTGTATAATGTAAATACAATATAAACACCGTTTTAATTAATAGTATTTACTAACAATAAACAGTTTCTCATAAATCGCAAAGATCCCTACATAATGTGACAGGTATTTTCTTTGTACATTTGTTTAGTCAAATGCGTAGGCAAAAAGTACAATATATTTTAAATGACAGCAATGACAATAGCGTAACATTATAAGAGTACATAGTAGTCTTTTGAATGTTGATGTAAAGAATATATTTATTTTTCGTATGATTAGTATTTACTTGCGTATTATCTAGTAAACCTATATACTTACTATCAATGCACTCCCAATAATAGGTCGAAGTCGATAACAAATCTTTTGGATGGCATGCAAGGTCATGACGCAGAATGGTTATCACAATGCACGGTGTATTGTTTATAAATTATTGAAAATTCAAATCTCGTTAAATTATTGTTGATAATTAATTCTCTACGAAATGATGTATAAATATTTTATCTTCTAATATTTGTGTTTAGTTTAAGCAACGTTTCAATGTTATGTTAACATTATTCTTAATAAATAAAATATGTTTTAAATTACTGTAAACCTATATAGGTACTTATAATAGAACTAAGTTTTGCATAGTATAGTGAAAACCTTCCACGACGTTAAATTAGAAATGTATTTAATGAATTAAGTTGTATCTTGGTGCATGGATGATACTTGTCATGAAACATCAACATGTAATCTCCATCGACAACAATGGTTTGAACTGTATATTTTTTTTATTTTTGATGTTAATGCACTGTCGATTGCACCTATAATTGAGGTGACATCTGCCATGAACTTTTGTCAATTTGTCAATGTTTTGTATTGATGATCACTTTGTTGGTGCAACTTAATAAATAAATAAATAAATAAAACTCAATCGTAAGAACGATAAGCGAATGCTTAGAGCATATACAAACATACAACAAAGGCTACCAATGTGTTTTATTTAAGATAATACAACATCATTGTAACTATAAAGAGCGAACATTTTTATCACCTATCTACGCGTCTTAATTTCGAGTCAAACTCATAAATGTGAGACAATAAATTTATTTATTTCTTTTGTAAAGAGACTAATCCATGTTGTCGACAGTAGACAAGGCACTGTAAGGTAGGTCAATTGTTATCTTCGGATTTCTGAATGTTAAACTCGGATAAGATAGGTAAATAAGAATTAAACAACTTGTTATATGAAATTAATGTTTTTTATTTGATTTTAAATATATCCATATTTATGTCTATTTCTTGTGTTTGGAATGCAAGCAAAAACAAGACGCATTACTTCTTTATATAAATTAAATAGAATTATAAACGTACAAGTTAATTAATTAATAGAGTGCATAACATCCACAAACATAATACATAATTTTTTAATATATTAAAAATACCGCGTACCTACTTTGTCGACAGCCGAAACAAAATGGCGTCATAAAAGACAAGTACACAGGTGGTCGGATTGTGTGAAGTCGTCTGGATCAATGAAAATTAAAATTATAGTTTAGTGATTTTTTAAATTGAATAAACATTTTTGATAACTGAAGGTGTTTGAAGTAATAAATACAAAACACTTAGTAGAACTGTAGTTACTGCTATCCAGTTATGTTGTTACTTTACAGTTGGGTCTTGTATTTTTGTTATGAATAATGGAATTTCCAATTCACAAACTCAAAAATCTTTAGAAATATATTGTATGTAGTTTTTGGGCTTGCCAGTTTTTGTAGAATCTTACCGACTTGCAGGTCTACACGTTTAAGGAACGGGCTTGAGATGAATACAAATTTCAAAGAACGCCACAAATATCATGTCACCTTTATGAAGTGTGGAGTTCAGTCGGTTCCAAGAGTTTAAATAAAAATAAAATACCTATTTTGAATAAGTAACAATTCGAGTTCGGGAAGTCAAGCGCTAGACTATCACCTAACTACCTGAGACCTTAGAACTTATGTCTCAAGGTGGGTGGCGCATTTACGTTGTATATGTCTATGGGCTCCAGTAACCATTTAACACCAGGTAGGCTGTGAGCTCGTCCACATATCTAAGAAAAAGAAAAAAAAAACATGCTACTCATGAACTCTTAAGCTATTTCAACCTAAAGGCCTCTTCGACTACGACTCATACTATGACAAAACGTAAGAAAGCGTGCACTTTGGCATTTAATGTGAGTAGCATTAAATCTATACTTAGATTAAAATTGGCTTTAGTGCCATAAAATATATTTAGTTATTGGTATAGCGACTATCACGCCCATTTGCATATCCTTTATATGACTGAGAATGATCGGATGAGATCGCTAGAGCTGAGACGGAAGCTGCTTCTTATAGTGCATTATTATCGGCTATCACACAACAAAATTGATAACTCCACTGCAATAGAAACAGTGTCGCTATATGTGTCTATAGTATAGACTCTATACTATATACGCATTGGCTGTTAGAGTGGGGCGCGGGTCGTCGCCTGCGGCAGCTTATTAGTACCACGCTCGCCTGTACTCAGCACCTCGCCATCTCTGCGACGCATATATTCCATGACGGTTGACAGCAATTTGTAGCTGTTGCAAAAAGCTACTTAAGCTACCATTAACTCCTTCCAAATGTTTCGGTTTAGCTGTTAGTTTGTAAGAAGATTATACTAAATAAATAAATAAACGGCTAGTATTCAAAGGATTTACGAGGAAACTGTTACGAACAACTAATGGGGAAGAATGTAATAGGTAAGAATCGGATCATTATCTCTAGACAAAAATGAAGGGATGGCCATCTATTAGTATTAGAGTTAACGTAAGTAGCGTAAAGTAATCACTTATCGACACAAGGATAACGTGCGTTTTTGTGGCTTACTTATCGAAAGTCATAAGATAGCAACAGAATTTTATAGGACATTTTTAATTGTTTTTTTTTGTTGCCCGTGTAGGGCAACGTGCCGAACGGGCATACGGCCCAGCTGATTGTGAGTGGTTACCGCCGCTCATGGACGTCAATGGCAGGGGCAGAGCCAAGTTGCTGCCTACCGTTTAATACTCTCCACAAGCCTCGTTTGAAGAAGGACATGTCGTAGCGCTCGGGAAACACCGTGGAGGGGAGCTCATTCCAAAGCCGTGGTACGTAGCTAAAAAAACACACTGTAGTTGAACGCAGTGGCTCCAGGTAGTATGGATGAACTCTTTTCCGGTGGCGAGCAGTGCGACCGTAAAAAGGAAATGCTGGTATCATCTCAAACAATTCCTCTGAGCAAACAGAGCACACCCCATGGAACAAACGGCACAAAATACAGAGGGAACCGAAGTCCTTCCGCAGACAGAGGTTCCAAACGATCCGTGAGAATGGGATTATCGAGAATCCGAACAGCTCTCTTCTATATGGAGGAAAATGAAAGTAGCTGGTGTTTGGGAACCTCAGCCCAGAGGTGACTCGGTAAGCAGTACTCCATGCAAGGCCGGACCTGTGCTTTGCAAAAGTCTTGAATATTGATCATTTAAATTATAGACAAAGCGTGTTTTCGGTTTTATGACCGCACGGAATTAACACCGACTTGTTTTTATTATAATTTTGACCTTCATGGTACGACGCGTCGCTGCGGATTTTTATAAATTGACATGACTATCAATATGCATTCAAAGACTAAGGAGATCATTATTACATAAATTAGGGGGCTATGGAACTGTAAAAAATACCCATAATATTAAATACATCACATTTCTCCTGTCCCTAATCCACCGTAAGCTGGACTACTTTCGTTGGACAAATTACTTAATTCCAGCTCTTCACAGTAGGGAGGATCGGTTGCGAACCTGACTCGTAACCTTGTTTCGTTAGGGTCCTTGTTACAATTCATAATCTACTTCGGCCGAGGCTGAAACTTTTTGGATGTACCGGCTATCAAATGCTCTGAGCAGGACTTTCGCTTTCATTTTCTGGTGTTCTTTGCCAGACCGACTTTCGATGGACGCCTAGAGACTTAATTCGGCCAGTGAGCTCATGGGCTATCCACAGTTTGGTTTAGGACCGACCAAGTGTCTCAGTACCTTTTCTTACTAGTTCTTCAGCAATTTCGTTCCAATCGGAACATCTATGCCCGGCTGTCTAACAAAAATTTACATTTATTTTATTATTGACCTCTGCTGTACCTATAAATAAAAAGTATTTCACATTATCAATATCCAATATCTCGTTTGCTTAATAACAGAACTTTATGCCACCTATAGGTTATCTCGGACAAGCGACCAGCGATCGGAATGGAAACGAGTACCTAATACCGAGACACAAACAGGATGGACGTGTTCCTTATTAGCAAATCGCTTTATGAACTAAGAAATTGCCTTTTGTTCTGCCGACAAGAATTAGGCCTCAGGTTGAGAAGCGAACTAAGATCGTAACCGAACGCGCAATGAAAGCTGCAATTAATATATTTCACAATATAATCTATTCTTATTCTGAGTCATTTCAAACAGACACATTTTTTTCACGATTCCCCTAGTGTGTCGAGAATAAAGTTCACATTAAATTAAAAAGAGTAATTTTGACTTTGACTTTGATCGTCCTCTAGTTTTTGCTACAGGTGTAGATATGCGTGAGGACCGAAATAATAAAAACTATAACTGGACATAGGCCTCGCCCAAGCCTCGCCATAAAAATCCGTCCTACGCTGCTTGCATCCAGCGCATAATTTTAATAATATTAATAATACAACTCGTCGTGGCCTAAAGGATAAGACGTCCGTTGCATTCGTATCTAGCGATGCAACGGTGTTCGAATCCCGCAGACGGGTACCAATTTTTCTAATGAGATATGTACTTGACAAATGTTCACGATTGACTTCCATGGTGAAGGAATAACATCGTGTAATAAAAATCAAACCCGCAAAATTATAATTTGCATAATTACTGGTGAGAGGACCTCTTGTGAGTCCGCACGGGCAGGTACCATCACCCCCCTATTTCTGGCGTGAAGCAGTAATGCATTTCGATTTGAAGGGTGGGGCAGCCGTTGTACCTATACTGAGACCTTAGAACTTATATCTCAAGGTGGGTGGTGCATTTACATTGTAGATGTCTATGGATTCCAGTAACCACTCAACACCAGGTGGGCTGTGAGCTCGTCCACCAATCCAATCAATTAAAAAAAAAGCAGCAGATAATATAATTTGTAAAGTATTTGCTTAACGTATTACTTGTTGTCCACAACGGAATTCATTCCATTTATTTCAGTTAATAAATAATAATACGAAAAAAGATATGATATGACGTGGAAATTTACGTTCTAATCTGGCTGTTTTAATTGAAAAACAAGTTTTTATCGCCGTCGCTCGTGAATAACAACAATGCCAGGATTACAGTCAGCAATGCCTACCACTTTTTTTCCCCCTACTAAATCGTTTTATCGTCTATTCCAAATACTCACACGGATCGGTAGGTGAGCTCACGTGCTGGACCAATTAAATTTTTTAACACTGATCCTGGCAAGAGCAGTGCTTTGCTGAATCTACAACAACTGCGAAATTCTGTGGGTTCAGTCTGTGGGCTAGTTTGCACGACGAACTCTAAACTATAAAGCCTAAAAGCAAGACATTTTTGGAGCGATGGGCGACTTTGCGTTACTCGGAGCAACCTACCTACCACTGGAGACGCTTTACGGACCTCGTTTGAAGAAAGATACGTCATAGATAGCACACGGCAGACACTATGAAGGCGACCTAAAATTTATATTTTGTGCGAAAAAATGTGCATTAAATATATTTTATACTCAACTGCCAAAATAAAAAATAATTTTGCTTAATAAAATTGCAATAAGTAAATTTGTTAAGTACTCATTTACCAAATTCAAAAATAAAAAACAATTTTGCATGATAAAATTACAATAAGTAAATTTATGACTTAGCATTTAAAATTGTAAAATATCTGTATGCTTAGAATAATTAATTAATTATTCTAAGTCTGTATGTCTCTGTTCATAGAAGGTGAAGCTGTTATAAATATGTAAACCTTTTTCGAAAAAAAGCTCAACCGTCATGCTAGTTCTTATATAACCTGTAGCTATGAGCTCGTTCTGTAATGGAATGAAACGTATATCTAGAAAATTTTATACAGAAAAATAGACAGTGGTTATATAGTATTCCAATGTCGACGAATAACAAACACCTTGGTCGTCCGTGACCACGAAAACTGTAGTAGTCAAAATGGATTATGACATAAGTCATACAGCAAAGCGTCAGGAAATTACTCGTATGACAACAGACAACAAAATTAAGCCGTAAAAGTGGTTTTAATTATGTTTTTTCTAATGTTACCGAACTGTTTTGGTCCGAACTTGAATAAATTAGATATGAAATTGTAACTTTTTAAAATGCACATAATATTATAGATAATGCGAACATTCTAAAAGGGCGTGTATCGTGGGAACGTTTCTCACTCTCGAACCTAATGAAAGATGAATGATGAAAACCTCGATTGCTATGCAATAATATCTAGCACGCGCTTTTACAACCTTGCTATATATCTACGCTACTTATACAATCCGTCATTTAGATCACGCTAACGACATTTTCAATTAATTTGTAGAAGATATGTACCTTCGTGAAGCTGCTGCCCTTGAGCTGTTAGATCTTCTTTGTAGGCGCTCGGGCAGCTGTTAGCAAATAAATATCCCCCTCTCCCTCCACCCGGCCGAACGTACGCTCGTCCACCTGTCCTCGTAAAACAAGAAAGGTCACAAGTACTTAATCCTTCCATTTAAAAAAAACCCGCACATAATATTCTCTCCTACTGGAACCTGAGTAATGTAAATCTTCACTACGATCTTGGGTCTCGAACCTATTTATTGCAAGTAATAATATTGTTCCCTTATTAGCTTCGTGTTCTTTTTCCATCCCTTTTAATACGTATAGGGTGTCGCCGGGAACGGTAACTGTGAATGGGGAGCGATGCCGTGAAGCAGTAATGCGTTTCGGTTTGAAGGGTGGGGCAGCCGTTGTAACTATACTGAGATCTTAGAACTTATATCTCAAGGTGGGTGGCGCATTTACGTTGTAGATGTCCATGGGCTCCAGTAACCACTTAACACCAGGTGGGCAGTGAGCTCGTCCACCCATCTAAGCAATAAAAAAAGAAATAAAAAAAAAGCTTTGTGCTTGATTAACATGTGGTATCAACAAGACGGTGCCACATCGTATACAGCCAGGATTACAACGAAATTACTGCGAGACCTGTTTCCCCAACAAGTTATTTCAAGAAATGGTGATGTTAATTGGCCTCCACGGTCTTATTTTTGTGGGGATATCTGAAAAGCAAAGTTTATGCAAACAAACCAGAAACGCTTGAGCAATTCAAACAAAATATTCGTGATGAAATTAATGAAATACCGCGTGAAATGTGTGAGAATGTAATGAAAAATGTGCTCAAAAGGGCTCGCATTGTATTCCATACATAACAGCCGACATTAAATATAACATTTATCAATCTCTTTCATCTCATTCTCTTTCAGTTAATCAAAATTTATAAACAAACAAAGTAGCACGTATACTTTCTCGGCGGACACCCGATAGCAATAGTTACGACGAAACTTTTTTGTCAAATTTTACATGTTTTTCATAATTAAAAAAAAACATTGAGTAACGAATAAAGCATTTAAAGTAAGCCAAGCACTGATACAGATACATTCTTCGTGTTAATAATTTAGATTACGCACGAATTTATGATAATGAACATGAAGTTATGCTAATGAGTATTATAATTATAATAAGCCTTTTTATTTCTGGTTTTACAATCTTAGGTGGATATAACATTACATTAAACAACAAATTTGAGTTTTATTATTATGTTAGCTTAAATTATTTTAGTAATACTTGTACGTATTAAAATAATTATAAATTAACAAGAAATCCCGCTTTGGGTAAAGGCCTCCTCCAAAGATGCGCATTTTTGTCTGTCTTGTGCTATGAAGTGCCGGTTTATGCTAGCTGATCTTTTCAGATCGTCTTCCCAGCGGGTTAAGGTGTATTTATGAATACGAGTTCTACCGGGGCATCAGTGCTGTAGAAACAGCTCGAAGGATTAATAATGTGTACGGCGTTGGTATCGCAAAAGAAAGCACGGTCGGTACGTTTTTGGTTTCAACGTTTTCGTTCTGAAAATATCGACCTTCAGATGCAACCCTGTGGACGGCCGGAGACCAAAGTGGAAAATGAAGAATTAAGGGCTATTGTGGAAATGGATTCATCACAAAACACTTCAGCTGCAGCTGCAGGCTTCGGGGTAAGTAATAAAACTGAATTAATGCACTTGGAGCAAACCGGAAAGTAAAAAAACTTGAACGATGGGTATGTCATGAATTGAGTGAATCGAATTTGCAAACACGCGTCGACTGCTGTGATATTTTGCTCAACCGACACAATAATGAAGAGATTTTAAATCGAATTGTGATGAAAAATGGATACTGTACGATAATCAGAAGCGCTCGTCGCAATGGCGGAAACCTGGAGTAGTTTTGATAGTCGTCGTGGCCTAACGGATAAGACGTCCAAACCCTGCCCTAAACGAAAATTGATTCAGAAAAAATTACTTGTTAGTGTTTGGTGGACCAGCATCGGTGTCGTTCCCTACAGGTTTCTAAAATCTGGCTAAACGATTACGGCAGATATCGATCATCAGCAACTGCAAACCATGAAGGAAGAACTAGCTGCTAAACAACCGAGATTGGTCAATCACTCTAGGCCACTGCTGCTTCACGACAACGCAAGACCACACCCTGCACAACAAACAAGCACTAAGTTAGATGAGCCACAATTGGAATGTCTGCGACATCCACCGTACGCTCTGGACTTTGTTCGAACAGATTACCATTTTTTCCGGAATTTGGACAACTTCTTACAAGGAAAAAATCTCAAATTCGATGCGGCAGTCCAAACCGCCTTCAAAGAGTTTATTGACTCTCGCCCCCATGGTTTTTTTAGTAAAGGGATCAAGGAACTACTTATGGGATGACAAAAGTGCATAGATAATAAAGGTGCATACCTTGATTAATTAAATATATTTAACAAAAAAAATATTACATCCTCGCCAATTTCATATGTAAGGACCTAATTAATACTCGTATATTCAACCTATTTTCATCGATTATAAGTCCGATAATACTTGTAGAAGCAAAACAACCTGTAGAATAAGCAGGCTTCAGAAAAGATTACTCTGCTATCGACTACATCCACACCATTAAGTTAATTATAAAGAAATATGAAGAGTAAATATGATGAGACCTCTTTACATAACTTTTATTGACTATTAAAAAACGTTCGATTCGGTCACACACGCAAGTATATGGGAAAGCTTAAAAGAACATGAGCTAGATAAATACGTAAATGCGATTAAAGTATATACAATAATAACAAAGGAAGAATAAAGGCCCCACATGGAAAGAGAAGTAAGACAAGGGGACCCGCTTTCACGTACTGTTTTTATAGTCATTCTCGAAAACATCATCAACAAGCTGGATTTGAGTAAAACGGGACTGTATAAAAAAGGCGCCCAATTAACTCATCTGAGGTTCGCTGACGACCTGATGTCCTCTCAGAAGCAGCCAACGATGCAAAATATGATAGACACTACAACAAGCGAGTCTGAAAGTTTTTTTTTTATTGCCCTTGTAGGCAGACGATCATACGGCCCACCTGATGGTGAGTGGTTACCGTCGCCCATGGACTTCAGCAATGCCAGGGGCAGAGCCAAGCCGCTGCCTACCTAGTTTGGAAATTAATTTAACGAAGACAAAGATAATGACTTATACATAGATGAGACCCATAACTGTTAACAGTAACTCCCTAGAATATGTAGAATAAGGCTCGAAATAAACAGCAACATCATGGAAGTAGGGAAAAGGATCCAACAAACCGGAATAAGCACTGGACCCTAAAAGAAATATTTGAAAAAAAACTTACCAATAACTCTCAAAGCAAAATCTATGAACTCATGTTTACTACCGAGCTTAGCTTATGGAAGTCAGACCTGGAAATTCTCTACACGAGTCATGAATAAAATCAATACATGTCAAAGAGGCTCAGAGCGAAGCATGTTAAACATAACGAAAATGGCCAAATAAGACACATAAAATAAGAGACACCACATCACTAAAACATTGTAAAGTAAATTAATTTATGGAATTTTATGTTTTCCGTCTTAAAAACTTAGAACTTGTTATCCTAAACAGAAATTAGAAACCAATCAAGTTCTTTTTTCGGAAAACAACTTTTGGGGCATTAAAACGCAAGCAATAAAACTATATCTGTACAACGATTATATTCAAATGCATGTTATTGAAAAAGGATTAAAAAAATAGTTATTTGTGCAACAAGAGAGCAAAGTTGTTTTTTGTTTCGAGTGCTAATTTTGAGTCCCGAGCCAGCGAAGGATTCTATGATTGATTCACCAGCGTAGCGAGTGACTCAAAGTTAAAATCCTGAGCGTAGTGAAGGACTCAACAGCATGAGATGCTAAAAACTTTGCTCTCGTGTAGCACACATAACTTTTCACCTCAGCAGTAAGAACACATAATACCTACTTATTACTTAGGAGACATAGAAATGAACAGGAATAGATTGTTAAATAACGTTTAACACGTTACGCTATACGCTACCTATCAGCATCAGCGAATTTTTTATTCCCTCTATTTTTTTAAATTGCGTTTTGATACCGCGTCCCTGACATTTATTTTTCAAATGTATCTATGTTGAAATTCCAAATAAAAATGTATTGGCTAACTACCAATTTTATACTATTAATTAGACTTATTTTTATTAAAATCCAATAATAAATTAAACATATAAACAATAACATTTAAAAAAAAACGTAATTTATTTATTACAAATATCTTTAAATCTTAGGGTATTACGCGTTTCCGAACGTGTTTTTTTTCCGATCGAATTCCAAAATCGAATTTCGAAGAGGTTTATTTTTTTCACTCGCTTTTTTATATGCATGTTAAAAAGACAGCACAGTAAAATTCGAATGTTTCAAATTTATAGCTGAACAATGTCAATTCGTGGCACTGAAGATTGAAAAATGAAAAAGCTACTATTTTTGTTTTTTATTGCTTAAATGGGTGGAAGAGCTCACAGCCCACCTGGTGTTAAGTGATTACTGGAGCCCATAGGCATCTATAACGTAAATGCGCCACCCACCTTGAGATAAGTTCTAAGGTCTCAGTATAGTTACAACGGCTGCCCCACCCTTCAAACCGAAACACATTACTGCTTCACGGCAGAAATAGGTGGGGTGGTGGTACCTACCCGCGCGGACTCACAAGGGGTCCTACCACCAGTAAAGACCCACAACGCTACTTTGATTCAAAATCGCATTTTGTTCACTGTTGTCTCACAGAAAAAGCGGCATGTTTGAGCTGCTGAGGTGAAAAAATATTAGTTTTATTTCTAGCATGAGCTAGGTACCCAAGGAAGGCAATAAATACCCAATGCTGTACCCAGGGCAGTGCCTAAGTTATTACTATCATTGTTATGGATGATGATGATTTCGATACTATCCTTAATCTACAATTATCTATTTTTGGTGTAAAGACCGCATTGCACCACAGTCCTGTCAGCTTACAATGTGAGATTGGGTGTTAAGGATCTCTAAATCCCCCTCCAAACAAGTTTTTATTCTCGCCCACCACCGAGCTTCACTTCATCGAGCGATCGCGAACGCATACACATCTTTAACGATTACATTATCTACTACACTCATATTGCACTTCATTATTATTTGTTCTTCAGTTTTTATCTTTTAATAAACCTGTAAATACGAGCCAAATCGTTCCATTGAAGAGAATAACAAGACATCCAGCAAGGAACATTGGGAATGCAGGTCTACATTCAAAATCAACATTTATTTTTATTTTTATTGCTTAGATGTGTGGACGAGCTCACAGCCCACCTGATGTTAAGTGGTTACTGGAGCCCATAGACATCTACAACGTAAATGCGCCACCCACCTCGAGATATAAGTTCTAAGGTCTCAGTATAGTTACAACGGCTACCCCACCCTTCGAACCGAAACGCATTACTGCTTCACGGCGGAAATAGGCGGGGTGGTGGTACCTACCCGTGCGGACTCCCAAGAGGTCCTACCACCAGTGATATACAAGCACACCAGTGATATCCTGCTTGTATATACCTGCTTGTATATACAAGCAAAGTCTGTTTTTCCTACATTATAAGTAACTTTGAACTACTCAGAAGGACATTTACCTGTTGTAGATTGGGAATTAGCATACTGGACGAGGTCGACGCGGTCATAAACGAAAACAACCAACTTTGAAATTGTTAACAGCTGCTGACAAACAATATATTCAACATTTTATTTAAACTACTGAGTGACCCCGCAGTAGTCGAAATTCGACTATAATTATATGAAATTAAAATATGTTTAAAAATTATTATGGTTCTATTGTCAAACACTATTATAATTCGGCAATTTAATCACAGTATTCGCCAAAACTGCACTATAGATCAATAATATTAAAGACAAACAATATTAATCTATTTTCAATTCGACCACAGACTTTGAACAATAACAAAAGTTTCCCAATTGACAGTAAACAAAGATATATTTTTATATAATGTGTTATGTCAAATACATGGTAGTGTGTGTAATGTTTTCTTTATTGACTTAAAGTATCTTTTATGCATTATTTAAAAAAAATTATTAGCATTGTACACTCCTTCTCTATATTCGCTATAAGTGTGAGAAACTTGATACTCCTCCGTCCGCGCAATTTTCGTAAAAAAGGGGTACAAAGTTTTTGCTTTACGTATTAGTATATAGATGTAAAATAACAAGAATAAAGTTGCTAATGATTTTGATTGTACATTATCTATTTCTCTTCAAGATTACCTTATCTTCTTATCTCGTAATTAGCAGAGGTCATTCAAGTAGGTTATAGCGATATCATTCCTCAAACGAAAGTATTATTATGTAATGTATGTACATATTTATAACTAGTCAGGTCATAAGCATTGTCACACAGTAAAAACTTTTCTTTTAGAATGCTGGCCACAAAAATGTTTATTGAATTCGAATTTCGAATTGTTCATGAAAATAAAAATGTATACTTTTAGAATTTTACTCATTTTTAAATATGGAGTGGACGCTTAAAGAAGACCGTGTTGCAGTTATTGCGTTGCATCGTTGCGGTTACGCGCCAATTCAAATTTTTAACATACTGAAAACTTTGAATATAACCAAAAGATTCGTTTATCGTACCATCAAACGATACAATGAAGACTCTAGTGTAGATGACAGGTCAAGAAGTGGTCGCCCTCGGTCTGTTAGGACTCCAGCAGTGATAAAAACTGAAGGCGCGAATTCAAAGAAATCCCAAACGTAAGCAGAACTGTTGGCCCTTCAGACGGGGTTAAGCAGAACCACGGTGAAAAGAGTGTTAAATGAAGACTTAGGGCTTCGGGCATATCGAAGAAAAACAGGACATCGTTTGAATGCTCGTCTAATGGACCTGAGACTGAAGAGATGCCGCGCTTTGTTGAAGCGGTACGCGGGAAAAAAATATCGGGAAATTCTTTTTTCGGATGAAAAAATTTTTACCGTAGAAGAGAGCTACAACAAACAAAATGATAAGGTGTACGCACACAGTAGTGAAGAAGCGAGTAACCGTATTGCGCGTGTCCAACGAGGTCATTTTCCATCCTCGCTCATGGTATGGTTGGGAGTTTCTTATTGGGGCTTAACAGAGGTACATTTTTGTGAGAAAGGTGTAAAAACGAATGCAGTTGTGTATCAAAATACAGTCCTGACGAACCTTGTGGAACCTGTTTCTCATACCATGTTCAATAACAGGCACTGGGTATTCCAACAAGATTCAGCGCTAGCTCATAGAGCGAAGAGCACACAAGACTGGCTGTTGGCGCGTGAAATCGACTTCATCCGGCACGAAGACTGGCCCTCCTCCAGTCCAGATTTGAATCCGTTAGATTACAAGATATGGCAACACTTGGAGGAAAAGTCGTGCTCAAAGCCTCATCCCAATTTGGAGTCACTCAAGACATCCTTGATTAAGGCAGCCGCCGATATTGACATGGACCTCGTTCGTGCTGCGATAGACGACTGGCCGCGCAGATTGAAGGCCTGTATTCAAAATCACGGAGGTCATTTTGAATAAACTTTAGTGTCATAAGAATCTATGTTTTGTTAAGTTCATTTTGGTATATGAATGGTTACATAATGAATAAACTTGTTTCAATTATTTTACATTAAACATGTGACAGAATTTATGACCTGACTAGGTATATGCAACTGTGATTTATGACGCAACTTGGCAATGAAAAATTACTCTTTCTTGGTGACTACTTAATCCTGGCAACTTTTCGTCGTGACCCTTCTTCCTTCTCAATAATCCTCTGACGTTTCCTCTCAGGGTCGTGGCTTCTGCGAATGACTCACTCGTGGAATGTTTTGCCCAACTCAGTCCATTCTCGGCTGCGTGGACAATCGTGTTGAGGGTAGATATTATCTGGTCCGACCTGGTCGTTGAACTTCTGCCTCTTAGCCTTCTTCTTCTTATTAAGTAAATTCAGAAATATAGTCATTTCTAGAAAAGACTCGCATACTTTATTGTACTGTGCCGGATACCAGATCCTTCTCTAAATTGTTGACAATAGCTCTACAAAATCAACTCAATACTGATAAAAGTCAAAGTCAAAGTAGAGTGAGACAGATACCTACACGCCTCAAGCTGCTATGAATTATAAGCTATTGCTATTAAGGCATTTATGATTTTAATATTTTCAAAGCTAAAATCCAAAAATAGCGCTTGGCATTCTATTATAATAAATTGTGACCTGGCCAGGACAACCTATTCATTTGTTGTAGGCGAAAAACAAGTCAAAAGGTTTACTTTTATTTCCCGTTTATCGAGTGTAAAAAGAAGTTTATAAATATGTTTTTGGAAAACAAACACTTCCCTTACTAACACCACGCCACTGGACTCCAAGCACCATGTCTACTGCCATGAATGTAACTTTGTAGAACGGTAGGTTTGAACGGTCGCCACTATGAGTCTTCCCTTCTCTTATTATACCTACTGCTTTGCGCCTTGTTACTGTCGATGGTATTTTTTAAAATAAAGGGTAAAGTTTATTCTTCTTCTTCTTGTCCTTGTCTCACATTAGATGGGGTCGGCGGCGTAGATATGTTGCATAAGGATTTAACAAGAATTTTACTACTGGCCGCTTAGCTGGCGTCCGGCGTCCCTCCTGGTCCCTCCATGGAAATGCTCATTCTGGCATAAAATTATAGCCAGAATAAGTCCCTTAATCCCCTCCTGCGACATCCGCGAAACATAACAGAACTACCCCACAATGCCCCTTTTTATTGCTGTAAAGAAAGTGGACTTCCTATAATGTTAACTTTTTCAGCGCTTGCACTGTTTGAAAAGCAGTTCGAATTAATGTCAAATATCAATAAAACAACAACAATGTAGAAATGTGAACGAATTTATATGGAAAATACACTTTAAGTTTAGTTTCTTTATTTTTACAGTTTTTGTGTTGTAATAATGTAATATAAAATTAAATGTATTAATAAAGTAAAGTAAAATTACATGTAATGTAAAGTATTGTAATAATGTAATAGTAGTCGATTTTTAATTTGATATGTTGTCTTATTTACAAAATGATATCAATAAGTAGGTACCTACACTTAGAAGTTCATAGATCATATAGGTTATTGCCTTTTCATGTTTACTGCTTAATGCAGTGTACAAGCTTTCCGATTATAGTTTCCATTTTCATTTAAGTAGTAGGTATTAAGCGCCCACCGGGTAGTTCTTTTGTAATTATGTAATTAATTCAAAGCCCTGAACGTTAAGCTGTAAGGTATAGTTCAGTAAAAGTGCGTTCGAAGAAGTTACGACAACAAGAAATACGAACTTATTCGGTCAGCAAATACCGAAACCTTTCTAGTTTGACCATAGCACCGTGTCAACAGTTAGCTGAATTATGTGCAGTGGGCAGCGCCAATTTTTTGTAAGCACAAGATTTCATAACGGTCTGGTACTTTACAAGCACTTAAGTAGGTATATTTACTCTTTGTAAGCTAATGGATATTTGTTTGCGGTAAAACTAGTCAAAATCATTGTAGCTGTGTCCCTAATGTGAGTTTTGTTTGTCGAGATTATTTGATATTTCTATAAAACTAAGTGTCTTCTTTATCTTATAGATTAAAGACGTATTTATTTAATAAATGCTTAAAAACCAATTTTTCATTAGTTTCATTTTAGTTCAAATTCTCCGTTGGGGCGTTTCAAATGAGACCAATTACTTGGAGCACAGAAATGCTTTATTCATACCTGCATAACTGAATGTTGGATTTATTCTTGACGATATTGAGGTTATTGCACTGATTGTGATCTCGATGAAGCTGGACTAACAGAGTAGCGGTTTAGACTTTGAAAAGCAACCGATGATTTATCATACTCACTTTTAGTAACGGTATGACATGAACCTCTGTCCGCGGTGTTAACTAAACGCTATGTCTATATTTAAAGGAAGTTTGAAAAGAGTCCTCAACGATATCCAGCGTCTTGGCAGGATGGCATTTTACTTGTCCACTAGTGACGCTGATTGCTGATTACACATACTATGAGATGAGTATTCTTCACCCTTCGAGGACAGGCTTTCATAATTAGTTTGAAGTCGTGGTGGCCTAAAGGATAAGGCGTCCGGTGCATTCGTATGTAGCGATGCACCGGTGTTCGAATCCCGCTGGCAGGTACCAATTTTTTAAATGAAATACGTACTTAACAAATGTTCACAATTGACTTCCACGGTGAAGGAAAATAACATCGTGTAATAAAAATCAAACACGCAAAAATATAATTCGCGTAATTACAGGTGGTAGGACCTCTTGTGAGTCCGCACGGGTAGGTACCACCACCCTGCCTATTTCTGCAGCAGTAATGCGTTTCGGTCTGAAGGGTAGGGCAGCCGTTGTAGCTATACTTAGATCTTAGAACTTATATCTCAAGGTGGGTGGCGCATTTACGTTGTAGATGTCTATGGGCTCCAGTAACTACTTAACACCAGGTGGGCTGTGAGCTCGTCCACCCACCCAAGCAAATTTTTTTTTTTTAAAAATTCGTATTTTTAACTGGTTACACTTTGCTTTAGTTTATCTTAATATATCTTAAGATGACGTTATTTTATCAGTCGTAGCGCAAAACTATATCGTTTTAAATGTGCTCACTATAGTCTTTACATAATTAAATTGTTGATTGTTAAAATCATCCTATTCGTTCAGACGAAGGCTACAACACTTTTTTTAAATTTAAACAGCACTAAGAACCATCGTAGCTCGGCCTCTAGCATTGCTGATGGCCATGAACAATGGGAACCACTCACCATCAGGTAGGCTGTATGCTCGTCTGCCTACAATTGCAATTAAAAAAACTTTTAAACCACATTAATGTTTCTATTTAAAATAGTATTGTATTTCATTAATGTAAATGAATCATTGTTTTACTATTTCTACCATTACGACCTACCAAATGTTATAAATTACATTAATAAAATAGATAACTTCAGATATCTTGATCATCGTGTTCGTGAATGTCTCAAACAAGTAATGTAAATTTTCTGGAATGAAATGTCGGCGGCATACATGCATGTCTAATAGAATAATTTAGATTCCAAATGTAGGCACATAACTATTGCGTCATGCGTCACCAAAAAAAAGCTGCATAAATTAATATCAGTTAAATGAAAATTTTAATAAAAATATAAATGTACGGACAAAAAACTTCAGCCAGTACCTTTTTTCCTCTGTTTGGCAACCGATTTTATTATATTTTGAAAATTTTAAATAAGTATGTTTAGTTGTTGCTTGAAGATAAGCTATAGGGCTTTGATTTTTTAAGGAAAAAGTATTTTCCGAGCAATTAAAAAAAATTCATAACAAAATAAATTTCGTACATCTAAGTGATGAGGTGTCAGTAATTGTGGTCGTGTTTTTTTTTGTAATAGAAGGATTTTAATTGGTCCAGAGACTTTGCCACTCAACTAGAATGGGTGGGCGAGTCCGAGGGCTCAAGCAGGAGGAGCGGACTTCAAACGGAGTCCTAAAAAGATTTGCTTCAAGAGTGCATCTGCTACCTATCACCGGAACGAACTCGCGCCCTCTTAGAAAAACTTAGCAAGAGACTTATCATAAGCCCACGTGGAGCTCACAGGCGTCGTGAGGTCTTGTCACTTCCACCATGAGACTTGGGTTTGAAGTCTCGATTAGTGAATATTTGTACCGAAATATATGTAAGTACTTATAGGTATTATAATTCTCGGTAAAAATTAGAAGAGTTCATAATAACCTCTATAATTTTCTATTTCGTATTCAATAGCAAAATTTAAAATTTGGAATATATCCAAAAAAAAAAACGAAATAACATAAGTAGATGCTAATGCACCAATTATAGATAATCCAACTAAATGCACAATGATTACCCACTTAAAACGGACCGGTAATTCGTAATTGTGGTCAATAGGAATCAAGATTTTCTGTTCGCGAGTTGTTTCGCAACATGTCCTATTTGAGGCGTTTAAAGGGTTTTATTGAAAAGGATTATTTCGATTTCGAGAGGCCCGACATCAATTTATACAATTTCCATCCACAACTACGTATTTTACTTATTGTAAATGGTATATTTTTTAATAACCGCAACTCTCGTATCAGGTAATTTTTATCTTAGTAATTTTAACTTATAACATATGGCCACTGATTGTAGCTGGAGTATTAGACATTTTTAAATTACCTAAACTATAAAAGCGTTGCAGTAACGACATGAAAGGACTTAGTAATAAGTTGAAACAGCGAACGGTCACCTGAAGTGAAACGAAAGAAGTGAATCATGTTTTTTTTTAATTTACTAACTAAATTAAACTAAATAAAAGTATAACTGGCTTCACCGGATGTGTAGGCGAGCTCACGGGTCTCAGCCTGGAGACAGCTAACACTAGACCTAGCAAGAGTAGTGCTTCGCTGAATATACCACTCGATCGGAATCGCGACCCACTGAAAAGATCCAGCGAGAAACTCAGTGGGCTGTGTCTGCGAGTTAGTTCGACGAGAATGGTGACTAATGCTTGGAATGGCTAACAGCACCGATAGTGGAACGGGAAGTTCCGAAATGATGTGTGATAGTGAAGTCTACCTTCAGTGTAGTAATAATTAAATTGAGTTATTATTTGTACTGCGCTGAAATTTTTATTTATCCCTAGACCTAGTGCGTAACAGTATATCTAAAACATTTTATTACGGACATCAAAGATATCAATAACATTAATAATGTTTTTCAGATTAATTTGGCCTGGAGGATCTATTTTGTTATGCATGCTAGCTGTTTGTTTGGAATCGATGTTCATATATCATGGCCTCACTACTAAAGACTACTCATTCGCTACAGAATGCTTCTGTTGTTTTGTCCTGCTGGGGACGATGCCTGTAGTCAGTTTAAGTGTGCTCAAAAACAAAGATAATATCTTAGACTTGATCGAAAATATGAATGAAACTTTCATTTATATACGCCGTTTAGAAAGCAAATATCGGTATGATGGTTTTGAAGTATTTTTATTAGCCTAAATATTTGACAGAGGCCGGTATATGTCATTTATTTTGACGTCCCAGAATGCAAGCCTTCAAAGAGTCTTTAATCGTTTCTAGTCCTATCTAGTTTTTTTAATGAGTTTCTACACTATGTCGTCGTGGATTTTCTTTTTTTTATGAATACTAGTAACACAAATCTATACAAGAACGTTTAAGTAGGTACCCAGATCCCTAATACCTACTAGATGTAATCAAAAAAGATACTTACTCTGGCCAGGAATCATACGTGATCATACCTGGATTCGATGGTATAGAAATCGGGATCACTAACTTAACTAAGAGTCCCTAAGGTGAGCGCGCATAAGGGCGCACCTCATAGATACTACAACATAAGCGTCAACAGCGAACCATAGTTGGAAGTATCTATGTTATTTGAAGGAATCTGAATTTAAATCGAAAAAGACTAAACAGTTTTTTCACATGACCGTTTTCTCCGCAGTTAACCCATTTTTTTTAAATGTGTATAAAGGCGAAACTTGTGTTTTCAAGCGAAAAATATAGCCACAGTCACGTTTTTTTTTAAGTCACCAACAAAACAAAAGAGAAAATGTTTTAGATATTATTCTATTCTATCAGCCCACAGGCACCCGATATCCACTACTGGACATAGGCCTCCTTCAAGCCTCGCCACAAAGATCGGTCCTGCGCTGCTTGCATCCAACGCATTACTTATCATTTTATCCATTGTATTATATACCTACATATATTATAAATCTTGAGGTGTTAGCGATTATCGTCATTGCCATTACACGATATTATTTTTGAGATTCTTTTAATTACACGCTACGCTTAGATTAGCGACATCATTTTTTCTATACATTGGGGGTACTTTTAATTTTATTAATAAATTTTCATCCGGCTGTCCTCTCTTCACTGTAAGATAGTCTGTGGAGGCCTAGGCACACATACAAGACTTGGTTTTATTAATTATAATTTTTTTTTTTCAGTAACTCATTCTTAGAAGGGCAACTAATAATTTGGAAATTTTACAATGCGTGGTTAATATTTTGTTGTATCGTGTGCGGTACTTTTTTCATGTTCCCAGTTTTTGTTCTAATGTACCAGAGTCTATTTCCTTCACTGGACGAGGATACGACTAGGCCACTAGTGTTTCCGATATGGTTGCCCAAATTGGACGGTTATAGTACACCCATTTATGAAATATTTTTAATTTTGGAAATTAATTATTGCTTGATATTCCTTCAAACGTTTTGTGGTAAGTTATTATATTAGGTATTAATAGACTGCTTGTGATACCAAAACGAGAATAAATTATTGGATTTTGTCATTTTACAAAATTAATGTACTTATTATAAAAGTAAAATCTGTAGAAAGACTTTTGTCTAATGAAATCTCTTCCAGTAGGTACACCCTAAAGATGAAATAGCGAACGGTTAATTTCGATAAACCAAAAAAAAAAACGAAAGAACTTCAAAGAACCTCATAAAACTCTTAAAAAAACACTATGTAGGTACTTTTAAGTATTATGTTAAACAGAGCACATACGATCAAAGAAGTTATTTCGTGAAACCATAATTCTTACGTAAACATAGATTCCACGTGCCAGCGTACCTATCTGAATTTTTCATAAATTTGAGTGCATTACAAAACATTTTAGTTGGTAAATTTATTTTTGCACGTGGTTTGCTCGTTTCTGAGAACAATTTCAATATGGCGTATTAATTATGTAAGTAGGTATGCGATTAACGATTTTGTTCAAAAATAATGTTTAATCTCTAATTTTCAGTTTACATCTACACATTGTTTCACATACTTTTGCATTTTTATTACATACTCCACATGATTAAACTTGATTTAGAAGCGATATTTGACGATATTGACGAATCCGTTGCCCTATTACCGCACCGTGATACTCGTAGGATTGAAGTTCAGAAAATCCTAAATGGAAGGATGAAGAGGGTCGTAACGTGGCACATATCTGTGTTCAAGTAAACTCATTTAATTGTTTATGTTGAATTTAATTTTAAATGATTGCCCAAGATCTACATTTGTCTTTTAATGATAGAAATCTAATTATTTTTCATTATAGAAATTGGTTTCTTTGATTTGTATCTGAGCGATTAATACTTGTAAAAGTAGGAACATATTTAAATGTATAATTAAATTAGTATCATCCGCCGGTCATCGTTGTCGTAGAACCCGTCGTTTGCGACGAAGGGCTCGGCGAGTAAATTAATCCACAGACACAGCCCACTGAGTTTCTCGCCGGATCTTCTCAGTGGGTCGCTTTTCTGATCCGGTGGTAGATTTTGCGATGCGCTGCTCTTGCTAGGGTTAGTGTTAGCAACGACGTCAAGTTTGAGCCCCGTGAGCTCACGTACATGTTAGGTTACGCTGACATAGTCTCTCAAGGCTTCATCATCTCATCATCTCAGTCTGTCCCCTGTACACTGCTCATATAGACCAGTCCGTTGCCACCTGCATCCGACGTGACTATCTGCTAAGTGGCCGTCCCAAGTCGTCAACTTTGGTTCTTCTACGGATCTCCTCATTTCTGATTCGGTCTCGTAGAGAAATACCAAGCATATCAGGTTAGAGAGGGAAAAAAAAATATCTGGTTATAATGTACCTACCGGAAATCCTAGCATATTCTAATTCTCTCGTGTTAGACATGCACCACGTTTTACAAGCTTTCATTTTGTCACTCCGTGATCAAAAGCTACCAGTCGATTTGTAGATCGTAGGTTATAATATATCGTAGGTTATAGTAGTTGTAATCGCATTTCCTAGGTATACCAAACAAGCCCGGCGTTGCCCGCCTTTTTTCATTTACCACGATAAAAGGTATCCTGTGCTAAAGATACCTACCACCATCTAGATACTTACATCCAGGCTACAAACTAGCTTAGTGCTTAGTAAGTAACTTACAAACACTTTGGATACAATTATTGAAGTTCTGTTAACAGCACCTACTACACGGAGGTAATCCTCAAAAGGACTGGTTATTCGAATGTCTAATGTGATATAAATATTATGCTACAGAGCAGTCGAAGCGGTGTCTTCTATTTATGGTCCACCTTTGGCTTACCAAGTAATGTTCACTTCCATTGCGATTTGTCTAATTGCCATCCAAATTACACAGGTAGAGTACCTACATATTATTTTATTTTAGTAGGTACCATCATTAATAGGGATGATTAAATCGTCCTGCCTATTTCTGCAAAGGAAGGGTGAGACTATATTGTTTATTTTATTTTATTTTATTGCTTTTTTGGGTGGACGAGCTCACAGCCCACCGGGTGTTAAGTGGTTACTGGAGCCCATAGACATCATTAACGTAAAGGCGCCACCCATCTGGAAGTATAAGTTCTAAGGTCTCAGTATAGTTACAACGGCTACACCAGCCTTAAAACCGAAACGCATTAGTGCTTCACGGCAGAAATAGGCGGGGTGGTGGTACCTACCCGTGCGAACTCACAAGAAGTCCTACCACCAGTAATTACGCAAATTATAATTTTGCGGGTTTGATTTTTATTACACGGTGTTATTCCTTCACCGTGGAAGTCAATCATGAACATTTGTTAAGTACGTTTTTCATTAGAAAAATTGGTACCCGCTTGCGGAATTCGCACACCGGTGCATCACTAGATACGAATGCACCGGACGTCTTATCCATTAGGCCACGACGACTTCAACGGACAAAGTCATTCATGAGTAATTCATCATTCTTATCATAATTATGGTAACGCTGACCTAACTTAACATCCATAATCCGATTTCACAACATAATAATTGGGAGTTTTTTGAATGAGCGATTAACAGGATTTTGAATGCAACCGGAGTCCATACATTAGAGAAAACCACTAAGTACGTTGGCTTAAGATTTGAAACACGAGATCAATAATTTGCAATACTTTACGTTTGAGCAAAGAGTTCTGCTATAGGGCTGTATTGCTAATCGTATCACATCACATCTATGGTAGGCAGCGGCTTGGCTCTGCCCCTGGCATTGCTGACGTCCATGAGCGACGGTGACCACTTACCATCAGGTGGACCGTATGCTCGTCAGCCTACAAAGGCAATAAAAAAAAAATCACATTTTGCAATTATTATTCTTCGATCAAGAGTACCTACTACTGACGAAACCAGGTTAATTTATTATGTATTTCTGATATACATTTCTAAATCACAAATTACCGGTTTTAAAAAGTTAGTAACGAAATGATGATGAGTGATGAGTTTGATGTTTTTCAGAAATTAGAAAACGGCATCTTGGATATAAGATTTACAATGTTAGGAGTTGCTGCGTGCCTGCAAATGTGGATACCTTGTTATCTTGGGACTCTGTTAAGGAATAAGGTGACCATTCATTTGATTCAGAATTTAAGCTAACGTAACCGGTTGTGACATAAATGGATAGTTGTGCTATTTAAATCATTCACCATTTCTCCAATACCGCCCTTACCATAAGGGCACACGGGGCCCGTGCCCAGGGCCCCCATTCTCAGGGGGGCCCGAAAGACCGACAATTTCTCTCACACGTTTATTCTCAAAACATTTTTGTCGGGCACATTACACTTTTTTCACAAATCAGTAATCAGAAGGTATTTACAAGGCATATACTATGACTATGATAGAAGATTTTGCTCAACAGAAATCCAGAAAGAAACCGTTATCGAAATCGTAACCAAAAATCCAGCAGCATTCTAATATCATTAATGACATATTATATCATACTGTATTTGATTACCTATAATAAATGGTCTCAAACTCAGTAAAAAAATGTTATTATAATTCGCTTTTTTTACTTTCTAAAAGGGCCTCAAATTCTTGTGTACCCAAGGGCCCCATCCTAGTTTAAGACGTCCCTGCATTTCTCCCGTTACTGAGCAATAAAAATCAGTCAGTATCATAGATAATAAACATATTATTTATGAGTCGGTATTTAATAACAATGTGAGACTTCGAGCTGAGGGCCGTTTTTAATACTTTATTGAATCTCCTTAAAAAGTGCAACGTGATACGCTTTAGCTGATTTTTTTTGGGCTAGAAGGAAATCGCCGACCGGTAGTGATATGCGAGGTAATATGAAGCTGCTTATGAATACAATTTCAATAAAAATAAAGTTTTTCATTTAAAGGCGTTTGGAGTCGGCGAAGCATGTTGGAACAGTGGCTGGCACCAGACTCCACTAGGTAGGATGATCCGACAGGATATTATCATAGTCTTGCTGAGAGCCCAGCAACCAGTCACTATAAAATTCCCTGGACTGCAAAGTATTCAACTAGAAACATTTTCTTCGGTAATTTTTAATTTGTATGGGTATTATTATTTTTTATTGCTTAGATGGGTAGACGAGCTCACAGCCCACCTGGTGTTAAGTGGTTACTGGAGCCCATAGACATCTATAACGTAAATGCGCCACCCACCTTGAGACATGAGTTAGTTTTATAGTGCAATGGCTCCCCACCTTTCAAACAGAAAGCGATACAGCTTCACGAGAGGAATAGCCGGGGCAGTACAAGCCCGTATGGGATCAGAAGACAAACGACTAGTAAAAAATAAATACGAACCTTACATGTTTAGTGTTACACCGTCTTACACAGTAAATTATTATTAGTAAATTATGTATTGGTATTGTGAATACCAATTTTATGACTTGATGCCAGTATAAAGACATCTACTTACATTAGGCTATATCTGTATTAAGTTGCCAATTGTCATGTTTAATAAAACACTTTCATCTTTCAGATTATGACCACATCATACTCGTACTTCAATATGTTGAGACAGTATAGTTGAGGAGTTTAAAAAAAATCATTATAATGAAAATATTAATTCACAGTAAATGTTTCAAGCACATAACCCATTGAATTTCTCTCTGGATCTTCTCAGTAGGTTGTGATATCAATCTCGAGGTAGATTCAGCACTGCTTTTGGTAATGAAGATGTTAGAAGATTCTTTCCGGCAGAGGGTTTGCCCACAAGTTATGGTGAAGCCAGAATAGCCTATCAAGGCTACTGGTAGATAGATAGAAAAAAAAAACAACCACATTTAGTAGCTATTATACAATAGTATCTTTTAAGCACTATACCACACTTTAGTTTTCTTAATTAATAAATAATGTTTACAGTATGGTGTTTTAATGCAAAGATCCTTTATCTTCTGGAAGCAAAAAGTATATTGGTACTGGCCCTTTGCTTGTGTGAACAAGTTCTTCATGCCTTATAAGCTGGGTTGCTGCAAGGCCATACAGTAAACAAGGTATACCTGAAACAAAATTTACTACCAAATTGATCACTATTGCCATGGCTGATACACAAAAGTCGAAAGTTTTGAAGTCGACGTGGCCTAAAGGATAAGACGTCCGGTGCATTCGTGTTGAGCGATGCACCGATGTTCGAATCTCAGGCGGGTACCAATTTTTCTAATGAAATACGTACTCAACAAAAGTTCACGATTGACTTTCAGGGTGAAGGAATAACATCGTGTAATAAAAATCAAACCAACAAAATTATAATTTGCGTTGGTGGTAGGACCTATTGTGAGTCCGCGCGGGTAGGTACCACCACCCTGCCTATTTCTGCCGTGAAGTAGTAATGCGTTTCGGTTTGTAGGGTGAGGCAGCCCTTGTAACTATACTTACCTTAGAATTATATTTACCTTAGAACTTATATCTCAAGATGGGTGGCGCATTTACGTTGTAGATGTCTATGGGCTCCAGTAACCACTTAACACCAGGTGGGCTGTGAGCTCGTCCACCCATCTAAGCAATAAAAAAAAATTAAAATTAAAAAATTCTAAGTATAAATTTGTTTAGTTTATCATGTTTATTTATACCTAATGCACACAAGGGGTAACACAGGGAGTAAGGGAAGATCGGAATGCTACCTTCACCGGCCCTATTGTCAACCCCAACTGCACGCGCCGGATGGCGGCGGCGACCAACAGGTTGCCGTGGTGCTCCCTGCTAGAGAACGAACGACAACTCTGTCAAGAGTGTACGAATAGGAAGAAGAATGCACACAAAAAAGTGATTTACAAATAAGCTAAGTACTGTAAACTTTAAATAGCTCTCCTAGCCATTTAAAGTTTAAAAATGTAAAGTTGTAAAAATGTCACTTAAGCCAAAAAGCCTTTCACCCCTTGATATAGATTTATTCTTAACACACACTATTGAAACTTCAAACTTAGGGTCTTGAGATGATGGTAGCATTCACAGTGACCACTGGGCTTTGGCAGCAATTTTTTTATTATTTTTTTATTGCTCTTGTAGGCAGACGGGCGTACGGCCCACCTGATGGTGAGTGGTTACCGTCGCCCATGGACTTCAGCAATGCCAGGGGCAGACCGCTGCCTACCGCTTAATACTCCCCACAAGCCTCATTTGAAGAAGGACATGTGATAGAGCTTGGGAAACACTGTGGAGGGGAACTCATTCCATAGCCGGGTGGTACGTACTTAGCACCAGATGTGCAATGACATTATTTATAAATCTATGCAATAAATAAAAAAACTAAACAAGCGGTCTCAACATCACCTCAGGGACTCATCTGCCTACTTACTACAACTGTAAGTTTATAAATTACTTTTGTGCCTTATTCATTTTTTCAACAATGTCCAAAAATTTTATATCTACTAACTAATATGTAGTAAGTATCGAATGAAAATCAACATGAATTCAAGCAAACAAAATCTGAACCGTAAACTGAACACTATAAACATAAGTTGGGCCTTCAGTTAATAGTAATGAATAATATATAAAAAATGTATTTATAAATTGAACTACAAAAATTTTTATAGTTACATACCTAAATTTGCAACCTTTATAATTCTCATAAATTTATCTGACATATTTAAGTCTTCTGCCTTTTTTCTAGAACAGTGATATTTTATATATGGAAAACAACCAGTTCTTAATATTTGATAGTTGGAATTACCAACCTTCCAATTAAAATTTGACATTCCAAACTGATCATCTTTCACATAACTGTACTGAAAAGAATGAATATTATTATACTGTAATAGATGTCTAAATAGTGTTATATAACTTAATATTTATTTATTGCTGTTAAATTTTGAAATTTCAAATCGCACATGGTTTGCAGGATATCACCTTTACAAAATAAGAAGTCCAAGGTGGTTCGTTACACTGAGTTAAATAGGCTGTTAGAACCTCGGATGATGTGGGTTTATTTGAAAATCTTGCAATCAGAGTAGCCATACATTTCCATTCCTGGCGTATATGAGGAGATACCACAAACATGATTTAGAAGAAATAATTTCTAGCTGAAATTACTTTAAAGTTAGAAATGTTTGTTTTATTTTCAAACCAATATGTAATGAATTAGTGTAATGTACGACAAATTAAACTTTGAAACGTGGTCTTTATATTTAGCTACGATTTAGGGTTTGTATGTAGTTCAGTTACCACCTAGCGAACTTGGTTATAAATTAATATTGATACATATGTACACAAAAATATTAAATGAAATTAATTGAAAATTGAAATTGGACTGATTACATACGGTAGGTACCATAGATTATACACTTAATATTGTAGGTACCGTAAAATGGGGCGATTAGGGACAAATTCCAACTTTATGAGCAATTTTAAGGTAGTTGTTGATGTATATAATGCTATATCAGGATCAAAATGATTGAGTCTTGGGGGCATCTTTGTTGTCTAATTTAAAATTATGCAACTAGCATTCCAGTTTAAGCAAAAAATGCAAAAAGAGGTCTAATCCCTATTTACCCGAAAATTGCGGTTAATTGGGACGAAATGAGAAATTTGCTAGGGTTGGCACTACTTTTATTTTTATATATAGTTTTAATTTATTTATTTATTTAGTTGCACCAACAAAGTGATCATCAATAAAAAAAATGAAAACTGACAAAAGTACATGGCAGACATCACCTCAATTATAGGTGCAATCGACAGTACATTAACAACAATATATATATTTATTTATTTATTTATTTATACATATATAGTGGGCTTTCTTAGAAACGGTTTATATTTCTCCGTTCTTGGTAAGTACTTAGGGGCTGATATTTCTATCTGGGTTAAGAGATTAGGTGTGTCGGTTATTCCATGGATTAATCAGATGAATACCCCCACTCTGAACAAATATTAAATATTTTATTAAGTATTACTTAGACATTTTTGTCCACCTTGAGATTTCATTGATCTTGTTACATGTCTCTGCAAAATCGACTTACTTATATTAAATTGCTTATCTATTTCAACTAAAGACTTATTCCCAATTTCGCTTCGAATAAACCAGATTTTTACCAACAAATTTAAAAAATATTTTATAACTACATAGACAACCCTACAAACCTGTACCTATTTATACTTAGGTCGTTTCCATTTCACGTATTCTCATCCCAATTGACCCCTTTTTCGTTGTTATTTATACCTAAGACGTCCCCAATATCCCCAAAAACAACAGATTTTTACATGTATTTTTATTTAATCAAATACATTAAAATCAATAACAACAGAGACTTACCTTTAATATATATGCTGGTTCAAACACTAAATAACGTTTATAAATCATAGCCGTCTTCTATTATTATCAAATAAATAAAAGAAAGCAAAGTTTCTAGAACTAAAATAATTACCACCACAGGAAGTTAATTTGAAACGCGATTATTTATAAGTTAGCAGCTATTATCATGCATATTCAGATTTGTTTTGTGAAATTTCAACATTCTACTATTAAACTACAAAAAACGGAAGATTTTGCAACGAATATAAAACCTAAATTGAGCGTCGAAAGATTTTCCCGGTTTTTTCCCGATTCGCCTCTCAATCCCTAATCGCCCCATTTTACCGGTACCTATGTACTACATACATATGTCAATAATTTCAATTTGACATTTTTGATCGGTGACAGTAGTGCTATTTTTCCAACAGAAAAGGCATAAATATCATACCATAGTACAGCCTAACCTTTTATATATATTTTTTATAAAAAATGATAATAGGTACTGTAATTAAATGAAATGAAAATTAAATGAGATGATACGGGATGAAATATAATCTTAGTAAATTGGCGGTTATTTACTGAGACTTTTCAGTGGACTGGAAGATCCTGAGAAGCTACGTCCAGCGTTTTGTTTCATTTCCCCACATTTTTTTACAAATACTTCAGTTAATAAATCACCGTTATTACACATTCAAACCTGAAGAAACACTAGTCCTCAAATATATTAAGTGTATAATCTATGCACTATAGTAGAATTATTTTGTCCGTGCAGTTTGGGTCATAAAACCTAGCCCGTCTAGGCCGGTGGGCATGTTGCGCGGGCGCAACGCCATTATCGATAAAAACAAATGAGTCATCGAAGGCATGTACACGGCGGCGGGGTGGTATACGAAGGGTGGTGAGACATTTCATCATTTGGACGGGAGCGGGGTGGTTTACCAGGGGGGTTAGACATTGTTATGTTATGAGTAATTTGTTGTACCTACCTGCAAATTATAGTACATATGTCGAAGAGAAATGTGATTTTGTGCATTTGCTCTCTAAATTTCTTTAGTGACAAAATGGCTACTCCTTTGTTTTGTACCAAAATGTCAGAATTTATTAAAATATTTTGCTTGTTGGCAAAAAATACCAGCATAAGCACGTGTTATTATCAACAATGTGTTAAATTTTTTCACTGAAATGAGAATAGATCCCGAAAAGTTACAAAGTGTTAATTTCTGCCGTTATCGTTAACTTGCTGCGGCGATATGTGGTGTAAGTTTTCGATAAATGATTGTTTCTTTAATTTTTATCACTAACCCACAAAATGACAAAACTAAATACACTATCGATAACGCTTATCGACAACAATAATGCGCATCACTATGCCCATCCATAAGGCTCGTGAGTGGAAGAGAGAGCAAAATACTCGCTTCACCGCTCCGATTTTTTATGACCCAAACTGCACGGACAAAATAATTCTACTATAGTCAAATTAGAAAAATTCACACAACTCGCTCCTCGCGTTCCCAGAGTCCTGTCATCTATCAACACAAGTCTAGATAATAATGATATCTATTATCCACGATGTCCACCGGAAAAGCAAAAGAAAACAAGTCCATACAATACAAATATTTCGGAGCAAAAAGCGTGTCTGTTGTACGAAATGTGAAATAGAACGAAATAAATTCATAGTATTGCATAAAATTGAATGAAATTAAATGAGTACATAAGTATAAGACAACATCTAGGATGTCATCTAACAATAGGTGTTAGATGACATGAAGTGCAATAATCTCTCAGTTCAACAAACGCTTTTTTTTTTTTCCTACCTTAGCTGAGAGCCTTGAGAGGCTATTTCAGCGTAACCCTAACTTTGTAGGTGAGCTCACGGGGCTCAAACCTGATGACGTTGCTAACACGAACCCTAGCAAGAGCCGTGCTTCGCAGAATCTACCACCGGATCGGAAACGCGACCCACTGAGAAGATCCGGCGAGAAACTCAGTGGGCTGTGTCTGAGAGTTAATTTACTCGTCGAGCCCTTCGTCGCAAGCGACGGGTTCGACGAGAACGGTGACCGGTGCTTGAAGTACCTAAAAGCACCGTTAGTGGATCGGGAGGATCCGAGATGACGTGTTTTGGGCGACGTCGACTGCTTTCCATTCTGTCCGCAGGATCGGGAATGAGTCAACAAACGCAATTTACTGAGTTCTATAACTTATAGGAGACTACTAGACCAGAACAATGGGCATATTAACCCCTTTATCATGAGCGCCGCTAATTATAAATATCTGACCCAGGCGACGGGGCAGCGCAAAGCCGTCGTCGTCCGTTACTCCCGTTAGGCCTTTCAAGCACCGATCAGCGTCCTTATCGAACTCGTCAATTACTGATAATTACGACGGAGAGTGCGACGCAAATATTTTTATTAAACTAAACATACATTAGCCATTGTGAAGGTGGTTCGAGTAAAAAAAAAACTTAAATTACCTTAATTCATTTACTTCTATTTTAATAATATTTTATTTAAACAACGTTTAACTTAGTCTTATAACCTAGAGCCAATGATGTTATAGTAAAAAGACTTAACTTTTTACTATACCATTATTGCCTAGAGCTGTATTTTTTCTTCGCACAAATATAAAATTGTCTGTATTAAGGCACGATTGAATAGTTATAATTAACTAACTTATTAAGCTTTAAAATCACCATATATCAAAACTACATGCGCAATAATTAAGTTAACATAAATAGGTACATTTAGAAATATAATTATGTTTACTGTTTAATTTAAACAATCTGAAATCAGTGTAACATTACATTAATTTATTGTATGTAAGTTTATAAATATGACATTAGGTATGTAAAAAAATCCAGTTTTTGTAAAACCTACAATTATATATTTTTTGTTTAAAACAAAAACACGTATTATTTATAGTAACACTTTTATGATGAAATCTTTTTTAGTTACTTTTTAAGAACGTCGAATGTTCGATAAACTTTTCTATTCATACCTACCTAATTGTTTCTGGTTAAAGCCTCGAATAGCGAAATTATATTGTATAGAACATTAAAATTACGTAACTTATTTAAATACGTTTTCATCATTAATATTAAAAATACATCGATAGACCTCGATAAGACCTTGGCTACAGTGCCGATAAAATTTTCTTTTAGAATGATTCTCAGCATAACGAAACTACGAAGCTTCGAAGGGTTCTTAAAACTTGAAATATTTTAATTTCAATTGAAAGTTTTACCTGCATTCACCCGAAAAGTTAATCCAATTACTAACAAAAATAATCAAGTGTACCCAGGATTTAGTGAGCGTTTTAACTCATTCAGTATGAGAGTATTTTAATTAAGTTATATCATTAGTGGCACAATAGCAGCAAAGCGTGGTCATCTTTTATTATATCAATAATATAGCTATGTTTTACTGTATTTCACTTTATGGAAACCATATTGGTGAATGTTGATAAATTAATTAATTTTGTGTGCAAAGTACACAGTATATTTCAGTGTGCAGTCACAAAAATAAAAATGAAAGGTAGTTGTTATCTTGGCAGTAAAATTTACATGCATACGTTTATTGTTCACTGAAGTGTTTTGTCTACAATTAGTAAATTTAAAAAGATATTTTGCGTTACTTTTGTAAATAAAAGATCATTGCAAAAGTTTTCTAGACATAAAAGGTCATCATTTCATGATTTATGAAATTAATAGATAAATTTTTCTGCGAAAGTATTTATTATTATTTAGATATATACTAAACTAACATAAAGCTAAACTATTGAGCAAGTTGAACACAATTATCTCATTTAGTGTGCCTGAAAAGTAATTTAACCCAATGAAAAGAGCCATGCATTTCTTATAAAGACACACCCAGTTATGTGATTTTCAGAGCCCAGAGAGATCAAGTCATTGCCTCAATTGTTTAGTATAACGGCTACCCACCTTTCAAAGTGGAACGCATTACTGCTTCGCGACATAATAGGTTGGGGAAAAAGTTTCTTCGCATTTTAAAAAAAAAATTAAAATTTTTTTAAATATGGTTTATTTACGTTTAACTAAAGTATGTAGATACCATTTTGTTCGATAACTTTTTGCCATCTTATAGGTAGAGACATGATCCCATTGCTATAGAAATTTTGGGGCTTCCCAAATACCGACCTTTTTTGTGTACCCAGTTTTTTTTTCAAATGCACTAAAACTGTTTTGTGGTCAGTTACCAGTTCTTCAGCTACGTCGTAACTACTGATATGCCGATCTTGCTCCACTTTTTCAAAAATGGCATCCATTTTATATCCCTCCGCAAACGGGCGACGTGCATCTTTGACTTTTTTTTTTTATTACTTATATGGGTGGACGAGCTCACAGCCCACCTGGTGTTAAGTGCTTACTGGAGCCCATAGGCATCTACAACGTAAATTCGCCACCCACCTTGAGATAAGTTCTAAGGTCTCAGTATAGTTACAACGGCTGCCCCACCCTTCAAACCGAAACGCATTACTGCTTCACGGCAGAAATAGACGGGGTGGTGGTACCTACCTACCCGTGCAGACTCAAAAAGGGTCCTACCATCAGTGATTACGCAAATTATAATTTTGCGGGTTTGATTTTGACATCAACATTTCCGGATTGAAAACGTTAAAACCTAATTTGTGCTACTCTCGCAGACACTGCACTAGGACACACTAGGTCCATAAACATCGCAATTTTTTTTCGCGGCTTGTGTTGCATTTTTACCTTTTTTGTAGTAAAATTTTAAAATGTATCGAATTTCTTCATTAGACTCACTCAGCTTGACAGTACGAAAATTTCCTAATTTGAATTTGGAATTATCTTCTTTAAAATTTAAACTTTTAATGATACCAAAACCAGCCAGATACATATAGTATAGCCAAAGAGACTTTATTACAAGTTCATACATACTATAATGCGAAAAGACTTTTTCCCCCAACCTATTATATTGGTCGGACAGTGGTGCTAAGCATGTAGATTTACAATAAGCGCTACCAACAGTAATTGCGAAAATTTGCGAGTTTCTTTTTATTAAACGGTGTTATTCCTTCATCGTGGATCTCGATCGACCCGTCGGAGAGTTAAGTAGTTAAGAAGTATACCGGGCCTATTATACTTGACTAAAAAATACCATTATGTAAATTTAAACACCTAACATAATCACAATGAAAATAATAATGTATGTATAGGTATGTCGTTATTATCTTTAACTTTTAACGGGACATATCCTGTGGTGTAATAAATAATATTTTAGATTCGTTTCTTTCATTACCTTTTTAAGCTGATGGGCATACAGCTCATTTCATGGTAAGTAGTCACCGTCACTCATGGACATCATCAATGTAAGGGGTTACGTCTCTGCCCATATGATTGATTGATTTTTGTTTTTTTTTTTTAAGATATAGGTTTTATACGTGAATTCTAAAAAAAACATAGATAATTATCGTTACACGATTATATTAAAATTTCCTCACTACAACCACATAATAATTTCAAATATTACAAAATTGTCATTAAAATGTATACATAAAATTAAACTTACAATATCCGCTTGAGGAAATTTCAGGTATTATTTTGAACATTCCAACTAAAGATGTTCCTTCCAACGTAGAGCCGCCTATTCGTATTCCATTTCGAATGCAATACAAGGGCGAACGTGATAAAACAATAACAATATTACTTCTCATGTGACCACACAGCAAATCCAATCATAAATTTTTTGTTTAAAAGATTTTAAAGAATAGAAATTGTGGGTTGAATTTTTTTCCCAAAACCAAAATTTTGTTTTTTAATAAATGACTAGATAATAAGACAATTCAAATACTCTCATAGGATACGATTAATTTAAATAAAAAAAATGTATGTACCTAATTCTTTGCTAAATACAATTTTGTTGCAGACTTATTATATACATTAATGCTATAAACTTTAAATTAATATGTAAATTGTGATTATCATTGTATCTACATCTATAATAAAAAATATATATTTAAATATTTAACAATCACTAATAATCCAAATGTTTATAAGTGAATACAACAATTGGGTTCTCGGTTTTAAGAAAAACAGTTTCAAGTCACGGGCTCACGTAAGTGCATTAACAGGTCAAAGTGTTAATAAATTTGCGATCAAAATAAATTCGATAGAATTTATTCAACGTATCTTCTTATAACTTCAGCCGCTTCCAACTCTCCCATATCTTCTAGGATGAATGCTAACGATTTCGATGATATTTCATTGTATTCCTGTAATGAGATACGTTTAATCACTACATAGTATAAAACAAAGTCGCTTTCTCTGTCCCTATATCCTTATGTATGCTTAAATCTTTAAAACTACGCAACGGATTTTGATGCGGTTTTTTTAATAGATAGAGTGATTGAAGAGGAAGGTTTATATGTATAATAACAACCATTAATTAGTGGAGAAGTCAATAATAAATTACAGTTTCCGAAGCGAAGCGAGGGCGGGTCGCTAGTTGTAAATAATCGGCCGTGTATTTTCTTAGAATGAGGCCACTCTATTTCTTCCTTTCGAGTGTTGTAAAAAACAACCACTATAGAGCAGGTGGGTTACGAGATGGCCGGCGCGGGCGTGAAGCTCCCGCTCAGCCCCCGTAGGGACTAGAAGGTGGCGGGTGCGGGGGCGCCCGGTACTCGACTGTCGGTCCGGTGGTGGGGCGGTGCAAGGTGGCTCCTGTGCGCCGCCCACGGTGTATCTCCCGAAATGACGTCCTACGGGATTTTCCCGGAGATGAAATCCCGTCTTATCATCAGGACGGGTACCGGCGAAGGCGGACTTTCGGCGCGCACTGCGGTACCGTAGGTCTGGTGTAGCCGGTGTGGTGGAGCTCGATGGGGTTTAGTCGGTAGTCGTTCTGCGGGGCAAGTGCTTCGCGCGCCTTTTTCAAGGCGTAGTCTCTTGCGAGGAATTCGGGGAGGTGGAGGACCTTGGCCCTACTCGTCCCTCTCTTCCTCTCAGGAGGCGCCGGAGTCCGACATAACCCGGTTCGTTACCCCCCGGACCGGGTATCCGTAAATGGATTCCCCAGGTGGGTTACGAGATCGTTTACCCTACACAATATATACATACTTTTTTTAAACCAACATTAAATATGTAAGGCGCCATTTGTTTTACATATATAGAGATTCCGACTTCGAACTGTCAAGCTATTTGGCAGCTGTGATTTTTTTTAAAATAAGAGACCTAGATCACCATTACCATATAGTCGCTTACGATACGTTTGCCTACGACGAAAATATAAAGTACATATTTTCTTCTTCCTCTTAGTCGCATACTTCATCGCTGAAGGTCGTGTCCCTGAAAGACCTTCGCGGCTCTTTATACCGTCAGCTTCCATTTCGTTCGGTTTTCGGCTTCTCTCAGGGCGGTCGTAACAGAAATTTCGGTGAGCGCGTTACCTGATCTGACCAACGGTTTAGCGGCCGGCCGGGTGGTCTTTTCCCTTCTACCTGGTGTACTGGTGATAGGACCTCTTGTGAGTCCGCACGGGTAGATACCACCACTCCGCCTATTTCTGCCGTGAAGCAGTAATGAGTTTCGGTTTGAAGGGTGGGGCAACCGTTGTAACTATACTGAGACCTTAGAACTTATATCTCAAGGTGGGTGTCGCAATTACGTTGTAGATGTCTATGGGCTCCAGTAACCACTTAACACCAAGTGGGCTGTGAAATCGTCCACCCATCTAAGCAATAAAAAATAAAAATACCTTGTCCTAAGATCTCAATAGTGTTGTAATACAGCTGCTTATGAATGACTTGTGGAGAGGGTAGTGCGAAGTTAGTACCTTGAGATGCAGCAGCAGCGTGTGCGTGGGGCTGGGCTGCGCGCAGTACAGGGAGAGCAGCGAGTCGAGCCGCAGCCTGCCCGCTAGCTCCTGCCAGCTGCCCGACCGGTCCAGTAGCGAGCTCACCTCGCCCAAGTACTGGCCCATGCCGTCTAGTGCCGTGCTGCCACTTGTCTCCTCCTGAACAAATTTATTTATTTATTTATTTACTAGCAGAGCCGGCAGACTTCGTAGTGCCTCAATCGATAAACAAAAGACCTAAACTTTTGTATAAAATAAAATTAAAACAAACAAAAGGAATCCGTCCGATGGGGAACACATCGAAGGAAAAACAAAATTGTTATTTTTATTTAATTCCGAGCATTTTAATATTTAGCTATCTTTTAAACCTTCTCTGAACTTCCACAAATAATTCAAGACCAAAATTAGCCAAATCGGTCCAGACGTTCTCGAGTTTTAGCGAGACTAACGAACAGCAATTCATTTTATATATATAAGATTTAGACACACCAACAGCAATACACACAAAACATTTAAGGTTAAAATTAACATGTATAAAATTAAGTACTGATACAGTAGGCGCGCGAGTTCATGTTCATCCTGAGGAATGCGGTAGTGCTGTGACCTAGTTAATTATGGTAATGTCGATAATAACTACCGATTTAGTCAACAGCTGTCAATTTGGTTTAATGTAACTAGGTCATTTTGAAAATTATAAAATAAATGTGATAAGTAATTCCTTATTTATTTCTAATAGAGAAAAATATTCTTTTAATTCCACATCAATTACTATCAGATGAAAAGACAGCCGACAGATCAGAGTCCAAATCAGTGTAGGTTTTTTTCTACCTGAACCTGTTAGAAGCGAAGTAGTCATGGTTTATTCACCATGAACTAACACAATAGCGTTAGCGTAAATTTTCGGTATCGATAAGCGCGCGTCACAACTGTCAAAGACAACACTAGACATCAGACAACAGTGGGGAGGCGGGCGGAGCTGCCCCCCGCGCGTCGTCACTGGCCCCGATGGACATGAACTCGCGCGCATACTGTATGTAAGCCAGTTACAGGCATGTACAGCAATCTCTTATAACACGCTATGACGTGTTACAGCAATTTTACAAACAGCGGAAAAATAGGTTAAATTGAAATGTTAGCAGTACGACATAAAAAAAACTTATTGAAAAGAACATGAAAACAAGAGTTAATTACTTAACATTCTCTCATCAATTATAAACAAAGGAACTTGGATACTCAAGAAAATCGTTCAAAAAGAGGAAAAACTACTCCCGAGCGTAGTTTTACTAAATTAATGAGAGAAAATATATTTAAATAGAAGATGATGATGACATTGGAGGCGTGGCCTAAGTGACGTCAACGATGGTGTGCTGTCCGGAAGGCGCGTGGCGTGATGTTGGGGCGCGGTGGCACAAGGCATCGCTCTCTTTTTGCTCGCGGCAGTCGTGACGGATGGATGTTCACATCGTTGCACAATTATTGTATTTTATTATTGTCAAAGTACATTGTTGGTTACAATAAAAGTGATTTCTACCTAGGCTATTTCGTTGATGTTTTTGTAGTAAAATTATGCTTATAAAAATATATTTTTCAATCGATGAATTAAAAATAGGTCTTAATTTAATCACTTACGCCTTCATCAGCTGAATCGTAATCGTCCTCGGGTTCAGACTTGATCTCGTCATCAGGTTCAGACTTGATTTCGTCATCGGGTTCAGATTTCACACTATTATTCTCGAAGCCGTCTTCGAAGGCGATAGCTTCCAAGAGAAGTGCTCTTAGTTCAGGTTTATCGGCAGACATTTTCCAGGCAGATTCTTTCTGAGCGCCGTGAAAGTTAGGATCGGCCTGTGAATAAAAAAAACAGGTTTTGTATTCGCGAATGCCCACAAGTGAAATTAGAGACAGGAGGTCAAGTTGGACAATGCCCATTTTCTGTGGGCGTTTGGGCCCCTAAAAAAAGTTGTCGGATTATGATGGTTTTAACTTAATTTGATAGACAAAGAAATATCGTTTCATATTAAGAAAACGATTTTTATATTCTCACCCAGGTTTAAGGGAAATCGGTTTTTTTTCTGCAGCTAAAATGAAGGTTATGTACCTATAGGTACCTGTTTTCTTCGAAATCAATAATCGCTCTCATAATTTAATCTCATAGTTACAATGTTAAATAAGTTAATTGTGCTTAATGTTGCTAGAAATAAGCCCTATACATTTTAATATTATATCCTCATAATAATAATAAAATGACGGTGGTTTCTGAGAATGGACTTCACCGACCCTTCTTTCGGTAGAAAGTAAATGTCTTTGTACCTACACTATTAATATTATAAAACTAGATAAAGGTTTGAGAAGCAGCCATATACAACAGTCTATAGCATGTGAGATCACCACTTTGCTTTCAAGGGGTTGATTACATTAACGATAGTTGTGTCTGAAACGGAGCACTAATTATGTGACACTTTATATAGATATATATACTTACAATTGTTATGTGTATGAAAGTTGTAAGTCATTCTGACAATATTATAAATAGCTGTACCCGGCCGCTTCGCTGGGCATTTAAAATTAACATTATTAGATCTCACCTTCACAAAGATTCTCATCATTAACGCCCCCGAAACTGGTGTAGGGAGTCCAACACTCATATAAATACTAGCCTATCCATTAAGTACATGTATTTTCTACATGGATACCAAGATTCAAGTCAATCGGATGCACGGTTCAGTAATTATAACGGAACATCCGCAAAAACCACTGTAGATTTATATATTAGTATAAATAAAGTAATACACCAATCAATTGAAAAAAACATTTACTCTTCGAGGTTACGATTAGGGATGGGTAAGTGGACAAAGGGCACACCTCCCCTAAGAATTAGTGCCACTCCACCATACCCATCTGTTCTGTCTTCTCTAAGACAGACATGTCCTGGAATTCTAAAATTGAATCCAGGACGAAGCCAAGTCTCTTGAAGAGAGACTGCAAATGGTTTGTAACTATTCAATAAAAAAATTAAGTCACTTTTTTTACTATTAATACTCCGGCAATTCCATTGAATCACCAGAGACTGGTTTCGTGGATGGTCCTGACTGTCCATTAGTTAAAAAAGTTTTTGAAGAAACGGCATCGTTGGACGGTATTTTAATTATGTTCGATTGTGAAAGGTACTGAATTATAGAAATGATGAGATCCTTTGTTATTATTTCTGACAAATCATTGTAATTTTTGAGACAACCTGTAGAAAAGGAAGGAATGTTGCTGTAATCTTGGATAAGCTCTGCATGCGCTTTTTGATCATATCCCTTACTAGAATTTCTGGGACGAGCTTTGGGTTTCAAGAATACTGTTTTCTTATATGATTGAGTCGGACTCTTAAAAGGGCTTGTTAAATTATAGGGGCTTGAATAAGTCATAGTTGGACCCGAAGGGGCTGATGAAGCAGAAGCAACAATGTCAGCATAAGATTTTGAAACTGGTGGATAGACTTTACTTGCTTCTGAATAGGATATAGAGTTTCTAGCCATTGTTTCTTTTATAGCTTTCTGCCTAGCATACTCCGGGCATTTTTTGTCTGTTGCGAAATGGGAACCAGAACATAAAATACACACAGCATCATCTCTTTCCGTCTCGCAACTTATACCTGAATGATTGTCACCACATTTGTAACACCTTGGAGTGCCTCTGCATTGCATTTTGGTGTGACCAAAACGGCAGCAATTAAAGCATTGCAGCGTGGGGTAAATATAAAGCTCTACAGGTAGGGAGTTAAAACACATAAAGACCCTGGGAGGTAACACCTTCCCATCAAAGGTCAAAACTACGGTCTCCGTTGGAACAAACTTGGGTGTCTCGCCGTCATAAACCTTTCTGTTTAGTCTCCTAACTTTCAGAATGCTTCCACAGTTCTGCGGAAGCTCTATATTTTCTATAACATCTTTCTCGTCCCAGTCACATGGAACACCTCTCACTATTCCCATGCGGGTGATAGTGAAGGCCGGAATAAAAGCTTTATATTTATTATCATCAAGAGATTTGTGATTTAGAAATGAGTTAGCCTCCTGAAATGTTTTAAATTGAAATGACAACCTATTCCTTCCAATTTTTTTTATGCTTCCCTCTACAATGCTTTTTATTGAATTTTTTTTTAGAAAGAATCCAAATTGTACTGGATGTATAGATCCAGTTTGATTAGGTTGTAAAATTTTTTGAATATGTACATCATAAGGCGCAGGGTCTGACGCCTGGTAAAGCAGCCTAGCAGTGCGAGGGTTACTCGTAATGTTTTTAGAGTTAGCAACCTCATTATGATGGATTTCAGTGATTTTATCATCTGACTCAAGTACTTTAGGTATAACATTATCCTTTATATCATTAGGGGAAAGTTGGCAATCTGGTAGATCTGTATGTTTGTGATTCCTTCTCTTTTTTTGGTTTCTAGTTGATATTCTCTTTCTTTTAACGGATTTAATGTTTTCCGAACAGTCTGTATCTATAATGGAACCTTCCGTTTCCATTCCCGAAGCATCTATTGTAACTACATGAGACACCTGGAGGGATGTCCCTCCAGGGTCTTCGGGCTCCAACATGGAGGCCAAGAAAAAAATACTATTTACATATAATACAATAAGATGACTTACCAGGCGAAGAAAACAAACTAAAACTATAAATAATCAATACTACTAATATATATACACTTTACAACTTAACTGATCCTGTAATATTAAATTAATTTAATTTTCAAAAGTTTAGCCAAAAAAAAGACGCCCGCTTAATTCAACACTTCCCGCGCTTTTTTTCGTACGGTATCTTAGAATGTAAATATATTGGCGTTTTTGTACGTCAGTAACGTCATGGAAATAACAAATCACAATTACAACACTTTTTTTTGTTTGATTCGTCGCCAAGCAAACGGAACACTGCCTATGCAGCCAAGTCTTTTAAAAGACCTTAATAAAATAACCTTAATATAATAAAATAAACCTTTATACCCTTAATTAACCCTTAAACCCTTAATAAAATAAACCTTACTATAGTAAGCTGAAATAAGATAACCTCCCAGAAAATTGTAGAATTTACCTCTTAATTTAAAGGACTTTAACTAAAACTTTGTTTTTAGATATGCCTTTCTGAGGCATACCTGATTGTGTACCATTTTTCAACACTAATGCACTTTCATAGTTCTGTTTAAGTCAACAAGCAAATACTACATAACCCAAAAGATGAAATTAGCAAAATAAAAACAATAAAACGTAATAGGTGTGCAACACCAATATTTTTTTTCTCCTACCTACGCCGAAAGTTTGGTTTTCCTCCCGCTGTACAGGGAAGAAAGTGTAACTTTTCCTCCCTGGGTACAAGTGCGCATGCGCGTTAGTGTCTACGTCTGCTCTCACGCAACACTAAACAAAAGGCAATAAAATTTAATAGTGAAGTATTAAACAAAGATGAGTTTATCAGACAGTTCTTATTCAATTAGTAGTAGTTTATTTAAAAATTAAAAAACAGTTAAATTGTTTTGTTATGAGTATGGGGGGCTCCGCCCCCCCCCCCTACCCCCTTCCAGGGCTTCACCCCTGGACCCCGGCTGGGTACTCCACGAACTTTCGGCCTGCTAGGAGAAAATAAAGTATGTGCACAGCGGGAAAAAAGTAGGACATCTCATGTAAAACAAACACACGGGAGGAAATGTCCTACTTTTCTCCCTTGGTGCACAATGTACTATTGTTATGCTTACGAAATTTTAAATTAAAAACTATAAATTAGCATTAATGCTTGGGGACTAAGATTAGTCTTCATAAGAATACAATTTAACTAGTTCTATACTATATGCAGATAGAATTAATTCATTTGATGCTGATGCTAAATACTTATCAACTAAATCATTCAACTTATGATGTACATAGTTTCATTTTATTTACAGAACTATAACGTGTTCGTTCGTGGGTTCTCGCCGGATTTTCTCAGTAGGTCGTTATTCTATTCCGGTGATAGGTGCAGAGCACTTCTCTTGCTGGGACTAGTGTTAGAAAAATACATCATTAACTGGTGGTGGGATCTCTTGTGAGTCCGCACGGGTAGATACCACCACCCTGCCTATTTCTGCCGTGAAGCAGTAATGCGTTTCGGTTTGAAGGGCTGGGCAGCCGTTGTAACTATACTTCTTGAGACCTTAGAACTTATATCTCAAGGTGGGTGGCGCATTTACGCTGTAGATGTCTATGGGTTCCAGTAACCACTTAACATCAGGTGGGCTGTGAGCTTGTCCACCCATCTAAGCAATAAATAAAAAAAACATCAGGCTATGCCCTGAACTTACCTACCTTTCCACGTACGTTTGAACTTTGTATAGAACCTATGGTATCACCAAAGATTTACGATACATCATCCCTGAAAGAGGGCTTAAAGAGAATAATTTACGGTAAGCAGTGGCTGTTGAAATAGCCAATGCTCAGCGATGATCACCTTACATTAACCGAACCGCATGAATAACTAAAAGTAATTAAAAATATGTACTGAGTAAATAAAAGAGCAAGCGAGACAAAGTTAATTATTAAGATCCATTTGGTTGGCGTTAGGCTAAATGACTGTTTTGTATGAATGCGCAATTTGTCAGTGTTTTGTTTGGTACTTAGCGAATAAGCTCAGTTACACACTCAAACACTAGATAGTAAATTTAAACGCACAGATTGAATCTACGACACAAAAGAAACCAATCTGCGAGCGTATTGAATTACTATTTTTAAAAAGAATCGCTGCTACTGAAATCCTTAAAAATTAAAACTGACTAACCTCAGAGTCATACTGTTTTGTCCACCGGAGAAGTAATGAACCCATATTTGGTCCGGAGCAAGCTATAAATGTACCTAAGTAGTGAGAATTATGAAACCGATTTTTTGCTTTTTTGCTATACCGGATCGAACAGCTCATCCATGGTTTTGTTCATTTACGTCAAGACATATTATTTAAGACGAAATCACCCGCACAATTTAACCCACAGACACAGCCCACTGAGTTTCTCGCCGGATCTTCTCAGTGGGTCGCGTTTCCGATCTGGTGGTAGATTCTGACAAGTACGACTCTTGCTAGGGTTCATGTTAGCAACAACGTCAGGTTTGAGCCTCGTCAGCTCACCTACTCGCCCTACTCGCCCGGTGATGCTGATATGGTCTCTCAAAACCATCAGCTTAGGTAGAAAAAAAACGCCGCACAAATTGCCAAATCTGATGAACCGGGAGACGTTAGCTTTATCAGAACGGGTAGGATAGCTTGAGGAGTAATTTTTGGACGTCGCTAACAAACCTATACCAACTGCTTTAAGAATACATCTACACTTAGATCGTAACGTGCTGAGAAGATCAATTTGAGCAGCAATCAGCGTGGATCAGGTGAATCCATCAGTACGTATCAAGGGCTCCAACAAAGGCTGATTGTTGAGTGAGCCGAGTCAGGGTCAGGGATTGACTTCATATGTGGATAGTGTCGAGATCTAATTCATGGTGAAGATCTACAATCTACATACGTCACCTACTAGTGGGTTCCGAATGCTGCCCTATAGAAATGGGATTGCAAAGCTTGGAGGGTCTCTACATGAGTGGGGATTGCTTGAACGAACACTGCTCTCGATTATTGCTGCTGCTGATTATTTCTTAGAGAATCTGATTAGAGAACTTTAGTATGGTAGTTGTAACAGAAGTCATAGATAGCTCGAAATAAAATTAAAAATATATCTGCACCTTTTTTTTGTTGCCATGATTTTTTCTCGTATGGTTTTTTAAATTTTATGGTCGACTAAAAGTAATGTTCGTTAGGAGATCTAACTTATTTACAGCAGGACTAGCCTAATTATTAGGTTATGAATTTTATTTTTATTTTGATCTAAGCTTTATCTTATAATATGGATGATGGTTCATCGTCTTTTATTTCTGTTATTTAACTTAATTGTGTTACTTGTGTGTGTGTATGTGTAACCTACTTGCTGGCCCCGTTGAAAATAATTGAAAATACATTAAACAAATTTAATTTTAGGTATAAAGTCTTACTTTCCTTTAATAGCCTCAATTCATTTCAATCATTTCAGATCGTTATATTAATAACGGTCTGAAATGACTTTATTTAACTAATTCGAATTCATAATTATAAGCATTTCTATTAATTATTTTATATTTGTTATATTATTTCTGTTTTGTTTTGTTTTTTATTGCAGTAGATAATTTATTGTTAGTATTATCAGCCCACACACGTCCACTGCTAAACATCCTCCCCCCCAAGGTTCGTCTTATTGCTTGATTCTCTGAGCTGCCCGCGTCCATTGCATTCCCGGACCTTCAACAGGGCGTTGATCCACTTTAAGTTATTAAGCTCATACAAAAATGGAATTTCACGTTTTATTTGCAAATTTTAAACCTTACTTTTCCATTAAAGGTTTAATGACAACGTCAAAGGCTTTTTTTTTTTTTATTGCTTAGATGTGTGGACGAGCTCACAGCCCAGCTGATGTTAAGTGGTTACTGGAGCCCATAGACATCTACAACGTAAATGCGCCACACACCTTGAGATATAGTTCTAAGGTCTCAGTATAGTCACAACGGCTGCCCCACCCTTCAAACCGAAACGCATTACTGCTTCACGGCAGAAATAGGCGGGGCGGTGGTACCTACCCGTGCGGACTCACAAGAGGTCCTACCACCAGTAATTACGCAAATTATAATTTTGCGGGTTTAATTTTTATTACACGATGTTATTAGGCTATTTAAATATTGCAAGACAAATCGACCACGCAAATGAAATTATTAAGGCGACGGATATATTAACCCCAGCACAGGTAGGTATTCATTATTGAATGAAAGATATTGGATAATTGCCCGTAGCTGTGGCAGTCAGTACGGCCGGCAGTGCTTAGCTGCGTTCATATAGTACTCGGCAGAGATAACATCAGTAGCAAGAAGCGGCGCGCGCTCTCCGCATGTCCGTGCCGCAGTAAACAATTAGCTCTCAAATAAAACAGTAATGCATTCTGAGTGTGTGATTGTGACAAGTGATTATTTATTTATTTTTTTACATAACATTATTTAGATATGTAATGTGTTGCGACTCTTTAGAAGTATATTTATGCTTACATTACAAAAACTATTTACGAAATCATACAAAATAAATATGGCGCGAAATTAAATCATACTCAACAAGTGCAGTGAATTGTTCCAAAATGTCAAAAAAGAAAAATGTCAAGACTCCACAACAGATATGGGAAGGGGTGTCATCTGTTTCGGTGCATTTTGTTGAAAGCATTTTTTTTTCGCTTGGCATCTTTGTGGCAAAGCATCCATGGCAAGTCATTTTTGGGACATTATTATTTGTTACTGTGAGCTGTATCGGCTTAATACGGTTCCACATAGAAAAGAATCCAATGAACTTATGGGTCCCGCCAGATTCAGATTTTTATCACGATACAAACTGGTATATCAAAACATTCGGCACAGGCCTCAGACTTCAAAACATTATTTTCACCGCAAATGATATATTACACCCAGATGTACTCATAGAAATAAACGACATTACTGAGAGAATAAGTGCCCTAAATATTAAGTATGAAAATCAATCCATTTCTCTTACTGATTTGTGTTACAAAGTTCCTGTTGTGAATTTTTTTGGCTCAAACTTTAATACAGGGTCAATTAAAACTAGTGATAAAACAAATAATTCAGCTAATAGTGATTACAGTGACAGTGTTTTTGAAGACCCGACTTTATGGGTTGATAGTGAATTCTATTGCAGTTTCTTAGAAGAATTTGAACTAACCTGTCTCCAATATAATTTGTTAGACATATGGAAGAATGATCTAAATATAATAAGTAGTTTGAATAAACATGATATTATAGAAAAAGTTAATTCGATTAAGGTCAACCCTGTAAGCGGCCATCCATTTGATTATACCAAAATATTAGGAGGTTTAGAATACGATGACAAAGGTAAAATTATTTCTGCCAAGTCTGTATTACTCACATTTTATACAAAAGTAAATATGTCAGAAGTCAATTTAGATGACGTAGGTAACTTGGTAGGTACAGAAGATTGGGTAACTGTTCCACTGGCGTCTTGGGAAAAACAATTTTTGGAAGCTTTAACCAGCATCTCTCTTAATACTAAATCAGTCAAAATATTTTACGAAGCAGGTAGAAGTTTCGCTGACGTTAGTGGCGAAAGCATGTTTCACGATTTAGACAAACTCTTTTTGGGGATTCTACTAATGTTCGTTTACGTACAATTTGGTCTATCCCGTTTTAATTGGTTGGAAATTAGATTGACTCTCGGAAGCGTAGGTTTATTGTGTGTAGGATTAGCATACGTATCTGCCGTTAGTTGGTGTTCTATTGTTGGTATCCCATTTGGTCCGGTTCATTCTTCATTACCATTCCTTCTAATGGGTCTCGGTATAGACGATATGTTTGTAATGAAAGCCTGCTGGAAAAATCTATCGGAAAGTGAAGCAAAGAAAAGTCTCCCGGTAAAAATTGGTTTGATGCTAAAACATGCAGGCGTATCAATCGTGATAACTTCATTTACAGATATAGTTGCTCTATTGATTGGAGCCATAACAATTCTTCCATCACTAAAATCTTTTTGCCTATACGCAGCGACGGGCGTCTTTTTTATATTTTGTTTTTCCGTAACGTTTTATGTAGCAGTCTTTACTTTGGATGTAATAAGAATTGAAAATAATTGCAATGGTCTTATTTTCTGCTATCAGCATAAGAACCAAATACAGATATCCACGAAAAAGACTTGTCTGAGAAATATTTTTGAATTCGTATATAGGAATATTATTTTTACGATTCCGGGAAAAATTATTGTAATTTTGTTCACTATAGTAATAACAGGATTTAGTATACAAGCTGTTTTCAAGTTGGAACAAAGGTTTGACCCTAAATGGTTTATTCCTGACGACACCTATTACAAACAATATCTTGATACTCATGATCACTATTACCCCGAAAACGGGAACGACGCAATGGTGTTTCTCGGAAAACTCAATTACAGAAAAGAGTTTCCAAACCTGTGTAAAATGATGGAAAGCATTGGTAATAAATCGTATGTGAGCGAGGCTATGACATCGATTGAATATCTGCATAAATATGTTTTGATAAATTACAATACCGATCTAAAAAATACATCCTCAGTAACTGATTTTGAATTTTATCAGTATTTATCACGGTTTCTATTTAGCCCTGTGGGAGGGAAGTTTCAGGCCAACTTTAAATTTTCTGAACCATTATCATGCGGAGTAGCCGCCCCAAGAATTTTAGCCACTTCAATTCCATTCAAATTTACAAAATTCCATGGTCCTGAAGAATATATTCCCGCTATGCATGAGGTTAAGAACATTGTAAAAACAGCCAGCATAGCAGGTGACGTTTACCGCAGTGTGTGGTCAAGAGTATTCGGAAATTGGGTAACTGACGAGGTAATTGCAAACGAAGTTGAGAGAAACATTGAACTAGCTTTGATTTGTGTTATGGTTTGTACGATTATATTAATAACAAATCTTCAGATGTGTTTCTGGATTTTTATTTGTGTCTCGTTAACAATTTTGAACGTTTTAGGATGGATGCAGAGATGGGGAATGACAGTAGATATAGTTTGTTGTATTGGTCTTGAATTAGCCATTGGTCTGTGCGTAGATTACGCAGCGCATGTAGGCCATACATTTTTAACCATCCAGGACGGATCGCGACACGAAAGAGCTTACAAAACAGTAACGTCCATTGGCACAGCAGTGCTTTTAGGTGGTGGTTCCACTCTCCTCTCTCTGTCTTTACTTAGTATGTCAAAGGCTTACACGTTCCAATCATTTTTCAAAATCTTCCTTCTGGTTATATTATTCGGACTTTTTAACGGCTTAATATTTTTACCAGTGGTCTTGTCTCTAATAGGCCCTGGATCGTACAAAATAAAAGATCACACCGTCGACTGTCAATCTCATCAATATGAATTAAACGAAAAACAAACCGACGATGGTTTGCATACAAATTAATTTTTTTTAGTAATAGTAACAAAAGAAAAGGATATTTTTTTAACAGAAGGTACCTATTTAATATCGATTTATTACCTTATTTCCTTCCTTATTTTTAGTCCTACTATACATTTTCAGCGGTCACGGTTGACTGATTATGGGAATATTTTACTATAAATATGCAATTTGAAACGTAAATCTTTCTTTTAATTACGCTATAACTCGTGAAATTATAAAAAATACATAACATTAAACATAATATTATGTACTAAAAAATTATGAATACAAATTATTATTGGTTGTACCAACTCACTGATGTATTATTACTTTTCCCTTCGTGTATCACGCTTAAATTAGTTACTAACTAAACTGATTTTGATAAAGCTATTGTCGAAAACGTCATAAAAATATTTTAAGTCGCTACGATGCGGAGACTGATAATTTTTTCGTAACAAAATTCGATCTGTTTCGGTGGAGCGGATATTTAACATCATTTATACCGAAGTCGGTATGCATAATAGGCGCGAATAGATCAGCCTGAAACTCATCGAAGTTTAATAATTATAATTATTTGTATATACCAAATTAGACTTAGCGTAGCTAGGAGTTTGTAATCTGAATAAAAATGTAAAGACGATATGTAGTCTTACAGGTATTTATAAAGTTGATGTATTTATATCTACATTTATCGCTGCAGATAATTCGATAATCGGCACACTAAGTCATTATAAGTGTATTATGTACTGTATAATGTAAATACAATATAAACACCGTTTTAATTAATAGTATTTACTAACAATAAACAGTTTCTCATAAATCGCAAAGATCCCTACATAATGTGACAGGTATTTTCTTTGTACATTTGTTTAGTCAAATGCGTAGGCAAAAAGTACAATATATTTTAAATGACAGCAATGACAATAGCGTAACATTATAAGAGTACATAGTAGTCTTTTGAATGTTGATGTAAAGAATATATTTATTTTTCGTATGATTAGTATTTACTTGCGTATTATCTAGTAAACCTATATACTTACTATCAATGCACTCCCAATAATAGGTCGAAGTCGATAACAAATCTTTTGGATGGCATGCAAGGTCATGACGCAGAATGGTTATCACAATGCACGGTGTATTGTTTATAAATTATTGAAAATTCAAATCTCGTTAAATTATTGTTGATAATTAATTCTCTACGAAATGATGTATAAATATTTTATCTTCTAATATTTGTGTTTAGTTTAAGCAACGTTTCAATGTTATGTTAACATTATTCTTAATAAATAAAATATGTTTTAAATTACTGTAAACCTATATAGGTACTTATAATAGAACTAAGTTTTGCATAGTATAGTGAAAACCTTCCACGACGTTAAATTAGAAATGTATTTAATGAATTAAGTTGTATCTTGGTGCATGGATGATACTTGTCATGAAACATCAACATGTAATCTCCATCGACAACAATGGTTTGAACTGTATATTTTTTTTATTTTTGATGTTAATGCACTGTCGATTGCACCTATAATTGAGGTGACATCTGCCATGAACTTTTGTCAATTTGTCAATGTTTTGTATTGATGATCACTTTGTTGGTGCAACTTAATAAATAAATAAATAAATAAAACTCAATCGTAAGAACGATAAGCGAATGCTTAGAGCATATACAAACATACAACAAAGGCTACCAATGTGTTTTATTTAAGATAATACAACATCATTGTAACTATAAAGAGCGAACATTTTTATCACCTATCTACGCGTCTTAATTTCGAGTCAAACTCATAAATGTGAGACAATAAATTTATTTATTTCTTTTGTAAAGAGACTAATCCATGTTGTCGACAGTAGACAAGGCACTGTAAGGTAGGTCAATTGTTATCTTCGGATTTCTGAATGTTAAACTCGGATAAGATAGGTAAATAAGAATTAAACAACTTGTTATATGAAATTAATGTTTTTTATTTGATTTTAAATATATCCATATTTATGTCTATTTCTTGTGTTTGGAATGCAAGCAAAAACAAGACGCATTACTTCTTTATATAAATTAAATAGAATTATAAACGTACAAGTTAATTAATTAATAGAGTGCATAACATCCACAAACATAATACATAATTTTTTAATATATTAAAAATACCGCGTACCTACTTTGTCGACAGCCGAAACAAAATGGCGTCATAAAAGACAAGTACACAGGTGGTCGGATTGTGTGAAGTCGTCTGGATCAATGAAAATTAAAATTATAGTTTAGTGATTTTTTAAATTGAATAAACATTTTTGATAACTGAAGGTGTTTGAAGTAATAAATACAAAACACTTAGTAGAACTGTAGTTACTGCTATCCAGTTATGTTGTTACTTTACAGTTGGGTCTTGTATTTTTGTTATGAATAATGGAATTTCCAATTCACAAACTCAAAAATCTTTAGAAATATATTGTATGTAGTTTTTGGGCTTGCCAGTTTTTGTAGAATCTTACCGACTTGCAGGTCTACACGTTTAAGGAACGGGCTTGAGATGAATACAAATTTCAAAGAACGCCACAAATATCATGTCACCTTTATGAAGTGTGGAGTTCAGTCGGTTCCAAGAGTTTAAATAAAAATAAAATACCTATTTTGAATAAGTAACAATTCGAGTTCGGGAAGTCAAGCGCTAGACTATCACCTAACTACCTGAGACCTTAGAACTTATGTCTCAAGGTGGGTGGCGCATTTACGTTGTATATGTCTATGGGCTCCAGTAACCATTTAACACCAGGTAGGCTGTGAGCTCGTCCACATATCTAAGAAAAAGAAAAAAAAAACATGCTACTCATGAACTCTTAAGCTATTTCAACCTAAAGGCCTCTTCGACTACGACTCATACTATGACAAAACGTAAGAAAGCGTGCACTTTGGCATTTAATGTGAGTAGCATTAAATCTATACTTAGATTAAAATTGGCTTTAGTGCCATAAAATATATTTAGTTATTGGTATAGCGACTATCACGCCCATTTGCATATCCTTTATATGACTGAGAATGATCGGATGAGATCGCTAGAGCTGAGACGGAAGCTGCTTCTTATAGTGCATTATTATCGGCTATCACACAACAAAATTGATAACTCCACTGCAATAGAAACAGTGTCGCTATATGTGTCTATAGTATAGACTCTATACTATATACGCATTGGCTGTTAGAGTGGGGCGCGGGTCGTCGCCTGCGGCAGCTTATTAGTACCACGCTCGCCTGTACTCAGCACCTCGCCATCTCTGCGACGCATATATTCCATGACGGTTGACAGCAATTTGTAGCTGTTGCAAAAAGCTACTTAAGCTACCATTAACTCCTTCCAAATGTTTCGGTTTAGCTGTTAGTTTGTAAGAAGATTATACTAAATAAATAAATAAACGGCTAGTATTCAAAGGATTTACGAGGAAACTGTTACGAACAACTAATGGGGAAGAATGTAATAGGTAAGAATCGGATCATTATCTCTAGACAAAAATGAAGGGATGGCCATCTATTAGTATTAGAGTTAACGTAAGTAGCGTAAAGTAATCACTTATCGACACAAGGATAACGTGCGTTTTTGTGGCTTACTTATCGAAAGTCATAAGATAGCAACAGAATTTTATAGGACATTTTTAATTGTTTTTTTTTGTTGCCCGTGTAGGGCAACGTGCCGAACGGGCATACGGCCCAGCTGATTGTGAGTGGTTACCGCCGCTCATGGACGTCAATGGCAGGGGCAGAGCCAAGTTGCTGCCTACCGTTTAATACTCTCCACAAGCCTCGTTTGAAGAAGGACATGTCGTAGCGCTCGGGAAACACCGTGGAGGGGAGCTCATTCCAAAGCCGTGGTACGTAGCTAAAAAAACACACTGTAGTTGAACGCAGTGGCTCCAGGTAGTATGGATGAACTCTTTTCCGGTGGCGAGCAGTGCGACCGTAAAAAGGAAATGCTGGTATCATCTCAAACAATTCCTCTGAGCAAACAGAGCACACCCCATGGAACAAACGGCACAAAATACAGAGGGAACCGAAGTCCTTCCGCAGACAGAGGTTCCAAACGATCCGTGAGAATGGGATTATCGAGAATCCGAACAGCTCTCTTCTATATGGAGGAAAATGAAAGTAGCTGGTGTTTGGGAACCTCAGCCCAGAGGTGACTCGGTAAGCAGTACTCCATGCAAGGCCGGACCTGTGCTTTGCAAAAGTCTTGAATATTGATCATTTAAATTATAGACAAAGCGTGTTTTCGGTTTTATGACCGCACGGAATTAACACCGACTTGTTTTTATTATAATTTTGACCTTCATGGTACGACGCGTCGCTGCGGATTTTTATAAATTGACATGACTATCAATATGCATTCAAAGACTAAGGAGATCATTATTACATAAATTAGGGGGCTATGGAACTGTAAAAAATACCCATAATATTAAATACATCACATTTCTCCTGTCCCTAATCCACCGTAAGCTGGACTACTTTCGTTGGACAAATTACTTAATTCCAGCTCTTCACAGTAGGGAGGATCGGTTGCGAACCTGACTCGTAACCTTGTTTCGTTAGGGTCCTTGTTACAATTCATAATCTACTTCGGCCGAGGCTGAAACTTTTTGGATGTACCGGCTATCAAATGCTCTGAGCAGGACTTTCGCTTTCATTTTCTGGTGTTCTTTGCCAGACCGACTTTCGATGGACGCCTAGAGACTTAATTCGGCCAGTGAGCTCATGGGCTATCCACAGTTTGGTTTAGGACCGACCAAGTGTCTCAGTACCTTTTCTTACTAGTTCTTCAGCAATTTCGTTCCAATCGGAACATCTATGCCCGGCTGTCTAACAAAAATTTACATTTATTTTATTATTGACCTCTGCTGTACCTATAAATAAAAAGTATTTCACATTATCAATATCCAATATCTCGTTTGCTTAATAACAGAACTTTATGCCACCTATAGGTTATCTCGGACAAGCGACCAGCGATCGGAATGGAAACGAGTACCTAATACCGAGACACAAACAGGATGGACGTGTTCCTTATTAGCAAATCGCTTTATGAACTAAGAAATTGCCTTTTGTTCTGCCGACAAGAATTAGGCCTCAGGTTGAGAAGCGAACTAAGATCGTAACCGAACGCGCAATGAAAGCTGCAATTAATATATTTCACAATATAATCTATTCTTATTCTGAGTCATTTCAAACAGACACATTTTTTTCACGATTCCCCTAGTGTGTCGAGAATAAAGTTCACATTAAATTAAAAAGAGTAATTTTGACTTTGACTTTGATCGTCCTCTAGTTTTTGCTACAGGTGTAGATATGCGTGAGGACCGAAATAATAAAAACTATAACTGGACATAGGCCTCGCCCAAGCCTCGCCATAAAAATCCGTCCTACGCTGCTTGCATCCAGCGCATAATTTTAATAATATTAATAATACAACTCGTCGTGGCCTAAAGGATAAGACGTCCGTTGCATTCGTATCTAGCGATGCAACGGTGTTCGAATCCCGCAGACGGGTACCAATTTTTCTAATGAGATATGTACTTGACAAATGTTCACGATTGACTTCCATGGTGAAGGAATAACATCGTGTAATAAAAATCAAACCCGCAAAATTATAATTTGCATAATTACTGGTGAGAGGACCTCTTGTGAGTCCGCACGGGCAGGTACCATCACCCCCCTATTTCTGGCGTGAAGCAGTAATGCATTTCGATTTGAAGGGTGGGGCAGCCGTTGTACCTATACTGAGACCTTAGAACTTATATCTCAAGGTGGGTGGTGCATTTACATTGTAGATGTCTATGGATTCCAGTAACCACTCAACACCAGGTGGGCTGTGAGCTCGTCCACCAATCCAATCAATTAAAAAAAAAGCAGCAGATAATATAATTTGTAAAGTATTTGCTTAACGTATTACTTGTTGTCCACAACGGAATTCATTCCATTTATTTCAGTTAATAAATAATAATACGAAAAAAGATATGATATGACGTGGAAATTTACGTTCTAATCTGGCTGTTTTAATTGAAAAACAAGTTTTTATCGCCGTCGCTCGTGAATAACAACAATGCCAGGATTACAGTCAGCAATGCCTACCACTTTTTTTCCCCCTACTAAATCGTTTTATCGTCTATTCCAAATACTCACACGGATCGGTAGGTGAGCTCACGTGCTGGACCAATTAAATTTTTTAACACTGATCCTGGCAAGAGCAGTGCTTTGCTGAATCTACAACAACTGCGAAATTCTGTGGGTTCAGTCTGTGGGCTAGTTTGCACGACGAACTCTAAACTATAAAGCCTAAAAGCAAGACATTTTTGGAGCGATGGGCGACTTTGCGTTACTCGGAGCAACCTACCTACCACTGGAGACGCTTTACGGACCTCGTTTGAAGAAAGATACGTCATAGATAGCACACGGCAGACACTATGAAGGCGACCTAAAATTTATATTTTGTGCGAAAAAATGTGCATTAAATATATTTTATACTCAACTGCCAAAATAAAAAATAATTTTGCTTAATAAAATTGCAATAAGTAAATTTGTTAAGTACTCATTTACCAAATTCAAAAATAAAAAACAATTTTGCATGATAAAATTACAATAAGTAAATTTATGACTTAGCATTTAAAATTGTAAAATATCTGTATGCTTAGAATAATTAATTAATTATTCTAAGTCTGTATGTCTCTGTTCATAGAAGGTGAAGCTGTTATAAATATGTAAACCTTTTTCGAAAAAAAGCTCAACCGTCATGCTAGTTCTTATATAACCTGTAGCTATGAGCTCGTTCTGTAATGGAATGAAACGTATATCTAGAAAATTTTATACAGAAAAATAGACAGTGGTTATATAGTATTCCAATGTCGACGAATAACAAACACCTTGGTCGTCCGTGACCACGAAAACTGTAGTAGTCAAAATGGATTATGACATAAGTCATACAGCAAAGCGTCAGGAAATTACTCGTATGACAACAGACAACAAAATTAAGCCGTAAAAGTGGTTTTAATTATGTTTTTTCTAATGTTACCGAACTGTTTTGGTCCGAACTTGAATAAATTAGATATGAAATTGTAACTTTTTAAAATGCACATAATATTATAGATAATGCGAACATTCTAAAAGGGCGTGTATCGTGGGAACGTTTCTCACTCTCGAACCTAATGAAAGATGAATGATGAAAACCTCGATTGCTATGCAATAATATCTAGCACGCGCTTTTACAACCTTGCTATATATCTACGCTACTTATACAATCCGTCATTTAGATCACGCTAACGACATTTTCAATTAATTTGTAGAAGATATGTACCTTCGTGAAGCTGCTGCCCTTGAGCTGTTAGATCTTCTTTGTAGGCGCTCGGGCAGCTGTTAGCAAATAAATATCCCCCTCTCCCTCCACCCGGCCGAACGTACGCTCGTCCACCTGTCCTCGTAAAACAAGAAAGGTCACAAGTACTTAATCCTTCCATTTAAAAAAAACCCGCACATAATATTCTCTCCTACTGGAACCTGAGTAATGTAAATCTTCACTACGATCTTGGGTCTCGAACCTATTTATTGCAAGTAATAATATTGTTCCCTTATTAGCTTCGTGTTCTTTTTCCATCCCTTTTAATACGTATAGGGTGTCGCCGGGAACGGTAACTGTGAATGGGGAGCGATGCCGTGAAGCAGTAATGCGTTTCGGTTTGAAGGGTGGGGCAGCCGTTGTAACTATACTGAGATCTTAGAACTTATATCTCAAGGTGGGTGGCGCATTTACGTTGTAGATGTCCATGGGCTCCAGTAACCACTTAACACCAGGTGGGCAGTGAGCTCGTCCACCCATCTAAGCAATAAAAAAAGAAATAAAAAAAAAGCTTTGTGCTTGATTAACATGTGGTATCAACAAGACGGTGCCACATCGTATACAGCCAGGATTACAACGAAATTACTGCGAGACCTGTTTCCCCAACAAGTTATTTCAAGAAATGGTGATGTTAATTGGCCTCCACGGTCTTATTTTTGTGGGGATATCTGAAAAGCAAAGTTTATGCAAACAAACCAGAAACGCTTGAGCAATTCAAACAAAATATTCGTGATGAAATTAATGAAATACCGCGTGAAATGTGTGAGAATGTAATGAAAAATGTGCTCAAAAGGGCTCGCATTGTATTCCATACATAACAGCCGACATTAAATATAACATTTATCAATCTCTTTCATCTCATTCTCTTTCAGTTAATCAAAATTTATAAACAAACAAAGTAGCACGTATACTTTCTCGGCGGACACCCGATAGCAATAGTTACGACGAAACTTTTTTGTCAAATTTTACATGTTTTTCATAATTAAAAAAAAACATTGAGTAACGAATAAAGCATTTAAAGTAAGCCAAGCACTGATACAGATACATTCTTCGTGTTAATAATTTAGATTACGCACGAATTTATGATAATGAACATGAAGTTATGCTAATGAGTATTATAATTATAATAAGCCTTTTTATTTCTGGTTTTACAATCTTAGGTGGATATAACATTACATTAAACAACAAATTTGAGTTTTATTATTATGTTAGCTTAAATTATTTTAGTAATACTTGTACGTATTAAAATAATTATAAATTAACAAGAAATCCCGCTTTGGGTAAAGGCCTCCTCCAAAGATGCGCATTTTTGTCTGTCTTGTGCTATGAAGTGCCGGTTTATGCTAGCTGATCTTTTCAGATCGTCTTCCCAGCGGGTTAAGGTGTATTTATGAATACGAGTTCTACCGGGGCATCAGTGCTGTAGAAACAGCTCGAAGGATTAATAATGTGTACGGCGTTGGTATCGCAAAAGAAAGCACGGTCGGTACGTTTTTGGTTTCAACGTTTTCGTTCTGAAAATATCGACCTTCAGATGCAACCCTGTGGACGGCCGGAGACCAAAGTGGAAAATGAAGAATTAAGGGCTATTGTGGAAATGGATTCATCACAAAACACTTCAGCTGCAGCTGCAGGCTTCGGGGTAAGTAATAAAACTGAATTAATGCACTTGGAGCAAACCGGAAAGTAAAAAAACTTGAACGATGGGTATGTCACGAATTGAGTGAATCGAATTTGCAAACACGCGTCGACTGCTGTGATATTTTGCTCAACCGACACAATAATGAAGAGATTTTAAATCGAATTGTGATGAAAAATGGATACTGTACGATAATCAGAAGCGCTCGTCGCAATGGCGGAAACCTGGAGTAGTTTTGATAGTCGTCGTGGCCTAACGGATAAGACGTCCAAACCCTGCCCTAAACGAAAATTGATTCAGAAAAAATTACTTGTTAGTGTTTGGTGGACCAGCATCGGTGTCGTTCCCTACAGGTTTCTAAAATCTGGCTAAACGATTACGGCAGATATCGATCATCAGCAACTGCAAACCATGAAGGAAGAACTAGCTGCTAAACAACCGAGATTGGTCAATCACTCTAGGCCACTGCTGCTTCACGACAACGCAAGACCACACCCTGCACAACAAACAAGCACTAAGTTAGATGAGCCACAATTGGAATGTCTGCGACATCCACCGTACGCTCTGGACTTTGTTCGAACAGATTACCATTTTTTCCGGAATTTGGACAACTTCTTACAAGGAAAAAATCTCAAATTCGATGCGGCAGTCCAAACCGCCTTCAAAGAGTTTATTGACTCTCGCCCCCATGGTTTTTTTAGTAAAGGGATCAAGGAACTACTTATGGGATGACAAAAGTGCATAGATAATAAAGGTGCATACCTTGATTAATTAAATATATTTAACAAAAAAAATATTACATCCTCGCCAATTTCATATGTAAGGACCTAATTAATACTCGTATATTCAACCTATTTTCATCGATTATAAGTCCGATAATACTTGTAGAAGCAAAACAACCTGTAGAATAAGCAGGCTTCAGAAAAGATTACTCTGCTATCGACTACATCCACACCATTAAGTTAATTATAAAGAAATATGAAGAGTAAATATGATGAGACCTCTTTACATAACTTTTATTGACTATTAAAAAACGTTCGATTCGGTCACACACGCAAGTATATGGGAAAGCTTAAAAGAACATGAGCTAGATAAATACGTAAATGCGATTAAAGTATATACAATAATAACAAAGGAAGAATAAAGGCCCCACATGGAAAGAGAAGTAAGACAAGGGGACCCGCTTTCACGTACTGTTTTTATAGTCATTCTCGAAAACATCATCAACAAGCTGGATTTGAGTAAAACGGGACTGTATAAAAAAGGCGCCCAATTAACTCATCTGAGGTTCGCTGACGACCTGATGTCCTCTCAGAAGCAGCCAACGATGCAAAATATGATAGACACTACAACAAGCGAGTCTGAAAGTTTTTTTTTTATTGCCCTTGTAGGCAGACGATCATACGGCCCACCTGATGGTGAGTGGTTACCGTCGCCCATGGACTTCAGCAATGCCAGGGGCAGAGCCAAGCCGCTGCCTACCTAGTTTGGAAATTAATTTAACGAAGACAAAGATAATGACTTATACATAGATGAGACCCATAACTGTTAACAGTAACTCCCTAGAATATGTAGAATAAGGCTCGAAATAAACAGCAACATCATGGAAGTAGGGAAAAGGATCCAACAAACCGGAATAAGCACTGGACCCTAAAAGAAATATTTGAAAAAAAACTTACCAATAACTCTCAAAGCAAAATCTATGAACTCATGTTTACTACCGAGCTTAGCTTATGGAAGTCAGACCTGGAAATTCTCTACACGAGTCATGAATAAAATCAATACATGTCAAAGAGGCTCAGAGCGAAGCATGTTAAACATAACGAAAATGGCCAAATAAGACACATAAAATAAGAGACACCACATCACTAAAACATTGTAAAGTAAATTAATTTATCGAATTTTATGTTTTCCGTCTTAAAAACTTAGAACTTGTTATCCTAAACAGAAATTAGAAACCAATCAAGTTCTTTTTTCGGAAAACAACTTTTGGGGCATTAAAACGCAAGCAATAAAACTATATCTGTACAACGATTATATTCAAATGCATGTTATTGAAAAAGGATTAAAAAAATAGTTATTTGTGCAACAAGAGAGCAAAGTTGTTTTTTGTTTCGAGTGCTAATTTTGAGTCCCGAGCCAGCGAAGGATTCTATGATTGATTCACCAGCGTAGCGAGTGACTCAAAGTTAAAATCCTGAGCGTAGTGAAGGACTCAACAGCATGAGATGCTAAAAACTTTGCTCTCGTGTAGCACACATAACTTTTCACCTCAGCAGTAAGAACACATAATACCTACTTATTACTTAGGAGACATAGAAATGAACAGGAATAGATTGTTAAATAACGTTTAACACGTTACGCTATACGCTACCTATCAGCATCAGCGAATTTTTTATTCCCTCTATTTTTTTAAATTGCGTTTTGATACCGCGTCCCTGACATTTATTTTTCAAATGTATCTATGTTGAAATTCCAAATAAAAATGTATTGGCTAACTACCAATTTTATACTATTAATTAGACTTATTTTTATTAAAATCCAATAATAAATTAAACATATAAACAATAACATTTAAAAAAAAACGTAATTTATTTATTACAAATATCTTTAAATCTTAGGGTATTACGCGTTTCCGAACGTGTTTTTTTTCCGATCGAATTCCAAAATCGAATTTCGAAGAGGTTTATTTTTTTCACTCGCTTTTTTATATGCATGTTAAAAAGACAGCACAGTAAAATTCGAATGTTTCAAATTTATAGCTGAACAATGTCAATTCGTGGCACTGAAGATTGAAAAATGAAAAAGCTACTATTTTTGTTTTTTATTGCTTAAATGGGTGGAAGAGCTCACAGCCCACCTGGTGTTAAGTGATTACTGGAGCCCATAGGCATCTATAACGTAAATGCGCCACCCACCTTGAGATAAGTTCTAAGGTCTCAGTATAGTTACAACGGCTGCCCCACCCTTCAAACCGAAACACATTACTGCTTCACGGCAGAAATAGGTGGGGTGGTGGTACCTACCCGCGCGGACTCACAAGGGGTCCTACCACCAGTAAAGACCCACAACGCTACTTTGATTCAAAATCGCATTTTGTTCACTGTTGTCTCACAGAAAAAGCGGCATGTTTGAGCTGCTGAGGTGAAAAAATATTAGTTTTATTTCTAGCATGAGCTAGGTACCCAAGGAAGGCAATAAATACCCAATGCTGTACCCAGGGCAGTGCCTAAGTTATTACTATCATTGTTATGGATGATGATGATTTCGATACTATCCTTAATCTACAATTATCTATTTTTGGTGTAAAGACCGCATTGCACCACAGTCCTGTCAGCTTACAATGTGAGATTGGGTGTTAAGGATCTCTAAATCCCCCTCCAAACAAGTTTTTATTCTCGCCCACCACCGAGCTTCACTTCATCGAGCGATCGCGAACGCATACACATCTTTAACGATTACATTATCTACTACACTCATATTGCACTTCATTATTATTTGTTCTTCAGTTTTTATCTTTTAATAAACCTGTAAATACGAGCCAAATCGTTCCATTGAAGAGAATAACAAGACATCCAGCAAGGAACATTGGGAATGCAGGTCTACATTCAAAATCAACATTTATTTTTATTTTTATTGCTTAGATGTGTGGACGAGCTCACAGCCCACCTGATGTTAAGTGGTTACTGGAGCCCATAGACATCTACAACGTAAATGCGCCACCCACCTCGAGATATAAGTTCTAAGGTCTCAGTATAGTTACAACGGCTACCCCACCCTTCGAACCGAAACGCATTACTGCTTCACGGCGGAAATAGGCGGGGTGGTGGTACCTACCCGTGCGGACTCCCAAGAGGTCCTACCACCAGTGATATACAAGCACACCAGTGATATCCTGCTTGTATATACCTGCTTGTATATACAAGCAAAGTCTGTTTTTCCTACATTATAAGTAACTTTGAACTACTCAGAAGGACATTTACCTGTTGTAGATTGGGAATTAGCATACTGGACGAGGTCGACGCGGTCATAAACGAAAACAACCAACTTTGAAATTGTTAACAGCTGCTGACAAACAATATATTCAACATTTTATTTAAACTACTGAGTGACCCCGCAGTAGTCGAAATTCGACTATAATTATATGAAATTAAAATATGTTTAAAAATTATTATGGTTCTATTGTCAAACACTATTATAATTCGGCAATTTAATCACAGTATTCGCCAAAACTGCACTATAGATCAATAATATTAAAGACAAACAATATTAATCTATTTTCAATTCGACCACAGACTTTGAACAATAACAAAAGTTTCCCAATTGACAGTAAACAAAGATATATTTTTATATAATGTGTTATGTCAAATACATGGTAGTGTGTGTAATGTTTTCTTTATTGACTTAAAGTATCTTTTATGCATTATTTAAAAAAAATTATTAGCATTGTACACTCCTTCTCTATATTCGCTATAAGTGTGAGAAACTTGATACTCCTCCGTCCGCGCAATTTTCGTAAAAAAGGGGTACAAAGTTTTTGCTTTACGTATTAGTATATAGATGTAAAATAACAAGAATAAAGTTGCTAATGATTTTGATTGTACATTATCTATTTCTCTTCAAGATTACCTTATCTTCTTATCTCGTAATTAGCAGAGGTCATTCAAGTAGGTTATAGCGATATCATTCCTCAAACGAAAGTATTATTATGTAATGTATGTACATATTTATAACTAGTCAGGTCATAAGCATTGTCACACAGTAAAAACTTTTCTTTTAGAATGCTGGCCACAAAAATGTTTATTGAATTCGAATTTCGAATTGTTCATGAAAATAAAAATGTATACTTTTAGAATTTTACTCATTTTTAAATATGGAGTGGACGCTTAAAGAAGACCGTGTTGCAGTTATTGCGTTGCATCGTTGCGGTTACGCGCCAATTCAAATTTTTAACATACTGAAAACTTTGAATATAACCAAAAGATTCGTTTATCGTACCATCAAACGATACAATGAAGACTCTAGTGTAGATGACAGGTCAAGAAGTGGTCGCCCTCGGTCTGTTAGGACTCCAGCAGTGATAAAAACTGAAGGCGCGAATTCAAAGAAATCCCAAACGTAAGCAGAACTGTTGGCCCTTCAGACGGGGTTAAGCAGAACCACGGTGAAAAGAGTGTTAAATGAAGACTTAGGGCTTCGGGCATATCGAAGAAAAACAGGACATCGTTTGAATGCTCGTCTAATGGACCTGAGACTGAAGAGATGCCGCGCTTTGTTGAAGCGGTACGCGGGAAAAAAATATCGGGAAATTCTTTTTTCGGATGAAAAAATTTTTACCGTAGAAGAGAGCTACAACAAACAAAATGATAAGGTGTACGCACACAGTAGTGAAGAAGCGAGTAACCGTATTGCGCGTGTCCAACGAGGTCATTTTCCATCCTCGCTCATGGTATGGTTGGGAGTTTCTTATTGGGGCTTAACAGAGGTACATTTTTGTGAGAAAGGTGTAAAAACGAATGCAGTTGTGTATCAAAATACAGTCCTGACGAACCTTGTGGAACCTGTTTCTCATACCATGTTCAATAACAGGCACTGGGTATTCCAACAAGATTCAGCGCTAGCTCATAGAGCGAAGAGCACACAAGACTGGCTGTTGGCGCGTGAAATCGACTTCATCCGGCACGAAGACTGGCCCTCCTCCAGTCCAGATTTGAATCCGTTAGATTACAAGATATGGCAACACTTGGAGGAAAAGTCGTGCTCAAAGCCTCATCCCAATTTGGAGTCACTCAAGACATCCTTGATTAAGGCAGCCGCCGATATTGACATGGACCTCGTTCGTGCTGCGATAGACGACTGGCCGCGCAGATTGAAGGCCTGTATTCAAAATCACGGAGGTCATTTTGAATAAACTTTAGTGTCATAAGAATCTATGTTTTGTTAAGTTCATTTTGGTATATGAATGGTTACATAATGAATAAACTTGTTTCAATTATTTTACATTAAACATGTGACAGAATTTATGACCTGACTAGGTATATGCAACTGTGATTTATGACGCAACTTGGCAATGAAAAATTACTCTTTCTTGGTGACTACTTAATCCTGGCAACTTTTCGTCGTGACCCTTCTTCCTTCTCAATAATCCTCTGACGTTTCCTCTCAGGGTCGTGGCTTCTGCGAATGACTCACTCGTGGAATGTTTTGCCCAACTCAGTCCATTCTCGGCTGCGTGGACAATCGTGTTGAGGGTAGATATTATCTGGTCCGACCTGGTCGTTGAACTTCTGCCTCTTAGCCTTCTTCTTCTTATTAAGTAAATTCAGAAATATAGTCATTTCTAGAAAAGACTCGCATACTTTATTGTACTGTGCCGGATACCAGATCCTTCTCTAAATTGTTGACAATAGCTCTACAAAATCAACTCAATACTGATAAAAGTCAAAGTCAAAGTAGAGTGAGACAGATACCTACACGCCTCAAGCTGCTATGAATTATAAGCTATTGCTATTAAGGCATTTATGATTTTAATATTTTCAAAGCTAAAATCCAAAAATAGCGCTTGGCATTCTATTATAATAAATTGTGACCTGGCCAGGACAACCTATTCATTTGTTGTAGGCGAAAAACAAGTCAAAAGGTTTACTTTTATTTCCCGTTTATCGAGTGTAAAAAGAAGTTTATAAATATGTTTTTGGAAAACAAACACTTCCCTTACTAACACCACGCCACTGGACTCCAAGCACCATGTCTACTGCCATGAATGTAACTTTGTAGAACGGTAGGTTTGAACGGTCGCCACTATGAGTCTTCCCTTCTCTTATTATACCTACTGCTTTGCGCCTTGTTACTGTCGATGGTATTTTTTAAAATAAAGGGTAAAGTTTATTCTTCTTCTTCTTGTCCTTGTCTCACATTAGATGGGGTCGGCGGCGTAGATATGTTGCATAAGGATTTAACAAGAATTTTACTACTGGCCGCTTAGCTGGCGTCCGGCGTCCCTCCTGGTCCCTCCATGGAAATGCTCATTCTGGCATAAAATTATAGCCAGAATAAGTCCCTTAATCCCCTCCTGCGACATCCGCGAAACATAACAGAACTACCCCACAATGCCCCTTTTTATTGCTGTAAAGAAAGTGGACTTCCTATAATGTTAACTTTTTCAGCGCTTGCACTGTTTGAAAAGCAGTTCGAATTAATGTCAAATATCAATAAAACAACAACAATGTAGAAATGTGAACGAATTTATATGGAAAATACACTTTAAGTTTAGTTTCTTTATTTTTACAGTTTTTGTGTTGTAATAATGTAATATAAAATTAAATGTATTAATAAAGTAAAGTAAAATTACATGTAATGTAAAGTATTGTAATAATGTAATAGTAGTCGATTTTTAATTTGATATGTTGTCTTATTTACAAAATGATATCAATAAGTAGGTACCTACACTTAGAAGTTCATAGATCATATAGGTTATTGCCTTTTCATGTTTACTGCTTAATGCAGTGTACAAGCTTTCCGATTATAGTTTCCATTTTCATTTAAGTAGTAGGTATTAAGCGCCCACCGGGTAGTTCTTTTGTAATTATGTAATTAATTCAAAGCCCTGAACGTTAAGCTGTAAGGTATAGTTCAGTAAAAGTGCGTTCGAAGAAGTTACGACAACAAGAAATACGAACTTATTCGGTCAGCAAATACCGAAACCTTTCTAGTTTGACCATAGCACCGTGTCAACAGTTAGCTGAATTATGTGCAGTGGGCAGCGCCAATTTTTTGTAAGCACAAGATTTCATAACGGTCTGGTACTTTACAAGCACTTAAGTAGGTATATTTACTCTTTGTAAGCTAATGGATATTTGTTTGCGGTAAAACTAGTCAAAATCATTGTAGCTGTGTCCCTAATGTGAGTTTTGTTTGTCGAGATTATTTGATATTTCTATAAAACTAAGTGTCTTCTTTATCTTATAGATTAAAGACGTATTTATTTAATAAATGCTTAAAAACCAATTTTTCATTAGTTTCATTTTAGTTCAAATTCTCCGTTGGGGCGTTTCAAATGAGACCAATTACTTGGAGCACAGAAATGCTTTATTCATACCTGCATAACTGAATGTTGGATTTATTCTTGACGATATTGAGGTTATTGCACTGATTGTGATCTCGATGAAGCTGGACTAACAGAGTAGCGGTTTAGACTTTGAAAAGCAACCGATGATTTATCATACTCACTTTTAGTAACGGTATGACATGAACCTCTGTCCGCGGTGTTAACTAAACGCTATGTCTATATTTAAAGGAGGTTTGAAAAGAGTCCTCAACGATATCCAGCGTCTTGGCAGGATGGCATTTTACTTGTCCACTAGTGACGCTGATTGCTGATTACACATACTATGAGATGAGTATTCTTCACCCTTCGAGGACAGGCTTTCATAATTAGTTTGAAGTCGTGGTGGCCTAAAGGATAAGGCGTCCGGTGCATTCGTATGTAGCGATGCACCGGTGTTCGAATCCCGCTGGCAGGTACCAATTTTTTAAATGAAATACGTACTTAACAAATGTTCACAATTGACTTCCACGGTGAAGGAAAATAACATCGTGTAATAAAAATCAAACACGCAAAAATATAATTCGCGTAATTACAGGTGGTAGGACCTCTTGTGAGTCCGCACGGGTAGGTACCACCACCCTGCCTATTTCTGCAGCAGTAATGCGTTTCGGTCTGAAGGGTAGGGCAGCCGTTGTAGCTATACTTAGATCTTAGAACTTATATCTCAAGGTGGGTGGCGCATTTACGTTGTAGATGTCTATGGGCTCCAGTAACTACTTAACACCAGGTGGGCTGTGAGCTCGTCCACCCACCCAAGCAAATTTTTTTTTTTTAAAAATTCGTATTTTTAACTGGTTACACTTTGCTTTAGTTTATCTTAATATATCTTAAGATGACGTTATTTTATCAGTCGTAGCGCAAAACTATATCGTTTTAAATGTGCTCACTATAGTCTTTACATAATTAAATTGTTGATTGTTAAAATCATCCTATTCGTTCAGACGAAGGCTACAACACTTTTTTTAAATTTAAACAGCACTAAGAACCATCGTAGCTCGGCCTCTAGCATTGCTGATGGCCATGAACAATGGGAACCACTCACCATCAGGTAGGCTGTATGCTCGTCTGCCTACAATTGCAATTAAAAAAACTTTTAAACCACATTAATGTTTCTATTTAAAATAGTATTGTATTTCATTAATGTAAATGAATCATTGTTTTACTATTTCTACCATTACGACCTACCAAATGTTATAAATTACATTAATAAAATAGATAACTTCAGATATCTTGATCATCGTGTTCGTGAATGTCTCAAACAAGTAATGTAAATTTTCTGGAATGAAATGTCGGCGGCATACATGCATGTCTAATAGAATAATTTAGATTCCAAATGTAGGCACATAACTATTGCGTCATGCGTCACCAAAAAAAAGCTGCATAAATTAATATCAGTTAAATGAAAATTTTAATAAAAATATAAATGTACGGACAAAAAACTTCAGCCAGTACCTTTTTTCCTCTGTTTGGCAACCGATTTTATTATATTTTGAAAATTTTAAATAAGTATGTTTAGTTGTTGCTTGAAGATAAGCTATAGGGCTTTGATTTTTTAAGGAAAAAGTATTTTCCGAGCAATTAAAAAAAATTCATAACAAAATAAATTTCGTACATCTAAGTGATGAGGTGTCAGTAATTGTGGTCGTGTTTTTTTTTGTAATAGAAGGATTTTAATTGGTCCAGAGACTTTGCCACTCAACTAGAATGGGTGGGCGAGTCCGAGGGCTCAAGCAGGAGGAGCGGACTTCAAACGGAGTCCTAAAAAGATTTGCTTCAAGAGTGCATCTGCTACCTATCACCGGAACGAACTCGCGCCCTCTTAGAAAAACTTAGCAAGAGACTTATCATAAGCCCACGTGGAGCTCACAGGCGTCGTGAGGTCTTGTCACTTCCACCATGAGACTTGGGTTTGAAGTCTCGATTAGTGAATATTTGTACCGAAATATATGTAAGTACTTATAGGTATTATAATTCTCGGTAAAAATTAGAAGAGTTCATAATAACCTCTATAATTTTCTATTTCGTATTCAATAGCAAAATTTAAAATTTGGAATATATCCAAAAAAAAAAACGAAATAACATAAGTAGATGCTAATGCACCAATTATAGATAATCCAACTAAATGCACAATGATTACCCACTTAAAACGGACCGGTAATTCGTAATTGTGGTCAATAGGAATCAAGATTTTCTGTTCGCGAGTTGTTTCGCAACATGTCCTATTTGAGGCGTTTAAAGGGTTTTATTGAAAAGGATTATTTCGATTTCGAGAGGCCCGACATCAATTTATACAATTTCCATCCACAACTACGTATTTTACTTATTGTAAATGGTATATTTTTTAATAACCGCAACTCTCGTATCAGGTAATTTTTATCTTAGTAATTTTAACTTATAACATATGGCCACTGATTGTAGCTGGAGTATTAGACATTTTTAAATTACCTAAACTATAAAAGCGTTGCAGTAACGACATGAAAGGACTTAGTAATAAGTTGAAACAGCGAACGGTCACCTGAAGTGAAACGAAAGAAGTGAATCATGTTTTTTTTTAATTTACTAACTAAATTAAACTAAATAAAAGTATAACTGGCTTCACCGGATGTGTAGGCGAGCTCACGGGTCTCAGCCTGGAGACAGCTAACACTAGACCTAGCAAGAGTAGTGCTTCGCTGAATATACCACTCGATCGGAATCGCGACCCACTGAAAAGATCCAGCGAGAAACTCAGTGGGCTGTGTCTGCGAGTTAGTTCGACGAGAATGGTGACTAATGCTTGGAATGGCTAACAGCACCGATAGTGGAACGGGAAGTTCCGAAATGATGTGTGATAGTGAAGTCTACCTTCAGTGTAGTAATAATTAAATTGAGTTATTATTTGTACTGCGCTGAAATTTTTATTTATCCCTAGACCTAGTGCGTAACAGTATATCTAAAACATTTTATTACGGACATCAAAGATATCAATAACATTAATAATGTTTTTCAGATTAATTTGGCCTGGAGGATCTATTTTGTTATGCATGCTAGCTGTTTGTTTGGAATCGATGTTCATATATCATGGCCTCACTACTAAAGACTACTCATTCGCTACAGAATGCTTCTGTTGTTTTGTCCTGCTGGGGACGATGCCTGTAGTCAGTTTAAGTGTGCTCAAAAACAAAGATAATATCTTAGACTTGATCGAAAATATGAATGAAACTTTCATTTATATACGCCGTTTAGAAAGCAAATATCGGTATGATGGTTTTGAAGTATTTTTATTAGCCTAAATATTTGACAGAGGCCGGTATATGTCATTTATTTTGACGTCCCAGAATGCAAGCCTTCAAAGAGTCTTTAATCGTTTCTAGTCCTATCTAGTTTTTTTAATGAGTTTCTACACTATGTCGTCGTGGATTTTCTTTTTTTTATGAATACTAGTAACACAAATCTATACAAGAACGTTTAAGTAGGTACCCAGATCCCTAATACCTACTAGATGTAATCAAAAAAGATACTTACTCTGGCCAGGAATCATACGTGATCATACCTGGATTCGATGGTATAGAAATCGGGATCACTAACTTAACTAAGAGTCCCTAAGGTGAGCGCGCATAAGGGCGCACCTCATAGATACTACAACATAAGCGTCAACAGCGAACCATAGTTGGAAGTATCTATGTTATTTGAAGGAATCTGAATTTAAATCGAAAAAGACTAAACAGTTTTTTCACATGACCGTTTTCTCCGCAGTTAACCCATTTTTTTTAAATGTGTATAAAGGCGAAACTTGTGTTTTCAAGCGAAAAATATAGCCACAGTCACGTTTTTTTTTAAGTCACCAACAAAACAAAAGAGAAAATGTTTTAGATATTATTCTATTCTATCAGCCCACAGGCACCCGATATCCACTACTGGACATAGGCCTCCTTCAAGCCTCGCCACAAAGATCGGTCCTGCGCTGCTTGCATCCAACGCATTACTTATCATTTTATCCATTGTATTATATACCTACATATATTATAAATCTTGAGGTGTTAGCGATTATCGTCATTGCCATTACACGATATTATTTTTGAGATTCTTTTAATTACACGCTACGCTTAGATTAGCGACATCATTTTTTCTATACATTGGGGGTACTTTTAATTTTATTAATAAATTTTCATCCGGCTGTCCTCTCTTCACTGTAAGATAGTCTGTGGAGGCCTAGGCACACATACAAGACTTGGTTTTATTAATTATAATTTTTTTTTTTCAGTAACTCATTCTTAGAAGGGCAACTAATAATTTGGAAATTTTACAATGCGTGGTTAATATTTTGTTGTATCGTGTGCGGTACTTTTTTCATGTTCCCAGTTTTTGTTCTAATGTACCAGAGTCTATTTCCTTCACTGGACGAGGATACGACTAGGCCACTAGTGTTTCCGATATGGTTGCCCAAATTGGACGGTTATAGTACACCCATTTATGAAATATTTTTAATTTTGGAAATTAATTATTGCTTGATATTCCTTCAAACGTTTTGTGGTAAGTTATTATATTAGGTATTAATAGACTGCTTGTGATACCAAAACGAGAATAAATTATTGGATTTTGTCATTTTACAAAATTAATGTACTTATTATAAAAGTAAAATCTGTAGAAAGACTTTTGTCTAATGAAATCTCTTCCAGTAGGTACACCCTAAAGATGAAATAGCGAACGGTTAATTTCGATAAACCAAAAAAAAAAACGAAAGAACTTCAAAGAACCTCATAAAACTCTTAAAAAAACACTATGTAGGTACTTTTAAGTATTATGTTAAACAGAGCACATACGATCAAAGAAGTTATTTCGTGAAACCATAATTCTTACGTAAACATAGATTCCACGTGCCAGCGTACCTATCTGAATTTTTCATAAATTTGAGTGCATTACAAAACATTTTAGTTGGTAAATTTATTTTTGCACGTGGTTTGCTCGTTTCTGAGAACAATTTCAATATGGCGTATTAATTATGTAAGTAGGTATGCGATTAACGATTTTGTTCAAAAATAATGTTTAATCTCTAATTTTCAGTTTACATCTACACATTGTTTCACATACTTTTGCATTTTTATTACATACTCCACATGATTAAACTTGATTTAGAAGCGATATTTGACGATATTGACGAATCCGTTGCCCTATTACCGCACCGTGATACTCGTAGGATTGAAGTTCAGAAAATCCTAAATGGAAGGATGAAGAGGGTCGTAACGTGGCACATATCTGTGTTCAAGTAAACTCATTTAATTGTTTATGTTGAATTTAATTTTAAATGATTGCCCAAGATCTACATTTGTCTTTTAATGATAGAAATCTAATTATTTTTCATTATAGAAATTGGTTTCTTTGATTTGTATCTGAGCGATTAATACTTGTAAAAGTAGGAACATATTTAAATGTATAATTAAATTAGTATCATCCGCCGGTCATCGTTGTCGTAGAACCCGTCGTTTGCGACGAAGGGCTCGGCGAGTAAATTAATCCACAGACACAGCCCACTGAGTTTCTCGCCGGATCTTCTCAGTGGGTCGCTTTTCTGATCCGGTGGTAGATTTTGCGATGCGCTGCTCTTGCTAGGGTTAGTGTTAGCAACGACGTCAAGTTTGAGCCCCGTGAGCTCACGTACATGTTAGGTTACGCTGACATAGTCTCTCAAGGCTTCATCATCTCATCATCTCAGTCTGTCCCCTGTACACTGCTCATATAGACCAGTCCGTTGCCACCTGCATCCGACGTGACTATCTGCTAAGTGGCCGTCCCAAGTCGTCAACTTTGGTTCTTCTACGGATCTCCTCATTTCTGATTCGGTCTCGTAGAGAAATACCAAGCATATCAGGTTAGAGAGGGAAAAAAAAATATCTGGTTATAATGTACCTACCGGAAATCCTAGCATATTCTAATTCTCTCGTGTTAGACATGCACCACGTTTTACAAGCTTTCATTTTGTCACTCCGTGATCAAAAGCTACCAGTCGATTTGTAGATCGTAGGTTATAATATATCGTAGGTTATAGTAGTTGTAATCGCATTTCCTAGGTATACCAAACAAGCCCGGCGTTGCCCGCCTTTTTTCATTTACCACGATAAAAGGTATCCTGTGCTAAAGATACCTACCACCATCTAGATACTTACATCCAGGCTACAAACTAGCTTAGTGCTTAGTAAGTAACTTACAAACACTTTGGATACAATTATTGAAGTTCTGTTAACAGCACCTACTACACGGAGGTAATCCTCAAAAGGACTGGTTATTCGAATGTCTAATGTGATATAAATATTATGCTACAGAGCAGTCGAAGCGGTGTCTTCTATTTATGGTCCACCTTTGGCTTACCAAGTAATGTTCACTTCCATTGCGATTTGTCTAATTGCCATCCAAATTACACAGGTAGAGTACCTACATATTATTTTATTTTAGTAGGTACCATCATTAATAGGGATGATTAAATCGTCCTGCCTATTTCTGCAAAGGAAGGGTGAGACTATATTGTTTATTTTATTTTATTTTATTGCTTTTTTGGGTGGACGAGCTCACAGCCCACCGGGTGTTAAGTGGTTACTGGAGCCCATAGACATCATTAACGTAAAGGCGCCACCCATCTGGAAGTATAAGTTCTAAGGTCTCAGTATAGTTACAACGGCTACACCAGCCTTAAAACCGAAACGCATTAGTGCTTCACGGCAGAAATAGGCGGGGTGGTGGTACCTACCCGTGCGAACTCACAAGAAGTCCTACCACCAGTAATTACGCAAATTATAATTTTGCGGGTTTGATTTTTATTACACGGTGTTATTCCTTCACCGTGGAAGTCAATCATGAACATTTGTTAAGTACGTTTTTCATTAGAAAAATTGGTACCCGCTTGCGGAATTCGCACACCGGTGCATCACTAGATACGAATGCACCGGACGTCTTATCCATTAGGCCACGACGACTTCAACGGACAAAGTCATTCATGAGTAATTCATCATTCTTATCATAATTATGGTAACGCTGACCTAACTTAACATCCATAATCCGATTTCACAACATAATAATTGGGAGTTTTTTGAATGAGCGATTAACAGGATTTTGAATGCAACCGGAGTCCATACATTAGAGAAAACCACTAAGTACGTTGGCTTAAGATTTGAAACACGAGATCAATAATTTGCAATACTTTACGTTTGAGCAAAGAGTTCTGCTATAGGGCTGTATTGCTAATCGTATCACATCACATCTATGGTAGGCAGCGGCTTGGCTCTGCCCCTGGCATTGCTGACGTCCATGAGCGACGGTGACCACTTACCATCAGGTGGACCGTATGCTCGTCAGCCTACAAAGGCAATAAAAAAAAAATCACATTTTGCAATTATTATTCTTCGATCAAGAGTACCTACTACTGACGAAACCAGGTTAATTTATTATGTATTTCTGATATACATTTCTAAATCACAAATTACCGGTTTTAAAAAGTTAGTAACGAAATGATGATGAGTGATGAGTTTGATGTTTTTCAGAAATTAGAAAACGGCATCTTGGATATAAGATTTACAATGTTAGGAGTTGCTGCGTGCCTGCAAATGTGGATACCTTGTTATCTTGGGACTCTGTTAAGGAATAAGGTGACCATTCATTTGATTCAGAATTTAAGCTAACGTAACCGGTTGTGACATAAATGGATAGTTGTGCTATTTAAATCATTCACCATTTCTCCAATACCGCCCTTACCATAAGGGCACACGGGGCCCGTGCCCAGGGCCCCCATTCTCAGGGGGGCCCGAAAGACCGACAATTTCTCTCACACGTTTATTCTCAAAACATTTTTGTCGGGCACATTACACTTTTTTCACAAATCAGTAATCAGAAGGTATTTACAAGGCATATACTATGACTATGATAGAAGATTTTGCTCAACAGAAATCCAGAAAGAAACCGTTATCGAAATCGTAACCAAAAATCCAGCAGCATTCTAATATCATTAATGACATATTATATCATACTGTATTTGATTACCTATAATAAATGGTCTCAAACTCAGTAAAAAAATGTTATTATAATTCGCTTTTTTTACTTTCTAAAAGGGCCTCAAATTCTTGTGTACCCAAGGGCCCCATCCTAGTTTAAGACGTCCCTGCATTTCTCCCGTTACTGAGCAATAAAAATCAGTCAGTATCATAGATAATAAACATATTATTTATGAGTCGGTATTTAATAACAATGTGAGACTTCGAGCTGAGGGCCGTTTTTAATACTTTATTGAATCTCCTTAAAAAGTGCAACGTGATACGCTTTAGCTGATTTTTTTTGGGCTAGAAGGAAATCGCCGACCGGTAGTGATATGCGAGGTAATATGAAGCTGCTTATGAATACAATTTCAATAAAAATAAAGTTTTTCATTTAAAGGCGTTTGGAGTCGGCGAAGCATGTTGGAACAGTGGCTGGCACCAGACTCCACTAGGTAGGATGATCCGACAGGATATTATCATAGTCTTGCTGAGAGCCCAGCAACCAGTCACTATAAAATTCCCTGGACTGCAAAGTATTCAACTAGAAACATTTTCTTCGGTAATTTTTAATTTGTATGGGTATTATTATTTTTTATTGCTTAGATGGGTAGACGAGCTCACAGCCCACCTGGTGTTAAGTGGTTACTGGAGCCCATAGACATCTATAACGTAAATGCGCCACCCACCTTGAGACATGAGTTAGTTTTATAGTGCAATGGCTCCCCACCTTTCAAACAGAAAGCGATACAGCTTCACGAGAGGAATAGCCGGGGCAGTACAAGCCCGTATGGGATCAGAAGACAAACGACTAGTAAAAAATAAATACGAACCTTACATGTTTAGTGTTACACCGTCTTACACAGTAAATTATTATTAGTAAATTATGTATTGGTATTGTGAATACCAATTTTATGACTTGATGCCAGTATAAAGACATCTACTTACATTAGGCTATATCTGTATTAAGTTGCCAATTGTCATGTTTAATAAAACACTTTCATCTTTCAGATTATGACCACATCATACTCGTACTTCAATATGTTGAGACAGTATAGTTGAGGAGTTTAAAAAAAATCATTATAATGAAAATATTAATTCACAGTAAATGTTTCAAGCACATAACCCATTGAATTTCTCTCTGGATCTTCTCAGTAGGTTGTGATATCAATCTCGAGGTAGATTCAGCACTGCTTTTGGTAATGAAGATGTTAGAAGATTCTTTCCGGCAGAGGGTTTGCCCACAAGTTATGGTGAAGCCAGAATAGCCTATCAAGGCTACTGGTAGATAGATAGAAAAAAAAAACAACCACATTTAGTAGCTATTATACAATAGTATCTTTTAAGCACTATACCACACTTTAGTTTTCTTAATTAATAAATAATGTTTACAGTATGGTGTTTTAATGCAAAGATCCTTTATCTTCTGGAAGCAAAAAGTATATTGGTACTGGCCCTTTGCTTGTGTGAACAAGTTCTTCATGCCTTATAAGCTGGGTTGCTGCAAGGCCATACAGTAAACAAGGTATACCTGAAACAAAATTTACTACCAAATTGATCACTATTGCCATGGCTGATACACAAAAGTCGAAAGTTTTGAAGTCGACGTGGCCTAAAGGATAAGACGTCCGGTGCATTCGTGTTGAGCGATGCACCGATGTTCGAATCTCAGGCGGGTACCAATTTTTCTAATGAAATACGTACTCAACAAAAGTTCACGATTGACTTTCAGGGTGAAGGAATAACATCGTGTAATAAAAATCAAACCAACAAAATTATAATTTGCGTTGGTGGTAGGACCTATTGTGAGTCCGCGCGGGTAGGTACCACCACCCTGCCTATTTCTGCCGTGAAGTAGTAATGCGTTTCGGTTTGTAGGGTGAGGCAGCCCTTGTAACTATACTTACCTTAGAATTATATTTACCTTAGAACTTATATCTCAAGATGGGTGGCGCATTTACGTTGTAGATGTCTATGGGCTCCAGTAACCACTTAACACCAGGTGGGCTGTGAGCTCGTCCACCCATCTAAGCAATAAAAAAAAATTAAAATTAAAAAATTCTAAGTATAAATTTGTTTAGTTTATCATGTTTATTTATACCTAATGCACACAAGGGGTAACACAGGGAGTAAGGGAAGATCGGAATGCTACCTTCACCGGCCCTATTGTCAACCCCAACTGCACGCGCCGGATGGCGGCGGCGACCAACAGGTTGCCGTGGTGCTCCCTGCTAGAGAACGAACGACAACTCTGTCAAGAGTGTACGAATAGGAAGAAGAATGCACACAAAAAAGTGATTTACAAATAAGCTAAGTACTGTAAACTTTAAATAGCTCTCCTAGCCATTTAAAGTTTAAAAATGTAAAGTTGTAAAAATGTCACTTAAGCCAAAAAGCCTTTCACCCCTTGATATAGATTTATTCTTAACACACACTATTGAAACTTCAAACTTAGGGTCTTGAGATGATGGTAGCATTCACAGTGACCACTGGGCTTTGGCAGCAATTTTTTTATTATTTTTTTATTGCTCTTGTAGGCAGACGGGCGTACGGCCCACCTGATGGTGAGTGGTTACCGTCGCCCATGGACTTCAGCAATGCCAGGGGCAGACCGCTGCCTACCGCTTAATACTCCCCACAAGCCTCATTTGAAGAAGGACATGTGATAGAGCTTGGGAAACACTGTGGAGGGGAACTCATTCCATAGCCGGGTGGTACGTACTTAGCACCAGATGTGCAATGACATTATTTATAAATCTATGCAATAAATAAAAAAACTAAACAAGCGGTCTCAACATCACCTCAGGGACTCATCTGCCTACTTACTAAAACTGTAAGTTTATAAATTACTTTTGTGCCTTATTCATTTTTTCAACAATGTCCAAAAATTTTATATCTACTAACTAATATGTAGTAAGTATCGAATGAAAATCAACATGAATTCAAGCAAACAAAATCTGAACCGTAAACTGAACACTATAAACATAAGTTGGGCCTTCAGTTAATAGTAATGAATAATATATAAAAAATGTATTTATAAATTGAACTACAAAAATTTTTATAGTTACATACCTAAATTTGCAACCTTTATAATTCTCATAAATTTATCTGACATATTTAAGTCTTCTGCCTTTTTTCTAGAACAGTGATATTTTATATATGGAAAACAACCAGTTCTTAATATTTGATAGTTGGAATTACCAACCTTCCAATTAAAATTTGACATTCCAAACTGATCATCTTTCACATAACTGTACTGAAAAGAATGAATATTATTATACTGTAATAGATGTCTAAATAGTGTTATATAACTTAATATTTATTTATTGCTGTTAAATTTTGAAATTTCAAATCGCACATGGTTTGCAGGATATCACCTTTACAAAATAAGAAGTCCAAGGTGGTTCGTTACACTGAGTTAAATAGGCTGTTAGAACCTCGGATGATGTGGGTTTATTTGAAAATCTTGCAATCAGAGTAGCCATACATTTCCATTCCTGGCGTATATGAGGAGATACCACAAACATGATTTAGAAGAAATAATTTCTAGCTGAAATTACTTTAAAGTTAGAAATGTTTGTTTTATTTTCAAACCAATATGTAATGAATTAGTGTAATGTACGACAAATTAAACTTTGAAACGTGGTCTTTATATTTAGCTACGATTTAGGGTTTGTATGTAGTTCAGTTACCACCTAGCGAACTTGGTTATAAATTAATATTGATACATATGTACACAAAAATATTAAATGAAATTAATTGAAAATTGAAATTGGACTGATTACATACGGTAGGTACCATAGATTATACACTTAATATTGTAGGTACCGTAAAATGGGGCGATTAGGGACAAATTCCAACTTTATGAGCAATTTTAAGGTAGTTGTTGATGTATATAATGCTATATCAGGATCAAAATGATTGAGTCTTGGGGGCATCTTTGTTGTCTAATTTAAAATTATGCAACTAGCATTCCAGTTTAAGCAAAAAATGCAAAAAGAGGTCTAATCCCTATTTACCCGAAAATTGCGGTTAATTGGGACGAAATGAGAAATTTGCTAGGGTTGGCACTACTTTTATTTTTATATATAGTTTTAATTTATTTATTTATTTAGTTGCACCAACAAAGTGATCATCAATAAAAAAAATGAAAACTGACAAAAGTACATGGCAGACATCACCTCAATTATAGGTGCAATCGACAGTACATTAACAACAATATATATATTTATTTATTTATTTATTTATACATATATAGTGGGCTTTCTTAGAAACGGTTTATATTTCTCCGTTCTTGGTAAGTACTTAGGGGCTGATATTTCTATCTGGGTTAAGAGATTAGGTGTGTCGGTTATTCCATGGATTAATCAGATGAATACCCCCACTCTGAACAAATATTAAATATTTTATTAAGTATTACTTAGACATTTTTGTCCACCTTGAGATTTCATTGATCTTGTTACATGTCTCTGCAAAATCGACTTACTTATATTAAATTGCTTATCTATTTCAACTAAAGACTTATTCCCAATTTCGCTTCGAATAAACCAGATTTTTACCAACAAATTTAAAAAATATTTTATAACTACATAGACAACCCTACAAACCTGTACCTATTTATACTTAGGTCGTTTCCATTTCACGTATTCTCATCCCAATTGACCCCTTTTTCGTTGTTATTTATACCTAAGACGTCCCCAATATCCCCAAAAACAACAGATTTTTACATGTATTTTTATTTAATCAAATACATTAAAATCAATAACAACAGAGACTTACCTTTAATATATATGCTGGTTCAAACACTAAATAACGTTTATAAATCATAGCCGTCTTCTATTATTATCAAATAAATAAAAGAAAGCAAAGTTTCTAGAACTAAAATAATTACCACCACAGGAAGTTAATTTGAAACGCGATTATTTATAAGTTAGCAGCTATTATCATGCATATTCAGATTTGTTTTGTGAAATTTCAACATTCTACTATTAAACTACAAAAAACGGAAGATTTTGCAACGAATATAAAACCTAAATTGAGCGTCGAAAGATTTTCCCGGTTTTTTCCCGATTCGCCTCTCAATCCCTAATCGCCCCATTTTACCGGTACCTATGTACTACATACATATGTCAATAATTTCAATTTGACATTTTTGATCGGTGACAGTAGTGCTATTTTTCCAACAGAAAAGGCATAAATATCATACCATAGTACAGCCTAACCTTTTATATATATTTTTTATAAAAAATGATAATAGGTACTGTAATTAAATGAAATGAAAATTAAATGAGATGATACGGGATGAAATATAATCTTAGTAAATTGGCGGTTATTTACTGAGACTTTTCAGTGGACTGGAAGATCCTGAGAAGCTACGTCCAGCGTTTTGTTTCATTTCCCCACATTTTTTTACAAATACTTCAGTTAATAAATCACCGTTATTACACATTCAAACCTGAAGAAACACTAGTCCTCAAATATATTAAGTGTATAATCTATGCACTATAGTAGAATTATTTTGTCCGTGCAGTTTGGGTCATAAAACCTAGCCCGTCTAGGCCGGTGGGCATGTTGCGCGGGCGCAACGCCATTATCGATAAAAACAAATGAGTCATCGAAGGCATGTACACGGCGGCGGGGTGGTATACGAAGGGTGGTGAGACATTTCATCATTTGGACGGGAGCGGGGTGGTTTACCAGGGGGGTTAGACATTGTTATGTTATGAGTAATTTGTTGTACCTACCTGCAAATTATAGTACATATGTCGAAGAGAAATGTGATTTTGTGCATTTGCTCTCTAAATTTCTTTAGTGACAAAATGGCTACTCCTTTGTTTTGTACCAAAATGTCAGAATTTATTAAAATATTTTGCTTGTTGGCAAAAAATACCAGCATAAGCACGTGTTATTATCAACAATGTGTTAAATTTTTTCACTGAAATGAGAATAGATCCCGAAAAGTTACAAAGTGTTAATTTCTGCCGTTATCGTTAACTTGCTGCGGCGATATGTGGTGTAAGTTTTCGATAAATGATTGTTTCTTTAATTTTTATCACTAACCCACAAAATGACAAAACTAAATACACTATCGATAACGCTTATCGACAACAATAATGCGCATCACTATGCCCATCCATAAGGCTCGTGAGTGGAAGAGAGAGCAAAATACTCGCTTCACCGCTCCGATTTTTTATGACCCAAACTGCACGGACAAAATAATTCTACTATAGTCAAATTAGAAAAATTCACACAACTCGCTCCTCGCGTTCCCAGAGTCCTGTCATCTATCAACACAAGTCTAGATAATAATGATATCTATTATCCACGATGTCCACCGGAAAAGCAAAAGAAAACAAGTCCATACAATACAAATATTTCGGAGCAAAAAGCGTGTCTGTTGTACGAAATGTGAAATAGAACGAAATAAATTCATAGTATTGCATAAAATTGAATGAAATTAAATGAGTACATAAGTATAAGACAACATCTAGGATGTCATCTAACAATAGGTGTTAGATGACATGAAGTGCAATAATCTCTCAGTTCAACAAACGCTTTTTTTTTTTTCCTACCTTAGCTGAGAGCCTTGAGAGGCTATTTCAGCGTAACCCTAACTTTGTAGGTGAGCTCACGGGGCTCAAACCTGATGACGTTGCTAACACGAACCCTAGCAAGAGCCGTGCTTCGCAGAATCTACCACCGGATCGGAAACGCGACCCACTGAGAAGATCCGGCGAGAAACTCAGTGGGCTGTGTCTGAGAGTTAATTTACTCGTCGAGCCCTTCGTCGCAAGCGACGGGTTCGACGAGAACGGTGACCGGTGCTTGAAGTACCTAAAAGCACCGTTAGTGGATCGGGAGGATCCGAGATGACGTGTTTTGGGCGACGTCGACTGCTTTCCATTCTGTCCGCAGGATCGGGAATGAGTCAACAAACGCAATTTACTGAGTTCTATAACTTATAGGAGACTACTAGACCAGAACAATGGGCATATTAACCCCTTTATCATGAGCGCCGCTAATTATAAATATCTGACCCAGGCGACGGGGCAGCGCAAAGCCGTCGTCGTCCGTTACTCCCGTTAGGCCTTTCAAGCACCGATCAGCGTCCTTATCGAACTCGTCAATTACTGATAATTACGACGGAGAGTGCGACGCAAATATTTTTATTAAACTAAACATACATTAGCCATTGTGAAGGTGGTTCGAGTAAAAAAAAAACTTAAATTACCTTAATTCATTTACTTCTATTTTAATAATATTTTATTTAAACAACGTTTAACTTAGTCTTATAACCTAGAGCCAATGATGTTATAGTAAAAAGACTTAACTTTTTACTATACCATTATTGCCTAGAGCTGTATTTTTTCTTCGCACAAATATAAAATTGTCTGTATTAAGGCACGATTGAATAGTTATAATTAACTAACTTATTAAGCTTTAAAATCACCATATATCAAAACTACATGCGCAATAATTAAGTTAACATAAATAGGTACATTTAGAAATATAATTATGTTTACTGTTTAATTTAAACAATCTGAAATCAGTGTAACATTACATTAATTTATTGTATGTAAGTTTATAAATATGACATTAGGTATGTAAAAAAATCCAGTTTTTGTAAAACCTACAATTATATATTTTTTGTTTAAAACAAAAACACGTATTATTTATAGTAACACTTTTATGATGAAATCTTTTTTAGTTACTTTTTAAGAACGTCGAATGTTCGATAAACTTTTCTATTCATACCTACCTAATTGTTTCTGGTTAAAGCCTCGAATAGCGAAATTATATTGTATAGAACATTAAAATTACGTAACTTATTTAAATACGTTTTCATCATTAATATTAAAAATACATCGATAGACCTCGATAAGACCTTGGCTACAGTGCCGATAAAATTTTCTTTTAGAATGATTCTCAGCATAACGAAACTACGAAGCTTCGAAGGGTTCTTAAAACTTGAAATATTTTAATTTCAATTGAAAGTTTTACCTGCATTCACCCGAAAAGTTAATCCAATTACTAACAAAAATAATCAAGTGTACCCAGGATTTAGTGAGCGTTTTAACTCATTCAGTATGAGAGTATTTTAATTAAGTTATATCATTAGTGGCACAATAGCAGCAAAGCGTGGTCATCTTTTATTATATCAATAATATAGCTATGTTTTACTGTATTTCACTTTATGGAAACCATATTGGTGAATGTTGATAAATTAATTAATTTTGTGTGCAAAGTACACAGTATATTTCAGTGTGCAGTCACAAAAATAAAAATGAAAGGTAGTTGTTATCTTGGCAGTAAAATTTACATGCATACGTTTATTGTTCACTGAAGTGTTTTGTCTACAATTAGTAAATTTAAAAAGATATTTTGCGTTACTTTTGTAAATAAAAGATCATTGCAAAAGTTTTCTAGACATAAAAGGTCATCATTTCATGATTTATGAAATTAATAGATAAATTTTTCTGCGAAAGTATTTATTATTATTTAGATATATACTAAACTAACATAAAGCTAAACTATTGAGCAAGTTGAACACAATTATCTCATTTAGTGTGCCTGAAAAGTAATTTAACCCAATGAAAAGAGCCATGCATTTCTTATAAAGACACACCCAGTTATGTGATTTTCAGAGCCCAGAGAGATCAAGTCATTGCCTCAATTGTTTAGTATAACGGCTACCCACCTTTCAAAGTGGAACGCATTACTGCTTCGCGACATAATAGGTTGGGGAAAAAGTTTCTTCGCATTTTAAAAAAAAAATTAAAATTTTTTTAAATATGGTTTATTTACGTTTAACTAAAGTATGTAGATACCATTTTGTTCGATAACTTTTTGCCATCTTATAGGTAGAGACATGATCCCATTGCTATAGAAATTTTGGGGCTTCCCAAATACCGACCTTTTTTGTGTACCCAGTTTTTTTTTCAAATGCACTAAAACTGTTTTGTGGTCAGTTACCAGTTCTTCAGCTACGTCGTAACTACTGATATGCCGATCTTGCTCCACTTTTTCAAAAATGGCATCCATTTTATATCCCTCCGCAAACGGGCGACGTGCATCTTTGACTTTTTTTTTTTATTACTTATATGGGTGGACGAGCTCACAGCCCACCTGGTGTTAAGTGCTTACTGGAGCCCATAGGCATCTACAACGTAAATTCGCCACCCACCTTGAGATAAGTTCTAAGGTCTCAGTATAGTTACAACGGCTGCCCCACCCTTCAAACCGAAACGCATTACTGCTTCACGGCAGAAATAGACGGGGTGGTGGTACCTACCTACCCGTGCAGACTCAAAAAGGGTCCTACCATCAGTGATTACGCAAATTATAATTTTGCGGGTTTGATTTTGACATCAACATTTCCGGATTGAAAACGTTAAAACCTAATTTGTGCTACTCTCGCAGACACTGCACTAGGACACACTAGGTCCATAAACATCGCAATTTTTTTTCGCGGCTTGTGTTGCATTTTTACCTTTTTTGTAGTAAAATTTTAAAATGTATCGAATTTCTTCATTAGACTCACTCAGCTTGACAGTACGAAAATTTCCTAATTTGAATTTGGAATTATCTTCTTTAAAATTTAAACTTTTAATGATACCAAAACCAGCCAGATACATATAGTATAGCCAAAGAGACTTTATTACAAGTTCATACATACTATAATGCGAAAAGACTTTTTCCCCCAACCTATTATATTGGTCGGACAGTGGTGCTAAGCATGTAGATTTACAATAAGCGCTACCAACAGTAATTGCGAAAATTTGCGAGTTTCTTTTTATTAAACGGTGTTATTCCTTCATCGTGGATCTCGATCGACCCGTCGGAGAGTTAAGTAGTTAAGAAGTATACCGGGCCTATTATACTTGACTAAAAAATACCATTATGTAAATTTAAACACCTAACATAATCACAATGAAAATAATAATGTATGTATAGGTATGTCGTTATTATCTTTAACTTTTAACGGGACATATCCTGTGGTGTAATAAATAATATTTTAGATTCGTTTCTTTCATTACCTTTTTAAGCTGATGGGCATACAGCTCATTTCATGGTAAGTAGTCACCGTCACTCATGGACATCATCAATGTAAGGGGTTACGTCTCTGCCCATATGATTGATTGATTTTTGTTTTTTTTTTTTAAGATATAGGTTTTATACGTGAATTCTAAAAAAAACATAGATAATTATCGTTACACGATTATATTAAAATTTCCTCACTACAACCACATAATAATTTCAAATATTACAAAATTGTCATTAAAATGTATACATAAAATTAAACTTACAATATCCGCTTGAGGAAATTTCAGGTATTATTTTGAACATTCCAACTAAAGATGTTCCTTCCAACGTAGAGCCGCCTATTCGTATTCCATTTCGAATGCAATACAAGGGCGAACGTGATAAAACAATAACAATATTACTTCTCATGTGACCACACAGCAAATCCAATCATAAATTTTTTGTTTAAAAGATTTTAAAGAATAGAAATTGTGGGTTGAATTTTTTTCCCAAAACCAAAATTTTGTTTTTTAATAAATGACTAGATAATAAGACAATTCAAATACTCTCATAGGATACGATTAATTTAAATAAAAAAAATGTATGTACCTAATTCTTTGCTAAATACAATTTTGTTGCAGACTTATTATATACATTAATGCTATAAACTTTAAATTAATATGTAAATTGTGATTATCATTGTATCTACATCTATAATAAAAAATATATATTTAAATATTTAACAATCACTAATAATCCAAATGTTTATAAGTGAATACAACAATTGGGTTCTCGGTTTTAAGAAAAACAGTTTCAAGTCACGGGCTCACGTAAGTGCATTAACAGGTCAAAGTGTTAATAAATTTGCGATCAAAATAAATTCGATAGAATTTATTCAACGTATCTTCTTATAACTTCAGCCGCTTCCAACTCTCCCATATCTTCTAGGATGAATGCTAACGATTTCGATGATATTTCATTGTATTCCTGTAATGAGATACGTTTAATCACTACATAGTATAAAACAAAGTCGCTTTCTCTGTCCCTATATCCTTATGTATGCTTAAATCTTTAAAACTACGCAACGGATTTTGATGCGGTTTTTTTAATAGATAGAGTGATTGAAGAGGAAGGTTTATATGTATAATAACAACCATTAATTAGTGGAGAAGTCAATAATAAATTACAGTTTCCGAAGCGAAGCGAGGGCGGGTCGCTAGTTGTAAATAATCGGCCGTGTATTTTCTTAGAATGAGGCCACTCTATTTCTTCCTTTCGAGTGTTGTAAAAAACAACCACTATAGAGCAGGTGGGTTACGAGATGGCCGGCGCGGGCGTGAAGCTCCCGCTCAGCCCCCGTAGGGACTAGAAGGTGGCGGGTGCGGGGGCGCCCGGTACTCGACTGTCGGTCCGGTGGTGGGGCGGTGCAAGGTGGCTCCTGTGCGCCGCCCACGGTGTATCTCCCGAAATGACGTCCTACGGGATTTTCCCGGAGATGAAATCCCGTCTTATCATCAGGACGGGTACCGGCGAAGGCGGACTTTCGGCGCGCACTGCGGTACCGTAGGTCTGGTGTAGCCGGTGTGGTGGAGCTCGATGGGGTTTAGTCGGTAGTCGTTCTGCGGGGCAAGTGCTTCGCGCGCCTTTTTCAAGGCGTAGTCTCTTGCGAGGAATTCGGGGAGGTGGAGGACCTTGGCCCTACTCGTCCCTCTCTTCCTCTCAGGAGGCGCCGGAGTCCGACATAACCCGGTTCGTTACCCCCCGGACCGGGTATCCGTAAATGGATTCCCCAGGTGGGTTACGAGATCGTTTACCCTACACAATATATACATACTTTTTTTAAACCAACATTAAATATGTAAGGCGCCATTTGTTTTACATATATAGAGATTCCGACTTCGAACTGTCAAGCTATTTGGCAGCTGTGATTTTTTTTAAAATAAGAGACCTAGATCACCATTACCATATAGTCGCTTACGATACGTTTGCCTACGACGAAAATATAAAGTACATATTTTCTTCTTCCTCTTAGTCGCATACTTCATCGCTGAAGGTCGTGTCCCTGAAAGACCTTCGCGGCTCTTTATACCGTCAGCTTCCATTTCGTTCGGTTTTCGGCTTCTCTCAGGGCGGTCGTAACAGAAATTTCGGTGAGCGCGTTACCTGATCTGACCAACGGTTTAGCGGCCGGCCGGGTGGTCTTTTCCCTTCTACCTGGTGTACTGGTGATAGGACCTCTTGTGAGTCCGCACGGGTAGATACCACCACTCCGCCTATTTCTGCCGTGAAGCAGTAATGAGTTTCGGTTTGAAGGGTGGGGCAACCGTTGTAACTATACTGAGACCTTAGAACTTATATCTCAAGGTGGGTGTCGCAATTACGTTGTAGATGTCTATGGGCTCCAGTAACCACTTAACACCAAGTGGGCTGTGAAATCGTCCACCCATCTAAGCAATAAAAAATAAAAATACCTTGTCCTAAGATCTCAATAGTGTTGTAATACAGCTGCTTATGAATGACTTGTGGAGAGGGTAGTGCGAAGTTAGTACCTTGAGATGCAGCAGCAGCGTGTGCGTGGGGCTGGGCTGCGCGCAGTACAGGGAGAGCAGCGAGTCGAGCCGCAGCCTGCCCGCTAGCTCCTGCCAGCTGCCCGACCGGTCCAGTAGCGAGCTCACCTCGCCCAAGTACTGGCCCATGCCGTCTAGTGCCGTGCTGCCACTTGTCTCCTCCTGAACAAATTTATTTATTTATTTATTTACTAGCAGAGCCGGCAGACTTCGTAGTGCCTCAATCGATAAACAAAAGACCTAAACTTTTGTATAAAATAAAATTAAAACAAACAAAAGGAATCCGTCCGATGGGGAACACATCGAAGGAAAAACAAAATTGTTATTTTTATTTAATTCCGAGCATTTTAATATTTAGCTATCTTTTAAACCTTCTCTGAACTTCCACAAATAATTCAAGACCAAAATTAGCCAAATCGGTCCAGACGTTCTCGAGTTTTAGCGAGACTAACGAACAGCAATTCATTTTATATATATAAGATTTAGACACACCAACAGCAATACACACAAAACATTTAAGGTTAAAATTAACATGTATAAAATTAAGTACTGATACAGTAGGCGCGCGAGTTCATGTTCATCCTGAGGAATGCGGTAGTGCTGTGACCTAGTTAATTATGGTAATGTCGATAATAACTACCGATTTAGTCAACAGCTGTCAATTTGGTTTAATGTAACTAGGTCATTTTGAAAATTATAAAATAAATGTGATAAGTAATTCCTTATTTATTTCTAATAGAGAAAAATATTCTTTTAATTCCACATCAATTACTATCAGATGAAAAGACAGCCGACAGATCAGAGTCCAAATCAGTGTAGGTTTTTTTCTACCTGAACCTGTTAGAAGCGAAGTAGTCATGGTTTATTCACCATGAACTAACACAATAGCGTTAGCGTAAATTTTCGGTATCGATAAGCGCGCGTCACAACTGTCAAAGACAACACTAGACATCAGACAACAGTGGGGAGGCGGGCGGAGCTGCCCCCCGCGCGTCGTCACTGGCCCCGATGGACATGAACTCGCGCGCATACTGTATGTAAGCCAGTTACAGGCATGTACAGCAATCTCTTATAACACGCTATGACGTGTTACAGCAATTTTACAAACAGCGGAAAAATAGGTTAAATTGAAATGTTAGCAGTACGACATAAAAAAAACTTATTGAAAAGAACATGAAAACAAGAGTTAATTACTTAACATTCTCTCATCAATTATAAACAAAGGAACTTGGATACTCAAGAAAATCGTTCAAAAAGAGGAAAAACTACTCCCGAGCGTAGTTTTACTAAATTAATGAGAGAAAATATATTTAAATAGAAGATGATGATGACATTGGAGGCGTGGCCTAAGTGACGTCAACGATGGTGTGCTGTCCGGAAGGCGCGTGGCGTGATGTTGGGGCGCGGTGGCACAAGGCATCGCTCTCTTTTTGCTCGCGGCAGTCGTGACGGATGGATGTTCACATCGTTGCACAATTATTGTATTTTATTATTGTCAAAGTACATTGTTGGTTACAATAAAAGTGATTTCTACCTAGGCTATTTCGTTGATGTTTTTGTAGTAAAATTATGCTTATAAAAATATATTTTTCAATCGATGAATTAAAAATAGGTCTTAATTTAATCACTTACGCCTTCATCAGCTGAATCGTAATCGTCCTCGGGTTCAGACTTGATCTCGTCATCAGGTTCAGACTTGATTTCGTCATCGGGTTCAGATTTCACACTATTATTCTCGAAGCCGTCTTCGAAGGCGATAGCTTCCAAGAGAAGTGCTCTTAGTTCAGGTTTATCGGCAGACATTTTCCAGGCAGATTCTTTCTGAGCGCCGTGAAAGTTAGGATCGGCCTGTGAATAAAAAAAACAGGTTTTGTATTCGCGAATGCCCACAAGTGAAATTAGAGACAGGAGGTCAAGTTGGACAATGCCCATTTTCTGTGGGCGTTTGGGCCCCTAAAAAAAGTTGTCGGATTATGATGGTTTTAACTTAATTTGATAGACAAAGAAATATCGTTTCATATTAAGAAAACGATTTTTATATTCTCACCCAGGTTTAAGGGAAATCGGTTTTTTTTCTGCAGCTAAAATGAAGGTTATGTACCTATAGGTACCTGTTTTCTTCGAAATCAATAATCGCTCTCATAATTTAATCTCATAGTTACAATGTTAAATAAGTTAATTGTGCTTAATGTTGCTAGAAATAAGCCCTATACATTTTAATATTATATCCTCATAATAATAATAAAATGACGGTGGTTTCTGAGAATGGACTTCACCGACCCTTCTTTCGGTAGAAAGTAAATGTCTTTGTACCTACACTATTAATATTATAAAACTAGATAAAGGTTTGAGAAGCAGCCATATACAACAGTCTATAGCATGTGAGATCACCACTTTGCTTTCAAGGGGTTGATTACATTAACGATAGTTGTGTCTGAAACGGAGCACTAATTATGTGACACTTTATATAGATATATATACTTACAATTGTTATGTGTATGAAAGTTGTAAGTCATTCTGACAATATTATAAATAGCTGTACCCGGCCGCTTCGCTGGGCATTTAAAATTAACATTATTAGATCTCACCTTCACAAAGATTCTCATCATTAACGCCCCCGAAACTGGTGTAGGGAGTCCAACACTCATATAAATACTAGCCTATCCATTAAGTACATGTATTTTCTACATGGATACCAAGATTCAAGTCAATCGGATGCACGGTTCAGTAATTATAACGGAACATCCGCAAAAACCACTGTAGATTTATATATTAGTATAAATAAAGTAATACACCAATCAATTGAAAAAAACATTTACTCTTCGAGGTTACGATTAGGGATGGGTAAGTGGACAAAGGGCACACCTCCCCTAAGAATTAGTGCCACTCCACCATACCCATCTGTTCTGTCTTCTCTAAGACAGACATGTCCTGGAATTCTAAAATTGAATCCAGGACGAAGCCAAGTCTCTTGAAGAGAGACTGCAAATGGTTTGTAACTATTCAATAAAAAAATTAAGTCACTTTTTTTACTATTAATACTCCGGCAATTCCATTGAATCACCAGAGACTGGTTTCGTGGATGGTCCTGACTGTCCATTAGTTAAAAAAGTTTTTGAAGAAACGGCATCGTTGGACGGTATTTTAATTATGTTCGATTGTGAAAGGTACTGAATTATAGAAATGATGAGATCCTTTGTTATTATTTCTGACAAATCATTGTAATTTTTGAGACAACCTGTAGAAAAGGAAGGAATGTTGCTGTAATCTTGGATAAGCTCTGCATGCGCTTTTTGATCATATCCCTTACTAGAATTTCTGGGACGAGCTTTGGGTTTCAAGAATACTGTTTTCTTATATGATTGAGTCGGACTCTTAAAAGGGCTTGTTAAATTATAGGGGCTTGAATAAGTCATAGTTGGACCCGAAGGGGCTGATGAAGCAGAAGCAACAATGTCAGCATAAGATTTTGAAACTGGTGGATAGACTTTACTTGCTTCTGAATAGGATATAGAGTTTCTAGCCATTGTTTCTTTTATAGCTTTCTGCCTAGCATACTCCGGGCATTTTTTGTCTGTTGCGAAATGGGAACCAGAACATAAAATACACACAGCATCATCTCTTTCCGTCTCGCAACTTATACCTGAATGATTGTCACCACATTTGTAACACCTTGGAGTGCCTCTGCATTGCATTTTGGTGTGACCAAAACGGCAGCAATTAAAGCATTGCAGCGTGGGGTAAATATAAAGCTCTACAGGTAGGGAGTTAAAACACATAAAGACCCTGGGAGGTAACACCTTCCCATCAAAGGTCAAAACTACGGTCTCCGTTGGAACAAACTTGGGTGTCTCGCCGTCATAAACCTTTCTGTTTAGTCTCCTAACTTTCAGAATGCTTCCACAGTTCTGCGGAAGCTCTATATTTTCTATAACATCTTTCTCGTCCCAGTCACATGGAACACCTCTCACTATTCCCATGCGGGTGATAGTGAAGGCCGGAATAAAAGCTTTATATTTATTATCATCAAGAGATTTGTGATTTAGAAATGAGTTAGCCTCCTGAAATGTTTTAAATTGAAATGACAACCTATTCCTTCCAATTTTTTTTATGCTTCCCTCTACAATGCTTTTTATTGAATTTTTTTTTAGAAAGAATCCAAATTGTACTGGATGTATAGATCCAGTTTGATTAGGTTGTAAAATTTTTTGAATATGTACATCATAAGGCGCAGGGTCTGACGCCTGGTAAAGCAGCCTAGCAGTGCGAGGGTTACTCGTAATGTTTTTAGAGTTAGCAACCTCATTATGATGGATTTCAGTGATTTTATCATCTGACTCAAGTACTTTAGGTATAACATTATCCTTTATATCATTAGGGGAAAGTTGGCAATCTGGTAGATCTGTATGTTTGTGATTCCTTCTCTTTTTTTGGTTTCTAGTTGATATTCTCTTTCTTTTAACGGATTTAATGTTTTCCGAACAGTCTGTATCTATAATGGAACCTTCCGTTTCCATTCCCGAAGCATCTATTGTAACTACATGAGACACCTGGAGGGATGTCCCTCCAGGGTCTTCGGGCTCCAACATGGAGGCCAAGAAAAAAATACTATTTACATATAATACAATAAGATGACTTACCAGGCGAAGAAAACAAACTAAAACTATAAATAATCAATACTACTAATATATATACACTTTACAACTTAACTGATCCTGTAATATTAAATTAATTTAATTTTCAAAAGTTTAGCCAAAAAAAAGACGCCCGCTTAATTCAACACTTCCCGCGCTTTTTTTCGTACGGTATCTTAGAATGTAAATATATTGGCGTTTTTGTACGTCAGTAACGTCATGGAAATAACAAATCACAATTACAACACTTTTTTTTGTTTGATTCGTCGCCAAGCAAACGGAACACTGCCTATGCAGCCAAGTCTTTTAAAAGACCTTAATAAAATAACCTTAATATAATAAAATAAACCTTTATACCCTTAATTAACCCTTAAACCCTTAATAAAATAAACCTTACTATAGTAAGCTGAAATAAGATAACCTCCCAGAAAATTGTAGAATTTACCTCTTAATTTAAAGGACTTTAACTAAAACTTTGTTTTTAGATATGCCTTTCTGAGGCATACCTGATTGTGTACCATTTTTCAACACTAATGCACTTTCATAGTTCTGTTTAAGTCAACAAGCAAATACTACATAACCCAAAAGATGAAATTAGCAAAATAAAAACAATAAAACGTAATAGGTGTGCAACACCAATATTTTTTTTCTCCTACCTACGCCGAAAGTTTGGTTTTCCTCCCGCTGTACAGGGAAGAAAGTGTAACTTTTCCTCCCTGGGTACAAGTGCGCATGCGCGTTAGTGTCTACGTCTGCTCTCACGCAACACTAAACAAAAGGCAATAAAATTTAATAGTGAAGTATTAAACAAAGATGAGTTTATCAGACAGTTCTTATTCAATTAGTAGTAGTTTATTTAAAAATTAAAAAACAGTTAAATTGTTTTGTTATGAGTATGGGGGGCTCCGCCCCCCCCCCCTACCCCCTTCCAGGGCTTCACCCCTGGACCCCGGCTGGGTACTCCACGAACTTTCGGCCTGCTAGGAGAAAATAAAGTATGTGCACAGCGGGAAAAAAGTAGGACATCTCATGTAAAACAAACACACGGGAGGAAATGTCCTACTTTTCTCCCTTGGTGCACAATGTACTATTGTTATGCTTACGAAATTTTAAATTAAAAACTATAAATTAGCATTAATGCTTGGGGACTAAGATTAGTCTTCATAAGAATACAATTTAACTAGTTCTATACTATATGCAGATAGAATTAATTCATTTGATGCTGATGCTAAATACTTATCAACTAAATCATTCAACTTATGATGTACATAGTTTCATTTTATTTACAGAACTATAACGTGTTCGTTCGTGGGTTCTCGCCGGATTTTCTCAGTAGGTCGTTATTCTATTCCGGTGATAGGTGCAGAGCACTTCTCTTGCTGGGACTAGTGTTAGAAAAATACATCATTAACTGGTGGTGGGATCTCTTGTGAGTCCGCACGGGTAGATACCACCACCCTGCCTATTTCTGCCGTGAAGCAGTAATGCGTTTCGGTTTGAAGGGCTGGGCAGCCGTTGTAACTATACTTCTTGAGACCTTAGAACTTATATCTCAAGGTGGGTGGCGCATTTACGCTGTAGATGTCTATGGGTTCCAGTAACCACTTAACATCAGGTGGGCTGTGAGCTTGTCCACCCATCTAAGCAATAAATAAAAAAAACATCAGGCTATGCCCTGAACTTACCTACCTTTCCACGTACGTTTGAACTTTGTATAGAACCTATGGTATCACCAAAGATTTACGATACATCATCCCTGAAAGAGGGCTTAAAGAGAATAATTTACGGTAAGCAGTGGCTGTTGAAATAGCCAATGCTCAGCGATGATCACCTTACATTAACCGAACCGCATGAATAACTAAAAGTAATTAAAAATATGTACTGAGTAAATAAAAGAGCAAGCGAGACAAAGTTAATTATTAAGATCCATTTGGTTGGCGTTAGGCTAAATGACTGTTTTGTATGAATGCGCAATTTGTCAGTGTTTTGTTTGGTACTTAGCGAATAAGCTCAGTTACACACTCAAACACTAGATAGTAAATTTAAACGCACAGATTGAATCTACGACACAAAAGAAACCAATCTGCGAGCGTATTGAATTACTATTTTTAAAAAGAATCGCTGCTACTGAAATCCTTAAAAATTAAAACTGACTAACCTCAGAGTCATACTGTTTTGTCCACCGGAGAAGTAATGAACCCATATTTGGTCCGGAGCAAGCTATAAATGTACCTAAGTAGTGAGAATTATGAAACCGATTTTTTGCTTTTTTGCTATACCGGATCGAACAGCTCATCCATGGTTTTGTTCATTTACGTCAAGACATATTATTTAAGACGAAATCACCCGCACAATTTAACCCACAGACACAGCCCACTGAGTTTCTCGCCGGATCTTCTCAGTGGGTCGCGTTTCCGATCTGGTGGTAGATTCTGACAAGTACGACTCTTGCTAGGGTTCATGTTAGCAACAACGTCAGGTTTGAGCCTCGTCAGCTCACCTACTCGCCCTACTCGCCCGGTGATGCTGATATGGTCTCTCAAAACCATCAGCTTAGGTAGAAAAAAAACGCCGCACAAATTGCCAAATCTGATGAACCGGGAGACGTTAGCTTTATCAGAACGGGTAGGATAGCTTGAGGAGTAATTTTTGGACGTCGCTAACAAACCTATACCAACTGCTTTAAGAATACATCTACACTTAGATCGTAACGTGCTGAGAAGATCAATTTGAGCAGCAATCAGCGTGGATCAGGTGAATCCATCAGTACGTATCAAGGGCTCCAACAAAGGCTGATTGTTGAGTGAGCCGAGTCAGGGTCAGGGATTGACTTCATATGTGGATAGTGTCGAGATCTAATTCATGGTGAAGATCTACAATCTACATACGTCACCTACTAGTGGGTTCCGAATGCTGCCCTATAGAAATGGGATTGCAAAGCTTGGAGGGTCTCTACATGAGTGGGGATTGCTTGAACGAACACTGCTCTCGATTATTGCTGCTGCTGATTATTTCTTAGAGAATCTGATTAGAGAACTTTAGTATGGTAGTTGTAACAGAAGTCATAGATAGCTCGAAATAAAATTAAAAATATATCTGCACCTTTTTTTTGTTGCCATGATTTTTTCTCGTATGGTTTTTTAAATTTTATGGTCGACTAAAAGTAATGTTCGTTAGGAGATCTAACTTATTTACAGCAGGACTAGCCTAATTATTAGGTTATGAATTTTATTTTTATTTTGATCTAAGCTTTATCTTATAATATGGATGATGGTTCATCGTCTTTTATTTCTGTTATTTAACTTAATTGTGTTACTTGTGTGTGTGTATGTGTAACCTACTTGCTGGCCCCGTTGAAAATAATTGAAAATACATTAAACAAATTTAATTTTAGGTATAAAGTCTTACTTTCCTTTAATAGCCTCAATTCATTTCAATCATTTCAGATCGTTATATTAATAACGGTCTGAAATGACTTTATTTAACTAATTCGAATTCATAATTATAAGCATTTCTATTAATTATTTTATATTTGTTATATTATTTCTGTTTTGTTTTGTTTTTTATTGCAGTAGATAATTTATTGTTAGTATTATCAGCCCACACACGTCCACTGCTAAACATCCTCCCCCCCAAGGTTCGTCTTATTGCTTGATTCTCTGAGCTGCCCGCGTCCATTGCATTCCCGGACCTTCAACAGGGCGTTGATCCACTTTAAGTTATTAAGCTCATACAAAAATGGAATTTCACGTTTTATTTGCAAATTTTAAACCTTACTTTTCCATTAAAGGTTTAATGACAACGTCAAAGGCTTTTTTTTTTTTTATTGCTTAGATGTGTGGACGAGCTCACAGCCCAGCTGATGTTAAGTGGTTACTGGAGCCCATAGACATCTACAACGTAAATGCGCCACACACCTTGAGATATAGTTCTAAGGTCTCAGTATAGTCACAACGGCTGCCCCACCCTTCAAACCGAAACGCATTACTGCTTCACGGCAGAAATAGGCGGGGCGGTGGTACCTACCCGTGCGGACTCACAAGAGGTCCTACCACCAGTAATTACGCAAATTATAATTTTGCGGGTTTAATTTTTATTACACGATGTTATTAGGCTATTTAAATATTGCAAGACAAATCGACCACGCAAATGAAATTATTAAGGCGACGGATATATTAACCCCAGCACAGGTAGGTATTCATTATTGAATGAAAGATATTGGATAATTGCCCGTAGCTGTGGCAGTCAGTACGGCCGGCAGTGCTTAGCTGCGTTCATATAGTACTCGGCAGAGATAACATCAGTAGCAAGAAGCGGCGCGCGCTCTCCGCATGTCCGTGCCGCAGTAAACAATTAGCTCTCAAATAAAACAGTAATGCATTCTGAGTGTGTGATTGTGACAAGTGATTATTTATTTATTTTTTTACATAACATTATTTAGATATGTAATGTGTTGCGACTCTTTAGAAGTATATTTATGCTTACATTACAAAAACTATTTACGAAATCATACAAAATAAATATGGCGCGAAATTAAATCATACTCAACAAGTGCAGTGAATTGTTCCAAAATGTCAAAAAAGAAAAATGTCAAGACTCCACAACAGATATGGGAAGGGGTGTCATCTGTTTCGGTGCATTTTGTTGAAAGCATTTTTTTTTCGCTTGGCATCTTTGTGGCAAAGCATCCATGGCAAGTCATTTTTGGGACATTATTATTTGTTACTGTGAGCTGTATCGGCTTAATACGGTTCCACATAGAAAAGAATCCAATGAACTTATGGGTCCCGCCAGATTCAGATTTTTATCACGATACAAACTGGTATATCAAAACATTCGGCACAGGCCTCAGACTTCAAAACATTATTTTCACCGCAAATGATATATTACACCCAGATGTACTCATAGAAATAAACGACATTACTGAGAGAATAAGTGCCCTAAATATTAAGTATGAAAATCAATCCATTTCTCTTACTGATTTGTGTTACAAAGTTCCTGTTGTGAATTTTTTTGGCTCAAACTTTAATACAGGGTCAATTAAAACTAGTGATAAAACAAATAATTCAGCTAATAGTGATTACAGTGACAGTGTTTTTGAAGACCCGACTTTATGGGTTGATAGTGAATTCTATTGCAGTTTCTTAGAAGAATTTGAACTAACCTGTCTCCAATATAATTTGTTAGACATATGGAAGAATGATCTAAATATAATAAGTAGTTTGAATAAACATGATATTATAGAAAAAGTTAATTCGATTAAGGTCAACCCTGTAAGCGGCCATCCATTTGATTATACCAAAATATTAGGAGGTTTAGAATACGATGACAAAGGTAAAATTATTTCTGCCAAGTCTGTATTACTCACATTTTATACAAAAGTAAATATGTCAGAAGTCAATTTAGATGACGTAGGTAACTTGGTAGGTACAGAAGATTGGGTAACTGTTCCACTGGCGTCTTGGGAAAAACAATTTTTGGAAGCTTTAACCAGCATCTCTCTTAATACTAAATCAGTCAAAATATTTTACGAAGCAGGTAGAAGTTTCGCTGACGTTAGTGGCGAAAGCATGTTTCACGATTTAGACAAACTCTTTTTGGGGATTCTACTAATGTTCGTTTACGTACAATTTGGTCTATCCCGTTTTAATTGGTTGGAAATTAGATTGACTCTCGGAAGCGTAGGTTTATTGTGTGTAGGATTAGCATACGTATCTGCCGTTAGTTGGTGTTCTATTGTTGGTATCCCATTTGGTCCGGTTCATTCTTCATTACCATTCCTTCTAATGGGTCTCGGTATAGACGATATGTTTGTAATGAAAGCCTGCTGGAAAAATCTATCGGAAAGTGAAGCAAAGAAAAGTCTCCCGGTAAAAATTGGTTTGATGCTAAAACATGCAGGCGTATCAATCGTGATAACTTCATTTACAGATATAGTTGCTCTATTGATTGGAGCCATAACAATTCTTCCATCACTAAAATCTTTTTGCCTATACGCAGCGACGGGCGTCTTTTTTATATTTTGTTTTTCCGTAACGTTTTATGTAGCAGTCTTTACTTTGGATGTAATAAGAATTGAAAATAATTGCAATGGTCTTATTTTCTGCTATCAGCATAAGAACCAAATACAGATATCCACGAAAAAGACTTGTCTGAGAAATATTTTTGAATTCGTATATAGGAATATTATTTTTACGATTCCGGGAAAAATTATTGTAATTTTGTTCACTATAGTAATAACAGGATTTAGTATACAAGCTGTTTTCAAGTTGGAACAAAGGTTTGACCCTAAATGGTTTATTCCTGACGACACCTATTACAAACAATATCTTGATACTCATGATCACTATTACCCCGAAAACGGGAACGACGCAATGGTGTTTCTCGGAAAACTCAATTACAGAAAAGAGTTTCCAAACCTGTGTAAAATGATGGAAAGCATTGGTAATAAATCGTATGTGAGCGAGGCTATGACATCGATTGAATATCTGCATAAATATGTTTTGATAAATTACAATACCGATCTAAAAAATACATCCTCAGTAACTGATTTTGAATTTTATCAGTATTTATCACGGTTTCTATTTAGCCCTGTGGGAGGGAAGTTTCAGGCCAACTTTAAATTTTCTGAACCATTATCATGCGGAGTAGCCGCCCCAAGAATTTTAGCCACTTCAATTCCATTCAAATTTACAAAATTCCATGGTCCTGAAGAATATATTCCCGCTATGCATGAGGTTAAGAACATTGTAAAAACAGCCAGCATAGCAGGTGACGTTTACCGCAGTGTGTGGTCAAGAGTATTCGGAAATTGGGTAACTGACGAGGTAATTGCAAACGAAGTTGAGAGAAACATTGAACTAGCTTTGATTTGTGTTATGGTTTGTACGATTATATTAATAACAAATCTTCAGATGTGTTTCTGGATTTTTATTTGTGTCTCGTTAACAATTTTGAACGTTTTAGGATGGATGCAGAGATGGGGAATGACAGTAGATATAGTTTGTTGTATTGGTCTTGAATTAGCCATTGGTCTGTGCGTAGATTACGCAGCGCATGTAGGCCATACATTTTTAACCATCCAGGACGGATCGCGACACGAAAGAGCTTACAAAACAGTAACGTCCATTGGCACAGCAGTGCTTTTAGGTGGTGGTTCCACTCTCCTCTCTCTGTCTTTACTTAGTATGTCAAAGGCTTACACGTTCCAATCATTTTTCAAAATCTTCCTTCTGGTTATATTATTCGGACTTTTTAACGGCTTAATATTTTTACCAGTGGTCTTGTCTCTAATAGGCCCTGGATCGTACAAAATAAAAGATCACACCGTCGACTGTCAATCTCATCAATATGAATTAAACGAAAAACAAACCGACGATGGTTTGCATACAAATTAATTTTTTTTAGTAATAGTAACAAAAGAAAAGGATATTTTTTTAACAGAAGGTACCTATTTAATATCGATTTATTACCTTATTTCCTTCCTTATTTTTAGTCCTACTATACATTTTCAGCGGTCACGGTTGACTGATTATGGGAATATTTTACTATAAATATGCAATTTGAAACGTAAATCTTTCTTTTAATTACGCTATAACTCGTGAAATTATAAAAAATACATAACATTAAACATAATATTATGTACTAAAAAATTATGAATACAAATTATTATTGGTTGTACCAACTCACTGATGTATTATTACTTTTCCCTTCGTGTATCACGCTTAAATTAGTTACTAACTAAACTGATTTTGATAAAGCTATTGTCGAAAACGTCATAAAAATATTTTAAGTCGCTACGATGCGGAGACTGATAATTTTTTCGTAACAAAATTCGATCTGTTTCGGTGGAGCGGATATTTAACATCATTTATACCGAAGTCGGTATGCATAATAGGCGCGAATAGATCAGCCTGAAACTCATCGAAGTTTAATAATTATAATTATTTGTATATACCAAATTAGACTTAGCGTAGCTAGGAGTTTGTAATCTGAATAAAAATGTAAAGACGATATGTAGTCTTACAGGTATTTATAAAGTTGATGTATTTATATCTACATTTATCGCTGCAGATAATTCGATAATCGGCACACTAAGTCATTATAAGTGTATTATGTACTGTATAATGTAAATACAATATAAACACCGTTTTAATTAATAGTATTTACTAACAATAAACAGTTTCTCATAAATCGCAAAGATCCCTACATAATGTGACAGGTATTTTCTTTGTACATTTGTTTAGTCAAATGCGTAGGCAAAAAGTACAATATATTTTAAATGACAGCAATGACAATAGCGTAACATTATAAGAGTACATAGTAGTCTTTTGAATGTTGATGTAAAGAATATATTTATTTTTCGTATGATTAGTATTTACTTGCGTATTATCTAGTAAACCTATATACTTACTATCAATGCACTCCCAATAATAGGTCGAAGTCGATAACAAATCTTTTGGATGGCATGCAAGGTCATGACGCAGAATGGTTATCACAATGCACGGTGTATTGTTTATAAATTATTGAAAATTCAAATCTCGTTAAATTATTGTTGATAATTAATTCTCTACGAAATGATGTATAAATATTTTATCTTCTAATATTTGTGTTTAGTTTAAGCAACGTTTCAATGTTATGTTAACATTATTCTTAATAAATAAAATATGTTTTAAATTACTGTAAACCTATATAGGTACTTATAATAGAACTAAGTTTTGCATAGTATAGTGAAAACCTTCCACGACGTTAAATTAGAAATGTATTTAATGAATTAAGTTGTATCTTGGTGCATGGATGATACTTGTCATGAAACATCAACATGTAATCTCCATCGACAACAATGGTTTGAACTGTATATTTTTTTTATTTTTGATGTTAATGCACTGTCGATTGCACCTATAATTGAGGTGACATCTGCCATGAACTTTTGTCAATTTGTCAATGTTTTGTATTGATGATCACTTTGTTGGTGCAACTTAATAAATAAATAAATAAATAAAACTCAATCGTAAGAACGATAAGCGAATGCTTAGAGCATATACAAACATACAACAAAGGCTACCAATGTGTTTTATTTAAGATAATACAACATCATTGTAACTATAAAGAGCGAACATTTTTATCACCTATCTACGCGTCTTAATTTCGAGTCAAACTCATAAATGTGAGACAATAAATTTATTTATTTCTTTTGTAAAGAGACTAATCCATGTTGTCGACAGTAGACAAGGCACTGTAAGGTAGGTCAATTGTTATCTTCGGATTTCTGAATGTTAAACTCGGATAAGATAGGTAAATAAGAATTAAACAACTTGTTATATGAAATTAATGTTTTTTATTTGATTTTAAATATATCCATATTTATGTCTATTTCTTGTGTTTGGAATGCAAGCAAAAACAAGACGCATTACTTCTTTATATAAATTAAATAGAATTATAAACGTACAAGTTAATTAATTAATAGAGTGCATAACATCCACAAACATAATACATAATTTTTTAATATATTAAAAATACCGCGTACCTACTTTGTCGACAGCCGAAACAAAATGGCGTCATAAAAGACAAGTACACAGGTGGTCGGATTGTGTGAAGTCGTCTGGATCAATGAAAATTAAAATTATAGTTTAGTGATTTTTTAAATTGAATAAACATTTTTGATAACTGAAGGTGTTTGAAGTAATAAATACAAAACACTTAGTAGAACTGTAGTTACTGCTATCCAGTTATGTTGTTACTTTACAGTTGGGTCTTGTATTTTTGTTATGAATAATGGAATTTCCAATTCACAAACTCAAAAATCTTTAGAAATATATTGTATGTAGTTTTTGGGCTTGCCAGTTTTTGTAGAATCTTACCGACTTGCAGGTCTACACGTTTAAGGAACGGGCTTGAGATGAATACAAATTTCAAAGAACGCCACAAATATCATGTCACCTTTATGAAGTGTGGAGTTCAGTCGGTTCCAAGAGTTTAAATAAAAATAAAATACCTATTTTGAATAAGTAACAATTCGAGTTCGGGAAGTCAAGCGCTAGACTATCACCTAACTACCTGAGACCTTAGAACTTATGTCTCAAGGTGGGTGGCGCATTTACGTTGTATATGTCTATGGGCTCCAGTAACCATTTAACACCAGGTAGGCTGTGAGCTCGTCCACATATCTAAGAAAAAGAAAAAAAAAACATGCTACTCATGAACTCTTAAGCTATTTCAACCTAAAGGCCTCTTCGACTACGACTCATACTATGACAAAACGTAAGAAAGCGTGCACTTTGGCATTTAATGTGAGTAGCATTAAATCTATACTTAGATTAAAATTGGCTTTAGTGCCATAAAATATATTTAGTTATTGGTATAGCGACTATCACGCCCATTTGCATATCCTTTATATGACTGAGAATGATCGGATGAGATCGCTAGAGCTGAGACGGAAGCTGCTTCTTATAGTGCATTATTATCGGCTATCACACAACAAAATTGATAACTCCACTGCAATAGAAACAGTGTCGCTATATGTGTCTATAGTATAGACTCTATACTATATACGCATTGGCTGTTAGAGTGGGGCGCGGGTCGTCGCCTGCGGCAGCTTATTAGTACCACGCTCGCCTGTACTCAGCACCTCGCCATCTCTGCGACGCATATATTCCATGACGGTTGACAGCAATTTGTAGCTGTTGCAAAAAGCTACTTAAGCTACCATTAACTCCTTCCAAATGTTTCGGTTTAGCTGTTAGTTTGTAAGAAGATTATACTAAATAAATAAATAAACGGCTAGTATTCAAAGGATTTACGAGGAAACTGTTACGAACAACTAATGGGGAAGAATGTAATAGGTAAGAATCGGATCATTATCTCTAGACAAAAATGAAGGGATGGCCATCTATTAGTATTAGAGTTAACGTAAGTAGCGTAAAGTAATCACTTATCGACACAAGGATAACGTGCGTTTTTGTGGCTTACTTATCGAAAGTCATAAGATAGCAACAGAATTTTATAGGACATTTTTAATTGTTTTTTTTTGTTGCCCGTGTAGGGCAACGTGCCGAACGGGCATACGGCCCAGCTGATTGTGAGTGGTTACCGCCGCTCATGGACGTCAATGGCAGGGGCAGAGCCAAGTTGCTGCCTACCGTTTAATACTCTCCACAAGCCTCGTTTGAAGAAGGACATGTCGTAGCGCTCGGGAAACACCGTGGAGGGGAGCTCATTCCAAAGCCGTGGTACGTAGCTAAAAAAACACACTGTAGTTGAACGCAGTGGCTCCAGGTAGTATGGATGAACTCTTTTCCGGTGGCGAGCAGTGCGACCGTAAAAAGGAAATGCTGGTATCATCTCAAACAATTCCTCTGAGCAAACAGAGCACACCCCATGGAACAAACGGCACAAAATACAGAGGGAACCGAAGTCCTTCCGCAGACAGAGGTTCCAAACGATCCGTGAGAATGGGATTATCGAGAATCCGAACAGCTCTCTTCTATATGGAGGAAAATGAAAGTAGCTGGTGTTTGGGAACCTCAGCCCAGAGGTGACTCGGTAAGCAGTACTCCATGCAAGGCCGGACCTGTGCTTTGCAAAAGTCTTGAATATTGATCATTTAAATTATAGACAAAGCGTGTTTTCGGTTTTATGACCGCACGGAATTAACACCGACTTGTTTTTATTATAATTTTGACCTTCATGGTACGACGCGTCGCTGCGGATTTTTATAAATTGACATGACTATCAATATGCATTCAAAGACTAAGGAGATCATTATTACATAAATTAGGGGGCTATGGAACTGTAAAAAATACCCATAATATTAAATACATCACATTTCTCCTGTCCCTAATCCACCGTAAGCTGGACTACTTTCGTTGGACAAATTACTTAATTCCAGCTCTTCACAGTAGGGAGGATCGGTTGCGAACCTGACTCGTAACCTTGTTTCGTTAGGGTCCTTGTTACAATTCATAATCTACTTCGGCCGAGGCTGAAACTTTTTGGATGTACCGGCTATCAAATGCTCTGAGCAGGACTTTCGCTTTCATTTTCTGGTGTTCTTTGCCAGACCGACTTTCGATGGACGCCTAGAGACTTAATTCGGCCAGTGAGCTCATGGGCTATCCACAGTTTGGTTTAGGACCGACCAAGTGTCTCAGTACCTTTTCTTACTAGTTCTTCAGCAATTTCGTTCCAATCGGAACATCTATGCCCGGCTGTCTAACAAAAATTTACATTTATTTTATTATTGACCTCTGCTGTACCTATAAATAAAAAGTATTTCACATTATCAATATCCAATATCTCGTTTGCTTAATAACAGAACTTTATGCCACCTATAGGTTATCTCGGACAAGCGACCAGCGATCGGAATGGAAACGAGTACCTAATACCGAGACACAAACAGGATGGACGTGTTCCTTATTAGCAAATCGCTTTATGAACTAAGAAATTGCCTTTTGTTCTGCCGACAAGAATTAGGCCTCAGGTTGAGAAGCGAACTAAGATCGTAACCGAACGCGCAATGAAAGCTGCAATTAATATATTTCACAATATAATCTATTCTTATTCTGAGTCATTTCAAACAGACACATTTTTTTCACGATTCCCCTAGTGTGTCGAGAATAAAGTTCACATTAAATTAAAAAGAGTAATTTTGACTTTGACTTTGATCGTCCTCTAGTTTTTGCTACAGGTGTAGATATGCGTGAGGACCGAAATAATAAAAACTATAACTGGACATAGGCCTCGCCCAAGCCTCGCCATAAAAATCCGTCCTACGCTGCTTGCATCCAGCGCATAATTTTAATAATATTAATAATACAACTCGTCGTGGCCTAAAGGATAAGACGTCCGTTGCATTCGTATCTAGCGATGCAACGGTGTTCGAATCCCGCAGACGGGTACCAATTTTTCTAATGAGATATGTACTTGACAAATGTTCACGATTGACTTCCATGGTGAAGGAATAACATCGTGTAATAAAAATCAAACCCGCAAAATTATAATTTGCATAATTACTGGTGAGAGGACCTCTTGTGAGTCCGCACGGGCAGGTACCATCACCCCCCTATTTCTGGCGTGAAGCAGTAATGCATTTCGATTTGAAGGGTGGGGCAGCCGTTGTACCTATACTGAGACCTTAGAACTTATATCTCAAGGTGGGTGGTGCATTTACATTGTAGATGTCTATGGATTCCAGTAACCACTCAACACCAGGTGGGCTGTGAGCTCGTCCACCAATCCAATCAATTAAAAAAAAAGCAGCAGATAATATAATTTGTAAAGTATTTGCTTAACGTATTACTTGTTGTCCACAACGGAATTCATTCCATTTATTTCAGTTAATAAATAATAATACGAAAAAAGATATGATATGACGTGGAAATTTACGTTCTAATCTGGCTGTTTTAATTGAAAAACAAGTTTTTATCGCCGTCGCTCGTGAATAACAACAATGCCAGGATTACAGTCAGCAATGCCTACCACTTTTTTTCCCCCTACTAAATCGTTTTATCGTCTATTCCAAATACTCACACGGATCGGTAGGTGAGCTCACGTGCTGGACCAATTAAATTTTTTAACACTGATCCTGGCAAGAGCAGTGCTTTGCTGAATCTACAACAACTGCGAAATTCTGTGGGTTCAGTCTGTGGGCTAGTTTGCACGACGAACTCTAAACTATAAAGCCTAAAAGCAAGACATTTTTGGAGCGATGGGCGACTTTGCGTTACTCGGAGCAACCTACCTACCACTGGAGACGCTTTACGGACCTCGTTTGAAGAAAGATACGTCATAGATAGCACACGGCAGACACTATGAAGGCGACCTAAAATTTATATTTTGTGCGAAAAAATGTGCATTAAATATATTTTATACTCAACTGCCAAAATAAAAAATAATTTTGCTTAATAAAATTGCAATAAGTAAATTTGTTAAGTACTCATTTACCAAATTCAAAAATAAAAAACAATTTTGCATGATAAAATTACAATAAGTAAATTTATGACTTAGCATTTAAAATTGTAAAATATCTGTATGCTTAGAATAATTAATTAATTATTCTAAGTCTGTATGTCTCTGTTCATAGAAGGTGAAGCTGTTATAAATATGTAAACCTTTTTCGAAAAAAAGCTCAACCGTCATGCTAGTTCTTATATAACCTGTAGCTATGAGCTCGTTCTGTAATGGAATGAAACGTATATCTAGAAAATTTTATACAGAAAAATAGACAGTGGTTATATAGTATTCCAATGTCGACGAATAACAAACACCTTGGTCGTCCGTGACCACGAAAACTGTAGTAGTCAAAATGGATTATGACATAAGTCATACAGCAAAGCGTCAGGAAATTACTCGTATGACAACAGACAACAAAATTAAGCCGTAAAAGTGGTTTTAATTATGTTTTTTCTAATGTTACCGAACTGTTTTGGTCCGAACTTGAATAAATTAGATATGAAATTGTAACTTTTTAAAATGCACATAATATTATAGATAATGCGAACATTCTAAAAGGGCGTGTATCGTGGGAACGTTTCTCACTCTCGAACCTAATGAAAGATGAATGATGAAAACCTCGATTGCTATGCAATAATATCTAGCACGCGCTTTTACAACCTTGCTATATATCTACGCTACTTATACAATCCGTCATTTAGATCACGCTAACGACATTTTCAATTAATTTGTAGAAGATATGTACCTTCGTGAAGCTGCTGCCCTTGAGCTGTTAGATCTTCTTTGTAGGCGCTCGGGCAGCTGTTAGCAAATAAATATCCCCCTCTCCCTCCACCCGGCCGAACGTACGCTCGTCCACCTGTCCTCGTAAAACAAGAAAGGTCACAAGTACTTAATCCTTCCATTTAAAAAAAACCCGCACATAATATTCTCTCCTACTGGAACCTGAGTAATGTAAATCTTCACTACGATCTTGGGTCTCGAACCTATTTATTGCAAGTAATAATATTGTTCCCTTATTAGCTTCGTGTTCTTTTTCCATCCCTTTTAATACGTATAGGGTGTCGCCGGGAACGGTAACTGTGAATGGGGAGCGATGCCGTGAAGCAGTAATGCGTTTCGGTTTGAAGGGTGGGGCAGCCGTTGTAACTATACTGAGATCTTAGAACTTATATCTCAAGGTGGGTGGCGCATTTACGTTGTAGATGTCCATGGGCTCCAGTAACCACTTAACACCAGGTGGGCAGTGAGCTCGTCCACCCATCTAAGCAATAAAAAAAGAAATAAAAAAAAAGCTTTGTGCTTGATTAACATGTGGTATCAACAAGACGGTGCCACATCGTATACAGCCAGGATTACAACGAAATTACTGCGAGACCTGTTTCCCCAACAAGTTATTTCAAGAAATGGTGATGTTAATTGGCCTCCACGGTCTTATTTTTGTGGGGATATCTGAAAAGCAAAGTTTATGCAAACAAACCAGAAACGCTTGAGCAATTCAAACAAAATATTCGTGATGAAATTAATGAAATACCGCGTGAAATGTGTGAGAATGTAATGAAAAATGTGCTCAAAAGGGCTCGCATTGTATTCCATACATAACAGCCGACATTAAATATAACATTTATCAATCTCTTTCATCTCATTCTCTTTCAGTTAATCAAAATTTATAAACAAACAAAGTAGCACGTATACTTTCTCGGCGGACACCCGATAGCAATAGTTACGACGAAACTTTTTTGTCAAATTTTACATGTTTTTCATAATTAAAAAAAAACATTGAGTAACGAATAAAGCATTTAAAGTAAGCCAAGCACTGATACAGATACATTCTTCGTGTTAATAATTTAGATTACGCACGAATTTATGATAATGAACATGAAGTTATGCTAATGAGTATTATAATTATAATAAGCCTTTTTATTTCTGGTTTTACAATCTTAGGTGGATATAACATTACATTAAACAACAAATTTGAGTTTTATTATTATGTTAGCTTAAATTATTTTAGTAATACTTGTACGTATTAAAATAATTATAAATTAACAAGAAATCCCGCTTTGGGTAAAGGCCTCCTCCAAAGATGCGCATTTTTGTCTGTCTTGTGCTATGAAGTGCCGGTTTATGCTAGCTGATCTTTTCAGATCGTCTTCCCAGCGGGTTAAGGTGTATTTATGAATACGAGTTCTACCGGGGCATCAGTGCTGTAGAAACAGCTCGAAGGATTAATAATGTGTACGGCGTTGGTATCGCAAAAGAAAGCACGGTCGGTACGTTTTTGGTTTCAACGTTTTCGTTCTGAAAATATCGACCTTCAGATGCAACCCTGTGGACGGCCGGAGACCAAAGTGGAAAATGAAGAATTAAGGGCTATTGTGGAAATGGATTCATCACAAAACACTTCAGCTGCAGCTGCAGGCTTCGGGGTAAGTAATAAAACTGAATTAATGCACTTGGAGCAAACCGGAAAGTAAAAAAACTTGAACGATGGGTATGTCATGAATTGAGTGAATCGAATTTGCAAACACGCGTCGACTGCTGTGATATTTTGCTCAACCGACACAATAATGAAGAGATTTTAAATCGAATTGTGATGAAAAATGGATACTGTACGATAATCAGAAGCGCTCGTCGCAATGGCGGAAACCTGGAGTAGTTTTGATAGTCGTCGTGGCCTAACGGATAAGACGTCCAAACCCTGCCCTAAACGAAAATTGATTCAGAAAAAATTACTTGTTAGTGTTTGGTGGACCAGCATCGGTGTCGTTCCCTACAGGTTTCTAAAATCTGGCTAAACGATTACGGCAGATATCGATCATCAGCAACTGCAAACCATGAAGGAAGAACTAGCTGCTAAACAACCGAGATTGGTCAATCACTCTAGGCCACTGCTGCTTCACGACAACGCAAGACCACACCCTGCACAACAAACAAGCACTAAGTTAGATGAGCCACAATTGGAATGTCTGCGACATCCACCGTACGCTCTGGACTTTGTTCGAACAGATTACCATTTTTTCCGGAATTTGGACAACTTCTTACAAGGAAAAAATCTCAAATTCGATGCGGCAGTCCAAACCGCCTTCAAAGAGTTTATTGACTCTCGCCCCCATGGTTTTTTTAGTAAAGGGATCAAGGAACTACTTATGGGATGACAAAAGTGCATAGATAATAAAGGTGCATACCTTGATTAATTAAATATATTTAACAAAAAAAATATTACATCCTCGCCAATTTCATATGTAAGGACCTAATTAATACTCGTATATTCAACCTATTTTCATCGATTATAAGTCCGATAATACTTGTAGAAGCAAAACAACCTGTAGAATAAGCAGGCTTCAGAAAAGATTACTCTGCTATCGACTACATCCACACCATTAAGTTAATTATAAAGAAATATGAAGAGTAAATATGATGAGACCTCTTTACATAACTTTTATTGACTATTAAAAAACGTTCGATTCGGTCACACACGCAAGTATATGGGAAAGCTTAAAAGAACATGAGCTAGATAAATACGTAAATGCGATTAAAGTATATACAATAATAACAAAGGAAGAATAAAGGCCCCACATGGAAAGAGAAGTAAGACAAGGGGACCCGCTTTCACGTACTGTTTTTATAGTCATTCTCGAAAACATCATCAACAAGCTGGATTTGAGTAAAACGGGACTGTATAAAAAAGGCGCCCAATTAACTCATCTGAGGTTCGCTGACGACCTGATGTCCTCTCAGAAGCAGCCAACGATGCAAAATATGATAGACACTACAACAAGCGAGTCTGAAAGTTTTTTTTTTATTGCCCTTGTAGGCAGACGATCATACGGCCCACCTGATGGTGAGTGGTTACCGTCGCCCATGGACTTCAGCAATGCCAGGGGCAGAGCCAAGCCGCTGCCTACCTAGTTTGGAAATTAATTTAACGAAGACAAAGATAATGACTTATACATAGATGAGACCCATAACTGTTAACAGTAACTCCCTAGAATATGTAGAATAAGGCTCGAAATAAACAGCAACATCATGGAAGTAGGGAAAAGGATCCAACAAACCGGAATAAGCACTGGACCCTAAAAGAAATATTTGAAAAAAAACTTACCAATAACTCTCAAAGCAAAATCTATGAACTCATGTTTACTACCGAGCTTAGCTTATGGAAGTCAGACCTGGAAATTCTCTACACGAGTCATGAATAAAATCAATACATGTCAAAGAGGCTCAGAGCGAAGCATGTTAAACATAACGAAAATGGCCAAATAAGACACATAAAATAAGAGACACCACATCACTAAAACATTGTAAAGTAAATTAATTTATCGAATTTTATGTTTTCCGTCTTAAAAACTTAGAACTTGTTATCCTAAACAGAAATTAGAAACCAATCAAGTTCTTTTTTCGGAAAACAACTTTTGGGGCATTAAAACGCAAGCAATAAAACTATATCTGTACAACGATTATATTCAAATGCATGTTATTGAAAAAGGATTAAAAAAATAGTTATTTGTGCAACAAGAGAGCAAAGTTGTTTTTTGTTTCGAGTGCTAATTTTGAGTCCCGAGCCAGCGAAGGATTCTATGATTGATTCACCAGCGTAGCGAGTGACTCAAAGTTAAAATCCTGAGCGTAGTGAAGGACTCAACAGCATGAGATGCTAAAAACTTTGCTCTCGTGTAGCACACATAACTTTTCACCTCAGCAGTAAGAACACATAATACCTACTTATTACTTAGGAGACATAGAAATGAACAGGAATAGATTGTTAAATAACGTTTAACACGTTACGCTATACGCTACCTATCAGCATCAGCGAATTTTTTATTCCCTCTATTTTTTTAAATTGCGTTTTGATACCGCGTCCCTGACATTTATTTTTCAAATGTATCTATGTTGAAATTCCAAATAAAAATGTATTGGCTAACTACCAATTTTATACTATTAATTAGACTTATTTTTATTAAAATCCAATAATAAATTAAACATATAAACAATAACATTTAAAAAAAAACGTAATTTATTTATTACAAATATCTTTAAATCTTAGGGTATTACGCGTTTCCGAACGTGTTTTTTTTCCGATCGAATTCCAAAATCGAATTTCGAAGAGGTTTATTTTTTTCACTCGCTTTTTTATATGCATGTTAAAAAGACAGCACAGTAAAATTCGAATGTTTCAAATTTATAGCTGAACAATGTCAATTCGTGGCACTGAAGATTGAAAAATGAAAAAGCTACTATTTTTGTTTTTTATTGCTTAAATGGGTGGAAGAGCTCACAGCCCACCTGGTGTTAAGTGATTACTGGAGCCCATAGGCATCTATAACGTAAATGCGCCACCCACCTTGAGATAAGTTCTAAGGTCTCAGTATAGTTACAACGGCTGCCCCACCCTTCAAACCGAAACACATTACTGCTTCACGGCAGAAATAGGTGGGGTGGTGGTACCTACCCGCGCGGACTCACAAGGGGTCCTACCACCAGTAAAGACCCACAACGCTACTTTGATTCAAAATCGCATTTTGTTCACTGTTGTCTCACAGAAAAAGCGGCATGTTTGAGCTGCTGAGGTGAAAAAATATTAGTTTTATTTCTAGCATGAGCTAGGTACCCAAGGAAGGCAATAAATACCCAATGCTGTACCCAGGGCAGTGCCTAAGTTATTACTATCATTGTTATGGATGATGATGATTTCGATACTATCCTTAATCTACAATTATCTATTTTTGGTGTAAAGACCGCATTGCACCACAGTCCTGTCAGCTTACAATGTGAGATTGGGTGTTAAGGATCTCTAAATCCCCCTCCAAACAAGTTTTTATTCTCGCCCACCACCGAGCTTCACTTCATCGAGCGATCGCGAACGCATACACATCTTTAACGATTACATTATCTACTACACTCATATTGCACTTCATTATTATTTGTTCTTCAGTTTTTATCTTTTAATAAACCTGTAAATACGAGCCAAATCGTTCCATTGAAGAGAATAACAAGACATCCAGCAAGGAACATTGGGAATGCAGGTCTACATTCAAAATCAACATTTATTTTTATTTTTATTGCTTAGATGTGTGGACGAGCTCACAGCCCACCTGATGTTAAGTGGTTACTGGAGCCCATAGACATCTACAACGTAAATGCGCCACCCACCTCGAGATATAAGTTCTAAGGTCTCAGTATAGTTACAACGGCTACCCCACCCTTCGAACCGAAACGCATTACTGCTTCACGGCGGAAATAGGCGGGGTGGTGGTACCTACCCGTGCGGACTCCCAAGAGGTCCTACCACCAGTGATATACAAGCACACCAGTGATATCCTGCTTGTATATACCTGCTTGTATATACAAGCAAAGTCTGTTTTTCCTACATTATAAGTAACTTTGAACTACTCAGAAGGACATTTACCTGTTGTAGATTGGGAATTAGCATACTGGACGAGGTCGACGCGGTCATAAACGAAAACAACCAACTTTGAAATTGTTAACAGCTGCTGACAAACAATATATTCAACATTTTATTTAAACTACTGAGTGACCCCGCAGTAGTCGAAATTCGACTATAATTATATGAAATTAAAATATGTTTAAAAATTATTATGGTTCTATTGTCAAACACTATTATAATTCGGCAATTTAATCACAGTATTCGCCAAAACTGCACTATAGATCAATAATATTAAAGACAAACAATATTAATCTATTTTCAATTCGACCACAGACTTTGAACAATAACAAAAGTTTCCCAATTGACAGTAAACAAAGATATATTTTTATATAATGTGTTATGTCAAATACATGGTAGTGTGTGTAATGTTTTCTTTATTGACTTAAAGTATCTTTTATGCATTATTTAAAAAAAATTATTAGCATTGTACACTCCTTCTCTATATTCGCTATAAGTGTGAGAAACTTGATACTCCTCCGTCCGCGCAATTTTCGTAAAAAAGGGGTACAAAGTTTTTGCTTTACGTATTAGTATATAGATGTAAAATAACAAGAATAAAGTTGCTAATGATTTTGATTGTACATTATCTATTTCTCTTCAAGATTACCTTATCTTCTTATCTCGTAATTAGCAGAGGTCATTCAAGTAGGTTATAGCGATATCATTCCTCAAACGAAAGTATTATTATGTAATGTATGTACATATTTATAACTAGTCAGGTCATAAGCATTGTCACACAGTAAAAACTTTTCTTTTAGAATGCTGGCCACAAAAATGTTTATTGAATTCGAATTTCGAATTGTTCATGAAAATAAAAATGTATACTTTTAGAATTTTACTCATTTTTAAATATGGAGTGGACGCTTAAAGAAGACCGTGTTGCAGTTATTGCGTTGCATCGTTGCGGTTACGCGCCAATTCAAATTTTTAACATACTGAAAACTTTGAATATAACCAAAAGATTCGTTTATCGTACCATCAAACGATACAATGAAGACTCTAGTGTAGATGACAGGTCAAGAAGTGGTCGCCCTCGGTCTGTTAGGACTCCAGCAGTGATAAAAACTGAAGGCGCGAATTCAAAGAAATCCCAAACGTAAGCAGAACTGTTGGCCCTTCAGACGGGGTTAAGCAGAACCACGGTGAAAAGAGTGTTAAATGAAGACTTAGGGCTTCGGGCATATCGAAGAAAAACAGGACATCGTTTGAATGCTCGTCTAATGGACCTGAGACTGAAGAGATGCCGCGCTTTGTTGAAGCGGTACGCGGGAAAAAAATATCGGGAAATTCTTTTTTCGGATGAAAAAATTTTTACCGTAGAAGAGAGCTACAACAAACAAAATGATAAGGTGTACGCACACAGTAGTGAAGAAGCGAGTAACCGTATTGCGCGTGTCCAATGAGGTCATTTTCCATCCTCGCTCATGGTATGGTTGGGAGTTTCTTATTGGGGCTTAACAGAGGTACATTTTTGTGAGAAAGGTGTAAAAACGAATGCAGTTGTGTATCAAAATACAGTCCTGACGAACCTTGTGGAACCTGTTTCTCATACCATGTTCAATAACAGGCACTGGGTATTCCAACAAGATTCAGCGCTAGCTCATAGAGCGAAGAGCACACAAGACTGGCTGTTGGCGCGTGAAATCGACTTCATCCGGCACGAAGACTGGCCCTCCTCCAGTCCAGATTTGAATCCGTTAGATTACAAGATATGGCAACACTTGGAGGAAAAGTCGTGCTCAAAGCCTCATCCCAATTTGGAGTCACTCAAGACATCCTTGATTAAGGCAGCCGCCGATATTGACATGGACCTCGTTCGTGCTGCGATAGACGACTGGCCGCGCAGATTGAAGGCCTGTATTCAAAATCACGGAGGTCATTTTGAATAAACTTTAGTGTCATAAGAATCTATGTTTTGTTAAGTTCATTTTGGTATATGAATGGTTACATAATGAATAAACTTGTTTCAATTATTTTACATTAAACATGTGACAGAATTTATGACCTGACTAGGTATATGCAACTGTGATTTATGACGCAACTTGGCAATGAAAAATTACTCTTTCTTGGTGACTACTTAATCCTGGCAACTTTTCGTCGTGACCCTTCTTCCTTCTCAATAATCCTCTGACGTTTCCTCTCAGGGTCGTGGCTTCTGCGAATGACTCACTCGTGGAATGTTTTGCCCAACTCAGTCCATTCTCGGCTGCGTGGACAATCGTGTTGAGGGTAGATATTATCTGGTCCGACCTGGTCGTTGAACTTCTGCCTCTTAGCCTTCTTCTTCTTATTAAGTAAATTCAGAAATATAGTCATTTCTAGAAAAGACTCGCATACTTTATTGTACTGTGCCGGATACCAGATCCTTCTCTAAATTGTTGACAATAGCTCTACAAAATCAACTCAATACTGATAAAAGTCAAAGTCAAAGTAGAGTGAGACAGATACCTACACGCCTCAAGCTGCTATGAATTATAAGCTATTGCTATTAAGGCATTTATGATTTTAATATTTTCAAAGCTAAAATCCAAAAATAGCGCTTGGCATTCTATTATAATAAATTGTGACCTGGCCAGGACAACCTATTCATTTGTTGTAGGCGAAAAACAAGTCAAAAGGTTTACTTTTATTTCCCGTTTATCGAGTGTAAAAAGAAGTTTATAAATATGTTTTTGGAAAACAAACACTTCCCTTACTAACACCACGCCACTGGACTCCAAGCACCATGTCTACTGCCATGAATGTAACTTTGTAGAACGGTAGGTTTGAACGGTCGCCACTATGAGTCTTCCCTTCTCTTATTATACCTACTGCTTTGCGCCTTGTTACTGTCGATGGTATTTTTTAAAATAAAGGGTAAAGTTTATTCTTCTTCTTCTTGTCCTTGTCTCACATTAGATGGGGTCGGCGGCGTAGATATGTTGCATAAGGATTTAACAAGAATTTTACTACTGGCCGCTTAGCTGGCGTCCGGCGTCCCTCCTGGTCCCTCCATGGAAATGCTCATTCTGGCATAAAATTATAGCCAGAATAAGTCCCTTAATCCCCTCCTGCGACATCCGCGAAACATAACAGAACTACCCCACAATGCCCCTTTTTATTGCTGTAAAGAAAGTGGACTTCCTATAATGTTAACTTTTTCAGCGCTTGCACTGTTTGAAAAGCAGTTCGAATTAATGTCAAATATCAATAAAACAACAACAATGTAGAAATGTGAACGAATTTATATGGAAAATACACTTTAAGTTTAGTTTCTTTATTTTTACAGTTTTTGTGTTGTAATAATGTAATATAAAATTAAATGTATTAATAAAGTAAAGTAAAATTACATGTAATGTAAAGTATTGTAATAATGTAATAGTAGTCGATTTTTAATTTGATATGTTGTCTTATTTACAAAATGATATCAATAAGTAGGTACCTACACTTAGAAGTTCATAGATCATATAGGTTATTGCCTTTTCATGTTTACTGCTTAATGCAGTGTACAAGCTTTCCGATTATAGTTTCCATTTTCATTTAAGTAGTAGGTATTAAGCGCCCACCGGGTAGTTCTTTTGTAATTATGTAATTAATTCAAAGCCCTGAACGTTAAGCTGTAAGGTATAGTTCAGTAAAAGTGCGTTCGAAGAAGTTACGACAACAAGAAATACGAACTTATTCGGTCAGCAAATACCGAAACCTTTCTAGTTTGACCATAGCACCGTGTCAACAGTTAGCTGAATTATGTGCAGTGGGCAGCGCCAATTTTTTGTAAGCACAAGATTTCATAACGGTCTGGTACTTTACAAGCACTTAAGTAGGTATATTTACTCTTTGTAAGCTAATGGATATTTGTTTGCGGTAAAACTAGTCAAAATCATTGTAGCTGTGTCCCTAATGTGAGTTTTGTTTGTCGAGATTATTTGATATTTCTATAAAACTAAGTGTCTTCTTTATCTTATAGATTAAAGACGTATTTATTTAATAAATGCTTAAAAACCAATTTTTCATTAGTTTCATTTTAGTTCAAATTCTCCGTTGGGGCGTTTCAAATGAGACCAATTACTTGGAGCACAGAAATGCTTTATTCATACCTGCATAACTGAATGTTGGATTTATTCTTGACGATATTGAGGTTATTGCACTGATTGTGATCTCGATGAAGCTGGACTAACAGAGTAGCGGTTTAGACTTTGAAAAGCAACCGATGATTTATCATACTCACTTTTAGTAACGGTATGACATGAACCTCTGTCCGCGGTGTTAACTAAACGCTATGTCTATATTTAAAGGAGGTTTGAAAAGAGTCCTCAACGATATCCAGCGTCTTGGCAGGATGGCATTTTACTTGTCCACTAGTGACGCTGATTGCTGATTACACATACTATGAGATGAGTATTCTTCACCCTTCGAGGACAGGCTTTCATAATTAGTTTGAAGTCGTGGTGGCCTAAAGGATAAGGCGTCCGGTGCATTCGTATGTAGCGATGCACCGGTGTTCGAATCCCGCTGGCAGGTACCAATTTTTTAAATGAAATACGTACTTAACAAATGTTCACAATTGACTTCCACGGTGAAGGAAAATAACATCGTGTAATAAAAATCAAACACGCAAAAATATAATTCGCGTAATTACAGGTGGTAGGACCTCTTGTGAGTCCGCACGGGTAGGTACCACCACCCTGCCTATTTCTGCAGCAGTAATGCGTTTCGGTCTGAAGGGTAGGGCAGCCGTTGTAGCTATACTTAGATCTTAGAACTTATATCTCAAGGTGGGTGGCGCATTTACGTTGTAGATGTCTATGGGCTCCAGTAACTACTTAACACCAGGTGGGCTGTGAGCTCGTCCACCCACCCAAGCAAATTTTTTTTTTTTAAAAATTCGTATTTTTAACTGGTTACACTTTGCTTTAGTTTATCTTAATATATCTTAAGATGACGTTATTTTATCAGTCGTAGCGCAAAACTATATCGTTTTAAATGTGCTCACTATAGTCTTTACATAATTAAATTGTTGATTGTTAAAATCATCCTATTCGTTCAGACGAAGGCTACAACACTTTTTTTAAATTTAAACAGCACTAAGAACCATCGTAGCTCGGCCTCTAGCATTGCTGATGGCCATGAACAATGGGAACCACTCACCATCAGGTAGGCTGTATGCTCGTCTGCCTACAATTGCAATTAAAAAAACTTTTAAACCACATTAATGTTTCTATTTAAAATAGTATTGTATTTCATTAATGTAAATGAATCATTGTTTTACTATTTCTACCATTACGACCTACCAAATGTTATAAATTACATTAATAAAATAGATAACTTCAGATATCTTGATCATCGTGTTCGTGAATGTCTCAAACAAGTAATGTAAATTTTCTGGAATGAAATGTCGGCGGCATACATGCATGTCTAATAGAATAATTTAGATTCCAAATGTAGGCACATAACTATTGCGTCATGCGTCACCAAAAAAAAGCTGCATAAATTAATATCAGTTAAATGAAAATTTTAATAAAAATATAAATGTACGGACAAAAAACTTCAGCCAGTACCTTTTTTCCTCTGTTTGGCAACCGATTTTATTATATTTTGAAAATTTTAAATAAGTATGTTTAGTTGTTGCTTGAAGATAAGCTATAGGGCTTTGATTTTTTAAGGAAAAAGTATTTTCCGAGCAATTAAAAAAAATTCATAACAAAATAAATTTCGTACATCTAAGTGATGAGGTGTCAGTAATTGTGGTCGTGTTTTTTTTTGTAATAGAAGGATTTTAATTGGTCCAGAGACTTTGCCACTCAACTAGAATGGGTGGGCGAGTCCGAGGGCTCAAGCAGGAGGAGCGGACTTCAAACGGAGTCCTAAAAAGATTTGCTTCAAGAGTGCATCTGCTACCTATCACCGGAACGAACTCGCGCCCTCTTAGAAAAACTTAGCAAGAGACTTATCATAAGCCCACGTGGAGCTCACAGGCGTCGTGAGGTCTTGTCACTTCCACCATGAGACTTGGGTTTGAAGTCTCGATTAGTGAATATTTGTACCGAAATATATGTAAGTACTTATAGGTATTATAATTCTCGGTAAAAATTAGAAGAGTTCATAATAACCTCTATAATTTTCTATTTCGTATTCAATAGCAAAATTTAAAATTTGGAATATATCCAAAAAAAAAAACGAAATAACATAAGTAGATGCTAATGCACCAATTATAGATAATCCAACTAAATGCACAATGATTACCCACTTAAAACGGACCGGTAATTCGTAATTGTGGTCAATAGGAATCAAGATTTTCTGTTCGCGAGTTGTTTCGCAACATGTCCTATTTGAGGCGTTTAAAGGGTTTTATTGAAAAGGATTATTTCGATTTCGAGAGGCCCGACATCAATTTATACAATTTCCATCCACAACTACGTATTTTACTTATTGTAAATGGTATATTTTTTAATAACCGCAACTCTCGTATCAGGTAATTTTTATCTTAGTAATTTTAACTTATAACATATGGCCACTGATTGTAGCTGGAGTATTAGACATTTTTAAATTACCTAAACTATAAAAGCGTTGCAGTAACGACATGAAAGGACTTAGTAATAAGTTGAAACAGCGAACGGTCACCTGAAGTGAAACGAAAGAAGTGAATCATGTTTTTTTTTAATTTACTAACTAAATTAAACTAAATAAAAGTATAACTGGCTTCACCGGATGTGTAGGCGAGCTCACGGGTCTCAGCCTGGAGACAGCTAACACTAGACCTAGCAAGAGTAGTGCTTCGCTGAATATACCACTCGATCGGAATCGCGACCCACTGAAAAGATCCAGCGAGAAACTCAGTGGGCTGTGTCTGCGAGTTAGTTCGACGAGAATGGTGACTAATGCTTGGAATGGCTAACAGCACCGATAGTGGAACGGGAAGTTCCGAAATGATGTGTGATAGTGAAGTCTACCTTCAGTGTAGTAATAATTAAATTGAGTTATTATTTGTACTGCGCTGAAATTTTTATTTATCCCTAGACCTAGTGCGTAACAGTATATCTAAAACATTTTATTACGGACATCAAAGATATCAATAACATTAATAATGTTTTTCAGATTAATTTGGCCTGGAGGATCTATTTTGTTATGCATGCTAGCTGTTTGTTTGGAATCGATGTTCATATATCATGGCCTCACTACTAAAGACTACTCATTCGCTACAGAATGCTTCTGTTGTTTTGTCCTGCTGGGGACGATGCCTGTAGTCAGTTTAAGTGTGCTCAAAAACAAAGATAATATCTTAGACTTGATCGAAAATATGAATGAAACTTTCATTTATATACGCCGTTTAGAAAGCAAATATCGGTATGATGGTTTTGAAGTATTTTTATTAGCCTAAATATTTGACAGAGGCCGGTATATGTCATTTATTTTGACGTCCCAGAATGCAAGCCTTCAAAGAGTCTTTAATCGTTTCTAGTCCTATCTAGTTTTTTTAATGAGTTTCTACACTATGTCGTCGTGGATTTTCTTTTTTTTATGAATACTAGTAACACAAATCTATACAAGAACGTTTAAGTAGGTACCCAGATCCCTAATACCTACTAGATGTAATCAAAAAAGATACTTACTCTGGCCAGGAATCATACGTGATCATACCTGGATTCGATGGTATAGAAATCGGGATCACTAACTTAACTAAGAGTCCCTAAGGTGAGCGCGCATAAGGGCGCACCTCATAGATACTACAACATAAGCGTCAACAGCGAACCATAGTTGGAAGTATCTATGTTATTTGAAGGAATCTGAATTTAAATCGAAAAAGACTAAACAGTTTTTTCACATGACCGTTTTCTCCGCAGTTAACCCATTTTTTTTAAATGTGTATAAAGGCGAAACTTGTGTTTTCAAGCGAAAAATATAGCCACAGTCACGTTTTTTTTTAAGTCACCAACAAAACAAAAGAGAAAATGTTTTAGATATTATTCTATTCTATCAGCCCACAGGCACCCGATATCCACTACTGGACATAGGCCTCCTTCAAGCCTCGCCACAAAGATCGGTCCTGCGCTGCTTGCATCCAACGCATTACTTATCATTTTATCCATTGTATTATATACCTACATATATTATAAATCTTGAGGTGTTAGCGATTATCGTCATTGCCATTACACGATATTATTTTTGAGATTCTTTTAATTACACGCTACGCTTAGATTAGCGACATCATTTTTTCTATACATTGGGGGTACTTTTAATTTTATTAATAAATTTTCATCCGGCTGTCCTCTCTTCACTGTAAGATAGTCTGTGGAGGCCTAGGCACACATACAAGACTTGGTTTTATTAATTATAATTTTTTTTTTTCAGTAACTCATTCTTAGAAGGGCAACTAATAATTTGGAAATTTTACAATGCGTGGTTAATATTTTGTTGTATCGTGTGCGGTACTTTTTTCATGTTCCCAGTTTTTGTTCTAATGTACCAGAGTCTATTTCCTTCACTGGACGAGGATACGACTAGGCCACTAGTGTTTCCGATATGGTTGCCCAAATTGGACGGTTATAGTACACCCATTTATGAAATATTTTTAATTTTGGAAATTAATTATTGCTTGATATTCCTTCAAACGTTTTGTGGTAAGTTATTATATTAGGTATTAATAGACTGCTTGTGATACCAAAACGAGAATAAATTATTGGATTTTGTCATTTTACAAAATTAATGTACTTATTATAAAAGTAAAATCTGTAGAAAGACTTTTGTCTAATGAAATCTCTTCCAGTAGGTACACCCTAAAGATGAAATAGCGAACGGTTAATTTCGATAAACCAAAAAAAAAAACGAAAGAACTTCAAAGAACCTCATAAAACTCTTAAAAAAACACTATGTAGGTACTTTTAAGTATTATGTTAAACAGAGCACATACGATCAAAGAAGTTATTTCGTGAAACCATAATTCTTACGTAAACATAGATTCCACGTGCCAGCGTACCTATCTGAATTTTTCATAAATTTGAGTGCATTACAAAACATTTTAGTTGGTAAATTTATTTTTGCACGTGGTTTGCTCGTTTCTGAGAACAATTTCAATATGGCGTATTAATTATGTAAGTAGGTATGCGATTAACGATTTTGTTCAAAAATAATGTTTAATCTCTAATTTTCAGTTTACATCTACACATTGTTTCACATACTTTTGCATTTTTATTACATACTCCACATGATTAAACTTGATTTAGAAGCGATATTTGACGATATTGACGAATCCGTTGCCCTATTACCGCACCGTGATACTCGTAGGATTGAAGTTCAGAAAATCCTAAATGGAAGGATGAAGAGGGTCGTAACGTGGCACATATCTGTGTTCAAGTAAACTCATTTAATTGTTTATGTTGAATTTAATTTTAAATGATTGCCCAAGATCTACATTTGTCTTTTAATGATAGAAATCTAATTATTTTTCATTATAGAAATTGGTTTCTTTGATTTGTATCTGAGCGATTAATACTTGTAAAAGTAGGAACATATTTAAATGTATAATTAAATTAGTATCATCCGCCGGTCATCGTTGTCGTAGAACCCGTCGTTTGCGACGAAGGGCTCGGCGAGTAAATTAATCCACAGACACAGCCCACTGAGTTTCTCGCCGGATCTTCTCAGTGGGTCGCTTTTCTGATCCGGTGGTAGATTTTGCGATGCGCTGCTCTTGCTAGGGTTAGTGTTAGCAACGACGTCAAGTTTGAGCCCCGTGAGCTCACGTACATGTTAGGTTACGCTGACATAGTCTCTCAAGGCTTCATCATCTCATCATCTCAGTCTGTCCCCTGTACACTGCTCATATAGACCAGTCCGTTGCCACCTGCATCCGACGTGACTATCTGCTAAGTGGCCGTCCCAAGTCGTCAACTTTGGTTCTTCTACGGATCTCCTCATTTCTGATTCGGTCTCGTAGAGAAATACCAAGCATATCAGGTTAGAGAGGGAAAAAAAAATATCTGGTTATAATGTACCTACCGGAAATCCTAGCATATTCTAATTCTCTCGTGTTAGACATGCACCACGTTTTACAAGCTTTCATTTTGTCACTCCGTGATCAAAAGCTACCAGTCGATTTGTAGATCGTAGGTTATAATATATCGTAGGTTATAGTAGTTGTAATCGCATTTCCTAGGTATACCAAACAAGCCCGGCGTTGCCCGCCTTTTTTCATTTACCACGATAAAAGGTATCCTGTGCTAAAGATACCTACCACCATCTAGATACTTACATCCAGGCTACAAACTAGCTTAGTGCTTAGTAAGTAACTTACAAACACTTTGGATACAATTATTGAAGTTCTGTTAACAGCACCTACTACACGGAGGTAATCCTCAAAAGGACTGGTTATTCGAATGTCTAATGTGATATAAATATTATGCTACAGAGCAGTCGAAGCGGTGTCTTCTATTTATGGTCCACCTTTGGCTTACCAAGTAATGTTCACTTCCATTGCGATTTGTCTAATTGCCATCCAAATTACACAGGTAGAGTACCTACATATTATTTTATTTTAGTAGGTACCATCATTAATAGGGATGATTAAATCGTCCTGCCTATTTCTGCAAAGGAAGGGTGAGACTATATTGTTTATTTTATTTTATTTTATTGCTTTTTTGGGTGGACGAGCTCACAGCCCACCGGGTGTTAAGTGGTTACTGGAGCCCATAGACATCATTAACGTAAAGGCGCCACCCATCTGGAAGTATAAGTTCTAAGGTCTCAGTATAGTTACAACGGCTACACCAGCCTTAAAACCGAAACGCATTAGTGCTTCACGGCAGAAATAGGCGGGGTGGTGGTACCTACCCGTGCGAACTCACAAGAAGTCCTACCACCAGTAATTACGCAAATTATAATTTTGCGGGTTTGATTTTTATTACACGGTGTTATTCCTTCACCGTGGAAGTCAATCATGAACATTTGTTAAGTACGTTTTTCATTAGAAAAATTGGTACCCGCTTGCGGAATTCGCACACCGGTGCATCACTAGATACGAATGCACCGGACGTCTTATCCATTAGGCCACGACGACTTCAACGGACAAAGTCATTCATGAGTAATTCATCATTCTTATCATAATTATGGTAACGCTGACCTAACTTAACATCCATAATCCGATTTCACAACATAATAATTGGGAGTTTTTTGAATGAGCGATTAACAGGATTTTGAATGCAACCGGAGTCCATACATTAGAGAAAACCACTAAGTACGTTGGCTTAAGATTTGAAACACGAGATCAATAATTTGCAATACTTTACGTTTGAGCAAAGAGTTCTGCTATAGGGCTGTATTGCTAATCGTATCACATCACATCTATGGTAGGCAGCGGCTTGGCTCTGCCCCTGGCATTGCTGACGTCCATGAGCGACGGTGACCACTTACCATCAGGTGGACCGTATGCTCGTCAGCCTACAAAGGCAATAAAAAAAAAATCACATTTTGCAATTATTATTCTTCGATCAAGAGTACCTACTACTGACGAAACCAGGTTAATTTATTATGTATTTCTGATATACATTTCTAAATCACAAATTACCGGTTTTAAAAAGTTAGTAACGAAATGATGATGAGTGATGAGTTTGATGTTTTTCAGAAATTAGAAAACGGCATCTTGGATATAAGATTTACAATGTTAGGAGTTGCTGCGTGCCTGCAAATGTGGATACCTTGTTATCTTGGGACTCTGTTAAGGAATAAGGTGACCATTCATTTGATTCAGAATTTAAGCTAACGTAACCGGTTGTGACATAAATGGATAGTTGTGCTATTTAAATCATTCACCATTTCTCCAATACCGCCCTTACCATAAGGGCACACGGGGCCCGTGCCCAGGGCCCCCATTCTCAGGGGGGCCCGAAAGACCGACAATTTCTCTCACACGTTTATTCTCAAAACATTTTTGTCGGTCACATTACACTTTTTTCACAAATCAGTAATCAGAAGGTATTTACAAGGCATATACTATGACTATGATAGAAGATTTTGCTCAACAGAAATCCAGAAAGAAACCGTTATCGAAATCGTAACCAAAAATCCAGCAGCATTCTAATATCATTAATGACATATTATATCATACTGTATTTGATTACCTATAATAAATGGTCTCAAACTCAGTAAAAAAATGTTATTATAATTCGCTTTTTTTACTTTCTAAAAGGGCCTCAAATTCTTGTGTACCCAAGGGCCCCATCCTAGTTTAAGACGTCCCTGCATTTCTCCCGTTACTGAGCAATAAAAATCAGTCAGTATCATAGATAATAAACATATTATTTATGAGTCGGTATTTAATAACAATGTGAGACTTCGAGCTGAGGGCCGTTTTTAATACTTTATTGAATCTCCTTAAAAAGTGCAACGTGATACGCTTTAGCTGATTTTTTTTGGGCTAGAAGGAAATCGCCGACCGGTAGTGATATGCGAGGTAATATGAAGCTGCTTATGAATACAATTTCAATAAAAATAAAGTTTTTCATTTAAAGGCGTTTGGAGTCGGCGAAGCATGTTGGAACAGTGGCTGGCACCAGACTCCACTAGGTAGGATGATCCGACAGGATATTATCATAGTCTTGCTGAGAGCCCAGCAACCAGTCACTATAAAATTCCCTGGACTGCAAAGTATTCAACTAGAAACATTTTCTTCGGTAATTTTTAATTTGTATGGGTATTATTATTTTTTATTGCTTAGATGGGTAGACGAGCTCACAGCCCACCTGGTGTTAAGTGGTTACTGGAGCCCATAGACATCTATAACGTAAATGCGCCACCCACCTTGAGACATGAGTTAGTTTTATAGTGCAATGGCTCCCCACCTTTCAAACAGAAAGCGATACAGCTTCACGAGAGGAATAGCCGGGGCAGTACAAGCCCGTATGGGATCAGAAGACAAACGACTAGTAAAAAATAAATACGAACCTTACATGTTTAGTGTTACACCGTCTTACACAGTAAATTATTATTAGTAAATTATGTATTGGTATTGTGAATACCAATTTTATGACTTGATGCCAGTATAAAGACATCTACTTACATTAGGCTATATCTGTATTAAGTTGCCAATTGTCATGTTTAATAAAACACTTTCATCTTTCAGATTATGACCACATCATACTCGTACTTCAATATGTTGAGACAGTATAGTTGAGGAGTTTAAAAAAAATCATTATAATGAAAATATTAATTCACAGTAAATGTTTCAAGCACATAACCCATTGAATTTCTCTCTGGATCTTCTCAGTAGGTTGTGATATCAATCTCGAGGTAGATTCAGCACTGCTTTTGGTAATGAAGATGTTAGAAGATTCTTTCCGGCAGAGGGTTTGCCCACAAGTTATGGTGAAGCCAGAATAGCCTATCAAGGCTACTGGTAGATAGATAGAAAAAAAAAACAACCACATTTAGTAGCTATTATACAATAGTATCTTTTAAGCACTATACCACACTTTAGTTTTCTTAATTAATAAATAATGTTTACAGTATGGTGTTTTAATGCAAAGATCCTTTATCTTCTGGAAGCAAAAAGTATATTGGTACTGGCCCTTTGCTTGTGTGAACAAGTTCTTCATGCCTTATAAGCTGGGTTGCTGCAAGGCCATACAGTAAACAAGGTATACCTGAAACAAAATTTACTACCAAATTGATCACTATTGCCATGGCTGATACACAAAAGTCGAAAGTTTTGAAGTCGACGTGGCCTAAAGGATAAGACGTCCGGTGCATTCGTGTTGAGCGATGCACCGATGTTCGAATCTCAGGCGGGTACCAATTTTTCTAATGAAATACGTACTCAACAAAAGTTCACGATTGACTTTCAGGGTGAAGGAATAACATCGTGTAATAAAAATCAAACCAACAAAATTATAATTTGCGTTGGTGGTAGGACCTATTGTGAGTCCGCGCGGGTAGGTACCACCACCCTGCCTATTTCTGCCGTGAAGTAGTAATGCGTTTCGGTTTGTAGGGTGAGGCAGCCCTTGTAACTATACTTACCTTAGAATTATATTTACCTTAGAACTTATATCTCAAGATGGGTGGCGCATTTACGTTGTAGATGTCTATGGGCTCCAGTAACCACTTAACACCAGGTGGGCTGTGAGCTCGTCCACCCATCTAAGCAATAAAAAAAAATTAAAATTAAAAAATTCTAAGTATAAATTTGTTTAGTTTATCATGTTTATTTATACCTAATGCACACAAGGGGTAACACAGGGAGTAAGGGAAGATCGGAATGCTACCTTCACCGGCCCTATTGTCAACCCCAACTGCACGCGCCGGATGGCGGCGGCGACCAACAGGTTGCCGTGGTGCTCCCTGCTAGAGAACGAACGACAACTCTGTCAAGAGTGTACGAATAGGAAGAAGAATGCACACAAAAAAGTGATTTACAAATAAGCTAAGTACTGTAAACTTTAAATAGCTCTCCTAGCCATTTAAAGTTTAAAAATGTAAAGTTGTAAAAATGTCACTTAAGCCAAAAAGCCTTTCACCCCTTGATATAGATTTATTCTTAACACACACTATTGAAACTTCAAACTTAGGGTCTTGAGATGATGGTAGCATTCACAGTGACCACTGGGCTTTGGCAGCAATTTTTTTATTATTTTTTTATTGCTCTTGTAGGCAGACGGGCGTACGGCCCACCTGATGGTGAGTGGTTACCGTCGCCCATGGACTTCAGCAATGCCAGGGGCAGACCGCTGCCTACCGCTTAATACTCCCCACAAGCCTCATTTGAAGAAGGACATGTGATAGAGCTTGGGAAACACTGTGGAGGGGAACTCATTCCATAGCCGGGTGGTACGTACTTAGCACCAGATGTGCAATGACATTATTTATAAATCTATGCAATAAATAAAAAAACTAAACAAGCGGTCTCAACATCACCTCAGGGACTCATCTGCCTACTTACTACAACTGTAAGTTTATAAATTACTTTTGTGCCTTATTCATTTTTTCAACAATGTCCAAAAATTTTATATCTACTAACTAATATGTAGTAAGTATCGAATGAAAATCAACATGAATTCAAGCAAACAAAATCTGAACCGTAAACTGAACACTATAAACATAAGTTGGGCCTTCAGTTAATAGTAATGAATAATATATAAAAAATGTATTTATAAATTGAACTACAAAAATTTTTATAGTTACATACCTAAATTTGCAACCTTTATAATTCTCATAAATTTATCTGACATATTTAAGTCTTCTGCCTTTTTTCTAGAACAGTGATATTTTATATATGGAAAACAACCAGTTCTTAATATTTGATAGTTGGAATTACCAACCTTCCAATTAAAATTTGACATTCCAAACTGATCATCTTTCACATAACTGTACTGAAAAGAATGAATATTATTATACTGTAATAGATGTCTAAATAGTGTTATATAACTTAATATTTATTTATTGCTGTTAAATTTTGAAATTTCAAATCGCACATGGTTTGCAGGATATCACCTTTACAAAATAAGAAGTCCAAGGTGGTTCGTTACACTGAGTTAAATAGGCTGTTAGAACCTCGGATGATGTGGGTTTATTTGAAAATCTTGCAATCAGAGTAGCCATACATTTCCATTCCTGGCGTATATGAGGAGATACCACAAACATGATTTAGAAGAAATAATTTCTAGCTGAAATTACTTTAAAGTTAGAAATGTTTGTTTTATTTTCAAACCAATATGTAATGAATTAGTGTAATGTACGACAAATTAAACTTTGAAACGTGGTCTTTATATTTAGCTACGATTTAGGGTTTGTATGTAGTTCAGTTACCACCTAGCGAACTTGGTTATAAATTAATATTGATACATATGTACACAAAAATATTAAATGAAATTAATTGAAAATTGAAATTGGACTGATTACATACGGTAGGTACCATAGATTATACACTTAATATTGTAGGTACCGTAAAATGGGGCGATTAGGGACAAATTCCAACTTTATGAGCAATTTTAAGGTAGTTGTTGATGTATATAATGCTATATCAGGATCAAAATGATTGAGTCTTGGGGGCATCTTTGTTGTCTAATTTAAAATTATGCAACTAGCATTCCAGTTTAAGCAAAAAATGCAAAAAGAGGTCTAATCCCTATTTACCCGAAAATTGCGGTTAATTGGGACGAAATGAGAAATTTGCTAGGGTTGGCACTACTTTTATTTTTATATATAGTTTTAATTTATTTATTTATTTAGTTGCACCAACAAAGTGATCATCAATAAAAAAAATGAAAACTGACAAAAGTACATGGCAGACATCACCTCAATTATAGGTGCAATCGACAGTACATTAACAACAATATATATATTTATTTATTTATTTATTTATACATATATAGTGGGCTTTCTTAGAAACGGTTTATATTTCTCCGTTCTTGGTAAGTACTTAGGGGCTGATATTTCTATCTGGGTTAAGAGATTAGGTGTGTCGGTTATTCCATGGATTAATCAGATGAATACCCCCACTCTGAACAAATATTAAATATTTTATTAAGTATTACTTAGACATTTTTGTCCACCTTGAGATTTCATTGATCTTGTTACATGTCTCTGCAAAATCGACTTACTTATATTAAATTGCTTATCTATTTCAACTAAAGACTTATTCCCAATTTCGCTTCGAATAAACCAGATTTTTACCAACAAATTTAAAAAATATTTTATAACTACATAGACAACCCTACAAACCTGTACCTATTTATACTTAGGTCGTTTCCATTTCACGTATTCTCATCCCAATTGACCCCTTTTTCGTTGTTATTTATACCTAAGACGTCCCCAATATCCCCAAAAACAACAGATTTTTACATGTATTTTTATTTAATCAAATACATTAAAATCAATAACAACAGAGACTTACCTTTAATATATATGCTGGTTCAAACACTAAATAACGTTTATAAATCATAGCCGTCTTCTATTATTATCAAATAAATAAAAGAAAGCAAAGTTTCTAGAACTAAAATAATTACCACCACAGGAAGTTAATTTGAAACGCGATTATTTATAAGTTAGCAGCTATTATCATGCATATTCAGATTTGTTTTGTGAAATTTCAACATTCTACTATTAAACTACAAAAAACGGAAGATTTTGCAACGAATATAAAACCTAAATTGAGCGTCGAAAGATTTTCCCGGTTTTTTCCCGATTCGCCTCTCAATCCCTAATCGCCCCATTTTACCGGTACCTATGTACTACATACATATGTCAATAATTTCAATTTGACATTTTTGATCGGTGACAGTAGTGCTATTTTTCCAACAGAAAAGGCATAAATATCATACCATAGTACAGCCTAACCTTTTATATATATTTTTTATAAAAAATGATAATAGGTACTGTAATTAAATGAAATGAAAATTAAATGAGATGATACGGGATGAAATATAATCTTAGTAAATTGGCGGTTATTTACTGAGACTTTTCAGTGGACTGGAAGATCCTGAGAAGCTACGTCCAGCGTTTTGTTTCATTTCCCCACATTTTTTTACAAATACTTCAGTTAATAAATCACCGTTATTACACATTCAAACCTGAAGAAACACTAGTCCTCAAATATATTAAGTGTATAATCTATGCACTATAGTAGAATTATTTTGTCCGTGCAGTTTGGGTCATAAAACCTAGCCCGTCTAGGCCGGTGGGCATGTTGCGCGGGCGCAACGCCATTATCGATAAAAACAAATGAGTCATCGAAGGCATGTACACGGCGGCGGGGTGGTATACGAAGGGTGGTGAGACATTTCATCATTTGGACGGGAGCGGGGTGGTTTACCAGGGGGGTTAGACATTGTTATGTTATGAGTAATTTGTTGTACCTACCTGCAAATTATAGTACATATGTCGAAGAGAAATGTGATTTTGTGCATTTGCTCTCTAAATTTCTTTAGTGACAAAATGGCTACTCCTTTGTTTTGTACCAAAATGTCAGAATTTATTAAAATATTTTGCTTGTTGGCAAAAAATACCAGCATAAGCACGTGTTATTATCAACAATGTGTTAAATTTTTTCACTGAAATGAGAATAGATCCCGAAAAGTTACAAAGTGTTAATTTCTGCCGTTATCGTTAACTTGCTGCGGCGATATGTGGTGTAAGTTTTCGATAAATGATTGTTTCTTTAATTTTTATCACTAACCCACAAAATGACAAAACTAAATACACTATCGATAACGCTTATCGACAACAATAATGCGCATCACTATGCCCATCCATAAGGCTCGTGAGTGGAAGAGAGAGCAAAATACTCGCTTCACCGCTCCGATTTTTTATGACCCAAACTGCACGGACAAAATAATTCTACTATAGTCAAATTAGAAAAATTCACACAACTCGCTCCTCGCGTTCCCAGAGTCCTGTCATCTATCAACACAAGTCTAGATAATAATGATATCTATTATCCACGATGTCCACCGGAAAAGCAAAAGAAAACAAGTCCATACAATACAAATATTTCGGAGCAAAAAGCGTGTCTGTTGTACGAAATGTGAAATAGAACGAAATAAATTCATAGTATTGCATAAAATTGAATGAAATTAAATGAGTACATAAGTATAAGACAACATCTAGGATGTCATCTAACAATAGGTGTTAGATGACATGAAGTGCAATAATCTCTCAGTTCAACAAACGCTTTTTTTTTTTTCCTACCTTAGCTGAGAGCCTTGAGAGGCTATTTCAGCGTAACCCTAACTTTGTAGGTGAGCTCACGGGGCTCAAACCTGATGACGTTGCTAACACGAACCCTAGCAAGAGCCGTGCTTCGCAGAATCTACCACCGGATCGGAAACGCGACCCACTGAGAAGATCCGGCGAGAAACTCAGTGGGCTGTGTCTGAGAGTTAATTTACTCGTCGAGCCCTTCGTCGCAAGCGACGGGTTCGACGAGAACGGTGACCGGTGCTTGAAGTACCTAAAAGCACCGTTAGTGGATCGGGAGGATCCGAGATGACGTGTTTTGGGCGACGTCGACTGCTTTCCATTCTGTCCGCAGGATCGGGAATGAGTCAACAAACGCAATTTACTGAGTTCTATAACTTATAGGAGACTACTAGACCAGAACAATGGGCATATTAACCCCTTTATCATGAGCGCCGCTAATTATAAATATCTGACCCAGGCGACGGGGCAGCGCAAAGCCGTCGTCGTCCGTTACTCCCGTTAGGCCTTTCAAGCACCGATCAGCGTCCTTATCGAACTCGTCAATTACTGATAATTACGACGGAGAGTGCGACGCAAATATTTTTATTAAACTAAACATACATTAGCCATTGTGAAGGTGGTTCGAGTAAAAAAAAAACTTAAATTACCTTAATTCATTTACTTCTATTTTAATAATATTTTATTTAAACAACGTTTAACTTAGTCTTATAACCTAGAGCCAATGATGTTATAGTAAAAAGACTTAACTTTTTACTATACCATTATTGCCTAGAGCTGTATTTTTTCTTCGCACAAATATAAAATTGTCTGTATTAAGGCACGATTGAATAGTTATAATTAACTAACTTATTAAGCTTTAAAATCACCATATATCAAAACTACATGCGCAATAATTAAGTTAACATAAATAGGTACATTTAGAAATATAATTATGTTTACTGTTTAATTTAAACAATCTGAAATCAGTGTAACATTACATTAATTTATTGTATGTAAGTTTATAAATATGACATTAGGTATGTAAAAAAATCCAGTTTTTGTAAAACCTACAATTATATATTTTTTGTTTAAAACAAAAACACGTATTATTTATAGTAACACTTTTATGATGAAATCTTTTTTAGTTACTTTTTAAGAACGTCGAATGTTCGATAAACTTTTCTATTCATACCTACCTAATTGTTTCTGGTTAAAGCCTCGAATAGCGAAATTATATTGTATAGAACATTAAAATTACGTAACTTATTTAAATACGTTTTCATCATTAATATTAAAAATACATCGATAGACCTCGATAAGACCTTGGCTACAGTGCCGATAAAATTTTCTTTTAGAATGATTCTCAGCATAACGAAACTACGAAGCTTCGAAGGGTTCTTAAAACTTGAAATATTTTAATTTCAATTGAAAGTTTTACCTGCATTCACCCGAAAAGTTAATCCAATTACTAACAAAAATAATCAAGTGTACCCAGGATTTAGTGAGCGTTTTAACTCATTCAGTATGAGAGTATTTTAATTAAGTTATATCATTAGTGGCACAATAGCAGCAAAGCGTGGTCATCTTTTATTATATCAATAATATAGCTATGTTTTACTGTATTTCACTTTATGGAAACCATATTGGTGAATGTTGATAAATTAATTAATTTTGTGTGCAAAGTACACAGTATATTTCAGTGTGCAGTCACAAAAATAAAAATGAAAGGTAGTTGTTATCTTGGCAGTAAAATTTACATGCATACGTTTATTGTTCACTGAAGTGTTTTGTCTACAATTAGTAAATTTAAAAAGATATTTTGCGTTACTTTTGTAAATAAAAGATCATTGCAAAAGTTTTCTAGACATAAAAGGTCATCATTTCATGATTTATGAAATTAATAGATAAATTTTTCTGCGAAAGTATTTATTATTATTTAGATATATACTAAACTAACATAAAGCTAAACTATTGAGCAAGTTGAACACAATTATCTCATTTAGTGTGCCTGAAAAGTAATTTAACCCAATGAAAAGAGCCATGCATTTCTTATAAAGACACACCCAGTTATGTGATTTTCAGAGCCCAGAGAGATCAAGTCATTGCCTCAATTGTTTAGTATAACGGCTACCCACCTTTCAAAGTGGAACGCATTACTGCTTCGCGACATAATAGGTTGGGGAAAAAGTTTCTTCGCATTTTAAAAAAAAAATTAAAATTTTTTTAAATATGGTTTATTTACGTTTAACTAAAGTATGTAGATACCATTTTGTTCGATAACTTTTTGCCATCTTATAGGTAGAGACATGATCCCATTGCTATAGAAATTTTGGGGCTTCCCAAATACCGACCTTTTTTGTGTACCCAGTTTTTTTTTCAAATGCACTAAAACTGTTTTGTGGTCAGTTACCAGTTCTTCAGCTACGTCGTAACTACTGATATGCCGATCTTGCTCCACTTTTTCAAAAATGGCATCCATTTTATATCCCTCCGCAAACGGGCGACGTGCATCTTTGACTTTTTTTTTTTATTACTTATATGGGTGGACGAGCTCACAGCCCACCTGGTGTTAAGTGCTTACTGGAGCCCATAGGCATCTACAACGTAAATTCGCCACCCACCTTGAGATAAGTTCTAAGGTCTCAGTATAGTTACAACGGCTGCCCCACCCTTCAAACCGAAACGCATTACTGCTTCACGGCAGAAATAGACGGGGTGGTGGTACCTACCTACCCGTGCAGACTCAAAAAGGGTCCTACCATCAGTGATTACGCAAATTATAATTTTGCGGGTTTGATTTTGACATCAACATTTCCGGATTGAAAACGTTAAAACCTAATTTGTGCTACTCTCGCAGACACTGCACTAGGACACACTAGGTCCATAAACATCGCAATTTTTTTTCGCGGCTTGTGTTGCATTTTTACCTTTTTTGTAGTAAAATTTTAAAATGTATCGAATTTCTTCATTAGACTCACTCAGCTTGACAGTACGAAAATTTCCTAATTTGAATTTGGAATTATCTTCTTTAAAATTTAAACTTTTAATGATACCAAAACCAGCCAGATACATATAGTATAGCCAAAGAGACTTTATTACAAGTTCATACATACTATAATGCGAAAAGACTTTTTCCCCCAACCTATTATATTGGTCGGACAGTGGTGCTAAGCATGTAGATTTACAATAAGCGCTACCAACAGTAATTGCGAAAATTTGCGAGTTTCTTTTTATTAAACGGTGTTATTCCTTCATCGTGGATCTCGATCGACCCGTCGGAGAGTTAAGTAGTTAAGAAGTATACCGGGCCTATTATACTTGACTAAAAAATACCATTATGTAAATTTAAACACCTAACATAATCACAATGAAAATAATAATGTATGTATAGGTATGTCGTTATTATCTTTAACTTTTAACGGGACATATCCTGTGGTGTAATAAATAATATTTTAGATTCGTTTCTTTCATTACCTTTTTAAGCTGATGGGCATACAGCTCATTTCATGGTAAGTAGTCACCGTCACTCATGGACATCATCAATGTAAGGGGTTACGTCTCTGCCCATATGATTGATTGATTTTTGTTTTTTTTTTTTAAGATATAGGTTTTATACGTGAATTCTAAAAAAAACATAGATAATTATCGTTACACGATTATATTAAAATTTCCTCACTACAACCACATAATAATTTCAAATATTACAAAATTGTCATTAAAATGTATACATAAAATTAAACTTACAATATCCGCTTGAGGAAATTTCAGGTATTATTTTGAACATTCCAACTAAAGATGTTCCTTCCAACGTAGAGCCGCCTATTCGTATTCCATTTCGAATGCAATACAAGGGCGAACGTGATAATACAATAACAATATTACTTCTCATGTGACCACACAGCAAATCCAATCATAAATTTTTTGTTTAAAAGATTTTAAAGAATAGAAATTGTGGGTTGAATTTTTTGCCCAAAACCAAAATTTTGTTTTTTAATAAATGACTAGATAATAAGACAATTCAAATACTCTCGTAGGATACGATTAATTTAAATAAAAAAAATGTATGTACCTAATTCTTTGTTAAATACAATTTTGTTGCAGACTTATTATATACATTAATGCTATAAACTTTAAATTAATATGTAAATTGTGATTATCATTGTATCTACATCTATAATAAAAAATATATATTTAAATATTTAACAATCACTAATAATCCAAATTTTTATAAGTGAATATAACAATTGGGTTCTCGGTTTTAAGAAAAACAGTTGTAAAACGGGTTTCAAGTCACGGGCTCACGTAAGTGCATTAACAGGTCAAAGTGTTAATAAATTTGCGATCAAAATAAATTCCATAGAATTTATTCAACGTATCTTCTTATAACTTCAGCCGCTTCTAACTCTCCCATATCTTCTAGGATGAATGCTAACGATTTCGATGATATTTCATTGTATTCCTGTAATGACATAAGTTTAATTGTAAATAATCGGCCGTGTATTTTCTTAGAATGAGGCCGCTTTATTTCTTCCTCTGAGTGTTGTAAAAAACAACCACTATAGAGCAGGTGGACTATGATATCGTTTACCCTACACAATATATATATACATTTTTTTATCGAAGATTAGATTATGTATGTCGCCCTTTATTTTACATATAATATAGTGATTCCGACTTCGAACTGTCAAACTATTTGGCAGATGTGATTTTTTTTATTAAGAGACTTAGACGTTACCATGACGTATGCACTAACAATACGTTTGCACGCGACGAAAATGTAAAGTATTTTCTTCTTCTTCTTCTTAGTCGCATACTTCATTGCTGAAGGTCGTGTCCCTGAAAGGCCTTCGCGGCTCTTTGTATGATTAGCTTCCATTTCGTTCGATTTTCGGCTTCTCTCAGGGCGGTCGTAACAGAAATTCCGGTGAGCGCGTTTACCTGATCTGACCAACGGTTTAGCGGCCGGCCGGGTGGTCTTTTCCCTTCTACTTGGTGTACTGGTGGTAGGACCTCTTTTGAGTATGCACGGGTAGATATCAATACCCCGCCTATTTCTGCCGTGAATCAGTAATAAGTTTCGGTTTGAAGGGTGGGGCAACCGTTGTAACTATACTGAGACCTTAGAACTTATATCTCAAGGTGGGTGGCGCATTTACCTTGTAGATGTCTATGGGCTCCAGTAACCACTTAACACCAGGTATGCTGTGAGATCGTCCACCCATCTAAACAATAAAAAATAAAAATATCTTGCCCTAAGGTCTCAATAGTATTGTAATACAGCTGCTTACGAATGACTTGTGGAGAGGATAGTGTGAAGTTAGTACCTTGAGATGCAGCAGCAGCGTGTGCGTGGGGCTGGGCTGCGCGCAGTACAGGGAGAGCAGCGAGTCGAGACGCAGCCTGCCCGCTAGCTCCTGCCAGCTGCCCGACCGGTCCAGCAGCGAGCTCACCTCGCCCAAGTACTGACCCATGCCGTCTAGTGCCGTGCTGCCACTTGTTTCCTCCTGAACGAATTTATATATTTATTTATTTACTAGCTGACCTGGCAGACTTCGTAGTGCCTCAATCGATAAACCAAAGACCTAAACTTTTGTATAAAATAAAATTAAAACAAACAAAAGAAATCCGTCCGATGGGGAACACATCGAAGAAAAAACAAAATAGTTACTTTTATTTAATTCCGAGCATTTTCATATTTAGCTTTTAAACCTTCTCTGAACTTCCACAAATAATTCAAGACCAAAATTAGCCAAATCGGTCCAGACGTTCTCGAGTTTTAGCGAGACTAACGAACAGCAATTCATTTTATATTAAGTATAAGATTTAGACACACCAAAAGCAATACACTAGGAGTGGGTAATATCGGTTTTGCCGCGTATCGAATCGTATCTATATATCGAGGATCAATATCGGATATTGAATCTATATATTTTCTGAATCTATATATTGATGGATGCTAGTAGATTTTCTCGATTCATGATATTTGAGATTTGAAACGATACGCTGATATAATATCGTAGTAGGTATCGATTTAAGTCAACGTTATACGGTTGGTTTTCTGATATCAATTTATAATATGATCTTAAAGTAATAAAAAGAACATGAAAATAAAAATATCAAAAAAACTTTCCTTCATGCTTTTACCAGGCTTAGGACTGGCTACATTATTTTCAGTTTTTAGTATTTTGTGTCTTAATTTAAAATTACAAAATATACCAAAAGAGTGTAGATTTCAAAAGTTTAATACAAACACAAGAAATAAACTCAATTATTTGGATTCAACTAAAAATAGAAAAATGTCTACTTTAAAAATCAAACACAAAAAACTTTTAAGTATTTATAAACACTTGTCCAAAAATTCTAGTTCAAGGTCAAAGCGCGTGAAATTAAATTCAACGATGCAAATAGGCTATACTGCATTCAAGTTAGGGTCGAAAGTTGAAACTTCTTTCCTTAATTGTATCCTACTGATACGCTAAGAATAATCTACAGACATATGGACTTAAATATAAGGTTTACAATTGTATGGATAATGCCTGTTTCTGTTTCATTCATCACATGATATCCCTATCGTGCGCTCACTCACTCTGGCCGATTCGATACGAACCAAACGAATATTGCTGATATTAACGAATCGGTATGATATGCCGTTGCGCATCACATCGAGCAATATCGTGTATCGGCTGATATCGAAATATAGATTTCGATTCACGAATCGGTCCGATATGGCGATGCGCATCACATCGAGCAATATCGTGTATCGGCTGATATCGATATATAGATTTCGTGCGGGGCGATATCGGATTCAACGATATTGCTGCGATATATAGATATTGAATCTATATACGATTTATATCACCCACTCCTACAATACACACAAAACATTTAAGCTTAAAATTAACATGTATCAAATTAAGTACTGATACAGTAGGCGCACGAGTTCATGTTCATCCTGAGGAATGCGGTAGTGCTGTGACCTAGTTAATTATGGTAATGTCGATAATAACTACCGATTTAGTCAACAGCTGTCAATTTGGTTTAATGTAACTAAGTCATTTTGCAAATTATAAAATAAATGTGATAAGTAATTCCTTATTTATTTCTAATAGAGAAATGTTAGCAGTACGACATAAAAAAAATATTGAAAAGAACATGAAAACAAGAGTTAACTACATAACATTCTCTCATCAATTATAAACAAAGCAACTTGGATACTCAAAGAAATCGTTCAAAAAGAGGAAAAAATACTCCCGAGCGTAGTTTTACTAAATTAACGAGAGCAAAATATATTTAAATAGAAGACGATGATGACATTGGAGGCGTGGCCTAAGTGACGTCAACGATGGTGTGCTGTCCGGAAGGCGCGTGGCGTGATGTTGGAGCGCGTAGCGTGATGTTGGAGCTCGTGGCGTGATGTTGGGGCGCGTTGGCACAAGGTATCGCTCTCTTTTTGCTCGCGGCAGTCGGGACGGATTTACGTTCACATCGTTGCACAATTATTGTATTTTATTATTGTCAAAGTTATCTGATTTTATTGTGTTAAAACTAGTTAATTTACATTGTTGGTTACAATAAAAGTGATTTCTACCTAGGCTATTTCGTTGATTTTTAATAGTAAAATTAGGGTTCTTCTAAAAATATATTTTTTAATCAATGAATAAAAATAGGTCTTAATTTAATCACTTACGCCTTCATCAGCTGAATCGTAATCGTCCTCGGGTTCAGACTTGATCTCGTCATCAGGTTCAGACTTGATTTCGTCATCGAGTTCAGATTTCACACTATTATTCTCGAAGCCGTCTTCGAAGGCGATAGCTTCCAAGAGAAGGGCTCTTAGTTCAGGTTTATCGGCAGACATTTTCCAGGCAGATTCTTTCTGAGCGCCGTGAAAGTTAGGATCGGCCTGTGAATAAAAAAAAAGGTTTTATATTCGCTATAGGAATGCCCACAAGTGAAATCAGAGACAGGAGGTCAAGTATCAAAGGACAATGCCCATTTTCTATGGGCGTTAGGGCCCCTAAAAAAAGTTGTCGTGTTATGATGGTTTTAAATTAATTTGATAGACAAAGGAATATCGTTTCATATTCAGAAAACGATTTTTATATTCTCACCCAGGTTTAAGGGAATTCTGTTTTTTTCTGCAGCTAATATGAAGGTTATGTACCTATAGGTACCTGTTTTCTTCGAAATCAATAATCGCTCTCATAATTTAATCTCATAGTTACAATGTTAAATAAGTTAATTGTGCTTAATGTTGCTAGAAATAAGCCCTATACATTTTAATATTATATCCTCATAATAATAATAAAATGACAGTGGTTTCTGAGAATGGACTTCATTGACCCTTCTTTCGGTAGAAAGTAAACGTCTTTGTACCTACACTGTTGATATTATAAAACTAGATAAAGGTTTGAGTAGCAGCCATATACAGCAGTCTATAGCATGTGAGATCACCACTTTGCTTTCAAGGGGTTGATTACATTATCGATAGTTGTGTCTGAAACGGAGCACTAATTATGTGACACTTTATATAGATATATATACTTACAATTGTTATGTGTATGAAAGTTGTAAGTCATTCTGACAATACTATAAATAGCTGTACCTGTCCGCTTCGTTGGGCATTTAAAATTAACATTATTAGATCTCACCCCCACAAAGATTCTCATCATTAACGCCCCCGAAACTGGTGTAGGGAGTCCAACACTCATATAAATACTAGCCTATCCATTAAGTACATGTATTTTCTATATGGACACCAAGATTCAAGTCAATCGGATACACGGTTCAGTAATTATAACGGATCATCCGTAAAAACCACTGTAGACTTATATATTAGTATAGATAAAATAAAACAACAATCAATTGCAAAAAACATTTACTCTTCATAAAATAGGTCATTTAGTGACAATGCTGGGGCGCTTATATCAGTAAAACGTCCCCAGCTTAAATACCATAATACGGTCATCGTATGAGCGCAGCACCCTACTGTACGATTTCCCACTAAGCAAGTACACTGTACAGTAATAAGCAATGACGCTCTCTAAAGAGTTTGCCCTTTCTTGCTCTCTAGCTATCAACAGATAAGTATAGTAAGTCCTATTGTTTACGTGTCGTGACTTTATTCTTGCCCTAAGTAAATATTTATTTTGTCCCAATATTAAGGGCAAATCTTCTATTATTTCATTGCTTATTTCTATACAATAGGCACTGTTTGCTCGCACATGCTCCCCATAATAGGACCTCGCCTGCTTAAGTTGGTATGATCCTAATGCAAATCTTCTCAAATCATTTAATGTTAGTCTTGGAAAACTATCCAAATCGGGAGGAAGCACTGCTGTTAATTCTTTAGAAAATCGTACGTCTTCTATTTATATATTCCCGTTGAATAAATCCCGATAGATAATTTACTGTATTTAATCTAGTCTGAGCAATATTAACATATTCTTCAACATTAGACCTATTTTCAATTGTGGGATGGAGTTTATTTAAAAGGGAACATGCTATCTTAAAATCAACCATAAGGTGACTTGATGCTCTATTAAAATACTCTTGCCGAAATAATTTAAAATCTTTTTTAATTCTTCCGTTCACAACCTCTACCACCCAACGACACATTGTTACACATCTAGACTCATTAGCCTGCTGAGTAGTTAATTGATGTTCATTATCTAATAATGATGTAAGCATATGAGTTTTATAGCCATAGTTTTGTAATTCAGGGGCCCTACCATGAAGTCTTAGAGCAGGTCAACTTAGGCCGAAATTTGACCTGTCCTGCTATTTCGTACCATGAACGCGTTAAAAAACTAGCCAGCGAGCGACCCCATGACCCAACCCGGTCAGAGGCCACGTGACTACATTTCAACATGCTGACGGGCTCTAAGCGTACCATGAACTCATTTTTGACATTAGAACAGTCGATAATTCGATCGATCAAGGCAAGTCTTGTTAAAGGACAAACCCGAAATCCATACAAACTTGGGCCTGGCGTTACAGTGCTAGAATTTGGGCATAAGTTACAATACCTAAGAAGGTTTCATGAGCCCAATTTTCAGGTCTCCCAGCAATGGCCAAATTGGTAAAATCAGACAATGTTTACATTTTAGGTTATGTTTATTGTTCGAGATATTTTAATAAAAACGATATTTTTGAGGCTGTTTCCTACTAAAGATGAGTAATTTTTTACGAAACCTGTTGCAGCAACAGGTTGCTTTAAAATAAAAATGGAACCTGTTACGAGAAATCGCGCGTTAGGTTGTTTACGAAAACGAACGAAAGCCAAAAATTACAAACAACGTAATGCGAAACGCGCTGCGCACGAAATGATTTTTTTAAGGGATTTTATGACCTGGTAACTAAGACCCGTAGGTCAGTCTTATTTTAATTTTAATGAAAACTTTTTTATATGAAAAACTATATTTAACTGATAACTTTTTTATATAAAATATAAATCATTACGTGCTCCCATAATATTATCTCATCACATTTCATTTCATTTTATTTCATGCCTTTTTTATTTTTATTTTTTATTGCTTAGATACCCATCGACGAGCTCACAGCCCACCTGATGTTAAGTGGTTACTGGAGCTCATAGACATGTACGACGTAAATGCGCCACCCACCTTGAGATATAAGTTCTAAGGTCTCAGTATAGTTACAACGGCTGCCCCGCCCTTCAAACTGAAACGCATTACTGCTTCACGGCAAAATCCAAAATATCTTCAGTTGGCAACATTAAAGATAACATAACACGATTTGATACATTTGTGTTTTTCCATGGCATAGTCACATTAATATAAAAATGCAAAACTACCCTTTCATGCTATATTTAATGTTGTCGGTTGTAGATATTTTGAATTGTCGCCATTGTAAGTAGTTGTGTCACGATTCGATGGCCATACTCTATTTACATTGATTAAAATACCTATAAAAACAGTCATTTATCCTTAAGCAAAAGAGTATTAATTATTTTTTACACTTGATTTCCACTAAATCGATCCTATTTTATGGATGTTCTAATCCTAATCCGCACGTTTGTGGAGCTAGTTACGTATATTGAAATAAGTGTTGCAGATGTTTACAAAGATTGTTTAAAACAAAAAATTGAATTCAACTTATTTTCTACACTTGGCCATTGTCAATGAAGCTAAGATTTTAATAGGTTAATCAAGCAAAATAGACGAATTTTTTGGTACATATCCCATTCGTGTAACGCTTAGGCCCAAAATGGGGTTTCTCCTTTGCAGTTACGAAAACGTAACTCTTTTTGACCTGCTTTATTTTTTATATGTTTATAAACGCGAGTATTTATAAAACTGCGACTAAACGTTGGTGTAAAAAAAAAATTCAGTGAATTGTGTTGTATTTTTTTATCACACATTAAACAGTTTTATTTATTTAGATGTATGATTTTAAGATTGCTTAGTGGATATAAGAAATTAACTCTTTTCATTTTACTTAATACCAAAGTTCTATCTAAAAACAGTTTTAGTCAGATAAAAGGTAACTAAAATCTTAGCTTTACAATGTTTACAATACATAGAACTTCAATTATTTTGAATTCTGTCTAATTTGTAAAACATAGCTCACTATAACTAATTAATATCTCTTATATTTTAGATTTTTTGGGAAACCAGGATACTCAGATGTCAGAGGGTGTACTGATAGTGCACATGGAACAATCAAAAGATCAATGCTACATAAAGAACATTTATCCCTACTATAGAAAACAATATTGCAATAATTGGTATTAAAATCTTTATTCAAATATGTACTTTCTACTTACATATATGATATTAAGTTATTTTATAAATGATAAAACTTGTTATAAAATTTAATAATAAAAAATGGTAATGCACATCTATTTGTTTATTAACATTACATGTTAATACTACCTATAGTAGAATTATTTTGTCCGTCAGTTTGGGTCATAAAAAATCGGAGAGATGCAGCGAGTATTTCGCTCTTCCACTCACGAGCCTTATGGACGGGCAGAGTGATGCGCATTATTGTTGTCGATAAGCGTTATCGATAGTGTATTTAGTTTTGTCATTTTGTGGGTTACTGATAAAAATGAAAGAAAAAATCACTAATCGAACACATACACCACATATCACCGCAACAAGTTAACGAGAGCGGCAGAAATTAACACTTTGTAACTTTTCGGGATATATTCTCATTTCAGTAAAACAATTTAACACATTGTTGATAAAAACACGTGCTTGTGCTGGTATATTTTGGTACAAAACAAAGGAGTAGCCATTGTGTCACAAAAAAAATTCAGAGAGCGAATGCACAAAATTACATTTCTTTTCGACATAATATTATGTACTATAATTTGCAGGTAGGTACAACAAATGACTCATAACATAACAATGTCTCACCACCCTTCGTATACCACCTCGCCGCCGTGTGCCTGCCTTCGATAACTCATTTGTCTTTATCGATAATGGCGTTGCGCCCGCGCAACATGCTCACGCCCTAGCCGGGCTATGTTTTATGACCGAAACCGCACGGACAAAATAATTCTACTATAGTTGGAAAATATGCAAGTAGTAAAAGTACTTCAATGAAAATATTGTTAAATCATTCATTAACAACACAGAATTCTCAGAGTATGTGTTTAGTATGTTTTTTTTTTAGATTTGTAATTCTGATATGAAGATATTTAGTGAGTAAATACTTAAAAGCAGGATGGCAACCGAGGACATATTGTAAGAAGACCAACTATAACCATCCCCTCCCAACACTGAAGATTGATCAACAACCCAACATTAACGGACTGCTAGAAGTTCCCAAATATTGTACTGTAACAAGGTTTTACTAGAAGATGACAACTTATTGATCATGTGCACAATAAACAGCGTTTATCCTGAAATTTTTTGCTTCTACTTGCTTTTGAAGTCTTTGTTCACACAGTATTCATGGTGAATATCAAAATCAAAATATTGCATTGATTTTAGGAAAATATTTAGAATAATTTGCTTTTTGCAGTTATATCGGTAACTTCTACATCATATGGCTTTACTTGATTACCAGTCTTCTCAAATTATTGATCAATTTATTTTCATCGACATTAATCAGGACTGTTTTTCATATATTCCTCCAGCTGTTTTCATTTTGATGTTTTAATAATTGCACCTTTTGAATTTCACATTTCGGTCTATCAGATACTGAAAATGATAACATAATTATTATCTTTGATTTTACGTACTATACAATATCATCAAATAATTGTAGTTAATAAAACTTACATTCATCTAATCTTTGGGATCTTTTTGGGGATCTCCAATAACTTAGTCATTTTCTACGGTAGAATTCGCGTGGTTGAACTCTTTATGATACATTGTTATAATATTCTTGAGAATTTAAAAAAATCCGAACCATTTCCAATTGATCAAACAAAATTCTTCAAATTATAGACGTTGTTACTTTTTTTACTAAAACATAGTTTAGTAAGACTGCCACAAAGCGAATGGTTATTCAAATTCAAGGTGGTTAAATGATTTTTGATTAATTTAACAAAACATATTTCCACTTATAAGTCAATGTATTCTAGAAACAACAACCCTTCAAATTCGTTCAATTAACCAAAGTGATTTGCAAGTTCAGAAAAGAGCATCAACCACAAGTTTTTTTGTTACATGTTATTGTGCATTATAAGGCTTTAATATTAGAAAATCATGTATTTTTCTTTAAAATTATATCAATTAACACTAGGATAAGATTAGAGTATTTCAAATGATTTTATTGTTAGTTTGTTAAAAACCGAAAAACCGATACAACTTTAAAAATATTTAATTTTGGAATGATCTTTTGCTTCCAAATTCAGCAAACGGGACAGAGACAATGAAGCAGGGTCAGCTATATGTCCGGCAAAGTGACTTCATGGTACGAATTGAAAACCTGTTAGGTTCGACAAAAAGTTGAACTGCTCGGAACTTGGCAGTTTTCTATACAGTTCATGGTTGGGCCCCAGTTCTAAATTTGACTAAAAATATACTGAGAGCTACAGAAGGATTTGGAAAATCATTGTATAAGAGTTAAATTGCTCTGCACTAAGTCCCAACCAATAATGGCATAAGTGTGAATATATCGAGCTAATATCATTAAAGTCCACATTTCTCTCAGCAGCTTTTTCAAGTTTTGTAAATATGTCATCAACTTGAGTACCAGTAAAGTCTGAGTATGGAGTTTGCCCAAGTATTTGCGGTACAAATGATATGTACATATTCTAGCACTAATTCCAGGTACTAACAGACGGTCTATGTTCTCGCACCCAATAAACAAGCAATGTTGTGAGCTTGCAGAAACCCGTTTATATTTTAGAGAGTTTATTTTAGTTTGTATTGGCCACGAATGTCGTACTTGAGGTGCCTGAACTGGTAGTGGAGGTGGTTGAGGAATCACAGCATCTTCAATGCTGCCAGATTCCACTGACTCCAAGACAGGTCTATCAATGTCATGTCGTCCTTGTCTACACACATCTCTTGTTGCAGCCTCCCAACAAGCCCTACAAACTCGCTCCAAACGTATGATCTAAAACATGGAAGATTAATAATTATTTTTACTGACAAAAGTTATTAATTTGCCAAGTTAATAATACATACTTGATGAGCAGGAGTCCATCTTAAAATATAATGCCTTTGAAGACAGTCTTGCGAAACTGTGCGAGTTCTGCGATTAGCAATTGACATGCCACATCCAAAACATATGTTTAGATGTCCAAGAGCAGGGGATATATTTACTTGAGAAGAAACTGTGTTTGTTATTACTCGCTCTTGCAATAATACAAAGCATTCATTACATAGAATGTCATCAGGGGATACCTTAAAAAGAAAATATAGAATGACTTTGCCTCTACACAAGCATTAGCTAGTTTTCACAGTACACATTCAGATAATGAATTGAGAATTATTATGAATCATGTTTTTATAAACACACGGTCACACCCAATAATTTGTAATGCATATCAAGAATGTTAAAGTCAGAATGTTTTACAGAACATATAAACTTACGGGTGTAGGCGTTATCCAGGTTTGTAAAAGGTTCAGCATTTGTTCGTCTAATTCGGCAATAGGTCTTCTACGAAGAGTAGGTGCCAAACGCAGCGAACAATTCGCACATCGGCGAGAGAGAGGGTGGTTTAGCCGAGCTCGACCAGGTGTAGACATTTTTCAAGTTAACACTAATTATTATGAATGCAAACACTCACTTAATTTTAAAACAAAAGTCAATACGCTCACACTGCTTACAATACACAAATTCGCTCGAGGAACGGAGACGCTCAACTCGATAGAATAAATATCGTAACGTATCAGAAGTAGAAGTAAATACGGAGGAATATAAACTCAACTCGACGTAAAAACAACAGCATGAAATGAAAATCCGGAGCCGGCAACGATATACCGTAAAATGGGGCGATTAGGGACAAATTCCAACTTTATGAGCAATTTTAAGGTAGTTGTTGGTGTATATAATGCTATATCAGGATCAAAATGATTGAGTCTTGGGGGCATCTTTGTTGTCTAATTTAAAATTAAGCAACTAGCATTCCAGCATACCCGAAATTGCGGTTAATTGGGACGAAATGAGAAATTTGCTAGGGTTGGCACTACTTTTATTTTTATATATAGTTTTAATTTATTTATTTATTTAATTGCACCAACAAAGTGATCATCAATAAAAAAAATTGAAAAACTGACAAAAGTACATGGCAGACCTCAATTATAGGTGCAATCGACAGTGCTGATATTTCTATCTGGGTTAAGAGATTAGGTGTGTCGGTTATTCCATGGATTAATCAGATGACAGACTATACTGAGACCTTAGAACTTATATCTCAAGGTGGGTGGCGCATTTACGTTGTAGATGTCTATGGGCTCCAGTAACCACTTAACACCAGGTGGGCTGTGAGCTCGTCCACACATCTAAGCAATAAAAAAAAAAGGATTTTTTTTTTTTGTAAAACAATGCCGTGGTGAAAGAAATGTTAATACATAAACTAAACAACGTGAAAAAAAAGGCATAGTTTTTCAAGTACAAATACTTTTGACACAAAGTTGGCCCACTTTTGGGCATTTGTCCTTTAACTTTGAAAGTTGCTCTTTTTTTTCCTAACTATGCTGATGGCCTTAAGGGGCTATATCAGCTTCTCCTTGATGTGTAGGTGAGCTCTCGGGGCTCAAACCGGGTGTGTTGCTAACACTGGCCCTAGCAAGAGTAGTGCTTCGCAAAATCTACCACCGGATCGGAAACGCGACCCAATGAGAAGATCCGGCGAGAAACACAGTATCATAATGTATGCAAGCTATTTTACTATCTTTATGCACAACTTAGATCGTTATAACAGGTTGAAGGTAAATATCTTTTGCATGTCAAATATAAAACAATCAAACTTGAGTATAAAAAAGTACGTAAAACTTCTTTCTTATTTTCTTCCTATCTTACGTCAGAAGTCTCACTTCTGCCACATGTAGAGCGACTTCTGACATTCAATTTCATTTCATAAATTCCATTCAATGATAGTTCTACTCACCTTTTTCGCAAGTAATAGTTTGACGATCTCCACGGAGTTCTGTCTTAAGGGCCCGCCACAAACAATCTGTAGTGCTGTGTTGCCTGATTCATCGGTTGCATCTATTTCTTTCTGTAAAAATAGTAGAACATTAATGATCGTTGCCAAAATTATACGACACTAAAAACTTTTATTGATCTGTCATATTAATTTGAATGTCTCTTTTAATTTACACTTTATTTTACATTAGTCGATGGATAATAAGTCATTTTATTTGTGGTAGACAACTATAGGATGTTTTAAGCCTGCGCGAGCAGGTACCTACCTCCGTCTTACCCATATAAGCAATCACGACTATCGGTTTGAAGGAGACTCACACCGTTTTCAACGTTGCTGATTACTGCGGCTACCAGTTATCATTGCTGGCTTTTTTCTTTTGTTTTGATTTTTTTATCAATTTCTTATATTCACTGCACGATTATGATCGCACGTTATAATAATTACGGTTATAAAGTCAAGTTTTAACCCTTTTCTGCTGAGCTTATTTTTACGTATTTTGCAGATATTGCAAACGGATTTTTAAAATGAAATACCTTATAAAAAACAAAAGTCAAAGCTAAAATTACAGCAAGATAATTTTATTAATGTTATTAACTTATTAAAAAAGTTACAGATCGATACCTAATAACTATAACGAACCTGTGACATAGTCGATATTCCGACGCCTGCCACTTTATATGCTTTAATAGAGTCGATTTACCGACGGTTCGCGCTCTAAAGGTTAATATTCCGTAACTGCGTGCGTGTTCTAGTTACTATTTTTTTTCCTATCTATTCGTTGGTAGCCTAAGGGGTTATTCCAGCTGCGCTATATTTTTACTGGTGGTAGGACCTCTTGTGAGTCCGCACGGGTAGGTAACACCACCCGCTTATCTCTGCCGTGAAGCAGGAATGCATTTCGGTTTGAAGGGTGGGGGGTAGCCGTTGTAACTATAATGAGACCGTAGAACTTATATCTCCAGATGGGTGGCGGCATTTACGTTGTAGATGTCTTTGGGCTCCAGTAGCCACTATAACACCAGGTGGGCTGTGGGCTCGTCCACGCTTCTAAGCAATAAAAAAAAAGGATTGTGTGGTTTTATGAAACCATGGTAAAAGTGAAACTTTTTTTCACATTATAGACATTTAACTCTGACAAACACAAACAAAATAGCGTGGAGCACTGGCACAAATGAGTAATAGTCTATACACTACACGGTCAGCTGCTGCGAGCTATAGGCGCCGCCTATAGTTCGCAGCCTATTGGCCTTGGCTGCTCTGACGAGCGCCTTTCACCTTGCCCCTACTCCGCGGCCGGCCGTCACGCGACATGCAAGTCACAGACGATGTAATAATTAAAGTTTCACTTTAAAAAGTTTCATTTTAATAATAGAATACGCCCGGGCGGGTCGTGTTCTAGTGCAGATGGTGTTGGAAAACAATATCTAACCGAGGGTATGTAGTCCAGCAGGGCGGCGACAAGCGCGAGGCGACTGTCGTAGGCGGCCAGGTGGAGCGGCGTGCGGCCGTGCATGTCACGCACGCGGTGGTCGGCGCCGCTCTCCAGTAGATGGCGCGCGTTCTGTCCCGTCCTCGCCAAGTGCAGAGGCGCTTGTTTTTCTGGAAAAAAATACGATTTAATTTTTCGTAAAGTAGATTGGGAGGAATATGGACTAGAAGTAGAGTAGAGACAAATCTGGGAAGACACAATACTTTTGTCGGATTTTTAGAGATTGAAATCTGTTGAACTGAAAATTACTTTTATTTCGTGTTTAAGAATATTAAATATATTACTTTAGTTTAGTCATCAAAGTTTTGTAACTCATTAGATATGATAAAAAGTTAATTACCTAAAGTTGGGAAACTAACTAACAACTAAATAGCGCCACCCCTATCGAAAAACTATTGTCCCCATACGTAGCCCGATTCACCCAACGCCTGGGTGAATAGAGATAAGTGATTTTTGCAACTTTTCGTGATTATTCTTTAGTAAACTGTATCTAAATGCATTATAAATAAAAAAATTAAACTACCGGAACCATTATGATCTCCGTTTTATTCCTATAACAAAAAAAACGATAAATATCAATGTCGAACTTAAAAAATGTCCCGATAAAATGGGGGACCATTTTATGGTACCTATATTAGTAATTTCGAGGAGTTATCCTAGCTTCACCGAACGTATAGGCGAGCTCACATAGCTCAACCTGACGACTTGCCAACACTAGCCCTAGCGATAGCAGTGCTTCGCACAATCTATCATCGGATCGGAATCATGACACACTGAGGAGATCCGACTTTTTCGATCTAAGTTTTTTTTAAAGCCACATTCAACAATGCGCTGTACCGCCGCTTTTATGACATAAGATAAAAATCTAAGGACACACTAAAGCTATAGTCCAGTCGCGGAGCAGGAAGAACTTTGTACAATGACCTCTTTACCTACTAACAGTGGTCACAAACGTTTTTGTATTAAATGCGTTTTACATAAAATGTTTGAAGGAGAAACAATTTATTATATATAGTTATTATATAGTTATTATAATAAATTATTTATTTAGATTTTATACTATAACAATTATAAAACTCGAGTTACAATTACTAACTCGGCAGAAATAAAAAAATGAAAATCCAAAAATTAGAATCCGATTCCTCTGTATCGGAGTTACTGCTTTCCGACGACGTTTCGCCTGTCACATTTATTACAAAAGAATCAACAGTCTTGTCTACATTATCATTATAACAAGGTAACAAATAACAACAAACTAAGAATAGACAACTGAGATAACGGTGTTCGAAAACTGAGCGATCACTAACGCATCCCAAGATGGAATGTCTTTCGTTCGTTATTTAAAAATTATGTCAAACAAGCCAAGGAATTTTTGTCGTGACTCAAGAGGCCAACATGGAAACAAGAACAAACCTTACAGTCTCAGGTATAAGGTTTACAATCCCTGAGGACGACGGTCATTGCATTTGTGCGAGCGAGACTCATTATATTTACGCGGGAGTGACAAAGACAGGTAATAACGGGTTAACGTACGAAATTCTTCCTGCTCCGCCACTGGACTATAACAATATTATGATAATAATTATATATGGACCGTTTATTTTGAAAGTGGTGTAAGTCCTTTAATTTTCTCGAAAATGGACTTACACCACTTTCAAAATAAACGGTCCATATATAGTAGCGGTTAAGTGTTCATTATTAACGCCTCGTCAGTCGATGGGGTAGCGGCCTGCTGTAACCACGGGATCCAGCTACGATACCCCTTTGCACAAGATGTTTGTTTTCATATACATCACATAATACAGGAATGAATTCCATATTAAATTATATATAATATATTTCAATATTTTTTCGAGAAGCTGAGGACCGGACGAGGTGGTAACAGCTCACGAGACAGGCCACGGTCAAGTTTCAGGGACACGACCTTCAGCAATGAAGAAAGCGACAAAGAAGAAGAATTTTTTACATTGAGATCCAATATTTTAAAAAAAACGACCTGTATTTAACGACACACTGTGACGACGCATGTTAAGACACGAACTAAATACTTTTTTTTTATTAAATCTATATTACCGTAATTATAAGTGTTCAAGTCGAACGGTATGTTATGCTTCTTGACTGCGGCTAGTAGCGGCTCCAAGCACTTGTGACTTTTGGCCGCGTAGTGGAACGCGGTGTCGCCGGCTACATCTTGCAAACTCACGCTGCTTCCTGTAATTTCGAAGTAAATTAAGTATTCTGTTGGAAAAATTAGCACATGACTGCGGTAATAGAGCAAGCATAGTAGCATCGCTCGATATAACAATACAGCTCCATACGGACCTCTTGTTTCTTAGGCTACGACGACGGCTGGTTTTCAAAAAACGGCCGTCTGGTGTAGTGGTAAGTGACATGGTCACTACACAAGGGGGTCGCGGGTTCGAATCCCGCCAAGGGAAGATATTTGTATGAAAAATATAAATGTCTTTCCAGGGTTATGGGTGTATATTAAATATATGTATGTGTATAATAAAAATATTATATTTATTTCCGTTATCTGGTCCTTGTAACACAAGTTCTTTACGAACTTAGCACGGGACCAGTTAACGTGGCGTGATTGTTAGTAAATATATTTATATTTATAAAAAAAAAAAAAAATGAATGAGCTTTTTTACTGGTGATAGGACGTACGGGTAGCAGTAGCCTATTTCTGCCGTGAAGCCGTAATGCGTTACGGTTCGAAGGGTAGGGCAGCCGTTGTACTGTTCAAACTGAGATCTCAGAACTCATGTCTCAAGGTAGGTGGCGGCATGTACGTAGTATGGGTATATCTATGGGCTCTGATAAATACTTAACACCAGGTGGGTCGTGAGATCATCCACTTACATAAGCAATAAATAAAAAAGAACAAAAATAATACTTATCCTGTGGTGATGTCTCCATAAATATACCACAAAGTTTAAATTTATGTTATCCTGATCGAAATATTAGGAAGAAGTATGTAAGTCAAATTAATGTACTGACATCGATCCTTAATGCGAGTGCAAATTTTCAAGTTAATCAACCGTCTTGAAAGTGACGAAAATTACTGTGAAGTATTTTGCGTTACATAGATAGAAGAAGCTAACAAAAGCGCATTTACACACCTTTTGATACTAGTAATGTCACGTAATGGGACAAGTCATTAGCTATGGCGGTATGCAGTAACGTCTGTAGTTTCAAATTCCTGTAGTCCAAGAGGTGGGTCATTTTAACGCTGTCAATTATCGTCACCATGTTCGCTATGCTGGATTGATTGCTGCACAGTATCATGTGGAGGTACCTAAAATGGAACGCAACATTCGTTTAATGTAATGAGAATGATTCAAAAAAAAACAAATCACATATCTCTCTCTCTCTCTCTTTCTTTCTCTCTCTCTCTCTCTCTTTCTTTCTCTCTTTGTCTCTCTCTCTCTCCCCGTCTATTTCTTTCTCTCTCTCCCCCTCTCTTTCTTTCTCTCTCTCCCCCTCTCTTTCTTTGTCTCTCTCTCTCTCTCTCACACACATAACAGAATTAAGGTGGAGTATGACTTTGAGTTTCTTTCAACGGTCGCACACAATCCAGAATATTACAGAACCAGAACCAATTAATGAAAGCTGATTCCTAACCGAATGCGTGCGTGTTGTTTTGACTTGGAACCTTCACAAAAGACGTTGTAACTCTTAACAAGCAACAACAACAAAATAATCTAGTGGTAAATTCTAGATACAATAAACTATGTGCCAAGAAAATGCGCTTCTCCTGTACCATATTATTGTAGGAAAATAGACTCACATACACAAACTAAAAATCGTAAGCGAACCAAAGTGACACGGCATGTCTTTAAATTAACTTATTTCTGAAGCATTACAGTTTTGCTTTGCTTTTGTTGTAGATATCTTGAAAGCCTGCGCGGGTAGGTACCGCCGCCCTGCCTATTTCTGCCGTAAATTAGTAATGTGTTTCAATAACGGAACATCCGCTGCACCATAAAAACTGAGACTTAGAAATCATGTCTCCAGGCGAGTGGTAGCAAGTACGTTGTTGATGTCTATGGGCTCTGGACACCACTTAGCACCAGATCGGCCATGAACCGTCTTAGCAACAAATAAAAAAGCTTTCAAACCAACAATTTCCAAGGAATTCGAATGAACTACTCACGTGTCGCCGTTCGAAAGTCTTATGTCGAAAAGTCTCTTTAGTTTGTCTTTCAGTTCTTGTTTCTTATGAACCTTCTTGTTGCGTATTATCTGCGTCAGTTCTCTTAGTAGCTGTGAAACAATAATCTGATATTAATATAAGAGAGGCACTGAGATAAGGTTTGTACACAAAACTGCGAATCGGCGCTATGCGAATTCGCAACACACATAACTGCAATGCTTGCTTACATGGGTGGACGAGCTCACAGCCCACCTGGTGTTAAGTGGTTACTGGAGCCCATAGACATCTACAACGTAAATGCGCCACCCACCTTGTGATATAGGTTCTAAGGTCTCAAATGCAGTTACAACGGCTGCCCCGCCCTCCAAACTGAAACGCATTACTGCTTCACGGCAGAAAAGGGCAAGGTGGTGGTACCTACCCGCGCCGACTCACAAAAAGTCCTACCACCAGTAATTACCAGTAGTACCCCTGTCTGCGGGATTTGAGCCCCAGTATAGTTTACTACGAGTTTTTTTTATTTCCCTTGTATACAGACGAATTATAATTTTGCGGGTTTGATTTGCTACTTTTTGGCTGCTACTTTTAATACAATTATAATAGTATAACGTAAACTTATTTTCATTTTAAAATCTCATTTAAGAAATTAATTTATTTACTGGTATAATTCTAACCTGTTTCACTTCGAGGCCGTCTTGGGCGTTGTAATAAGCGCTATATTCGTTTGCATCTTTCGCATCAGACGGTACATTCAGCTCGGTCCTGTCTGAGCTCTCTTGGGGTTCAACAGTTTTCAGTGCGGGTTTACTAGTCTGCGGTGTCTAAAATGAATATTTCAATAATTAATAAATAAAAACATATCTAAGTAAACTATTTCGTATAAAGCTAAAGTAATATAATTCTCTGTTTTAATAGGTGCAAGTAAGAAATGGATATCAATAAATAAATAAATTTTCGACGACAAATCACATATACCACCTAAAGGGCTCGTTGTACTATGAGTGAGTGATACAGACTGATATACATATTTATATACGTTTAAATATATCTTCATCTTTTTCTCCACCTTGTCCCAATAGGTGAGGCCCGCACAGCAAGTTTTTCTCTTCCATTCTCTTCTATCAACCGTCAGCTGAACACTCACTCCTCTCATATTGTCATTCTCACACTCCATTCATGTCTTCTTTGGTCGACCTCTTCCCCCTCTACCTTGCACTATCATTTCCATACATCTCCTAGTCTCATGCATCTCCTCTATACGTATCACATGTCCATACCACGCTAACGCTACGTTTAAGTATACAATGAAGTACATGATAGGAGAGGAGAACAGAGGTAAGGAGAATCATCTCTTACGGCAGAAAGGTTGAAAAAGTGTCCAGCTGTATACTATAAACTAGAGGTCCCGTAGTAGTCGAAATTCGACTATAATTAATTGGAATTGTAAGTTTGTACACTATTATGATTGTATTTTATACTTCTATAATCACAAATTTCGCCAAGGCTACACTATAAAAAATATTAACAAAGACAATTAATAATTAATCTATTCTCAATTTGACAACAGACTTCAAGAACAAAAGCTTGACAATAAATACATGCGTGTGTGCGTCAAATACATGGTACGTGTAATGTTTTCTTTATCGATTTAATGTATCTTTTATGCATTATTTAAAAAAAATATTAGCGTTGTGCACTTCTTCTCTATATTCTCTATAAGTGTGCAAAATTTCATACTCCTCCGTCCGCGCAATTTTCGTAAAAAGGGATACAAAGTTTTTGATTCACGTATTAATATATTATTATAGATAACAGTTCAAAAAACTCTCACAATCGCGCTGGTATAGACAAAGGGTATGGCATGAATGTAGCAATTGTAGTAGTGAACTAAAGTATCCTGAGTTAAAAATAATAATTTGTAAAGTTGTTAATTATTGAAAATTTCAACTACTTACGTTGTGCAAAATAATGCAGTAAATATAGCCTTAAAGAATGATTTTATTTCGTAAACTGCGAATGGTACGATTATCGATTTATTAACATCATGATAAAGTATCTAACAAAGCTACTCTAATAAGATTTGGCGCTTCTTTTAAAATTCACTTTGATGCTAATGTGGCGCCACCGTAATTCAATACATTTCGACGGACGCTTTTCATATACACAGTTGATTCTCCGTACCTCTACCCTCCATAATGATAGGTGTCAATTAAATTATACTACATGCAAAATGAACCGTATTGCCACCACACTAAATCATAAACATTTGACGAGCCATGTCATGTAAAAGTTACTTTTATAAATATCATTGAACACTATTATGAACCATAGAGAAGATTCATTTAAATAACATCAAAGACAATCGTTGAATTTTTATTTTTATTTTCACATACCTGCTGCCTACTGCGTGCAGAGTCGGTTTGCATCATCTGTAACGTACGTATGAACTTCCATCCATTTGGCTAAAAAGGAAATCACAATAATAATATAAATAAATTTTCGGGAGTTATTGGAACCTGTTGACGTCACAAAAAAAATGCATCTGCTGCCCCATACAACGCATGGCAGAAATGGGAAATTGTGGTAGAGGATCGGCACCACGGTCCTCAAGCGTTCTGGTTTCAAAGATAACGATAACGCGATAGGCAGAAACTTTTCGGTAGGCAGCGGCTTGGCTCTGCCCCTGGCATTGCTGCAGTCCATGGGCGACGGTAACCACTCACCATCAGGTAGGCCGTATCCTCGTCTGCCTGCAAGGGCAATAAAAAAAATAAAAAAACTTGGCTGTGTCGCTATCATCGGCGACCATTCACAATCGGCCTGTATGGACAGTCCGCGCGCGAGCTCCCAGGGAGGCTTAAGATGTGTTAGTATCGATAGCGCAATATCGACTAATTACAACTCTAGCTCATTACATCAACATTCCTTAACATTCCTCGGAGCGAGCTCGCGCGCGGACTGTAATGTAGTGTCAAATCTTTCCCGTAACTGCTCAGTTCCGGGTAGACTTTGAATCTATCTGCCCATTGAAATCTATTGTAGTTTATCACAATCTAACGGTTTGAAACTTACAAAGTTCCCACAACACGCTTTAGTGAAAGTATTCTACGAACAATGAACTTAATTCACTTACATCATCGTCGATGTCATCGAACGATTCGTACGAACTTAGGGCATATTCTGAAAAAAAAGAGAACATCAACAATAAAAAAAAAAGGTTATTACAAAATATTTACTAAAATTATTTACGCTCACTTCGAGATAGATAAAAAAGGTAATTTTAGCAATGAGAGAACACAACTGTACGTGGCTGTACCGGTGCCGACATTTATGTGCGATCGAAACAAACCCTTACATTTGAAGCGATCGTTCGCGCAGTGCGGTCAATTTTTTTTAAGTGATTTTATGACCTGGTAACTATGACCTTTAAGTCATATCTTATTTTAGTTTAAATTCTTATTTTTATGAAAAATTATAATATGAAGTGAAATGAAATGAAACGAAGATGATTAATTTGAGACATTAATCAACTGGGATGAAATTAAATGAAATGAGATGAGATGATACGGGATGAAATCTAATCTCAGTAAAATGGTGGTCAATTACTGAGATTTTTTCAGTTGACGTTTTAGAGGATCTCGAGAAGTTACGTCCAGCGGCTTTGTTTCATTTTCCCATATTTGTGTACTATCACATATACTAAACAGCGAATAAACCACCGTTATTACACACTTAAACCTGAAGAAACACTAAATAGACAAAATAAAACAAATCACGCGACTTCACTCCTCGCGTTCCCGTTAAAAGTCCCGGTCAATTTTCGCGCCTAACCGAGCAAGCAAATTAAAATGCGAACACCAAGGCCGGTGACCGACAAGTTAACGAGTGAACGAATGAACTAGCGAGCGCCCACCCGTGAAGTCGTTCCTTTCCTCCGGCGGAAGGGCGTTCGTTATTATCTTTTCGAACTCCGTCGAATTCAGTTGCAGATTCGGGAACTGCTCGACGCTCATCGTCTCGACGGGCGCACTCGGGCTCCACATCGCGTTCCCGGCGACCGAGTGTAGGTCCACGGCGCTCTCGGAGCCCATGAGCGCGTCGGCGAGGTCGCACAGTCCCAGAGAGGGGGCGGCGGCCGCGGCGGCCGGCAGCTGCCACGAAAAAGATTAATCAAACACTAGTGACCCCACAATAGTCGAAATTCGACTATAATGAATTGAAATTATAAGTTTGAACATTGTTATGGTTCTATAGTCAAAGGCTAGATGTTATATAATCACAGATTTTGCCAAGACTAAACTATAGACAAATAATATTAAAGACAAACAATATTAATCTATTCTCAATTCGACCAGACTATAAAGAATAAGAAAATACATTTATGTCAAATACATGGTAGTGTGCGTAATGTTCTTTTATTGATTTAATGTATTTTTTATGCACATTTAAAAAAGAAATTAACATTCTGCACTCCTTCTCTATCTCTATAAGTATGGGAAATTTCATACTCCTCCGTCCGTACAATCTGCGTAAAAAGAGGTACAAAGTTTTTGATTCACCTATTAATATATAGATAACCTCATGGTGCAGTACCAAAACAATTCGGAAGCGATATTTTAAAACCATACCAGTTGTATTTTTTTTTTGATTTAATTCAGGTTTTGCACCCATATAACATTTATTCATACAATAACTACAATTTCGGAATAAAATAAAAATTATAAAACAAACAATAAAAATGAACGTCAAAACTACCTTAACCTTAACGTTTGTACATCAAATTATACTATCAGATTTGAAGGTAGTTCACTCTTGTATCAAAGTGGACTGCGCAATTACATTGCTATCATATTTTAGGATAAAATAGACCGAAAATAAGCTCGTGTTAGCGTCGTGTTTTTTTTGGTTTTTTTTTTGCTTTGATGGGTGTACGTGCTCACAGCCCACCTGGTGTTAAGTGGTTACTGGAGCCCATAGACATCTACTACGAAAATGCTGCCACCCACCTTGAGATATGAGTTCTAAAGTCTCAGTATAGTTACAACGGCTGCCCCATCCTTCAAACCGAAACGCATAACTGCTTCACGGCAGAAAGAGGCCGGGTGGTGATACCTAGCCCTACGGACTCACAAAAGATCCTACCACCAGTAAAACATCATAATATGTACACTATGGTAAATATGTCAATGAAATTACTTATAATACATAAGTCAATGGATCAAGTACCTCAGTTTTCGGCATTTCAATGTTGTTTTCATCGTTGAACTGAAAAAATAAAATTATTTATTTATTTGTCTGAAGCCGGTGGAACGAAGCGGAATTATAACAATTTCAATCGATTTTTTTTTATTGCCCTATCAAGCAGACGAGCATACGGCCCACCTGATTGTAAGTGGTTACTGTCGCTCATAGACGTCAGCAATGCCAGGCGACGGAGCCACGCCGCTACCTACCGTTTAATTCTCTCTACAAGTCTCGTTTGAAGAAGGAATATCCTTATTAGTCCCGTATCCGTATTAAAGAATACTATTATTAAATTGATTTAGAAGCAAAACGTTGAAACATTACAACTTGAAATATTACTTACATTGTTATTGAGAGTCACAAGGGCGGGCAGATCGCTGATACTCTTCAACGACCCAGACGAAGCTGCAATGTAATACGAACAAAACAATAAACATACATGCGCATATAGTGGAAGCAAAATGATATATTTCGCAACAGCTCTATGACAATAATGAAACAGTAACAAAAATGATAGCCGAGAAGTTCTATAAAATATTTGGAATTTAACATAAAGTTTTACGAAATTAATTTCAGAATAGATTTGTTTATATATTATTTACTAGCGACCCGCCGTCGCTTCGCTTCGGAAACTGCAATTTATTATTGATTTCTCCACTATTTAATGGATGTTATTATACATATAAACCTTCCTCTTCAATCACTTTATCTATTAAAAAAAACCGCATCAAAATCCGTGGCGTAGTTTTAAAGATTTAAGCATACATAGGGATATAGGATATCTCACTGGTGGTAAGACCCCTTGTGAGTCCGCACGGGTGCCACCACCCCGCCTATTTCTGCCGTGAAGCAGTAATGCGTTTCGGCTTGAAGGGTGGGGCAGCCGCTGTAACTATACTTGAGACCTTAGAACTTATATCTCAAGGTGGGTGGCGCATTAACGTCGTAGATGTCTATGGGCTCCAGTAACCACTTAACACTAGGTGCGCTGTGAACTCGTCTACCCATCTAAGCAATAAAAAAATAAAAAAAAGGCCTCGGAGCAGTGGACGACTAGGGGCTGATGATGATTATGATAACATGAAGCATAGAGTGAAATATTAAAATAATGTCGTGTTAGGTCTAAACAAACTCACCAGGGGAAGTAGAACATGAGGCATTCATCCTTCTCTTCTTGCTGTTCGAGTATATGGGCTCGGCGATGTACTTGAACTCCTTAGGTTCGCTCGTGCGACCGTCCGAGGGCCGCGCCAGTTCTATATACACGTTCACGTTCTTTGATATCTTCGTATCCTTGTAGGCCGGGGTCCTGTTAGCAAAACACGACGTGGATACTATTGAACGTTTTGGGGAAATTTTCTCGGATGCAAAAAGGCGGTAATTCCCCGTGCGGGAATTAAGGGTTTGGTACACGAAAAAAAAGAAAAAAAATAACGTTATTACTGTCAAACAAGGTTACTTTGCTTATTGTATATGTATACAATAAATAATATTAGATACGTACTAAAAGTGCAATGGTATTTATAGTTAATTAATGTGAACAATATTCTTATTTAGGGGAGAGATGTGGTGATAATGCTATTAGTATATTAGACAATTATATTTTTGGAAGCAACGCATATAGCTCGGCTCCATTGCTATACAGATAGATTAATAAAAGCAACGTCGTTAATAAATAACACCGCAAAATGGTGTAGATTGCCTACCGTAAGATTGGTAAGAATGGAACGTATGAAAGGAGTGTGGAATAGAGCGTTAAAATGTAAGTGACAAAAAACGGTAAGAAAGGGAAAAAAAATGACATACGAAACGACAGAGAAAAGGAAGATGGCGAAGACGGTTGAATGAGCAAATCGTAAAAAAGGGTGTCAGATAATTTTAATAATACAGAAGATTTGAGAAACAAACAATAAAAGTGCAAAAAAGGAATAGTCTTATTTTATGCGCTATGATTCTACATAAATGAAATCGTTTAAATCAGGCAAATACCTGAAGATTATGGCGTACTGGTGGTGAACATCGCCAGGCATGAAACTCCCGTTAGCCGTCCACACGCGGTGGCCATTCTCGTCCAATTCGAAGAAGCGTATCTGTATATTTTCTGAGGAGAGAGAGAGAGATAGAAAGAACATACTTTATTGCGCACCAAAACACAATTAACATTAGAAAACAGTCCACAGGCAGACACGTTTGTACAATAGGCGGTCTTATCGCTAATTTTATTTAATTACCCAAAATTCTGGACAGATAAAGACACAGCAGGTATGTTGCGGTGTACTATTAATAATACATTATTAAAGAAAATATACAATAAATATACCGTTAAATATGATATGAAATCACTATGTGATTTGATGAGGAGAACAGACGATCGTCAATATCCGATGAAAATTTTAGATACATCTCTCTCATATTGAGATTGATCTAATATTTGAATTTTAACGCAATACCAAAATATGCGTATTGCAGTTCGTTTGTTCACTACGACTGTTGATTAAAAAAATTTGATCGAATCGTGAAGACAAACACAGGTATGAGAGAATCTTAGAAACAGTACAAAAGTCATATGTGTTGTGTGTATGTATGTATATAAAGAAAAACCTTTATTATTTAAAACTTTTTACTTTTTAAAAAGGATTTTTCTTCAGCGTCAGTGACTGTCAGTGTCAGTGTACTGTTTAATTTTTAATATTAATTTTAAAAGAGATTAAGGACTTTAAATTTTGTTTTCTTATTATATCGCAGAAAACGCAATTAAGTCTTTTATTGATTATTCATTCAGTAGTAATATTCCATGCACTTATATAAGTTTCTTATAGACTCCGAAACGGCTGGATCGATTTCAATTAAACTTTTTTGGTTTGACGAATGAGAATCTAAGACAGTGGTTCCGACGCATCGACATCAACCCCACTAAGGGCACAGCCGGGCTCTTCAAAAGTGGTCGCCTTTCCTACACCGCTTCGAATATCTCCTCCCGTATTAGACACGGTAACCCAATTCTCGCCACAACAAACTTTGGCCAGCCTATACCTTGGGCCGCGAAGGCTAAATACTTGGGGGTCACCCTCGATAGTGGGATGACATACCGTCCTTGCGTAGTCAGTACGCTACCGAGCCGTGTTCCTACTCGGTCTTCTACAAAACTTGCATACGTTCCGTCATTACCTATGCAAGTGTAGTGTTCGTTCACGCGGCCCAGACCCAAATAAACTCTCTCCAGGCTATCGAAATTTTCTAACCGTATTTTGCAGGATAGCCGTCGGAGCACTGAGGTATGTGAAGAATGCAGATCTTCACGATGACCTCAGATAATAGTTAATCTGTGAGTATCAGAAAACACCATCCAACGCTTCTTCGAAAAAGCGGCGCGACACGATAACTCTCTTATCGCGGTCGTTTCTGATTACATACCTCACCCAAGCGACGCGACAACACAAAACCGCCGTCGCCTTAAGTAAATCCTATCGGATCATCTTGATCTACTCTGTAATTTTAATCTTTTGACGGCCATATAGGTCACTGCTGTCCTACGCGGCGTACTGAAGTAATGTGTCGATTTCTGTTACTAAGCACCTGGATTGCCTAAGTTTGCCTTGTTTTGTTTTTATGGTATGTCTTAGTCTTTCAGATCTCTTAGATATAGATTCCTTCTCAGTATTTTGATTCGACTTTCCCAGAGTCTACTAGATCTAGCGCGTCACGTAGGGCACTGGTAATCTACATGGCACTCAAAGGGCTAAGCACTCCAAGCACTGGTCACCGTTCTCGTTGGACTCGTCGAAAAGTTCTACGTGCAGCCAAGCCCATAGACACAACGCATAAGCCGGTCACTAAGTTTCTAGTCGGATATTAGCGGGTCGAGATTCTGATCCGGTGTTAGATTCAGCGAAGCATTGCTCTTGGCAGGTTGAGCTCCGTGAGCTCACCTATCAATCCGCGCGAAGTTGGACTAGCCTCTTAGGCTCGATTTGGTAGGAAAAAAGATGTACCAAGTGCCATATATTGTTTCGTATTGTATTCTATTGTATCCTCAGATTGCCTTAACGCACGATCCTGCATCCAAGTTAGGTACTCATCTGATCAAAGTCAAACATAAGATCAGCCAACGAAGCGATCCGGGTTTGACTAGTAAAATAATAAAAGCACATTCGGTTCGCCTAGTGTTAAACAGTTAATGGTGCATCACTAGAGTTAAGTTGAAATCAACTTTACCATATTCAAACGTAAGAGCAACCTGAATATATATCGACGCTTGAAAGGCAAACGTGACTAAGCGACAATAACTTCATTGTACATAAATTATAGGCAATAACCAAATTCGATGCGCAAAAAAATATATATTTCTAGGTCTATTAAAATCATTTCAATCTTACAGCTAGATTCGTTCAAATATATTTTTTTCAGGTATTTCAACTTTAAATTAGTTTACTGTAAAGTTCACGCATTGTCACTTAGTCACGTTTGCCTTTCAAGCTATCAGCTTAGGTAGGAAAAAAAAGTCAAATTGAGAATAGATTAATATTGTTTGTCTTTAATATTATTTGTCTATAGTGTAGTCTTGGCGGAATCTGTGATTATAGAAGTATAATAATGTTCAAGCTTATAATTTCAATTAATTATAGTCGAATCTCGACTACTGGGGGACCACTAGTATTCAGAAATATACCATATTTATTTGACTTACTTTTGTTAACTTTCTCGACGAAAATGTACACGTCTTCTCCTCCAACTGGACGCCCGGAACAACGACTGATGCGACATATCTTCAGATCGTTCGAAGCAGCACTTTCTAAAACCATCAAATCATTCTGGATGACTGAATGCTACCAGTTTGCTAGCCAGAGTACTCTAGGTCATCTTTTATCTAATCTAGTGTACTTACTGGCTGCTTTATAAGAGGCATTATCTGTTTCGTGTGGTCAAAGGTTTTGTCTCTAACAAATAGATTTTCCGCCACCAAATACTCGAGCTGTATCGTAATTATAAAACTGTCTAAATAACTGAGCTTGGTTATTTATGCGTATTATTGTTAGCTGGTAGAAAACTCAATTGTTGAGTTAAGCTCACCATTTTTTTATATCTTATCGCAATTACTGTAATATTAACTGTGTGTACAATAAAGAATAAAGAATTGAGAGTGAAAACTGCACTCTCCACGATTTGATGACAATTGTCATTGATAATAGTCGCGATATTTATACCTTGATAATAACAATTTTGTTGTTTTTTCTTAGATGGGTGAACGAGCTCACGGCCCTGCACGTGTTAAATAGTTACCGGAGTCCAAACACATAAACAATGTAAATGTCATCAACCTCCTTGAGACAGTAATTTTAAGTCTCAGTTTTACAGTACAACGGCTGTCCCTACCCTTCAAACCGAAACGCATTAGTTCGTCACGGCAGAAATAGGCAAGTGTGATTAATTATCAATTATTATTATTATTATTACAATTATTAACCCTCTCGACCGGGTATCCGGAAAGGGTCGGCGTTAAAAAAAAAGGTGTGATTCTCAAATCATTTCTTACTTATTAAATATCAATAGTAGTTCATGCAAAAGATAACATCACTAATCACGGGGCAGATTGTTCTTTTTGTTTCGAAACCATCCGAAAATATCTAGCGCTAACGAAAAAAAATAAAAAACTACTTACTTAAGTTGTGTATCGGTTCAGAGAAAACAGGCTTGCATATCTCACGATCGGTGCTGATGTCGTGAGCGCTGAACTTCAAACGCACAATGTTGAGATCTATGCTTTTAGCCATATTCTCGCATTGGATTTTGAGCTGTGCAAAGGAAAAACAAACTTACCGCATTTCGTACAAAGCATTTTTTTTAACGGACAACTTTTTAGACTACATGTTCCGTTAACGAATGCACAGTGGAGACTAAAACAGCAGAATTTGTACATGCTTATGAGCATTTCTCAAAATTATTGCACAATAGACTTTAGCCTCTGTCCCATTTTTTTAATATTTTGTTCCGGCTAATATATTAGATCATTACTACTTTTTATAAATTATGTAAGCAGTAAAACTACTCTACTTATTAGAAAGGAAAAAAACAGATATAAATACAATGAGATTTTTTCATTAAAAATATATATCATAAATCAGCTTCAACCAGTTGTATGAAAAGTGCAGTGTCCTAATCTCAATATCTTACCAAACCATCGATCTTTAGTTGAATGGACATGGGCAGTGTATAAATATAAAATATTATTTATTTATAGCCATAAGTCACAATTCATCCTAAAACATCCTTTTTAGCATTACTTTATAATTAAATTTCTAATTAATGATTTTAACTTGTCCCGTAAAAAGTTCCACCTAGAAATTCCAGTTTTTATTACCATAATTCTGAAGAAATATGAGAATCGATTAATGCAATTATATTTTAGAATAATGGTAGCATTAGCCGGCTTGGCATCCGTCTTGTTTTAATTTCGACTAGTTCTTTCTGGTGCCGGTACGAACGGTAAAAGTCAATATTTAAGCAGCGGTCAGAAAAAATTCCACCTTTGTTACTCAAAAAACATAGGTAAGTGCAGATTTTATTGTTATTTCACTTAACCTACTATTGAAGCTCCCATTCTTGATTTCGTTAATCAAATCGAAATAAGAGTAATCGTGTGAGTTGCATGTGTTTACAAATAAAATAACATGTTGTACTTGATTTGTTACTTCCTTTTTTGTTACTTTTGTGTGGTAACGTATAAATGGAAAAAAGAGTAACCAAATAGGAAATCATTAGGCTGAGTATATATAATATATTATTATTTAACTTTCTGTTTAAAATAATTTTATAATAATTATTGCAATTACAACGGCGTCAATTTCTTTGTTTTTTTGTTGTACTATTACACTACTACTACTAATAATCTGCTGCATTTTGTATCAAGTATGAACGCTGAAGAAATAAAAATATTATTACGTTGTCCATTTTTCTGGTGCCAAACATGTGATTATGATTTATACGATCACTATCCAGCCGATGAATGTGATTATTGCTATTAAAGGATTTTACTGCATTAGAAACCGTTAGGCCTCCTTTTCATTATGATTAAAAAAGAACTGAAACGATATTTTTGTTACCTACTCGTAAATGTTACTAAATATTTGAATAGGGTATTTTTTCAACGAAAAATGTTTAAATGTCCTTTGACAGCAGTTCATACTATAATCTACATATATAAATATAATTATAATTATTTTTAACACGGGTCAAAGTTTATTATAATTTGAACTACTACGAAAACTAGCCTTATAAAATCCTAGTTTGTTACCAGTATTCCATTTTTGTTACTGTCCCATAACAGCGGACACGTATTTCTTTTCAAATTTTTTATTTATTATCTTAAAACCTGCAATTTTTATGAAAAAAGCAAACTAAGTGTATTGTTATTTCATTTGTGAACGTATTTAAAACTAAAACAACATTAAAACTTCTTTACTGTGATTTTAAAACAAAGTTGTGGGCAAATGGTAACGTAAAGGATATATTACAACTTATATAAGTAACATTTTGCTGTAAATGTTAACAGTTTTTTATAGAAACGTAAAATGATGGTTATGTCACCCTATTGAAATGCATAAAAGTTGACGAAATTGATTTGGTGTTTTAATTAACGTAATTGATAGACGGTAACAAAATAAGAATATTTCTCCGCCCTTGGTATATTTCTACACATTTATCTACTTTATTACATATTAAACAACAAACCTCATATTCAAAATCTTTAGACACCTATCTACAAATGAAAACAAAAAAAATACTTTAGTTTAACATTTTTATTTTAGTACATTATTCTATTGGTGGTGCAATTATTTTGAGAAATGCTCATATAGTGTATAACACCAAGATAATAATGAAGTATTGTTTCCGCTTAATAGCGAAATCATCCGATTTTGAATTATATGTTCACAATTTCAAGTCACATTTTTGTGCGGAAGACAGTTTAATTACGAAACCGATCACGGTGTCTGTCTGTCACGGTCTGCCTTCGGATTTACCAATTGTACAATAAAATTATTCTCAGGAGATATTTTATTATTATCTTAAAAAAAAAATACACTTAATATACTTTAATTATTATTAATTAAATTAAATTATTATTTGCGTAAAACAGAATCGCCTTTTCTGGCGAATTCGGATTACATTTTTATGTTAAAGTCACTAGTATAACAAAAATCTTAATATAAATACACTATTATACGTATATGCGTGTGGTATATTTATTAATTTTATTAATTCATATCAAGCCACACGTGTAACGTGTTGGTCTGTAATGACAAACCTTATCGGCGCCTTCCGTTTGTCGTTTTACCAATGAATGTATGATTTTTTTTGTCATCACCAAAGCGCGCTTTATAAACAAATAGACAGGCGATACTATTTACTATAAATAAATTTGAAGCAAAGAAATGAACAGTAAACGATTTCATGTATACCTCTATTCGTAGTTATTTACATACATTTACCTAATAGTACATTTATTTTGATATTTTTATTTAATCAGTGGCTTCAACACAAAAATGTAATCCAAATCTTACATAAAAATTCTTTTTATTTCCATGTAGACAGACGAGCATACGACCCACCCGATGGTGAGTGGTTACCTTCGCTCATGGTCGTCAGCAATACCAAAGGCAGAGCCAAGCCGCTGCCTACCGATTAATACTCTTCACAAGCCTCGTTTAAAGAAGGACATGTCATAGTGCTCGGGAAACACCGTGGGGGGGAGTTCATTCCAAAACCGGATGGTACGTGGCAGAAAATATCTCTGGAAACGCACTAGATGAACGCAGTCGCTCCAGGTATTATGGATGAACTCTACTCCGATGGCGGGTGGTGCGATGGTAAAAACGATGGTATAATCTCAAACAATTTCACAGAACACTCCCCATGGAACACACGGTACAAAATACAGAGGGAACCGAAGTCCCTCCGTAGATCCAGGAGTTCCAAACGATTATTTAATGAATATTAAATATATCAGGTGGTTGCCGCTACCCATAAATATTAACACGAACCACCTCGAGACTTGAGATCTAAGTCGTCTCAATTGTAATTACGCAAATAATAATACTACAACCGAACGGTCGATTTTTTTATTATTATCTTATTGTGTTTCTTCCGTACGTGTTACATGTGCATGTGTCTTGGAACGACGTTGTTATCGTGAACTTCTTATCCTACTTTATCGATAAACATCAAAGCTACTACGGACTGATTCTGACGATGCACTCACAAATTAATCATTCCTAAGTCGTCCAAATTGTAATTACGCAAATAATAATACTACAACCGAACGGACGATTTTTTTTATTATCCTATTGTGTTTCTTCCGTACGTGTTACATGTGCATGTCTTGGAACGACGTTGTTATCGTGAACTTCTTATCCTACTTTATCGATAAACATCAAAGCTACTACGGACTGATTCTGACGATGCACTCACAAATTAATCATTCCTAAGTCGTCCAAATTGTAATTACGCAAATAATAATACTACAACCGAACGGACGATTTTTTTTATTATCCTATTGTGTTTCTTCCGTACGTGTTACATGTGCATGTCTTGGAACGACGTTGTTATCGTGAACTTCTTATCCTACTCTATCGATAAACATCAAAGCTACTACGGACTGATTCTGACGATGCACTCACAAATTAATCATTCCTAAGTCGTCCAAATTGTAATTACGCAAATAATAATACTACAACCGAACGGACGATTTTTTTTATTATCCTATTGTGTTTCTTCCGTACGTGTTACATGTGCATGTCTTGGAACGACGTTGTTATCGTGAACTTCTTATCCTACTTTATCGATAAACATCAAAGCTACTACGGACTGATTCTGACGATGCACTCACAAATCAATAATTCGAATATATAGATGTAGCTCGTATTCAAAATATGTATAGGGCTTAGTCAACATAGTCTAAGGAAGCACTAAGGAAAACGATGAAGGAGGAGGGCTTATGAATTATTTTATGCGTTCTTTTTGACGGCCATTGTCGGAAATTGCCGATTACGTAACCGTTGAAACAAGGCTGTGTGTACGTTGGTGGTAGGGAGTCCGCACGTTTAAAGAACACGATATTGCCTATTTCTGCCGCGTCTCAGAGCCGTCATACAATACAACGGAAGCTTCAACTCAAAGTTGGTGATGACGTTCACGTTCTGACATCTATGAGCACCTCTAATGAGTACAAGTTACAAGAATCAGTATAAGGCAAGGCTCGATACCTTTTTTCACGTCGAAAAAAATCCGGATAACAACTAAAAATTTTGCATATTTAATAATATAAATTACGAACAATATTTGATCCATCTTCAGACACAGACTACCGTACAAAATCCACTATGTTTATAGTGATTTAGAATAGGGTAAGTCCAGAAAATAGAAAATGTTATGTTTCTAAAAAATCATATATAGTAGTAGTATTACTATAATGTTTATGCTATTTACCTCTTTGTTGCTGATGTTCTTACACTTCTCTGCATACTTCTGGAACAGTAAGCCTGGTACGTTTTTTTTTGCTGTGTGTATGATACCCATTCCACCGAACCTAGTACAGAAGAAGAATCGTAATAAAAGCGATTATACTTTTTCTTTTAAAATAGTATTCGTGAGCTACAGCTATATCAAAATCATTTTAAAAATATCTAGTTTTTTTTAAACCAAGCTACTAAGTAACATTTTATTTTACTTTCTTTTCATCCGAATTAATTTTTAAACGGCTACAAAAAAAATACTATAGGTACTGTATTTTTTTTATGTGAGTTACCTCAGATTTTTTTCGTGAGTGAACCGATTTTGATGATTTTTTATTTATTTGAAAGTTGGTGCTTCTCATTTGACCCCATTTAAATTTTTCAAAATCTGACCAGCAGTTAATGAGTCATTTTTAATTTGGTATCGACTACATCAATCACATGGGTATTTTTGTATTGACGACGATTTCCTTTTTTTTTATTTTTTTTTATTTTTATTTCTTTTTTTTTTTTTTTTTTTTTTTTTTTTTTTTTTTTTTTTTTTTTTTTTTTTTTATGATTGAAAGTTTACTGGTGGCCCGAAGGCCTTTCCAGTTTCACCAGGACAGGTGGGCGAGCAAAGGCTCAGCCAAGAGGGGTGGGATTTGCTAACAACTGCCCGAGCGCCTCCGAAGGAGACCTAACAACTCAAGAGTAGCTGCTTCGCGAATGAATCTACTACCGGATCGGAATCGCGACCCGCTGAGAAGATCCGGCGAGAAACTCAGCGGGCTGATGCATGGGTTAGGTTGCACGTCGACCTCTTTGTCGAGTTCGACGAGTACGGTTACCGGGGTCCCTAAGCCTGCCCCTAGTATTAGAGCTGAAGGCATCTAATGCAAAGGTTATTGGATCTGATGGATCCGTAAGGACGTGTCTAGGGCGTCGACGGTGACTGGCTCCTGCATGATCAGGATTCGGGGAGTAGTCAGCGGCGGCAACGATAAGGCGATTATCATGACGCATAGCCTTATCGAAGTATCGTTCCGACGCTGACTTCATGTATTTCCGAATTGATTCGAGGCCCAGGTCGTCGTGTAGGTCAACGTTCCTCACGAACCACGGAGCCCCGACAGCTAACCTGCAAAAGCGGGATTGTAGGGATTGGAGGGTGTCTATGTGTGTGCGGGCCGCGTGAGCGAACACCACACTCGCGTAAGTCATGACGGGCCTTATGCAAGTTTTGTAAAGTGTCACCTTGTTCCGAAGGGACATTTTACTCCGCTTACAGATCATGGGGTAGAGTCTACCGAGAATAAACGCGGCACGGTCACGGACTGATTTTATATGCGGGCGGAATGTCATCGATGCATCCAGGGTAACGCCCAGGTACTTGACCTTCCTGGCCCAGGGTATGGGTTGTCTAAAGAGAGTAATCGGGGGTGTGAGATTCCTCCTCCTAATCCGGGAGGAAATCCGTGTGGAGCTTCCCCTCTGAAATAGCACCGCAGTACTTTTCGCTGGGTTGATGTCTATGCGCCATTTTCGGAACCACTGTCCTAGGGCTAGGGCTGCGCTCTGAAGCTTCTTCGCGATTAGGGACTTATTTCTACTAGAATAGTAAACAGTCGTGTCGTCGGCGAATAAAGCTAAATGGGTCGGCGGCGACCGGGGAATATCGTTGACGAATAAGCTAAATAGGAGGGGTGAGAGGACAGAGCCTTGCGGGACTCCAGCTGTGAGAGGTCGTGGGGAGGAGCGGGTTCCCTCGACTCGATATCGAAAAGAGCGGTTCGACAAGAAGTCCCGTATGATGAGCACGAGACTATCCGGCACGCCCATGTTGAATAGTTTGAAAATCAAACCATTGTGCCAGACTTTGTCGAACGCTTTTGCGACGTCGAAGAAGAGAGCTCCCGTGTATAACGGTTTTGGTCGATTAAGCCCCACAAGAATGTGCTCCGTGAGGCGGTGCACCTGTTGAACGCATGAGTGATTTGTACGGAATCCGAATTGTTCATCGATAAGAATGCCCTTGGATGAGACGAAGTCTCTGAGGCGTTTGTAGAGCAGACGCTCATACAGTTTGCCTAGAGACATGAGGAGGCTAATCGGGCGGTAGCTCGTCGGATCATTTTTTGGTTTACCGGGTTTATGTATGCCGATAACGTCCGCTTCTTTCCACACCGCGGGAAAGATACAGTTCGCCATAGCGGCATTGAAAATAGATGCCAACATCACGATGAGTTGGACGGGTAGAAGTTTAATAACGCGGTTGGATATACCGTCGGAACCGGGAGCCTTGCGAGGACGTAGGTCTTTGATCAAGTCTTTAACTTCCATCGGGGTGACGGGTGGTAACGCATCAGAGGGTGGCAAGGAGGCTCTGCGTTCTACCTCACTGTCTACTAATTCTACATGAACAGGGTCCACGGATTGAGTGCTGGGCGTGCACTGGGTTTGCAATGTATCGGCCAGCAGCTCTGCTTTTTCGTCATCATCGAACGCCGCGAGTCGGCCTGAGGGGCCTACGAGGGGGGGCATAGTTACTACCGTATCCGATTTGAGAGTACGAGCTAAGCGGTAGTAAGACCTTTGGGAGGGCGCGAGTCCTTCTAAGAAATCAGACCATCTGGCATCTCGGACTTCGGCGATGCGAGACTTTACGTCGCGTTGTAGGGCACGCATTCGAATACGATTTTCCGCGGTAGGATACCTGTCGTAGGCGCGTATCGAGGCGTTCTTAGCTCTAAGAAGTTCCCTAATATCGTCGGACAATTTGAAGCGGTGAAGGAAGTCCTCCGCTACAACTTGTTTCGATGACCTATCTAATGTCGAGGTGATGTGTGACGTTAAGATGTCTATGGCTTCAGCGGTATCCTGAGGAGACGGGATAGAGTCCGGGTTAAACGGGAGCGATGGTGGATCAGATTCAGCCAGGCTGATGCCCAGCGTGTGCCAATCCACCACAGTCCTCGTGACGGGAACGGAATCGGGAGCGCGACCGAGCTTCATAACGACGGGACGGTGGTCTGAATCTAACTCTGAAACTACTTCGATCGAGTGTAAGCGCAGAGTTACGTTTTTTAATAACGCTATGTCGAGTATATCCGGGCGATGCGCGATATTTAGCGGGTAGTGAGTCGGGGTTAGCGGAGCGACGATATCGAAGGCGAGATCATCGACTAACGCGTCAAGCCGCCTGCCATTCGGGGTTGTGGTGTGTGAGTTCCACCTGATGTGTTTACAATTTAGGTCGCCCGCCAGAATGACAGAGCTCCCCATACCGAGCAGCGCCTCGATATCACTGCTTAGAACGATCTTATCCGGTGGAAGATAAACGGACGCGATAACGATCGGCGCGTGTCCCGTCAGTGAGATTCGGCACACTGATGCTTCGATATTAGCGAGCGCGGGAGGATCGAGCGGGACGCAATGCAGGGCTCTTCTATAGTAAATGACGGTACCACCACCACGGGCAGAGAGCCTGTCGTTCCTGACCATGTTATAGTTCGCGATTTTAGGGTCACGGCGCGCGGGCTTAAGTAGGGTCTCCTGCACTAAAAAGATATCAATTTGGTGGTCACGCAAAAAGTCAGAAACCTGATCACGTTGATTTGCGAGACCGTAAGCGTTAAAAAATCCTATCGTTACGGATAGGGGCTTTATTCTACTTATATACGCCATTGATTACCGGCGGAGTGAGGGGAGGACGTACGTATTTAATGACGCGTATACGTCGGCGTATTCCTGCACAACGGCGATAAAGTGTTGTGCAGTGGAGGCAGCGCGAATGGCGTCGCCCAAAGCGTTAACGCGCTCAAAGTTGATCGACTGAAAGAAGTCGATCGCTAAAGCGAGATTGTCGGACGCGGTCGGAGGGCAAGTCGCGGGAGAGGGACGAGTCGCGGGGGCGGGACGAATCGCGGAGGAGGGAGTTGTAGCCGTGTTCGTGTACGGCAGCGGTTTTGCCCAGGCCGAGACACTGGGCACCGCCGCCGGAACGAACGCTGGCTTAGCCTGCGACGCAGAGGGTGCCGAGGCTTTGATGTCTGGGCCGGAAGCTCGGAGGCGGTTTTGGCGGGCGACGCGGCGATTTATTTTAGGGGCTCGGGGGCAACCACGGTAATTCGCGGGGTGACCCTGTGTTCGACACAGGACGCAGCTAGGCGGTTCCGTCGCGGTTTTTTGGTCGCGAGCGCAGAGGGCCGTGGCGTGATCGCCCAAACACTTAACACATCGGGGGCGCGCGTGACAGTTACGGGAAGAGTGCCCGTACAATTGACAGTTATGGCACTGGCTAGGAGTGCCTTTTTTATGGGGGGCTTCGACAGCGATACCAGAGAGCCTACAGACGGTCTGTGTGTTAAAGATTTTCTTACCCTCGGGGGTAGGCTGGAGAGCGACTAGAACCATATTATATGGCTCCCTACCGCGACCGGTGTGCATACGGTGCACAGAATTCACTGGTAGGCCTTGTTCTAACAGGTCGGCTTTTACGAGCTCTACATCTAACTCTTTAGGGATTCCGCGTATTACAACGCGGAGTTCGCGCTCCTCCTGGAGCGTATACGTATGGAATTTTTATTTCTTTGATTAGTAGATTGATACTTGAGTTTTACAAGGCCGTATCATTAGTGCAGCCTCAATCAAATTCTAATTACTAAAATAGTTTTTATGAACGAGATCACTCCTCACGCCTCGTTAAATTACCAGGCCCATACACATCACAAAGTGAATGTCGACGCCCACCTTGAGGACATGAGATCGTAGTTTCAATGGTATCACATAACCACTGTCGCATCTAAGGTACCACCTACCAAAGATCCCTAACACCAGCGCACGTACTATTTTCAGAGAAGTTATGGGTATTTTCTAGAAATTTTACAATAATCTTTTTTCATTGCCCTTGTAGGCAGACGAGCATACGGCCTACTTGATGGTGAGTGGTTACCGTCGCTTATGGACGTCAGCAATGCCAGGGGCAGAGCCAAACCACTGCTTACTGTTAAGCACTCTCCACCAGCCTAGTTTGAAGAAGGACACCGTGGAGGGGAGTTCATTCCAAAACCAGATGGTACGTGGCAAAAAAGATCTCTGGAAACGCACTGTGAATGAGCGCAGTGGCTCCAGGTAGTATGGATGAACTTTACTCAGGTGTCGGGCGGTGCGATGGTAAAAACGAGATGATGGGTTCATCTCAAACAATTCCTCAGAGCACTCTACAGATCTTATATCTACAGAACATTTCCAGATATATATTATTTCATGTACTACCAGGCTTTTGATAGAACTCAACTCCTCAGTGCTTCTGCAAGGATACGATACGTCACTGTGAAAGGTTTCTATGAACTGACAGTGGCTTGACCTCTCTTTTTTAACATGGTAAATATATCACATTCAATATTATCGTACGTTTTAATTATAATGTGTGCTTTTATAAATAAAATTATTTTCACAGAATATGACAATCGCCCATTGTATTTCTTTATCGGATACTATAATAAGTACCTACCGTTTTTTTAAGCACAGTTTTGTTTTGTATATTGTGAGATCTGGTTCGTAAGTTACTTTGTTGTTCAATACAAAATAGAGATGCATGTTTTAAAATATCAAAAGAGTAATTATGAAAAAATACAAATTATTAAGTCTCTTTTTTCAATACTCTAGCAGAAAGCATCGATTTTGAAAAGTCCAGTTATAACACAAAATTTTAATTAGCTTTAATTGATTAAGGATATTCATTCATTAAAGAAATATGTAGAAATGCACTTTACGTAAATACTACATGTTTTGTTTAACAGAGAAGATAACAATAGCCATATCCTACAAAAAATTCCAAGACTGAAGATTGAAGTCGTCGTGGTCTAAGGGGTAAGACTTCCGGTGCATTCGTGTTGAGTGATGCACCGGTATTCGATTTTCAGGCGGGTACCAATTTTTCTAATGAAATACGTACTCAACAAATGTTCACGATTGACTTCCACGGTGAAGGAATAACATCGTAAAATGAAAATCAAACCCGAAAAATTATAATTTGCGTAATGACTGGTGGTAGGACCTCTTGTGAGTCCGCACGGGTAGGTACCACCACCCTGCCTATTTCTACCGTGAAGCAGTACTTAATGCGTTTCGGTTTGAAGGGTGGGGCAGCCGTTGTAACTATACTGACACCTTAGAACTTATATATCAAGGTGGGTGGCGCATTTATGTTGTAGATGTCTATGGGCTCTAGTAACCACTTAACATTAGGTGGGCTGTGAGCTCGTCCACCTATCAAAGCAATAAAATAAAATTATTTTTAAACTAAGTCTTCCTTTCAGTTTAGCACTTACCCGACTTTGTAAATGCCTTGTTTAGGAACAATGCAGCTGACTTCTCTGTCATCATTATCTTGTTCTTCTTCGAATAGCTTGTGTGGATGCTCCTCAGGTGTCTTATGTTGGGCCAACTGACATTTTATTACAGCCTGGCCAGTGTAGTTTACAAGCTGAATTACAAAGACCAATGTTAATTTCAATTTGAGGCAAGCCTTAATTCTTATTCGGAATATTAATAATAACTAAGAATAAATCACATACGGTCATCTGGCCCTAATTTAGGATTCCCTGTGTTGTGGGTATTAGAGACTGACATACATTCCTATATACATTTAAATATGTACATATATAGATAGTAAACACCCAGACAATGAGCAAACAAACCTGTTCATCTAACAATGCTTGCCTGATACTGGAATCTAACCCACGACCCTAGATGCAACTGTCGGAGTAACTACTGCACCACAGAGTCAGTCCAATTTTAATTGACTAAAACGATTAACACAGCAATACAATTATTTTGAATGGTTTTGTAAAATTAATGTTCTTTATTTTAGGTGACAGGTAAATTATTTTAGGTAAATTTTAGATAGTTTTATTTTTAAGTGTCAAGAGTAAAATAATTTATCTGAGTGTTCTTCACTTATCTATTTTCAAATTAATCAACCATCTTCAAGTTGCTAAAAATGTAATTGAAATATTCCATTACATACTGGTCAAGCCAATAAAAGTATGTCAAAACAAATATCTTCCATACATGCACTAAATGATGTCACTTGACTTTTCAAAGTAATACAGATGGTAATTTTAGAGAAACTAAATGTTTTATTTAATTAAGGTTTTAAAATGAAAACAGGATCTGCAAGCTTTTTACAAATTGGTTATACTTAAATTAAACTTAAACTAAGTTAGTCAAAGCTTAATTACAACAAAGATTATACTATTGAAAATTGCCCTATTTTATGTAAATGCATTTTATTATAAACAAACCTCAACTGTAGGGTGAACTTTGTTCTTGTTTGTTGAAGATGACTTTCCGAGCAAACATCCATGTGTTCCAGCCATTTCACTAGCATAGCGAAATCTAAAGTAGTCCTGTGGCTGTTCAATTATGCGAAGAAACGGTCTGTTTCCTAAACAATAATCAATTTCCACATGAGAATAGTTTTAAGACTAGAACATTATTTTTGCTTTTAATTGAGAATATTTACATTAAACACAAAACCTTTAAATGTATTTTATGTAGTTGATTAGTGTAAGTACAAATGTAACATAAAAAAATACCCTTGAAAAATAATAATAAACTGATGATATTTGCCAAAGTAAAAATCAGCTAATAAGTAGAGTCGATGATTAGATAATTACTCTTCTATTACTTTAGAACCCCAAATTACTTCTTTTGATCTTAAATATTTGTATAGCTTCTTATATCATTTACTGCTAATAAAATAGTCCTTCACAGAAGTCTACAATCCCAGATAATTATTTAATTCAGAAATTAAAGCTTTTCACTTAACAATCAGTGATCCAAAAGCAAGCAAATCCTAGTGGACAGACAGTGATAATAAAAATACTATCTTGATTAATAAGGCAGGTGCCAATTGTTGTAATGAAATAAGTACTTAAAATATGTCCCCAATTGACATCCATGATAAAGGAATAATAACATTGTGTAATAAAAATCAAACCCATAAAAATGTAATTTGCATATATAATATACAAATGAGACAATAGACCTCAAGTCTCAAGGTGGGGAAAGGTAGCATTTGGGTTGTGATGACTATGGACTCATCACCTCTTAACATCAAGTGGGCGATGAGCCTCTTCACCTGCCTGGACAATAAAAAAAACTTCAATTACACATTTATTTTTCTTGAAGCTCCTCGAAGCTAACTTCATAGATACTAAGTGTATGATAAGGCTAATACTAACATTATTTATTATTGACTACTTACTCTTTGAGCCATTGTCTAGATATATTAGGTTGTTCAAATCTGGAGTCAACTGAGGTACTTGTTGAGAGGGTGAACAATAACTATAATAAGATTGTGGGGATCTGCTGGAAGAATCACTATCCTGATCACTGGCAGTTGTAGACATTTTTACTCTATTCCTTTTGCACTCACTTTCAATACCACAATACAATTTTTTTTGCAAACTTAATTTATGCTTTACTATATATCTTCTTTACGAACACAATATGAATTTTCAAATGAAAATAAACAATAAAAAAAACACTTTTTTCGGGTATGTTTATTTTACATTATTTGTATTCAAGTCATTTCAATGGGAAAAAAATACATGTTGATTGTAACATTATTAATTCAAAATTCAATAATTAGATAATTATTATTAATGAAGAATATTGTTGCAACGTAGATTCAACTGTAGCCGTAAAAGTGAATAGAAGTTAGCCGAAGTTGAAAAACTTGTAATCTACTTAAACATTGCACAGACTAAACACTAATTTGACATTATTATGACACGAACCAGTGCCATATCTGTCAAAAATATTTAAAAAAAGACTGGCAGTGTTGCAAGTGAACTCTAACAAAAGTCACCAAAAAAGGAATGTATTTTCTTGTAGAATTTAAAGTCTGCTTTATTTTTTACTCTTGTATTTCGATTTAAAAAAAAAATATTCGTCCAAAACGTTCGACCTACCTTCACTAGTACCTTTTCCTTTTTAGACGGACAAACAAGATCACATCCCTATTCGTCTTTAAAGGTTACCTAAGCGCACAGAAAAATAAAGTGAATGTCGCCGCTTAGCCTAAGACATCACAACTGTACAATAATACGACTATCGTGCCCTTCAAACATGAGTCAAAAAAAATTGTATTTACATTGTACGAATGTTTGCGCGCATGTGAGTGGCCGGCATTAAAGTACAGTACTTGTTGTTCTGGAAATGACTGGAAAAGGTGGAAAGGAAAATTCGAGATGTATGTATTCTCATGTTGTATTTGTTATTTTAGTTATGTGTTATTTGTTCTACACACACTTATCACTTTTTATTATTATTCTCATTATCCTCTCGCAGGTCTGCTGGAAGAGATTTCTTAAAGAAATAAGCAGTGCCTTTGTACATAATTTTCCTATTACTCTGTACTATGTCTTTTTTTCTGTATGTACATAAATAAAAAAAAAAAAAAATGTATTAATAATTTTGAACTAAAAATTAATTATGTTCTGAATAAAGGATGATCCTACTGATAGACTAAACGAAAATACTCCATAAAGTTTCAAATCTTTCTTTTCTTAAACAAGACTAAAAAAAATTTATGTGCTAAGGACAAAGTTTTGTAATAAAATTTAAAACCAGGCGTCCTTTTTTTTCGACCTGGGAGCCGAACCTCCTACGAGGTCCCCACGCATAAGGGGCTCGCGGGGTATGTGAGACTCAACGATCTGCATGGTGTTGTGAGCAGACCGCGGGCCCAAGGATTTTAGGCCCCAACCACTAAACGACTCCCCTGCACTCTCACACCCAACGATCGATCCCTTCCGAGTTCAGAACCCGGATGAGGTAGGGGGGTTACCGCGGTCAACACTACAACCAGACGGCGCGGCGCGGCTCACCCCAAGGACGCCCAGCCGACGGAGCCTTCGAGGCGAATCGAAGGCTGTGAAACGTCGGCCGTCTCGGTACGGCAGCCCGTCAGGCCGCCCAGACGGTGCCGCTGGTGTCCCGGAATACCCCGCTGGACCAGAACCAGCCTGCCAGGTCGGGAAAAATGGTTAAAACCAGGCGTCCTACCCTGCAGGCCAGGACGACTTTAAAACTTGCTTTGTTAAACATCCTATTTAATTCTTACGATACATGCTTTATAGAAAAATTACTAAAGTAAAGAAGACGGCATATCTTAAGCGTTGTGCAAAACGAACTTTTTTGTAGTGCTATAGAGAGTACATCTTTTGAAGTGCGGTGTGGCTCACAATAGCACCACTTCATCTTTTCCCATGGTTGTTGCAAAAGACGACTAAGCGACAATATTCCGCAGGTTTACCTGAGTGTTGTACTAGCTTTTTGCGATCACTAGCCGTATTTATTGATGGTAGAGAAAATTTTAAGCCCACACGGACGGACACCACAATTCTGCCTATTTCTGCTTCGAAGTAATTTTGCATTCCGGTTTGCAGGGTGAGACAGCCGTTAAACGATACATGTAACAAGATAGGTGACGGTGCTCACGTGAGATATCTATGGGCTACGTTTAACATTTTAGATCGGGTAGGCCGTGAAATCGTTTATTGAGCAATGCAAGAAATACATTTTTCTTTCCCTTTGTCTTTTTTTTCAGACACCACATTCATTCGATACCAAAACAATAACTTAAACAATTTATGCAGTTGCTCTTGAAATTTCCCAACTTCGTGGCACTTTTTTCGCGACGTCTTCATATTTGCTACAATGATGCAATGATGTCATCACTTTATAGGCACAGCATTTATTGACTCGGAGCGGGGAAAGAACCGTATCAATGACTCACAGTAATTCCCCGCGCAATCTAGGTAAATCAAGGTTTCAATTTTTGTTTCACTCGTGTTATATCTTTTACCAATTACATAATACTAAATCTATTTATATATCATAGATCTCCTAACTTTTTATGCTTTATTTTTCTCGAAGTAAAACTGTCACCTAATAAAAAGATCCGTAACCTTGGTACAGAATAGAGGGTCACATTAGACTGCATTAGACTGCAAATGATTTTTTATTTTCACAATTAGGAACCTACACATAATTACATACATTACATACATTATGAAAATGGTCCAATATATGCACTTCATAAGCAATGATTAGTAAAGATTCTTTGTAGGTAAATGGGAAAATAATATTATAATCCTAAAGCAAAATAAAGTTGTGAACACTTTTGTGTGTTCACAACTTTATTTAGTAGCGCATCTAATTGAGAGCAGTGAAAGCTTACGTTTGGCAGAATCTTTTTAGTACATATTCCAATTTTTGATTGAAATATGCTGTTTAATTGAATCTTGTAAATTGCATTTGTCAGAATATATCAAAGATCGGCGGATACTTTGTGCAATATGACATGCTGATAGAGTGATAAAAAAGATTAGTGTGATAACATTCGTATACTTTCTAGGCTATTAGGATCCTCAAATGGAGTAGCAAAATTACTTATTACACGCATCAGGTTAACTAATATAAAGGTGTTTTAACCGCCTATGGACGTTAATGTTGTAGATTTTTTAAACTATTTGAAAAAACAAATGTATGTGGCGGTAGTCATTAAAACACAAGATATTTCACAGGTGCCTGAACCTGGCTTGCGGCATTTTCAAGATAAGCTTACATTTATACAGGTTCCCCAGAAGAACGTTCGGACCATAGATAATACACTTAATATTTTAGGTTCAGACAGTCGGTCTACCGAGCAATTTCAACCGCTCGATGGAAGATCTTCCCTCCGTCGTTAAGCCTCCCAAACTGGTGATCCATTAAAGCGGCGAATAAAGCTTTTTTTAAGGCTGCGTATATATAGTACATCCATTACACAAAAGTAAAGTTAATGATAATAATAAGAAATTATTCTGCACGTACTTAAGTTGGTGCTGTGGCGTGGCCATTTTTTAGCAAATTCTTTAATCAATTACCTACGGACTTCCGTTTTGTTGCGTTCTTTAATGTTAACAAGTGACGTGAGGACGTATTGACTCCCCACCTCAAAATAATTCATACACTCAAACGCAAAAGTGTTGTTCTATGAACTATTTGCATAATAACTTATGGCTTATTTCTCTCGCGAAACGGTCATTAGTTCCGATTTGATGAGTGGAACAGTCTTTATAATCTACACTTGAGATTAGTGATGTCTATGACCTAATGCATCCAATAGTGCAATAAAATGTTATGACTAAAAAGGTAGGCAGTGGAATTCACGGGTTGATGTCCATGGGATCTGCTGATACAGCTTAATATCTACCTTAATATGGAGCGGCCCAGCGGTTAGTGAATTTATAGCAATAAAAAATAAAAGAGATTTATTAAAATAAAAATATATGTATTACAATATATTTTTTCACATTACATCACTTATCACTACGATAACAAAAGTAGATTCAATATTTCAAGCTAACTGAAGCTGATCATTTTCTCGTTATTGTTAACAACAATGACGCAATCCAATTTAATTGTATAGAAGAGATAAATATATTGTTGTTATATTACAAAAAATTCATTTGATTAGCGTCTTTGCAGTATAAACATGATTTTATTTGTAAACTTAATTCAGTTATCACCTTTGTTATCAGTTAATAATATAATAACTAAATCCTTAAAAATATAATATTCGATTTAAAAAATGGAATGATGAATTCATGGCAAAACAATCGCTTTTCTTCATTTGTTAATCAAATCCAATTAATACATTACTATGACAATAGAGCTATGGATGTTTTAAAAATCTTATGTTAAAAACAATAGACTATTTTTATTAGGTAAGTCATTTCATAGATAATGTATTTAGGCGTTTGTTTTTTTCTCCGTGACATTTTGTCATCTTTCATCAATCACAAATGCTAATATAAATTGGCGCCATAAATAATTTTTGCATCAATGGTGGAAAAGACGCAAGTTAGTATGCGCGAGCGCTATTTTGTGTTCGTTGCACGCTTCGATGACTTCTTGATCGTTGTTCGAACCAGACGGACTGCCGATGTATTCCACGCCGCACTATAAAAACAAAAACAAAAATACGAACGATAAGTTATTTTGAAAGTGATAACACGTCAGAACCATATGACAGTCTTTATGTAAAGAACAACACAAGTGCAGGGAATAACATTCAAAATCGTACAAGTTAACATAACATATCGCATGATAGTCACGCATGTACCTTTGAACTTTGGACGTATTGATGAAATTTTACTATATCAAAACAAAAATTGAATTGAATGCACGTGACTAGGAGATGTATGGAAATTGTAGTGCAAGGTAGAGGGGGAAGAGGTGGACCGAAATAGGCATGGATGGAGTGTGTGAATGACGATATGAGAGAGGAGTGAGTGTTGAGATTACGGCTGATAGAAGAGAATGGAAGAGAAAAATTAGCTGTGTCGACCCCGCCTAGTGGGAGAAGGTGGAAAAAAGAAGAGGCATACATCTATATATATAAAAATGAATTGCTGTTCATTAGTGTCGCTAAAACTCGAGAACGGCTGGACCGATTTGGCTCATTTTGTCTTGAATTATTTGTGGAAGTTCAGAGAAGGTTTAAAAGGTAGATAAATATGAAAATCCTCGGAATTAAATAAAAATAACAATTTTGTTTTTCGTTTGATGTGTCCCCCGTCGGACGGATTCCTTTTGTTTGTTTTATGTTTATTTTATACAAAAGTTTAGGTCTATTATTTCTCGATTGAGGCACTACGAAGTCTGCCGGGTCAGCTAGTACATATATGTGTTCACGGATGGATATTACATTTTTTTGGACGCGGACCGAGCGGCGATTTGCGGAACTCTGTGGCCGAAGATGTTAAAAACATTCCTTATACCAGAGAGTTGTATATTGATCTTCGCCAGTAATGTTAAGGCCTTCATTTTAAATGAACTACCAAAACAAAAGTTTCCTTAATATTTCTTCCTTTCCCTTTGTATATGAAATTATAATCAGTATTGTATGTTTATATTGTAACCTGCACAGCTCGGTCGATGTTGTCTCTGAACGGGAAGAAAGCGTCGGAAGCGAGGGCCACTTTATCCATCTTCTTGATCCATTCCTCGCGTTGGGAGTCCGTGAATAGGGCTGGTGGTTTGCCTTCGAACAACGTGTCCCATTGTTCTAATGGCAAATCAGATCCTGAAATTATTGTTATTGTTAATTTGAGGATATGTTATTCATGTTTGATTTTTTATTTTACTATTTACAAAGTACAGTAAGGACAGATGATAGTTATGATTTCAGTAAAAATATAGATGCATATGTTATCGATATTTCAATTTATTCATCAATGACCAATTATATAATTGAATATACAATTTCTAAAAGGGCACATGTCGCATATGTTGTCAAATATGTTTTTACCATTTATTATATTTTCCATATACATGTAGTTTTGAGGCTTACCTACACCCTTTTATAATTATTCCAGTAATTTTCAATTGCTAATTAACACTAAAATATATCTCAAAAGTTAATATTTTAAATTTTACACTGCTTTACAAAATAATCAGTTCTTTTCATTTCCTGAACATTTTACATTTTCAGAGATGTCCTACCACCAGTAAAAAATGATCGTGATGATCGCAACGGGGCGGGATCTACTAACCGACAGTTCCGTTGACGTAGTTGTCGATGGCGTTGGCCTGCACCGCGCGCGTGACGCCCTGCCTGAACCTCATGGCGAGCACGCTGGGGTGTCGGCGCAGCCACCACAGCGCCGCCTTGCCCCCCGCCAGCCGCGTGCAGTGGATGCGCGACTGCTGCCCCGCACCGATGCCGATCACCTAGGTTCAACACCATGATTTAGTAGCATGAGAGAGAGAGAGAGAGAGAGAGAGAGAGAGAGAGAGAGAGAGAGAGAGAGAGAGAGAGAGAGAGAGAGAGAGAGAGAGAGAGAGAGAGAGAGAGAGAGAGAGAGAGAGAGAGAGAGAGAGAGAGAGAGAGAGAGAGAGAGAGAGAGAGAGAGAGAGAGAGAGAGAGAGAGAGAGAGAGAGAGAGAGAGAGAGAGAGAGAGAGAGAGAGAGAGAGAGAGAGAGATGCCTTGCTTTAATTTATATTCTTATTTTTATGAAAAATAATAAAATGAAATGGAGATGATTAATTTGAGACATTAATCAACTGGGATGAAATTAAATGAAATGAGATGAGATGATATGGGATGAAGTACAATCTCAGTAAAATGGTGGTCTTTATTTTGAAAAATTAAAATAAAATTTATTTTGATGATGAGACAGCAGAGCAAAGTGACAAATCCCGGATCTTTTTTCGCTTTAGACGTCAAATAATGAGGCAAATATTAGTTTTATTAATATTTTTGCACACCTGTCCATCACGGGCGAAGCAGACCGAGTTACTCTGAGTGTATTTTAGAGCAATGGTCGCCACGATGAGGTCCCTCACGGCGTTCGATGGCAAATCCTTCTTGGTGGTCACGACGTTCTTGAAAAGTTCAGCGGTGATCTTCGCGTCGTTACGTTTTTGCTCCAATGTTAAACCGAAGATGGTCTTTTGCTCCATGAGACTCGGTTCGTAAGTGGGATCGATCTAAGAACAAAACAGATTTTTTGGTTGAACAGATGAATTTGATATTGTTCATTTTCCTTTACATGCGATAGACAGCGGCTTGGCTCAGCCCCTGGCATTGCTGAAGTCCATGTGCGACGGTAACCACTCACTATCAGGTGACTTTTTTTTTTATTGGTTAGATGGGTGGACGAGCTCACAGCCCACCTGGTGTTAAGTGATTACTGGAGCCCATAGACATCTGAAATGTAAATGCGCCACCCACCTTGAGATATAAGTTCTAAGGTCTCAGTCTAGTTACAACGGCTGCCCCACCCTTCAAGCCGAAACGCATTACCGCTTCACGGCAGAAACAGGCGGGGTGGTTGTACCTATCCGTGCGGACTCACAAGAGGTCCTACCACCAGTGATTTCGCAAATTATAATTTTGCGGGTTTGATTTTTATTACACGATGTTATTCCTTCGCCGTGGAAGTCAATCGTGAACATTTGTTAAGTAAGTATTTCATTAGAAAAATTGGTACCCGCCTGCGGGATTCGAATACCGGTGCATCGCTACATACGAATGCACCGGACGTCTTATCCTTTAGGCCACGATGACTTCAAAACTACTTATTAAGTTACTCCATCGTACAATAACTCTGATTAAGAAATGCAAATACGCAGACCTTTAAAACACAGTAGTTCCCGCCCTTTTTCTTGCTGAGTAGTTTGAGTGCTTCGGGCGAGTATCCCGGCGCGATGACGCCGTCGGACACCTCCCTGGAGATGATGGTGGCGGTGCTGACGTCACAGGGGTCGGAGAGCGCCACGAAGTCCCCGAAGGAGCTCATGCGGTCGGCGCCGCGAGCCCGCGCGTACGCGCACGCCAGCGCGCTTAGTTCGCCCGCCACCATGCACACCGCCGCCTGCGCACCACAACGCACTTATAGTATACTAGCGGCCCGCTCTGGCCCCGCTCGGGTCTTTAACAAAAACTTCAACGATATATTTTGATGTTGTTCTATTTTTTTAAATAAAATAACACTTATTGCAGCATAACTATAATAGTTAGACATATGCTGTCGCGACACTTTTTGTAAATAATAATGTGGTCTACAAAGTCGTAGTACATTATTTTATTCTATCATCAATAGTTTTCGTATGGCACGCGATGTAGAATATTTTAGGTATTTTTTACACCTTGGTTTATATTATTGGAGTTTTAGTAAGGATCCCTATTTTTTTTTTCAAAAAAGATTACCGCCTCCGTCATTCGGGAATAGTGTATTTCCAAACAGTGAAACAATTTTTCTACTCGATTCACTAGTTTCGCAGCCTATTCAATACAAAGAAACAAACAAATCTTTCCACTTTATAATTAGTAGTATAGATATAGATAATTAGTATAGATATAGATTTAATTGTATTATTTGCTTAGACTTTTTTCGGTTTCTTAAATAATCTTGCTTAAACAGGTATTGTTAAATTGTCGAGATCTAAACTACCAGTTGCTTAACTATTCAATATTATTTACTACCTCTTCATCCGTGAGTGGCAAGCCCACGGCAGCTCCGGCAGGGGACACGTGCTTGAAGCTAGCCGCAGCAGGGAGGCTCAGCGCTTCCTTCAGCTCCTTGACGAGCTGCCAGGCGTTCAGCGCGTCGCACAGGTTGATAAATCCAGGCGCACCGTTCAGTGTCGTGATCGGCAAGCTGTCTCTGGTCGTGAATACCTGGGCCGGCTTCTGATGTGGGTTCATACCTGCCAGCGTGGAAAGCAATCTCGTTCTGTTCAAGTTTTTACTAGATTTACGCTATGTTTTGGTGTAGGTAATTGTCACAAAATACTTCTTAAAAGAAATATGTTTATGGTGGTCTGGTGGTCGGACGTATTGTGGTCTGCAAAGCGGTAATGCGCTGCAGTTTTTCGAATAGTGCTGTTATTCAAATACTTAACAGTGATGGCCTACACAACAGTATTAGATATCCAGGTCTTTCCCTGGTTACATCAGTTTTTTTTTTTTTTTTTTATTGCTTCGATGAGTGGACGAGCTCACAGCCCACCTGGTGTTAAGTGGTTACTGGAGCCCATAGACATCTACAACGTAAATGCGCCACCCATCTTGAGATATAAGTTCTAAGGTCTCAATTATAGTTACAACGGCTGCCCCACCCTTCAAACCAAAACGCATTACTGCTTCACGGCAGAAATAGGCAGGGTGGTGGTACCTACCCGTGCGGACTCACAAGAGGTCCTACCACCAGTAATTACGCAGATTATAATTTTGCGGGTTTCATTTTTATTACACTACTAGCGACCCGCCCTCGCTTCGCTTCGGAAACATTAAAACACATATGAAACCAAAAAAATAAAAAATAAAAATTAAAAAAAAAGTAGCCTATGTTCATCAGGGACAATGTCGGCTTCTAATGGAAAAAGAATTTTTCAAATCGGTCCAGTAGTTTCGGAGCCTATTCGAAACAAACAAACAAACAAATCTTTCCTCTTTATAATATTAGTATAGATGTTATTCCTTCACCGTGAAATCAATCGTGAACATTTGTTGAGTACGTATTTCATTAGAAAAATTGGTACCCGCCTGCGGGATTCGAACACCGGTACATCGCTCAACACGAATGCACCGGACGTCTTATCCGTTAGGCCACGATGACTTCAAAAAAATATAATAAATATGATAAAATAATATGATAAAAACTATTCCATGCTGATCCAGGTATGTAAGTATGTAAAGTATCTTTGTATGATTCGCATAGCCCCCTAAGTTATCAGCTTAAGTAGGAAAAAAATTGATCAGTCATCCAAATTCGTTAGGGCATTTCTGTATGATAGAGTAACTAACAATGAATATTGTGGTTTGTATTAATACAGTTTATTCTATAAGTAGTTGCTCTGTCTAAATTTCAATGAACTTGTATTCTGGTAAAGCTGGAAAGTCTTCTGAGCCCAATACCACAAAACAACTTTTTTCTACATCACTTGTCAATTTTTCTGTCCTTGTGTCTTAAATCAAATCAAATACGATTTCAAAATATTGAAATTGGTCCAACGAATCCCAAGCCGGCTTACAATGAACAACATTAAATTTTATTTATTCATATATGCATACTGCAAGTCTACATAAATATGCTTCAGGGATGGATACATTTAAGAATAATTTTATACCGTATCTTAAGGTCAGTTGGGCTTGCCCGGGCGAGTATTGCTTGCGGAAGTAGTCCGATATGGCGAGGTCATAGTCCGAAGTATGAGTGAACGCCTTCAGGGCTAATCTCTGCCTGTAATTAATGACACATTTATTATTACGTATTGGTACATTGATAAGGTCCGGAGAAGAATGCCGTAGGGTCGCATCACAACGAGACTGAAACCCAGCATAGATTTTAAGAGATACCTTGTTATGGCTTGCCCTAGTTTTGCATACTTTGACATAGCATATGATTTAGTATGTTTTTGACATACTGTTTAGATTGATATAATAAAGCTTCTTCAGTGAAATTTAACCAGTTTAAAGTTTAGTTTACACGTTTATAACAGTATTTGTAAGAATAATAATCTTCTATATTATTATGCAAACAGTAGCTACGGTAAGTGTGCCTCAACATTTATACACAAGTAATATTTTGTGTTATAATCTAATATACAATCTAATCAATCTGTACAATCTAATATACTAATGTATATCATGATAAATAACAAACATGAAATTTTGCAAATCAATGGTCGACCCTTTTTTTAACTCATGTGTTAGGGAAACTCATGTGTTAGGCAATCTATATCTTAAATAATTCAGGGTATACTTCATGAATGTGTACCTGGTTTTCGCATCAGCCTCCTTAAGCAAGGCAAGACGTTTCCGAAATTATACAATTGAGTAATTAAAAACTACAATCAGTGTACAGGTCAATCGGTAGGCAGCGGCTTGGCTCTGCCCCTGGCATTGCTGAAGTCCATGGATGACGGTAACCACTCACCATCAGGTGGACCGTATGCTCCACTGCGTACAAGGGCAATAAAAAAAAATATTCCTCCCTCACCTTGTGCCCAAAGTCGTCTGATGATGTTTGTTCTCTTTGATTTCTTTGACTACAGCATCGTAGTCGGCCGGGTCACAGACGACGGTGACCCGGTCGTGGTTCTTGGCTGCTGCGCGCAGGAGGGTCACGCCGCCGATGTCGATGTTCTCGACCGCGTCCGCCACGGTCACGTCCGGCTTAGATACCGTCTGGACGAACGGGTACAGGTTACAGACCACCACGCTTATCATCTCGTACTTCTGACGTTTCATGTCTTCCTGGTCAGAGTCGGATAATCTGAAACAAAAAAATACACGTATCAATGCTTTTCTATTAAGCGCTCTAACAATAGTAGCAAAGCAAGTCGGGTTGGCTGACTAGTCATCAACAAATGTTGATTCATTTCGATTGAAATCGGTACAACCGTTTAGGAAATATATTATTACATTTTTTCGCTACCTATGCTGACAGCCTTGAGGCTACTTCAGCTTTACCCTAACGTGTAGGTGAGCTCACGGGGCTCAACCCGGAAGTTTTTCTAACACTGGCCATGGCAAGAGCAGTGCTTCACAGAATCTACCACTGGGATCGGAAGCGCGACCCACTGAGAAGATTCAGCGAGAAACTCAGTGGGCTGTCTCTATGGCTTAATTTACCCGTCGAACTTCGATCGCAAGCGACGGGTTCGGCGAGGACGGTGACCGAACATACATATACGTCGCCTTTTCATATATCCTATTTCTGCAGCGAAGAATGTATTTCAATTTTCAATCTAAAACACTAGACACAACAATACAATTGGGACTTGGAACTCAGACCACAAGTTTACGAGAAAAAAAATTCACAAAAGAGGATAGTATTCTGTACCATGTATTATGAATGTGTTAACGGCTTGCACCGTCTTTTATCTACAGTACAGAAAAATTAATTAGTCGACTGTAAATCATCAGTCTTAAAATCCCAAATTATACAAGAATTATGAATAGAATTGAATTATGCGGGCTTCGTGTGTCACTAATCAGGTGTAGCTCTGCTGAAATACCCAGATAATAATACTGTATTCTTTGTAACTGAAACATTTGACGAATTATTTGAATATATCATATGCAGTTTGCTATTAGGTTGTAAATCATGTTTCAGTTTGGATATTGAACAATCCTTACCGAGCTAAGATCCCAGCATGTACCGCTGGATGTAAAGTTTTCACCCGACCTCCGAGCATCTCCGGTGCTCTCGTGATGTCCGACACATCTTGAACTGTGAGGCCGGCGTTCCGAAGCGCCGTGGCGGTACCGCCACTGGCAATCAACTGCAGGCCACATTCCGACAGGCTCTTTGCTAACGAGAGTAGACCCGTCTTGTCTGAAACGCTGAGAAGAGCTGTGCCGGAACACATATTTTAGTATCGACATTTGTTTTCGTAGTCATTTATGTTGTAGGACTTTGCGGACTGTTAATACTATTGCAATTTTTTCTACTGAAATCATATGCTCCTAGTTCAAGAGTAGGATAACTATTATTTCAATGCTAGTATGTAAGATAAAATGCAGAGTATACCTACTCGTAGCGAGCGGGGCAACTATACCGGTGTTCAAATTCAAGTTATCAATTTTTCCAATGAGATACGTACTTAACTCATGTTCACGAATGAACTTGCACTAGAATGAATATTAACATGTATTGTAATATAAATTAAATCGGCATAAATTATAATTTGCGTAATTACAATACAATTGAGAGATAGACTTCAAATCTCAATTTGGGTAACCACTTAACATCGGGTGGGTGGCGAGCTCGTTCGCACATCAAGGCTATTAAGAAAAAGGACGATACAAGTCTGTATGCTAGTGCTAGTGCTGTGGCTTCTAGTTATTGCTTAACATGGCAACCTATCAATTCGTGTTTATCGACGGTAAGAATCAAAACCACTAAAAGACTTTTAAACAAAACTGAAACCCCTTAAAAAAATACGTAAAAGGAATTAGTAATATAGGGTAATGACCGTTTACATTAGCCTAGGTTTTACGCCTTAAAATTTTAAAAGTGGGATAGTCAGCAGCGTTTTTGGTGGCGACTCTGATATATACATAAGGGGTCCAATAACCACTTTATGCCAAGTGTTTAATATGCGAAACAATAATTGTATTAAAATTTAATTTAAGGAAAGGTAGGTAATGAAAAATTCCGTCACATATTTTACCATTGCTAAAATCTGTAATATAATATATAAAAAAATACTACCTAGTTTTCCATTTGACGCCATGTTCTGTTTGCTCAAGCACTACTGTGTAACTGACTTGAACTTGGGTTGACTGGGGGCGATAAGCGGTTATTGTAGTCAGAGATATTCTTGACCTCATCCAGGGGTTCCTGATAACAAAATATTAATTTTATTCGTAATAGTCGCAGGGTTGTGAAATTTATTTTATCAGAATTCTCAGTTTCATTTTAAATTATACTTAGAAAAATACTACCGTTTTTGAGTATTATAGTATTCATGTAGGCATCTGTAACTGTTAAGACTCTGGAGAGAGAAAACTCAAAATGTGCACTATGATGAAAAGGGACCCCTCTGCACCAGGCAACACGTTGTCGGTTACTCTTGACAGAGCTGTCGTGGTCATGTGGAATCCTTGTTCCTTATAGCCAGGCAATACATACAAGTCGAAATCATATTTTAGAATAATGCTAGTGACAAAGACAACCCTATTGCGACAGAAACAGAAAGCTATGATGAAAACAATCAAGATATTGCCTATTTATATGGAAACAACAAAACGCAATTCAAAACAAGTCAATTATCTTGGACGTAAATCATATGATAAAAATGAGTAAACAAAAATAATTATCTTTTTTTTAAATATATTTTTGTATACTTGTACAAGTACTAGCAAGTAAGTGCCTTATTTTCTGTGTCTTTGTTGGCATATGACCCCGTGATGTTGAGTGGTCACCGTCGCTCATTGACTTACGATTACATGCTGGTGGTAGATTCTGCAAAGCACTGCTCTAGCTAGGGCTAGTGTTGACCAATTCACTCAGGTCGAGCCTCACCTACCGGTCCACATGTAACTGGAATAGCCCCTTATGCTACCAGCATATAGGTAGAAAAAAAAAACAAAGATAGCAATTCTGGGGCACAGCTAAACCACGGCATACAATTACGTTTAAAACCTATTGAAATCGTTTCTTAGAAAAGTATATTTTAAACAAAGTATATTATAAGTATGTATTATTAACAATTATTTAATGCTATGACAATCTAATGGTCAACCTAGTTGAATCATAGCCAAACTGTGACGTGAAATAGATAATATTTTTATGTGATGAGTTCAGTGTTTAAATTTCGTAATATTCAAATTAGTTCCATGACAGAGGCAAAGGTCAATGTTACAAAGGTAACATAATTATTTAACATTGTTTTATGGTGGAGTCAGTAACAGTCTTTGAATCCCTAAATGGGAATGTGAATTGAATGGTTGCTTGGAAAAAATAAGGCATCAAATGTATGATTATTATTATATTAATGGTTATGAATAGATTATGTGCAGGACTGTAGTCCAACCTAAGTAGGTTGGATTACACAAAGCCCTTTCACCAGTAATCATAGAATGATAGATAGTTAAGTGAAGAAATTTCAATAGAATCTACAAGTGAAGGAATTAGTTTTTATTATTTTATTGATGTTCAAGAAAATGTACTTACTATACACATATTTTATTATATTATTACAGTAAAATAAACCAAAAGTAATGTTATATTAGAAAGTTACACCTTTTTCTCAACATAAGTTCAATTAATCCCACCGTGCTAAGATTGGTGATATTTATTTATTTATTATTAACATTATGATAGCTTGATATATTATTAGCCTGGTGTGTGAATAGTGACAAGGCAGCAAATCTGAGTACATTAGTTCTTACAGTTTGAACCAGTGACAAGTTTGGGACGTGTTGCACCATGATATTCCTATTTGGAACACTGAGCACAATCAACACCTCAGGATGTTGCAATGGAATAAATAGTAAGAAATCTAGTATTCATCAGTTTTCATAAGTTGTAACTGTAATTGAAACTATTTTAGGGTTTAATCTCACATTTTTATTGTCATTATACTTTTACTGACATTTTGACTACTTTACTTTCTATGGTCACAGACTGGGTAAAACTAGTGTTTGCTTCTGGCCAAAATTAACACTTATTTGAAATTAATATAAGTTAGACTAGCTCTCATTTGGTTAACCTTGTTAGGTTATGCTGACATAGCCTCTCAAAGCTATCAGCGTAGGTAGGAAAAAGAAAACTTGGTTAACAGAAATTACTCTCTAAGGTGGTCCGCAGTTAGCTAAACCTAACCAGCAGCTAACCTAACAACTCAGGTAGTCCTTCAAACCGAGCCCGATGCTGATTATGTATTATCACAGAAGTTTAAGTTATTTTCCAGAATCAGTTTACAATAATTAAATCTATTTGGTCAAGTGTTTACAAAATTAAACATATCCAAATCACAACATGTGTATACCTAATTAGGTACACAAATATTTCGAACTAACCTGAGTTTTGATATATTTCTTTAAAATATAAACAATGAAATTAAATATATCTTATAAGGTTTTTAACATCAGTAACTGAACGAAGAACTGTTTTTTTTTTTTTGCTGAATAGGGATTAAGCAATGTATTGCTTCACAGCTCAATAAACAAAAAATAGAAATAAAAAAAACAAAATTAAATCAGCAGAGGAAGACGGAAACATTTTTTTTTTGGTACAATTTTTCCTTGTTAGGAAAGGCAAGGGGATCTAAGCCCATACAGCCTTGTCTGCTCTATATATTCTCTGAAAGAAGACGTAAACACAAATTAAGTTCAGTTTTTTTAAGGGATTTTATGACCTGGTAACGAAGATATTTAGGTCAAGTCTTATTTTAATTAAAATGAAAACTTTTTAAGATAAAAATGATATTATGAAATGAGATGAAGTTGATTATTAAGAAACATGGCATGAAATGAAATGAGATGAGATGATATGGGATGAAATATAATATCAGTAAAATGGTGGTCAAGCACTGAGACTTTTTCAGTGGCGATTTAAATGTGTATAACGGTGATTTATTAACTGTGTAGTATTTGCGAAAATGTGGGAAAATGAAACAAAGCCGCTGTACGTAGCTTCTCAGAACCTTCCAAAAAGTCCATTGAAAAACTCTCAGTAAATAGCCGCATTTTATTGAGATTATATTTCATCCCATATTATCTCATTTCATTTCATTTAATTACATCTCAATCGATTAAGGTATGGAATTAAATAAATTCATTTTATTTCGCTCCATATCATTTTTCATGAAAGATAATTATGATAAGATATAAGATTAGGATGTATGGTGTGATACCTTCGCCTATTCACTTGGAAAAATGGAACTACTGTCATTTTGTGAATAAATAATAATGTGAACCCACGTGAACTTTGTAAAAAAAAGTTTGTCTGAAGCCCGATCAAGAAACATTGTGAATGTTAATATAGGTTAACTAAATAAGTAAAATTCATTAGAGCCTGTATCCACTCTGGAAAAAACAATATTCCAATCAAAACAGAACGCTTGTTCTGAAGATAGCGTAGCGAGATATGTTAATTTTAGTTTAAAATAACTAACTTTAATAGAAGGTATGTCTGAACTAGTAGATACTAAACCTCCAGGCAAGAGTTGGCGTGAAATAAACAAAGAAAGGAAGTCACTAAAACGCAAGCGTAACGAAGAGAAAATTATCAAACGCGAGAAAAGGGTTGCCTTGGAAAAGGAAGTCCAAGATAAGGCTAAAGAAGAAGAAGAGCGCGAGAAGAAGTGTTTAGAAATTTCTACTGTTAGTATAGCTGTCCCCAGTTCTATATTAGAAAATGCTCAATCTGCAGAGCTACGTACTTATCTTGCTGGACAAATAGCCAGGGCGGCCTGTGTCTTTTGCGTCGATGAAGTAATAGTCTATGATGACATAGGTGAAAAATTAAATACAAAAAAATCTAAATTAGAGGATTCTGATGGTGTGAAAGTGGCTAGAAAGAGTTGTGTACAGTTAGCACGTATACTCCAGTACTTGGAATGTCCACAATACTTAAGAAAGCACTTTTTTCCAATACATAAAGATCTCCAGTTTGCAGGTCTACTCAATCCATTGGATGCTCCACATCATTTGAGACAGACAAATGATTTTAAATTCAGGTATGTTTATATGATGTATGATGGACGTCTGGTGAAGTGGTAAGTGACATGGTCACTACACAAGGGGGTCGCGGGTTCGAAACCCGCCAAGGGAAGATATTTGTATGATAAATATAAAATGTCTTTTCCAGGGTTATTGATGTATATTAAATATATGTACGTGTATGAAAAAAATCTTACATTTGTTTCCGTTATCTTGTACCTGTAACACAAGTCCTTTATGAACTTAACACGGGACCAGTAAATGTGGCGTGATTGTTAATAAATACTTATTTATATTTGTCAAATGAACAGTAATAGTTTTTGTTCTAATTTTTATAGTTAAGTGAACTTTAAACTTTTCAGGGAAGGCATTACTATGAATAAGAAAGTGAAACCCGGTAAAGGATCGCAAGTGAATGTTGGATTGTTGCAGGATGTATCAACTGATAAATTACTAAATCCTGGTATGAGAGTTACAGTTAGAATGCTGCCTGCATTAAAAAATGGCAAGAAACTAAAAGGGAAGATTGTTAGTTTAACAACACCAAGGGCAGAGACAGGTGTTTATTGGGGTTATACTGTAAGGATTGCTAGTACATTGAGCCAAGTTTTCACTCAGTGTCCATACAAAGATGGGTAGGCATATTGAATTGTTTTTGTTTTATCATAACTTGATAGTTTTAATAATCATTGTGGATTATTAGAGAGTAAAACTAATTAAATCTGAAATTGCTTTTTTAACGTTACAGCATTATATTAGTGCTAGGGTGTCTTGTCAGCCCACATACACATGTAGGTAACACCACCCTACCTATTTCTAATGTGTACTAGTGTTGTATTATAAAACAGACTTAGAGCTTATGTCTTAAGGTGGGTGGTAGCATTTACGTTGATGATGGCTCTATTAACCACCCAACACCCTGTGGGCTAAGACCTTGTTTACCCACTAAGCAAGATAAAACTGTTCACATCTAGGGATGGCATTAAAATTTTGTGTGGGTCAAAATTATTTGATTATATTATTATCCTATTAAGTTTTCTATCATTTTATAAAATTGTTTGCAACTACTCAATTAGTACTATTGAATTTATTACTTTAAGCAGTAACAAGTAACCAAAAGTAAAGTTGAGACTGACTAACATTACAAAAAGTCTTAGTTTATTGTTGGATCAAACTCAAACACAATAGAACCCTGAAATTTCTAAGTGTCAAGAGGTTTCAAGTTAAAATCTAGCTCATGCAATGTAGAAAATACTTTAGTGCAAATGTAATCTCATAAAGTGTACTGAATTGCAATTGTGATGTAAAATTTGAAATGTGAATCTGAAATTATAGATATTTTTAAAATATTTTTTTATACTTGTAACACAGAAGCCACAGTCAGGGTTTGTGTCCAAGCTACAACACAGTTCTTAATGTTTTTATAGTAATTAATTCCAATTTTCGTTTTTTTCTTTTCAATTAAAAAAGTTGAAATAAGAGAACTGACATCATGTTTCATAATATGCTTTTAACCTCAAGGATTCTTTACTACCATTAGATAAAATAAGCCTAATAATATATAATAATATATTATTAAATATCCAATTCATAATATATAACCAATACAGCTTTTCACCCTTTTATCTCACCTTTTTAATATTATTTATCATCTACTATTTTAAGTACTACAGCTCTATATTATACTTTTATTGGTTAATTTTATATTGTAATTTATTTGTAGATATGATGTTACAATAGGCACGTCTGACAGAGGATTATCAATTGACACATTACCTGATAAAGAAGTCAAATACAATCATGTTTTGATAGTTTTTGGTGGACTACATGGAATAGAAGCAGCATTGGAAAGTGATGAGCAATTAAAAGTAAATGATGCAAGTTTGTTATTCAATCATTATGTCAATGTATTACCGTCTCAAGGATCAAGGACAATTCGAACAGAGGAAGCTATATTGATAGCTTTATCAGGATTAAGAAATAAATTGCAGGCAAATAATGAACCAATGGTGTTTAAAGGTTCTGGCATTGCTCTTAGTTCTGCATTCCCTAACTTCAAACCAGATTCTGATCATTCTGGTGCAGAAAATAATGTAGATTTAAGCAGGTTTGATTAAAATTGCTTTAGTAAGTAGTGATTTTTTTTATTTTGACCCTGAAATTCAAAATTTGGAAGACTTTAAACCCTTGGAATGCATGAACTTGTGGTGTTGTCGCTTATAGTATTATTTGTTTATTGCATCCTGTACAGTACTTCGTAGTAATTTTATAGTAGCAGCTTGGTCTGCTGATCCAATTATGGCTGTCCCTGAGACTATCATGTTGGCTCCTGCCTGCAATGAATTTATCAAAATACACACCACTGTACTGCAGTTAACATTTAAGATAATCCACAAAAATTAAGCTGGTTTTATTCTGTGTTATAGGGCTGGGCTTGCTCTGGGAAATTGTTTGGGATAATCTTGTCATGTCCTTTTTGACTTCACTAGACAACCACTATAGTAACCTTCATCCATACTACCTAGAAATACTGCCTTCATCTAGTGCTTTGTTTTTTATCAGATCAGTGAGATTGTTTGAACAAAGACCTCCAACCTAACTTCATTCATGCCACCTTCAAGTTGTTATTATGTTGTAAGCAGGTGTCTGGCCTACACGTCTACCACTACTTTGTTTATTATTACTGAGAAGCAATAATGCATTACAAGTTTTAAGCCACAGTTGCAATATGATTGTGACTTCAGTCTATAGGAATCATTACTGACTAACATCAGAGTATATGCCATGGATACAGCTGCAGGGGACTTTGTTGTTTATCAGTGTGCTGAGTCTCACAGATGTGTCCACACCTAGGGGTGTCACGGTTGTGTGGGACTTGATGGTCGGCAGTTGTTGGGAGCAGACTGCAGGAGCAAAGATGTTTGTTTTTTTTTATTGCTTAAAAGGTTGGACGAGCTCACAGCCCACCTGGTGTTAAGTGGTTATTGGAGTTCATATACATCTACAAACGTAAATGCCACCACCCACCTTAAGATATGACTTCTAAGGTCTCAGTATAGTTACAACGGCTGCCCTACCCTACCCGAAATAAGCGAGATAGTGGTACCTCCTACCCGTGCGGACTCACAAAATATCCTACCACCAGTAATTACGCAAATTTTAATTTTGCGGGTTTATTTTTACACGATGTTATTCCTTCACCGTGGAAGTCAACCGTGAACATTTCTTAAGTACGTTTTTTAGTACAAAAATTGGTACCCGCCAGCGGGATTCGAACACCAGTGTATCGCTAGATACGAATGCACCGGACGTCTTATCCTTTAAGCCATGATGACTTAAAAAAATTTTTAGGGCCCTACTCACCTAACTACTCCCTCCAATCTCTACCTGGGATGAGAATCCGAGCAGAGTACGGGGTTCCCGCGGTTAACGCTACAAACCAATTCGCGCGTCTCTACCCAATGATTTGCAACCGAAGTAAATTGTCCCTTAGAAATAAGGTGGCACTCTACAAAACTTGCATACGCCCCGTCATGGCCTATGCAAGTGTAGTGTTCGCTCACGCGGCCCCCACGAATTTTAACCCACTACAAGTCATTCAATCCCGTTTTTGCAGGATAGTCGTCGGAGCCCCGTGATTCGTCAAAAACGTCGACCTCCATGATGATCTGGAGTTAGAGTCCATCAATAAGTATCTACAGTCGGCATCGATGCGCCACTTCGACAACGCGGCACAACACGAGAACCCCCTTATCGTGGCCGCCGGTAACTAAATTCCCGATCCTGCGGACAGAATGGCAAGCAGTCGAGGTCGCCCAAAACACGTCATTTCGGATCCTCCCGATCCACTAAGGGTATTTTTAGGTACCTCAAGCACCAGTCATCGTTCCCGTCGAACACGTCGCTTGCGACGAAGGGCTCGACGAGTAAATTGACCCACAGACACAGCCCACTGAGTTTCTCGCCGGATCTTCTCAGTTGATCGCGTTTCCGACCCGGTGGTAGATTCTGCGAAGCACGGCTCTTGCTAGGGTTCGTGTTAGTAACGTCGTCAGGTTTGAGTCCCGTGAGCTCACCTACTAGTTAAGGTTACGCTGAAATAGCCTCTCAAGGCTATCAGCTTAGGTACGAGAAAAAAAATCAATTTGCAATGCCTGGGATGCTCGACAGATCGGTTCTCGAGGAAATAGTCGATGACCCTACGTCGGTTGTCTCGGCATGATAACTCATCAGGCCGCCTCAGGTAGTGCTGCTGTTGTCCCGGAATACCCCTCCAGACATGGACTACCCTACGCGGTCGGAACGCGATACCTCTTCAACCGGTTGCTCTTGCGTCATAATGCAGAGCGCTAGAGCGCGGCGGCGAGGGATTGGTGTGGAGAGGGATGAAACTTTCCCTTTCACGTTCTGTCGTCTCCTTCTACAAGATGGTGGACTCGCAGAAGTCAAGCATGGACCTCTCAGGATCCATGAGCCATGGGTGGTCCTAGGGCCTGAGCTCAATATGAATTGTTTTGCATAACAAATCACCCAACCAAATGCAGAAATATTAATATATATTAATCAATTGATTCTCTAGCTTTTATATGTTATTAGGTTTGATACTTACATTGGCACAGCAATTTATTGTTGATGGCCCTACACCACCATCTACTTCAATATCCAGTAATGGGTAATTCTCTCTTAAATATTGCACTTTGGCCATTTGATTCTCCATAAACTTCTGGCCACCAAACCCTGGTTCAACGGTCATTATTAAGACCATGTCTGATATAGAAATATATTTTTCAACTTCAGAAACAGGAGTTCCAGGCTTTATTGCAACTCCTACCTGGAATTTTAATATTAATCCTTTTAAAAATTTGATACCCATTTGTTTGGTTGGTTTAGAAAATAATCTACCTTCATTCCGTGCTCTCTAACTTTTCTGCACACTTCTATTACATCTTTGACAGGTTCTATATGAAATGTGTATTGATTGACTCCAGCATCAGCCATTGGTGTTATCCACTGAAACAAATTGTAGTATCAATTATAAACTATTGCTAAACATTCGACTATTTAATGATTCCTAGTATATTTGTAATATATTCTTTTACTTGATGTCTTAATAGTGACTCTTGAGTGTAATTTCATAATTCAATAAACTAAGAGATTTTTCTATTTTCTAAAACCTATGGAGCTATTTTTACCAGTAAATTTTAAGAGTAAAATACAGCACAGTGAGAATTTTTGTCTGATTTGTTTTTTAATGGCAGTGGTCAGAATAAAGAAGTTAGGCCTTCCTAACTTCTGACCTAAACTCTGACTAAAATTGCAGCATATTTAAAATAATCAAGTTCGAATCCGAATCAGTGTCTGGAAATATATGGGTGCTCTTTAAAGATCATCACAACTTATGGTAAGCATGCAAAGTACACATTCAAACATTGTGGATGTTTGATTATGCAAGAATAAGTAATTGAAAATAATTTAATAAAGTGGTACATAGACTTACTTGCTCTGGTTTCTCAACCATCATGTGAGTTTCAAAAAAGGCATCTTTTATTTTTCCTCGAAGGCACTTCACTACAGGGTGACCAAAGGTTAAGTTAGGTACAAACTGACCATCCATTACATCTAAATGTAAATAATCTGCTCCATTATCAAGCAACTTTTGAGATTCTTCATATAATTGAGATAAATCAGCATTGAGAATTGAAGGTCCAATAAGCGCTTTTAAATGACGAGTCATCTTTGTTTTAGATCTTATTTTTCTTCTGAAGAATTTCAAGTCTTAGAATTCCCAAAAGTTCGACTTGGGTTGAGTCAAGTCATCAACAAACTCTTAAATCTAATGTAATAAAAATATAGGTTAGTTTATTGAAACAACTTCACTCATATGTGATTTTGTTATCAATGCTATCATATCAATAGTGTGGTAGTAGTAGTTTTATTTTTCCAAATGGAAAAGCAAAGGTATCACAACATACAGCGTAATCTTTTATATTATTATAATATATATTTTTATTTAATATGAAATGAAATGAAGAATTTGAGACATTAATCAACTGGGATGAAATTGAATGATATGGGATGAAATATAATCTCAGTAAAATGGTGGTCGTTTACTGAAATTTTTTTAGTGGACTTTTTGGAGGATCCCGAGAAGTTACGTTCAACGGCTTTGTTTCATTTTCCCACATTTGTGCACTATCTCAGATACTAAACATTTAATAAACCACCGTTATTATGCATTTAAACCCAAAGAAACACTACAACAAAATAAAACAAATCACACAACTTCACTCCTCGCTTTCCTCCAAAAAGTCTGTGTGTTAGTTAGCTAGTCAGGTCATAGGTATTGTCACACAGTAAAAACTTTTCTTTTAGAATGCTGGCCACAAAAAAGTTTATTGATTTCGAATTTCGAATTGTTCATGACAATAAAAATGTATTGTATATGTAAATGTATATATATGTACATTTAGAATTTTACTCATTTTTAAATATGGAGTGGACGCTTAAAGAAGACCGTGTTGCAGTTATTGCGTTGCATCGTTGCGGTTACGCGCCAATTAAAATTTTTAACATACTAAAAAATTTGAATATAACCAAAAGATTCGTTTATCGTACCATCAAACGATACAATGAAGACTCTAGTGTAGATGACAGGTCAAGAAGTGGTCGCCCTCGGTCTGTTAGGACTCCAGCAGTGATAAAAGCTGTGAAGGCGCGAATTCAAAGAAATCCCAAACGTAAGCAGAAACTGTTGGCCCTTCAGATGGGGTTAAGCAGAACCACGGTGAAAAGGGTGTTAAATGAAGACTTAGGGCTTCGGGCATATCGAAGAAAAACAGAACATCGTTTGAATGCTCGTCTAATGGACCTGAGACTGAAGAGATGCCGCGCTTTGTTGAAGCGGTACGCGGGAAAAAAATATCGGGAAATTCTTTTTTCGGATGAAAAAATTTTTACCATAGAAGAGAGCTACAACAAACAAAATGATAAGGTGTACGCACACAGTAGTGAAGAAGCGAGCAACCGTATTCCGCGTGTCCAACGAGGTCATTTTCCATCCTCGCTCATGGTATGGTTGGGAGTTTCTTATTGGGGCTTAACAGAGGTACATTTTTGTGAGAAACGTGTAAAAACGAATGCAGTTGTGTATCAAAATACAGTCCTGACGAACCTTGTTGAACCTGTTTCTCATACCATGTTCAATAACAGGCACTGGGTATTCCAACAAGATTCGGCGCCAGCTCATAGAGCGAAGAGCACACAAGACTGGCTGGCGGCACGTGAAATCGACTTCATCCGGCACGAAGACTGGCCCTCCTCCAGTCCAAATTTGAATCCGTTAGATTACAAGATATGGCAACACTTGGAGGAAAAGGCGTGCTCAAAGCCTCATCCCAATTTGGAGTCACTCAAGACATCCTTGATTAAGGCAGCCGCCCACGGAATAGATAAATAAGTTTATCTATTCCGTGCAGCCGCCGATATTGACATGGACCTCGTTCGTGCTGCGATAGACGACTGGCCGCGCAGATTGAAGGCCTGTATTCAAAATCACGGAGGTCATTTTGAATAAACTTTAGTGTCATAAGAATCTATGTTTTGTTAAGTTCATTTTGGTATATGAATGGTTACATAATGAATAAACTTGTTTAAATTATTTTACATTAAACATGTGACAGAATTTATGACCTGACTAGGTATAAACCTTTTATATGCTAACCAAATTTGTTCTAAAATAAAGCATTATTTCTGAAGGTATTTTTATAAAGACGATATTAACCCTTATCCAAATAAATATGTTATTCATTACAAGTATTTAAAATCGCAGAAAAATAATGATCAAGCCCGTAATAATGATAAACAAGGCGCTGGCCGGCCGGTGCGCGCCGGCGCAGAATAAAAAGAATAACAAGAAACACCCAAATCAGTACAAGATAGGCCTTGAAAATGGTACATTTCTCTGGATTTCTCCAAGATCTCATCCTCAGGTCCTGATCCTGACGATTACAGGACCATTCGGGAAGTCTTTCGAATTGTAATTGTAAACTGTAGTGGCCTGTGGCGCTCATTTGAAAGAAAGTAAAAGCATATTTATTTATGACAAAATTAATGCACTAAGTATTTTTTCTCTAATCTATTGTCCGCTTTGGGCCTGAAATAGGCATTTCCTTTTAGCGTAATACCAAAGTAACTATAGCACGTGGACGAAGTCGCCAACAAAAGCTAGTATCATTATAAAAATTAACACAACATAACATATCAATCAGTTTTCATTGTCATTGCTTGTGTTTTAATTAAAAGAGTGATAAATTAAAATTTTAATAAAATTTAATTAATATAATAATAATAATAAAAAATATTAAAAAATTCAAACAATTACATAATTATTATTGTTTATTGTTAGTTAAATTAGACTCCGCCCTATCTGAAATTATCCGAAGTTTCTATATCGGATTCGGTTACAGTTAGTGATTATTAACTGTAACCGAATCCGATATAGACGATGAGCGAACTAACCTGTTCATCACACGAATCCTCTCGGCGCAATAGTTAGGGCCCAGTGGTCGGGGAACCGGGGTAAATTACCTCAAATGGGGTAAAATGAAATTTTGGGCGGTAAAAATGAAACTTTTGTGAGTAAAAAGTATATATTGAAGTGAAACTTCTTAACAATCGTTGTGATTTCAAACTCGATGAAACGAAATGAAACGAAACGAAAAAATTTTTTTTTTTCAAAATTATCATGGGGGCTTTATTATGAAAGACGCTAAAAAGAAGCGATTTCGTTTTTTTTTGTTCTTCGCCATGGGGTAATATCAACTTACACAAAAATATATTGGGGTAATAATTAAAAAAGTTCCCCGACCGCTGTCAGGGCCGGTAACTACTGCACCATCAAGTCGTCATGAATGAAAATACTAAAACATCTTAAATTACAGCTAAACGAGTTTCGTTATAAAGGTAGGTCTTTTTAATTTTAACTTCGGATTCATGAGGTCAAAATAAAAACGAGCGCTAGGTGGCGCGGCTGGCGCTATCTTTCGAAGTCAGCCGCCCCAGACCACGCATAGAAAACAAAACTTTCGTTTCGTTCATGTTTATATTAAAGTTCACTCGGATAGAACCTCTATTGAGTTACCCGAAAGTGAGTTACATACCCGTCGTTGATGTTGACACTGTCTCTTCTCATTTCGGATCCTCCCACCACTATCGGTCCTTTTAGATTCCGTAATGACAAGTCACCGTTCTCGTCGAACCCGTCACTTGCGACGAAAGGCTTGGCGATCAAATTAACCCTCAGACACAGCCCATTGAGATTCTCGCCGGATCTTCTCAGTGGGTCGCGTTTCCGATCCGGTGGTAGATTCAGCGATGCATTGTTCTTGCTAGGGCTAGTGTTAGCAACTTCCTCAGGTTAGCATAACCTGGCATAACCCCCTAGGCTACCAGCTTAGGTAGGAAAAAAGTCCCTTTCTAGCTCAAAAACTCGAAATATCCTATACTAGTACTTACTACTGCTGTAAACAGTTTCGCAGAAATATGATTTTCATAATAAAGAGTGAAAATAAAGTTTATTTTGTAAACCCGAACGGGAAAGCCGCAAAGCTCCATTTTCTCGATTTTTTTTCAGAGTGCTAGCCCCACGTTTTCAATAGGTACATCATACTTTCTTTGTAAAGTGTCAACTTTTGCGAAGGAGTAAATACAGACAGATCGCGACGCGAATCGTGACCGACTGGATTTGTGATCAGACCGTCGTAATACCTACGCTTCGTTTTATTTTCTAAACGATGACGTTGAATACTTTATTATTAACATTTCTTTCAGCAATATTTATTGCAAAATATGAATGCAAGAGTTATTGTGTTGCTGATATTTGTAATAACAGTAAACAACATACGTTATGCAAATTCCAGGCAGGTTACGATTTGTTTACATTATCATTTAATTGAATTCACTTTTTTTTTGTTTCTCAATTACCTAGATATCTAAAATCCAAACAAAATGTTTTATGTTTAACTAAATAATTCACCACGAGGAAATAGTTTTTGTTCGAGTTCAAATTTAATACAAACATTTTTATGACAATGCATAAAGTGTGTCGGCAAAAGCTTACAGTTCGTTTTTTAGTTTGGCTTTCGTATTGTAATGTATTCTGGTGTGTTTGAAGTCACGCGATGTTACCTTGATCCTCCGGTAGATACCATTTTTTTATAATTTAAGCACGCAAATGCCATATTTCCAAGCGATGCTGTCGGTTGTTTTGATTTTGAATGTCAAGTTGGGCAGTAGTGCGTTCTGAGAATTATCAGATTCAGGCGGTCCATGGTATTATGCAACTTACCAATTTACATAAATAAAAAAAATCATCATAGAGCTGTAAATTCAAAAAACGAAGTGTAAAGCCGTCGTGAGATATCCAGTGTATGTACTGCGACTAAGCCGGTGTTCTTCTAGTGACGAGCTTTATTAAGAGAAATTTTCATATTTTTTTATCCAAAATTTCAAGAAAACCGGAAACGTATATCACTCACCTTCCTGTTTATTTCTGCCGCGAAGCGTGACTGCGGTTGCGTTCATGCGTTTCGTTAGGCAATTAATACATTTTTGACTTCGATCTTTAGGTGGATGGTGGTATTTAGGTCTAGAATCAATAGGCTCCACTTCAATATCAAATCAATTATATCTAACTTTGGTGAGCCGTGACTTCCCCCTTGTATAACAAGTAAATAATAAATAATAATATTCTTTATGTACTAATTTGTTAATAAAAGAATAGTTTAATGTTTAGTAAATAATTATAATCAATTACATTTTTAACGGTCTTTAATAATTGTTTTTCTTTTAATGCAGTCCGAAACTCCGGCAGACCATTGTATACAATTAGAAATAACAATTAAAAATGCCGAAGACGTAAAAGCTATTTTGGACAAAATAAATAGTCGGCGTAACAAAGTAGCCGCCGGGGAAATAAGATCCCTGCCACCTGCCTCCAATATGCTAAAATTGGTAACACGTTTTGGTATAAATGTAGCTGAATGTGTGGTGGCACAGTATTTCTTTTTCCAGTGGGAAAACGTGATAAATTTACTTTGGACAGAGGTTGAGATATTAATGTATTTGCCTACGTTTAACAATTACGACTAGAAAACGTACAAGTTTCATCAAAGGAAAGAAATGGTTAACCACTTTTTTATATGTTCTATTATGTCTTTGAAAACATCTAAAGACTTGCCACTTCCAGGAATAAAAAGAACTCTTGTAATTTGTGTATTACTTAGGTTTGCCTTTGTTAGCTTTCATATATGAAGTTATTTCAACACATATGTAATTTTTTGTGTAGCTTACGTAAAACACGATTTTAGAGAATAAACAAAATTCTTAACTAAGTACCTATCTTAATATCGTTTTAACTGTAACGATATCAAAATTACCGTTACGGGAGACCGAGCTGGTTACTTTTCATCAATTGATTTTATTGGAAAATGTCAAAGGTCATCATTATGTTTGAGTGTGGACCATGCTAATTTATATAGAGCCGCGGGCATTCCCTATCCACTATGTCAACATAGAGTAACTTTGGAAATAAAACTGAACCTATACGCTAGGTTCAAAGATGGCTTCGAATTCAAATAAATAAATCCGAGGCACTCAATTATTTACTATTCACGTTACGATTTAAACGTTAATTATTATGCAGGAATGGAACGATGAATTGCAAAAATCTGCTCAACGATGGGCGAACCAGTGTGTAAAACATAGAGCGCCCGATATCAAAGATGTTTGTCGCGATTTAGGTTCGTATTAACTATAATATTTGGTAGATGTAATGTTCGTCCCACGACACGACAGTGTTTTTAATTAGAAAGCACGTGTTAATCGTTTCGCTTCGCAGGATTCATAGGCTCTGCGAATAAAATATTTCACTTTCCAGTTATTCATGAATAAATTTATTCACAGCATCAAACAAACACGCCGCTTTGATAAATTGTTAAGTCAATAAAAGTTGAACAGTAATACCAAAGGGACTACGTTATATTTTACCAGGTTTTATTGTAACGCTGTGGTTATATTTTTACATGCTTTATTTTTCATTACACATCACTTTAATCTCTACTAATATTATAAAGAGGAAAGATTTGTTTGTTTGTTTCTATTGAATAGGCTCCGAAACTACTAAACCGATTTAAAAAAATATTTCACTGTTTGGAAGCTACACAATTCTAGCGTGACATAGGCTTTAATCTTTTTTGAAAAAATTTAGGGATCCTTACCAAAACTCCAATAATGTAACCCAAAGTGAAAAAAATTTATCTAAAATATTCTTTACATCGCGTGCTCTGCGAAAACTATTGATAATAGAATAAAATAATGTACTATGACTTTGTAGAACACATCATTAATTAAGTCTTTACTAACTTTTGAAAGTCGTCGTGGCCTAAAGGATAAGACGTCTGGCGCATTCGTATCTAGCGATGCACCGGTGTTCGAATCCCGCAGGCGGGTACCAATTTTTCTAATGAAATACGTACTTAACAAATGTTCACGATTGATTTCCACGGTGAAGGAATAACATCGTGTAATAAAAATCAAACCCGCAAAATTATAATTTGCGTAATTACTGGTGGTAGGACCTCTTGTGAGTCCACACGGGTAGGTACCACCACCCCGCCTATTTCTGCCGTGAAGCAGTAATGCGTTTCGATTTGAAGGGTGGGGCAGCCGATGTGGCTATTCTGAGTGAGACCTTAGAACTTATATCTCAAGGTGTGTGGAGCATTTTCGTTGTAGATGTCTATGGGCTCCAGTAACCACTTAGCATCAGGTGGGCTGTGAGCTCGTCCACACACATAAGCAATAAATCAAAAAAAGTGTCGCGACAGCTTATGTCTGATTATTATAGTTATGCCGCAATAAGTGTTCTTTTATTTTTTTAAATAAAACAACGTCGAATGTCATTGAAATTTTTGTTAAAGACCCGAGCGGAGCTGGAGCGGGCCGCTAATAAGTAATAATTTGGTAATTCATTTTTACACAAGCCGAGTAGTTACTCTTAGGGCGCGCACAAGATGGCCGATAACTTGTTTATCTTCCGGTTGTGTAATCAGCTATTGTGTTCAGGGTCCGTTTCTGTGGGACAAAATATCGCAACCATACACGGAGACGCCCCAGGATTGACTCCGCTGTCCCTGGTCGACGTTTGGTACATGGAACTACTGCACGTCAATGTCTCGATTTTAGGAAAATTTACGCCGTAAGTTATTCAATCTGACTCAAAAACCGAATTGCTTTAAATTATTGTTTAATCCGGACCGAGAGACGAGCATACCATTCGCCTTTCCTCAACTTGTTACCGAGGTCACTTAGGACCTTTTTTATATATTTACTAACTGACCAGGCAGACGTCGTAGTGCCTCCATCAATAAATAAAAGACCTAAGCTTTTGTATAAAATAAACTTAAAGAAACAAAAGAAACCCGACGGACGGAAGTAAAAACAAAATTGTTATTTTTATTTAATTCCGAGCATTTTTATATTTATCTACCTTTTAAACCTTCTCTGGACTTCGACAAATAATTCAAGACCAAAATTAGCCAAATCAGTCCAGCCGTTCTCGAGTTTTAGCGAGACTAACGAACAGCGATTCATTTTTATATATATAGATTGCTTAGTTGGGTTGACGAGTTCACGGCCCACCTGATGTTAAGTGGTTACCGGGACCCATAGACATATACAACGTAAATGCCGCCACCCACCTTGAGATATAAGTTCTAAGGTCTCAGTTTTTACAGTACAACGGCTGCCCCACCCTTCAAACAGAAACGCATTACTGCTTCACGGCAGAAATAGGCAGGGTGGTGGTACCTACCCGTGCGGACTCACAAGAGGTCCTACCATTACGCAATTTATAATTTTTGCGGGTTTTATTTTTATTACACGATGTTATTATTCCTTCACCGTGGAAGTAAATCAGTGAATGTTACCGCCCTCCTTGATACATGAGCTACAAGTCTTAAGAAGGCATGATGTTGAGATCGTATTAGAACTTCTCCTAAGCCGAAGCAGCTGAGTGCTTTGTAGTGAAAAGAGGCAGGACGGCAGATACGATTATAGAATTAACAGGTCGTTTTCAAATTTGAGGCCAAAAGCGAGTTATTTGATTCAATTCTCATAATCTTAATGTTAGTGTATTTATAAATACAGTAAATTTGTTGTCATGATAACAGGCACGTGTTCCTATAATTATATATTCGTAAAATCTGTTAAATTAGGAGTTATACATTAAAAACTACCCCAACTCATTCGTATCACTTGCACTGGTCCGAAATTCAAATTCTAACTTGTTTGCTATTTTTATAGTAATGCGTTTTGAAATTCGGAAAATTTAATCAGTATATAATGCAATAATAAAGGAAAACTAATTGGATATTAGAATATTATTAAAAAAAAGAAGTACGATTTCTAAGCTTTTAAAAAAAGTTCCTATATAAATTTTCATCCGTATTGGCGTTATCAAATGTGTAAAATAAAAATATAAATGGATATTATATAATATTATCAATAAATAAGTGATTGACTTGATTGTGCTGAAGCATTTTTTATTCTGAAAACGGCTTAATATAAAAAAATAAAAATTAGAGAAAGTTTAAATTCATGAAATCGTTAATTTTTTGGCCGCAAAATTGAAAACGACCCTAACACATTAAATTAACAACAATATGCTCTACCGCCATTAAATACTATTGATTACGCATTTTAGTTGAGAGATTGTGGTTTTCGTCGATTATCTGCATCCTTATTTACATAAAAAAATTTGACGTCGCGTCCGGGATCTGTGCACCTTTATAATCAGAGAAAAGTGATTAATTTCGTTGTGAATTAACGATCGGAATAAATCAAGGGACATGTTTATCGCTGATCTTCATAACATTTTAATTGCTAATAAAAACAACAATAAAAATATTTTCTCGCTGCCTGTTTTTTTTTTCGACCTAAAATGAACTTAAGTTGTGCTCGTACACACACACACACACACACACACACAAAAACGAAGCCCACTAAACATTTGTAACAACGTTTGATTACATACACGTCGTGTATATAATCAAAGGTAACAACATTTGAAATTTTTTTTATGAAATCTGTAATCATCGATAACTATGTGGCTATTATTAATTTAACACGAAACCAACATAAAAGGGTATTTATTTGGGTCGGAGTAAAATTTTTTTTATAAGTCTTCATAAAAATTGATGTTGCTTAAACATTCCAATGCCGGTTCGATCAAACCGCCCGATCTTGTTAAGGGAAACGATAATTTATTTTGGAACCCCGATAAATTGTTTTCATATAAATTTGCCTAACAATAAATTTCAGTTCATCTGAGACCGGCCATTCGCATTACAATTACTTCACACAGTTAGTTTGGGCGGACTCCAGACAGGTTGGATGCGGTGCTGTAACTTTCAAAGTGAGTCATTTCTAATCGAGACTCTTAAGAATTTTCTTAAGCTCCTGTATGACGCACAAAATTATTTAAATGTCGATTTATTACTGAGTATTGTAATTGTTTACTGACGAATAATAATGTTTTTGATAGCAATTTGAATAATGACCACATTATGCATCTATAGGAAGAGCTAACAGTAATTTGAGATTTGGCAGCTTATTTCATTTGAGACGACTTCGAAATATGGATGACTTATTTAGAAATCACAAAATGAAATTCTACGATACTGCCAATTCTAATTAAGATTTAAATATTTTGTCTTTTTCATTATATTACCTCTAATTTCCAAACGAACCATTCATAGCATCCGAGAGCAACAATTTTCCACGCTAATATATTTATATTAACGGAGTGTTTTAATTACACCTATTGATATTAATTGAATCGCCCGAGATTTTTTTTCTATTTTAATACCAAGTAATGTTTGTTTATGGCTGTGGATGTTTTACCAGTGGTACTGCGATAATGAACGAATACCTAATTAGAAGGTTTTTAGAAGATTTTTCAGTGGTACACAGCCTCTTATCTGTGCTTTTGGCATTACTGATGTTCATGAGCAACGCCTACCACACACCATCGTTTCTCCATTTAAGAATCCATTATTAAAATCAACACGTTCCACGTAAGTTACAGCTCCTAAAAAAGGCGACGTTCGAAAGTTGAATCTAAAGTACGTTAATTGTAATAAGCACATTAAATAACATACAACAAAAGTAATTATTCTTACCAGGAACGCTACGAAGACTCCGGCGGACAAAAAAACAGGACCATTTATAGGTTGGTGTGCAATTTCGCTCCCGGTGGAAATTCAAAGGATAAGCCTGTGTATCTAAGCGGAATGCCATGCTCCCGCTGCCCAAAGGGACAGCTTTGCGATCCTGACTATAGAGCACTATGTGGTTAGTTAATCGGAACTTATATGTTGACACAATGTAAATTTTTACTTGAAGCAACTGGAAGAAATTATGAAATATTTTCAGACAAGAGAAATTACGTAATCGTACAATTAAAATAAGCTCTTATTATAGAACACAATTGCTCAGCTAAATTCGTGATGAAATATTTTTAAAATTTTAGGTTTAAATCGAAATCAAGCTTTGCACTTTAATAATGCCACGAGTTCTACAAAAAGAATTATAAGTGGTCCAAGTACAGCTCTAGGCAGAGACATAGATCATAATAAACCTGAATATACCATGAATTTCAATCCGAATATAAGCGAAGACAACTACAAAATAAAATCTCAAAAACCTGTAACATACATACCGGATATAGAAGATGAATTTAATATACCATTTAATTACTTCTCTCATTTACGAAATTTCACAAGACAAGCAGTTAGTGAAATAACTACAAATTCTAATACTTGCAAAGACTCGTTGGCCGTGGATGATTTTATAGAGTTGTTGAAAAAAAAATTAAGTGAAGACCCCATGTTCAAAGAAATACTAACAACAAGGTCGCCTTATAATGATGGCTATACTGATCCGAGTGTGGTAGCATTTGTGAGTAAGATCTATAGCAAGAAAATGCTCACAACAACTTCTAAATCAACTGAACAAGATTTAGTTAATTCTACTCTTCTAACAGATTTGGTTAAAGCTGTTATTTTCAGAGGTTCGAGTGCGTATCCTTTATGTAGATGTAAATACTTATTATTTAACCTATTTCACTTTGAGAGATTTTAATGGTTGAACAATTATCTAGTTTATTTTCAGGTATTTTTATTTCAATTTTGATGTGTTTGTTATTTAGTCGTTTAATAAATTAATGATTTTTAAGGTAATTCTCACGTAACCGAAGAAGTTACAGAAAGCACGTATAGTGTAAACGGTATTAATCCGATAAGAATACAAGCAGAGCTATCAGAAATTAAACCAAATACAGAGTTTACAGGACATTTCTTTTATCCCGAAGATGTTGACAATGGAGATGAAATTGAGAACAGCACTGAACTCTATTACGATACAACTAATTTAGCTGTATCAGATATTGTGCAGGAAATAGAAGAAATAAGGAAGTCCACAACTGTCAAGGACTTTTTAGGAGAAATCTTAGATTCCGATGAAGTCACTGAAGATGCAAATGCTTTTGGTGTCATCATGGCAAATGAAACTCCAACTGAACATAAAGTCTTGAAAAAGTTTATTGACGTAACAAATTGATTTAAAAACTTGTACAAAATGTAACCTATCTTTTTTACGTTTCCAGTTTGTAAATGTGTTTATCTATATAAAAATACATTGAGTCAAAATTTACAATAAATATCTCATTACCCAAATTCTAAGCTACAAAACTGTTACAAAAAAATAAAAATGGACAGTGACTTGCTTGATAGCTCAAATTTTTAAAGGAATTAATGACAAACGAACGACCTAATTGTTCTTAACAATTTACACCGAAAACGTCAAACTTTCTGACTGTATCGATTTGTTTTAATACGGCATTGAAAAAAAATTCTCCACTAAAGTATAAAGTTTATTTTATAATATATTTACAGTCATGATGAGTATTGAAAAAGACCTAACTTGAAAAAAAATCTCAATTTTCGATGGTTTTTTATCTTGATTATCCTTTTTAACAGCTACAATCCTCACCAGGACTTAGACTTTCAATTATTTTTTCTGTAGATAGTATACGATATGATTTATTACTGTCTAAAGGTGAGTGAGTATACGTTTCTCGATATGCATTACTATAATAATCGGCTGTTGTAACAACTTCTAAATTTCTCCTTCTGACATTCAGAGAGCGTTTTTCACAGTAATCTTGATCTTCAATGGTTGTTGCCCCTGCATCTTCATGAGATACAGAATCCATTTTATTACGGTCCATGAACTCTCGTGTGCAAGTCGACGTCCGCGTACAACCGTCAACGTATCCTGGTGGAGTCCTTGAGCCGTGATCGATAATGCCACCAATGTTGCTAGTTTCGTTCCCAGTAAAAGCTGTCCATGTACAAGTAAGTTTGCGTGTGCAGTATTTATTTCTTATAAAAGGTGTATTGGTTGTTATTTCTGAAGTTTCCGCTGTGGTCGGATCGGTACTGAGAGTCGTAGTATCTTCTCTCAATATATTTCCTTGACTTTCTTTCCGACGCCAATCTTGTTTGTTATCTCCAGGATTAAGCTTTCTCAAATGCATAAGTTCTTCGAATGATAAATATCTTTCAGACACATGGTCTTTCTGATTCTTTATTTTAGGTTGTTTTGGTCTTATTGTTATACTTTCGGTTTGCATTTTTGATGTCCGCGTTGTTAATTTGCTTCTCCTACTAGGTATTGTTGTATAACGAAGAGATCTAAGCTCTGTTGGCATTTTGTAATGAAGTTCATCCATTTGCCAAAATGGTTTTAATGTAATTTGACTATTCAATCCATGCTGTCTTTTTTTTCGTGTTTCTAGTGTTTCGCCAGTGTATTTTTCATTCGAATAAAGGTATGAGTTTGATGGTGTAGTTTTGGCTGCTGTCCAAATATTGGTTGTAGGCTTCATGGTATTTACAATCCAAGGATATAATATTGGATAGTGATTTATTGGTATTATTGGAGCGCCATTTTTTACTTCTATATTAGGAAACATTTCCTGGTAATTGATATTAGGGTTTTCTTTCTTATCCATTTTAAATTTTCTAAAATCTTTTATCGATTCCCATTTAGGCGACTTATTCTCTAAGCATTTGCAGTTTGTGTAACAGTTGCAGATCGTAGGAATTGTTATACAAGTTGTTGTTTTCTTATTGCAAGGACATAGTTCCGTAAATATCGAGGTGACGTTCAAAGTAGAGCACCGTCCATGTGAAGTTGTTTGAAAGGGAGTGGTTGATTTGCAATTTATATTACTCTTTCGCGTGCAAGCGTTTGCTCTATACTTTTTCGAAATATTGTTTGGAGTTGTTGTTATTGTTGTAGTTGGTGTGATTTTACGAGTGCATTGGTCTATTTTGGTCTCAGAAGCCGAATTCTTGTAGGTTCTCTTACTGTCATATCTTTTTCTGAGATCTAGATTTTTTTCCTTTTTGTCCTGAAGGGCATCATATCTTTGATTATAATATACTTTGAGCATACGTGAAGTTTCTTTGTTTAGGTGCTTTCGACTTTTGTGAATGTTTGTTACCGCTGAGTGTTTTTGAAATCCATAATGAGATGGTCTTCGATGGCTATCTATAATTATTAGATAACAGATATAGATAAAAAAAATAAAACGTCTACTATTTATGTTTGACGCCTGCAAGGTATCTCTAAAATTAGAAAATGCAGCACGATAGCTGGAAGCAAAACGTTTTGCTAGTCAAAACGAATTTAAATGAAGATATTTACAATATTTGCATCGCCCGTTTTCGACGACCGTCTAGATAGTGATCTTTTACAAGCCTAGTCAGGAATGGTATAGTCGAAAAATGGTCACAATTTATAGTTAATTTTGGAAGTCGTCTTGGCCTAAAGGATAAGACGTCTGGTGCATTCGTATCTAGCGATGCAACGGTGTTGGAATCCCGCAGGCAGGTACCAATTTTTCTAATGAAATAGGTACATAACAAATGTTCACGATTGACTTCCACGGTGATGGAATAACATCCCGTAATAAAAATCAAACCTGCAAAATTACTGGTGGTAGGACCTCTTGGGAGTTCGCACGGATAGGTACCACCACCCCGCCTATTTCCGTCGTGAAGCAGTAATGCGTTTCGGTTCGAAGGGTGGGGTAGCCGTTGTAACTATACTAAGACCTTGGAACTTATATCTCGGGGTGGGTGGCGCATTTACGTTGTAGACGTCTATGGGCTCCAGTAACCACTTAACACCAGGTAGGCTGTGAGCTCGTCCATCCATCTAAGCAATAAAAAATTAAAAATATTTTTTTTTAATGCATTGATGACTATTAAAATTATTTCTACGTACCGCTTGTTCTATCAAAATAAATATGTCTGGATTTCTGATATCTATGATCTTTTGTATCATTTTCTTCAAAAAGCGATTGTTTCAAATTATTTCGATTGGAATCCATTTCATCCTTCGTTGAATTATTTGATAAATTAAGTATCCTGAGTAAACTGCTCGGCGGGAAAGGCCGAGACGTAAATTTTCTTGCTGAAATCCATGATTAATTATGAGTAACCCTTATTATTACCGTATTTGAAAACTTTTAGATCGAAACATTAATTTCGTATTTCTTTCTTAAGATTAAAGATAATTAAACGTACCTGGTATAAGAAACTGCTTAGTGCAAAGTCCAATATATTTTGTGTTGGGTGCTGAATTACCCCTGCATTGAGTTGCAGGGTAACCTATTGTGTAAATTGGTTTTCCACGAAAATTTCCTTTGGGTGCAAAATTACAAACAAGTCTTACAGCCATTTTCTGCTTTGATTGAAGCTGAAATCGGAAATGTCAATTAGTGTTTTCAGTGACGTAGGTATGTCTATACTAATATATAAATCTACAGTGGTTTTTACGGATGTTCCGTTAAAACTACTGAGCCATGCATCCGATTTGGCATCCATGTAGAAAATACATGTACTTAATGGATAGGTTAATATTTATGTTTAAAAAACAATTATTACATAAAATCTGGCTCTGCCGCAGCCTACGGAGTCACTTTCGCCCCAGATCAATTGTGTGAAATAGCTCATGCTGTGATTCTCTGATCTGTAGAGGAAACGGAACGAATAACTCAAATTATAAGACATAAAAAAATATCGAAGTTTTCGCCGTATTGGTGAACATTTAGGAGAATTTAAATACAAATTATATTGCATAGCATGATGTAGCCGATTATAAAAAAATGTTTATTTGAATTCGAACGTCTCCAACCACCATTTGGGCATCGACGGGCGACACTTTCCGAGGATCCTAAAACAACAGTGCCTGTATTACTGTACATCACGTCCTGGTTCAATATTTTAATTCCCTAAACCACCTCTAATAATGGCAAAACAAATGACAAAGATGAGGACATTCCTCAAAAGTTAAACATAGTCGATGTTCTACAGCAGAGAGCCAAGGATCAACCCTGTGGATACCGCATAGACAGCTTCTTCCGGGAGGGCCCTGCACACGACGCACTGGGCAGATGATGGTGCGGTCGTCTTAAAAAATGATGCTATCCCAAAAATGCGGTGAAGCAATGGAAAAAGTCGTCATCATGGATAGCATTAAAATGGAATCAACCTACTTACTTTACTTTTCAGCTATTTACTGATCCGGACCCTAATTAGCTCTGACATTAACGTGAAATATGAAAAAAGCTGTCAGTCAACGCTTTGTGGGAAACACGGTGTGAACAACCTTTATTAAAAAAATACGCAGGGTTTTTCCATGTTCCTATACGTGCATCTCAGTCAAATGTGTAATTTTAGTTTAAGTAACTAAGGACACAAGAAGTTTATACGTTTTATTTATTTATTTTATTTATTTTAGTGGTAGACCCATTTCAAAACTTGAAACAAGAGGGCATATCGTTTGCTCAACATTTTAAATGTGAACGCATGCATGTTCTACCACGAGTAATAATAAAATAATATAATAAAAGCACATCTTAGACTAAAAAGCTAAGAATATAAATTATTGAGTCATACATTGAATTTTTCTTTTTTTATTTCTTAGATGGGTGGACGAGCTCACGGCCCACCTGGTGTTAAGTGGTTACTGGAGCCCATGGACATCTACAACATAAATGCGCCACCCACCTTGAGATATAAGTTCTAAGATCTCAGTATAGTTACAACGGCTGCCCCACCCTTCAAACCGAAACGCATTACTGCTTCACGGCAGGAATAGGCAGGGTGGTACCTACCCGCGCGGACTCACAAGAGGTCCTACCACCAGTAATTACGCAAATTATAATTTTGTGGGTTTCACTTTTATTACACGATGTTATTCCTTCACCGTGGAAGTCAATCGTGAACATTTGTTGAGTACGTAATTGATTAGAAAAATTGGTACCCGCCTGCGGGATTCGAACACCGGTGCATCGCTACATACGAATGCACCGGGCGTCTTATCCTTTAGGCCACGACGAGGACTATGCATAAAATTTCACTTTAAATTACTAACCGGATTTCTTTTTACCGTATATAATGTGTCTGTAGACAAAATAATGCAGGTGCATTGCCGAAAAGGCTATTTAATAAAATTAAATACAAGGATAAATCGGTTAAAAGTCATAAGCGATTCTAGTTTATTGCAAAGTTACTCACTCATTGTAATAGGCGACGTTTCCCTTATACGTCAGTATCGGCATAAACCACATATCCACGAAACTTTTTACATTAAGGCCTGTTGTAGTTCCCAAAATTGTGGCGATGTTTTGTCCTACTTTCGCATTAACTGTGAACATAATTGTTGGAATCTTTTGTTGTCTTAAGCGTATAATTATATATTTCATCAATTGTTTTGTTCGATTCAATTATATTGCAACGCAATAATCGATTTCAAGTTAGATAAATAAGAAGCGCAAAAAGTCGTCTTTAAAAAATATCTCACCTAAAATACTTAATATAAGATTGAAGTGGTGATATGACTATAACATATTCGAAGAGAAATACGACAGAGTAATAAAAAACTTAAAAAATTAGAAAAAAAAAAGAAACAGAAAGGTCTTAAACATTAATAATACTAGCCTAAGTCACGACAGATATCTTCTTTATCTGGTTGAATATTTTGGTCGCATTGATCAACCCAACGTTGAGCAAAATTAGCTAATTCTTGTGACCAAATCTGAAATAATCACATGAATTTACGCAACGTTATTTACCAAGTTCGGTTTACTAATCGCATTAATATGGTTCAAGAATTTAGAAGTGTAATTCCAAAATTAAATAGTCTAATTGGGAATTTTGACATTTTCTCTCTTCCTAATTTCGGTACTTGTACTAGACAATCTTTATCCTTAATTTTGTTCCTTTGCTGATTAGATCACGGTGTTTGGCAGAACAGAGTCAGGTGTCTGCGACTGTTTCGCGTCTAATTAGCATAAGCATAAAAAACAAATATGTTTTTTTGGACGGGAGAATATTGAAAAAGGCTGACTTAGGAATCTTGTCTTGTCTAGGACGAATGGGAGATCTAAAGAGCTCAGCTTGGAGGAGCTCCTAACAACGAACGCCCCTAGAAAAGGCTTAACAGGCAGTCAACAGCGGCTGCTTTATGAGTGCTTCTACCACCGAATCGGGATGCTTTGGGATAAGGTTCACGTCGAACTGTTCTAGAATTGGACGAGTACAATGTACTGTGCTTTGGTCGCTGCTAACAGTAGCATGAAACAGTACTAAGTGGATCTGAAGTATCCGTAAGGACGTATCTAGGGCGTAGATCGTTGGCTCTTGCATGAGTCGGCTCGGTACTTGGCGGCTACTATTAGCAGAATATCGTGTCGCACCCACACTTCCTAATAGCGCTATGTTGCTACATATTTCCAAAATTTTTCGGATAGGGGTGGCATTGTCATGAAAATTTACATTCCTCACCTACGAATACCTCCTGTGGAAATGGGATTGGATCCTATGGGTTGAGCGCCACACTTGCGTAAGGAATTATGGGTCAATAAAAATTTAGTAAATTGTCATATCAAACAAATCTTCTTTATTAAAGAACGTGGGTGTAAAATCAAATTCTTTGAATTAATAATAAGAACTGTACGAAAAATAAGGAATTCTTACAATTTCCTTCATGTCAGCAGCTTGAGGCAAAAAATTTGCTAGTCCCATAGCAACGAAATTCCTCCGTTCATTTATTCTGCTAACAATTTGGAAAATTTCTGCGCTTGTTAATAATACAGTTTTATCGTACGCATCGCATTGGTCGCCTGGTCCTGTTGACTATAAAATATCCATATTTCATCACAATATTTCCATGTTTAAAATGTAAGATAAATTGAAAGGCAAGAAACACACAGAGTACAAACAAAGCGTATGATTGCGGCATATTTTACAGTAATCAGCTATACTTCTGCACAAAGCAATCATGTAAATTAATAATACGCTTAATTTTAGTCCTATCATAATAAATTATTAAATATTGACATAAAAAAATATATAGCAAAAAACCACCATGGCTTTCTAGATTTGTTTTATTGTAGGTACACAAAAACCTTCATTTAAATTTATTATTATGTGAGTTTGTTATGATTTTTGTGTTTCACATTTTAGTGTTTACAATATTCCTAATCGAGATACACAATTTTTCAATACAAGGGACCAAACATTTTAGCAACGGGAATGAAACTCGAAGAGTTGTAATTTCTGAAGGTATCACATGTATCTATTGAAATAAAATACAGTATCTTCTTTGAGAAATTTCATATAGAGTTATGCTAATAAAGATGGAGATTAATATAAATTACCGCGTTGATAGATGGTGATGACATAATTGTGCAGTTCGCTATACTTTGAAGATGATTGATTATGCTGTGTTTTGAGAGTACTGTGTGTTATTTGTGTTAAATATTTAACTGTTTATACCTATTTGTAATTGATGATTATAATTTTGTTGATAATTTTTTTTTCTAAAATAAATATGTCATTTCTTAATCTTAGAAAAGAATGTTATAACTTCATCACACATTTTGCTGATTAAACAAATTTCTTTCTTTCTCAGATGTGTCGGAGATGATTCCAGATTTTTTTTTCAAGCACAATTCTCATCGAAAATTAACCACGAACTATACAAACCATAGAAAGCCTAATTTGAAATCTAACGTTTTCGACAAAATGCTATCAGATGAGATGCTTTCAATGAAACAACAGTCTCACGAGAAAGACATGACGTATAGCCCTTCAATCCTAACATGGAACAAAGCTAGTATTCCGACACCTACATTAGAATTGAAGCAAAAATGGCCTGTGATTGAGTTTCTTGCTAATTCAGGTAGAAGCGAAAATGACAGCCAACAAAACAACGATTCTCAAGGAGAAACTAGACGTGTAGGGAATACTTTCGTTGAAAACTCAGAAAATAAAGTATTGGGATTGAGAAGTCTTGTACACGAGTCATTAGCGCAGCCCCACGGACTATCAGTTAAAAAACCGCATGGAGCATGTAGTTGCATGATGAAGAGTCCCACGTCTTTTAACCATCAAACGGATCCTACAAAAATATGTACACATACAGATAAGTACGAGGTTGCTAGCGTGCCATCGAGTTTACCGTATACACAGTATCCAGCTTTTTATGTGCCTTTCCAATCATATTACGTGACTGCTGTTACAGAAGACATTTATAAATACACGTACTATCAGCCGTATATTATGAATAATTTGAATCATCGAAAAAAAAAGAAGCATCGAAAAACGACAACTTTGGTTTATAGTGACGATCTGTATTATGATAAAGAGACTGATGATTATTTGGGTATCGATATGAAGAAAGACAAACATACGCACAGTAAGACTAAGCTTCATTTTTATGAAGACGACAAGAATAAGGACCCTTCTATATTACCAGATGTGACATCCGACAAATTCGTCGAACACACAGCCGAGGAACTGAACAGAATTTATAGTGACAGTTTCATAAAAAAATGTTTTTGCACGTCATCAACGCGGAGAGGTGTTAAAATTTCATTATTGAGTTCTTTGTTTGCATGTTTGCACTTTTTTTTTTAACAGTCCGGTTATGGTAATTGTGAATTAAATTTTAATTTGGTAATTCATTCATTGAAGCTACACGTGTAAGATGGATCTTTTTTTTTCGGTTAGGAGGAAATCGTCGGACTTCCGCACTCCACTGGGAACGAAGGGCAGGGCATGTCGGAGTCGAATTGACTAATACTTTTATAGGTTTATTGTGTAGATTTACGGTAGGCACTGGTCTGGCTCCGCCCCTGGCATTGCTGACGTCCACGAGCGACGGTAACCACTCAACATCAGGTGGGCCGTATGCTCATCTGCTTACAAAGGTAATAAAAACAATAAAAAAAGTGGGTGACCGACCTGGTCTTATCTTCTTGCCTAGTGTAAAGTGGTTACTGGAGCCGATAGAAATCACAATGTGATAGTTGAACGACCTCACGGACCACCTGATGTTAAGTGGTTATTGGAGCCCATAGATATCAAACACGTTAATGCCGTCATCCATCTTGAGACATTAGTTGTAAGACTCAGTTTTTACAGTACAACGGTTGCTTCAAATCGAAATGCGTTACTGCTTCTCGGCAAACATAGGCAGGATGGTAGTATATCTACCCGGTCTCACAAGATTACCCTATTACTAGTAATTCCCCAAATTATTCCTTATTCCAGATTGTTTTTTATTACACGATGTTATTCCTTCACCGTGGAAGTAAATCGTGAATATTTGTTAAGTTTGTATTTCATTAGAAAAACTGATATGTGCCTACGGCATTCAAATACGGATAGAGTCGAAAATTTTGTATCATAACAGCTGTCTCAGCCTTCAAGATAGGAACAAATTTACACCCTAGCAAATTACTCATTCATAGTTTCATATCAAATCGTTATCCTGAGATACCACACAACCAATGAAAGCCTCAGATTTTTTGTCTTATTTCGTATTCATCACCAGCCGATGTTACTCGATAGCACCAATGAAACCTTATAAAACACAAAAATAATTAAATTTATATTAAAAGTTGTAACTGAACTCCTCGTTCAGATATAAGTTCTCAAAAAACAATTTAATGAAAATTGAAGAAAATTTAGCTGCGTATTCGCTTATTTCATTGAAGAGGAGCCGAGCGGACTTCCTTGACAGTTATTCGATTACCAGCCCTATTATTGGACCCAAAACTTGTTAACATCAACATAATGTGCTTAATACAAAATTCGTTCGGAGCTCATCGTATCAATTCAAAATACAAAATATAGAAATTGATTTGGAATTAATTGTATTTCTCCTCTTTACTCGAGCCATGTTGGGAAAGTGAATTAGACATGAGTGTGTTTACTTTCTCAGAAAAAATAAAAACTGACACATATACTTTTTCTAATTTAAAATTCTTAACGTACGGACGTAATAATATATTATATTTATAGTATACATAAATATTACCTGAATAGATAATCAGTGTGAACAACTTGAGTAGCATCAGTATATATAGGATGATCAATATAATCAGTAACGAAGAGACACTTCTGTTCCTTTCCTTTTTCTGATTGGAGGTGAGTATCGGTAATGCCTGGACATGCGGAGCAGGCGTGTGTGCGATTCCATCCCATGGAACGTGATCTGTTGACAGATTAATAAGGAGACCCAGTAAAACGGTTATCGCCGCATTCCGCTGGTTAGTAGAGGACCTAAGCACAGGTTTTACTCCGAACAATACTCCCAATCCTAAATCTACATATAAAAAAATTAAAATTAAAAAAGGAAAAGGGTTTTGTCGATGGATCCCCATTCCACATTTAGTGTGGATTTTAGCAATGTTAGGAGCCTGTTCAACTACCTTTACGCCGTACATCAGCTTGGGTTGGCTCAGCCTGTCCTACTTTTCAAATGAAGATGACACCCCGTACCTTGAATACCTCGTCTTACGTTTTGAAGCACCACTGCGTATCCATATTCATCCGGGCGGATGTGTGTTATAAACGCGTAGACAAACACTAAGTCTCAATTAAACTGAAACTAGATGATGACCGATGATTTTTTTTTGATAACGCCATCTTGTTTGTCTTTAAAGCGGTTAGTTGCCCTCAATTAAGAAAAATAGTATTACTATTCGCTAATAGATGTCGGGAAGAGTTGATTACTGAAAACACGAATAAAACAATATTTTCTGAAAATAAATCGTAGCTAGACCGATTTATCGCCCCCGAAATCCCCTGTATGCTAAATTTTATGAAAATCGTTGGAGCCCTGTCTGAGATTCAGATTATATATATACAAGAATTGCTCGTTTAAAGGTATAAGAAAGATAAGATAAATACTGTCTAATAACATACACTAGAATGTACGATTTGAAAAATGATAGAATAATTAACTTTGTCTACACTAGACAACTAAAAACTAGCCCTTAAACCTTGTTCGGACTAGGCGAGTATTTTAGTCGAGTACCGCGTAATTTAGTGGCTAAACTACTCTCTACTCGCCCGAAAAAATAGAACAAAATGGATTGACTTGACTAAATTATTTACAAACCTACTCGACTAAATTTTTAGTGCTCAGACATATTTAGCTACTAAATTACTCGGCACTCGACTAAAATACTCGCCTAGTCTGAACAAGGCTTTAGTCGCGAACGCTTTTAATATTTAGTTTCAACTACGAAATATTTGACAAAAAAATCTCATTCTAAATTCTATAGTACTTATTTATCATTACCTTTTTCAATAATTGGCATCTTATTTTACAAGCGACGTTTAGTTTATTACGGTAATCGTAAAACTTGGTTTACGAACTGAATACGTATGTACCAGTTTCCAATGACCAGATTATATGGGTTGTGAAATCGTATTCCCGTGGAATGAACGCGGTGTTTTCTTTGATTGCTTCAGTGAAAAACCTTACTAAAATATATTTCATGGTTTTATTTGTTAACAGTGTGTCAGTATTGGTAACAGTTCGTAAAGTATGATTATTGGGTAATGAAATATCTGGTAACGATCACGTATCTTCTTATCGCTCCCAACTCAAATGGCTCCCCATTCGTCAACGCCGTAGCTTGCGTGCTCTCAGTACTCTTTACTCTTTGCTGCACTCCCCAAATCCACCTGCTTATTTAACTACTTCCTTTCAATACTTAGGGTCTGACCACAGCCGAAATCTTCGTTCATCTCACAATTTTCTTCTTCGCTGTCCTCCACATAGTTCTGACTTTTTACATTCTTCATTCACTATTCAGTCTATTCTTCTATGGAATACGCTCCCACTCAAAATAAGGTCGGCCACTACACGTGAAGCGTTTAAGACGAAGGTTCGAGAACTGTTTCTCAGAGAGTTAGCAGAGTCATCTAATTGATAATATTTGTTTGTATATGTTTTATATGTATATATTTATGTATATTATGTATTTATTTAAGTACGAGTATTTGTATCTATAAATATTATGTATGTTATATATACACATATGCATATACACCTACCAAGATTCATCTCTGCACTCCCCTAAGGTAGACTATTAGAGAATGCCTATGGCATGAAGTACGCCTTTATACTTTCTAGTATATGAAGTTATAAATAAATAAATAAATATCGAATATATCGGAACATTTTTGTTTTTCAACAAAATGTTTCCATAACTGGTTTAAATTCTGGAATATATTATGATATCATTTTGAAGAAAATTATTGCCCAAAAATCATCACTGAAATAATTACGGATATGGAAAACTCTTAATTAAACGAATGCCAAGTATTATTTTCGTAGAAAGGAATTATTGTAGCTAAAATAAAAATGGCATTTTTGAAACTGTTAGTTCAATGTTGATAAAACACCTTAAACCGTAAGTCAACGCGCAAGGCCAACCGAAAGTAGATTGTTTACTGCCTCTATAATATTTATGCAGTCATAAACTGCAAATAGACATGGCAAACTCGAAATAAAAGGTGTTTGAACGAACGCAGATACTTTAAAATCGTTTAAAAAAAGAGCTTGTTTCTATGAAGCGGTGTTTATAGATTTAGTAGGCCCATCTACAAAAACGGGTAGCCTGTTTCGTTCTTTCTTAAATAAAAATGACAAAAGAATCAGTAATAAAATCACTGTACGATTTACTAATATTTAGATTTTTGCAACTAAGCCCAAAAACGACTGAGCCAAACAGACATCTATAGACTTTATGGCTGCATACGGAAACTCAGAAACCATTGAATGCACCACGGGTTTTATGATTGAAATTGCTTAAAATTTATAATGAAAGAATCGTGAATAATCCTCGTAAAAATAATTATTTGTTGTATTTTAAATAGTTTATCTTCGGATAAATATGGATAAGCACCTTATCTGCATCCGCCCGAATCATTAACAACGTGAATATATAATGTAAATACACAGGATAAAAGCATGATAATCTACATACACACTTATCAAGTATTAAACCTGTCGAATTTCAGGAATGGTTTGATTTTAAAATGTGAAACGCAAGACCGTTGAGCATATTCGAGTCATCAGTTATGTTTTACTTAACTTAAACTACGCAAATAAATTAATTTAATGCATAATGAAATAATCACAGATTCAAAGTAACAAGGAATTCTAATGAACAGAAAAGATATCTTACAAAGCAAAGGAGTTAGTTATCAACGCATAGTCGAGCAAACTTAAAACAAATTGACATAGTTTCACGTACACTAGGTTTTTTTGTAAAAAATCAAATTCACATGGTCGCGTTTCCGATCCGGGGCTAGATTCTGCGAAGCACTGCTTTCGCTAGGGTCAGTGTTAGCAACACTCCAGTTTGAGCCCCGTGAGCTTACCTACACTTTAGGGTGAAGCTGAAATAGTCTCTCAAGGCTATCAGCATAGGTAGGAAAAAATCTGTGCGTAATGGAAAAAGTTGGTTAGTTTTATAAATTTACTAGCTAGCCCGGCAGACTTCGTAGTGCTTCAATCGATAAATAAAAGACCTAAACTTTTGTATAAAATAAACTTAAAACAAACAAAAGGAATCCGTCCGACAGGGTACACATCCAAGGGAAAACAAAATTGTTATTTTTATTTCATTTGGAGCATTTTCACATTTATCTACCTTTTAAACCTTCTCTGGACTTCCACAAATAATTCAAGACTAAAAATTCAAAATTAGCCAAATCGGTCCAGCCGTTCTCGAGTTTTAGCGTGACTAACGAACAGCAATTCATTTATATATATATATATATATATATATTATGTATTAGTGTTTATTTTTATTATTTTTATTGTTATTGTCTATAGTATCAATAATTAAATTAATTAGATTGTACTCATCTACCCACTCATGTAAAGCTTTCCTTCTTTGAGAACGGTTAGCTGGTAGATAACTCAATTGTTGAGTTAAGCTCGCCATTTTTTATATCTTATCGCAATTACTGTATTATATTAACAGTGTGTACAAATAAAGAATAAATAAATATATGCGGGCGAAACATGCACCATACAAACAAGTGCTCAAAATAGAAATGAGGCAAAATGGGTGAAATTGGTTTGGTAGGCTAAAAAAGGGACACTAGTATGGACGGATTTCGGGAAAGCGCATAGACATTGAATACTTTGCAGCTTTCAGATATCTATATGTTAATACGTGAAGCAAAAACTTTGTACCCCTTTTTACGAAAATTGTACGGACGGAGGAGTATGAAATTTCCCACACTTATAGAGTGTATAGAGAAGGAGTGCAGAATGCTAATATTAAAAAAAATATGCATTAATAATACATTAAATTAATGAAAAAAACATTACACACTACCATGTATTTGATACAGACGCATATACACACATACTCTTTGTTTACTGTCAAATTTTTATTATTGCTTAGTCTGTGGTCAAATTAAGAATAGGTTACATAATATTGTTTATCTTTAATATTATTTGTATAGTGTAGTCTTGGGGAAATCTGTGATTATAGAAATCTATTAGTCTTTGTTACTTTGACAATAGAACCGTAATAATGTTCAAGCTTATAATTTCAATTAATTATAGTCGAATTTCGACTGCTGCGGGACCACTAGTTACTGATAATATGGTGTTATTAGTACAGTGCTATAGATTATTGCGATACTATGGCTGTCATTCCTTTACCAAAGCTTAGAACGGAAAGAATGCAAAAAAATTGTGTTGTCAAGAATGAATTGCAACAAACCCTTTTCAATGAGGTACTAATGTGTTTACGACTTCTCGAGCCCTTTCATAAAGTAGGCATCCTTCTCATTTCAATAACAAAGTGTGCTTTTATTACATCCTTTCCATTTTATAACCGGTATCGAATAAGTTTTTTAATAGATCTATTCACTAAAATCGCTCATCATTTACACCCTCTACTTGATGACTATGAGACCAGACAATTTCCAGATTATCAGTTATTTAAAAAGATGTTTTTGATATTACTATTGAGACCTTGCTAACATCCTGTCTTCTGTAACAGCTGGACTAATTCCTACCAGGTAGGCTGTATGCTCTAATACCTACAGTGGTAATAAAACAAAAGTGAATACAAAAGTCAAAAATTAAGGCGAGCTAGGCTTTTAATTCGACTAGTTCTAACCTAGCGGGATTTTAATTCAGAGTGTCAACTTAGATGATTTGTAAATTAAACAGACCAAATAGTCAGCGTCCGTGATTCTTAACTCTAATGTTGTCTTGCTGTTTGTACTGCTTGCCAGCACATTTCCCACTGTCTCAAAAAGTGTTATTGAACCTGTTCCTATACCGAATACCGATTCATGGGTTAGGTTGCACGGCGAACTCTTTGTCGAGTTCGACGAGTACGGTTACCGGAGTCCTTAAGCCTGCTCCTAGTGTTAGAGCTGAAGGCGTCTAATGCAAAGGTTAATCACAATATAATGTACGCAGCAGCGTCAGATAATGATTTCTCGAATGCAGGTTCTACTCTGTTTCGATATAAAGTTAATGGACCACATGTTCGAAACTGTGTACCAGAGATTTGAATGTATATAGATTTTATGACACAGCAAAAAAGAGAGTGATTTCAAGAAAATTATATTGGTTCCACTTAAGGCATGCCATGTCGTAGATAGCTGAAACATGAGTGTACGAGTAATATGAAAAATATCCAATATTGAACGCGCAACTTATATTTATTTTTAGCATATTTCATTTGCAATATGAAATTAGCTTATAAGCTATAGCGAGCGGGAAGGTCTTACACGGAGTTTTCGTAGACTTTAATCGAAATTTACTCTTGATTACTCCGGCTCCGTCCAGTATTGTTGAAATAAGCTTAAATATTTGAAGTTACCATTATTAAGTATCTTCACAATAAGCTTATAATACTACGTAGCAATATAGCAGTACAATATAGTACTACTACGTCCAAATATAAGCTTAGCTGAGTTTTAAAATATTCCTTTTTGCTGAGTCAATCGGTTTTACCTTGTTTGGGGGTTTTACAAAAGGGATACCAGACGCGTTAAATAAAATAAACAACATCAAAGTAGCCGTTACTTTGGGAGGACAATGTAACCGGATTATAGGCTTCGAATGTTAACTCTTCTTACAAAGCTACAATCTGCGAAATAGTACAAACCCAAACCTTCTGATTTTAAAAGTTCCTTGTGAGGATTTACTTTTTAAAACCCTAGTTTTAGGATATCGATTTATAATTTCAGACGCAGACTTTGGTCATGGTCAAAGTATGAATTTTATAAAATCGATTTTTTTTTTTGTTTTATTTTTCTTCTTCTCCTTCCCTTTGGGCTTGCAAGGTATATGTCGGCAATCGCAAAACGGAAATTGTCATATGGTCTTTTCTATTACTACATTAGGTATATTTTCTGTAGTACCGTTAAAGTGTAATTGTTTAGTGCAAAAACAATAAAAGAATTAGAATCAAAAGCGAAAATTTTAGTGGTTTATCGTTCGGTTTATTTTCGAAGCAGGTTTTTGTGAATATTTATGGTGAAAATCATGAGCAAGTCAACCCTCAAGTTCGTGTCGGATACCTTCTTGTAAATAATTTATTTGCTTATTTTATGCTTCAAGAACTCCTGACCTTTGAGAGGAACTTTCGTTGAGGGCTGCCTTAAAATATGTAAGGGTACCTTTAGTAACTTAATGAGCTTTTATAACGGAAGTCAAGTCTCAACGTCAGGTGTCAATTCTCATAATTGATATGATATCAATAAATTCACGATCCACCCGATGTTAAATGGTTTACTGGAACATCTATCACGTACGTATCACAACGAGAATTACCAAATCACAATAACATAAAAGCTCATTCTTTTTGTATTGCCTTTGTTATGCTTACGAGCTTTCGACCGTTGATGAGCGGTTATCCTTGCTCTTAGAAATCAGTACTAAAAAACTAGGTACCTACCCTCCCGCAAGCCTCGCTTGTAGAAGGATACGACGTCATGGCGCTCAGGTAACACCGAGGAATCAAGTCAAAATCTCAAGTGTATTGTATAACTATTGACTGAGCCCGGGAGGATGAGAGATAGCGGTATAGGCTTAGCTTACGCGCTACGATCAGTAGATAAAGTTGTTCAGTTTGACAAATATGGACCATTTTGTTCGTTATAATTTCGTAGCTATCAACACGCTGTAGACGCATTGCTCGATACTTTTTTTTATTTTTTTATTGCATAGATGGGTAGACGAGCTCACAGCCTACCTGATGTTAAATGGTTACCGGAGTCCATAGACATCCACAATGTTAATGCCGCCACCCACCTGGAGATATGAGTTCTAAGGTCACAGTATAGTTACAACTGTAGTCTAGACAACATTTTTGTTGAGTTCTTCAATTTCTGGATGACCTTTCGTAGGTCATGTACTTTTTAACGCCATTTAAAAAGAAATCAGGCTTATATAAGCGCTTACATGTGTTCTGTGGGCTCGTCGTCTACTTCGAGAGCAATAAATCCTAAGAAGCCTCATATTTTTAATTCAATACATTTTTTTTCTCCTTATTAATATGTAGTTGGTAGCATACAGAGCTATTCAAACTACGTGCGGCCGGCAATCCACAATAATAGTACATATTTTAAATACGAAAGCAACTGTCTTTCTCTCTCTGTCTTTCTTTTCTGTCTCTTTCTCGTTTAAATCACTGAATCGATTTTGACGAAACTCGGAATGGATATTGTTTGAATTCTTTGAATTATGTTTGAATTACTTTAAAATAATTATTTCTGAATACTTATCATTGCGTTATCGATGCACATTGCATTCCGATAGAGGCACCCGTCACGTGCGGACGTGCTCATCGTCCACTCGATCGCCCGGTCTTTGTTCGCCCGGCTTTTGTTAGCCCGGCCATTGTTCGCGCGGCCTGTGTTCGTGATACATCTGCCGACCAAGTGTGTTTCCTGGAAGCTTTTATTTGTTTTGTTTTAGTTATTTTTGTGTTCGTGGAACATTTGCCGACAAAGTGGTTTCCTGCAAGTATTTATTTGTTTTGTTTCTTTTCGTAATTTCTGTTTTGTTGTGCTTTTTCTTTGTCCTGTAGTAATCGCGCCGCATTGCCACCTGTGTTCAATAGAACCGCTCAGGTCCGAGAAGTTGGGGCCTCGCCGCAAGGCGAGTGTCTTCAAGACCCGGGGCCGCCCCACCTGGGTACTCAGCGATCATGGACGCTGTATTCGCGGAATTCCTCCGACTTCGCCACCCACAGCTCGCCTCAGAGTTTCTGGCCTTCAAGGCCAATCACACTGCGAGCCCTCTCGAGGACTCCGCCGCGCTCGCTGCTCCTGCGTCGCCTGTACCTGCGTGCAGAGCTTCTGCATTGAGCACCGCAGCCTCTGTCGTGCCTGCCGCTCCCGTGTCGCCTATACTGGCGAGAAAAGCTGCTGCGTCGTCCGCCGTGACCATCGTTTCAGCTGAGCGATCATCCGCGGCCTCCGTCGCGCCCTCTAAAACACCTACACTTGCTCGTAGGTCGCCTGCACCCGCCTCCTCGTGCTCCGACTCTGACTCGGACATGGAGGTCGACCTCGCCCCCGCCTCATCGACGGATGGATTCACCCTGGTACAGAAGGGTAAGAAGCGTGCCGCGGAGTCTCGAGCTCCCGCGGCCGCTAAAATTAGCAAAGCCGTGAACGCGTCGCGCCCACGCCCTCAGACTCCCGTTGCGCCCCCAGCCCGTGCCACTCCGTCGCCGCGTCCGGTGGCACAAAATAAAACCCAGACCCCTCCCCCGGTTATCCTTCAGGAGAAGGCAGCTTGGGATCGAGTTTGCCTAGCCCTTAAGGCCAAAAATATCAATTTCACGAATGCCCGTAACCTCGCGAACGGCATTCAAATTAAGGTTCAAACACCCGACGACCATAGGGCCCTCTCTTCTTACCTCCGTAAGGAGCGTATAAGTTTCCATACGTATACGCTCCAGGAGGAGCGCGAACTCCGCGTTGTAATACGCGGAATCCCTAAAGAGTTAGATGTAGAGCTCGTAAAAGCCGACCTGTTAGAACAAGGCCTACCAGTGAATTCTGTGCACCGTATGCACACCGGTCGCGGTAGGGAGCCATATAATATGGTTCTAGTCGCTCTCCAGCCTACCCCCGAGGGTAAGAAAATCTTTAACACACAGACCGTCTGTAGGCTCTCTGGTATCGCTGTCGAAGCCCCCCATAAAAAAGGCACTCCTAGCCAGTGCCATAACTGTCAATTGTACGGGCACTCTTCCCGTAACTGTCACGCGCGCCCCCGATGTGTTAAGTGTTTGGGCGATCACGCCACGGCCCTCTGCGCTCGCGACCAAAAAACCGCGACGGAACCGCCTAGCTGCGTCCTGTGTCGAACACAGGGTCACCCCGCGAATTACCGTGGTTGCCCCCGAGCCCCTAAAATAAATCGCCGCGTCGCCCGCCAAAACCGCCTCCGAGCTTCCGGCCCAGACATCAAAGCCTCGGCACCCTCTGCGTCGCAGGCTAAGCCAGCGTTCGTTCCGGCGGCGGTGCCCAGTGTCTCGGCCTGGGCAAAACCGCTGCCGTACACGAACACGGCTACAACTCCCTCCTCCGCGATTCGTCCCGCCCCCGCGACTCGTCCCTCTCCCGCGACTTGCCCTCCGACCGCGTCCGAAAATCTCGCTTTAGCGATCGACTTCTTTCAGTCGATCAACTTTGAGCGCGTTAACGCTTTGGGCGACGCCATTCGCGCTGCCTCCACTGCACAACACTTTATCGCCGTTGTGCAGGAATACGCCGACGTATACGCGTCATTAAATACGTACGTCCTCCCCTCACTCCGCCGGTAATCAATGGCGTATATAAGTAGAATAAAGCCCCTATCCGTAACGATAGGATTTTTTAACGCTTACGGTCTCGCAAATCAACGTGATCAGGTTTCTGACTTTTTGCGTGACCATCAAATTGATATCTTTTTAGTGCAGGAGACCCTACTTAAGCCCGCGCGCCGTGACCCTAAAATCGCGAACTATAACATGGTCAGGAACGACAGGCTCTCTGCCCGTGGTGGTGGTACCGTCATTTACTATAGAAGAGCCCTGCATTGCGTCCCGCTCGATGCTCCCGCGCTCGCTAATATCGAAGCATCAGTGTGCCGAATCTCACTGACGGGACACGCGCCGATCGTTATCGCGTCCGTTTATCTTCCACCGGATAAGATCGTTCTAAGCAGTGATATCGAGGCGCTGCTCGGTATGGGGAGCTCTGTCATTCTGGCGGGCGACCTAAATTGTAAACACATCAGGTGGAACTCACACACCACAACCCCGAATGGCAGGCGGCTTGACGCGTTAGTCGATGATCTCGCCTTCGATATCGTCGCTCCGCTAACCCCGACTCACTACCCGCTAAATATCGCGCATCGCCCGGATATACTCGACATAGCGTTATTAAAAAACGTAACTCTGCGCTTACACTCGATCGAAGTAGTTTCAGAGTTAGATTCAGACCACCGTCCCGTCGTTATGAAGCTCGGTCGCGCTCCCGATTCCGTTCCCGTCACGAGGACTGTGGTGGATTGGCACACGCTGGGCATCAGCCTGGCTGAATCTGATCCACCATCGCTCCCGTTCAACCCGGACTCAATCCCGTCTCCTCAGGATACCGCTGAAGCCATAGACATCTTAACGTCACACATCACCTCGACATTAGATAGGTCATCGAAACAAGTTGTAGCGGAGGACTTCCTTCACCGCTTCAAATTGTCCGACGATATTAGGGAACTCCTTAGAGCTAAGAACGCCTCGATACGCGCCTACGACAGGTATCCTACCGCGGAAAATCGTATTCGAATGCGTGCCCTACAACGCGACGTAAAGTCTCGCATCGCCGAAGTCCGAGATGCCAGATGGTCTGATTTCTTAGAAGGACTCGCGCCCTCCCAAAGGTTTTACTACCGCTTAGCTCGTACTCTCAAATCGGATACGGTAGTAACTATGCCCCCCCTCGTAGGCCCCTCAGGCCGACTCGCGGCGTTCGATGATGACGAAAAAGCAGAGCTGCTGGCCGATACATTGCAAACCCAGTGCACGCCCAGCACTCAATCCGTGGACCCTGTTCATGTAGAATTAGTAGACAGTGAGGTAGAACACAGAGCCTCCTTGCCACCATCGGATGCGTTACCACCCGTCACCCCGATAGAAGTTAAAGACTTGATCAAAGACCTACGTCCTCGCAAGGCTCCCGGTTCCGACTGTATATCTAACCGCGTTATTAAACTTCTACCCGTCCAACTCATCGTGATGTTGGCATCTATTTTCAATGCCGCTATGGCGAACTGTATCTTTCCCGCGGTGTGGAAAGAAGCGGACGTTATCGGCATACATAAACCCGGTAAACCAAAAAATCATCCGACGAGCTACCGCCCGATTAGCCTCCTCATGTCTCTAGGCAAACTGTATGAGCGTCTGCTCTACAAACGCCTCAGAGACTTCGTCTCATCCAAGGGCATTCTCATCGATGAACAATTCGGATTCCGTACAAACCACTCATGCGTTCAACAGGTGCACCGCCTCACGGAGCACATTCTTGTGGGGCTTAATCGACCAAAACCGTTATACACGGGAGCTCTCTTCTTCGACGTCGCAAAAGCGTTCGACAAAGTCTGGCACAATGGTTTGATTTTCAAACTATTCAACATGGGCGTGCCGGATAGTCTCGTGCTCATCATACGGGACTTCTTGTTGAACCGCTCTTTTCGATATCGAGTCGAGGGAACCCGCTCCTCCCCACGACCTCTCACAGCTGGAGTCCCGCAAGGCTCTGTCCTCTCACCCCTCCTATTTAGCTTATTCGTCAACGATATTCCCCGGTCGCCGCCGACCCATTTAGCTTTATTCGCCGACGACACGACTGTTTACTATTCTAGTAGAAATAAGTCCCTAATCGCGAAGAAGCTTCAGAGCGCAGCCCTAGCCCTAGGACAGTGGTTCCGAAAATGGCGCATAGACATCAACCCAGCGAAAAGTACTGCGGTGCTATTTCAGAGGGGAAGCTCCACACGGATTTCCTCCCGGATTAGGAGGAGGAATCTCACACCCCCGATTACTCTCTTTAGACAACCCATACCCTGGGCCAGGAAGGTCAAGTACCTGGGCGTTACCCTGGATGCATCGATGACATTCCGCCCGCATATAAAATCAGTCCGTGACCGTGCCGCGTTTATTCTCGGTAGACTCTACCCCATGATCTGTAAGCGGAGTAAAATGTCCCTTCGGAACAAGGTGACACTTTACAAAACTTGCATAAGGCCCGTCATGACTTACGCGAGTGTGGTGTTCGCTCACGCGGCCCGCACACACATAGACACCCTCCAATCCCTACAATCCCGCTTTTGCAGGTTAGCTGTCGGGGCTCCGTGGTTCGTGAGGAACGTTGACCTACACGACGACCTGGGCCTCGAATCAATTCGGAAATACATGAAGTCAGCGTCGGAACGATACTTCGATAAGGCTATGCGTCATGATAATCGCCTTATCGTTGCCGCCGCTGACTACTCCCCGAATCCTGATCATGCAGGAGCCAGTCACCGTCGACGCCCTAGACACGTCCTTACGGATCCATCAAATCCAATAACCTTTGCATTAGATGCTTTCAGCTCTAATACTAGGGGCAGGCTTAGGGACCCCGGTAACCGTACTCGTCGAACTCGACAAAGAGGTCGACGTGCAACCTAACCCATGCATCAGCCCGCTGAGTTTCTCGCCGGATCTTCTCAGCGGGTCGCGATTCCGATCCGGTAGTAGATTCATTCGCGAAACAATTGCTCTTGAGTTGTTAGGTCTCCTTCGGAGGCGCTCGGGCAGTTGTTAGCAAATCCCACCCCTCTTGGCTGAGCCTTTGCTCGCCCACCTGTCCTGGTGAAACTGGAAAGGCCTTCGGGCCACCAGTAAACTTTCAATCATAAAAAAAAAAAAAAAAAAAAAATCGATGCACATTGCATTGATCGCATTAGTTCTGTCTTGGCTAATCTTTGACTGATGAATTGCCTTTCGCACCAATTTGTAAACCCTACAAGAGTTCTACATTAAAACTAGACGTTCCACCGTATGCTTTGTTACGGTACTGAAGTTCTTTTGACACATTGTTCGAAAGCAGAGTCACAATATCAAGCAGCTGATGGTGATAGGCAGGGTCATGGCAAACGTTCCGAAGGACGCAATCTCGTGGGTTCGGACCGAAATCGATCTTCTCTGACCATCAAGTTCCCCGATGCCCCTCACGAAGCCAATCGCAGCAGATGGAGACAAATCGTATGTGAGAAAATGATGCAACGGGAGAGTCACAACTCTCAGTAATGAGGTAAGCGACTCGAGGAGGAATCTTCGACAGAGACAATCTAAATCTTTGCCATACATATTAATATTTTTAGAGCATGTATAATAATAGAATGAATATATGCATGGATTACCAGACATTAAGGTAAACATTGAATAAATTTTTAGAATCATTCGACAGATGTAACTTTTCACGTTTCGTTAGAGAAATATCTATGGAACATAAATGTAGTCGTGAAGGTCACATTTAGCACGAGTCAGGCGGAAGAACTTTAAGCTTTTTTTATTATTATTTTATTACTTAGATGGATGGACGAGCTCACAGTCCACCTGGTGTTAAGTGGTTACTGGAGCCCATAGACATCTAAAATGTAAATGCGCTACAATTGAGATATAAGTTCTAAGGTCTCAGTATACATCGTTACCACTTCTCTGGACTTCGACAAATAATTCAAGACCAAAATTAGCCAAATCGGTCCAGCCGTTCTCGAGTTTTAGCGAAACAAACGAATAGCAATTATAACGGAACGTAATTTCCGAACGTGCGATACCGCCCCCGCCGCCGCCTTACCCTCCGCTGAGACAGAGCTCTCTGAGCGCGAAAACACACGCCCTCAGCGCGCGCGACGACGACCAGTAAAATATTGCGAGTCTTAGTGTAACTGTTCGATTCTCAACTCATTTTGTATTTTGTTAGTTATTGTGTCGTTTTTTTTATATTAAACCTCATACCAAATCAGTGTAAACATTATTTATATATCATCTTCGCCAACAGCCCGGAACAACGAACTCACGAAAACTCACAAAAGCCCGCCAGTCGGACTTGTAGTGTTAAAAATGGCGCCCAACGTGGGGCTGTGAAGTGATATTTATATGAAATTATTGTGCCTACATGAACGATTTGTGTTTTCCTGACTTTACCGACTAAACCGTCGTCAAATAATGCCGCCAAAGAAGATGCCGAATTCCGAGGAGCGCGACGCGAGAGCCGCGTCGCCGCCCCACGCGCCGTCGAGTGACGCGCCGCCCGCCAGTGTTTGCTTCCGCTCGGAAGACATCACCATGCTGATCGACACCCTTCAACGAACGCAGCTAGACGCGTTCCGGGAGCTGTTAGATAGCGTCAGGCAGTCGGCGACTCCTACATTCGACCATCGGCCCGCCAACAACTTCAGCCGCTGCAAATCTGTATTCAGCGGACGCGCAGACGAGTCAGTAGAAGGTTTTATCGACGCAATAGAATCGTACAGAGACGCCGCCAATGTTCCCGATGACGTAGCCGTAAAAGGTATTTCCATGTTGCTAACACACACCGCCGCTACCTGGTGGCAGGGTATCAAGCATCAAGTTTCTACATGGGAAGACGTCATCTCAAATCTACGAAGTGCTTTTGGTGATCGCCGCCCACCCCACAGAATTTATGTCGACCTATTCGCAGACGGCCAGCAGCCTATGGAGAAAACCGACCTGTTTGTCGCCAGGGCTCGAGCACTCCTCGCGAAGCTACCTCGAGGCGACCTATGTGAAAAAGTGGAGCTCGATATGATATACGGATTATTGCATCATAAAATTCGTAAACGCCTTCGTAGAGAGGAAATCACCAGTTTCAATGTTCTCCTGCAAAAAGCACGAAGTATTGAGGATTCTACGAAAGAAGCGCATACTTCAAACGCCGTCGCCGAGACATCAAAGGGTGCCGCCGCCGCCGCCCGCGCTCGATTCGAGCCGCCGCCGCGGCCTGCAACGCAGCGTGTACCTACGGCCGCTGTAGAAGTTTCCCCGCGCCAACGTTCGTCAGGCGATAACGCCGACGCCACTCCGACCGCCGAAAAACCCAAGAAACGTCGATACTGTGTTTATTGTAAAAGTTACGGTCATACGCGTGATCAGTGTCGTAAATTGTTATTAAAACAAACCGCGAATGACAGTAACGATAACGTAGTTAGTAAAGTAAATAATATTAAATGTTACGGTTGCGGCGCGAGCGGAGTCATACGTTCTAATTGTTCCAAATGTAGTTCAAATTTTAGCGCGGTCGATTTTATTCAAATACCGCGAACGCGATCGCGAAGTACAACGACCGCTGAGACATCAGCTGTTGGTAAGTCGTCCGTCCAGGTGAGTAATTTGGCAAGTTTACCTATGGGTTTTACTGGGGCTGTACCTGACTTGTGTTTATCCAGTAGTGTTCATACTGAGCGCCCAAATTATGTTAAGTCATCGCTACACACTGCTCAGCCAAGTTTGGTATCATGTAATAATGTAAGTACACTCCCCGTAAATAATAATTTTGCCCGTAAATGTAATGTAAACTCGTCCCATAAACGTGTTGATAAACAAATTGTTTCAAATTTGCCGCGTTCCGATGATACGCCTTTGTTTACATACTTATCTCGTCCTGTTAAGCAGGGGGAGTGTTTTAACCGCACTCATGTACCTAGCGAATTGAAATCAGTATCTCCTAGGGAATTTTGTGTTAATCAGTGCGTCGTAAATAATAGACATAAATGGAAAACGAAACGTTCTCGTCAGTGTCCATCACGTGGTCCGTTACCAACTAGGGCGACCATGATTTTTTCAGGACAAAACCAGAAATTCGATAATAAAAGTAGGGTGACCAAAATTTTTTCAGGACACAACCTGGAAAGTTGTGCACCGGTTAAAGGGACCACAAATTTTAATTGTGATAGTTTTGTCACCTTTTCGTCTGTAACTTCTTCGCAAAATGGCAACGCGCGACGACCTATTTTAGGTATAGAGATTTTAGGAATCCGAGGTAGGGGTTTAATCGACACCGCAGCCAAGCGAACTGTTGCCGGTTCTTCACTCTACGCCCTACTGCAACAGCATAATCAACCTTTTGTGCGTAGTTCTATGCGTGTTAAGCTCGCCGATGGTTCAATGCAAACACGACAAATGCTGACAACGACACTTGACGTGAAGTTATTACCGTGTAAAGTTATTCCCATGGAATTTGTCGTATTTCCGGACGCCCAGGATAATGACACATTATTGGGTGTAGACTTTTTAGTAGCAGCTGGTTTAGCCATTGACTTCGATACTTCGACATGGCGCTACCAAGGTTCTGAACGAGTTTTTCCATTGGAGTTTGAGTATCCCAGTGACCTCACGCCTTGTTCTGCTGCTGATTTCTTAAGAGAAGACGAGGGAACTATGCTGTGTCCTCCCGAGCGTGACCGCCTAGCTACTCTTCTGCAGTGCAACGAGGATATCTTCAGACCAGGGGGAGACCCAACGCCGTACGCTGAACATCGTATTGATACAGGAGACCATGCGCCCATCTCAATCCCGCTCAGGTTATGTTTGCCAGAGAAATGCGTACCCCATTCGACGCGCAGCGTGATTTAAGGGGCATACTAGATAAAGAGAATTTCCTTCCTCAAATTACTCCGTATCTCCGTAGGTTTTTAGATAATTGGGATTCAATTAGAGATAGGGCTGAACATCATCAGGATGATAGGAAGTTGCAATCCGATAAAAGTCGATTATCTGGTCCCAGTTACCAAGTAGGTGATCTAGTCCTTCTCTCTACGCACTTGTTAAGTGATGCCGCCAAAGGTAGAACGAAGAAGTTCATGCCTAAGCGTGACGGACCCTACCAGATTAGCAATATCGTTAGTCCTACTACCTATGAGGTTACTGATTTGAATTCGCAGGTTTTAGGGAAATTTCATGCTTCTCATTTGAAGCCGTATCATAATCAAACCGGTCAGGTCTCAGCTCCAGTACAGCCTCGACGCCTGCGTGGACGGCCCCGTCTTGTTGGTTCTGCCGAGCCACTAACGAGGCGTTCTAGTGACTCGGAGGGGGAGGATATAACGGAACGTAATTTCCGAACGTGCGATACCGCCCCCGCCGCCGCCTTACCCTCCGCTGAGACAGAGCTCTCTGAGCGCGAAAACACACGCCCTCAGCGCGCGCGACGACGACCAGTAAAATATTGCGAGTCTTAGTGTAACTGTTCGATTCTCAACTCATTTTGTATTTTGTTAGTTATTGTGTCGTTTTTTTTATATTAAACCTCATACCAAATCAGTGTAAACATTATTTATATATCATCTTCGCCAACAGCCCGGAACAACGAACTCACGAAAACTCACAAAAGCCCGCCAGTCGGACTTGTAGTGTTAAACAATTCATTTTTATATATATAGATTGCTTAGTTGGGTTGACGAGTTCACGGCCCACCTGATGTTAAGTGGTTACTGGAGCCCATAGACATCTACAATGTCAATGCGCTACAATTGAGATATAAGTTCTAAGGTCTCAGTATACATAGTTACAACGGCTATCCCACCCTTCGAACCGAAACGCATTACGGCTTCACGGCGGAAATAGGCGGGGTGGTGGTACCTACCCGTGCGTACTCACAAGAGGTCCTACCACCAGTGAAAGTATCCGCGTGTATCCTTTTAAGGCACAGATTTCGCAAATAATTAATGTGATTTCTATCGATTTTTTCTTCTTCTTATAAGTAAGTATATCTTCAATGTGAGTGCACACGACTTTCACGATTCATCTTCTTCTTGCCCTTTTTCCATTCATGCTTCTCATACGTCATCTCTGCACTCGCACCCTTCTCTCGCATATAATATCCTTTTTCACACATGATCCAAGTATTTATTTATTTATTTTTATTGCTTATATGGATGGACAAGCTCACGGCCCACCTGGTGTTAAGTGGTTACCGGAGCTCACAGACATCTACAACGTAAATGCCGCCACCCACCTTGAGACATGAGTTGTAAGGTTTCACTTTTAACAGTACAGCGGCTGCCCCGTCCTTCAAACCGAAACGCATTACTGCTTCACGGCAGAAATAGGCAGGGTGGTGATGCCTACCCGCGCGGACTTATAACACGTTCTACCACTAGTAATACAAGTACTTTTCGACTTCTTCTCTCTCCATTTTACAATTGGAGCTTCGATCTCACGACTCAAGGTGGATAGATGTAATCGCGTTTTAATAGCTATGAGCTCCCGTGACCTTTTAACACCAGATGGGCCATGAGGTTTATCGTTTGCAGATAAAACAGATTGAATTTTTCGGTTAATAGTCACTGAATCAATCGGAGCAGAAACGTTTCCATTCCATTGATTTATTTTAATGAATTATTATTGATGTAAACTTGAAAGTTAATCGCTGGAGTGATTATCAAGGATCAAGAATTCTTAAACATTAGACAAGTGTACATTATCTGAACTTGCTGTACATCGTATATGTGAAGAAACTATTTTAGCAATACGTTATATATTTGGAATAGCTTTTTATGTTTTAAATAACATGTTTGAAAATAAAGATATCACTATTTTAACAGTTTTTAGCAATCGTGCTCTAACCAAAATATGATATGAATCAATTATGATTAGTGAATAAATAAATGTCAAGTTACGGCATCAATTGTAATTAATGTATTCAAATGAATAATTCGTGATTTAATATAACTCGTTCGAGTGAAAATAAAAAAAGGGATTAACTTCAGTAGATTCTTTTGAATTTTATTTTTACAATGAAGAATTTCTAATTTGCTTCACCGGATAACTTTGTGTCTTTGTCTCATTATCTCAGATTGAGCAATGAAGTGAGAAAGGAAAATAGTCACGATTACTTTTGAAACTCGACGGACACCAATTTACAAGTTTATTGTTGTGAAATAATTACGAAATTGTATTTTATAAGTAACTAGCGGCCCGCTCCGGCTTCGCTCGGGTCTTTAACAAATTTCAAAATAAAAAGAAAAATAATACACACATTAACCCTTATATTTGCGTCACGTTTCTAAGAATAGAAAATTATAAAGATAAGTTGAATATTATTATTTTAATAAACTTTTATTTCCATTTAAATAATATTTGTTTTTATCTGTTATTTTGTTATTTTTATATTATTATTTTTCTAATTTTCGTAAAAAGGTCATACATACAAAACAAAAGCCATTGAGTTTATTGAGTCATAGCTTCCCTGTAAACGATATTTGACGATGTTTTATTTTTTTAAATAAAATGACACTTATTATGTAATAGACAGACATGCTGTCGCGACACTTTTTGTAAATAATAACGTATTTTACAAAGTCATAGTACATTATTTTATTCTACCATCAATAGATTTCGCAACGCACGCGATGTAAAGAATATTATAGGAAATTTTTTTACACCTTGGGTTACATTATTGGAATTTTAGTAAGGATTCCTAATTTAAAAAAAGAAGAATATAACCTATGTCACTCGGGGATAGTGTAGCTTCCAAACAGTGAAAGAATCTTTCAAATCGGTTTAGTAGTTTCGGAGCCTATTCAGTACCAACAAACAAACAAAATATTAATATATTTTATTTTTGATAATATTTTTATTTATTATGCTATATAATACATTAGTATAGTAAGTAGCCTTTGGGTGTTACAATTGGAACTTCACGACTCGCATCAACAATGTAAGCCTAGGGGTCTAATGTTCGTTGATCCACATATGAACTGGAAGTTCTTTCAATAATTTACCCCAGAAGAAATATTTATAGTTAACATTTTTCATTGTGATTCATTTATTTATTTACTTATTAAATGTTCCAACTATACACATTTTTGACAGTCACCATTATTAAATACTAGTCAACATAAAATTCATTAGGGATCAGTATTTAATTATAAGTAATAAAACGCCTTTTTTGCTTTTTGCTTAGATTGCTTAGATTGCTTAGATGGGTGGACGAGCTCACAGATCACCTGGTTGTTAAGTGGTTCCTGGAATCCATAGACATCTACAACCCACCTTGAGATATAAGTTCTAAGGTCTCAGTATAGTTACAACGGGTGCCCCACCCTTCAAACCGTACCGCATTACTGCTTCACGGCAGAAATAGGCAGGGTGGTGTTACCTACCCGTGTGGACTCACAATAAGTCCCACTACCAGTAAAGCGTCTAGAATGAAAACGAAGAAGCACAGTGCTGCCTGGGGACCCTCTTCAAAAAGGAAGTTTTTTATTATATAAAAGGTATAATTTTTCATATACTTATTAAACATATTAATCAATTAAATTAGTAAATAAACTTAAAGTATGTAGGTAAATTTAAAAATAGTAGAGCGTAAGGAAGTAAGACTTAGAAAACTTTAAGAAAGACGGTTACATCGGCATAAATAACACAATAGAATGGCACAAGGCCATGATAAAATTAAAACTATTTAAAGGATAATTTTACCACGATACCGTTAGGGCATGAAATTACATATTTTTGATTGATTTTACCCATTTCGAATCTTGTTAATGGTGACGAAATATATATCTTCCTTCAAAGTACATATTTAGTTACATTTTCAGCAAAATAAACTATTAAATATTTATGTATTATGATAAAGTTCACATTTATTTGAGAGATGAAAGTAAAATTTATATGAGGTTGGATGTCTAGACCAATCTGTCCGGTCCCTGTGTGACTATAAAGAACTTTGTAATTAAGTACATACAATTTTAATTTTCTTATAAATATAGTCGTCGTGGCCTAATGTGATCGGTCCACACGTGTAAAGGGATGCGACTAGGTACTATTTTTTTTAATGAACTACTAACTTCTAAACAGGTATCCATGAACAACTTCCATGATGCAGAGGTAGCATTGTGTAATAAAAGTCATCTGTTGGAATTGAAATCGTAAATTTTCATAAGTTTTGTTTTGGAAAAGAATATGAAAGCAAAAGAGCTGGCAAAGGGAGGCTCTACTGATGCTGTTAGATGTGGAAGTCTCAAGGGTGCTGTTTTTCTGTTTCTCTTTGTGTTTGTGCATGATTTATAGGTGAGTGATTATAAACAACGAAAAATAATTCAGTAATAATATAAAGTCCACGCTTTGGTTTCACGAAAATTTGTCATATCTTTTTATGCCTTAATATGAAACACACGTGACTCATTCTACGAGCTTAGAATTACAATTTCCAAGCTTGTTATAGAACTCATGAATAATAAGTGTGAAAAGATATTCAACCAAAGGACGCGAATAGAGTGAACGAATTAATAATATTTTAATTTTTTTTTCTAACTTAAAAATTTTAGTTTGAGCATTACAGTTTGGCAACTGCATCATCATGCTGTACAAACAAGCAAGTGTCATGTCATTTATTATTATTTTATTTACTTTTATTATTTCTCTGTAACTTACTTCGTACTTCGCGAAGTGGTCGAGTAAGAAAGAGACAAAGAGGTAGACCTCACACAAGATGGCAAGAAGACATTACAAGGACCCAAACTGAATGAGGATGGCTTCACTCGAGGAGGGGTTTTTGCAATAAAGAAAAAAAAGTGTATGTATTGTATGTAACACATGGAGGGTCTCCTGGAGACGCTGAATGAGGATCCGTGGGGGCGGCCCTATCATATAGTGCGCAATAAAATGCGCCCATGGCCCCCTCGATCACGGAGCGTCTCGAATACGACCGTGAAGCCCCTGCCAAGGTGCCCCATATAACGTGGGCGGAGCTCCGTGTGGCCGTGCGCAAAATGTGCGCGAAGGACACTGCACCCGGCCCGGACGGCGTCCATGGCCGGGTTTGGGCCTTGGCTCTTGGTGTCCTGGAGGACCGACTCTTGAGGCTTTACAACTCCTGCCTTGAGTTGGGACGGTTTCCTTCATCGTGGAGGACGGGCAGACTCGTGCTCTTAAGAAAGGAGGGGGACCCGGCGGGTACTGCCGCCGGGTACCGTCCCATCGCATTGCTGAATGAGGTGGGCAAGCTGCTGGAACGCATTCTGGCAGCCCGCATCATCCAGCATCTGATCAGGGTGGGACCCGATCTGTCGGCGGAGCAGTATGGCTTCCGAGAGGGCCGCTCAACGGTAGATGCGATTCTTGGCGTGCGGGCCCTCTCGGAGGAGGCCGCCTCCGGGGGTGGGGTGGCTCTGGCGGTGTCACTCGATATCGCCAATGCGTTTAACACCCTGCTCTGGTCCGTGATAAGGGGGGCGCTGGAACGACACGGAGTGCCCCCCTACCTTCGCCGGCTGGTGGGTTCCTACTTGGAGGACAGATCGGTCACGTGTACCGGACACGGTGGGATCGTGCACCGGTTCCCGGTCGTGCGCCGTGTTCCACAGGGGTCGGTCCTCGGCCCTCTTTTGTGGAATATCGGGTATGACTGGGTGCTGAGGGGTGCCCTCCTCCCGCGCCTGAGCGTAATCTGTTACGCAGACGACACGTTGATCGTGGCCCGGGGGGGGGGGGGGAGTTTTGCTGAGTCTGCCCGACTTGCTACCGCTAGGGTGGCGCATGTCGTCGGCAAAATCAGGAGATTGGGCCTTGACGTGGCGCTCAGTAAATCCGAGGCCATGTGGTTCCTTCCACAGGCCCCGGAGAGTGCCACCTGTCGATGCCCATATCGTGGAAGGTGGCGTGTGTACTGGCTGGGACGCCACCTTGGGTCCTGGAGGCGGAGGCGCTCGCTACTGACTATCAGTGGCGGGCTGACCTTCGTGTCCGGGGCGTGGCACGTCCTAGCCCCAGTGTGGTCAGAGCGCGGAGGGCCCAATCTCGGCGGTCCGTGCTGGAGTCATGGTCCAGACGACTGGCCGATCCTTCGGCTGGTCGTAGGACCGTCGAGGCGATTCGCCCGGTTCTTGTGAATTGGGTGAATCGTGACAGAGGACGCCTCACTTTCCGGCTCACGCAGGTGCTCACTGGGCATGGTTGCTTCGGTGAGTTCCTGCACCGGATCGGAGCCGAGCCGACGGCAGTGTGCCACCATTGTAGTTGCGACTTGGATACGGCGGAGTACGCGCTCGTCGCCTGCCCCGCGTGGGAGGGGTGGCGCCGTGTCCTCGTTGCAAAAATAGGAAATAACTTGTCGTTGCCGAGTGTTGTGGCATCGATGCTCGGTGACGACGAGTCGTGGAAGGCGATGCTCGACTTCTGCGAGTGCACCATCTCATCGCACAGGCCCGCCGCCGTCGAGCGGGGGCCAGGGAGGCAGATTTCGCCCAAGCCCTGGCCCTCTAAGTGTTTAGGGTCTCCCTCAGATGTCAGCCTGGGGATCGGCGAAGAGGGCCTAAGAAGACGACGTGCAAGCTGCTCTGCACGCGTTCTATGCAAGAGCATACGGGTGATGGAAGGCCGGCTATCCTCGACCCACGCTGGTTCTGACGCAGCGGGGTATTCCGTAGGATAGACCATTCTAACCGGCGCCATCTAGGCGGGCTTTGGATAGCCTGCCGACCGAGAGGGCTGGTGGTCATGGCGCCGACGACCGCCAGTCCGGCATCCCGAGGGGGAGGGTGATGGGAGAGATGTGCTCCGCACTAAACGCTTCACTTTCCCCCCTTTGCCTTTTCATGAGTTCTGTCTCATGCGAGTTTTGGATACTGGTTGTTGAGCGACAGGAGGTTTTAGTCGGTTCAACTCGGACATGCCCCGCCCTCCATCCCCAGCGGAGGGCGGAAGTCCGGTGACAAAAAAAAAAAGTATTGTATGTATTATAAGAATTGCTAATTATTGTTTGATGTAATCACATTTTTGATACAAGATGACATCACCTTACTTTCGTCTATACGCTGTGGGCGATGGTATTCGAATTGGCAAATGTGTATTCATTCCAGGACCTATTTAACATCAGACGAGTCGTCCGATTTTCAGCTTTATGCTTTATGGATTCAGCGTTTTCACAGTGATACCAAATTTTGCGATTGACTTTTAAATGCCTAAGTTACGCGTCTTATTTCACCAAAGAAGTCACGCTCATGACGTCAGATTATTTACACGGCCGACCCAAACTAAATAGTCGACACTGGCACAATGAACACCAGCAGTTCTATATAGTTAATAATTTAGTTCTCCGACAAATGTAAATAGTAAATATAATAAATCGTACCGTGACTGTCTGAGAGAAATGGAATTGCGTAATTCGTTGAACCTAAAGATTTTAAATTTGGAAGTAATCTTTTTATTGCTATAGTACACAACACGTATACGGTCCATGTGATGATGAGTGAACATTATCGCCCATGGACATTAATAATGCCATTGGCACAGCCAAACCGCTGCGTGCTGCTGATGTTTGCTTTGGCAGAGTACTTTTGATGTTCACTGTGGAAGATGTTTCAGAGTGAAGCTAAAAAAGGAAGATTTTCCTTAAACGGGTGCCCTTGCTCGGTAGGCCGACGATCGTTTCATTTCACCCCATCTTCAAATAAATCAACTTTATCTTTTTTTTATTGCTTAGGTGGGAGGACGAGCTCACAGCCCCCCTGGTGATGAGTGCTTACTGGAGCCCATAGACATCTATAACGTAAATGCGCCCTCTATCTTGAGATATAAGTTCTAAGGTCCCAAGTTTAGTAACAACGGCTGACTCACCTTTCAAACCGAAACGCATTACTGTTTTATGCAGAAATAAGTAGGGCGGACTCACAGAAGGTCCTACCACCAGTAATTACGCAAATTATAATTTTGCGGGTTTAATTTTTTTACACGATGTATTTATTACTTCATCATGGAAGTCAATCGTGAACATTTGTGAAGTACGTATTTCATTAGAAAAATTGGTACTTGCCAGCGGGATTCGAACACCGGTGCATCGCAAGATACGAATGTACCGGACGTCGTATCCTTTAGGCCACGACGACTTAAAGATACTCTAGTAATAAAGTTATTATACATGAAATTGCTGGAAAAACAATATTTTCTGGTATTAAAAAGTATATTTACTTTTTTATGCGATTAATTCAATCGACAATAGATTGTATATTCAATTTTTTAAAAAACTAAAATAAAAAAAGTTAAATTTAAAGCAAAAACATCGCCAAAAAAAATCCATGACAGTAGGTATACTGTACTCCCGGTCGTGGACGGGCTTGCGGTGCGCACTCTGCGTGCTGTGGGTCTCGTCTGCGGGGGAGTTGCTGGACTTCGACCGGGCGCGTCCGTAGGTGGCGGATCACGGGCCTCTGGGCAATAGTCACAGGGGCATCGCTCCTTCTCTCCCGTTGTGTTACGGCGGGAGAGATTGAGCGACGCGGACCAAAACCAGCACCGGGGGCTACACGCTCTCCTCCCCCTTCACCTGCTGAAGGGTGGTTCTTCTGGAGATGCGTGGGCCTCCACTTTTTTCCCTTTTCTTTGTTACTTTATTGTTTTGTTTTTAGTGTCCCTTGGTTATTTTTATTGATCTTAAGTTTTACCCTGTCTCTTTCTCTTCTTTTGTTTCCGTTCATTGTTTTATTTTACACGCTTTTCTATTCTTCTTCGCCTGTGGTTTTATTTTGTTTTATTTGGTTTTATTTTCATCTTCTTTCCCTCTCATACCCAATTCTAAGCTCTGACACCCGGCGAGAGAATGAATGGCTGGTGGGGGACCAGTCGTTAGGGTGTCCCAGGGAACCGTACCCCGGGTTAAAAAAATAAATAAAAATTTATGTAATGGCCAGTTTAAAAAAGTTATTACCCCAGGAGGGTACCTCCCGCTCAGCGGGAGGAGAATCCCTCCGTGTGGCCGACTCGTCGGACGCACGCTGCCCCGCGTATTCTGGGGGGGGCAAAAACTGCCTAGACGTCAGGTCCGGGAAGGACGGAGTTCAAAAGAAGAAAATTATGTCCGAGAAGGACCCTGAAGTAAGCTCCTTAAGAGCCGATGTCGTGTCGGACAACGATATGGCCACAGTTGGTTCGGCCCAGTCGTCGACCCATTCGTCGCCGACACGACGACGGCGGAAAAGGGTGCTCAATATAAGCTCGGACGGGCTGAGTAGCAGCTCCGGCTCGGAGGCTCAGGATCCGACAGGTGTGAAGCCCAGAGCAGTCACGCCGTCAAAGCGTGGACGGGGACGCCCTGCGACCACAGGGCAGTACGTTAGCATGGCCGCTGCCAGGCAAGCGTACCTCAAGGCACAAAAAGAGGAGAAGGAGCTCACTGAGAGCGCGCGTACCACACGCCACAAGAGGAGAGCGGCTGAAGGGTCTGTCCCTAAGCCCGATGCCGAGCGTAGGCTCCATCAAAGTGCAGAGGTGGCCCTGATGGTCGCCGCCAAATCCAGCAGCCCGAAGGGCACGTACGTGCGTGCACTGAAGGAGTTGGCAGTCACTGTCAAGGAGGCCACGGAGGACCTTGTGAGCTACACCGCAGCCGAAGAGGCTAAGAGACTGCGAGCGGTCAACGTCAAGCAGGAGCAGGAGATCCTGCAACTGCGTAAGGAGCTCGATGAAGTTAGAAGGGAGTTGGCGAGGGTTTCGCAGGTGCTAGCGTTGCCCACATCGACTGCGACCCCGGCCCCGAACACCAAGGAGGAAGAGGAGGAGTTGCGCCTACAGCGCATTATGCGAGCTGTCGGCACTATGCTCGACGCTCGCTTTGAAGGGCTGGAGGCACGGCTTCTACCGGAGCCCCGAATGCGACCACCGCTAGCGGCGGACAAGCAGAGGAGCCGGGAAGAATCGTCTAATCCCCCTGTCGTCGTTGACGCTGCACCGGATGCGGCACCGTCATCAGTGCCACCGATGACATTGGCGAAAAAGAGGATGCGTGGCCCCAAGAGAAGTGTCACCGCGCAAGCGGCTTCATCCGAAACGCACACCTTCCTCCCGGCTCCAGCTTCCATGATCGAGAGCTGGTCAACGGTCACCCGTAGGGGTGCTCGACCGAGGGAGGAAGCAGTGAGGACGGTTCCAGCGGCAGCTATCGCTGAAGCGGAAAGGAAAGACCGGTCTTCTATAAAGAGGAAAGAGAAGAAGCTGCGCCCTCCACGCACTCAGGCCGTTGTCCTCAAGCTGCAACCAGAGGCCGTGGAAAGAGGACTCACGTACCGCACTGTACTCGCCGAAGCGAGGGCCAAGGTTGATCCTGGGGCACTTGGAATACCCATCCAGCGCATCCGGTCTGCAGTGACCGGGTCTAAGGTGCTGGTAGTGGAAGGTGCAGACCAGAGCGCCAAGGCCGATCTCCTGGCCCAAAAGCTTCGTGAGGTTCTGCCCGCAGAAGGGGTCATAGTGACCAGGCCAGTAACGACTGCAGCCATCCGTATCAGCGGACTGGACGACTCCCTGATGCCGGAGGAACTTACCGCGGAGCTTGCCCGGATTGGCGAATGCGCTCCTGATGCGGTGAAGATCGGAGACATCAAGTATGGCCCAGGCGGGATGGGTCAAGTATTGGTCCGGTTGCCCGTCGTTGCCACGATGAAGGTTCTCGCCGTTCCAAAACTGAGGGTTGGTTGGAGCGTGCTCCGCGCTTGTTTGTTAGAGGCTAAGAAGCTACAGTGCTTCCGATGCCATGAGCTAGGGCACGTGAGCGCCCGATGTCCTTCGTCGGTCGACCGCAGCCGGGATTGTTATCGGTGCGGCCAGACCGGCCACGTAGCGGCCGGCTGCTCTCTTGCACCACACTGCGCTGTATGTACCGCTGCCGGCAGACCGGCGGACCATGTCTCCGGGAGCAAGGCTTGTGCCAAGTCCCCGAGACCGAGACTTAGAAGAGGAACTTCCGCTGCACTTGAAAATGCACGGAGGCAGCCCGGTACGGCTATGGAGACATCGAATGGCGTCCTGCTATGACAGGTGTCCTTCGATTCCTGCAGGGGAATCTCAACCATTGCGCCAGAGCTCAGGACCTTTTGTTCCAGAGCATGGCGGAGGGGTTGACCCATCTTGCGGTGGTCGCCGAGCCGTATCGGGTCCCTTCGAGCCCCGATTGGGCGGCCGATTTGGAGGGCCGAGTAGCAATCATCCGGCGTTGTTGTGTGGGTGCTCCGCCTACGTTTGCCGTTGTTGAAAGAGGTCGCGGCTTCGTTGCCGTCCTCTGGGCCGAGATATTCGTGTTGGGAGTGTACTTTTCCCCAAACAGGACGCTCGCCGAGTTTGAGGTTTTCCTCAGCGAGCTCAGCCGCGTCGTTGGAAGGTCGCACTTCCGACGGATTCTCGTTCTAGGTGACCTAAATGCCAAGTCATTGTCTTGGGGTTCCTCTAGGACGTGCCCCAGAGGTAGAGCGGTGGAGGAGTGGCTGGTCGGAAGCGGTCTCCTCATCCTCAATCGCGGTACGGAACTAACATGCGTGCGACGTTTGGGCGGATCCGTAGTGGACGTTACATTCGCCACGCCTGACGTCGCATATCGCGTACGCGGTTGGGCGGTGATGGTTGGTGAGGAGACCCTCTCCGACCACCGTTACATCCGATTCAGTGTCGCCGCGACCCCGGTCGGTTCTGTTCGGGGCTTTTCCTTGCCCATCAGTGGCAGCGCTAGGGGTCCTCGTTGGGCCCAGAAGCGCCTCAACATCGAGCGGTTGCGTGAGGCGGCCATAGTGCAGGCGTGGCGTCTTGACTCGCTTGGCGAGCCAGCAGACGTGTGCGAGGGGGTGGAGCGTCTGCGCGAGGCAATGTCACGAGTGTGTGACGCTGCTATGCCTCGCGTGAGAGCTCTCGCTCCTAAGCGCCAAGTTCATTGGTGGACCGAGGAGATCGCCAGCCAGCGCCGGCTATGCGATATTAGTCGTCGCACATACCAGCGATATCGACGACGAAGAACGCGCCGGGACCCCAACGAGGAGGACCGCCTGTACGAAGTGTACAGGACGGCGATAAGAACCCTGCGCTTGGCTATCGGGGAGGCGAAGGAGGCCGCCTGGAACGACCTACTGGCCTCGCTGGACCGTGACCCGTGGGGGCGGCCCTACAGGCTGGCGCGTAATGCGCTTCGCCGTTGGGCTCCTCCCGCAACCAGCACCCTGCCGCCGGAAACATTGCAGCGGGTAGTCGGGGGTCTGTTTCCCGATTTATCCGGGACGGCCTTCGTCCCCCCTGTGATGACAATGGCGCGGATTGCTGATAGCGAAGAGCTTGAGGACGTCTCCCAGGTGGAGTTCGATTTGGCTGTGCAGAGGATGCGGGCTAAGCGCACGGCACCCGGTCCCGATGGGATCTCGTCCCAAGCGTGGGCGCTCGCCTTGACAGGTGACGGCTTGGGGCCTGCCCTCCAAGGGCTATTCAGCAGGTGCCTCCGTGAGGGCAGGTTCCCAGAGCCATGGAAGACTGGTCGGCTTGTCCTTATTCCTAAGGAAGGCCGGCCACGTGACGAGCCAAGCGGGTACCGCCCAATCGTCGTGCTGGACGAGGCTGGTAAGCTCCTCGAGCGCATCGTCGCCAGTCGCCTCGTCCAGCACCTCGAAAGCGTTGGGCCTGACCTGGCTCCTAACCAATATGGTTTCCGGAGAGGTCGCTCCACCATGGACGCGGTCTTGCGCGTCCGCCACCTCTCCGATCGTGCGTGCTCCGAGGGGGGCGTGTTGTTGGCTGTGTCGATTGATATCGCCAACGCCTTCAACACGATCCCTTGGAGCACGATCGTGGAATCGCTCCGGTTTCACCGCGTCCCCCCTAGTCTCCGGACCCTGATAGAGGATTACCTCTCAGGGCGAAATGTAGTCTTCCCCGAGAGGAGGGGGTGGGGACGGAAAGCGGTGTCGTGCGGGGTCCCGCAGGGGTCGGTACTGGGACCACTCCTGTGGGACATCGGTTTCGACTGGGTCCTGCGCGGTGCTAGCCTGCGTGGCGTCGACGTAGTGTGCTATGCCGACGACACGCTGGTGACGGCCCGCGGAGCCGACTACAGAGCCGCAGCGATCCTTGCGACGGCGGCGGTCTCCACCGTCGTTAGTCGCATTCGGAGATTAGGTCTTGAGGTGGCCCTCCGCAAGTCCGAAGCGGTGTGCTTTCACCCAGTCCGGAGGGGACCTCCTCCGGGAGCGAATCTCATAGTCGGCGGAGTATCGATCGCTGTCCAGCCGAAGCTCAAATATTTGGGCCTTGTGCTGGACAGTCGATGGCGCTTCGACCACCACTTTGGTGAGTTAGTCCCGAAGCTGCTGGGGATGGCGGGCGCACCAGCCCGTCTTCTCCCCAACGTCGGTGGTTGCAGCGCCGGCGTCCGGCGTCTGTACCTGGGGGTCGTGCGCAGTATGGCTTTGTACGGCGCTCCCGTGTGGTCGCCCGCACTCTCTGCGCGCAATGCAGCTTTGCTGCTACGAGCGCAGCGGGTGCTCGCGGTAAGAGTCATCAGGGGGTACCGTACGATCTCCCGGGAGGTCGCCTGCGCCCTCGCCGGTTCCCTTCCTTGGGATCTCGAGGCTGAGGTAGCAGCTGCGGTATACCGGCGCAGAACACAGTCCCTGAGTCGGGGACGGACGCCCGGCCCGTCGGCTGTCGGTCGGTGGAGGCGTGCTGCGCGTCATCTGGCGTACGCCAAGTGGAGGGAGCGGTTGCTGGAGGAGCTTGGCCAAACTTCAGTCACTCGCCGACGCACCCTCGAGGCCCTGGTGCCCATGCTGGAGGCATGGTCAGATAGACGACACGGCGTGCTCTCCTTCCACTTAACGCAGGTCCTCTCGGGGCATGGTTGCTTCGGGAGGTACCTGTGGAAGGTCTGCAGGAGAGAGCCACATCCGGGTTGCCACCAGTGCGGGCATCCGGACGATGACGCTCAGCATGCACTCGAAGCGTGCCCGCGTTGGGAGCGCTCGCGGCGAGACCTCATCGCGGTGCTGGGGAGAGACTTCTCCTTGCGGGCTGTCATCGCCCGCATGCTAGAGGACCAGAATTCTTGGGAGGCCATGACCAGGTTTTGCGACCTGGTCATGGCGTTCCGTGAGGCTGAGGAGCGCGAAAGGGAGTGGGATCCCTCTTCGGCTTCACAGCGAAGAAGGCGGAGTGGGCGGCACGGGCGCGAAGCTCCCGTTCATCTCCCGTAGGGGCTGTCGGGTGCCGGGTGCGGGGGTGCCCGGTACTCGGCTGTTGGTCCGGTGGTGAGGCGGCGCAAGGTGGCTCCTGTGCACCGCTCACGGTGTGTCTCCGAGACGACGTCCTGCGGGATTTTCCCGGGGATGGAGTGCCGTCCTATTAACAGGATGGGTACCGGCGACAGCGAGCCTTCGGCGCGCACTGTGCGGTACCGTGGGTTTCGTGGAGTCGGAGTGGTGGGGCTCGATGGGGTTTAGTCGGTAGTCGTTCTGCGGGGCAAGTGCTTCGCGCGCCTTTTTCAAGGCGTAGTCTCCTGTGAGAAATTGGGGGAGGTGAAGGACCTCGTCTCTTCTCTTCTCCCCTTCTTCCTCTCAGGAGGCGCCGGAGTCCGACATAACCCGGTCCGTTACCCCCCTCGACCGGGTATCCGTAAATGGATACCCCAGCGTTAAAAAAAAAAAAAAAAAGGTATACTGTACTGCGTTCCGTCCTTAAATAGTAACTAGTATACTCGTACTAAATGGACGTCAACCGTCGACCTTACAATGATCGCAGTGCATATCGAAACACAGCCACTATAACCGTATAAACCGATACATAAAATTTTTATTATTTGATTTAATTAATTTGTAAATAAGTCGTATGTCATGTGCAAGAGAGAAGAGCTACACACTCGTCAAACGAATTATGCTTAGTGTTCATCTCTGTATCCAAGAATTGTCAAATGATGACAGGCACACAGAGATCCCATTGCACGAAGACCTTCATGTGACTAATTATCGGAGGCGCTGGAGAGACATTACAAGGAGTAAAATCCTGTTGAAATATGATGATCACGACCCTCAGCAGTGAGGAAACGACGCGAAGAGGAGGACAGGCACCATCTATTCTACGAAGAAAAACGGTGAACTTGTGAGTCCGCACGGGTAGGTACTACCACCCCACCTATTTCTGCCGTGAAGTAGTAATGCGTTTCGGTTTGAAAGCTGGGGCAGCCGTTGTAACTATACCTACTTGAGACCTTAGAACTTATATCTCAAGGTGGGTGGCGCATTTACATTCTAGATGTCTATAGAATCCAGTAACCACTTAACCCTAGGTGGGCTGTGAGCTGGTCCACCCATCTAAGCAATAAAAAAAAGGGGCTGGAAAATAATTTCAAGCTCTTTCTGCACGAACACGCTAGAAAAAAATAAAAAGCAAAATACGATAGGGTTTTCTGTGTGGGTACAAGTAGGTATTGTATTTCAGGAATGTAAGGTTTCAGAAGAAAAACAAATGAGAATCTTCTGGCGTTGTTACATGTATTCACATTACACTTGTACTTTTCACTAACGAATATAAACCGAGCTTCGGTGCTTTTAAAATCAAATAGACGAAAAACTCGTAGCTAAATAACTGAATTCAGTGGTTTCAATTCAGAAACAATTGGATATATAGCGATACCGGTGTTACAACGTCTAACTTACAATACATCTAAATTAATGTTGAAATAAATAGTAGGTGTCACCAACGGAGCGGATGTGTAGGAGCCGCAATTATATACAAAGGCCTTAAGAGACTTCACTAATGAAGGGCTAGAAGGGAAGATCCGAAGAGGAAGCCACACCACCATAGATTGACAATCCAACAAACACATCACCCCGTCAGTATCAGGTACGGGGCCTACGCCCGGGCAGAGGGGGTTGCCACGAGGCCCGATCCCTGCCCTCGAAATGGGACGTGAAAAGACTCGACGACAAATGACGAAAAAGTTTCGAAGTTTCCATTCACAGAGTCAAAACGCTCAGAAGGTAAGCCGCTCATGATTCTCAAAAGAAAATTTAACCCTTTTCTTAAAACAATCAAAATACTAAACAGACTAAAGGTGTATTAAAAATTTGGTTTGCTAGAAATAAAACTTTGCCCGATTGAAATATCATTGTTTTTAAGCGTTATATGAAAGTAACTTAGAAGCTTTTATAACACAAATAATGCTCAGTAAAGTTAATAGTCTAATTATACAGTATATTTTTCAATATATTCGAAGAGAAGATTTAATTGTCACTCTCTTTTTATAAAGGTCAATAATGTATTCACGGTTATTATCATTCCACTAATATGACTGTATAACTAATCAGTTTATGGTATAACAAATCGATGTTAATTATATAACAATGACGCGAGCTAGGCAGCCTATGGTATTTTTAGTTTACAAGCGGATTCATAAACTGGAAATAGCCGAAGCGTAACATTTTGGTATTTCGACTGTGAATGGTTTCTAGCTTTAGCAACTTCCTATTGTACTTTTTTATTGATTGCGTAGACGGAAGAATGCTTTCACGATCCACCTGATTTGAAGTATTTACCAGAGTCCATGGTCATTAGAATATTTTTGCCACCACTTTGAAACATGAAGTTCCGCCCTTCGAACCGAAACCCATGACTGCTTCTCGGCAGAAGTAGACCGTGCGACGGCACTATCACGTTCACGTTTACCTATCTAGTGGTGCAATTACTGTTCGCGATTGGTGCAAGCTGTTATAACATTCAGAAAACGCAATTGTCCGATCTCCAATTAACTCTCTGAGCATGGTTTATTACTACTGTGGCGGGTAACCATCATACAACGCAAGATAATTGACAGATGCCTGAATCTCGCTTACGACATTTTCAAGATAAGCTCGCATATATTTCCAAGTTCCGAACAGCAGCATTCGGACCGTCGGTCTACCGAGCAAATATCACCTGCTCGGTGGAAGATCTTCCCTTTGTCGTTTAAGCCTCCCACACTACCATCCATCTGGCTTGATAAGATAAGTTTATTCACCGGAACCATATTATAATTCCCTGTGTTATGGTCACCAGACATACATACTTATATAAGTTTCAAATATATACATATATAAACAATACACACCCAGACAAAGAGCAAACAAACCTGTTCATATCACGAATGTTTGCACGACGTGAATATCAAACCTTTGGCGCAACAATCACGGGCAACTATTGACACCACCGAGTCAGTCACCGAGTTTAATTAGTACAATAACATATCCTTGTTCAAACAAGGTTTGAAGAAAATACTCGGTGGTAGGTTAAAATTTAGGTTAATGATAAGCTAGGCTAGAGTCAGACATTGTATAAATAAGTGTACAAAATAGCCACTGTTGAGGCTTCTAATTCCTGTTTCAGGACAATAACTCTAGACATCATAGTAGTAACAATTTAGTATGAGGTGATCCATGAGTTCACCTGTCAATCTATAGTATTGAAAAAAAAAAATGTGTAGGTACCCAAGCATCTAAAAGTTGCTTTTGTTTGGCGCAATTTAATTATTCACCGACTCAGCGTTCACGAAATAAATTTAATTATTGAGATAAGCTTTCGAATTGAAACACAATGAAATATTATATAAATAAATCGAAACACTTAAATTCGTTATATACTAAAAAGGTTTTTCACTAAATATATGTTTTCTCACTTGATTCGAAAGAATTTGTAAAATCTAAGCATGTTCAAATTTTATTTTATACTTGAAAACTAGGTCACGTCTAGTTGTCTTTACTCGAACAAATGCGAATCTATTGAGAATGACAAAACAAGTTTATTTTTATAAAAGTAGGTTTTATGGAAAAGTGTATGAAATATGTAGAGCCAGCAGTATCGTCGTTTTTTTCATGCGATAAGCCAAATCGCTCACACGAGTTGACTGATATAGTGAACATAAAATTTCGCAAGTTACGATTTCTTTAACGCTTTTATAAGCCCATCCAGATTTCAGAAAATCCTCTATAAACTATACGAAATAAATGAGCATTACAATAAGTATCGAGCTGCGCGGATTTTGATTATTAACAATATGTATATACAATACTGGGAGATTTTTTACTTGAACACTGTTTTGAATTGAAACTTTTCGTGATGGTGATACTGCGCCTCTGCGAGAAACGAAATCACCTTGAAAGCGTGAGGAAAGCGACGACAGATCACAAAATAAAAACATTTAAAATCTGTAACTTTATTGTTTCTATGTGCGCAATACACAACGAAAAAAAATATATTCATAAGGAGAAGTAATTAAATGTTTAGCAATTATAAAATTTGGTGAGCCACAAAAAAACAGCATTGAAATAATTTGTTTGTTTGCAATTTAAAAAATCAGCAGTAATCGTTGTTCCGCAAATCTTGATAATGGTCAAAAATGAAATCATAAATCGGCAGCTTGTAAAAAAAAAACTTTTTTGTCAACACTCTATTGTACAGAACATAAAATTGTTATACAGCAGGATTTAAATGTAATTGTAAAGAACCTGTACATTGAAAACTGTAAATAATTTAGCATATCTATGACTCGTGAAAACTTAGGGAACTAACTATACGCTACGACCTTAATGTTGAAGGAAAGTTGTCGCTTCTTGATACTGATAGTACGGGCGTTTCTTTCATTACGTCCGGGATACTTCGACGACTTAATTCACTTAAACATTCTCTTGAAAGTTATCGATGATGATAGATTTGCTTTTAATGTTATGAGAACAAAACATGTATCATGTCAAAGGAAACCAACCAACGTAGAAATAATAAACCATTCACCGTTGACGTTAATCGCCATAAAACATGTTTAATGGGCGAGTTCTGTTGTGAGAATCTGTACGTTTAATAATACATAATACTCTTGTCTGTATTCTAATTCTAGAACGTGTAGGTACAAAATTAAAATTTACGCGAATGAAATTCGACGGCGTTCCTTACATCGTGTTTTAGAACTTGCGTGTTTGGCTGCTGTACTTTAAGACAATAAATTTCTTATTAATTTAATTAATTTTGTTCTTATTTTTAAGCTCAGTAATACGTCTTGCATAATTTTTTTTTCTCGTTCAATTGAATCTAGTTTTGAACGATTTTTTTTATTGCCCGTACAGGCATACGAGCATACGGCCCACCTGTTGGTGAGTGGTTACCGTCGTTTATAGATATCAGGAATGCCAGGGGTAGAGCGAAACCGCTGACTAGCATAGACAGAACCTTGTTTTTGAATTTGCTTAGGAACGAAGACAAATTATAAGTGGGAAGCTAAATTATCATAGAGATCCAATTATTATAGTGCGAATCCTGAAGAATTTATGCATATTGTTAATGCGAGCTACTTTCTTTACTAATGAATACAATTTACACTTCTAAGGCCGTCTCGCAATAAGTTATAGACATTTTTTTTATGATAAGCTCTTGAACTAATTGTTATCAGACGAACTTTTAGTATTGTCGGTCAAGTGTAAAAAATCATGAATTTGCGGCAATGAACAGAAGAAATTCATTCTTCAAATAGAACTTTTAATATATCCGCCTTTTATTCTTTTCTAATTTACAACAGATAAAATCGGAGAAAATCTACCTTCTAATCTAAAGGAAGCGATCTGACTTGAAGACTTACCTTTATTTAATTGCGATGACTGCGGAGGTTCTGAAGTGTTTGTGAAGTGGAGATTTTATTAAAAGTTAAGTTGATTGAATCAAGACAGCTGTGTTTTATTTTGTAGAAAAATAGATTAAAATGGTTTTACGTACTTCATGATTTCGCACGTAATAATTATTAACGTTAATTATTAAGTGATTTTATTTGTATTATTTTAAAAAGTAGTCTCTTTATTTTCAATGTTACTTTCATTCATACAATGGACACGGTATTTTATGTAAGAAATGGGCAGCCATTTATTCTATTTATTAGAATAGATAAGTAAACTTTTTTACAATTGCATATATGGATGGACGAACTCATAGCCCATCTGGTGTTTACCGGAGCACGTGGACATCTACAACGTAAATGCCGACACCCACCTTGAGATATGAGTTCTAAGGTTTCAGTATAATTAAAACGGCTGCCCCACCTTTCAAACCGAAACGCATTACTGCTTCACGACAGAAATAGGCAATGTGGTAGTACCTACCCGTGCGGACTCCCAAGCGGTGTGAAATACAAGCCAATACAATGAAACTTAAGGTGATAGTTATTACGGTGTGGAAGTTTGAGGACAAGGTAAATTCACCATTCATTTAATAAAATTCGATGTCTTCTTTAGCTAGTCTATAGATATAAGCTTGACTTGTGTCTCTCTAGTCTCTCTATCAAAATATGTAAAACTTCCAACGTTTAATTTTCAACAATTTTAAAGACATTAAAATTTCGCACGCGGTTTTTTTTATTTTTTTTTATTGCTTAGATGGTTGGACGAGCTCACAGCCCACCTGATGTTAAGTGGTTACTGGAGCTCATAGACATCTATAACGTAAATGCGCCACCCACCTTGAGATATAAGTTGTAAGGTCTCAGTATAGTTACAACGGCTGCCCCACCCTTCAAACCGAAACACATTACTGCTTCACGGCAGAAATAGGCAGGGCGGTGGTACCTACCCGTGCGGACTCACAACAGGTCCTACCACCAGTAATTACGCTAATTATAATTTTGCGGGTTTCACTTTTATTACACGATGTTATTCCTTCACTGTGGAAGTCAATCGTGAACATTTGTTGAGTACGTATTTCATTAGAAAAATTGGTACCCGCCTGCGGGATTCGAACACCGGTGCATCGCTTCAACACGAATGCACCGGACGGACGTCTTATCTTTTAGGCCACGACGACTTTCAAAACGCGTATCAAATTGCAATGACAGTGCAATAGCCTTCCTGTGCAGGATCTTCAAGAAAAAAATGCTTAATTACTCTTGTTTCACTTACTTAATAAAGCGTGTTTGTTTTTGTGTTATCTCACTTATAATTGTCTTCGTTCATAGGCAAATCCAAAAACAATGTTCAGTCTATGGTAGGCAGCAGCTTTTCTTGCCCCTGGCATTCCTTATGTCCATAAACGACGGTAACCACTCATCAACAAGTGAGCTGTATGCTCGTATGCCTGTACGGGTAATAAAAAAAATCATTCAAAACTAGATTAAATTTTACGAGAAAAAAAATTATGCAAGACGTATTACTGAGCTTAAAAATAAGAACAAAATTAATTTTTATTTTTTTTATTGCTTAGATGTGTGGACGAGCTCACAGCCCACCTGGTGTTAAGTGGTTACTGGAGCCCATAGACATCTACAACGTAAATGCGCCACACACCTTGAGATATAGTTCTAAGGTCTCAGTATAGTCACAACGGCTGCCCCACCCTTCAAACCAAATTAATAAGCAATTTATTGACTTAAAGTACAGCAGCCAAACACACAAGTTTTAAAACACGATGTAAGGAACGCCGTCGAATTTCATCCGCGTAAATTTTAATTTTGTACCTACACGTTCTAGAATTAGAATACAGACAAGTGTATTATGTATAAAATCAACTGCAACAACACTAATATCCTTGTTTTGCCCTTATATTAACGAGTACTATGGAGTTTTATATATAAGTATATAAGGAAGAAAATCGCTTGACTTTTTATTTAAAAACAATAACAAACTCCAATATCGGCTTCGATTTTGCTACTTTGAGTTGCTTATGCCTTCAAGAGTATCAAAGGAAATGTGTATAAACGCCGTTATGTTGCGAACCTACACGAAAATTTCATTGCATCACAAAAACGACCGGGCACTTATCGTTTCAAGATCAAAGGGTTTTTATTTAGCCTTTTGCGTCTTACATTCGCTTTGCGAAATCTTATTTTTACAACAAAATAATTAGTACCTAGCGAATAAAATTTAAATGTATTTCCGGAATGGTTGGTTGGTTAGTGCATGCATAATATGATCATATTGTTATACTCGTAACTAGTCTGGCTATAAATACTGTTACATAAAATACTTTACTTTTTCTTTTTTTTCAACTTTTTAATTACTTTGAATTTGGAACACGTATATTACTTTACAAACCTCTTTCGATTTTCGATCAATAGATACAACAACACTTATCGTGGCGACCGCGTGCTGTTAGAACTACAAAGGCTGTTAATGCTGTTAAAGCCAGAAGTTGTCGAAACCCCATTAGGAAGCAAAAAATCTTATCGTGAGGAATGAAGATTCCCGCTAGGACTCTGTCGCGTTTTATAAAACAAGACGTGAAGCTTGGTGCTTATCATCGATATACAGGACAGAAATCCTCGTTACCCATGAAAAATTTTTCAGGATTAAAGAACACTACAAAAAGCAAAATGATAAAATGTACGCTCAGAGTTCTAAAAAAGCTGTTCAAATGGTCGGAAAGGTACAACGTGGTCCTCATCCTGCGTTAGTGATTGTTTGGTGGGGCGTGTCTTGTCAAGGAGTCACAAAACTAGATTTTTCTGAAAAAGGAGTGAAAACTTCAGCCAAAGTATCAAGATACAGCCTTGGATCATGTTGTGAAACCTCTCAGCAATACACTTTTTAAAACTATACCGTGAACTTTCCAGCAGGACTCTGCACCTGGTCACAAGGCACGAACTACCCATGCCTGGCTTGAAACCAACGTTCCGGACTTTATAAGAGACTGGCCCCAATCTAACCCAGACCTCAACCCTTTAGACTTCAAATTATGGTCAGTTTTAGACGACATGGTCTGCTATAAATGACACCGCGACATTAAGTGCCTTAAAAAATAATTGGAGCAAGTAGTGGCGAAATTTCCCTTGCAAACAGTGCATAAATCCATAGATTCGTGGCCAACCAGATTAAAGGCCTGTGTAAAAGCCAAAGGTGGCCATTTCGAATAGAATATTTTTTATTTTTTGCTGAGACTTTATTAAATATGTAGGTATAAATTTTAATAATATTACATTTATTTCTTCAATTAAAAAATATGCATTTTCATTTGTAACAGAACTAATGACTGGACTAGGTATATTATTTATATATTATATTACTTGTTTTTACTAGTTTACAAGAAAGGAACGTGCTTAATGACTGGTTTCTGCAAATTTAATAGTACCGATAGGACAATGGCTAAATACAGCAAATTAAGAGCTTTAGCCGACGTCAAAACGAATTTCCCACATTGACCATTAAATTTTAGTTCTTGTTTTCTCTGAATTCTCCTATCTTATACCTTTAAACGAGCCATTCTTGTATATATATATTTATAATCTGAATCTTGGAAACGGCTCCAACGATTTTCATAAAATTTAGTATACAGGGAATTTCGGGGGCGATAAATCGATCTAGCTAAGATTTATTTTCAGAAAATGTTTTTTTATTCGTGTTTTCAATAATCAACTTTATGACTCTTCCCTACCTCTATTGGCGAAATATAATACTATTTTTCTTAATTGAGAGCAACTAACTACTTTAAAGACACAAAAATATGGCGTTATAAAAAAAAACGAGCAAAGCTCGGTCATCATCTAGTCGTACCTTAAACAATAACCTTGATTCTTAATTTGATCGTTCAAGTTCGACTCCTTTGTAGTTCGATACCCGTTTTAATTTTGAAAGTTATTTAAAGCATTTCTATCTTCAAATTCCCAAAACATTATCACGATGAAGGAAACAGTGCAAGCAACTCGTAACTGGTATTTCGATGATCGCTAAAGATACTTTACAATAAATACTCTAGTCAACTATTTTATATTTGTATTAAACTTGGTATTCACTAACAAATATTATGCAAAATTAGAAAAATATCGTACTTAAATGACACTCTAGTCCAAATAGTTATTGTCTTATTAATCAGTTATTTTATTATTTTGGCGATCTGTGTTTGCAGCAAAATATTACACACAAGCGCTTTTGGAAAAGTTATAACGAAAAATATTTGGAAAAATACTTTAAATTAACTTCTACTGTAAATCATATCAATTAGTCACTGAAAAGTCGAAAAATAAGACTTGTTTAGTAAATATTATTTGTGGATTATTTATTACGCTCTAATTTGAATTTGTATTATCTCTACTAAGTATGCAAGATAGATTTTTGAACGTTTGATTTTTATCATTCGACATTTTTCCTTCATCGTGGAAGTCGTAAGTATGAAATAAAATTGTAAACTGCTGCCAGCCTGGGGGATTCGAAGACTGGCATAGAATCTTGCGACATATCAATGTTGTAATATAGAGACTCCTAAGTAACAGCGTAAAAACAGGTAATGATTAATTAAATATTATTTAGTTATTTTATAATAGTTAATTAGTTTTTTTATTACCTACATAGGTGGACGAGCTCACAGCCCACCTGGTGTTAAGTGGTTACTGGAACCCATAGACGTCCACAACGTAAATGCGCCACCCACCTTGAGATACAAGTTCTAAGGTCTCAAGTATAGTTACAACGGCTGCCCCATCCTTCAAACCGAAACGCATTACTGCTTCACGGCAGAAATAGGCAGGGTGGTGGTACCCACCCGCGCGGACTCACAAGAGGTACACCAGTACCACCAGTAATTAGTTATTTAGTATAGAACGTGTATGCGGTCTATGGCGATATTCAAATTCTGTAGGAGAGTGTCAATTATTCGTGTGAAATGCGTATCGCATATTCATGAGTCACTTCCCCTGTAAAGGAAAGCATAGACCAATAAAAATACAAATCATAAATATTATAATTAGTTTAATAACTGGCGTTAGGGCGTTTTCTGTGATTGCACGAGAATGTACAATGATTTTGCCTATTTCTACAGTCAGCTGTAATGTCTACGGGCTTCAGTATTTATTTAAAGTTAGTTGGACTGATAGCTCGTGAAAATATACGAACTAGTAGGCGTACACAAATGTTAAGCTTCACTTAATGTTCATTAATATTCTTGAAGCATTTTCAGTTCCAAACCCCTCATTTGCATCAGACTAACATATTCATTTACTACAACTTAAAAAATTAAATGGCTTCACTTTATGATAACTATTATTATAATTTTCCAATCGATAGTGAATAAATTGAGCCATGGCAAAGGAGAACCAGGAAAATGACTTAACTATCCGTGGTGTTTCCTCGATTAGATAAATAAATCTGTGTCAAGTGGGCGTTGAGATTGAGGCTTGATAGCTTGGTGTCACCCACGCGAAGATGATAAATCAATATTTGTTGTTAATAAACTTGATTAAGGGCTGCATACATTGTATGATTGCAAATTGTATGACACGTTTCCTTATATTCTATTTGCTTTAGGAAAATCGGAAATGAAATTAGTATAACATTCCTCTCGATCTTAACAAATTTAACATGCTTTAGGTATTTCAAATGTTATTGTTTTCCTTAAATCGATGTTTTTGATTATGAAATTTAAATAATAAAAAATAAGTGGTTATCGTGACTCATGCAGGCTACCAATACCAGATACACAGCCAAGTCGCTGCCTATTGCTTTTACCTGAATATGGCTTTTAAAAATCTTAAACAATTAAGAACTTCTAAATAGGTTCTGCACAATCATTTTTAGAGAAAAAAAGGCAAAGCATAGTGGTTTTGTTTGAAGGTCCGAATCTTTCCAAGTAAACGATGAGAATAGAGTAGAATCAATCGGACGAGATATTGAATTCTTTGACGGGTTTTGAGGTAAAACACAAAGTTGATTTCTTTTTGTTCTACACTTACTGTTCCCTTAAAATTTATTAAGAGACTTCTAGAAAAAAAAAACATCAATGTTCAGTCTCTTTGAAACTAATTCACAATTTCCGTGGCCGTTCAACTGTTTTTTTTGAGCCTTAAGCATTTTTAGTTTCTACTTTGCTCAATAAAAATAATACACTATAAATGCGTATAGTATATTATTATGTATACTATATATAATAATCTACATATCAATAAAATTGGAGTGTCTGTTTGTAATATTGAAATAACCGTTTTTTACTACATGCATATGAATATATTATACCAAAATAACATTTTTTACAATTTTTGTAGGTCTGTCTGTCTGTCTGTCTGTTTGTTCCGGCTAATCTTTGGAACGGCTGGACCGATTTTGACGACTTTTTCACAGATAGGTAGCTGATGATGTAAGGAGTCACTTAGGCTACTTTTTTTAGACTAGGTTTGGCCCGCGGCGTCACCCGCGGTACGAAATTAACCTCGGGTAACATCGCGGGACTCGGCTATCAATAATAAAATTTTATGTTTCCGAAGCGTTGCGAGGGCGGGTCGCTAGTATACTACATATATAGTATATTATCATATATACTATATATAATAATATACTATATATTTTTTTAATTATATATACGGATTCATATTTAATAATCCTATAAATGTAATTCACACACTCGAATAACATCGAATAAATTCGTTTAATACGCGTGTGTATGCATACTATCGTTTTCTTCAGTGAAAATTTGACGTGATTGCACTGTCGGCGCGCGCCCGCCCCAAGTCTCGGCGTTTCCACGTTTAGCGCCCAAGGGTCGAACCATTACAGACGAAAATTTTGAGCGTGTCGACTGGCCGCTTTGCTTCGCGTCGTCTCTGTTCAGCATCGCCAAATTATCCGTAGCTCATGAATAAAGTGAGTGATAGTTTAAATGAACAGATTTAAACTTTTTTTTATTCGCGTTTCAAAATAAACGTACGCCAGTGGAAAGTTGTTTGTTAATTGTTTTGGTGATTATTTGGTTATAAGTTACTTTATTTGACTTGAAAGGTGAGTTGTTTTCTGAAAATTGATAATTTTGAGGTTTTTTTTAATATATGAGATATGAATATTTATATATGAGATTATTATTTAGAATCTCATATATGAGATTTACTTCAATAAAAAAATAAAAATAAACAGATATCTTTATCTAGATTTAGGTAATATTGATCTAAACATTGTTACAGTTAAAACTCTCTAAAAAATTGATTAATGAATAGCGAATATCAACTTTTGAGATATGTAATTATAAATTTTATTTATCGCTAAAGAAAACATACGCTTGTGTATTTTATAGTTGAATTTTACTTTCAGACTTTCAATTTGTTTGTAAATATTTTCCTAAGATCATGAATTGAATATAATTTAAACAGTCCACAGTTTATAGTATCAGTCTTTGATATTGCTAGACCTGCTCTTGAATTAAAATGTTTCAGCTGAAAGTAAAAGGCGTGGCTTATGTGCACAGTCGCACATTAGTGAATTATACCCAAAATAAACATACAGCGAAATTACTCACGCACTAAAAGTTCCTATCAGCGTGAAATTTAGGTGTCACCTCTAATGAAGGATATTATGAAGAAGAAAAATGTTTCGGTACTCGGTATTAGTACTACAATGTAAAGTAAAATCACTCGTGTATACGTTTCAAAAGTTTTTATGGTCGGTGTTTAGGTACATGCAAATAAAATAAAAAAGGTACGTGCGTCAAGATTACAAAACTCCCTCATAAAAATAGGAACGAAACGTTCGCTTTGAATTAAAGAATTGCGTTCGTCAATTTTTTTACTTTATTCATTATGAATTTATTTCATACACTATTTCGAGGTGCCTACATTTGCCGCAAAGCAGCTATGCTTTCCAGTTTTAAGGAAAATGAAGCTGCTATTCAATCCTACTGACATTTTGACCTCATGTCTCAAATTGGATGGTGTTATTCAAACTATAATGACTGGGATGGTAATCGCTTAACGCCAGGCGGGCTAAGCCCATCTGCCCATTTAGAGCAAAAAAAAAATATTGACCTAATTACCCTGGAATAAAGTTGTCACGTGTCTCTCGCCCATGTTCCCTAATGACTTTATTCTGTACAAAAGCTTTGTTGGTTGACAACTCCGCTAATTTCCAATTCACTAAGCAATACAGATTACGTGATAATTGTTTACGAGGGACAATGGATAATCGAGTTCTAAATTGATAAGCTAAATTGATTTGTTTGGGAAATACTGGTTTTTCTTATTTTTTCTGTCCCTTCGAAAATTCAATGTATATTTTGAATGCAAAGTGTGTAAGTCTTGAGCTAGACGTGGAGATTTATGCAAAACGTAAATATGTATCTCAAGATAAAATGGTCGTTGTTTTTAAAAACCCGTTGTCGTGTCGTCAAGGGTTCTTGTTTGCAGAATTATAGTCTTTATTTTAATAAGATTAAAAACTTGAAACTAAATTGGATCTGGTCTGCTCATCTACGTTATGAAATTTTACTTTTCCCATTAGATATTTTTATCGCTAAATGGTTTTATGAACACATTGTTTTCTAGATGGTTATTGTATTATTCTGAAGAAAATGTTGAACAATGAAAGGGATCCGTACATAAAATTAAATTATCTCTTATAAAATGTAGAAATTAATCCTTACCTTAGTGACGTGACCTGAACTTTAGGAATGTCACAACCTTTTTTTAAATATGGCGTAATTTGAATTTACGACGTGTGATCAAACCTTTTTTTTGGGACAGCTCACGTTCAGCGCACTAACGTGTCCAAATAAATCGCTAAGTTTGCTACGATTTTGATCGAGGCTATCGTATATATACGTTAAAAAAGACAAAAAAAAATTTTTTTTATAGCTTAGGTGGGTGGGCGAGCTCACAGCCCATCTGGTGTGAAGTTGTTACTGGAGTCCATAGACATCTACAACGTATAAGTTCTAAGGGCTCAGTATAATAGGCAGGGTGGAGGTACTTACCCGTGTGGACTCACAAGAGGTCCTACCACCAGTAATTACGCAAATTATAATTTTGCGTGTTTGATTTTTATTACACGATGTTATTCCTTCACCGTGGAAGTCAATCGTGAACAATTGTTAAATACGTATTTCATTAGAAAAATTGGTACCCGTCTGCGGGATTCGAACACCGTAGCATCGCTACATATCGCTACATATACGAATGCACTGGACGTGGGTTTCAGTAACCACTTAACACCAGGTGGGCTGTGAGCTCGTCCACACATTAAGGTAATAAAAAAAAATCTTTAATGTGCGTTGCATTTATGTAATTTAATTTTTTATATTCATTATTGAAACATTTGTTATGTATACAATGCATAAAATTCAAATGAACATTTAATTGAACTACATATAATATTACGAAAGATCAAAATTGTTTCGAAGATATTAACTTGAAGCAAAATAAATCATGCACTTACTCAAATTCTCACTGATAAAATATGCGTGTCAAATACCACAAAAACATTTAGTACTATGAGAATAAAATCTACGAGAATTCGGCACGATTTGGTTTGTGAATATTGTGAATGTCAATCAGAAATCAAGGTAGTCGAAATATGATTTACCGGTAGTCACAATATGTAGTTGTGTGTAGATTCATAAAAGTGAAGCAAATCGTAGTTAAGACTCTTCGAACACCGTTCACCGTGCTCGTCGAACTCGTCGATGTAGGTTTACGACGAAAGGAAGATCTTTTGAACGGCTTTTTTTTTGATACCTATGCTGATAGCATTGAGAGGCTATTTCAGCTTCACCCTAACGTTTGTAGGTGAGCTCACGGGGCTCAAACCGGACTGTTGCTAACACTGACTCTTGCAAGAGTAGTGCTTCGCAGAATCTACCACCGGATCGGAAACGCGACCCACTGAGAAGATCCGGCGAAAAACTCGCGGGTGATATTGCTCGGTAGATCGACAATCCGAATGTTGGTGTTCGGAACTTGTATATATTTGCTTATCCTGAAAACGTCGTAAGCGTAGTTCAGGCATTTGTCAAATATATTTTGCTGTATGATGGCTACCGCCACAGTAGTTTACGACGAAGAGTTCGAACTAGTCCAGAGACACAACTCACTGAGTTTCTCGGCGGATCTTCTGAGAGGGTCTCGGTTCTGATCCTGCGGTAGATTCAGTGAAGTACTCCGATCTTCCTAGGGTTAGTGCTACCTAGCAACTCTCTCATGTTGAGCCCGTGAGCTCACCTACCCGCGCGTAGTTGGAATAGCGCCTTAAGCTACCAACGATAAGGTAGGTAAAAAAAACAAATTGTATTGTACACTTAGTTTCTAAATTTATTTATTGCGAAAGTTCCAAGAAGTCTAACTTTTTTTTTTTTTTTTTTATTGGTTAGATGGGTGGACGAGCTCACAGCCCACCTGGTGTTAAGTGGTAACTGGATCCCATAGACATCCACAACGTAAATGCGCCATCCACCTTGAGATACAAGTTCTAAGGTCTCATTTATAGTAACGACGGCTGCCCCACCCTTCAAACCGAAACGCATTACTGCTTCACGGCGGAAATAAGCGGGGTGGTGGTACCTAGACACTTAGTTTCTAAATTTATTTATTGCGAAAGTTCCAAGAAGTCAAATGAGCCTGGATGAAGCAATTATGTAAGCCGCGGTTCCAACAGAGTTTATCTCGTGTATTTTGGCGAGGCGTGATATAACGCAAATCGAATGTCTCTAATTATAGGGCTAAGCAATTTAATATGAATAGCATTTGGTGTCAATTTGACATGTGATGTTGAATATGTGATGTTATTTTTTGTACGTACGTATTGTTTATTTTTATAATCGAAATTAGGATGCTATCCAGGGTTAGAAATAATATTAGAAAATATAGAAATAATTCAGTCTGAATATAAAAACACGGTGAGCACTTTTGTCAGAGATAGATGATTGTTTAAATAAATATATTAATTGGCACAAGACTAAAGAGCAAATGCCTTAGTATTTTCTTTGGTTTTCCCGATTCGTAGAGATACATAATTATAACTACTTTTACAATTTAACCTAAATTATAAATTTTTTTAAAAAAATCGACGACTTTTAACGCAATTTTCAAATTTCGAATAATAAACAGCATAGTCCACCTTGACCACGAAAACGTATCTGACATATCGAATATGATGAATATTTATTCGAACGGCTTACAGTAATAAAAATAACAAAATTAACATAATACTCGTAAATATGATTAAAAAAACGTAAAAAATAAATTGTTTACAAAAAAACTTTACTTAATTACTACTACTAATTAAGTAAACTTTGTTTTAAACATATTTTTTTTTAAATTTTTTTTTTGCTTAGGTGTGTGGACGAGCTCACGGCCTAACTGGTGTTAAGTGGTTACCGGAGCCCATAGACGTCTACGACGTAACCTAGCTTGAGATATGAGTCCTAAGGTCTTCGTTTTTACAGTACAACGGCTGCCTCACCATTTAAACCGAAACGCATTACTGCTTCACGGCAGGAATAGGCAGGGTGGTGGTACCTACTCGTGCGGACTAACAAGACGTTCTACCACCAGTGATTACGCAAATTATTATTTTGCGAATTTTGATTTTAATTACACGATGTTATTCCTTAATCGTGGAAGTCAATCGTGAACAATTGTTAAGTACGTATTTCATTACAAAAATTGGTACTTGCCTGCGGCATTCGAACACAACGTTAAGATATCAATTTTGTTATGAAACGAATTAACGGTACGTCATTGTGTAAAGTTATTAATAATCAGATCTTTATTCATACGTATTATTGCATAAAAACCCTAATATTCAATAATTTATATGTTCTTAGTGTTGATTTGTGCATATTGTGAGCCTACACGATTATCAGAATCTGTACTATTTCCGATGTGAAGCAACCACGAATCAACGCTTTAACGGTAAGATGGCCGTTTACAAAATACAATTAGTACTTCGATCCAATGTCTCAAGGCGGAAGACGGAATTTACATTTAATGTCTATAGCGTGGATGCTGGAGGCTTACTGGAGGAACAATTCAATCCCATTTCTTACTGGTGGTAGGACCTCTTGTGAGTCCGCGCGGGTAGGTACCACCGCCCTGCCTATTTCTGCCGTGAAACAGCAATGCGTTTCGGTTTGAAGGGTGGGGCAGCCGTTGTGACTATACTTGAGACCTTAGAGCTTATATCTCAAGGTGGGTGACGCATTTACGTTGTAAATGTCTATGGGCTCCAGTAACCATTTCACAACAGATGGACTGTGGTGAGCTTGTCCACTCATCTAAGCAATAAAAAAACAATTTTTATAAAATACGTCTAAAGTAATTTAATTCGAACTCGATCCTAAAATACCGAACAGTATGGCGCAAAAACTTTGATCAAGCTTTGCAATATTACTTTAACAGTTAGATTCAGTCATGGTTGATATTGATTTGGTCACTACCTCGGAATTCATGAGTTTGAAGTTTGTCTTTGTTCACGTTGATCCTAAACAATCACTTTATTGCGGACTGGTACGACTAGCGCAATGTTTTTGATCAAGGGAAGGGTAGAATTATAAATAACAAAAAAGGCATAATGATAAAGAAATCTTGTATGAGTTTATTCATTAATGTATTTTTTATTAAAGTACTAAGAATACATATTTTTAAACAAAATATACTAATTTAGATTAGTCATGTCAACGATGATTCAATAAAAGATAAATATATTGAATTTATTCAATCACCGTTGAAAATGGAATAAACATAATTCCAATATTCCTCTTAATACTCTCGCAGTTTCTTTTAGAAGAGTAAGAGCTATATACATATAACTAGATTCACTTCGGTGCCCTGAAGTTGCTCGCTCATGATATTACGTTAGATATAGCCCTGATGCGACTCGGTCCTTGGCATGGCCTCACCTTGACATGGGTGTTTGGAGGTATGCGCCACTTATTTCGTCTTTATAAGTTGGCAATAGGCACCATCCGAGGCATATTAACCGTATGCCAGACAGAATGCTTATACAATAAATACATCGTGCGTCTGATTCGGCTAACTCCATTGTAACCGAAATCGAAACAGTATAATATAAAAATTCAACTCCGTATGATAAAAGAAAGTTATTGTTTAGCTTTGTTAGCTTGCCTTCATACATAATATGTGTATACATGCAAACACATACACAAAACCAAGGGTATTTTTTTATAACAAACAAGATTTCCATAGGCAAGGCTTAGGTTTTTATAATAAACTAGCAGAGTTCGTAGTGCCTCAATCGACAAATAAAAGACCTAAACTTTTGTATAAAATAAACTTAAAACAAACAAAAGGAACCCGTCCGACGCGGGACACATCAAAGGGAAAAAACAAAATTGTTGTCTACTTTTTAAACTTTCTCTGGACTTCCACAAATAATTCAAGACCAAAATTAGCCAAATCGGTCCAGCCGTTCTTGAGTTTAAAGCCTTGTTCGGACTAGACGAGTATTTTAGTCGAGTACCGAGTAATTTAGTAGATAAATGTGTCTGAGCACCAAAAATTTACTCGATTAGGTTAGTAAATAATTTAGTCAAGTCAAACCATTTTGTTCTATTTTTTCGAGCGAGTAGCGAGTAGTTTAGCCACTAAATTACTCGGTACTCGACTAAAATACTCGCCTAGTCCGAACAAGGCTTTAGCGAGACTAACGAACAGCAATTCATTTATATATATATATAGAAGATAAATAAACTTGTAAAATAAAGGAACCGAACTTGAGAATAATCCCAATGAACCAACGTTTAGGTTCTTAGACAGTTTAATTAACAAAACAATATCATAAACTAGAATAAACTTTTTTTTTTAATATAACATAATAATATGTGGACGGAGGGCGATTTGTATTTTCCGATGCTCACATTTGCTCACCCTGTTAACAATGTATTCAATGGATTTTGTTGAAAGAGTTTCCTCGGCTGCCAGCAGTACTTCAACTTTAAATTAATTAAAAAAACAAAGAAAATTAATGAGAAAGTGACCTCGAATGAACTTTTAAAACCAGTACCTAAGCGTATGTATTTAACTATTTATTTAGTATTCAGCATGTATTTATTCAGTGACCGAAATCCTAACTATCTTTGCACAGAGAAGGTTTCATTCAACATGATAATATAATGAATGTTTAAATTAAATTTGGTTTTTAATTACTTTATTTTTTTAAGTTTCATATTTCGACACATGTTTACACAAGGTTTTGGTATACCAGACCTGTTACAGTTATATTATTATTATGTTCTCTAATAAAAATACCTTCAAAAATTAATTAAAACTTTATGTTTAAATTAAAAATAATATCTTCGTAATTTAATATAAATAGCCTCACCTAGTGCTTAACTTCTACTGTACACTACTACATTATGAGTGATTCTAGAATAGTGTGTTGGACTTATTTATTTTTGAGTGAAATTTTCAGGCTAATAGGAGAGTTAATTAGTAGAGTAAAGCACAATTTAAGACAGATGGTGTGGTTATACCATAAAATGGATTTTGTGAGGGTTCCGTGATGTTTGAAAATATTTGTGTGGTTTTAATTGCCACGACTAGACTGAAAATTTTACGATTCGTCGTATTATTTTATATATTATGTTAAATATGTTGCTATCATAATAATAGGTATCTAATACTTTTTCCCGTAATCGTTTTTTCGCTTTGATTTGTCAAATGTGCTGACGGCAGACCCAAAATGAACTGGTTATAGCCCAAATCCAAGACACAATACAGATTTAATTCACATTGAAATCAGAACGCATGTCTGCTCCGCGTCAGAGACAAACAGGGCTGTAAGAAGGGCCTACTAATAGGTAAATAAATGCCTTTGTTATTTCTAGAATATTGGAAAGGATGTACGAGACGTATTATTATCTCGCATTACTTGATACGATAACACGGGTCGTCTTATCCATTAGTCTATGGTCACTACATAATAAATGTTTTATATTTAGTGTAGCTCTCTTATAAACTTTTTTTTAATTCTTTATTAGAGCCATACACCTATTAGGTTAAGTCGGTTATAAACTTTTTAAATCTCAAGAAATTATAAAATACATTTTTGTATATTTGATTCTGTCACCGATATTTTGTTTTCTCTAGTTTTTGCAGTGTGGTTTCTAGCCACACCCCGAAAACTGCTGGAATAGCGTAGATTTGTAATGTATGTGAAACATATGTATTAAATAGCATATATTATCCGGGTGTGACTGAAACCGAAAATCGCCACCACTAAGCCTCTATCGGAACAAGATACTGGTGGTAGGACCTCTTGTGAGTCCGCACGGGTAGGTACCACCGCCCTGCCTATTTCAGCTGTGAAGCAGTAATGTGTTTCTATTTGAAGGGCGGGGCAGCCGTCGTAACTATACTGAGATCTTAGAACTTATATCTCAAGGTGGGTGGCGCATTTACCTTGTAGATGTCTATGGGCTACGTAAACCACTCGTCCACCCTACTATGCAATAAAATAAAATAATCTCATTTATAAGTTTATACTACTATACTACTAATAGTACTCGTTTATAAGTTTTATTAAAGACGAATAAAGTTAACAAAGCTTTTAAAAAGAATAATAATTACGATTTCCTTTTTGTTTTCATCGCAACAACTGGAAGCTGGAAGTTGTTGCTAATTTTTGCCGTAACTGTCATTAGTCAGAGCCGGAGCTATAAAAACGAAACTATAAAAAACTACAGTCATCGTAAAACTGTATTGGTCATAAAAGAGCATTGGTAAGTTTCTTTTATTGACAATTAACTTTTGAAGTGGTACGAATGTTGTGTTTCTTGATATTTAAATACACCTTAAAACCGCCGCGTATCTATAAAAACACATTCCGCTAGGCAAGTACATAAAGAATCCGATTACATCAGTGGCTGGTGGTTAGAGGATCAAAAGGAATGTTTATTAGGCTTTAAATTAAATAGTGAAAATGTGTGTATTCAATCTCATGGCTTAAGATAGGCGGCGGTTTTCGCGAGATGCTCACGGGCTCCGATAATGATTTGAGATCAGACGAATCATGAGCTAGTCTACCCGGCTAACGCAACTACATATATTGCGTCGCAAATTGCGTCAATGCGAAATTATGAAATGTTAGAAATTTAGTTTTAGACGATGACAAAAAAGTTTTTTTTGATTTTTTTTTAAATTATTTAAATGGGTACAACAGCTCACAGCCCACCTGGTGTTAAGAGGTTATTAGAGGCCATATACATTTACAACGTAAATGCACCACCCGCCTTGAGATATAAGTTCTAAGGTCTCAGTATATATTTATATCACAAAATACTGCATTTTGCATTCGAGTGAATTTTTTTCGTATTTTAACGACATAAAGTTGTAATAAAATCTTTTAAGTTATGTTGTTTTTATCTGACTAGTTTGCATACTAATAAATAGATATTTTATAAAAAAAAATTGGTTTGTGCCAGTTTGCTGCCCGCCAAATTTTTTATTTTTTTATTGCTTGGATGGGTGGACGAGCTCACAGCCCACCTGGTGTTAAGTGGTTACTGGAGCCCATATATTATATCTACAACGTAAATGCGCCACCCGCCTTATGATATAAGTTCTAAGGTCTCGGTATAGTTACCACGGCTGCCTCGCCCTTCAAAGTAGCTTAAAATTATTTCGATCACTGTCAAACAGAAAAAATTACGAGTTTTTTAGAAAGCACATTGCAGTAATATAATCATGCTTTGATTTTGCTATTTATTCCGAATTTATTCAATCCTAAGGCTGTGTTTAAGTAGTGGGTTGTAATTAACGCAAAGTTTCGTTGTTTGTCTAATAGCCTCCTCCTTAATAAATTTACCTTTCGTCCGATTATCTCGACGAGCGCTTTATTCGCCGCGGCAAAAGTACTCAGACCCCTTGAGTATGTTCTCCTAAGGTGAAGAAATCTTGTTAAAAAGAGATTGTTCAGTTTGTGTTGGATTTGGGCCTGGACATATACTTTTTAATTATCAGAATAGATCTGTACAGGTCAATGACAGACTGGTTTATAGTCCCAACACCCTTTGCAAACAAATTAAAAAAATAGTCGTCAAAATGTGTAGATTTAATTAATACACCAGAGATATTAAACCGTAACGTTGTACTTGATTTGCTGTAGCTGATAAAACGAAATTCATTACTCATTGTCCAACTTTTTTATTTATTGAGAACTTCTTTGAAAAACATTTTTTAAAAATAAGATCATAATATCACTAGGAAGTTAATGTTTACTGTATGCACTAGGTTTGTGTTCCTAATTCTTCTTTCCTTTTGCGGGCCTACCGGAAGAGATTTCAACATGAAATAAGTAGTGCCCTTGTACTCTGTATCCTCATTGTCGTGTCTTTTCTAACAGCTGTGTGTACAAAATATAATAAATTAAAAATTAAAATTAGGAAGTTCCCAGTTGCCTGTGTGTAGAACGTGGACTGTATTTTGTGCTGGTCGCTTCAATAATTAGATATATTCAGATAGAAGGTTATTTTTATTTTATTTTAATATAGTTACAACGCGTGCACGTACGACCTGAATTGTTAATTGATTTACAATGATTGTGTTGTCAAAATTATTATTCTATTTTAAAATTCAAAAAATAGTAATAAAAACTTCATGTTTAGAATTGCTCTAAACAGCCTGTATGTATTAGTGACATTTACTATGTTAAAAATGTACACGTGTTGGAACATTTTAGAAATTGAAGTGATACAATAATTTTTATTATATAGTTAATGCGATCGTAAATGAATAAATAGAATAGTGGACTATTGTGGTTTCGTATAAAATGCGTGAATCAAATCAAATCAAATCGATGTGAAAAGGTTTTTTCAATTTGATAACGCTGAGCAAGTTCGGATAGTGTTGTTCAATTTCCGTACTTCAGAAGGAAAAAAAATCACATTTTCTTCAATGACTTGACTATCAGCTTATCTGTACGACATATAGCCTCCGACGATAAAGACTTCGATCTCCTCGTGGAAAAAAAAACATGTTTCTAACTCAATGCAAACGCGGTCATTATATATTTTTTATTTTTTTTATTACCTAAATGAATGGACGAGCTCACAGCCCACCTGGTGTTAAGTGGTTACCGGAGCCCATAGACATCTGGAACGTAAATGCGCCACATATATTATGTGCCTCGAGATATAAGTTCTATGGTCTCAAGTATAGTTACAACGGTTGCCCTACCCTTCAAACCGAAACGCATTACTGCTTCACGGCAGAAATAGGCAGGGTGGTGGTACCTGCCCGCGCGGTCTCACAAGAGGTCGTACCACCAGTAAATTTTATATTATTTAATACGTCCATTCGATTGATACTCGCATATCAGCTCATCAAACTGAATAGGGTAATTTTCATTGACGTAGAATCGTGAAAATTAACGAAACGCACGGTCTCATAACAAGCAGGTAAATTAATCTCGAATTAAGTATTATTTATCATTCAACTGGTTCGATGTTAAATTGAGCCATCTCTATTTATTCCTGGTCCGCACAGCTTCGAATTCATGAACTATATATCGAGGAAATAGAAATCAAAATAAATTACACATAGATAAAACTGAAACTGAGACATACTCTTAATAATTAACCAGCTTCCTTCAGATTAATCCAAATATCATTTAATTTTAACAATACTGTCATTAATAAGCGCGGTGCGAATTTGATCAGGAAATTGGATAAATTAAAACAACACACAATATTTAAAAAAAACGACGTGTTCGTTTTTAATATCTATAATACTAAATTTTTATCAATACTAAATTTAATATAATTTAATACTAAATCGATGTTCGTTAATTTTTTTCAAAAAACTATTGTCAAATAAAATGAAACATGCAATCGCAATGCAATTAAAAAATAAGACTCATAACTTCTATTAGTTATTAAACTATTCCCAAATGATTGATGAAACAATTCCGAGTGAAATACTTTTTTTTTTTTATGATTGAAAGTTTACTGGTGGCCCGAAGGCCTTTCCAGTTTCACCAGGACAGGTGGGCGAGCAAAGGCTCAGCCAAGAGGGGTGGGATTTGCTAACAACTGCCCGAGCGCCTCCGAAGGAGACCTGACAACTCAAGAGCAATTGTTTCGCGAATGAATCTACTACCGGATCGGAATCGCGACCCGCTGAGAAGATCCGGCGAGAAACTCAGCGGGCTGATGCATGGGTTAGGTTGCACGTCGACCTCTTTGTCGAGTTCGACGAGTACGGTTACCGGGGTCCCTAAGCCTGCCCCTAGTATTAGAGCTGAAGGCATCTAATGCAAAGGTTATTGGATCTGATGGATCCGTAAGGACGTGTCTAGGGCGTCGACGGTGACTGGCTCCTGCATGATCAGGATTCGGGGAGTAGTCAGCGGCGGCAACGATAAGGCGATTATCATGACGCATAGCCTTATCGAAGTATCGTTCCGACACTGACTTCATGTATTTCCGAATTGATTCGAGGCCCAGGTCGTCGTGTAGGTCAACGTTCCTCACGAACCACGGAGCCCCGACAGCTAACCTGCAAAAGCGGGATTGTAGGGATTGGAGGGTGTCTAAGTGTGTGCGGGCCGCGTGAGCGAACACCACACTCGCGTAAGTCATGACGGGCCTTATGCAAGTTTTGTAAAGTGTCACCTTGTTCCGAAGGGACATTTTACTCCGCTTACAGATCATGGGGTAGAGTCTACCGAGAATAAACGCGGCACGGTCACGGACTGATTTTATATGCGGGCGGAATGTCATCGATGCATCCAGGGTAACGCCCAGGTACTTGACCTTCCTGGCCCAGGGTATGGGTTGTCTAAAGAGAGTAATCGGGGGTGTGAGATTCCTCCTCCTAATCCGGGAGGAAATCCGTGTGGAGCTTCCCCTCTGAAATAGCACCGCAGTACTTTTCGCTGGGTTGATGTCTATGCGCCATTTTCGGAACCACTGTCCTAGGGCTAGGGCTGCGCTCTGAAGCTTCTTCGCGATTAGGTACTTATTTCTACTAGAATAGTAAACAGTCGTGTCGTCGGCGAATAAAGCTAAATGGGTCGGCGGCGACCGGGGAATATCGTTGACGAATAAGCTAAATAGGAGGGGTGAGAGGACAGAGCCTTGCGGGACTCCAGCTGTGAGAGGTCGTGGGGAGGAGCGGGTTCCCTCGACTCGATATCGAAAAGAGCGGTTCGACAAGAAGTCCCGTATGATGAGCACGAGACTATCCGGCACGCCCATGTTGAATAGTTTGAAAATCAAACCATTGTGCCAGACTTTGTCGAACGCTTTTGCGACGTCGAAGAAGAGAGCTCCCGTGTATAACGGTTTTGGTCGATTAAGCTCCACAAGAATGTGCTCCGTGAGGCGGTGCACCTGTTGAACGCATGAGTGATTTGTACGGAATCCGAATTGTTCATCGATGAGAATGCCCTTGGATGAGACGAAGTCTCTGAGGCGTTTGTAGAGCAGACGCTCATACAGTTTACCTAGAGACATGAGGAGGCTAATCGGGCGGTAGCTCGTCGGATGATTTTTTGGTTTACCGGGTTTATGTATGCCGATAACGTCCGCTTCTTTCCACACCGCGGGAAAGATACAGTTCGCCATAGCGGCATTGAAAATAGATGCCAACATCACGATGAGTTGGACGGGTAGAAGTTTAATAACGCGGTTAGATATACCGTCGGAACCGGGAGCCTTGCGAGGACGTAGGTCTTTGATCAAGTCTTTAACTTCTATCGGGGTGACGGGTGGTAACGCATCCGATGGTGGCAAGGAGGCTCTGCGTTCTACCTCACTGTCTACTAATTCTACATGAACAGGGTCCACGGATTGAGTGCTGGGCGTGCACTGGGTTTGCAATGTATCGGCCAGCAGCTCTGCTTTTTCGTCATCATCGAACGCCGCGAGTCGGCCTGAGGGGCCTACGAGGGGGGGCATAGTTACTACCGTATCCGATTTGAGAGTACGAGCTAAGCGGTAGTAAGACCTTTGGGAGGGCGCGAGTCCTTCTAAGAAATCAGACCATCTGGCATCTCGGACTTCGGCGATGCGAGACTTTACGTCGCGTTGTAGGGCACGCATTCGAATACGATTTTCCGCGGTAGGATACCTGTCGTAGGCGCGTATCGAGGCGTTCTTAGCTCTAAGGAGTTCCCTAATATCGTCGGACAATTTGAAGCGGTGAAGGAAGTCCTCCGCTACAACTTGTTTCGATGACCTATCTAATGTCGAGGTGATGTGTGACGTTAAGATGTCTATGGCTTCAGCGGTATCCTGAGGAGACGGGATAGAGTCCGGGTTAAACGGGAGCGATGGTGGATCAGATTCAGCCAGGCTGATGCCCAACGTGTGCCAATCCACCACAGTCCTCGTGACGGGAACGGAATCGGGAGCGCGACCGAGCTTCATAACGACGGGACGGTGGTCTGAATCTAACTCTGAAACTACTTCGATCGAGTGTAAGCGCAGAGTTACGTTTTTTAATAACGCTATGTCGAGTATATCCGGGCGATGCGCGATATTTAGCGGGTAGTGAGTCGGGGTTAGCGGAGCGACGATATCGAAGGCGAGATCATCGACTAACGCGTCAAGCCGCCTGCCATTCGGGGTTGTGGTGTGTGAGTTCCACCTGATGTGTTTACAATTTAGGTCGCCCGCCAGAATGACAGAGCTCCCCATACCGAGCAGCGCCTCGATATCACTGCTTAGAACGATCTTATCCGGTGGAAGATAAACGGACGCGATAACGATCGGCGCGTGTCCCGTCAGTGAGATTCGGCACACTGATGCTTCGATATTAGCGAGCGCGGGAGGATCGAGCGGGACGCAATGCAGGGCTCTTCTATAGTAAATGACGGTACCACCACCACGGGCAGAGAGCCTGTCGTTCCTGACCATGTTATAGTTCGCGATTTTAGGGTCACGGCGCGCGGGCTTAAGTAGGGTCTCCTGCACTGAAAAGATATCAATTTGATGGTCACGCAAAAAGTCAGAAACCTGATCACGTTGATTTGCGAGACCGTAAGCGTTAAAAAATCCTATCGTTACGGATAGGGGCTTTATTCTACTTATATACGCCATTGATTACCGGCGGAGTGAGGGGAGGACGTACGTATTTAATGACGCGTATACGTCGGCGTATTCCTGCACAACGGCGATAAAGTGTTGTGCAGTGGAGGCAGCGCGAATGGCGTCGCCCAAAGCGTTAACGCGCTCAAAGTTGATCGACTGAAAGAAGTCGATCGCTAAAGCGAGATTTTCGGACGCGGTCGGAGGGCAAGTCGCGGGAGAGGAACGAGTCGCGGGGGCGGGACGAATCGCGGAGGAGGGAGTTGTAGCCGTGTTCGTGTACGGCAGCGGTTTTGCCCAGGCCGAGACACTGGGCACCGCCGCCGGAACGAACGCTGGCTTAGCCTGCGACGCAGAGGGTGCCGAGGCTTTGATGTCTGGGCCGGAAGCTCGGAGGCGGTTTTGGCGGGCGACGCGGCGATTTATTTTAGGGGCTCGGGGGCAACCACGGTAATTCGCGGGGTGACCCTGTGTTCGACACAGGACGCAGCTAGGCGGTTCCGTCGCGGTTATTTGGTCGCGAGCGCAGAGGGCCGTGGCGTGATCGCCCAAACACTTAACACATCGGGGGCGCGCGTGACAGTTACGGGAAGAGTGCCCGTACAATTGACAGTTATGGCACTGGCTAGGAGTGCCTTTTTTATGGGGGGCTTCGATGGCGATACCGGAGAGCCTACAGACGGTCTGTGTGTTGAAGATTTTCTTACCCTCGGGGGTAGGCTGGAGGGTGACTAGAACCATATTATATGGCTCCCTACCGCGACCGGTGTGCATACGGTGCACAGAATTCACTGGAAAGCCCTGTTCTAACAGATCGGCCTTGACGAGCTCTACATCTAACTCTTTAGGGATTCCGCGTATTACAACGCGGAGTTCGCGCTCCTCCTGGAGCGTATAAGTATGGAAACTTATACGTTCCTTACGGAGGTAAGAAGAGAGGGCCCTATGGTCGTCGGGTGTTTGAACCTTAATTTGAATGCCGTTCGCGAGGTTACGGGCATTCGTGAAATTTATATTTTTGGCCTTAAGGGCCAGGCAAACTCGATCCCAAGCTGCCTTCTCCTGAAGGATAACCGGGGGAGGGGTCTGGGTTTTATTTTGTGCCACCGGACGCGGCGACGGAGTGGCACGGGCTGGGGGCGCAACGGGAGTCTGAGGGCGGGGGCGCGACGCGTTCACGGCTTTGCTAATTTTAGCGGCCGCGGGAGCTCGAGACTCCGCGGCACGCTTCTTACCCTTCTGTACCAGGGTGAATCCATCCGTCGATGAGGCGGGGGCGAGGTCGACCTCCATGTCCGAGTCAGAGTCGGAGCACGAGGAGGCGGGTGCAGGCGACCTACGAGCAAGTGTAGGTGTTTTAGAGGGCGCGACGGAGGCCGCGGATGATCGCTCAGCTGAAACGATGGTCACGGCGGACGACGCAGCAGCTTTTCTCGCCAGTATAGGCGACACTGGAGCGGCAGGCACGACAGAGGCTGCGGTGCTCAATGCAGAAGTTCTGCACGCAGGTACAGGCGACGCAGGAGCAGCGAGCGCGGCGGAGTCCTCGAGAGGGCTCGCAGTGTGATTGGCCTTGAAGGCCAGAAACTCTGAGGCGAGCTGTGGGTGGCGAAGTCGGAGGAATTCCGCGAATACAGCGTCCATGATCGAGTGAAATACTCATTTTGTTTTAATCCCTAGTTAAGATTGTTAGAAATTAAAACAACTTGAATTAAAAAAAACTGCAATTTTTTTGTCACCACTGTTTTCGATGACCATCTTGCTTCCTCTTTAAAATTATTAAAAACAAAACACTATCGTTATAACAGCTCCCGCACTAATTAAATATTACAGTGAAAAAGTAAAGGAATCATGGTTTACGTTCACGAATTGACTATCTGTACAGCTAATGACTGCTAATGAGGATTGGTAAATATTGTCTGACGCCAAATGAAGCCTATTTTCATTACGTCAGAACTGGGCCAGTATGTTTGTCCATAGTCTACCCACACTACGGCTCTGTATAAACGATCCTGAATAATGACTTACGGCTTAAAGAATTCTGCATATTAATTTATGTATTATGTACGCTTTCTATTTATTTTAATGAAATATAGTATATAATAGTATAGTTAATATCGTATATAATATAAACATGTTTTATCTAATATTTGTCACATCTTAAAATATTCGCAGGAATATTGAGCGCTATGACATGTCCTTCTTCAAACGAGGCTTGTGGAGAGTATTAAGCGGTAGGCAGCGGTTTGGCTCTGCCCTTGGCATTGCTGAAGTCCATGGGCAACGGTAACCACTCACCATCAGGTGGGCCGTATGCTCGTCTGCCTACAAGGGCAACAAAAAAAAAAGAAAAAAGAAATAATTAAAAATTTATTAATTTATGAAATAAATATTTTACAAAATCCAATTATATCCACGCTTAGGTATTATTGGCTATCTACATAATATAAAAAAGTACAATGTAGATTTTTGTGTCATTCAAAACGTTTATTGCATTTGCATCACAGACTTTTCCTAATTTACATTCAGAGTTTTTATCCGTAATATACTCCATTTTTTGTTCTGAATTGTTCACCGTATGTATGTACCCGTATGTTTTACGTTTTAGCATCATCATCTATTTTCTGAGCAAAAAATTGCAGCCAACAACGCTCGTAACTTGTAATTTACTATTAATGTAAACACCCATCTATTCATATCTGGGGAGATTATGTTTACGTTTCAAAATGTATGCAGTTTGTATTCAAATATTTTTATAACAAAAGAAATGGTTTTGTAGATAGGTTGGTATATGTTAAAGTCGTCGTGGCCTAAAGGATAAGACGTCCGGTGCATTCGTATATAGCGATGCACCGGTGTTCGAATCCCGCAGGCGGGTATCAATTTTTCTAATGAAATACGTACTTAACAATTATTGTTCACGATTGTCTTCCACGGGGAAGGAATAACATCGTAAAATAAAAATCAAACCCGCAAAATTATAATTTGCGTAATTACTGGTGGTAGGACCTCTTTTGAGTCCGCACGGGTAGGTACCACCGCCCCGCTTATTTCTGCCGTGAAGCAGTAATGCGTTTCGGTTTGAAGGGTGGGGCAACCGTTGTAACTATACTGAGACCTTAGAACTTATATCTCAAGGTGTGTGGCGTATTTACGCTGTAGATGTCTATGGGTTCCAGTAACCACTTAACACAAGGTGTGCTGTGAGCTCGTCTACACAACTAGGCAATAAAAAAAATTGTTTATCAGTCAGTGCTACCATACACGTATGCATTTCGTGACCTTGTACTGAAGTAATCGTGGTGTGAAGTTACGTCTTCCAACTACTTTTAATTCCTACTCTCGCTAATTATGTGACCTACATACACAAATAGGTGGCACGCGAATCGTGTTCAGTAAGCCATAGCATAATATGATTGTTGAAAGTAATTACGCACCGTACTTTGAAGGTACTACCAGAAACTTACCTACCTATATACCATCCACAGCTGTAAAAAGTTTTAACGACAAAAAACAGACCTAACAAAATGAATTGTGATATTTATGGCTTCAGGGCTACTCACTATTCAAATAGCTTATAACAAAACATATTCCAGGAACACTATTAAGAGAGTATACATATCACAGAGCCGGATCTCTCATCGGGTCATCGTGAACCCTTACGGGGGCACAATATAGGGCTCGGGATATCCCCTTTTGCCCGAGCTCTATTCTTCCAGCCTTCCAGCAGAGCAGGGCTATTTTTTTGCCCGTAACTAAGTTGTAGTTGAGATTGGCTTGTGAAAATCTATTTCCTTATTCCTTATCTAGCCATTTCTCTTCTCTTTCTTTTGACTTCTTTCTTCACTTCTCAGTATCACTTCCTCACTTCTTGTTTTGCACTTTTCTCTTCTTCAATTTTTGTATTTAATACAGATAAAAATACTTAGCTCACTAAACTAAACTACAATAATAATAATAATAATAAAAATTCATAATCAAAGACCCTAATTTACAAAATGATAAATGCAGAAAATGTAATCGTCAGTCCGAAACCATCCAACATATAACAAGTGCTTGTCCGACACTCACACAAACCGATTACACACATAGGCACAATCAGGTAGCTCACATAGTTCACCAAAGGTTAGCTCTGAAACATAAATTATTAGATCGCACACTCAAACCATATTACCAATACGCCCCAAAACCTGTGCTGGAGGGCGCCACGCACAAGATGTATTTCGACAGAGCCATACTAACTGACAAAACTATACACAATAATAGGCCAGATATAACTCTAATTGATAAAATAAATAAAGTAGTGCATTTAATAGACATAGCCGTTCCTAACACCAATAATATACAGAAATCAATAGCTGAAAAAGTAAATAAATATACAGAATTAAAGGAAGAAATTTTAAGAATCTGGAAAATGAACAAAGTCTACATTGTACCTCTGGTGCTATCCAGTACAGGCGTTATACCTAAACACCTACTCCAATCTTTAAAAATATTAGACATAGCAGAAAACCATGACCATGCAAAAAGCCGCAATATTAAACACATGCCGTATAGTCCGTCAATTCTTGCAGGAAGACCTAAATATTCTGCAAGTAGAAAATGAAGCTCACTTGGCTTAGGCCCGTGATCTTCATTATACCGAAATATCTTAAGTATTTCGAGAAACACAATACAAAAGAAATATTAATAATAATATAACACTTTATTTACACCATATGTACAAAGTAAGCATATAAAACATACATATTTTTAAGCGGTAGGCAGCGGCTTGGTTCTGCCCCTGGCATTGCTGAAGTCCATGGGCAACGGTAACCACTCACCATCAGGTGGGCCGTATGCTCGTCTGCCTACAAAGGCAATAAAAAAAAAATATATAAAAACAAATAATAGTCGGTGACATAAATTGGCGGTCTAATTTATAGCAATAATTTATACTATTAAGATTGGTAATAAATATCGGAAGTTTGTTTAAAATGTAAAAATGGTTTTCTTCAAGCTATCACAAATAATGTTGGTTTTTTTGAATACGCTTAGCATTTTTTCGTTAATTGCATTATTCTATAAATTCACAGTAAGGTATCTTTTCCTTAACTTTTTTAAGAAAGAAGAAAGAAAGGAAGTTTTTTGCTTACTGAGCTACGAATCATTGATCGTAAAAAACTATAGGTCGTGTGCAAATAGTTCTTTTACGACAAACAGTTCTTTTTTCAAATTTTACTTTTAAATAGAAAAAAAATGTGGAAATATTTAAATGCATTTATTAAAATTATATTGAAGTGCAAGTGCGTTTTTTCCTCGTATTTGTTAAAACATCCAAAGATCACGTTAAAACTTATTAAAAGTATGGTAGTACCTACTTATTTATGTTCTACTAAAGGTCCCACAGTAGTCGAAATTCGACTATAATTAATTGGAATTGTAAGTGTGTACACATACTATAATCACAATTTTCGCCAAGGCTACTCTATAAAAAAATATTAATAAAGACAAACAATATTTAATCTATTCTCAATTTGACCACAGACGTCAAAAACAAAAGTTTGACAATAAATAGTATGCATGCGTGTGTGCGTCAAATACATGGTATGTGGTGTGTGTAATGTTTTCTTTATTGATTTAATGTATCTTTTATGAATTATTTTAAAAAAATATTAGCATTGTGCACTTCTTCTCTATATTCTCTATAAATATGGAAAATTTCAGCCTCCTCCGTCAGCGTAATTTTCGTAAAAAGGGATACAAATTTTTTGCTTCACGTATTAATATATAGATAAAGTTGAAAATGATACTCAAGCGGAAGAACTTGAGATCTACGTGATGTAAACGGGTCGCGATAGCTTTAAATAGATAAAGTCGCTTCTATGTACCTCATTTGAATAAGAGGATTTGTAAATAATAGGGTATTATAAAAGGATTCTACAAAATCTAAATTAAATTTATATCAAATTATTTTTTTAATAACGAAGAAATTAATGGTTTTTTAACTTAATTGACAGTTTCCTTCAATAATCCGCGAATTAAATTAATGAAACCGTCACAAGAAATCTCTAAAAAGTTTCTCTCGATAACGCGATAAATTATACAGGGTAAAATTTTCATTGCTTTGATATTTTTTTTAGAATAAAAAGAATTCTAGATGAACATGTTTAATTACAACAAAATCTTAATTAATATATTATCCTTTCACCAAACAATATCCTTCATGTTAAGATTCAATTATTATTAAATTAATTAACGAGTAACAATTACCTTAACGTATAGAGGTAAAGGCGTGACAGAGTAACAATAGATATTCGGAAATAGACATTCATGTTATGTTCATGAAATAATTTCTGTAAAGAGCCCATATCAAAATCTGAATAAATGCTTAACATTGTACGAATGTAATTATTAATTTGTAAAGATAAATTTAACCAATTGTTTCATTGGGTGCTTATGGTTGTCCAAAGAAAATGGAATTATTACAGATTTCTTCATTGTTGTGTATTGTAAGTAGGGCACAGCGTATGTACATTATTAATATAATTTCCATCTCCAGGCCGGGCCTCTAAAATTCGCGGTGCTTTCTTTCAACTCCGTTTTAGAGAGGACTGTTAGGAATGTTGCTATTCCAAATCGCAAAGAAATTTTAAAGCTTCTGGATTTGGCTGGCTGGGGCGAACAAAGCGCAGCTCATTATTGGTTCGCCAAACAAGTACAGTATATTTGCATTAGAACAAGAAAAACTATGAAGTGTTCTTGTTTCGGCGAAAGATAATAACATATCTATATATTAATACGTGAAGCAAAAACTTTGTGCCCCTTTTTACGAAAATTGCGTGGGCAGAGGAGTGTAAAATTTCCCACACTTATAGAGATTAAAGAGAAGGAGTACAGAATGCAAATATAAAAAAAAGGTTAAACAATAAATGAAATGAATAAAAAAAAAATATTTTTTTAATTACTTGGATGGGTGGACGAGCTCATGGCCCACCTGATCTTACGTGGTTACTGGAGCTCATAGACATCATCAATGTAAATGCCGACGCCCACCTTGAAACATGAGTGGTAAGGTCTCATTTTTAACTGTACCCGCCTGCGGGATTCGAACACCGATGCATTGCTCGATACGAATCCATCGGACGCCTTATCCCTTAGGCCACGACGACTTATGTGTCTTATACTTGTATATATATGTATGTATATATATATGTAAGATTTAATTATTACTAACATTTCTAATTATTGTAAAACATTTCTGAACGAGTGAAAGGATTCTGAACGCATGCTGTGTGAAAGGGACGGATGTAGCTCTATCTCTCTCTCGCACGACGCTGCCATTAGGAGTAAGACGTGTTTAATGTGCTCTTTAAGAAATTAAATAATAAGTATAGTTAAACCCAAGAAATAGTAATTTCATTTAGACCCACACCTACATATATATATACTATTTGTTTATTGACAAACTTTTGTTACTGTTTCAAGTCTGTGATAAAATTGAGAATAGATTAATATTATTTGTCAATAGTGTGATCTTGGCGAAATTTGTGATTATAGAAGTATAATAATATTCTTTGACAATAGAACCATAATAATATTCAAATTTATAATTTCAATTAATTATAGTCGAATTTTGATTATTGCGGGACTTCTTTATTTGAAACTCGTTTGTGACAAATGACGACTTAGACCTTTACGCAGCAGATTAGTTAAACCTAACAAAGCTTGCTTCTTAATATAGCGGTGAAGCCTCGAGATTAAAGTTCAGTCTAGGTAAACTGACGGAAAATCAAAAGATATCAAAGATGAGGATTACATAAAAAAACAAAAAATAAATTCCAGTAACTAACTAACTGTCGTGATGAACTATTTATTCTGTCAACGCGATTTCCTTGCGAAATCACTTCCTCACGTCAGTTAGCATCAAAACAGCTAAATTAAGTCCGTGGAGTAAATCTGAGCGCACGGACAATAAAAAGAAGACTAAAGGGATTATTATTTCTTTTATATCAGCAAATGGTCCGAAGTCGTCTGTCGCTCACAGACAAGCTCGCATAAGATTAGCGCGTCAATACCTAAATTGATCCATTTTCTTCACCGATGAGTGTAGGTCATGTTGATATGCTACAAATGCTCGGAGAAGTATCTGTTGTCAATGTAGGGAGAGAAATGCTCAAATTTGCATTGAGGAGCGCGTTCCTTTTGGAGGCATCTTAAATCGCATTCGCGAGCAGCAGGGCGTCTTGTAAGACCACAATATTTTGCAACACCATAAGTACTGCCTAGTTCTGTGACCAAGCGGACGATGCGTTCCGGCTTGAAGAGCGGAACTATGCTATACAATTAAGACGCATACGCGAAGCACCTGCTCTTGAGCTGTTAGGTCTCCTTCGGATGCACTCGGGCAAAGCAAATCCCACCCATCCAGGCTGAGCCTTTGCTTGCCCACCTGTCCTGGTAAAACTGGAATGGCTTTCGGGAAAACAAGTAATACTTCCTTCCTAAAAAAAAAATGTTTGGATCTCATAGCCCTGAGCTCGTCTACACATCTGAACGAAAACAATATATTTGATCACTTTATAGTGTATATTTGAATTCAAACATATTGTTATGCCGGTAAGAGTAACGCCATCTATCTAGCCGAATAGCCAAACGAATATCGAAGGATCTAGTATAACCTAGAACGCTCGAGAAGTACATCTATTGTCAGATAGCGGAAACACACATCGAAAATACTCGACTTGTGAGCAATGTTCTCAAAAATTCTAGGGATGTGGTATCGGCTATAAAAGCGTTGCAGAGATGGCACGCAGTCAGTTAGTAATCGGAACTACTCGAAGCGAAACAGCGAACGGATCACCTGAAGCGAAGCGGAAGAAGCGAATTGAGAATTTTAAAGTGTGTGTGTTCTAAGTGATAAATACAGTTTTAAGTTGTACTTTGGTGGAACACTTATTTATCCTGAGCCCCAGCGCGTAAAATATATATTTAGAACCGAATAAACTATCAGAAAACGGACAAACTCTAGGGACACTCGTTCTTCTTTTTACACTCAATAAACTTGAAATTTTACCGAAATGCTATTTCACTTAACTACTTTGAAAGTATCTTCGAAATTGGGTTTATCTTGTTTTGTTTGCATCCAAAAAGTATTTACTTTTACTTTGTCGATCCGTAGTCAATTGAAAGAAAACGAAACCTTTGTAATGACAGCCCGTCAATCTGTCTGAATACCATATTATTCGTAGACTGCTAGGTACAAATGTTAAATAAGTAGATTAAGTTCGGCAGAAAGAAAATAAATGCTTATCTATGGATTTGTTTAAAAGTATAGTAGGTATACCTAGATTTTGAATTTGTAAAATTCTGTTTTTCGTTACCTTTTAGGAATGACTTTTGGTTGAAGTTTCTAAATTCGTGTAACACAAATTGTATGATTAATAGGTTGAATCTAATATAGTTGTTTAATATGGTAAAGTAAAAGTAAAAAGTAAAACAAGGTTTAAGAAGTTATGTAGTTGCCCTTGAAAATCCTAATATGTAGATTATACATTACTTTATTGTATTTGATTTCATTGATTAGATATGTAATTACATAGATTGTACTAGAATACGGTTAATGCGAAATTTTATTTTCGTTTGCAAACAATTTAGAGCTTTAGAGATTTATAGATTTAGGACGATTTAGCGTCCGCCGTGAGAACTATTTTTCACATTGACTGTGAAGCACTTGCTATATAGGTATATTCTGATACGTTTGTTTCAAGTGAAACTTTGTTCGGACCGCTCTCACTCCACACTTCAGAACTTCTTCACTGTACACGGTTCAATAAGCGCTGGATAGCTTTGTCGTATTGAATTAATTTATCTACTTCATACATATAGAATTCAAATTCCTCAATGCCTGAAGACAAAAGTCTTTAACCAATGCATTCTCCCCGCTATGACCGACGGCGCGGAAACCTGGACACTGACGGCAGGGCTGGCCCATAAGTTAAGAGTCGCACAGCGGGCGATGGAGAGAGCTATGCTAGGTATTTCTCTAAGGGACAAAATCCGGAACGAAGAAATTCGACGGAGAACCAAAGTCGACGACATAGCTCTCAAAGTTAGCAGGCTGAAGTGGCAATGGGCCGGTCACATCTGTCGAGCTAGCGACGCCAGGTGGGGGAGGAAAGTCCTCGAATGGAGGCCACGGATGGGTATAAGGAGCGTGGGGCGTCCTCCAACCAGGTGGACTGACGACTTAGTGCGCACGGCGGGAAGTCGTTGGATGCGGCTCCGCCTTCCGCATTATGTGGAAGGCATTGGGGAAGGCCTATGTCCAGCAGTGGGCAGATAAAGGCTGATGATGATGATGATGATGATGATACATATAGAATACGAGAGCGGCTAAATTAAACAGGTGATTTTATGAACTTTTCACGACTATAGATTTACGAGCTTTGTTCCGACAGATTTATATTTGACATATTTCAACAGATCTATTATATTTCAACAGATCTATATTTGAAAATCTCATACAACGACCTATTTAGATAATTATTTGCATACGCGGCAATTATTGGTACTAAAGGCTCTCTTTACATTTAGAAATACTCCATCACATATCTTGCACTGCAAGTACAGATGAGACTAGCCAATTCTCCTAACAAATATCAGGAGATTTTGCGATTCGCTTGACGATGTATTCATTGAATTGATTTGATTTGATTACAGAATCTAATCATAGGTTATATTCTATAACAAATATACACACATTCTATATTCGGAACCATATTGTAACGGAGTATGGTAACATCAAGCTAAGTCGTCGTCTTTTGAAGTCGTCGTGGCCTAAAGGATAAGACGTCCGGTGCATTCATAGCGATGCAACGGTGTTCGAATCCCGCAGGCGGGTACCAATTTTTCTAATGAAATAGGTACTTAACAATTGTTCACGATTGACTTCCACGGTGAAGGAATATAACATCGTGTAATAAATATGAAACCCGCAAAATTATAATTTGCGTAATTACTGGTGGTAGGACCTCTTGAGAGTCCGCACGGGTAGGTACCACCGCCCCGCCTATTTCTACAGTGAAGCAGTAATGCGTTTCGATTTGAAGGGTGGGGCAGCCGTTGTAACTATACTGAGACCTTAGAACTTCTATCTCAAGGTGTGTGGCGTATTTACGTTGTAGATGTCTATGGGTTCCAGTAACCACTTAACACCAGGTGGGCTGTGAGCTCGTCCACACATCTAGGCAATAAAATAAAAAAACAGGCATAACAAGATATTCCCATTTAAGTCGGCTATGAAACGTTTTGCGATTGTCAAGTCACGAACAGAAAGTTGCATCCTCTAGTCACATAATTTCTGACATGATAAGTGCGTAGATTACTAATAAATTATTTCATCATTGAATCTCGTGTCTTTTATAATAATAAAGCATTTATGGCCTTCCACACAGGTTTAGAATATTACAGGTAAAAAAATAAAAGGTGAAGGAATAGCATCGTGTAATAAAAATCGAACCCGCAAAATTATAATTTGCGTAATTACTCGTGGTAGGACCTCTTGTGAGTCCGCATGGGTAGGTACCACCACCCTGCCTCTTTCTGCCGTGAAGCAGTAATGCGTTTCGGTTTGAAGGGTGGGGCAGCCGTTGTAAATATTCTTGAGAACTTAGAGCTTATATCTCAAGGTGGATGGCGCATTTACGTTGTAGATCTCTATGGTTTCCAGTAACCATTTAGCACTAGGTGGGCTGTGAGCTCGTGCATCCACCTAACCACATAAGCTTAGTGCTTATGTATTAGTGCTTAACAAAGCGGGAAAGGAAGTGACTCAGCTGATGCCGTTCAAAGTGGATGCATGGAACAGTGCTGGTTTTCAGTCACCCCGTTCCCCTTGGGTTTGAAGGATTTAAGGCTGGAAAGGTTACGTGTGCACAGACTTACTAAACGTGGTATAAGCTACAATAACAATAAGAAGCAAAGATAAAATTTAAATTAAAAGGTGAACCCGAATACAAAACATACACTACTGTAAGAAAATCCCGGGAAAACAAAGTTATGAACCTACTAAAAAGTATTGTTACTGTTTAAATAGAATTCATAATGCAACTGGCTAAACTTTCGTGCATTCAGGTCATTAATAGTATAATTAATAACTTAGCTGTTCATTAAGTCGCTTCCGTTCTTATTATAAGTGCCTTGAAAGCTGTGATTTTTTTCGACTACATAATAATATCTTCTCAATTTCTGGTTAGGCGTCATTTTCGTTTCTCGTTTTGCAGGAAGAAAAGCGAAATCTAAATTCCTACGCATCCTAATGTAATGTGTAAAATTTCAAGATAAAGAACCCTCGAGTAGCCCAAGCCTCGATATGCGAACAACAAATTGTGATAAATGCATAATAGTTCCTTCACAAGTCCAAGGTATATATTCGAGAAAACCTAACATGCGTTTGAAATAACAAAACATTTATTTTTTCAGTATTCCTCGTTCCAAAATAAAGAAAATGTTTGTAAAGGAAAAACCAAGAAAGATGAAAGTTCCCCTTTCAATCAGCCCTGTGTGACGTATTCAGGTAGTGTGGGATTAAAATTGGTTGAATCTAAGCAATTTTATTCAAGGCTTCGAACTGTTCTAAATTGATAATAGATATCTTTGGAAAAAAACAATTATTCTGTTCTTCTGTTCTTAAACACTAATTTGTTAAAACATTCTTCAAATTTTAGATTCATTGATAGTTTTTTTAATGAAACCTATTATGTCTATAGTATAAGCGGAAATAAAAAAAAACGCTTTGTGTAATTCACTGTCTAATCAGTGACATTTTAAGATTTTATTTCATGAAGCTATATATTTTGCGTTTCCTATCCTGTTTTGTTATTAATAACACGAAAAAAATGTATAACTAATAACTAAACAAAAAATAAATAATAGTTTAAATAAACTAAAAAAATATGTTTTTGTCGAAAATCCAACTAAATAATCTCTGCATATAAAAATGAATTGCTGTTCGTTAGTCTCGCTAAAACTCGAGAACGGCTGGACCGATTTGGCTAATTTTGATCTTGAATTATTTGTGGAAGTCCAGAGAAGGTTTAAAAGCTAAATATGAAAATGCTCGGAATTAAATAAAAAAATAACAATTTTGTTTTTCCTTCGATGTGTCCCCCGTCGGACGGATTCCTTTTGTTTGTTTTAATTTTTTTTTTTTATTTTATTTATCGATTGAAGCACTACGAAGTCTGCCGGGTCAGCTAGTAGAAAATAAATTTTAATAAAATTGAATTAAAAATAGTGTAAGAAAAAAATATTTTATTGTAAAAAAAGCGTGGGGTGCTTTTCAGGATATTATCAAAATAACCTTTCTACTCATATCAGTTCATAAAATATTTATACCTATAGATACCATGCACCCATATTTTTTTAAACTATTATTTCTTTTTCTTTTTTTAGTTGAATATAAATTTCTTCAATGTTTTTTTTCAATTTTTCAAAAATTTCTTCTCAATCAATCGGTAACTTATCCGAGAAATAGTTGATCGGCGCGCCTGGTAGTTTCCCTTCTTTTTCTTGACGCAGACACTTCGGGTCTCAGGAAAATACAAAATTGCTAATCCTGATTATCCTAGTAAGGATAACGGATCAAAATGTTTAAAATATTGAATTGTCCTCGGTCCCTAATAAATTGCCTAATTTCGAGTTAATCTGACGTTTTGAAGGGGGTCAAAATCATGTTCAAAGATTCCGTTACATACTAAAATAACGTATGAAGCTAATAAAAGCGTATTAAAAAGAAAATTGATTGATAAACATAGGAGAAAATTGTACTCAACATAGATCAAGTTTCTTGCTCTGTCGGAACTGTCAGCACTCGGCAGAACTGTCGCAAACGTAACAAACTGTTTTCGCTCTTCGGATTTTAAAAAGATTGTTGTATTGAGAAAAGTAGATACCTACATATATTTTAAAAATGTAAGTACCTTGCCACAACAGTGTACCAATTACTAACAGTTTCATGAAGAGAAATTGAGTACTATTTTGATTTTAAATTAGGAGTAAAAATATAATTATGAAAACAAACCACATTACTAACTTATTAACTCTGTAACGTTTGGAATAGTTGGTTTAGGTTTGTTGTTGAAATTCCTAGAGAGAAAATATTCGTGCTTCATAAATCATGTGTGTCCAAGATCACCCTTCAACTGTTCGCGAGCAAATGGACGCGAACAAGGAAAGGGTTTTTGGCAATACACCGTGTTTTAGTTAGAATGATGAAGTTAGTTTAGTTAGAAGACACAAGTTTGCGCGTTCACTGCGAAGAAGGACCCCTTTGTCATGGCGCTGCAATTCCAAGGAGTATCCCTGCAACCTTCCGAGAGTATTGGGATACTTGGGGTCGACATTTCGAGCGATGTCCAGTTTCGGAGTCATTTGGAAGGCAAAGCCAAGTTGGCGTCCAAAATGCTGGGAGTCCTCAACAGAGCGAAGCGGTACTTCACGCCTGGACAAAGGCTTTTGCTTTATAAGGCACAAGTCCGGCCTCGCGTGGAGTACTGCTCCCATCTCTGGGCCGGGGCTCCCAAATACCAGCTTCTTCCATTTGACTCCATACAGAGGAGGGCCGTTCGGATTGTCGATAATCCCGGTCTCACGGATCGTTTGGAACCTCTGGGTCTGCGGAGGGACTTCGGTTCCCTCTGTATTTTGTACCGTATGTTCCATGGGGAGTGCTCTGAGGAATTGTTCGAGATGATACCGGCATCTCGTTTTTACCATCGCACCGCCCGCCACCGGAGTAGAGTTCATCCATACTACCTGGAGCCACTGCGGTCATCCACAGTGCGTTTCCAGAGGTCTTTTTTGCCACGTACCATCCGGCTATGGAATGAGCTCCCCTCCACGGTGTTTCCCGAGCGCTATGACATGTCCTTCTTCAAACGAGGCTTGTGGAGAGTATTAAGCGGTAGGCAGCGGCTTGGCTCTGCCCCTGGCATTGCTGAAGTCCATGGGCGACGGTAACCACTCACCATCAGGTGGGCCGTATGCTCGTCTGCCTACAAGGGCAATAAAAAAAAAAAAAAAAAAGAATACATTTATAACACTGTAATTGAAATTGAATCTGAATGATCCACCCAGTGGTCCTTGCTATCTACCTGTAAACAATAGATGACTTGTCTGTAACAGACGATTTATGTAATGTCCGGGACGTTTCATTTTGGATGCCTGTAAAGGTCAATGTGAACGTGGCAGAACACGTGACAAACATTTAGATTTGGTAGTTTCTTAGTAGATTAAAGGCTATTTCTGCCAAATTTTAAAATGCCTTCCTTAAATTGCACCAGGGGCCTTCCTACGTTTCATTCAGCGTGCGCTATTTCGAGAGACAAATAATCAAGAAGAGTTCATGCGTGGCATTATGCTCTAGCAAGTGCAGACACTGATGCGGCATCTGAGTAAGGACTTCAAACTCGCCATTTAAACAAGACCCTTTCGTTTGTCACTTTGTATCTCTAGGCAATACCAACAAAATTGCGAAATGAACGATTATAAAAGGTATACTCGTAAAAGGTCTGGGTTCTTTATTTTTGGACATGTGTTTCTGATTTAATGCCAATATGATATACGAAATATACGTGGTAATATACATTGTGAAACACAGATAAGCAGCTCCGGCCGCCACTAGATACTGCTACTTAATGTAATACAGTAAATGTATATTAGAAATATCGGAGAGTAGCAGAGAAGAATCTCAATAAACTACTAGCCACTAAATATTTCCCACTATTAATTTCCTCTTATTTTATTAGTAGAATGGAGTAAGCCGTGTAAGATAAGCCATCATGATAGGTATGTCTATTGCAATGGACATATCGTATTTGTGTTTCTTTCTGTCTAGTACGGAATTAAATATTAAATAGTATTAATGTTCGACCATGATAAATTTTATTATCTCGCGCTACCGGAACTATTAGTGTTTTTTTATGATCAACCAAACGACCAGTACGCGTACAAAGATCGTTACCAACAGCCGCTGACGATATCCAATATATTACATATTGATATTTCTTCAACAATACAAGGTCAATAACGGAACATAAATCTAATGGAACTTTCGGGACGACTCGTTACGCGAATTCCCGACCTAGTCGTTCTGTTTTAAGTGGAGTATACCGATGTTTATAAATTCAGAGAATTGTGAGATTAGGGATGGGATCTGACAATTAGACCTTACACTTACTTGTTATTGCGCTTAAAACATCGGCTTTATTCGACCAGGTTTTGTTTGTATTTGTATGTACATGTATTGGTATTATTTGTATGTATTTTGGATATTTAACAAAGACCCCACAACCCTCAACCCAGTAAACTGGGGCGCTAATAGCTGCGCCATCGAGTTAGACATATTTGATTTCAAATAAATAAAAATTGAAAAACTAGCGTATTTCAAATTTTACAATTTGAAATAGACATTAAGTCATAACGGAGCCACAAAAATTGTTCAACGATATTTCGTTGTGTAATGTAATGTGTGATGTTTGTAAATATAAATGTAATGATAATGTAAATGCAAAATGAATAAAATCTTAATGTTATTTTTATTCCACTTTTATTCGTTTTTATAAAATCTACAATATTTATTTCTAATTACGTCTAAAATGTTTGGTTCGTGGAGCAAAATTACGAGTAAATAATATTGAAATGTGTTAAAATGATGTAGACATTTCGTGACTGGAAGTGTTTTGTCAAATTTTATTTCGGGCGCTAAATCAACTGCTTGTGTAACAAGAAAATTGGCTGGTAAATAATTTAGTATATTCTTTTAGATTACGTATTTATGGTTACATCACTAGTCTAAATCTAAAGTCCCTAAACGTTTGTTTCAAAGATTCTTTTTTTATTGTACATTTATATTTTTACTAGCTGCGCCCGTGACTCCGTCCGCGCTCACCTTAAGTCATTGCTTGGAAATAAACCTGTATACCAAACAATGTAAGATGTTTAACTGTCTGTAACTGATGCCTTACTGGTGGTAGGACCTCTTGTGAGTCCGCACGGGTAGGTACGACCGCCCTGCCTATTTCTACCGTGAAGCAGTAATGCGTTTCGACTTGAAGGGCGGGGCAGCCGTTGTAGCTATACTGAGACCTTAGAACTTATATCTCAAGGTGTGTGGCGCATTTACGTTGTAGATGTCTATGGGCTTCAGTAACCACTTAACACCAGGTGGGCTGTGAGCTCATCCACCCATTTAAGCAATAAAAAAAAAACACAAAATTTGTTTCAAAAGATTTTTTTCTGTTACGGAGTACCTTTTTTCCCCTACACTTTTATACATGTTGTTTAAATATGTCAAGAAAAAATTATAACCTCTGATTTGGAGCTCGTAGATATTATTTTAAAAATCTTACTATACATGTATTTTTTTCATTGTGATAGAAATTCCTAGTGGGAAACCAGAGTCAAAAAGCTTTTCTAAAACCACTGTATCATTAGTATTAAAATTGTTATTACCGCAGAGAACGTGCGTACTATTTACATTAAAGAAACTGTGCCGTAAAAACAGAGACCTTGGAACTCATGTCTCGAGGTGAGTGGCGGCATTTACGTTATAGATGCCTATGGGATCCGGTAATCACCTAACACTAGGTCGGCCACGACCTTCGTCCATCCATCTAAGGAAGAAATAAAAATTCAAAAACGCAGATCGATCATTATTTTTAAGAAATGTAGCAAAATAGTTTAAAACCAATTCCGATCAATACGAAATCGGCGAAAAACTCTTTCTCACAGCAATGGGATATTTTGTGTACATTTACGATATGAAAAGAACATTAATGCAGAATGTTTTTTTATTAAATATTTGTAACGACTTTTTTTAATGCTTTTATTTTTTTTGCGTAAATTGGTAAGTCTCATGGCCCATTTCTTGCAAAGTGGGTACTGCTGGAACTCATAGATATTACAGCATGAACGCCAAGAAATTTACCATTGATTTGTCCTATTTCACGCGTTCGCTTGTGTAGAGTTTTGGTGAAAAAAAAAATGGGTATATCTAGGCGATATCTATGTTCTAACTCGCTATCCCTGTTACAGTAACATTTTCAAGAAACCTAATGCATGCAATCGGTCTCATAAAACTCAATAGGATAACGTAAAAATACAAAATGGAAAATAACACTCGTTTGCTCTCACCGCGGAACGATAACAATAAAATAGCGCGTAAAGAAGAAAATGTTTCGACAAAAATAAATGGAAACAACCTTACAATTTCGGAACAGCAACAGGCGTTGTTGTTACATGTTGTTGTAAACGATGTATAAGTTATTGCGTAAATAAAGATAAGTTATTTATGGGGCGGTAACTAGTACAGAATATTTATTAATTATAACGATTCACGTAAACAACCATGGTGAGTGCGTATTTAAGGGAAAACATACGCATAACACTGTTGTATTGTGTGCTACAAGTTTTAAAACTAGGTGGGGCATGAGTTTTGTCACAAGCGCGACATTAAATTGCACAAAATTTTCCGATCTTTAACGTTTTCAATAAAATCTACTTTAGTCTATTAAAGTTATTGGATATGATTTTAAATACAGGCCCTCCAAATCAGAAGCCAATCGTCGATTAAGGCACGAGTAAGCTACGGTTCAGATCCAACCACTGCAGAATTATCTATTATTCAAATTATGGTCAGTTTTATCATAGACGTTTGTGTCCAAATATTACCGTATTTTGTTATCATACGGACTTAGTCTGTGTTAAATAAGGCCCAATCGTTGTAAGTTGTTGTAAGAACAGTATTCTGATTCACAACAACACTAACTTTCACTCATTTTTTTTCACATAGTAACCTGAAATATGAGCCTCTAAACCAAACTATGAACAAAGATAATACCCGGGCTGGATTCCCGGGATACGTATGCTTGCTTTCTTCGTTGTTGTAACAATAGATTTGATTAGTCGAAAGCTTGTTTAACTTTGAAAGTCTCATATTTTCAGACGCATACTAAGATAATTGCTCATTTGTTTCATGTATAAACTCACGAGGCAACAGAAATGTATTATTACCTCACTGGGATGATTAAATACTATACGGCTGTCATGCCTTTTTTTAAATATTTATATCACAACGTTTTTGCAGTAAAACTAAATAAGAGCAAAACATACATAAGGATAACGACAGTAGTGTAATTGAAGATTTTTTTTTTAAATACACTTATAATAATATGTGCTTATGAAATAATATGATTATAGGTTTTAAACTATTTTCTTAAGCGTATGTTCAGTCCGAGTTGTAATCGTCTATGTTTGTTTCGATTCATTAAGTTCATATTTTTAATACACTCAGTTTTAAACAAATTTCTTTATGTTCGAATAAGAAAATTGGTTACTCGCGTGTCTCTTTTGATTACGAAGACGTCATTGCTAAGATTTAATTATTCAAAGTCGAACGTCCCCCCGGGCGTACTAATTGACACTGTTCAACATCTGTATCAACAGTGTTAAACTTAGGCATATCAGATAAATTCTAAACCTGCTTGAGGCAATATTGAGATAAAATAAGGGATCTGCAAAAAAATCCAACGGTATTTCGTAAAGATGAATAGGATTATATTAGAAACTGAACGTTAGAGTTACATTACAATACCTCATTCTACATCAATCTAGACAGGTGTTTCTAAGGGATTTATATTGTGAAAGTATGAAGATTTTAGCAGCTGGTTAGCGGTTGGTGATTCATAAATGTCTTGCAGGCGTCCTCCCAAATGTTGCTTGTTCCCGGAGACCATTGGCTTTGTAACGCAAATGCAACGGGCTACCTTGAGATAGGTTTTTGATATATTAATTCCTTTAGAATAACAGTTATCCTTCATTTCAAACTGCTTGGTGTCGAATAAAAAAATTAAGATTCGATTTTAATATGCAATATTTATTGTTCCTTCATAAAGAACGTTTTTAGCAAACTAAGAAAGTAAAAAGTAGTATATAAATATGATATCGGGGCACTAAATTAGAACAGAGCAGTATTTTGCACGTTTTTAATCATTTCCGATGCTATGTACAAAATACATAGTCTTTAAATCTTTATTTGAAAACTCTCTTTTTCTGACATTGCTGTCACGCCTTGTTTCTTATTGCGGTGTGGCCATCACCGAAATTATGTTAATCATCCGAAATAACCATACATAAAAAAATCTGTATGTAGATCTTGGATTGAACCAGGGCATGGTTCTTCACGGCATGGAACCCTGGTTCTTCACTCCACTGCAGCGTAATTGCGTTTTCAACCCTAATGTTGCATAATCGTAATATGTATTATATCTGGCTATATGTTTATATGGTTTATATGATCTACTCGTTGGCGCATCGATCGGAATTGCTGGCCAATGTACCACTGGATTCGGAGCTGGACGTACCAATGGAGCTCCATTCTCAGGCTTAGCTATTAAATTTTTAAATCAATTACTATAGATATTAGCATAGCCTATAATTTCGCGTAGATTTAATTCTACAACTGTAAGTCTACACAAAGTCGTGAAGTACCTCTTGTGAGTCCGCACGGGTAGGTACCACCACCCTGCCTATTTCTGCCGTGAAGCAGTAATGCGTTTTTATTTATTTATTGCTTAGATAGGTGGACGAGCTCACAGCCCACCTGATGTTAAGTGGTTACCGGAGCCCACAGACATCTACAATGTAATGCGTTTCGGTTTGAAGGGCGGAGCAGCCGTTTTAACTATACTGAGAATTTAGAATTTATATCTCAAGGTAGGTGGCGGCATTTACGTTATAGATGTCTATGGACTCCGGTAACTACTTAAAATCAGGTTGGCCGTGAGCTCGTCCACCCATCTAAGCAATAAATAAAAAGAAACTTCAATTTATTAAAATGCCATGTCTATTGTTCCTTATTATCATTAAACAGTTTCTACAATTATTTTTTGTACTTGTGTCTCGGAACAAGTCCCTATTTTATTGTATTGTGGTAAAGACTAATTAACATTTCACATTGTTCAGAAAGTTGACGTTCGATGGATTACGCTGACAAATCATCTCAAGGCTACCAGATTAGGTAGGAAAAAAGTTAAATTGCATTATACCTTTGCTCAATATGATGCGCGTTCAAACAAACATACACCATGCGAGACAAACGCGACAAACATTTCAAAATCAAAGTTAAATTTCATTCATTGTGACTATACTGAGACCTTAGAACTTATATCTCGAGGTGGGTGGCGCATTTACGTTGTAGATGTCTATGGGCTTCAGTAACCACTTAACACCAGGTGGGCTGTGAGCTCGTCCATCCACCGACGAAATAAAAAAAAATAAAAAAAGTTTTTCATTCTTAAGGTTGTAAATGTTGTTTGCAAAAAAGAAAATCTATCACAGCGTTTCTACGGTTTCGTATTTTACTTTACGTACGTATTTTATTTGTATAGTTTCGGGTTCTGAGTAGACTTGTCCCTGTCTCGTACGTGTTTCCGGCGACCTTAACACAAGAAAAATGCTTTGTATTTTTTCTTTTCAAATTTTTGTGATTGAATCCACAAATTTTCATTCATACAAATAATTTTATACAGCTCTCACGGAGTCGACTATTCAAAATTTTTAATGTAATTTAGATTACAATTTTGGCATATAATCATTTAATTTAATAATTCATTTTAATCTTCAAAAACATTTTAAACACAATTACAATCAATTTCTTCTTTCGAAAATTCTTACTCTTTCGGGAGTTTCCAACTTCACGGCCCAAAAGCCGAATGTGCACTAGGTTTTCGATATATTATATAATTAATAAATGAAAGAAATTCGTTTGAAACATATATCTCAAATCTTAAGGTAAGCCGCCTCCGGTAACAATACAAAACCATGTAGGCCGTGAGCTTGATCACCCACCTAAACAATAAATAAATAAAAACAAATCTTGAGGTATTAATGATTACGGTCAATTCGATCATTAGGCGAACACTAGTATTATTTATCTCATTGTAATATCCAATCTAATCGAAGAGCATACGAGTAGTACAAAACGCATTTGCGCGTTGATAATTCAATTAAGTTGGAACTATTGTACATTCGCTGTTTACGTCCTTACGTTACTTTTAGCCTCGAGCAATAATAGCAGTTCATACTATATTTAGCGAGCGTCCCAGCGGAACGTGGTTGGGATGTTCTGGTTATTTATAAACAACAATATATTGAAACTTGACATAAATTCAGTGAAGACCGAAACTTTTCGGTCCAGTGCTCGTAAGATCGTAACTTATAAAGTTTGTTCTCTTCGCATTAAATTAAATCTTAAGCTGTTATTGGAAATATGAAAATATGTTTTATTTGCTTTTGTAAAATTTAATTATTTGAATTTTTTTTAAATAAATTTTTGCATTTTTATTTGTTTATTGCATAAACTTGTTTGTAAACTTTACTATGCAGTATATAAATAAATATGATCTATTAAAGCTGTTAGATTTGCATGCAACGAACCCGTCAAAGCTGTTTTCCGCCTCATATTCCAATGAACGCCCCGGTTTGACGTCATCCTGTATTTCGTCAACCATTAATTTAAATGAACGTTCCATACGAAAACCTTAGGTATATTCTGATTACTTAATTTTATTTTAATTTGTGATTTGTTTTCGTTGACGCACATGGGCGGTTGAGGTCCATGGTAATAGGAGAACACGGAATCATCTGAAATAGTTTTAAGGGAACGTAGGTCAAGGTTCTATTTGAAATTCGCGGTTTTGCCATTTAAATACCCTTCAACTCCTAACTATTTTGCTGCAGATATGCTTAGAACATTAAGACCGTACGTATGTACAGGTCGTTATCACAAATTTGGAGTTTTTGTATTATAAATCGGTAACCCGTCGAACCTGGTTGTAATTGTCCATAAGTTTTCCTAGCTAACTGTTATTATATTTAACACGTATTTATTTACAAATACCTCGCAGTCGTACCAAATTAGTAAATTTATCTTAATACTGGGTGGGCATGAAGCTCGTCTGACAACCAACGCCGTTTCGGTATCTGGTGTGAAGAAGTGGCGGGGAACATAATATGCTCAGCACGAATCTTCACTTTGGCCCTTAAGCTGTGTTCGCAATTTATTGTGTGACAAGGGGTTTTAGTAGCTTTATCTTTCACACATTACGCCTACCGTCCCCAACGTGTAGGCGGAATACCGGCAATATAATATGATAATCACCAAAAAAGTTGCAAGTGATACCCGGCTATTTTTACTAGTGGTAGGACCTCTTGTGAGTCCGCGCGGGTGATAACCACCGCCCTGCCTATTTCTGCCGTGAAGCAGTAATGCGTTCGTTTCGACTTGAAGGGCGGGGCAGCCGTTGTAACTATACTGAGGCCTTAGAACTTATATCTCAAGGTGGGTGGCGCATTTACGTTGTAGATGTCTATGGGCTCCAGTAACTATTTCGATGTGAAATATTCACTTTAATTTTAATTATGCGCTGCGCATTTTTTACATTCTTTGTTGAATTAGCTATATTACCTTTGATCGCAATCGGATGACTGGTTTAAAAACGCTTACAGAGCAAAAAAAAAATTGTTTCGTGCGGAATATTCACATCAATAATATAGCATATTATTATATTAGATGTACTACCAATAATACAACATAGGGAATATTTTCGGAAGTCTGTCTGGCGCTTATTCCAATCCGCGGCTCTAAATTCAATCTGCGTCGATGCCAACATTACTTTTAGAAATGATCTATGATACTTTAAATTAGTTTGTGTATGATTGATTCTTTACTTCCGGTTGAATTGGTAGTGAAATATCGACGTGCTCTGTCTAGTAAATCAGCAAAAGTTGATTTATTATTGGCGGTATTTATGATTGATCATTCCATATATTGCGCCGTGATCTCGACGTGTTATATTTTAACGCAGCGCAAACTTAGACTTCCTGTAAAAACAACATAAATTACTCATTGAAAAGATAAATTTTATTATAAATTTCTTATTTTTATTGAGCCACAGCAGCGCGGTGTTCTGTTAGTTAGATTTAGTTTAATTTTTCTACTTGAAAAAATATGTGTTGCTAGACGGAGACAACTTTTCGCATGGAAAAGCGGTTCCTAAATGTTTCAGATTATGCTGTTTCTATTTCTTTAAGAGACTCAGTCTTACATTACGCAATAAAAATATTATAAATAATAAGACCTTAGTAAAAATTAGTAGACTAGCGTAATTATACAACGAAATCTTCAAAAATGTTACCTTGAAAACTTCTTGAATTTAGGAAGAAAATTCCCAAGTTGGTAACATTGCTTGTCACAAGATTAGAATGGGACTTTTTGGCGGGAGCGCGAGGAGTGAAGTTGTGTGATTTGTTTTATTTTGTCTATTTAGTGTTTCTTCAGGTTTAAATGTGTAATAATGGTGGTTTATTAACTGTTTAATATCTGTGAAAGTGCACAAATGTGGGAAAATGAAACAAAGCTGCTGGACGTAACTTCTCGGGTTCCTCCAAAAAGTCCACTGAAAAAATCTCAGTAAATGACCACCATTTTACTGCGATTATATTTCATCCCATATCATCTCATTTCATTAAATTCATCCCAGTTGATTAATGTCTCAAATTAATCATCTTCATTTCATTTCACTCCATATTATCATTTTTCATAAAATTAAGAATATAAAGTAAAATAAGACATGACTTAAAGGTCTTAGTTACCAGGTCATAAAATCTCTTAAAAAAAAAAAAAAAACAAGATTAGAATTGTATTTGACAGTTTTTATTATTTAATTGAATTTTTTACTTTACTTGTTACGTAGATAAGTTTACGAGGCTAACGAGAAATGTACGAGTTTTTACTGGTGGTAGGACCTCTTGTGAGTCCGCGCGGGTAGGTACCACCACCCTGCCTATTTCTGCCGTGAAGCAGTAATGCGTTTTGGTTTGAAGGGTAGGGCAGCCGTTGTAACTATACTGATACCTTAGAACTTATCTCAAGGTGGGTGGCGCATTTACTTTGTAGATGTCTATGGGCTCCAGTAACCGCTTAACACCAGGTGGGCTGTGAGCTCGTCCACCCATCTAAGTAATAAAATAAAAAAATGTAGTTACACAGATAACCACAACGTGATTCCCGTCGCCTACCTTGAGACATGAGATCGAAGTCAAACTCCTTCAAACTGGAGCACATAACCACTTCGCACGGTAACCGTACTCGTCGAACTCGACAAAGAGTTCGCCGTGCAACCTAACCGATGAATCAGCGCGCTGAGTTTCTCGCCGGATCTTCTCAGCGGGTCGCGATTCCGATCCGGTAGTAGATTCATTCGCGAAACAGCTGCTCTTGACCTGTTAGGTCTCCTTCGGAGGCGCTCGGGTAGCTGTTAGCAAATCCCACCCCTCCTGGCTGAGCCTTTGCTCGCCCACCTGTCCTGGTGAAACTGGAAAGGCCTCCGGGACACCAGTAAACCTTCAATCATAAAAAAAAAACACTTCGCAATGGAAATAGCCAGGATTAGTGTAGCTTTCCGTCCTGGCTTAGAGTACGAACTCTGGTGGTAGTTTGTAAATGGCAAATGCAATGTAATGGTAATATAACCCAAAAATACCAAATTCTTATGCATGATATGATGATGATGATATGATATGATTCCTATATACGATAAGAGGGCATTCTGATGCTGTACCGGCCCACATAATACCCGTGAATCTCTTAGTTCATTTATGGCACACACGGGAAGAGATGGCTTTATCACACAGCCAAATACTAAATAAATGCTACTCAAAAATATAACATAGACGTGATAGGCACGTATTTACTTGGATATCAGATAAGAATGTTAGGAAAAAAAATCGTTTGTCTGTAAAGTCGGTTTACTGACGATAGTTGAACGTGACAACGTCATAAGAAAATACTGATGGAATGGTTTAATTTTTCAATTATTGCAATTATCGTTGCTATAAACAATTGACACCACATTCACTTTTCACTGAACTTCATACTTGACGAAAATATGTAAATGTATTATTTGTATAGCAGCTGTCCACGCGGATGCATTGCTCACTCAAGTAGGAGTGAGACAGATGTCGGACGCTGCCGAACGCGGAGGCCGATTGTGCCTCTTTGTCGCTCGTTGCACGCTCTCGCTTGCACTTCAAGCCTTAAATGGAACGCCTCAGAGCGAGGTAACGCCGCATGAGTCATGTTTTTTCGTGCGTGCAGCCGACTCCATCGAATTATAAGACATTGTCACGTCAAAAAGTATTTTTCATGTATTTCGAAAATAAACTTTTCTTGTAATATGTACTACGAGCTTAAACACAAAGTCAACGACATGAGGCACGTTTCAGTGAATGCTGCGGGTCGTAGTTAATCCTCTTTATATATAAACTTTCTAGTATAATTTTGCTAAGTTACTTTGAAAGAATCATTTTAGCTTACTGGATAACCGTTTTATTGAAATAACTTTTTAATGAAATTTGCTGAGTAACATTTATAGAAAAACCAGTATTTTTTTATAAATCTTTGTTTCACGACAGCTTCAAATTCATTAAATAAATCAATCACAGCACAATCATTTTTAAAGGTTGATAATTTATTTATATTTTTGCTGTCCGTGCACAGTAGTGCTAAAGCGCCGTTTGATGGTAAATGGTTATCGGAGTTTTTTTTATTGCTTTTGTTAGCAGACGGCCATATGGCTCACCTGATAGTAAGTAGTTACCAAAGCTCATGGACATCAGCAATGTCAAGGGTATCGCCAAGCCGCTGCCTACTGATGAGGACTTTCTACAAACCTCGTTTGAAAATGGACATGCGATGGCGCTCTGGAAAGACCTTAAAGGGGTGCTCATTGCAGAGCCGGATGGTACGTGGCAAAAAAGATTTCTGGATGATTGCAACGGTTCTAGATAGTGTGGGTGAAGTATAATCCGGGGGCAGGAGGTGTCTAGGTGTGAGGGTAAAAAGGAAATGTAGGTATCATCTCGAACTATTTCTCAGAGCACTCACTATGGAACATACAGTGCAAAAAACACAAAAAATCGAAGACCCAGAGATTCCAAGCGATCCGCGAGAACGCGATATAGAGTTACCTCATGACGTCACCACCACCACCACCACCACTTTGTTTATTACAATAACAATTTCGAAACTAGAATTGTTTCCTGTGATATTGATGTCCTAAGCACTTCGACACCGATAGAAAATATCTTGCTATTTTCTATCAATTGCCATTTCAAATGTTTGGACCAAGTGAAGGTGCATCATGAAGTCATTTATTGCTCTTTAATTTGAGCCTGATGTGTGCCGAGTTTTCTCATAATAGTTTAAATGGTGAACGCGCAAAAAACAAACAAATTCCCTATTTTACACAGACTTCTACTATTAGATCGCTGGTTCTAGGTTGAGTTTTCTCACAGCTTTTAGTTTTTTTTAAAAATCATATGCTAGTTCCGTCAAGCGTGTTAAAAGAGCTCGTAATTTATTAACATTGCGTAGATGTTTGATTAGTGTTTCTATGTATCCCGAATTTCTTTATCGTTATTAATTTATGTATGTTTATGAAAACTAGTGGTACCCCAGTAGTCGAAATTCGACTATAATTAATTCAAATTATAAGTTTGAACATAATTATAGTTAGTTCTATTGTCAAAGACTATACTTCTATAATCATAGATTTTGCCACTAATAGACTATAGACAAATATTAATATTAAAGACAAACAATATTAATCTATTCTCAATTCGACTACAGACTTTAAACAATATCAAAAGTTTGACAATAAACAAAGAGTATATAATTATGTGGTGCGTCAAATACATGGTAGTTTGTGTAATGTTTTTTTATAGAGTTAATGCATTTTTTATCATAATGTAAAAAAAATAGCATTCTACACTCCCTCCCTATATTCTCTATAAGTGTGGGAAATTTCATGCTGTTCCGTCCGCGCAATTTTCGTAAAAAGGGATACAAAGTTTTTGCTTCACATATTAGATAAGCACTCAATATCGAGTATGTTGTAAATTTAATACCTTTGTCGACTTATACGATTAAAAAGTTTTGTCATTGTACATGTATACTCATAATGAAAAGGCGAGATTACGCTTGAAGAATTTCATTACCTAATCCAAAATTAAATGTAATTTAGATTGTCGACGTTGAGCAAATTATTTTTTAAATGCTTAATGTCTTCCTAGTGATTTTAATGTATGATTCGATACTCTTTTATTTATGGAAATACCAATTTTAATCAATAAAACAATAAGACCTAATATGTAAACGTCAACACATCATATTGCAATGTGCAACATTGCATATTATCTACACAACAACTGTCTGAGTGACCGCCTTGGTCCTTGGCCTTGGTACCTAGTGGCAAATATTATTCACAAAGCCAGTTCTACTCTTTTAAGCACACATCTAGCTGGTATGGCAGCTAATTTACTGTTCATTGTGGTTTGCTACTTGGAGAAAGCGGCGGGACACGATAACCCTATTATCGTGGCCGCCTCTAATTAGAACGACCTTCGTTGCCCTAAGCATGCTTTTTTTTAATTTTTTTTATTGTTTCGATGGTCGAGCTTCGACGGTTCGATGGTCGGATGGACGAGCTCACAGCCCACCTGATGTTAAGTGGTTACTGGAGTCCATAGACATCTACAACGTAAATGCGCCACCCACCTTGAGATATAAGTTCTAAGGTCTCAGTATAGTTACAACGGCCACCCTTCAAACCGAAACGCATTACTGCTTCACGGCAGAAATAGGCAAGGCGGTGGTACCCACCCGCCCGGGCTCACAAGAGGTCCTACCACCAGTAATTACGTAAATTTTAATTTTGCGGGTTTGATTTTTATTACACGATGTTAGTCCTTCACCGTGGAAGTCAATCGTGAACATTTGTTAAGTACGTATTTCATTAGAAAAATTGGTACCCGCCTGCGGGATTCGAGCACCGGTGCATCGCTACATACGAATGCACCGGACGTCTTATCCTTTAGGACACGACGACTTCCATGTCTTGTCGGATCCCCCGAATCCAAATCTCGTTGCTCTTAAGCTGTTGAAGCATCGGTCACCGCCCTCGTGGAGCCCTCGAAAGAGTCCGACATACGAACTGGCCTATAGAAAAAACCCACAAGTTTCTCGCTGCATCTACTCGGTGGGTCGCGAAGCACTGCTCTTGCTAGGACCATTGTCAGCAAACCCTCTCATCTTAAGCCCGTGAGATCATCTACCAGTCCGCATGTAGCTCGAATAACCCCTTAGGCTACCAACGATTAAGTAGAGATAAACAAAATGTGGATTTCATTCCCACATCACGTAATTCCCATTCCCATCCCGCAACTGGAAAAAAATATTTATGAACGAACAGAGTAACTTATTTTTATCGTTTCTCTCTTTGACTCAGTGATGCAGCAGTTAGCGCCTCTGACTGTTTCGCCGAGGATCGTAGCTTCGATTCCCATATCGGGCAAGCTATCGTGTGATGAACAGGTTTATTTGCTCTTTGTCTGAAAAACGTATATAAGTATCTATGTTATTAGCTGGTACGCATTATAGGGAATCCTAAATTGGGGCCGGATGGATGATCGTGTGGAATTGGTTCTCAATTATTTATCTATATATTAATACGTGAAGCAAAAACTTTGTACCCCTTTTTACGAAAATTGCGCGGACGGCGGAGTATGAAATTTTCCACACTTATAGAGAATATAGAGAAAGAGTGCGCAATGCTAATATTTTTTTTAAAAAATGCATAAAAATACATTAAACTAATAAAGAAAACATTACACACATTAACATGTATTTGACACACACACACACACACACATGCATATATACTGTTTTGTTTATTTTTAAAGTCTGTGGTCAAGTTGAGAATATTGATTTCTTTAATATTATTTGTCTACAGTGTAGCCTTAACGAAATCTCTGATAATACAAGTAAAGTCTTTGACAATAGAACCATAATAATGTTCAAACTTATAATTTAAATTAATAATTATTGTCGAATATCGACTACCGGACCACTATTTTTAATTATTATTTATTAAAACAGTTTTAAATGTTAAAGGTTTAATAATAAGGTGGGATATAGATCTAATTTATATTGTTGCACATAATACTACAAATAACTATCACATTTGTGGCGTAATGTAGATAAGACCCAAACGGTGAGACGTAGACGGAAATATATATTAAATATATATAATACATCGTAAAAACATATTCCTATACAATATGTAGGTATGTGAAACTGTATATGTATGTACATGTAGAAATATGAAGATTTTAAAATTTATTACTATTGTTCCGGCTGGCTGCTGACAGAAATGAATACAGGAAGCTAACGGCCAACCTTCAGGATTGAAGAGGCACTGGAAGAAGAAGAAGAAGAATGACTATTAATAAATATTTTTTACACCTCGATCATATCTAGGTGGCTTGAAAAAATAATCTATTAGCTAATTTCATCTTTGCACATGTAGTTGAACTAGATACTTTTTAAATGTCAATTTTGCAAAATACATAATTAAAAAAGAAGTAAGATGTAATTACATAAGATGCAAAAATGCTATGGACTTACCCATCTTTTTATATTCTTGTTTAATATATAAAAACAGAATATAAATTAACAGAAGCGTAGCATCGTCAAAAGAATTTCAAGGACAGCTTATATGTTGCGGATAACTTACACTGATAAAGGGCGAGGGTTTAGTTCCAAAACATGTGTCACTTACAAATTACATGTGAGACTTTGCTAGATGTAGCTCACGAACTTGGGTTCTGTTTATATATCACAATATTTCATTTTCTCTTGTCTCACTAAGCTGTGCTTGTTACGTAATGCTGTAATTTTCGTGATAGCGTTAGAAATCCTATCCTGGAGGGGCGAAATCGAAGTGTCATTAACATTCTGTAATTGTTTTTATGTCTTCCAAGCCTAGGAACTAATAATTTACCGCTAGTAATGTACTGACCGACAGCAACCTTCTTTACCAACAAAATACTTTGGACTCGTTAGTTAAATTAGGAATAAAAATAGTGGAACTATTAGCTTGGATTGGTAATAGCTAGTAACTAGCTCTACAGAGGGGTACGCAACTTGTAAATTGTTTCGAGATCTTGTAATAAAAAGCTGTAATAAAAATATGTCCTTGTCTCGCCTACAATATCCTTGGTTAATGTCTCTTGACACAAATCTCATACCGTCAATTTCCTTATCCATTTTTACAGCTATTTTCCTGGTTCAACATCGGTAGAGATTATAATTAAATGGTTCGTGTTTATTTAGCTATATTTTTGTATTTTTTTAACAAAACATATTTCTTAGAATTCTGATGAGGAGGATTCTAATGATTTTCTTAATCAGACTCTTCAATTTGTTTTTTTACTACGCAGGGCCGTATTTCTTTTGTATAAGTAATTTAGAAAATAAGCACAATACATCTGCAAGAAGATATGGCAAATTCATCAATAATAGCTTTGGTTCTATTACGGAAAATAATAAATTGCTATTACAACAGTGGCTTTGCCGATTCATCCCTAAATGAAGTATAAGGGGCGCTTACATTGTACAAGGTTAAGATTAATTAAATATTTACCCGTTTATAATCGTTATGATCTCTTCTGTAAGCAAATTATTTAATGAATGCTTAAAATAAATGTTTAAACCTTAGTCCAGATTAAATTTTTCATAAAATCTATGTATATAAAAATGAATTGCGGTTCGTTAGACTCGCTAAAGCTCGAGAACGGCTGGACCGATTTGGCTAATTTTGGTCTTGGATTATTTGTGGAAGTCCAGAGAAGGTTTAAAAGGTAAATAAATATGAAAATGTTCGGAATTAAATAAAAATAATAATTTTCTTTTTCTCATTGACGTTTTTTTTTTTTTTACTGGTGGCCCCGAGCCCTTTCCAGTTTCACCAGGACAGGTGGGCGAGCAAAGGCTCAGCCAGCAGGAGGGGTGGGATTTGCTAACAGCTGCCCGAGCGCCTTCGAAGGAGACCTAACAGCTCAAGAGTAGCTGCTTCGCGAATTAATCTACTACCGGATCGGAATCGCGACCCGCTGAGAAGATCCGGTGAGAAACTCAGCGAGCTGATTCATGGGTTAGATTGCACGGCGAACTCTTTGTCGAGTTCGCCGAGTACGGTTACCGAGGTCCCTAAGCCTGCTCCTAGTGTTAGAGCTGAAGGCGTCTAATGCAAAGGTTATTGGATCTGATGGATCCGTAAGGACGTGTCTAGGGCGTCGACGGTGACTGGCTCCTGCGTGATCAGGATTCGGGGAGTAGTCAACGGCGGCTACGATAAGGCGATTATCATGACGCATAGCCTTATCGAAGTACCGTTCCGACGCTGACTTCATGTATTTCTGGATAGATTCGAGGCCCAGGTCGTCGTGTAGGTTAACGTTCCTTACGAACCACGGAGCTCCGACGGCTAACCTGCAAAAGCGGGATTGTAAAGATTGGAGGGTGTCTATGTGTGTGCGGGCCGCGTGAGCGAACACCACACTCGCGTAAGTCATGACGGGCCTTATGCAAGTTTTGTAAAGTGTAACCTTGTTCCGAAGGGACATTTTACTCCGCTTACAGATCATGGGGTAGAGTCTACCGAGAATAAACGCGGCACGGTCACGGACTGATTTTATATGCGGGCGGAATGTCATCGATGCATCCAGGGTAACGCCCAGGTACTTGACCTTCCTGGCCCAGGGTATGGGTTGTCTAAAGAGAGTAATCGGGGGTGTGAGATTCCTCCTCCTAATCCGGGAGGAAATCCGTGTGGTTCTCTTTGACGTGTCTCCCGTCGGACGGATTTCGTTTGTTTGTTTTAAGTTTATTTTATACAAAAGTTTAGGTCTTTTATTTATAGATTGAGGCTCTACGAAGTCTGCCGGGTCAGCTAGTATATCATAATAATTTCTAAATAGAAAAGTTCAAATAATATGATATGAATGCGCGTATCTTTTGAAAATATTTTTATAAGTAGGATCATGACGGTAATCTAAACATGTCAATCATTGAACTTCAGTGGCAGTTGATAGAAAATATCAATGGCTCTCAATGTGATATTCCAAAGAACTGAATCTATTTATTTTTCTAAACATATTATTGTTTTATTTGCCTGTGTAGAACATCTAACATCACTTCAAGCTGTTTACTCCAGTTTAAAATTAAATGTTTACGTAACGTTGCTTTCTGGGCGTTTAAATATATATTTTGAAATAGAAACAGTATTGTTTTGTGCGTTTAGTTTTTAATGGAGTAGTTAGCTCGTTATTTTCACAAATAAAAATTGCTCTTGTAGTAACTTAAATATTTCGTTTTAAAAATAGCTTTCCTACGCAGCTTTGCCCGCGAACTTCATTGTTCGTGTCCAGCGGCGTATTAAGCTTCAAACTAGAATTTTATAGTTTGGGCGTGAAAACGTAACTGATAAAATTAGTTATTTTCGCATTTATAATATTTAATTTGGTATGTAACTTAGAAGCAGAAAATAAAATTCCAAAGACTTTTTTAATATCTTGTTTAAAAGAAACAAAACATACATTCTGGTGGTAAGACCTCTTGCAAGATCCGCGCGGACAGGCACCCTGCCTATTTCTGCCGTGAAGCAGTAATGCGTTTCGGTTTGAAGGGTAGGGCAGCCGTTGTAACTATACTTGAGTCCTTAAAACTGATATCTTAAGGGGAGTTGCGCATTTACGTCGTAGATGTCTATGGGCTCCAGTAACCACTTAACACCAGGTGGGCTGTGAGCTCGTTCACCCATCTAAGGAAAAATCTGTTTCATATTAATATCTGCTACATGTGCTAAGCTACGTAGCTACGTTCACATGTAAACCATAAGAACAGTCTTAATTATATGACTACGACCAGCAGAATTCCGAAAAAATACTACATTCATAAAATCTGCTTAGTAGTTCCGGAGACGTGCGAAGAAAGAAAAGGAAAATATGTTATCTTTAATGTAAAGTAATCACTTTGTTTAGTAGAATTAAGAGATTCAATTTTAAAACGTTCATCATTACTCATGAATAAATAACGTATCCAACGGATGTTTTTTGTTCGAATCTCATGAAAACTTTTTGATATAAAATGCGTTATTAATGAAGTATTTTCTCTACTGAATTGATGACTAAGCAAGCTCATGTGACCGATCTTGTATTAAGTGAATACTGGTATCCCATAGACATCTTCCTTGTTTTTTATTGCTTAGATGGGTGGATGAGCTCACAGCCCACCTGGTGTTAAGTGGTTACTGAAGCCCATAGACATCTACAACGTAAATGCGCCACCCACCTTGAGTTATAAGTTCTAAAGGTCTCAGTATAGTTACAACGGCTACTCCACCCTTCAAACCGAAACCCATTACTGCTTCACGGCAGAAATAGGCGGGGTGGTGGTACCTACCCGTGCGGACTCACAAGAGGTCCTACCACCAGTAAGAAATTTCGTTTCGGCTTGAAGGGTGTGGCAGCCGTTGTAACTATACTGAGTTCTTAGAACTCAAGGTGAGTGGCGTATTTACATTGTAGATGTCTATGGGCTCCGGTAACCACTTAACATCAAGTGGGCTGTCAGCTCGTCCACCTATCTAAGCAATAAAAAATAAAAATAAAAAACGCATTACTGCTTCACGGCAAACATAGGCGGGGCGGTGGTACCTACCCGTGCGGACTCACAAGAGGTCCTACCACATCCCAATCTGATAGTCGTCATCCACTTTGAGACAATGAGTTACAGTCTTAATTGTCTTGAATAAAAATCGACGTGCTTTCTAAACTGGAGCGCATGACTGCTTGCCGCTAGGAACAGAAAGAATGTGAAGATGGAAATAGCGAAGGCTTATCAATCTCTTCAAACTCTGTCAACAATCGTAGTACACTGATATAATGCTCAAAGAACATTGCTGCCCATTTTCCTGTGAATTCCTTAGTGACAGCACCCACGGGAAGGGATGGGGTTGTGCTGTTGCTAGATCGACACCACAAGCTATCTTTATTACACCAGAAAAAATTAAAATAACCAGCCTTTAGTTACGGAACAGTATGTTGTTATTGAAAACACATTACATTTTATGAACAAGCGTTTGAAACAAAACGTTTGTGTTGCCATGTCGTAAAAAAAGCTATTTTCATGGTCGTCGGAGAATTTAGATTCATTTAATGGGTTTTTTTTTTCATCTCTTGTTGCTCACAGTCGCAGCTGATATTCTGCACAGTACAATGGGCATATGCATATGTATTTATAATATTAGCTTTTAAACCATGTTATATTGGTCCTCAAAGATCATGAAATAAGCATAATTATTTGATTCTATGTACCTATTTTATGAATAGAGTCGGTAAAAATCAGTCACACGGAATAAATTAGAGTAGTATCGCATAATTTTATTTAATTGTTATGTAAAAGCTGAAAACTTAATCAAAGGCTTACTTACGATATTTGATTAGTTACAAAAAGTCATACTGATTATCAAAGATCGCTTAATACCTTGTAAGGCTTCTATATATTTTGACCTCCACTTTTACCTTAACAGGTACAGTACGGTAATGCAAACATGTCATGTCTGTGGAAGTTGTGAGTTTGCGTCATAAATTATGCTAATATATGAGTACATTCGCTGTGCGATGCACTGGTGGAGCGAGCCGGATTCCATTTACGTCAACATCGTCAGGATGAAAAGTTAATGGCATATCTTGGTAGGTTTCAATGAATCATAAACTTCTGAAAGAGTAAACAATTTACGCGCTTCGATAAACAATTAAAGTTTTGTTTTGTTTCAGATTAAATCTCATAAATAAAGAGCAACACTGAAGTTACATGTTCTGAGGATGTAAAAAATGACGAAATACTATTAATTATGTTGGACATGTATGAGTCGGAATCGATAGACTTTGATTCTAGTACGCTGTCAGACTTCCTTATACGCAACGTCACATCCAGTGAATACTATATAAATGCTACAGCCTCGTCCAACTTAACGAAACTAGATTACGACGCTATATGCAATCCGAGTACATCCTCAGAGAGCTTCTTTACTTCTGCGACATTCCAAACATGCGTTTATTTCATGTACTGCATCGTTTTTGTTGTGGCACTCGTTGGAAACGGACTAGTCTGCTTCGTTGTACAAACATCGCCTCGGATGAAAACGGTCACAAATTATTTCATAGTAAACCTGGCAGTGGGCGATATCCTGATGACGTTGTTCTGTGTGCCGTTTTCTTTCGTATCAATGCTTGTGCTGCGGTATTGGCCCTTTGGTGGTATTATGTGCAAAGTTGTCAACTTCTCACAAGCGGTTTCAGTGCTCGTGAGCGCATACACTTTACTAGCTATATCGATTGACCGATACATGGCAATAATGCGCCCATTGAAACCTAGGATGGGTAAAACCGCAGCAAAAATGGTTGTCGCTGGCGTGTGGGGAGGTGCTATTGCGACCGCCACCCCTATATACGTAGTATCGAAATTGGAGAGACCTGCAGAGTGGCATAAATACTGTCAACTGTGAGTAAAGCAAACGAGAAAGCTATATTATACAAATATTAATACGAAGATTCTCGAATATAACAAATATGGTGTTTGCAGAGATATTTGCCACGAAGAATGGGACCACGTGGAACAAAGTGAGCGTTACACCTGTGCGCTGTTGGTGCTTCAGTTTGTATTGCCACTTAGCGCTCTTGTGTGTACATATGCTCGCATTGCCCACGTAGTCTGGGGCGGACGACCACCCGGTGAAGCCGAAAGTACAAGAGATTCCAGAATGCAACGATCAAAAAGAAAGGTAGGATCCTCACAATGTATAAAGACATATCGTCTTCTCGCATTCAAACTGTATAATCTCAAAACTTACTAATTTTATAGGAGAGTGTTTTAAAGGCTTAACGTGTAATATTTTAAATATTAATCATATTTGCAACATTAATTTTTTATTGAAGTGAAACTTCTTTAGGCGCATGAGGGTAAAATTTTTACAGAACGTCACGCAGGTATGCAACGCAAGTGACATTTGGCTTTTTGGCGGGAACGCGAGTAGTGAAGTTGTGTTTTTTGTTTTATTTTGTCTATTTAGTGTTTCTTCAGGTTTAAATGTGTAATAACGGTGGTTTATTAACTGTTTAATATATGTGAAAGTGCATTAATGTGGGAAAATGAAACAAAGCTGCTGGACGTAACTCCTCGGGATCCTCCAAAAAGTCCACTGAAAAAATCTCAGCAAATGACCACCATTTTACTGAGATTCTATTTCATCCCATATCATCTTATTTAATTTAATTTAATACCATTTGATAAATGTCTCAAATTAATCATCTTCATTTCATTTTATTTCACTCCATATTATCATTTTTCATAAAAATAAGAATATAAATTAAAATAAGACATGACTTAAAGGTCTTAGTTACCAGGTCATAAAATAGCTTAAAAAAAAGATTGATATTTGACAGACTTTTGGCGGGAACATATCTTCCTTTTTCCCTTCCTCTAAGTCTCAAAATATAAGTCTAAATATAAGCAAGACTTATAAATTAGTTCGCCAAAAAAGTTTCACTTCTGAGATGTGTACTTTGTACGCACGTACTTTTTTTTATCAGTTACATTATCTGTCTTTTAAAGTAAGATAAAATTATGTATTAATTTTGTTAATAGTGGTCAAAACATAGGTAAACTAAAAAAAAATTAAAACTAAACTAAGCTCTTTTGACAGTATTTATGAGAAAAATACTGGTGATACGAAATGTTTACGCACATTAACTCAATTTCGAATATTTTTGGAAATTGTACACTTTTAATGCGAAAAGGTGATGTAATTTATTTTAAAATATTACTACGACAATTTGTTATCTCAGTAGTCAATCTCAATAATCAAATCGATTTAATCTATATAACACAATTTTAAATGAAGCACTTTGTAAATCAGAAAATTTTCAAAGTACGGAAACCTGCGCAAGCCGATGCTAATGACATGTGCATGTTTTAATGCAATCACGTGGCCGTGTCATGCAAATTAAGGCGCTGTAAAGCCCTATCTATACTTTAATTGGAGCTTTTGGTGTTTATTTATTTATTTATTTATTTATTAAGTTGCACCAACAAAGTGATCATCAATACAAAACATTGACAAATTGACAAAAGTTCATGGCTGATGTCACCTCAATTATAGGTGCAATCGACAGTGCATTAACATCAAAAATAAAAAAAAATATACAGCTAAGATTTGAATACATTTCATTCATTGCTTATGATTAATTTAATTGGGAGATGATCCGCGACAGATTTTTCCTGTAAGTAGCACATAGGCAGCGGCTTGGCTCTGCCCCTGGCATTGCTGAAGTCCATGGGCGACGGTAACCACTCACCATCAGGTGGGCCGTGTGCTCGTCTGCCTACAAGGGCAATAAAATTAAAAAATAAACATAGAAATAGCAGGTAATACTAAAGTTTTTTTTTGTATTTCAATATCAACATTTTTCTGGTTTTCAGATGATCAAAATGATGGTGATTGTTGTAGCAGTATTCACGGTTTGCTGGCTCCCACTGAACATTTTTATTGCAAGTATTAACTGTCAAAAACAATAATCCCGATGTTTCAGTTGATTGATGTTCGTTAAATAGTCCTCTCGGCCGGTTTTATTACCCCCATCTCATATCTGACCAATATTGACTTGTGCCAGAAAAGGATGTCACGTTGTCAACTGACGTCAATGGACATAATCGTTTTCAGTTCAAAGCACAAATTAGCAGCTAAAATATGTTTTAATTGATGTCTTTTTACATCATCAATTAAGTCGTTCTTAAAATGATATTGTAAAAATAGCGTTAACAAAGACAAATAATCCCATTTTGATGAAGCATTTAATTTTCACTAATAAATAGCACAGAACTATTTTCGGTTCATTGACTTAATTATAAAAAATAAAATGTTTTCACCACATAAACTGTCCAATCTTAAATTACAACCAATTACATTATATAATGTATTAGAATATCATGGGTAATTGGTGTACTATAATTACTGAGTTTCGTACACTAATGGTGGATTATGAGGGTCATCAAATTTACTATTTGATGCGCAGTTAAATAAAACTGTAATGCCTTGCGCAAGAAACATTAAGCACAACAAAGAAATAGCAAGGCACGATAATATTGGGACACTGAAGTAAGGGCAGCAGTTCACTGTCGGTCCAAAAGTCACATTGCTACTAGATCCATTTCGAAGAATTATGGACGGTCCAAGAGGCTGAATTCGATAACGGGGTATAGCTATGGAGCTGCCGTCACGTGTGTTTACTATCTGCAAAGGTTCACCACAAGCATAAGACCAGTTCCACGGAGCTTTGGCAAAAACGTTAGTCCGACCGACTTCTTCACCTGCTTCTAAAAGAGCTATATTTTCAAGTACCCACTCGTCTTGTCGCGTCAAATCGAAATTAAATAATAATTCAAAGTCGGTATATGCGACTTTCGTTGATAATTTATTTCGGCTCCACGTTTCCTCGGCTACAACGGGCATTTGATTAAAAGTAGCTCGACGTGTTGGAGTCGCAACAGTCACTCCGGAAAATCGGAACATGGCGCCTTCAGAAACAACCGTAACATCCAAATTATTGACTGAAGGCATTGGCTCTATCGATATGAAGCGCGGTTTCTCTATAACGGCCGGATTGGTTTTGCCGGTGTAGAATGCTACAATAGGCCCTCGTTGTAACTCTTGCATGTTCATGTAAACATCTCTTATGATGGTATCGTGTCTCCTGAGAGCCATAGTCCTAGTTTCGTTTTCGTAGTCGTTAAAAAATACGTAGATATAGCTGGCGCTCTTGAGTGATAAATTATACGCAGAATCTAAATGAAAAGTATTGTAATGCAGGGAATGAAAGATTTGAGCGAGTACTTTATACGGCTCAAAAACAGCTGGAAAGAATTTGACTTTTCTTTCAATCAAACCTCTGCGTAAATGAGTAAACGGAGTTCCCAATTTATCTTTTGCGGTGATTTCCTCAAAACTCAAGAGCTCTTCAACGAAAATTATTATACCTTCGGTACGTTTGATTGTTTCCCGTATTATGTCAGCAAACTTTGCAGAGCTCATAGTGCTGAAGGGATTTGGTGGTATATCAATATCTTTTAAAACATTGCTGTGATCCAATAAAAACGTTGGTAGCACATCTTTATGGCCACAACAAACGTGAATCAATATAATTATGAGATTCAATTTTAACACTTTCATTTTAGACTTGATTCACTGCTGTCATGAACAAATTTGACACATATGACATATCTTTCGTTTTTTTTTTTTTTGTTAAGTAAATTGGAGAAAACTTTTTCGTGTAAAACGCATTATGAATGGTATATTTTATTTATTCATTATATAGATAAAGCTGATGAGGTTACTCATCGGATGTTAAGCAATTCCTAGTGCTCATAGTCGTCGCAGTATGCTGTCCCCATGAAGCCGAAGTCTCAACTGTATTGTGTTCCTTTTCGCTTCGGTTTGAAGGGTGGCACAGCCATTTCGCAATAGAATTAAGACAACCGCATCTTCTGTAGGTGGAGCTATTCGTGTTGTAACATGTTCCGGCTTTGATTTAGTTTCGAGTCGGGTGTTGGTATTCGCCTTGTGATATCAATTTGTATCTTATTAATAGCAACAGAAACAATGGTGGTAACTATGGAGGTAAAAATAATGGTCACGGTGGCTATCAGTTAAAATTTTAATCAATACATATATCGTACATTTGCGGTAGTAATGAGTTGCAAAATGTGGAAAATTTATCAAAACCTGTTGATCACACTTGAATGTGCCCGATGTGGGAATCGAACCCACGACCCTCGGCGCAACAGTCAGGGGCGCTAAATACTGAACCTCCGAGTCTGTCATTACCTAACGAAAGATTATTCAACTACTGCATCACAGAGTACCTAATGAAAGATTATTTATTAAGGTATTATGGACGCTACATGAAGGAGATGAAGAGTGGGCTGCGTGGCCAGGTATGCCCTATGTTTGGTTCGCGAGCCACTGGCTGGCGATGTCACATTCCTGCTACAACCCCATCATATATTGCTACATGAACACGAGGTATCGACGCGGCTTCAAACAGGTACAAACAACATCTAAATAATTCAGATTATTATTACGTTCGGCTATATTTATGTTCCCAGATTGAATATGATCAACTCAATAATAGGGCAGAAGCACAGACTGCTTGCTACTTTTGTTTTATACTACCCCATTTAGCCTCTATATTAACGTTTATCAACGGTTTTGTCTAATTGAACAATTTTATTCGTAGCCCGGATGCGCCATAAAAGCAACTTCATAGGTCCTATGATATTGGAATTTTAAAATACTGGTCATTTAAAAAAAAAATGGCTGGTATTTTGTTTGGATGCTAAATTGAAATTTATTTTAAAAGTATGGAATTCTATTTTCAAATTTTGTTATTTGTTATATGATTTGTTTTCACTACACTTGTACCTTTTTCATCAATATGGACACGATCAAAATACGAGTAATTATGGAATGTGAGTTCCGTCGCGGTAGCAATTCCGTACAAACGGCTCACCACAAAATTGATGACGTATACGGAGTGAACACTACAAACGAACGCACGACTCGTTATTGGTTTGAAGTTATGGAAATTGGTATAGAATCCTATATGGAAATTTTGATTTAAAACCTTGAAACCCATGGTCGCTCTGAAACTAAAATCAAAACGCGATACTGAAGATACTCAATCTACCGCTGGGTTAGTAGTAGCTTTCAACGTTAGCATCAAAACAATATTGGTCCATTTACGTCAAAAAAAAAGATGGTTAATTCCTGTTCCGTTTTTAGCCAAAAAAATAATAATTCACAGTCTTCTTCTTTTTAAAGGCCTTAGGATGGTTCTTCCGCGTTCGGTTTGAAACAACATCTCCACGCTGTCATCATTCCAGCATCTGTGAAGGAATGCAAATGTCAGGTGAGATGTTATCTATGTTATCCACAATATAATAAAAATAAGAAAACAGCATCCAAGTACAATTTGTCTGTTTCTGTCGCGATGCAAGCTTAGTTTCCGGTTCCGGCGAGACAGTTGTTACACAATATAGTTGTTACTTCCACCTGAAATATCCAAGTGTCATATAATTCTAAGCACGTTTTTTGGAACGAAGTTCCTTATCGCGCGTTGTGAAAGGGGGCTAGACGGAAAAAATTCTTACGAAAAGTTGTCACGACACTTTTTAGATCCGTCATTCTGACCAATCAACGTGTAGGCGCTTATCGCGTGACATTGCTCGTATCCGATTGGTCCGCGTAATGAGTACAGTTTCTCGAGATAGCGTTTCAACAATATTAATTTAGTTCATAGTATTGTTTTTTTTCTTCATAATGCCGTAATTTATTATTATAACTTAAAAAAATATTACAATTCCTTCACTAATTAATCGAAAGGAACTTCGTTCCATCCGGGTGTCCCTTGACACCTCTGAAGTTTTTTTTATTGATAATTTTATAATATCAATTTTTCAGATAAACCATTTAAAGAAATATTTGTATTTTACAATCATCATATTGTAATCATAACAAACACGGCGAAAGGTCTAAATGATTTCGAAAGAGCAGAAATTGGAATAGTCATAACGAAGTCGCGGAGATAATGAAATGAAAACGTTGCAATTTATCTCCTAATATCAATTATTGAATTTTCGCAATATTAATCTTATGCTGTTCGTGGAAGTCGAAATGAAAATACAACCAGAATCAGGCAATGTTTAACAAACTTGTTCGTTTAAGCAGGGCTGCTCTGTTATGTATCGTGACGTTACAAAGTTTGTTATATTTGTTTTATTACTTATCTTACTTACTTAATTTGTTAGTCGTTTTCCACCCGTTACAAAACCATTTCCAGGATTCTATTTTTCTTTTCTTTTTTCGTATATCAGACACACCGAATCTCTCCGTTACTCTTACTTTAAATTGATAATGCGTTTTTCATTATTGAATGTCTCTTGATTATTATTGTAATTTCAAGTATTGCCCTATGCCCTATGGTATTTATACTGTTATAAACCACCATTTCATATTTTTCATTTTAATTCATTCGGCAATATTGTGACATATGCTTCTCCTCACGTCGTATTCCTCATTACTGAGGGTCGTAATTCCCCCGATGAGATGTTAACATCTCTTTAATCTATGCCATAAATCTATGCCATATAAACCATGAAGTGGTTTAAAGTCAGTGACCGAATGATTCCGAGCGCTTTTGTTTATTTTTTCACTTATTTCCTATCATATTTTATACTCTGTTTTATTATATTAGAACATTTAGAGTTGAACAGCAGCAGTGCTAGTTACTTGATCTCGATAAATATTTCATTGTTTGGATTTGATTCCCGGGCATGCATCAAGAAGGAGTAACTTAACGTATTTCGCTTCTGTAAAGTCCGTAACTAGCTTCATATGAACACAAATAAATGTATTAATTCACCAAATCCCAGAAATTATACACACTCTAGAATATGTAACAACCGTCATACGTGAGAATTAGGTTTTCCTTACGTCTCATGCCTTTATATTTCAAGGCTGATGACGGAATTTACGTTTGGACATCCATTGGCATCGATAACCATAAAATGCCATGTAGAACATGACTTGAACATGATCACCACATCCACCGCAATACATATTCTGGATTCAAGAACTTATTCAACCGTCTTTGTTATATAGAAATAAATTGTTGGAGCTACGTAATTTTCCACTATTATATCACCTTTACGAATTGCTCACGGATTACTTGTTTGATACCAGTTACTATTACGGTTGAATTGCTTGAAGGTCTAGATCCAATTAAGAACTTTGTAGATATATTCTAATCCTCGAAAACAATCGAACCAACTGAATCTCTGATTTCAATGAATTCGATGTTGGCTAGAGGCCAAATAATTACTGATCGTCTATTCAAATTCCACAACTATTCCGTACAATAAGTTCTTAATTCAAATACGATTTATTTTCTAATAGTAAATTGTCACTAAATACTGTATATACCTGTTATTTATGTACGAACGATGTTACTGACTTATGGGCATAACAGGGTAGAGCACAATATACAAAAAGCAAAGTGTGAAGATTTAAGAATGTTGACAGTAATATGGAAAGGTCGTTATTATTAATACGTAAAAGTCGAAAATACAAACAATATTCGTATCGATAAAAAATCACAATAAAGTGTGAAACGACTCTTAAGACTCGGGCGCACAGTTATTTACACATAAAAGCTAAAAGGGCTATTCTGAAATCATGAATAAACAATGAATTTTCTATTCAAGCCTTAAAAGCAAACTAAGCGTTCGATCTCTTAGGAGATTGGTAATATTCAACATTATTTTATATGCTAATAACCCGAGTGTCTGATCTATTGTAAAAATAAACTGTTACTTATATTTGTTATAAATATTGTATTGTATCCATGTATCGTGAGCCTGTATAGGTCGCTAGCACTGCTTTGTCGCTTCTTCCGTAAAGACAAACAACTGCTTTATAATTAAATTCGACATTTTGTTGCAAGGCGGGTAGTGGCGTTAACGGTGTGATGTGTATGGGCTCCAGAAACCAATTAACATCAGTATGTTAAGTGGTTTCTGAAATTGGATCTGAAACCAATTAACATCAGTATGTTAAGTGGTTTCTGGAGTAAGCCTACTGGGGCACTTAGGCTCTACCACGCTAGACCGATGCCATACAGCCAAACCATTTTCTTGATTATCGAAATCGACCTTATTTCTTTAGTTGTGTTTGTTATGAAGGAACTCTTTGCCGTATTCAAACGAGTACGGTTATGAGTCCCTAAGCCTGCTCATAGTGTTAGAACCGAAGGCATCTAATGCAAGTTATCCGATCTGATGGATCCGTATGGACTTAATTTCTTGAGAAAGTTTGTACTTATCTATGGGAGACCCAGGATATTCGCTTCGTTTCGTGCTAGTACATCGGTCGTTTTTGCTAGTACTATTACTGAGCTATTGCATAGATTTTATCGCGGGCCTTGAGTGCGGCTTGAGAGCAGAATCGTGAAATTCGTAACGAAAAAAACCTTCCATCCCTCACTCCACCTACCATGTAGCTCACTTCAACACATTCACACGTTGCGCTTGTGTAGTGTTTAAAGTAAGAAGTCTAAACACCGATTTATGTACTATCAAAATATGTGATATATTTTCGTGGGTAACAACGATAGCGCGATTCAGCGTTTGCGTCAAGCGCCACCTATCGGCGACAAACGGAATTGTAAAATAGAAAATTATATCACATTACAATGCGTTGGGCGTGCCATTTTCTATCGCTTAGTCGAAGAATTTTATTACTACTCCTACTACTCATTCAGTGATTGGAGTGGCATTAAAAATAAACTATCTAAACCGTTGATTCTGGGCGAATGAGAGCTACAACTAGCATCCAAAGGCGTGTCTCTATCCCATGTAGCGCCCTCTAGTGAGTGCGCGATCAAAATGGAATACTCACAATGTAGCAGATTCATTGAAAGTTAGCCCACTGAGTTTCTCGCCGGCCCTTATTTTATTGTTGTTTTAATATTAAATTATTATTGTTGATTTATAATTGCATAAGTTGATAAAAAATGCTATGCAATAGCCTAATCACGGCAGTCTCCGAGTACCACACGTCTGTTTTTTTTCTTTTATTTAACCGACGATAACTTGAAAAGAGTATTTAAAGGGTATTTTGTTTCTCTAAAATAAAACATCAATCAAATGTGATTTAAGTGGCGTTGAAAATAAATTTTTAAGATATATCTCAGCCCTACGTATACCATGATCTTGTTAAAATAATGGATGAACGATTTCCTTTGAAGTTTAATCGAGTTTGGTATGTATCAATATTTCTTCAAATTTCGTTACAAACGCACAGTGAAATGTGTGAAACGAACATAAGGACGCCTTCAATCAATCAACGGCTCGTGAATTGTTCAACTAGACTGTTCAGTGTTAGTTTGATCAATGGCTTTTTTACTTAGTAATAGAATGAATATATTTTTGGTTTTCACGGCTAATAGACATTGTTGAAAGTACTTGTCCGATTTAATAGCGTATTTCTTATTGGAATATGTTTGATGCTTTTTTTTCCGTATCAACTCTAGTAACCTCGAGGGGCTATTCTAGGTTCACCGAATTAGTAGGTGAGCTCACGGGGCTCAAACCTGACGACGTTGCTAACACTAGCCCTAGCAAGAGCAGTTTTGCCCACTGAGTTTCTCGCCGGATCTTCTCAGTGGGTCGCGTTTCCGATCTATATGTAGTGGTATGGTTTGAAGGGGTTTCAAGTTAGCGCGGGCCGCGTGAGCGAATGCTACATTTGCATAGGTCATGACCGACGCATGCAAGTTTTATAGAGTGTCACCTTATTACGAAGGGACAATTTACTTCGCTTGCAAATCATCGGATAGAACGATGGTTAAGAATTTCTCTCATTTAAAGAAAGATATAACTATCATATGAAGGGGTGAAAGGCTATGTGGCTTAAGCGACATTTCGCTTAATACGCGATATTTGTCTTTGGAAATAAAGGTACGTTTTACTAGGTATTAGCATCAACGGTTCGATGTTTTTAATTGATCTTCAATGAAGTTTACTCCATTCGTATAGCCGAAGAAGTTTTTTGATTCGATATTTTTTCCAAATTTTAAACTTTAAATGGCTTTAAGTTGAAAAAATGTCGCTTAAATCAAATAGCCTTTTAGCTCTAGAAAGCCCAGCGCTCATGATCGCAGCACCCATTACACTTTGCTGTGATAATGGGTACTGTCTTGAAAAAAGGGCAAAGGCTGCATAATCTCAACCTCATCCTCTACGGAAGTTTAATTTTTATTTATTTTTGTTGCTTAGATGGGTAGACGAGCTCACAGCCCACCTGGTGTTAAGTGGTTACTGGAGCCCATAGACATCTACAACGTAAATGCGCCACCCACCTTGAGATATAAGTTCTAAGGTCTCAGCATAGTTACAACGGCTGCCCCACCCTTCAAACCGAAACGCATTACTGCTTCACGGCAGAAATAGGAAGGGTGATGGTACCTACCCGTGCGGACTCACAAGAGGTCCTACCCACCAGTAATTACGCAAATTATAATTTTGCTGGTTTGATTTTTATTACACGATGTTATTCCTTCACCGCGGAAGTCAATCGTGAACATTAGCTAAGTACGTATTTCATTGGACAAATTGGTACCCGCCGGCGGGATTCGAACCCGTTGCATCGCTAGATACGAATGCACCGGACATCTTATCTTATATGGTTGAAACGGGGTAAGAACTAGTTTGTCCTCAGACCGCACCGTTCGTCAAACGTGCCGACGAAGTTGTCCGCGAACTCGACACACGGTCCACTTGACAAGCGGTCTCTACAACCCATAACGTGAATGCTATTCAGCAGTATGACTCGGGCATGAAAGCATTATTATCTCTGCTACAATAGGCAGGATAGTGTTACCATTCTGTATGAACTCGCGTATCCCGTGCGCGTCGTGCGCGTCTTCTTAATACCTATTTTCAGTGTTGACTAATAACCATGGACTACGGACGAATGTTAGGGAAATAGAAGCAACAGTAATAGGTAATATAGTTGATACCCGTACGTAGTAAGACGATACTTTATACGTTTTACTTAGGGAAAAGCCCTTTGCAACACGAACATCAAAGACAAAACGAGGTTTATTTGATTGCAGCCCCTAGTTTAATTTCGTATGTAATTTTAGTTAATGAGGAATATCTTCCGGGCTGTTCCGTTGAAAATAATTAGACCCTATGTTAACTAAAACAAAGCTTAATTCAATGATTGTTTTCAAGTTGAAACTGTAATTTTGGTTTTTCACAGTTACTAAGAGATCTTATATGTTTCGAATAATTCCACAATTAATGCGCAGTTACAAAAATTAGACTGAACTATCTATCTTATCATATTATAACAGAATAATTCAACATCATTTTACCGACCACAAGATGATAAACTTGAAAATTTCTGCACGTTTCAAAGGTCGATAACAGTACAATTATTTTATTACTTCAGGATAAAAAATGATTACTATTAGTTTTTTTACCAATCACAAGGTGATTGAAAATTTTCACACGTTTCAAAGGTCGATAACAGTACAATTATTTTATTACTTCAGGATAAAAAATGATTACTATTAGTTTTTTTACCAATCACAAGGTGATTGAAAATTTTCACACGTTTCAAAGGTCGATAACAGTACAATTATTTTATTACTTCAGGATAAAAAATGATTACTATTAGTTTGGCTTGCCATTAAAGAATCGATTTTTTTGTTTCTCGTACATATTGTAGCAGACTCGCAAATCGCAGGCAACATGCCGTATCGCTCATTCGTTTCAATCAATTGCGTTAGTACAAAATTCCGATTTCCTAATTGAAATAGGCATCTCGGAGATAATAATATGCGCCTAGACTTATTAATGTATCGTTTTTTCTTATGTAATTTCCTAAATTTGCTCATGTGTTGTACCTACGCTTAACACATTATAAGGAGGTATTCTTGTTTGTTTGACAAAAAAATAAAATAGCTTTTAATTAAAACCCGCCAACCAAGTATTCCGTAATCCGATTCTCTTTAAAATTTACATTAGATAATAAAAAAAAATATTTATATTGTATGTGATATTAAGTACGAAAACACACTACAAAGATATGACGACGATCATAAGAATTTTAATTCATTAAGCCAACCGTTCCAAATAATACAATCGTTCTATAGAATATGATTCAGACATCCACCTAATATATTTAGGTGGGTCTATGAGTACAAAATGAGTACAAGTTGTTTGAGTACAAATGAGCACAATCGTCTACACAATACGATTTATCCAAGATCGACTGAAGTAATTCGACATATTTTTATTTATTTTTTATTGCTTAGATAGGTGGACGAGCTCACAGCCCACCTAGTGTTGTGGTTATTGGAGCCCATAGACATTTACAACGTAAATGCGCCCCCCACCTTGAGATATGAGTTTTAAGGTCTCAGTATAGTTACAAGGGCTGCCCCACCCTTCAAGCCGAAACGCATTACTGCTTCACGGCAGAAATAATCGGTGCGGTGGTACCTACCCGTGCGGACTCACAAGAGGTCCTACCACATCGCAATCTGATAGTAGTCACCCACTTTGAGACAAGGAGTTACAGTCTTAACTGTATTGAATAAAAATCGACGTGCTTTCTAAACTGGAGGGCATGACTGCTTTCCGCTAGAAACAGAAAGAATGTAGAATTGTGAAGATGGAAGTAGCGCGGGCTTATCAATCTCTTCAATCTCTGTCGTCAATCGCAGTACACTGATATAATGCTCAAAGAACATTGCTTCCCATTCTCCTATAAATTCCTTAGTTACACCTACACACTAGTTATGTCTACCGTTACTTATAATATTATGTAGTTATAAATGTTTTTAATATGAAATCTAAATGATATGCAGAGATGGTGGGTGTGAACGGCATTGTGAGACGCGGCACGTCAAGCAGCTGTGTGAGTCGTCTGCAGCGGGCTCCGACGTGTTCCTCCTGTGCGTCTGTTAGACGTGGCGTCGCCGGCGGCTTCACGACTCCCGTGCCCCCTATACGGGCCCTCTCCGTGCGCACACACTTCAACTGAACTCTCTTATTTTTTGTCCTACCTATGCTGATAGCCTTGAGAGGCTATTTCAGCTTCTTCTTGACGTGTAGCTCACGGGGCTCAAGCCGGGAGTGTTGCTTACACTGGCCCTAGCAAGAGCAGTGCCCCGCAGAATCTAACACCGGACCGGAAACGCGACCCACTGAGAAGATCCTCAGAGAAGAAACTCAGTGAACTGTGTTTATGGGTTAATTTACTAGTCGAGCCCTTAATCGCAAGCGACGGGTTCGGCGAGGACGGTGACCGGTGCTTGAGGTCTGAATTCTCACGCAACAATCAAACGAACAATCTCTCAAATTATGTGATATATCTATATTTTTTTGTGTAGCTGTTTCATAAATTAAGACCAGAAATTTTGAATGTACCTACTGTAAGAACATTGCAACGGTTTTAGTGCTGTTATTTTGTGTCGTAAGCAAATCGAAAATAAATGTACTTGTAATTTAATAAATAGTTTTAACATTTCACTTTATTTTTATTTTTCTCATAAAATTGATTCTTATCCTATAAAAAGAAGACACAAAATTAAATTTGTCTCGGTTTTACCGAACTGAGCTGACTTAAGCTCCTGTAGGCCACTAACCCGAGTCCGAACCTCAGGTTACATTGAACTTAACCAAGGTAGACGAGGAGCAATGTAATCCACTAAGCTGGCAGCACATGTTCTTCACCAACTATATATATACCCAGAACCATACTGAGCCACAAGTATACTGAACAAGGGGTCATGAGCGTCATGACCTTTAGCCCTCATTCGCACGGGCGTTTTAAAAACGTTGCGTTAAAGCTCGGCGTTGGCGCTTTTATAACCTTCTCGATGTGACGTAATCTGTGACGCCCAATGCTTAGCGCTCAAAATGCAACACTGCGCAATAAAAAAGCGTCGTGTTTTAAAAGCGCTAACGTATGAACATATACTAGGAAATGCATCTGTTCTATTTGAACGTTTTTTTAACGCGCGCTAAAAAAACTCCCGTGCGAATGAGGCCTTAGTGCCAAGATCCTCGGGCCTCTCGGTCGACGGATTCCCTGACCGCCGCCGTTTAAACGCCATCACCAGATGCGTCTAGAGCAGTTTACACGCCGTCTTCTATAGTTTTATCCTTTATCGGTCCTCAAATTGGCAACAGAGGGGGACTTTAAACTTTTAGGTATTCGAACGAGACCTTTATTGCGGCCCTGGACTCAATGCGCGATGCAGTGACATGGAGAGACAAAAAAAGTACATATTCAGACACATATTCTTACGACAAAGATCTTTTCTTTTTGATAGGTGAACGAGCTCACATACCATCTGGTGGTAAATGGTTACTGGAGCCTATAGATATCAACAACGTAAATGCCACCACCCACTTTGAGACATGAGTAGATAAGGTAGATAAGATTCAGTTTTATATAAAACGGCTGTTCTACCCATCAAACCGAAACGCATAACTGTTTCACGGCAGAAATGGGCAGGATGGTGGTACCCACCCGTGCGGACTCACAAGACGTCCTCTCAGTAGAATTTTGTCGAATATGTTTTAGCTTTATGTAACTATACTGAGACCTTACAACTTATATCTCAAGGTGGGTGGCGCATTTACGTTGTAGATGTCTATGGGCTCCAGTAACCACTTAACACAAGGTGGGCTGTGAGCTCTACCAAAAAAAAAACTCAATCCCATCAAAAATCAAATCCCATTCTCAGGAATGTCAGTGAGGTTAACAAAATCTAGTACAGTCAACGCTCGATAATTGCAAGATCGCATTGACATCAACCCCACGAAAAGCACAGCGGTGCTCTTCAATAGGGGTCACCTTCCGAATACCACTTCGAGCATCCCACTCCCTAATAGGCGCGCTTACAACTCCGCCGTTAGCCCCATCACTCTCTTTGGCCAGCTCATACCGTGGGCCTCGAAGGTCAAATATCTAGGCGTCACCCTCGACAGAGGGATGAGATTTCGTCCCCATATTAAAACGGTACGCGACCGTGCCGCCTTCTTATTAGGACTCTCTACCCTATGCTTTGCAAGCGAAGCAAACTGTCCCTCCTTAATAAGGTAACTCTCTACAAAACTTGCATACGCCCCGTCATGACGTATGAAAGCGTAGTGTTTGCTTACGCGGCCCGCACTAACTTGAAACCCCTTCAGGTTATTCAATCCCGATTTTGCAGGATAGCCGTCGAAGCACGTGGAACGTGGGTCTCCATGATGACCTGGAACTTGACTCGATCAGTAAGTATCTACAGTCGGCATCATTGCGCCACTTTGACCTCTTGTCGTGGCCGCTGGAAACTACATACCCGATCCTGTAGACCGAATGGTAAACAGTCGACGTCGCCCAAAACACGTCATTACGGATCCTCCTGATCCATTAACGGTACTTTTAGGCACCACAAGGACCGGTCACCGTTCTTGTCGAACCCGTCGCTTGCGACGAAGGGCTCGACGAGTGAATTAACCCATAGACACAGCCCCCTGATTTTCTCGCCAGATCTTCTCAGTGGGTCGCATTTCCGATCCGGTGGTAGATTCTGCGAAGCACTGCTCTTGCTAGGGTCAGTGTTAGCATCACTCCGGTTTGAGCCCCGTGAGCTCACCTACTAGTAAAGTTACGCTGAAATAGCCTCTCAAGGTTATCAGCTTAGGTAGGAAAAAAAATTGCAAGATAGTGAAATTAAATATACTGGAACAAGGAGATATGGGTGAGTTAAGCACCCATAAACTAAGGTGGTTTCAATGATTTATTCCTTAAATAATTTAGTTTTGGCAACTAAATTATTTAATAACAATGTTTTTCGTAGATTTTCGTCATATCCGTTCTGCTATTGTCATTAAAATTTGATGAAAGTAATTTGGTTTACGTTTATCTTGAGATATTAATGGATGAGAATTGAAAGATCAAAGGAATGTTGTGGTATCGAATTCATATTGACTTGTAATCATTAACTAACTACAAGGAAATTGATTGATAGTATATTAAAATTACCAATAATCCTTCAAAAGATATAGTTTCTAAGATATAACCCGATATTAGTTTAGACTTTGTTTAATCCTATCAAACGTTCGATGAAATTCTTCATTCAAAATGTCTAAGGCCTCGATAGATAAAATGCTGCTATAGTACGCGGTGTTGCCATTTTTTGAAAAAAAAAACATGTGATTCGGTTACTAAAATCGGGACTGACAGAATTTTATATTGACCCATGTACTGAAGTATTCTCCATTACGTTCCCATTTCTTATCACAACTAAATCGAGTGAGTCATTCAAACTGGTGGTAGGACCTCTTGTGAATCCGCATGGGTAGGTACTACCACTCTGTCTATTTCTACCGAGAAGCAGTAATGCGTTTCAGTTTGAAGGGAGGGGTAGCCGTTGTAATATACTTATAATAACTTAGCACTTATATCTCAAGGTGGGTGGCGCATTTACGTAGTAGATGTCTATGGGCTCCAGTAACCACTTAACACCAGGTGAGCTGTGAGCTCGTCCACCCATCTAAGCAATAAAAAAAAAACATTTTAGTTGAAATGTTGTAAATTTCTACTCAAGAACAACGATTTTCTTATACTATTTTTAGCATTACATTTTACAGATAAGTACCCTAAAAGTCGGTCCCTTAACAGATTACATTTAATTATTTTGACTTAGGTTTTATTGGGTCGTTCGAAGGCGTACAAAGAACTTTTATAGGACAATAAAATAGCCAGTATCTTCCGAACAGAATTAATATTTACGGCTTCGTTGACGTGTCCTCCTCTTAAACACCGGTATTTTCCCCGATAATGCTTCATTAATAATTCTTTGATAATCGAGAAAAATTTACAAAAAAGCTACATTCAAAGAAGTAACTTTAAAAAATATTTTTTTCATTACTTATTAAAGACAATTACAAACTATGAAATTTGTAAATTTGACTTTTAAGGTCTAGTTTAAGCAGTATTTTTAGAGTGTAGGTACTTGACCTAATATAATACGTATGACGCATATGCATTGAGTCATGTAATGAGGAATTTACTGTGGCTCGGGTTATGGGATAGATCTTATTAATTCTAAAAGGAAGTCGTGTTCACAATCGAATTCCATAATAAAGGAACATAAGAGTGTAATTGCCTCAGAGGAAAGAACTTCTTAAGTTCACGGCTATGTATGGTAGTCGACAACCCTACAAATTCTTACCACGAAAAAATATGGCCAATCAAACGATTGAGGTGTTATAGAATCTAAAGATACCATATTTTTTATTGTTTAAAAGAGATCCCGCGCACCTATAGATCACAAGAGACTCCTATGCAACAGCCAAGCAGTCTTCAGTAGTAGTAATCTATACTACTATATCTATCGTAATCTGTTCACGAGTGAAGCACACCTGCATAATAATTTAACTATCATGAATAAATTAATTAGAAATACTTTAACTATATTGTGTTTAATTTTATAATATACTGTTTTAGTTTATTATTAATTATAATTATGTTTTTATTCATAACATCTAAATTACGAAAACGATTTACGGTATCTTGTGTCTTCAATTCATTTTATTTAACAGCACTTGCTCATTGAACGGCTGTTCAATACCGTAAACAGATCAATAAAACTATTTTTGATTAGTGTAAGGTGCTTCCTGTCTTTAGATTTTACGACGATGTTTTATGAGTTTTAAAATAAAAATTTCATGTTCCACAGTCATCCCACAAGACCGTAACATTATTACGGACTTACAAGCTTGTGTGACGACTGGTATTGAAATTCATAGATCGGTAATTACACAACCGGATAAGAGCTCAGTGGTATCATAGGTCTCTCTATTTCCATTTTTTTATGCACAAAATTGGTTCATCCGTTCAAAATCGGTTTCATTCTAGTAGTTTTGTGTCAAAAATGAAACTCGCTCCGCTCAACCATGTACGGATAAATTTCATGCCTCTTTTTTTTAAGTAGATCAGGCTCTGCATTTAATTAGTTATAATTTAGCTTGAATATCTAGAAAATAGCCACAAAACTGTTAATGTATCGCATGGTTAATGTTTTCACCTATAATTCATACATATTATTCACCTTACCTTGTACCCTTAATTTTTTACCTACATCTGTACGAGAGAGTAGTCCTACCTAAAGTGGTAAGACTACCTAAGACTGAAAAAAGGAATATCAAAACAGGATGTCAAACCTACTCTATCTCTTCTCTTTATCTATACCTATCTTTTGATTATTCCCAAAATTTCCAAAATTATTACAGAAATGGGATTATGTCGCTACCAATAAAATGACAACAAATTTTGGAACAAAACTATTCATAAATACTCCAATTAAATAAAAATAAACTATGATGAGAATATCTGCAATTTGTTTGTTAATATGCGAAGAAACTTTTTTCGCGACTAATTATGGAGATTAGCCAACATCATGACACTAGTATAAACATTTCAAACTCTAAAAAACAGTTTCTCTAAAAAACTGAATTTTAAATTTACAAACAAAAGCTGCCCACAAAGCTGCAAACAAAAACGTCAAAAAGGTATTAGGACCCTTTTGACGTTCCATATTAAAAAGCCACAAGCTAAAATTTTCTCCTTTGATTAAAACTATTTTTACGGTACGAATTCGCATTTCATATTTTCAGCTTGTCTACTATTTCCAACCTTTCAAATACTTTACATCTATAATTGGATTTAATTCGAACTTATTAATTTTTCTTAAATTGGCGAACGAACTACGCACCCACCTTCCTGGTGAAAGCGATCACGGCAATCCATAAACGTCACAATGGAAATACGACCGCCCAGCTTGAGAGATAAAGTTGAAATTTCAATTGAATTGTCTAACGACTGCCACCACCTTTCAAACCGGAACACTTGAAAGATTCGCCGCTGTAATAAGCAGGGTTATAGTAACTTGAGTAGTGATTGGATATCGAATTCACAATACGCCTGGATGCCCGCATGCTATCAATTGGCGATGAATTCGTACTTTATAAACCAGAGGGCGATACAAGCAAATATTTATACTTAGAAAATGCAACGTGCTTTAGCGTTATCATCATCATGATCATCAACATCAGCCCACAAATGTTCCTTGACATCATCGGTAAATCTTGCCTACCCAAACTGTGTCTTCCGTGTATACATACTTGTATACGTGTTTAATTCATTCTTAATTAAAATTTAAGTTGAGTGAAACGTCGGGTACTTCTTTAATGTAAGGATAGGAAATTATTTGATCGGATTAATCCAGACAGAAAAGAATATCAGAATCTTATGGAAATTTTGGTACATATTTTAACTAATGTCTTCTTGTATCGTAATTTTTCAAGAAGCTTTTCTGCTCTAATACCTGTAACGGGGAACTTGATAAGTTTATAACATGAAATGAATTTTCCAGAGAGCTTTATATCTGGGAAAATTCACTTCATAAATGGAATATAAAGTGAACGTAAAACCTAAATACCTTCGTGAAATATATAAATGTAGAAGTATTTTATTTATCAAAAAGTTAATTTCTTTGGTGTATGGATTACATAAAGAAAATTTTTCCTTCATTTTGTTTTTCTTTGGACATAATAGCGTTTCAACATAAATGAAAGAAAATGATGTACGCTTAATAAATATATTTAACACATTAATCTGTACATAAATCTATTTTCGGCACTCAAGAAATTGCGACGAACGAGCGAGAACAGGAATAAATAAATACCTTATAGACAGGAAATTTCCGAGAAAGGGTAGGCCACAATGACTTTATGTCCGGTGCGGACAGTTGACCTGAACTCATGATAGAAACCGATCAATAAACGAACGTAAGGAAATTCTGTTTCCTTCCAGAATCTCCCCTAACACAGACCAACCTATGATGTTAAATTTGTTGGCAATGTCGAGCAATACGACCAAGGAAAACCTACCCCGAGAGACAGTTTCCTCTGCGGAGGCCTGCACGCGATTGTTTGCATTTACGAGTGTGAGGTCGTCACTGAAGCCGTACTCCTCCTCCGATCGGGTCCAATCCTGACCAAGTGCTGAACGATTCGGGCTGCCAAAATGCGTTTCAGCAACTTGTTCATCAAATCAAAAAAGTTTTATTCAACATAAATGAAAGTACATACTTGTTGAACGTCAAAAAGAACTAACGACAATTCACAAAAACTAGCCTCCGTCCTGAGAAGAACTGGCAAGAAACTCAGCGGGCATTATAACGTAACAATTATTGCAATATTGAAATGCCCGGAGCGAGCAACTCATTCCCATTTCGTGCAATCTTCTAGATAATCATTGACTTTATAGTAAGCTTTATTGCACAGATGTTCTTTAATAGTTTTCTTAAGCCTATGTATATGTAGGTTCTGAACATCTTGTGGGATTTTGCTGTACAGGCGCACAGACAAAACATCTTCATCTTCAAACACCTTCAGTAACATTATTGAGTGGATTTCCATGGCTTTCCTCTATGTACAGCAACACGATTCTATCTCCAAAACGACAAATCCATTGAGACCCGTAAGAAGAATTGATGGGCCTCAAAAACCACTCCCCAAGACACTAAAGGCCAAACCACCCGAGAGGGCATATCATTTGCGTACATTTTGCGCACTGAGACAATGACTTGAATGGTTATCGTTCGTACGTTTGTAATCTCTAGCCAAAATACAATTCGCTCAGACTAATTTCAATTAATTATTAATCAAGTCACATTAAAGTTTTATTAAGAAACTATTTCGAATTTCACTGATTTCGTCTGTCTAGCTCACTTAGGAATTCAATATTCAAGTAAATTAAGTTTGATGCATACATAAGCTTTTCAGTAACTAAGCACTTTACTGAAATATATCATTAGTACCTGAGTGTGGGAATGCTTGTAGATTTGTTTCATTTTAATTCGCTCAAATTCTACGAACTCATGTATTGTACGTGAACTTGAGTATAATTTAATTACCATACTCTATCTTGGATCACCCTATGTTGAGAAAATTAATTGCCGAAATATTTTGAAAAAAGAAATTATTGTTAGTTTATGCTTTTTTTATTGCTTAGATGGTTGGACGAGCTCACGGCCCACCTGATGTGAAGTGATTACCGGAGCCCATAGACATCTACAACGTAAATGCCGCCACACACCTTGAGATATGAGTTCTAAGATCTCAGTATAGTTACAACGGCTGCCCCACCCTTCAAACCGAAACGCATTACTGCTTCACGGCAAAAATAGGCAGGGTGGTGGTTCCTACCCATGCGGCCCTACAAAAGTTCCTACCACCAGTAAAAATGTATGAATAAAGCATAATTTGTTTTTAAACATAATTCCGAAGAGATTCGATGAGACATAGGCCTCGAGGCGCTACTGATCCTTTTTACAATATTGTATGTATGTATCCTTTATTTATCTAATAATATTACCCCGTCGCCGCTAAACAATGTCCAAAGATCACAGAGTTCAACGTATGTATTTCATACTAGCTTCGCCCGCCCGCGTTATATCCTATGGGCAAGGATCCGTATTCAGCAGTGGAATAAAAAAAATAACCCATATTCTATTATAGCGTTCAAACTATTTTCATAACGAATTTCGTCAAAAACGATTCACTGGTAGGGGGTGGGGGGACGTAACTGACACACGGACAGTACTGTCATATTCTTAATTTTTTATACTTTTGTAACTTCTAACATCTTACAGTAGAAAAGTAAATTCCAACAGTAATTTAAATAAATATGCTATATTCGGATCTAAATAAACCTCGGTTACCCGTGTAAGCTACATCAAAACGCGTCCTGTAATTCCCGAGATGTCTGCGTACAGACAAACACACAAACAGAAATTACTAATAAAAATCGCTGGTTTGTGTTCCATTGCTCTTCTTTGGTTACCTTTTCGCTATTGGTATTAGTTTTTTCTGCTGGTTTGTGTTCCATTGCTCTTCTTTGGTTACCCGTTTGCTAGTGGTATTACTTTTTTCTGCTGGTTTGTGTTCCATTGCTCTTATTTGGTTATCATTTCGCTATTATTACTACTTTTTTCCGCTGGTCTGTGTTCTGTTCCTCTTCATTGGTTACCTTTTTGCTATTGTCATTACTTTTTCCTCTGGTTTGTGTTCCATTGCTTCTTCTTTGGTTACTCTTTCGCTATTTTTATTACTTTTCTTCTTAGTTACCACAGTTTCTTCTTAGTTATTACAGTTATTCATTGGCGCCTCAATTCTCGAGACACTGAGAAGCTTTTGATCACTCACCTGAAGCAATTAATACGTCTGGAAAAACCTCAAACTGATATTCTGAAAACTTGTTTTAAAGAAATTACGTAATCTTATTTATAGATATGTAAGTTTCTCCCAAACCGGGATAGTGTATCTTTAATTTGAAAATATTTTCGTGAAGTTAGAAGAACATTTATTTTAAAAAAAAATTTGGCCTACCACGGGAGTTTTAGGTTGAATTTAGATATCTAGATTTAGATATCTATGTATGCGAACACTGAATATTTATATAAGTTTTTATTTAAACCGTATTAAGGAACTGTTTCAACGCCCCGGTACAAACGGAAAACATATTTGTTCTTCTAAGGTTTCTCGATTCTTATTAAGGAAGTTTAAATTATGTGAATCCGTGATTTCAACCAAACGACAGCTGACATTTCCTCTTTAGATTATACAAAACTCTCAGCCCACTTAAATACAATAACTAAAATACAACTGCCACATTGCACACAATGAAAATAAATATGTAAGGATATCTTTTTGTTTGCACTTGTCTAAAACACCTAAGATTTCTGTATATATGGTAAAAAATATGTGTGGTGTCGTGGGACACCGGATAGGAACGAAGTTCCATATAAAAAAAAAAAAGGTATTACGAGAAAAAAATCGCGCGGTGAAATATCGCTGTGCGGAAAACAAGGCCTTATTCCACGGACTTTTTTTTATTGTGTTTACTATCACATATTTTTCAGTTCGGTCGCGCAGAAAAATCGCGCGGTGAAATATCGCTGTGCGGAAAACAAGGCCTTATTCCACGGACTTTTTCTTACGGTCTTTACTATCACATTTTTTTCAGTTCGGTCGTGCAGCAAAATCCCTATCTCCTCCAAGCCGGCCGTAAGGAACTTCGTTCAAATAGAAAAGGAAGCTCTTTTTCGTTTATGGAAACACTTTTAAGCCCGGATCATTGTCTTGTTAGCTTTAATTACGCCTGTATAAACTTTCGTTGAATAATGTATATTTTAGGTCTTTACCTATGAAGTTTCCATTAAGTATACAGAAAATTATACACAGTATTTTTTTTCTATTAATCGAAATGTATCCACGGTACTGCTGCTTGCTGACAGCGTAGCGTTTCATTATTATTTATGGATCGCGAGGCACTGCTTCAAGAACTAAAGGTAGCTTGAGTAACTTTTTTCGGTTTTGTTTAAAGCACAGCTTGGTAAGTTCAAGGAGGAAAAATTACGAAATCTTTTACTTCTTGTTAGCTTAAAGGTACTCGCTAAGCTTTTGCTTAACTCTGAAGTACAATATTATTAGGTCCTTACCTACGAAATTGCTGTTTCGTTTATAGAAAATAAAATAAATTCAATAAAATAAAGTAATTTTTATATTTTATTTTTGGTATTGATGCATCTCTACCAACGCAACGGTAATTGTTCCATATCCTTCTTCAAGAATTCAGTTGTAAGGGAGTTTTTTTTTATTTTTTATTTTTTTATTGCTTAGACAGGTGGACGAGCTCACAGCCCACCTGGTGTTAAGTGGTTACTGGAGCCCATAGACATCTACAATGTAAATGCGCCACCCACGTTGAGATATAAGTTCTAAGGTCTCAGTATAGTTACAACGGCAACCCCACCCTTCAAACCGAAACGCATTACTGCTTCACGGCAGAAATAGGCGGGGTGGTGGTACCTACCCATGCGGACTCACAAGAGGTCCTACCACCAGTGATTACGCAAATTATAATTTTGCGGGTTTGATTTTTATTACACGATGTTATTCCTTCACCGTGGAAGTCAATCGTGAACATTTGTTAAGTACGTATTTCATTAGAAAAATTGGTACCCGCCTGCGGGATTTGAACACCGGTGCATCGCTACATACGAATGCACCGGACGTCTTGCCTACAACAACAATACAACAAATTATTCAAAGTTCTCCCTCTGTTCAGCCTCTCTGGTATTGATTTCGTTTCCTGCCAAGAGGTTATAGTCCAAACTTTGGAAAAGCAGAAGTTGGCGCAAGATCTGGTGAGTACAGTGGATGACGCAAAACTTCCAACCCTGGCTCTTGTAGCTTAGAGACCGTCTGTTGTGCCGTAAGACGTCGACCGTTGTCGTGTAGGGGCAGCGAGGACAGACGATTAACCAAAGCTGGCCGGAGATTCGCGAGCTTCTCCATCATTGTGTCCATTTCTTCGCAGTACACGTCCGCAGTAAAACTGGTGCCATTTGGTAAGAAGCTATGATGGATTATTTCGGCACTAAGCCACCATATCAGTTGACGATAGGAGTTAATCACCCAAGTTGATCATAGCTTTTTTAAGAGTAAGTTACGTTTGCTGTATTGCATAGCTATAAAAAAATCATTTTTCTTCGCAAATGCCAAAATAATTCAAATTCCCAAAGAGCTAATTCAACGCTAAATTTAGTATCACTACCGCGACGGAATTAGTATTCATCGATACTTTTACTTTTATCGTATCCATGATAAGATACAAAGGAAAACAAAACACTAATTACCAAACAAATTACTTTTTTATTTAGTAGCTACAAGCAAACTTTAGTTATATCATATAATTTTTTTTACACAGCATTTTCTTTTTCAAACAAAATTTAAAGCGAAAATCTCTTTAGTTGATCTGTTTCGATCTGGATGGCTTTGATTCCATTAAATATATAGATGATATTTTCAAATATATACATACAAAATTTTAAAACAATATCTAGCCATTTTGCTATCGAATGCAACGATAGAATTAAATACATTTTAAAATTTTATTACAAAAGAGTGTTATTACAAAAGAGTGAAATTACGGAAAACGCGAAAAAAATGTGACGTTTATGGACTTCACGTGTTCTCGGTAAAAGGAGCACAGAATTAATTTTAGCCATTTCACTCCGGAAATATTTATGTCAATCATATTCAAGTCAATAGCTATAACATAGCTAGAAGTAGACCACAAAACAGTTTTCACTTGTTTAAAAAAGTCTCGATTTCCAAAAAACCGGAAATTTTTTGGATGCCAAAGCGGTTCGCCGGATCTAATGAATCAATTAAAACGGAATGAAACCGTACCATTATCGAGAGAGATTGATCAATGGTGATTGATGTAAAAAGAGGATTTCCTACGACAAAAAAGTGCTAAAAAAACATAGTCAAAGCGCAGTCGAGCTCCATAGAACATAGCGAACCCCAATTAACTCATATTAAGGTGATGGCTCTGTGTCCTACCAAATTTTCCACAACAATAGGATTATGTTACTACCTACAAAATGGTAACAAAATTCAATATCTATCGAACAAAATGACACATACATTATAATTAAATGTAAATAAACTGTTAAAATATTTCTTGACTTTACATGTACAGTAACAAAAAAATACAGTAACAAAAAAAGATTTTTCCTGAAGTATTTTAACAAATAATAATAATCTGAATCCTGAGGAGTCACTGCTTAAGGTCGAATTTCGATCACTACTAGTATAATAAATATACAGCCTTACACACAGGAATTTCACTTAGTTTGTTCCCTTGTCACTTTAGTTTGAAAAATACATTGTTTTATGAGCAATCAGAACAACGAAATATATTTATTTTTGTTTTGAGTAGGTGGGGGAGGTCACTCCCCGACCCGATGTTAAGTCGTTACCGGTGCAAATAAATATTACACCTTGAAGGCCGCTTGAAACCCATCTTTAGACACGAGATTGAAGTCTGAACTCGAATGTATAACGACTGCCTTACTCTTCATACCGGAATACACACCTAGTTTGTGATAGAAACAGGCAGTTTGGTGTGTTTGTTAGTCAAATTGTACAGATATCTTTTTGGAACGAAGTCCCTTATGGGACGATGCGGAGGGGTATCCTAACCGGGAAAAAAGTCCGTAACGTAAGATTTTATGATGGCTATACAGTATCTAATGTATAGTCTACGTGATGACGATTATTATTATTATTCATATAAAAAGCCGTTTCTTTGTATATTATTATTATATATATTTTTATAAATCATTGGGAATAAAATAAAGTTGATGATAACTTTGTAAAGTAGTTTTTATTCATCAATAAAAACATTGTAGTAAAAAATTTATACCCGAATATTTATTTTCTTTATACCTCGAATAGAACTTAAAATTAATATTTTTATAACAAGGATCTTCGTTCCTATCCGGTGTCCCACGACACCACACATCTTTTTTTTTAAAGATAATGTTTCTTTATCTTTGAAGTCGATCGTGAAAACGTGGTCGGTACGCGTTTCACTAGAAGTTTGAATTAGAACCGAGGCAGATCATTCCATGAAATTACACATAATCATATCGCTTATTGCGAGTCTCATATTGCTCTTTGACTCGTTGGCTACAGCTCTTCCGCGAAATGTTTAGTTCATCCAAGGAACATATCTTATTATCTTGCCTTGTAAGAGACGAGACATTTTTGAAACTCAAGGCTATATTTCAAAAAATGGTTCTAAAAAGATTGTGGATGATTTTTTTATAGTTTCTTATGGGTGGACGAGCTCACGACTCACCTGGTGTTAAGTGGTTACCGCGGCCCATAGACATCTACAACGTAAATGCCGCCACTCACCTCGAAACGTCTAGGCTCTAACACCGGTCACTCACATTCGCACGAATATGCAAACCCGCAAGTGTAGGACGACATTTGCAAATGATTATGCAAAGTTTTCGCTGCATTCGTGGTTTTCCAAGCTGTGTCGGTTTTTTAACAGACATCAAAGCGCGCGAACCGCGATCCTTCGCGTAGTCTCCCACACATTCGTGTGACCAGTTGCGCCCAGGATTGCGAAGGCAACGGACGTTTCGCTATTTTCATAGATCGTGACGTCTACTGTGTAGCGTATCTTCATCAAAAGAAATCCCATAAAAACAGCATGGCTGTTAATGATGTCTGGGAAAGAATTCAAAACTCTTTTTCTCTTCAATGTTCTATTGACGAATTAAAAAGGAGGAGAAATTCGTGAGACATTCGTAAACAAGTGTAGGAGGCAGCGCAAACGGGTTCGCAAATTGAGTACCGAACCCATTTGCACAGGCGCTAAGTTTGCGAATGAATGTTTGACGGGCCTTTGCGAATGAATGTTCGTACATTGTACGAATGTTTGCGCGAATGTGAGTGGCCGGCATAAGGTTTCAGTTGTTATAGTACAACGGCTGCCCCGCCCTTCAGACCGAAACACATAACTGCTTCACGGCAGAAATAGGCAGAGTGATGGTACCTACTCGTACTATCTATATTTGGCTCTTTTGCATGACAAACATAGGCCCAAATACCCTGGTCACCTGATGCTAAAACTTAAAATAAAATCGCGCAAACATTTATTCAGTACTGTGCATTTGTAGTACTTAATTTAATACACAGGAAAAAGAAAATGAGTATAAAATAAAACTGCATCACATTAAAAAATTATAATGTACATAATAATTAAGATCTTATACAACGCTTTAAAGGTAAAGTGTACATCGTCGTTCAATCAAATAAATTCAATACATTATGGGCACAATGTACTATTATTGCCTTAAAATTGATGGAAAATAAAATAGATTTTATTCTATGTGTAAATACTTCTCGTTCATCATGTGTATAATTCGTCAGACTATCCGTTCATAAGAGAAATTGAAATAGTAAGACAACATAAACACCATAATCATAATCATTTAAGATTTTTTTCAGAAAGTAACATTATAATGTTTTCAAAGATAGCAAAATAATAATAATAATAATATAACTCTTTATTTAACACCACATGTACAGAGTAAGCATATAAAACAAATAATAGGTGACATAAACTGAAGACCTTATCGTTGAAAGCGATCTCTTCCAGGCAACCTTGCAGGGAGAGGAATGAGTAAACTGGACGGTGCTATCTTAATAAACTTACATAAAAATAAATACATGTGAAAAATAATTACAATATAAGATAGACTTACATACGATTAAATACAAATAAATACAAAAAATATGCAAGTAAATAGAAAATAAGTAAAATATGGTTTTCCTACGTAAAAGCTATACTTATGTTTTATATTATTGTTCTAATCTAATTTCTTTAAGGATGACATGCTTAGAAAAGAATGTCCGTTTATTGTATGGTATTAAATTAAGCTGCATGTGAAAGTTTTTTTTATTTTTATTGCCCTCGTAGGCAGAAGAGCATACGGCCCACCTGATGGTGAGTGGTTACCGTCGCCCATGGACTTCAGCAATGCCAGGGGCAGAGCCAAGCCGCTGCCTACCGCTTAATACTCTCCACAAGCCTCGTTAAAAATGTGGAACGCTTCACGATTTTGCGTGTCATCCTAGCGCAGGGGTAATTTTCTGAAAATGAATTCCCCAACCCAAAACTGGAACTATGTATATTATAACTTGCGGCGGGTAATTCCACGAAACTGCTTTTAGTTAACCTCATGTCCTAAAATTTCCGTAATCCAAGGTAATGTTTCCCAAAATGACACTTTTGACCTACGATTAACTAGATTTAATAAAATGAAAGTCCTCTCCGAAATAAATTATAACTATAATATAACTAAAAGTTTCAAATCCATCTAGATCTTGGGATTACACTTAATACATTCGGAATCTGTTGCAGATATATAAATATAATGCAATAAGGTTTTACGATAAACTCTAAAGTATATATATTTTTGTTTGAATAAATTATTCATCGAACCTACAATAGTCACTGCTGATATTTACATTTTCTACTTTATTACAATTTAAGGTAATTAGAGAACGTTCGTTGAATTTTAACAAGATTTTAACAAGGTCTTAACGCATCCTCGCCTATAAATAAATTACAGCAGTAGTAAATTACTCTCAATGCGTTTTGAAAACCATGACAATAACTTTTTAATTCAATTCTAAAAGAATATTTGAACTGCTTAAATTACTAGGGCATGTTTTAATAATGCTCACCTAAATTACATTTATCTGTTTTATAAGACTTTCAATAATAATATTACCAGCTCCCGAAGTTATACCGCATTTTTGCAAAAAGACCTTTTGATGTAACTCTGATTTTTTTTTGTTCTTCTTAGTGCTGAACTAGTCATTGCTGTTTAGTAAAACTTTAAACGAATTTACAGAAAAAAAAACATATTTTTTTTAAATACGTTCTCAAACTTCTTAACAACGTGCAAAATGTACACTAAGGTAATGTTATTAAATTTCATTCAAAAGTTTATAAAAGACGATAGATATTCTATTCAAATGAAAATCTTGCAAAAAAAACAAAATATTTTCAAAATGCAATTCGACTCACCTTTTTTATTTCTTACAATGAGAGATAATAATGCATATTCACTATACACAAATATACTTTTTTATAATAACTGAATACTAACGCGAAACGAGACATATTCAAACATTAGAGAGAGAGAGAGAGAGAGAGAGAAAGAAAGAGAGTGTGCTTTATTGAACACCAACAAAATAAACAATGCGAAACATTAAATACAAAAAAAAAGTACAATTGGCGGTCTTATCGCTAAGAGCGCCGCACTATCAAGTGGAAAAGAATCATTTGTAAATTTAAAAATTGCTCCTTAATAAGGGGTTTGAACGAATTTAATGTTTCACCATGTCGTATACGTACCGGGAGTGCATTCCACAAACGAATAGCTTGAACGATGAAGGAATGATCGTAAAACCTTGTCGAATGCACTGGCCTTCATACATAGAATTACATACATATATATCGCGTTTCGAGCCTGACCTCTCACAAGAAACACACGCATGATACCCTGAGCCACCAATGCCATATTTCTCCAATAACTCTTATACTAGACAATTCATTCATACTCAGCTTAAATCAATCTTTCTCTAGGCGCTGTCTGTACAAGCACATGTGGTTCAATAATTGCGATCTACTTATAATTTTCAAAGAAAAATCGATAATTCGATGATGATAGGCGTATTAGATTAAGGGTTTTTTTTAATTGATAAGAGAGTTGCAATTAATGCTACAAAGATTGACAGAAGTCGTCGTGGCGTAAAGAATAAAACGTCCGGTGCATTCGTGTTGAGTGATGCACCGGTGTTCGAATCCCAGGCGGGTACCAATTTTTCTAAGGAAATACATACTCAACAAATGTTCACGATTGACTTCCGACAACATCGTGTAATAAAAATCAAACCGACAAAATTTTAATTTGCGTAATTACTGGTGGTAGGACCTCTTGTGAGTCCGCACGGGTAGGTACCACCACACTGCCCATTTTTGCCGTGAAGCAGTAATGCGTTTCGGTTTGAAGGGTGGGGCAGCCGTTGCAACTACACTTGAGACCTTGGAACTTACATCTCAAGGTGGGTGGCGAATTTACGCTGTAGATGTCTATTGGCTCCAGTAGCCCCTTAACGCCAGGTGGGCTGTGAGCTCGTCCACCAATCTAAGCAAAAATAAATAAATTCAGGGGCAGTATTTTTTTGGATATGCCATTTTTAACTTTAAATTAATGTCGCTTAGCGGATGCAAATCTTAATGAAAATAGCTATTAGACAGCGCCTTAACAATCACAACTACTTTTAGATTATGCGCGAACGAACGGATAGCACTCGCGTCGGTGGTGCGGCTCTGATGCCTTCGACCTTCAGCTGTGGAACAGAGATGCAGTTCGAACATTTGCCACCATTCGTATGAGGTCCGCTTCGAAGTCGACACCTGCATGTTATCCTCCGACGATCCATTGAACCAGTGGTACCAACGATTTCTGAAAATAATTATAATAAAACGAATAACCTAACCTACCCATTATTATTACCGTACCCACTTCTGCTTTCATTAAACTGCGCTTTAACATTTCATATTTGAAGGGTTGGGTCATAAGTATCAAAAACAAATCTTCAAAGTTACTCACGAAAAAGAAATTCAGAACCTCCCGATGCTTTAGGAGGAGGAACTTTCGCAGAAAGAGCATTGTAAAAACACATTATAAAAACTGAAATGAGCCATCTCTTGTATTCAACAAAATATTGCTCATTTGATATTATAAACAAAGGATACGGAAATTTATATCGTTAGCCAAGAAATTACGAACATAATAATATTAAACAGAATATTATTATGTCGTTCAAAGATTACAGGCCTTGACTCCGAAGTCAAAGACAAAACATTGATAAAACGTTGTTGTATATTTTACTATTACTTGTTCGGATTCTAATGTAAATTAACACTTATTTATTTATGAGGAACATTTCAATGACTTAGTGAAATGATTAATTGTTTGTGCACACAATAATTTAACTAATTCGTATGAAATTGCAGTAATATGCGTAGGTCGCGAGAATACGCTCATTTCGGATGCAGCAGTTGCTATGTGCATTACATTTCCCAGATGACTGACTCTGAATGTGTAGTTAATGAAAACATAGAAAAGGTGAAAACGTATTGAAGTTTTTTAAATACCAAACTATTTTTTTTTTTTTTTCAATGAAAATGATTAAGAATGAAAGATGATTAACTCACCCGAGAGAGGTATCCTCTCACACAGACTAGATCGTTGACAGGAACGCTTTGACTCATTCAGCTTCAAGCAAAACAGTCCACTCAATACCTACGAAAATCATTTTTCATTATTTTTCAAATTCATGCTCTACAATTTATATGAATAAATATCAACTTGCAAGTAATCTCTTGTGGTTCTCTGAACGAAAGCTCATGAATAAATAAAATTTGCATTGTACATACTCGTTAACGAAATGTGTGAAAAATATGATTGCCTTTCTAATTAAAATGAAGATTAAGAAATCTCCTCTCCTGCTTCGAGGTAGAGTTAAAAAAACTAGACTGAATTCAATTTTGATCGGAAACAATCATAGTTTGTCTAAGGCACTCTAAGGCATGAGCGGGGAAAAGAAGTCGACGTTACTTCGTGTTCGTTCGCATCTTTCGTCGCCATTAATTTGCCGTTAATCTCTGGAACAAATCCCTGAAATAAATGTACTGCACTACCACACAGACGCTCCTTGTCAATTTAGAGAAGTGTACTAGTTCAATATTGGTGCTTACTATTACGAAAAGATTTTTATGGAAAACCAGGACATGCCTATTTACATACGTTCAGTTTGGATCAATTGTAAGATGTATTTGTTGTTGTGGGAGATTGTATTATCTCAGTGTTGCCAGATGACCGTGTCAATTTACCCCGACTGTTTTCGAAAACCCCCCCAAAATTAGCTTTTTGAAGAAAAAAAAACCTCAAAACAGTTTTTACTTATTCCAAGAAGAAATAAAAACCAAAAGGATTCTTTTATTTTTTAATCAAGCTCTCCCATAACTTCAACCATCTCTAAGCAATTATTACAATTATATTCACTTTCGTTATTATTATTTAAAGCATACACGTTTTCGAAGTTAAAGACATTTAACATATCCGATATGGGAACAAAATAGCATCTATTTGGCAGTGAAAATCGAATCCTGAGAACCACTTCGGCAGTTTTTTATGGCATTCGGTTGCGTAATTTGTCCTTTATAATATGGACTTGTGAATAGTATAGTAGACTATAATTATTCTAATAGTAATGGGAATTGTGTTTGTGGATGAATTATCGGTACTCAAAAAACCTCCGAAATTTCTCCCAACTAACCTATTCCCCCCGAACGTCCCCCCAAAGAATCATTCCCCCGAATCTCCCCTCGAGGTCGAAAGACCCCCGAATTTTCAGGGAATCCCCCCCATCTGGCAACTGTGTATTATCTTTTTAAGTTATATCAAAAGGTACCATTAATTACCAATGTCACTTTAAAAAGATTTACACACAAATGTGGGAAAATGAAACAAATCCGCTGGACGTAACTTCTCTAGATCCTCCAAAAAGTCCACTGAAAAATCTTAGTAAATGACCACCATTTTACTGAGATTAGATTTCATCTCATATCATCTCATTTAGTTTCATCCCAGTTGATTAATGTCTCAAATTAATCATTTTCATTTCATTTCACTCCATAATATCATTTTTCATAAAATTAAGAATATAGATTAAAATAAGACATGACTTAAAGGTCTCAGTTACCAGGTCATAAAATCTCTTAAAAAGTACTGTTGCTAATATGTATACCCATGCTTTTGTTACGAACGTTACGTTTTGTATAAGAACCGTGTAATTTGATTTTGACGCCTTACATTTACATACAGCTTCAAATATACAAAAATCAAGATCACCCGGAAAGAATATTTGTTCCGAACCTAATATTTTTATTCACACCCCAAAACATCAATTTGCGAGTTGCCAACAAATCAGGAAATGTGAAGCGATTTTAGCGTCGCACATTGCGAGTACGAGCTCTCAATACATTTTAACAAAATCTAATAAAATATCATTCCCTGTCATCTTTGGCACTGAAAGCGAATGAATTTCCTTTTAAGAGTAATGGAATTCGAAGAACATGATGTTAAATTGTTGCCGTTGTTCGAACATCTGTAACTAACTACATTATTAACTCTAAGCTTTCTGTTTTCCTTAACGTAATTTATGTAGATAAAATACCTATGTTTTGTACAAAATTTAGAGATTACCCGCCCATACTTACATCGTTATATTAAGGTTGGATAGGCAAAATAAATTTTATTCTAGCGGTACATTTTGTATGTATAATCATGTAAAAAAAAGGTTTCGTAAGTAAAAAATATATTGAATGCGCATAAAAATTAAGGCGTGCCCATGAAACTAATCTCGCCTTTATGTTTATATTATATTTCGATTAAATATTTCATAACTAACAAGAAACCGTCTTCCTAATCATTATTATTCTCATTGATGTAATAATTTTTTGAGATAACTAATTTATGATATCTCAATTAAAAAAAACAAATATCTTTATGTAGAGTGTTGTCTTCGATTTTCACATGTCGTAGACAAAATTGAAACGATTTTTATTAGCGAATCTCGCTTTTTATATTGGCATAATATTTTGAAAGTTTTGAAATACCTCACGGCTATAGTCACGGTCATTCATGTATAATAACAATAATGGTGTATAAAAACAATAAGCTGTTATGTGGGTTTCTTTCTTTAAGTATATCGATCTCCCGGTCGTGGACGGGCTCCCGGTGCGCATTCTGTATTGCTGTGGGTTCCATCTGTAGGGGAGCTACTGGATTTCCACTGGGCGGATAACGGTATCCGCCACCTACGGACGCGGTCCATACCTCTGGGCATCCCAGAAGCACCACCCGGTTTCTCTCGTCGTTTTCATGGCGAAAGAGACTGGGCGACGCGGACTAAAACCAGCAGCTCTCCGCGTCATTCACCTAGTTGAAGGCTATTTCTTCCGGGGGTGTTCTTCCTTATTATTTTGAGTTTGTTTTTACTGTCTTTTTGTTGGCTTTAATTTTGTTTTCGTTTGTTTTGAGTATGTTTGTCTTCTTCGTTGTTTTGGAAGTGAAACTTCTTTAGGCGCGTTGAGAGTAAAATTTAACTCGCAACAATTTCGTTACGGCTAGTAAGAAAAGATACAATTTAGGATCAGCGAAAGTGAGAAAATAGACAGTGTCTCGCGAACCGCTCGACTGACAAGAGGGAAAAGACAAAGTGAGCTAGGTCGTTTCTCTTAAACACAGCATTCTCTGTTACAACATATATTTGATTTAAGGATAAAAAATTAAGAAAACCACGATACTATACACCGCCAAAAGAAGTTTCACTTCTTTCACGTGTACCAATTTGCATGCGCACCAAATTTTTTTTTCAACCCCTTTTCTTTTTCCTTCATCATACTCTCAAGCTCCGACGCCTGGTGAGGAAATTAGTGGCTGGTGACCAGACCCAAGGGCGTCCCAGGGGTTCGCACGTGTACCAGGATGAAAAAGAGGTAAAGGCGGACCTGCTAGCTGAGAAGCTGCGGGAGATTGTGCTCACTAAACATACTCATAAAAAAACAATTTAACTGTTTTTTAATTTTTAAATAAACTACTACTAATTGAATAAGAACTGTCTGATGAACTCATCTTTGTTTAATACTTCACTATTAAATTTTATTGCCTTTTATTTCACTTTTACACTAAACACAATATTGCTAATTACCCGAGCACAACAATGGCGGAGAATTTTAGGTGCGTGAGAGCAGACGTAGACACTAACGCGCATGCGCACTTGTCAGTACCCAAGGAGGTAATGGTTACACTTTCTTCCCTGTACAGCGGGAGAAAAAGTCAGACTTTCTTCCTTGTACTGCAGGAGGAAAACCGAACTTTCGGCGTGGGTAGGAGAAAAAAAACATTTCTCTATTGTAGTAAATTTAATCCATTAAATTTCAATAAGCCGAATACCAACCAAACCTCAATATTTGTTCATACAAATGTTTTGTATGTATTTGTCGAAACGCGATTACGAGTGTGAATCAAGCGTCTGATAATTTAATATGCAAATTGATGACATTGTTTCACGTTTATATTTGTATTATTAGAGAATATCATAAATTTTACGTTATCGATTTTGGTAGACCGATTTTGTTTGGTTTTAGAATTATCAACACCGATTACTATAGAGTAATTTTTTATTTCCCGATCGAAAGTCAATGTCACAAAAAATTTTGGTCTGCAAAAATTCAAACTTAACGTGAACCACTAATTGTAACCTACGAATAGAAAATTTCTCACGAATAATGGGGAAAGCGTTTATTATAAATGACCATTCTTTCCAGCATTTTGATTTATGGAAGAGAAGTTGCTGACTTATGGCCTCAATGTTCTGATGTAGTGAAATAATTTATTTTATTAATTACGTACCATAAGAGCAGACGATGATTGGATACTAAAATATAGAATTAATCCTAAAAGTACATACGAACGTAATAATATATGAAATAACATGGGTTTGAATTTGTCCTCGATACAGCAAGTAGAATCTTTGGCCGGTGTTCGGTAACGGAGAGCTGCTTCTGTTTTAATTTCATGCACGAATTTCGTCCTCCATAATAGAAAGATATAATTTAATGGTCGTTAATTGTATTTTTGTATATTCAAATTCGTAATACGATAAACTCGTATGTTAGGCGTTGTTAGGTGCTTCGCAGAATCTATCACCGGTTCGGAAACGCGACCCACTGAGAAGATCCGGCGAGAAACTCAGTGGGCTGTGTCTATGGATTAATTCACTCGTCGAGCCCTACGTCGCAAGCGACGGGCTCGACGAGGACGGTAACCGGTGGTTTTTGATACCTAAAAGCACCGTTAATGGATCGGGAGTATCCGTAATGACGTGTTTGGAGTTTAATGAGTGACGACGAAGAGACGAACATTTTAAACGCCGGTAAGGATAGCAGGAGCGGTTCATTATTAGATAAATATGAGGATAATGGATAGAGGTTGGAAGGAACGGGAAAATAGTTACACAAAAGTTTGACTTTTACGAGTATACTCGTATTAGTAGCGCTGTTATACCCTACGTAAAAAGTTCAGTTTTGCACCCAAAATATTTAATTCATACCGGTACCATGTTCATATAATTTATGTTCGTGTAAACTACTCTACATATTTGAGCTTACGTAACATATTTTCAAAATGTAATTATTTTAAAAGAAATAATTAGTACCTACGTGGATAAAAGTAGATAGTAAATATTATATATAATCGTAAAACCAGAATGATATAGCCAGATTAGTGGCTTAAACGCTTTTAAATGAATAGTCCAAAATTATTATTTTTTTAAAACCAAAATTATGACTTCAAAGTATTTAAGAATAAGATCATAGCGCCTTTTGGAGTACAAATGGTAAAACATAATGAGAAAGTGTGTCTCAGAGTAAGCAGTGAATATCCATATTCGAGTCTTAAAATTCGAAGCAAACTAACAATTTCGTAAAGTTTTTTGTTGTAGGCAAGAATATCCCATATTTCAATGTATGTTTAACGTATCTTGCCCAGAGCAGTTATCTTTTAAAGTTTCATTTGTGTTTATTAATATTGTTAAAGGGCCTATTTTGATATCAAAACCTTTTTTGTTCAATTATTGACATATAGAAAGCAGCCATTTAGTAAGTTCGATTTAAATGTAAATGTGAATGCGAATGACGTGTCACTGGCTGATCGGCGCTGGTTTTTTTTTATAATTCGACCCAACCTAATTTTATTCCAAATTCCAATTGTTGTGGCACTTTGAGATGTTGATATAGGACCAAATTGAAATTACCATTTACAGCTTTTTCTCATTTTGAAACGCTGTTTTAAATTTTTACAAGAAACCTTAGGTTCTGCCTTATTTTAGCAAAGGTGCTTTTTTTAATGAAATTCTGTACTTTTGGTCTGTTGCTATACTTATAGCTCTATTTTATCAACCACGTTTTCATTGAAGGTTTAACAAAATAGTAGCCAAAAATAAAATAGTGTCCGACATATCCTGGCCGGTTACTCTCGTGGCAGGGTATCTACCTAGTCAGGTCATAAATTCTGTCACATGTTTAATGTAAAATAATTGAAACAAGTTTATTCATTATGTAACCATTCATATACCAAAATGAACTTAATAAAACATAGATTCTTATGACACTAAAGTTTATTCAAAATGACCTCCGTGATTTTGAATACAGGCCTTCAATCTGCGCGGCCAGTCGTCTATCGCAGCACGAACGAGGTTCATGTCAATATCGGCGGCTGCCTTAATCAAGGATGTCTTAAGTGACTCCAAAATGGGATGAGGCTTTGAGCACGCCTTTTCCTCCAAGTGTTGCCATATCTTGTAATCTAACGGATTCAAATCTGGACTGGAGGAGGGCCAGTCTTCGTGCCGGATGAAGTCGATTTCACGCGCCGCCAGCCAGTCTTGTGTGCTCTTCGCTCTATGAGCTGGCGCCGAATCTTGTTGGAATACCCAGTGCCTGTTATTGAACATGGTATGAGAAACAGGTTCCACAAGGTTCGTCAGGACTGTATTTTGATACACAACTGCATTCGTTTTTACACCTTTCTCACAAAAATGTACCTCTGTTAAGCCACAATAAGAAACTCCCAACCATACCATGAGCGAGGATGGAAAATGACCTCGTTGGACACGCGGAATACGGTTGCTCGCTTCTTCACTACTGTGTGCGTATACCTTATCATTTTGTTTGTTGTAGCTCTCTTCTACGGTAAAAATTTTTTCATCCGAAAAAAGAATTTCCCGATATTTTTTTCCCGCGTACCGCTTCAACAAAGCGCGGCATCTCTTCAGTCTCAGGTCCATTAGACGAGCATTCAAACGATGTCCTGTTTTTCTTCTATATACCCGAAGCCCTAAGTCTTTATTTAACACCCTTTTCACCGTGGTTCTGCTTAACCTCATCTGAAGGGCTAACAGTTTCTGCTTACGTTTGGGATTTCTTTGAATTCGCGCCTTCACAGCTTTTATCACTGTTGGAGTCCTAACAGACCGAGGGCGATCACTTCTTGACCTGTCATCTACACTAGAGTCTTCATTGTATCGTTTGATGGTACGATAAACGAATCTTTTGGTCATATTCAATTTTTTCAGTGTTAAAAATTTGAATTGGCGCGTAACCGATGCAACGCAATAACTGCAACACGGTCTTCTTTAAGCTTTAACTCCATATTTAAAAATGAGTAAAATTCTAAAAGTATGCATTTTTATTTTCATGAACAATTCGAAATTCGAATTCAATAAACTTTCTTGTGGCCAGCATTCTAAAAGAAAAGTTTTTACTGTGTGACAATACTTATGACCTGACTAGGTATATATATTTAGATTGCCCAGAATAAAAAAAGGGTAAGATAGTGTGTGTGTGTGCGTGCGTATGTGTGTGTGTGCGTGCGCGTGTGTGTGTGTACCTGTTTAAACCCATGTCGATATTTTGCGTTCATATAGCAGTATATTAATGGGTTGTAGCAGGAATGTGACATAGCCAGCCAATGGCTCGCGAACCAAACGTAGGGCATTCCCGGCCAAACTGCCCAATCTTCATCTCCCTCGTGCAATGTCCATAGGACCTAGCGAAACAAATGAGATATACTCGTAACACATCTCTCCCCTTACTATACTAGTACAATTAAGAAACAAATGCTACTTACAATAAAGATATTGAGCGGTAACCAGCAAACTACAAACACCGCCACTACTGTGACCATCATTTTGATCATCTGCAATAAAAAACGTGGTTAAGAACCGTCAAAACTAATTTGTATCATCGATATAATGAAATAGGTAGGTGAAAAGTTCATATAGATATTATAAGTTTCGTATTAGTTAGTCGGTGTTAGAATCCTATTTCGACCGCGTTCCACCGTCGTGCAACTGTATAGTAGGTATCACCCATGTGTCAAGGTGAACGAAACGCAAGTTGACTATCGGTTTGGGCAAGCGCTAGGGACATATAAAAATTGAAATTATTTAAGATTTTTTTGAAGTTATAATTCTTTAGGCGCGTTACGAAAAATTGATGAGAGTGAAATTTTACGAAGTTGCCCACTAAATCGCTCATTACGATACGACCGACGTAACTTGGCGAGTCTGAATATAGCAGCAGGTGAACTTTCGCGCATGTACACTCGTAAAAAAAGTGTTATTAGCATTCATTTTTTAGTTATATAAATGACAAAATTATTATTTAATATAATTCATACTAAATATTATTAAATTATTAACGTTAAATATTTATTATGAATTATTTAATATTTAAAAAAAAAGAAGAAATAAATTTCATAAAAATAAAGTATATTCTTACGCGAAGTACACGCACCCTTTTTTTTGTTTTATGAGTATAGGTACTTGTTTTTGTAGATGGTAGACGCTAATGTCAGCAATCCCAGGGGCAATGGCAAGCAGCTGTCTAATGCTGAGAACTTCAACCTCACACCAAAAAATTAAATAAAAAGGTCATTGCGCTCGGAAGCCAAATACATGCCAAAGCTGAATGATGCCTGGCAAAAATATGTAGGGGAATGTACTGTAGAGAACGCAGCACGCCCTCGCGAAGCTTCTAGAAGAACTTTCGGGTGGTAAAAACGAGATACCAAGATCGTAAAATACGTACTTAACAAATGTTTACGATTGATTTCCACGGTGAAGGAATAACATCGTGTAATAAAAATCAAACCCGCAAAATTATAATTTGCGTAATTACGGTGGTAGGACCTCTTGTGAGTCCGCACGGGTAGATACCACCACCCCGCATAGTTTCGGTTTGTTGCCGTTGTAACTATATTGAGACCTTAGAACTTATATCTCAAGGTGGGTGGCGCATTTACGTTATAGATGTCTATGGACTCCAGTAACCACTTAACACCAGGTGGACTGTAAGCACGTCCACCCATCTAAGCAATAAATAAAAAAACTCGCCACGGAACATGCGGTACAAAACACACTGAGATCCTCCATAGACCCAGAGTTTCCATGTCCATAATTTTAATGATTCGCTTTTTTATTTATTTCAATATAATTAATTTAATTTCAAAAATTTCAATTACTATTATACTAATATTTATTCAAAAAAATTCACGTTAATACTTACTTTCCTTTTGGAGAGTTGCAGCCGCGAGTCCCGACCGCTTTCTGCTTCTCCAGGTGGTCGACCGCCCCATACAAAATGCGCTATTCGCCCGTACGTGTAAACGAGAGCGGTCAATGGCAAAGTAAATTGCAGTGTCAATAAAGCAAACGTATAATGCTCGCTTTGTTTTCCATCGGCCCACTGTTCGCTGCAGATGTCACTAAAACATGTACGTTTTGTAGCTTAAAATATGAAAACAAATGATAATTTTGATACGTGAAATTCAGACTGAATCAATTTTTTAATTTATTGTTAACATAAAAGTAGAAAAACAATCATAATTTTCATCTGTGCTTGAACTAGGTGATAAAACATGTATCTCAAGCAGCGGTGCTCCTCGTGCAAAGAATAAAACAGCTTTGCTTCAAATACACAAAAATAGAAAATCAATAGAAAAAAATTTAACTGAAATATCTGACATCTGACATCAATCATCTAACTGAAACTGAAATCAATACATACATGATAAATATAAAACTTACACTTTACAAGCCTCATGCCAAGGCGAAGGTCGCTGTAGCTGAGAAACTATAGGAATCGGCGCTGCCGTTATAATGGCTCCTCCCCAAACAGCAGCGACGACCATTTTAGCTGCACCTTTCCCAAGTCGAGGCTTTAATGGCCGCATTATAACTATGTATCTGTCAATGGATATGGCGAGTAGCGTGTATGCGCTGACTAGTACCGAAACCGCTTGTGAGAAGTTGACAACTTTGCACATAACCGCACCAAAGGGCCAATACCGCAGTACAAGCATTGACACGAAAGAAAACGGCACACAGAACAACGTCATCAGGATATCTCCGACTGCCAGGTTCACTATAAAATAATTCGTGACCGTCTTCATACGAGGAGATGTGTGAACAATGAAACACACTAATCCATTTCCCAAAAGCGCAACTAAAAACACTGCGCTATACATGAAATATACACAAATTTGAAAAACAGAAGAAGATAAGAAGTCTTCGGAGGATGAGTCATATATGCAAAAAAGTTCATGAGAAGGCCAGGTATCGTTATATGCAGACTGGTTAAATATAGTGTCGTTTCGGTGGTGGACATTGGCGGCGTATGTGGCTTTATAATTGATGTCATTAGATAGTTCTTCGGATTGATCCATACTCATAGATACAGCCGACGATTTCACACCATCTCTAGTAACACTTCGTATGTTGCAATCGATACCTGAAACAAAATACAAACTTCAAAATACCTAGTCACACTGAAACTGATAAAAATAAGAATTCACAACCTTAACTACATATTAATGTAATACTATGCATTTTTCTATAAAAAAAAAGTTGAAACATTGTTTTATGAAAATCGTTCCCGTAGTTGCTGGGAACATTTCTCGGTATCCACCGTAATTTCACCGTAGTTTCAGTAGTAGAGACAACCTCATAAACTAATTACAAATTGCCATTTAAACCAAAATATTTTCTAATAATGATATTGATAATTTAATTAAAAAGTCATCAGAATTTTCATGATTATGTAAAGAAAAATGAGACTAAATCATTGTTTCAGGCATTTTTTTCTATATTTTAAATATTTCTTTGTTATACTCTTTAAATCATTTGTACGAGTCATGTATTGTACAGGGCCAGCGCGCACATCATATTGCAGACCGATGCATTTTACGTCAAAGTCATTCATTTTCGAGTCAGTTCGTGTACCGCCATCAGCAAGGCGTCGCGTACTCGCATAATGTCATTGTTATCATATAAATAATCATAATCAGCATACTCGTATCAATAAACAATTAATCAGTATTGGAGTTGTTATCATTATCACAGCAGAGGGTTGTGCGGACAAACCGTACATACCTTTATGGTCTTTCGAGCCGGATATGAACCAGTGACCTATGGATCATCAAGCTTAATTAAAATGAAATAAGTTCTTGTAGTAGGTATAATAAAGCTAATTTTATTGTATGTATTTTATATTATTTTGCCAAAATATCAATGTCAAGACATTTCATCTTAAATCAATTTAGTGTAACTTTTAAATTGTAATCATATATTATTATATCAACGCAACCCTACTATTTAGTTAACTAAGATTGTTAGAGTTAACTGTTTCCTCAATGTTAAAATTGTTGGATAAGTGGTATAAGTCCAACGCATGTTCAACAATTTTTTTTCCGGGCCGGTGGCCGAACCTCCTACGATACTGCTACGAGGTATGTGGGACTCAACGATCTGCAGGTATTGAGAGCAGACCGCGGGCCCAAGGAATTTAGGGCCCACCCACTAAACGACTCCCCTGCACTCTTACACCCGACGTCTGATCTCCGTCCGGGGTCAAAACCCGGTCAAAGTAGGGGGGTTCCTGCGGTCAACACTACAACCAGACACGCGGCGCCACCCCGAGGACGCCCGACCGACGGGTCGTCGAGGCGATAGTCGACGACCAACGACGTCGGTCTCCGCGGTACGGCGGCCCCACCAGGCCGCCCAGGCGATGCCGCTGGTGTTCCGGGATACCCCGCTGGGCCAGAACCAGCCTGCCGGGTCGGAACGCGATACACCGCTGACCGGGTTGCTCTTCCACAGCATGTTCGGCGACGACAGCGCCGATGAAAATGCGGACCGCATCGCAGTCCGCAGCCGCCGACGCATCGTCCCGTCCTCCTGGTGCCAGTGCGCTAGATTAACGGTAGCGTGCGGCGCAGTCTCAACCCCCTTAGGTCGCCCCATGACCATCACCGGGAGGAGACTGCCTCCTCATAGGGGCCGGAGCTGGACAAACGCCCTCCTCCGACCCCCGGCTCGGCGGCGGCGGCACGTCGCCGAGAGGGAAGAAGAGCTCTCCCTCTCCCGTTCCGCTGCCTCCTTCTGCGAGATAGTGGACTCGCAGAAGTCAAGCATTGCCTGCCAGGACTCGTCGCTGACAAGCATCGTAGCCGCGACGGTCGGAAGCGACAAGTCCGGTCCTATTTTTGCAACGAGTTCACGGCGCTGCTCCACAAAAGTAGGGCAGTACGCGAGCGTGTTCTTTGCCGTGTCCTCGTTGCAGCCACTGCAGTGGTGGCACTTCGGCGTCGGCTCCCTCCGGGTGACGAGGTGCAGGTAGCGACCGAAACAGCCGTGTCCCGTGAGCACCTGCGTCGCTCGGATGGTGAGATGTCCTCGGTCGCGATTCACCGAGTCCAAGAGGACCGGACAGATCGTGTCGACGGTCTGTCGCCCGTAGGCGAGGTCCGCCAGGCGGAGATACCACGCCCCGAGCACGGCACGCCGAGATTGAAGTTTCCGCGCTCGAACTTCCGCCGCAGCGGGACGCGGCTCCGCCCTGGAGCGAAGATCGCATCGCCACGCGTAATCCGCAGCGAGAGCCTCCGCTTCCAGGTCCCAGGGAGGCGTCCCGGCGAGCACGCACACTGCCTCGAACGAGACGGTGCGGTACCCGCGAACCGTCCAGTACGAGACTGAGGTACCGCAACCCGGTCGCCTCGATCTCGGCGCGAACGCCTCCGATCGCAAGGTGGGCCCCCTGAGGCGGCGCTTTCCGGGCCCCGTGAAACAACAGGGCCTGGGATTTATTGAGCGCCACCTCCAGACCCAGCCTTCGGATCCTGCCGATGACGAAGGCCACCCCCGCGCAAGAAAGACGAGCAGACTCACGCAACTCCTTCCCCCGGGCCACGACTAAAGTGTCGTCCGCGTAGCAAACTATACTCAGACTCGGGAGAGGAGCGCTAATGGCGCCCCGCAGAACGCAGTCATAGCCAATGTTCCACAAGAGAAGGCCAAGGACCGAACTGGGGAAGCGGAGCGCCGTCCCATCGTGCCCGGTGCACACGATCGATCTATCCTCGAGGTAGGACCCGATCAGCCGACGGAGATACGCAAGGACGCCGTGATACTCCGGGCCCCCGCGATCACCGACCAGGGCAGGGTGTTGAACGCGTTGGCGATGTCCAGGGACACCGCCAATGCAACCCCGCCCCGGCCGACAGCCTCATCATAGAATGCGCCCACGCGCATCACCGCGTCGATGGTCAAGCGCCCCTTCCTGAATCCGAACTGCTCCGTTGACAGACCGGGATCCACTCCCGCCAGGTGCTGGACGATGCGGGCGGCCACCACCCGCTCGAGCAGTTTTTCCGCCTCGTCCAGCAACACGATGGAACGGTACCCCGCAGGTGAGTCCGTAGGGTGTCCCTTCCTCAGCAGAACAAGTTTGCCCGTCTTCCACTGCTTCGGAAACCGTCCCGAATCGAGGCAGGCTTCAAAAAGCCGCACGAGCCGGTCCCCAAGAGCACCGAAGGCCAAATCCAAGACCCGGCCGTGAACCCCGTCAGGGCCGGGGGTCGCGTCCTTTCTCCGCATCCTCGACACGGCCGCACGAATCTCTTCCTCCGAGATGCTCGGAGGGACTAACTCAGCAAGGGCATCACCGCTCACGCTACCGCGTGGTGGCGCGTCTATGGAAGGGGGCTCAAAGCCCCTCTCCATCCGGGGGAACAACCCGGAGACAATGTTCAACAATCGTTTAAGTTCAGTTCACGAAAATTAATGAAATAACTTCCCCAATGTTTTACTATAAATACGAATTACTTTTGTGGCCCAACACATTCTGGCTGGAGCAGCCGAACGAGGCGGAGCTTTCCATTGTTATCGTTGTACACTTGGAATGTAACAGGTAGAATTAATTGGAAAAGTGAGTCTTAATTACTGTCACTCTGGAAGACAATGATCATGTTGAAGAGAATGCCGTCAGTGACGCTGACGTTATCATTTTAAAAACACCGTGGAACCAGCCACCCCACCATGTATTATAATTAATTCTAGTTTAAGTAAGCTTTGTTTTTTTTTTGTAACCTCGGGTTGTAACAACCTTAATTGACTTTTAAATGATTCTGGAAAACTATAGTTTTAAATAGCTCCAATAAGGGTGAAATAAGCCTGAATATTTATAAGTTAAATATTCAAAAAAAATCGAAGCAAGGTAATAAAAAGTAATATCTATTATCATTTTCGATTTCCTAGATCAAGACTGATCAATTGTTTTTCTAAGTCGGGTCAAACGGACGATTAATAAACTTACGGGGTCACTCAGAATCACTATTTTAGTTGCTTTCAGTAAAACACATATTGCCAACCCGTGGACAAAAAGCTGGCGACTTCCTACTGACTAAATGAACAGTGCTATTGTTTGTAGAAGTGAAATTAATAAAATTACGATTACTAAACATTCAACAAACAACACCAGAGTGTGATGAAAGTAACTCTAGTTCCTACCTAACGTTAGCTCAAGCGTCATAATATATTGAATAAAGAACCAAGTGTATACCGTAATATAATATACTGTAATCGATATGGAACTCGAAACAAAAATCTGGCCAATTAAGATCATATAAATAACAACCCTTTGTTTGTCTTACTTAATTAATGAAGTTACTTGTTGAAATTACTAATAATATCACTCTTCACATTATAAACTTCATCCAAAAAGTTTTCTTTTTATGAAGGATGGATTACTGTTAGGAAGCCGGATGCCTTTTACTTATTAAAGTAATTTTCTTTCAATGCTTCACAAAAATTACCTTTTCGATTCTATATTAACTTGCTGCTATAGTGCGGTTAATTCGCACGAGTGGTTAGCATTGTTCTGTCTTTTTTTTTAGAATTGAGAGATTACTGTTGGCCAGGAGACCTTTTCAGTTTCACCAGGATAGGTGGGCGAGCAAGGGCTCACCCAACACGACCCGCTGAGAAGATCCAGCGAGAAACTCAGCGGGATGATGTTTGGGTTGGGTTGCACGTCGAACTCTTTGCCGAGCTATATAGGCCCATTACATGTGTCTCTTCATTGACAAATTAATTTGGTTTTATCTTTTTAAATCCGATGAGGACCGTGTCTGAATATATCCTTCAATCGATACATTTAGGTAAGATGTTTTGATTTTTAAGCCAGCAGGTTCCCAGATTTCTATTTATAAATAATTTTATTTCTAAGTCACAACATTGTTCAATCAACTTTGAAAGTGGATGAGCTCGTATCGACCACTGAAGTAAGAAACTTTAAAGGTCTATGGTATCGACCTATCTGACAAGCTAACTAACGTTTATTGATATTATGTCAATTTGTATTTCAACATATCCTGAGAGGCTTTAGATAAGTTTGATTGTAATTTGAAATTCCAGATAGGACAATTATAGGTGGCTTTCATTAATGTTAGCCATAAGATGATTTTGTTCTAAGAAATCCTTTAGTATTTGAGAAATTAAGCTGAGACTAGTTTCCCATAATTATTTCTTTATTTATGATTTCTCCAGAGTATTTGCAAGTGACGTGTCTATTGAGCAGAGTCACTTGACAAAGCTGTAAAGTAAAGATGGACGTGTAACGTCCATCTTCGGTATATAAGGCCAAGGTGCTACGGGAGATAGAATTATTCTTTAGGTAGTTATACATCTGGATATCCAATGAGCCTGCAGACTTGGTTACAGACCCTAGAGCCAAGTTAACCCGACACTATATTCGACATCAGCCTGTACGAAATAAGAATGGCCCTCAAACAGCTCAAGAACAACAAGGCGCTGGGCGAGGATCACCACACAACTTTTGAAAGCGGGCGGGACGCCGGTACTGAAAGTCCTTCAGAAGCTGTTTAATTCCTCCTCGCTCAAAGGGAAAACGCCAAAGGCATGGAACAGGGGTGTTGTGGTTTTGTTTTTCAAAAAAGGTGACAAATCCTTACTGAAGAACTACAGGCCCATAACACTGCTGAGCCATGTCTATAAGCTGTTCTCGAGAGTCATCACGAACCGTCTCGAACGCAATCTTGATGACTTTCAGCCTATCGAACAAGCCGGTTTCTGAAAAGGCTTTAGCACCATAGACCACATACGTACGCTGCGGTAGATTATATAAAAGACCGAAGAGTATAATCGGCCCCTATGCGTGGCGTTTGTTGTTGAAAAGGCCTTTGGTTCTGTCGAAACTTGGGCGGTCATTAGATCTCTCCAGCAATGCCATATTGACTATCGGTATGTCGAGGTGTTGAAGTACTTGTATTTATAATAACGCCACCATGTCAGTGCGAGTACACGAGCATTGCACGAAGGAAATCTCGTTACAAAGAGGAGTTAGACAGGAAGATGTCATATCTCCGAAACTATTTACCGCTGCCTTAGAGGATTCCTTCAAGCTTCTGAAATGGCAAGGATTTGACATAAATATAAACGGCGAATACATCACACACCTTCGATTTGCTGACGATATAGTAGTCATGGCTGAGTCGCTAGAAGATTTGGGACAGATGCTTGATGACCTCAATAGAGTTTCTCAACGAGTGGGCCTTAAAATGAGTATGGATAAAACGAAAATCATGTTCAATGTCCATATTAAGTCCGCCGCAGTTACTGTTGGGAACTCTACTCTTGAAGTTGTTGACGAATATATATACCTGGGACAGATAGTCCGATTAGGTAAGTCCAACTTCGAGAGAGAGGTCAGTAGACGGATCAAACTCGGCTTGGCAGCGTTCGGTAAATTAAGAAATGTGTTCTCGTCCAAAATCCCTCTGTGCCTGAAGACAAACGTGTACAACCAATGTGTGTTACCAGTGATGACTTACAGTTCCGAGACGTAGTGCTTCATAAGGGATTTTGGGGATGTTTAACGACGAAAGGAAAGATCTTCCACCGAGCGGGCGATATTGCTCGGTAGACCGACGGTCCGAATGTTGTTGTTCGGAACTTGTATATATGCGTTTTATCTTGAAAATGTCGTAAGCGAGATTCAGGCATCTGTCAATTATCTTGCGTTGTATGATGGCTACCCACCACATCACTCCCCTCCGAGACTGGAGGTCGTGTCATTTTTAGTTAGCGTTGTCCGTGCTGAGATTAGCTTGCAAGGGCCAGTGCTGCTCGAAGCCTGCGGTGAGTCGAGGCTGAGCTTGAATGCTGCGTGCGTGTCGCCAGTGCTGCTCGAAGTTTGCAGTGAGCCGAAACTGAGCTGAATGCTGCCTGGATGTCGCCAGTGCTGCTCGAAGTCTGCGGTGAGTCGAGACTGAGCTTGAATGTTGCGTGCGTGTCGTGCGTAGTCCATGTGGTGCAGAGCTGCCACGCCGGAGATGTGTGACCCCAAGCGTTGATGATCCGGTCGTGGGCTGCGATGAACTGTAGCGGCGTGATGAGGCAGTGAAGTTGCGTGCCGTAGGACCAGGAAGCTCCGCTCCAGGGAGATCCGTAGAAGAACCAAAGTTGCTGACATTGCCCGTAGGATTAGCAAGCTGAAGTGGCAGTGGGCAGGTCACATAGCGTGAAGATCGGACGGCCGATGGGGCAGAAAGATCCTCGAGTGGAGACCACGTACTGGCAAACGCAGTGTGGGACGGCCACCTACCAGATGTACCGAACACCTGGTTAAAATTGCTGGGTCACGTTGGATGCAGGTCGCAACGGACCGGCCTTAGTGGACATCAGTTGGAGAGGCCTATGTTCAGCAGTTGACAGTAGACAAGCTGAGATGATGATAATGATTTCTTTATTTTTACTGGATTAGACGGATTCATAAATTTTATAAGCCTACAGTCCGTGTTTTAGCATCAAAATATGAATTTCACCGTTTCCGATTTCACACCCTTTTTGAGATATAAATTTTTAAACATGCGTTCGATATTCGTATTCTCAACGTACAAAATATATTTAATTTCAACCTGTTATACTTAACGATTTTATTTATGCATCAATACAGTAAATAGTTCCACTGCGGACAGATTGGAAAGCAGTCGACGTCACCCCAAACACCGATCCACTAACGGTGTTTTAAGGTTTCTCAAGCACCGGTCATCGTTCTCGTCGAACCCGTCGCTTGCGACGAAGGGCTCAACGAGTAAATTAACCCTCAGACACAGCCCACTGAGTTTTTCGCCGGATCTTCTCAGTGCGTCGCGTTTCAGATCCGGGGGTAGATTCTGCGCAGCACGGCTCCTGCTAGGGTTCGTGTTAGCAACGTCGTCAGGTTTGAGCCCGTGAGCTCACCTACTAGTTGAGGTCACGCTGAAATAGCCTCTCAAGGCTCTCAGTTAAGTTAGGAAAAAAAAACGTGCCCCTTAGGCGCGGAAACCGCGTACCGCGACGAGGATGACACAGCGGAACACACACTGGCGCGTTGCTCTGAATTCGACGAGCAACGCGCCGCCCTCGTCGCGGTCACGGAGAAGACCTCTCGTAGCCACGATGTAGCTACGATGCACGGCAGCGACGCGTCGTGGAAGGCGATGCTCGACTTCTGCGAGTTCACCATCTCGCAGAAAGAGGCGGCGGAACGAGAGAGGGAGAGCTATTCCCTTCCGCACCGATCCGTCGCCTTCGAGCCGGGGGCCGGAGGCGGGATTACGCCCGTACGTCCCGGCCCCTGTAGTAGCGGCCTCGCCCCGGTGAAGGTCAAGGGGCGACCTGAGGAGGTAGAGGCCGCGCGGCGCGCTACCAGCACTCTAGCGTGCTGCCGAGGAGATACGAAAGAGCGACCGGTTGGCGGTATATCGCGTCCTGACCCAGCAGGCTGGTTCTGGTCCAGCGGGGTATTTCGGGACACCAGCGGCACCGTTTGGGCGGCCTGACGGGCTGCCGTACCGAGACGGCCGATGTTTCAGAGCCTTCGATTCGCCTCGAAGGCTCCGTCAGCTGGGTGTCCTTGGGGTGAGCCGCGCCGTCTGGTTGTAGTGTTGACCGCGGTAACCCCCCTACCTCATCCGGGTTCTAGCCTCGGAGGGGATCGGACGTCGGATATAAGGGTGCAGGGGAGTCGTTTAGTGGGTGGGCCCTAAAATCCTTGGGCCCGCGGTCTGCTCACAATACCATGCAGATCGTTGAGTCTCACATACCCCGCGCGCCCCTTATGCGCGGGGACCTATTAGGAAGTTCGGACCCGGTCCGAAAAAAAAAAGGCGCGGACACCGCGTAGTAACATAAACAAAATGCGAAATTTTCACCGTTTTCAACAGACAACAATCGCGTTCTTCGATCAAAAACTCTACCATCATAGTGTAATTAAAGTTATGACCAATAACAGCGCCCCCGCCCTCAGACTCCCGTTGCGCCTCAAGCCCGTGTCACTCCGTCGCCGCGTCCGGTGGCACAAAATAAAACCCAGACCCCTCCCCCGGTAATCCTTCAAGAGAAGGCAGCTTGGGATCGAGTTTCCGTGGCCCTTAAGGCCAAAAATATAAATTTCACGAATGCCCGTAACCTCGCGAACGGCATTCAAATTAAGGTTCGAACACCCGACGACCATAGGGCTCTCTCTTCTTACCTCCGTAAGGAGTGTATAAGTTTCCAAACGTATACGCTCCAGGAGGAGCGCGAACTCCGTGCCGTCATACGTGGCATCCCTAAAGAGTTGGATGCCGAGCTCGTCAAGGCCGACCTTCTCGAACAAGGCCTACCGGCTAACTCCGTACACCGCATGCACACAGGTCGCGAAAGGGAGCTATATAACATGGTTCTCGTCGCCCTCCAGCCTACCACCGAGGAGATTTTTTTTTTTTTTTTTCCACAGGAGAAAATCGCCGGATCCCCACCCGCGCGGCAGGTGGGGATCCGGCGTGGGAGTTGAACCTCACTAAAAACTCCTGCCGCTCACAACCGGCGCCCTACCTCGGACCGGGCCGGAGCCCAGTCGGGGCTATTGAAACGGCGGGACAGGGTTGACGCAGAGCACATTACATCCATCCCACCGTCCCACGGACGCCGGACCGGTGGCCGCCAGCGACACGACCACCGGTTCCCTCGTTCAGCGGGCCGAGAGCCCGCTTTGATGGCGCCGCGTTACACCTTCCCCCAGAGCGGTCGGGGGAACGCGGTCTGCCATCACCCGGCTTCCTATTGCGGGTGAGCATGCAAAGCACGCCACCCCACGTCTGGGTCTCTCCCCGCACAAAACGGGTGGGACCCCTAGCTCTTAGGGGGCCAGGTCACGGATACGACCCCGGTCCCGACCCCCCGCTCGGCGGCGGCGGGTTTCTGCGTAGTGAGGAGAGCTTTCCCTCACTCGCCCCGCCGCCTCCTTCTGCGAGATGGTGCACTCGCAGAAGTCGAGCATAGCCTTCCATGACTCATCGCTGCCAAGCATCGACGCCACGACGCCAACCCCCGAGGGTAAGCAAATATTCAACATCCGAACGGTCTGTAGCCTTTTCGGAATCGTCGTCGAAGCCCCACACAAGAAAGGCACACCTAGCCAGTGTCATAACTGTCAATTATACAGGCATTCTTTCCGTAACTGTCACGCGCGCCCCCGATGTGTCAAGTGTTTAGGCGATCACGCCACGGCCCTATGCACTTGCGATAAAAAAAACCGCGACGGAACCGCCTAGCTGCGTCCTGTGTCGAACACAGGGTCAACCCACAAATTACCGCGGATGCCCCCGAGCCCCGAAAATAAATCGCCGCGTCGCCCGCCAAAACCGCCTCCGAGCTTCCGGCCCAGACATCAAAGCCTCGGCACCCTCTGTGTCGCAGGCTAAGCCAGCGTTTGTTCCGGCGCCGGTGCCCTGTGTCTCGGCCTGGGCGAAACCGCTGCCGTACACGAACACGGCTACAACTCCCTCCTCCGCGATTGGTCCCGCCCCCGCGACTCGTCCATCTCCCGCGACTTGCCTTCCGACCGCGTCCGACAATCTCGCTTTAGCGATCGACTTCTTTCAGTCGATCAACTTTGAGCGCGTTAACGCTTTGGGCGACGCCATTCGCGCTGCCTCCACTGCACAACACTTTATCGCCGTTGTGCAGGAATACGCCGACGTATACGCGTCATTAAATACGTACGTCCTCCCCTCACTCCGCCGTTAATCAATGGCGTATAGAAGTAAAATAAAGCCCCTATCCGTAACGATAGGATTTTTTAACGCTTACGGTCTCGCAAATCAACGTGATCAGGTTTCTGACTTTTTGCGTGACCATCAAATTGATATCTTTTTAGTGCAGGAGACCCTACTTAAGCCCGCGCGCCGTGACCCTAAAATCGCGAACTATAATATGGTCAGGAACGAAAGGCTATCTGCTCGTGGTGGTGGTACCGTCATTTACTATAGAAGAGCCTTGCATTGCGTCCCGCTCGATCTTCCGGCGCTCGCTAATATCGAAGCATCAGTGTGCCGAATCTCACTGACGGGACACGCGCCGATCGTTATCGCGTCCGTTTATCTTCCACCGGATAAGATCGTTCTAAGCAGTGATATCGAGGCGCTGCTCGGCATGGGGAGCTCTGTCATTCTGGCGGGAGACCTAAATTGTAAGCACATCAGGTGGAACTCACAAACCACAACCCTGAATGGCAGGCGGCTTGACGCGTTAGTCGATGATCTCGCCTTAGATATCGTCGCTCCGCTAACCCCGACTCACTACCCGCTAAATATCGCGCATCGCCCGGATATACTCGACATAGCGTTATTAAAAAACATAACTCTGCGCTTACACTCGATCGAAGTAGAGTTAGATTCAGACCACCGTCCCGTCGTTATGAAGCTCGGTCGCGCTCCCGATTCCATTCCCGTCACGAGGACTGTGGTGGATTGGCACGCGCTGGGCATCAGCCTGGCTGAATCTGATCCACCATCGCTCCCGTTTAGCCCGGACTCTACCCCGTCTCCTCAGGATACCGCTGAAGCCATAGACATCTTAACGTCACACATCACCTCGACATTACATAGATCATCGACACAAGTTGTAGCGGAGGACTTCCTTTACCGCTTCAAATTGCCCGACGATATTAGGGAACTCTTTAGAGCTAAGAACGCCTCGATACGCGCCTACGACAGGTAGCCTACCGCGGAAAATCGTATTCGAATGCGTGCCCTACAACGGAACGTGAAGTCTCGCATCGCCGAAACCCGAGATGCCAGATGGTCTGATTTCTTAGAAGGACTCGCGCCCTCCCAAAGGTCTTACTACCGCTTAGCTCGTACTCTCAAATCGGATACGGTAGTAATTATGCCCTCCCTCGTAGGCCCCTCAGGCCGACTCGCGGTGTTCGATGATGACAAAAAAGCAGAGCTGCTGGCCGATACATTGCAAACCCAGTGCCCATCACTTAATCCGTGGACCCTGTTCATGTAGAATTAGTAGACAGTGAGGTAGAACGCAGAGCCTCCTTGCCACCCTCGGATGCGTTACCACCCGTCACCCCGATGGAAGTTAATGACTTGATCAAAGACCTACGTTCTCGCAAGGCTCCTAGTTCCGACAGTATATCCAACCGCGTTATTAAACTTCTACCCGTCCAACTCATCGTGATGTTGGCATCTATTTTCAATGCCGCTATGGCGAACTGTATCTTTCCCGCGGTGTGGCTCCTGCGTGATCAGGATTCGGGGAGTAGTCAGCGGCGGCAACGATAAGGCGATTATCATGACGCATAGCCTTATCGAAGTACCGTTCCGACGCTGACTTCATGTATTTCTGGATAGATTCGAGGCCCAGGTCGTCGTGTAGGTCGACGTTCCTCATGAACCACGGAGCCCCGACGGCCAACCTGCAAAAGTGGGATTGTAGGGATTGGAGGGTGTCCATATGTGTGCAGGCCGCGTGAGCGAACACCACACTCGCGTAAGTCATGACGGGTCGAACATGGTGTGTGACACCAAGAACGCTGTTATGTTAATCGGATCTGGTAACCGGTTAACTTCATATGGGCGGTGTACTATTGCCTGATTGACTTCAGCAATAAAAATAAAACTTATTCCCTATTACAACCCACTCTATCTCACAGAAAATGAGCTAAATGATGAAGATTTCAAAAGCCCGGCGAAATGCTTGCAACTTATTGTAGGTCGTGGGTCGTTAACCCGTCCGTATTTTCACACTAACAAAGAATAAACTTCGTTTTTTGGGAAATCGAACAATATGTTTCTGAAAATAAATACGGAATTAATTTTTATTAATTCTACAGAGCTATCCAATACCTAGAATGAATCCGATATAAACCATAGGCAAAGCTGGAAATTCGTAAAAGCACATTTACTATTGACAATCTATTTTATGTAAATACTGAAATGCTTTGAGGTTTAAATTACTATTGAAAGTAGAGATTTCAAACCAGGCAATTATAACAGAATTACTGACAGCTTTCTGGTTGAAATAAATAGATTCCTTAATCAATTAAATTAAATTACACCTCAATTTATTTCGAGCAGCGGGAAATTGCCTATCTTAAGTCTGATCTAACTGAAATCGTAACCAAAGACGCCTCACCTTCCGGCTGATGCAGCTAACTCTTATGATATGATTGCCTTACCTGCATCGTATCGGCAGGCACCTAACAACGGAGTGCCATACCTATGACCTGAACACCACGTGAGAAAACAGAAACAGGCTCTGATCTGCCGCTCCTGACCGTTAGCTACGATCTGACGTTGCTACAATGCACATCAACTTCCGCGAGCCCACCATCTCACGACAGAAAGCTCTTTCCATTGACGCCAAGCAGGACGCAAGAGGTTTTATTCATCTCGTAAATCCTCAAAATCGATTTGGAAACAGGTGCAAGGTTTGTGAAACCTACGTGTTGCTCTTAGCGTTTTCATAAGTCATAATAGAGCTGACAACCGCCAATCCGGCGTTCCGCGGTGAAGCGATGATAATATATTGCGTGATCTGAGTATATTTGCCCAGCCAGGTTCTTAACCCTGTTATGGTACAAAGATCAGTTACACTGGTCTAAAAATGCGTGGAGCTTTGTAGTGGGTTCAACACCTTATTATCAGGTTATAGGGTACTACAACCATTCTGTATGGGATACGTAATAATAATATATCATGTTCTTTTATTATTATTATACTTATATATTGGTGATTGGTCTAAAGTCGGATTCGGACTCAAACTATCACAACCCAAAATTATTTGATCATATCCCAAAAATTTTATTATGTAGATGTACAAATATGTATATATGATGTGGAAAATATATATATAAATAGAAGTTACATTTTCACATTTTAATTTACCTTATACTCTAACTAGCGACCCGCCCTCGCTTCTCTTCGGAAACTGTAATTTATTATTGAATTCTCCACTATTTAATGGATGTTATTATACATATAAACCTTCCTCTTCAATCACTCTATCTATTAAAAAAAACCGCATCAAAATCCGTTGCGTAGTTTTAAAGATTTAAGCATACGTAGGGACAGACAGATATAGGGACAGAGAAAGCTACTTTATTTTATACTATGTAGTGATAACCCATTAATTTAGGGTTTTTCTTTTTTTCCTATCGAAGGCTTGAGAAGCTATTTCAGCGTAACCTTAATTAGTAGGTGAGCTCACGGGGCTCAAACCTGACGACGTTGCTAACACGAACCCTAGCAAGAGCCGTGCTTCGCAGAATCTACAACCGGATCGGAAACGCGACCCACTGAGAAGTTCCGGCGAGAAACTCAGTGGGCTGTGTCTGTGGGATAATTTACTCGTCCAGCCCTTCATCGCCAGCGACGGATTCGACGAGAACGATGACCGGTGCTTGAGGTACTTAAAAGCACCGTTAGTGGATCGGGAGAATCCGAAATAACGTGTCAATTGGGGTGATTTGTGTGTTGTAATGGACATAATAAGAGCTAATAATTATTATATGTTTAGTTGGTAAAATATTAATTTATTATTGAGTATAATTTCAGTGTGATGATTATGGGCAAATTAAAATCAATCGGCTTGAGCAATTTACACCAAAAACGATTGATATTGATGAATAGCTAAGGATATTAAGTCTCAAAATAGCAAATAGAAACATTTAATCAACTTAAGATCAACTCGAAAATTGTATGATTATAACACAAGCCGTTTGTCAATTGATTTATTTTCCAAGGAGGTAATTAATATAAAGGCTCAACCATTCCGATTTATTTACATCGGATTTGTTTACTTGAATTGTAAATGATATTATTTCTGTCACGGAAATCGTTCACAAAATACAAATTTAACTGATTTCATAATATTCAATCAGCAAACAGGATTAAGAACTTTTAACTGCGAAACATTTAACTAAGAGATATCTGCAGAAAGTTTAGTCTAAAAAGAACATATTTCACATAATGCAATACTGAAAAATTATCCATTTGCGAACAGAAAACTTTACAGCAAAATTCTCAGTTACAGTGCCACCAACTTATCTGTGAAGTGGCAAAAATAGGAACTACGGTCGCCATGTTGAAATGTCATTCGACTGTCAGTGTCTACTACTTTCGTTGCGCCATTTTGACAAGGCGGCACGACATGAGAACGGCATGAGAACGATGAGAGGGCATCGTAGCCGCTGGAAACTACATACCCGAAACAGTAGACCGAATGGTAAACCGTCGACGTCGCCCAAAGCACGTCATTACGGATCCTCTTGATCCATTAACGGTGCTTTTCGGCACCACAAGCACCGGTCACCGTCCTGGTCGAACCCGTCGCTTGCAACGAAGGGCTCGACGAGCGAACTAACCCATAGACACAGCCCACTGAGTTTCTCGCCGGATTTTCTCAGTGGGTCGCGTTTCCGATCTGGTGGTAGATTCTGCGAAGCACTGCTCTTGCTAGGGTCAGTGTTAGCAACTCTCCAGTTTGAGCCCCGTGAGCTCACCTACAAACGTTAGGGTGAAGCTGAAATAGCCTCTCAAGGCTATCAGCATAGGTAGGGAAAAAAAAACTACTTTCGAGTGTTCCGTGCTACGAATAGACTTATTATTGTGTTTTATTGCGATATTTCTGAATTTTAAGCGTTAAATATGCCGAAAGCTATAAAAAGTGATGCCCGGAGTATTATTCTAAAGGTGAAATCATTTTTTGAAGAAGAAGCTCGGCTGCAGGCTCTTATCATTCCGTTTAATCAAATATACAAACGGATTTCGGCTGCAACAGGTTAGTGTTGTCAGTTTATACTGTATAAATTACCCAAAATGATAATAGGGATGGAGACATTTATGAGGATTGAACATTTTTTTACATAATAAGATAAAACATTCTTATAAAAGAGGGGTGTAACAACCTACAAGCCGATTTGTTATTTTAGACCTGTTTTATGAAGGGTAAAATTTTCTCAAATTCCGTCAAATCCAAAAGTAGGATATCAATAATATATTTATAAATCAGTTGTTAGATTAAAATTAGTTTTTTTAAAACGGAATCCTAGCTTGTAAAGTAGCACTCGAAGAGTTTCTCGGTGTCCTGTGTAATTTATTTCTGTCTTTAATATTTCTACAAGTTTAAATAAATAATAAAAAAAAACCCAAATTCAAACGTTTTAAAAAAAGATATGCAGTTATGGCTTTGGCAAAATAAAATCGAGTATGGAGAAGATTTAACTAAACCCCAGCTGTTAGAAATAATTGAAATGAACACATCTGAGCCCATATACGAGATTGAAAGGATTTTGGCAGAAAATGGTCACAGGTGCTTGTATTTACCCGCCTATCACTATGACCTTAATCCAAGTGAATTAATATGAAGCACAATGAAAAGAAACGTGGCCAGCGTAAATATTGATCACAAAAATGATGAGATCTCTCGCCTGGTAATAGAAGCATTTGAAGCTATTTCAGTTCATTAATGGAAACAGCATTGTAAACATGTTCATAGGCTAGAAGGAGAGTATTTAAAACAGGATGAACCTTTTATAATAAATATGACAAGTGACAGTGAAACTGAGAGTGATTCTGATAGTAATGAGTGCGGCATGGAAGTGGAAGGAATATGGCTTCTCAACCAGGATGATGTGATGATGTTGTACATTCTTCAAAAACTGTGTTTGACCACAATTAGTAGAAACATGGTTTTCAATAAATCCTAAAAAAAAAAATTTCTTTTACTTCCTAATCTCCTAACTAGGCCTACCACTAATATCTCCGCCGCCGCCGAGCAGGGGGTCGGGACCGGGGTCTCGTCCGTAACCCGGCCCCCTAAGAGCTTCGGGCTCCACCCGTTTTGTGCGGGAAGGAGCCTAGGCGTGGGGCGGCGTGGTAAGCCGCGTTCCCCCGACCGCTCCGGGGGAAGGTGTAGCGCGGCGCCATCAATGCGGGCTCTTGGCCCGTCGACCGAGGGAACCGGCGGTCGTGTCGCTGGCGGCCACCGGTCCGGCGCCTGGGGGACGGCGGGATGGATGTAGTATGCTCTGCGTAAACCCTGTCCCGCCGTCTCAATAGCTCCGACTGGGTTCCCACCCGGTCCGGGGTAGGGCGCCGGCTGTGAGCGGCAGGAGTTTTTAGTGAGGTTCAACTCCCACATACCGGCGATTTTCTCCTGTAAAAAAAAAAACCACTAATATCTAGATGGGTCTTTTAACAACACAATCACAAATATGGCGGCTTGTCTTTGCTTGTTGGTTCGGTTCCAAACGTTATAGGGGCGCCGTGGGCGGGAGTTAGGAAACGGAAGTAGTCAAATTTAGCTACCTGCAGTGGAAAATCAGACGACGTACCCTCATAATGGACTTCGGACGTCTTAGGAAATATAATACAAATTTTATTGGAAGGTAAAATTTCTATATTAAGTTTAGAATGTTTTATTAGTGAAAGCAAATCGTAAAATTACTCGTATCGGTCATTATGTAGGTAATCGTAGTTGTAAAAAGTGTGCAGTTCTAACAAAACGAAAAAATATATATTATTTTATGCCGGCCGTTACAAGGTTACGTTGTTGAATTTTGATGAATTGTCAAATGTTACCTATTAAAAAGACCTCATATTAGCATATAAATAAATAGAATCAGTTCATTCTATTTATTTATATGCAAAAACTAGTAACCAAATCAAATTCAAATATACGAATATTATTACTAACGTAAGATGGGTGGACGAGCTCGATCTAAAAGTTGATGCGAGATACGGACCTTCAACATGGTTCCTGGAGGGCAGAACCTTCTTTGTCGCGGTCAAGGACTCCAAATCGTCTGTGCGCCCAGTCACGACATGAGTCCTGAATTTGTGTGTCATCACACCGGTCCTTTACGCACTCTACACCAAGAATATTCCCACGTTCGAGGGGAATACGCGCGCGTGAAAGATTGCGATCAACGTGAGGAAGACCACTGCTATCCTCTACAGTCCGGTCCGCACAAGAGTCGTCCCGGGACAACAGTCTCCGTGGCGTCGATAGGCAGTTTAGATTCAGCGTCCGGGACCTGGGGGTCGCCTATACCGCCAGGTGTACACGCGTGACTGCTTCATAGCATGGATATGCAGGAAGATAGATTATACATACCTAGACATACCGTGCAATCTAACAGGCTTACAACCGACCTGTCCTGGTGAAACTGGAAAGGCCTCCGGGCCACCAGTAATCCTTCAATCATAAAAAAAAGGCTTACAACAGATCCTACTATCACCCGAAAGCTTATGTAGAATATACCTACAAATAATTTTATTGGAATTTCGTGTTTTATCATACGCTTGCAATGATTTCATGAAATGGAAAATAAATATCTTTGATTTATATCCGCCAGATAATTTATGAAACATTAAATCTACCAGTAATCCAATTAGGTATGTATTTACTTAATGTCCAATTGACTGCCGAAATATTTGTTCTGACCTGATTGTAAATATTATCAGTAATTGCCGGGCAAAATAATAGGCTTTCAATTTAATTAAAAATCTTTGACCACTGAAAATGAGAGACAGAACGTCATTTTTTTTGTCAGTGCAATGTTGACTACATTACATTGAAACTAATTATCTGATTTGTTATTCTAGCCGTATTTTTAAGACGTCACTAATTTGTGTAATCTGTAAATTGAGCTTAAACAGACCCTTGGTTGTTACGTTTTGTGAGTGCTATGCTCACTAGAGCCAATTTTCGTAGATTTAAATAAAACGATAATTTAATTGTACAAAATATTACTGCGATAGTAGTCGCTTAACTTTTTATTCCCTAAATGGGCTAAAGAAGCTCATGCCATCAGCCAACCGGTGGTTACCGGAGACCATAGTTCATTGGCTACAAATATTGAAAAGTCTAAAACAAACACGCATTTGAGAATTAACTTATCAGAAGTCAATCAAATATTAGTAGGTAAATTTGTAAGCGTTTCCATAATTTCATTTCATAATTCTTTTAAATCCATCCAGATATAAAAAAAAACTAATAAGGAAGAAATTAATATTTAAGTATTAGTTTACCTCAGTTTTTCAAGATGATTAATTGTATGTTTCAATGTTAATTCTTGTTTCTAGACGGAGAATTTATCTTCAAAGTCAACCATTAAGTTTTGAATTATGAGCACTCACGACGTAATTTCAGTAATTCTTGCAATCTAGTACATGGATTTTTTTGTTTACAAACAATGCTTAAAGTATGGTGAAAGTCCTTTCGTGTTTATAGAGCGGGGCAGCGCTGTGGCGCGTCAGCCCTTGTCGGCGGGATACGTGGAGTATGGCGGCGACCAACGACATTCAGTCCAGCGCATGCTCGTCGTCCTTATCCCGCTGCTTGTCACTTAAATCCTATTCCTTTTAATCATTCATATTATTTGATATAAAATACAATATCTCATTCAAAATTAATAGACTAATGACGACTAAATCTAATTCGAATACCCTGAAGTAAAACTATTTTGTAGGTTAACTGTAAATATGAATACATCACGAAAAAATTAGGTCTTCGTCAGAATGCTACACAACAAATCGTAATTAAAAAAGTAATTCTGGTCACAAACCAAGCTCTTCTTTTTTAACACGCTATTTATTAGTGTGTATGTTTGTTTATTTTCTATTATTTTTTGTGTTTTGTATTGGCAAACTAAGTTTGTATGTTTTTAACGGAATTTATTTTTTACCGAAAATCATTATCACCAACTTCAAAACGCCCGGCTTAATTGAAAATTTGGATACGCATTAAGAGCCGGTGTCAATGCTATAATTTTATTACTAGGTTCGAAATCTTGACCAGTATTAATAGGATCAAAATCAAAAATAAGCGTTAATTCAGGGTGCTATTTAAGTATGTTTTTTAAGTTTTTAAAATACATATATTATATTAAATATTAGTTCGGTTTATAACCCAACGATGACCATACAGTGAAGGAAAGGGTCCTTCGCTAATTAAAATGTTTAAATCGTGATACTTAGTTGTATCTTAGTGTCGGTTGTTAAAATACGCGGCTAAGATGCGGCTAAAAGTTTCGTATATCGCACGAAATAAGGTTTCATTATACACAATGACGAACCTTTTATCAAAGCCTTATTAACTAAACAGAAAAAATATTCACGGATTTACTTTATTATTCATGTTTTGAATTCTGATTTTATTCGGACCACTTTGAGTTGCTTCCGTGAATTTGTTAGTCTTCTTTCTAGTTTTTGTTGAAAGAGAATACCGGAGTGTTTTATATCTCTCTCTGTAAATTGAGGTGTAAACATAAAAAAATACATACATAGTGTGTCGTCATTCAGGTTAAAAACAAACGATAACTTATCATTATGAATATGATGATGCATTTAATAACAATTTCGGAAACGGTGGCCTCTTTTCTCTAGACACAAGCACACCAAACATATTTTCCTTTAAGTCACGACAACTTTAAGCTCTAGTTTCACTTTGTAACATATTCAACAACTTTCGCTTTTAACCATAACAGAAATTCTGTGAAAATTTGTTCTGTTTTGTCATTGTTAGACCTTCTTCTTAAGTATGGCATTCATCTTCTTGCTTGCCATTGCTCCTAGCGTCAACTTTAAAAATATTCATTTATTATATATTACATAAACAAGGTAGGTAGTAATAGAACAGGAAAATGTTTTGTTCAAATTCAAGACATGTTTATCATAGTTAAGATTTAATTACCTATAATTAATCTGCGCCATTTTCTCCGATAGCTATCGAAGTTCTTACCGGTTTGTAAGTAGTGCACAATTTGAAATTACAGGACTTCAAATCAAGAAATTACTCCAACTTATTACCTAAATAGTTCTAAAAGAACTGTATTTCGTGAAAATTGAAGGTGAAACTTTACGACTATGTGGTGGAGGCGTTCACACTCCCCAACCGCATCTCTCAATGTTTCATGAATGGTTTATGTGTGTGATTTCATATTATCATAATGAAAAACCACTTCCTGTCTATTGATAAATTCCGGCCAATTATTCTCTGTTTCTTGCTTGAATCTCATCATGAATGGTTTTGCCCGGCGACCCAGGTGACCGATGCCTTTCCGGTCCCACCAAACACATAACATTACCTTACCTCGTTCAAAATGAATCCAAGTTTTACAATCGCTAATAGAGCCGCAATGCCTTCTGGTCAAAACATTTTACACAGATTCTTTTTTGGTAATCCGTTATTCATTTGTGCTAACTTCATCTTGCTTCATTTTATAAAAATTGGCATCGTCTTGATCTGTAATAGGTCGAGAAGACTGATCTTCATTTTTTATATAAAAAACGAACTTAACGCTTGATAAAATTCTGTGCTATTCTTAGTGAGCCTGTATTAAGTTCATAACGTGAATGTCGCAGTTTCCTATTTCTCGTAAGAACGAAATTTTATAATTATAACGTCTAATGTTCATTCTTCAGGTTCAGTTAATTTGGCGGGCAGCAAACTGGTACAAACCAATTTTTGTTTACAATATATCTATTTATTAGTATAAAAACCAGTCAGATAAAAACAACATAACTTAAAAGATTTTATTACAACTTTATGCCATTAAAATACGAAAAAAAATTCACTCTAATGCAAAATGCAATATTTTGTGATATAAAAATGAAATAGAGCGGAATGATCTGATTTTGATTTATTATATGTGAAATGGTAAGGATACGGAACCGTATTAGATGCAATGAAACGAGATAAAATGAATATTATGCCCTAATCAAATGGTTGTAGTTTACTAACAATTGTGTGCATAAAGGATTTTTTAGAAAATCCGAGAAGCCACATCTAATGTTGTCACATCGCCGTACACCACCACCTTGAGACAGCGCAGCCTGCCCTACTTTTTCTAACGGAGACGCAGATATCTGCTCCGGTTTATACGTCGTACCTTGAATACCCCGGCTACGGACGTATTGGAACACAAATTCCTGCGTAAAGCCGGGGTGTGCGAATTCGTCCGGGCTGATGTCTGTTGTCGCAGTCTTCGGTGCCTCGAGCAACGGACCTATCCCTCTTGTGATTGCGCGCAGATCATGGGGGATGTACCTGAATCTACGCCTGCCTGTACAGATCCCACAGCAGTGATGCGGTGTAAACTCTGTTTGAGCATGTACAACAGGGGACTGACCGCGTGCTTGAGCAGTACCCAACTGAGGAGGTGGTGGTCCCTGGAAGCTTTAACGCTCACCACTTAGAGTGGTTGAGGTTCTGACCCACTGACCTCCCGGGTCGGGCTGCCTACGATTTTGCCTTGACCTACAGTTTCTCCCAGCTGGTTACATAGCCCACCCGTGTCCCAGATATTGAGGGTACGAGCCTTCTCTGTTGGGCCTTCTGCTGACCACCGATCCAGCTCCGTCGAGATCCGGACGCCTTAGAGGAAAGGCGGAAATATAACGCCGCCTCCAGAAATTGTTGTTTTATTCGTGTTTTCATCAATCAACTTTATCGATAATCAACTTTATGACTCTTCCCGACATCTATTGGCGAATAATAATACTATTTTAAAGACACAATAACACTAAAGCTATTTCAGCAGATGGCGTTGTTAAGCCACCCAAAGCCAATGAGTGTCTGGTTTTAAGGTTACACCAAGAAAATGAATTGTTTATTTGTATTATTTAACAAACAAAAAAGAATACCGAGCAAAGCTCGGTCATCGTCTAGTAATATTATAAAGCTGAAGAGTTTGTTTGTTTGAATGCGCTAATATCAGGAACTACTGGTCCGATTTGAAAATTTTTTTCAGTGTTAGATAGCCCATTTACTGAGTAAGGCTATATTCTATATACCATCACGCTAAGAAAAGAGCACTAATAAATAATGTTTCAAAATCGGGGTTTTTTTCCCTTTTGAGAGCTTCCGTTGCGTGCGCTGCGGAAACGGTTAGTTTCGCTAAAATAATGTATGACAGAATTGTCCTCCTTTAAAAAATCTAAAAAAAAAGTCCGCAACAGCATACGTCTATATGTTAAGGTTGGCTCACTATAACGTTTTTTATGCTAACCAATGTTGTTCTAAAATAAACCATTATTTGTGAAGGTGCTTTTTATAAAGATGATATTAATCCCTGTCCAAATAAATACGTTATTCGTTACAACATTGAAACACTTCAAGATAGGCTTTTTTTCTGGATTTCTCCAGGATACCATCATCAAATCTTGATGCTGTAATCATTCGGGAAGTCTACCCTTTCGAACAAAAAAAAAGAAAAAAGAATTATCAGAATCGGTTCAAGCATTCCCGAGAAATCGGTGAACAAACATAGATAAAAAATTATGGTCGAATTGATAACTTCCTCTTTTGAAATCAATTAAAAAGCGTGACTTTAGTACTTTAAATAGCTCCTTAACATTCGCTATTATTCAAAAATATTTTCACTTTCTACGAAAATGAAGTAAAATAGAAAAGAAATAGAATAAAATTTAGTAGGCGGGTAAAATTTAACGGTATGCCAAAGTAACTATTCCACGCGGACGAAGTCGCGGGCAAAAGCTACTTAAATATATTTATAGTTAGTTTATTTCTAATACAATAAATAATATGACAATCATTTTCTCATAGACCATAATTTGCTAGTCACTTCACGCACTGCTTAATATTTAATTCCTCTGGAAGAGTAAGCATTTCGGTGCGTTGAACTTATTCATGCGTTTTTTTATGTCTGTTGAAAGAAAATAATAATTGATTGATTGATTGATAAAAAATTATGGTAACATCGTTTCTTATAACAATGAAATATCAAACCTATGGCCGCTTTTGTTTTCCCTAAAATTGGTAGAAAATTTCACCTTATGGTTGAATGCTCATCTCAGCTCGTGGACATCAGCAGTGCTAGGGCCAGATTGAAACCGCCACTAATTTAGAGGTTACCGGATTCCATAGATACTTTAACAGAAAAGTCAGCGCTCATTTTGAGACATTTAAGTCAATCACAGTGACATTTACATTAAATACAGACAGGACAATTAAGGACCCTTCTCTAGAGTTTTCCATTGCATGAACAGTTTTCAAGGTACGACAGAAGACCATTATCGATCTAGACTTACAATCGGCGTCATTCATTATGATTAATATAATATGTAGAATCTTAAAGACTATTTTTGTAACGCACAAAAAAAAAACCACTTCAATTTCAAATTATTTAATTATTATTTTTTGAACACTTTAACATTTTAAATGATCTAAAAATTGAAACTTTTTTTTATACGCATACAACAATAAGGTACTTTTTACATTGTAATATTAAAAGGCAAAAACTATCACGCGCCAAAGGGAACTTCATTGGAACCACGCAAAAATGAATTATTTGTCATTTTAATATTATCCAGTGCATTTAAGTTAGGATAATATTATTATTTGGCTATTGTGAATTGAGCATTTAATTGATTAAAACATTTTTAGTGACACCCTCAAAGCTTTTTAGGGAGAGAAATGATGACAGTCTTCTCTTCCAAATATGCTTCAACTGCTTTGATACCACTGCAAACAAATACATTATATTAGTTATAGTATATATCAGTTGAACAAAGATTGAACTTCGTTTTGTAGTTTAATCTTTAAGTTCACATTTCGTTTTTGTCTTTTTAAATTGTTATTCGCTCTGTGATCCTTGACTTGAAAAGAAACTTTGGTAAATGTGGTTGTTCTGGTAGAACAATATTTTTAAGTAACAATATTGTTTCTAAATCGACACATGCAAGGAATAACATTGTAAATCATATTTAGCTAAAACTGAGTTACAATGTTGTTCCTTGCTCCTACCGAAATATTGCTCTACATAGGCACATATTTACATAAGTATATTTAATGTGTAGTAAGTTTCTATTTATTGTGAAACTATTTTATATATTATAAATTTATTTTTCACGTATAATTACATATAATATATTACATTACAATACATGATCCCGTAATACATAATACTAACAATCCATTTTAAAATACTTTAATTTAAAGATTCTATGGTTTTATTATAAAATAATCAATATTTTCTTTAGTTATATGAACATTATAATACAATGTTAAAAAAATCTTTATTGAGACAGATTTAAGATTTAAAAAACAAATACTTACTTTTCACGGCCAATTCCTGAGTCCTTGAATCCTCCGAAAGGTGCTTGATGTGCCATTGTCAGGTAGTTATTCACCCTGAAAACAAATATCGTACTAATATAAACATCTATTTTCGTAACATCAAACATTAAAAAGTACTTCAACACGGCTTTACTTTTCGAGAAGTATTTAATTTTAAATTAATTATAATTTAATTTATATCCACCAGTTTGCTCTGTGATTTTGAGCAGATGATATTATTTTACAACTGAAGTATAAATCAATGCAAAACCACGAAACAAAAAGTTTTCGTTTTGGAGATTAAATGATATATGAAAAATTCAACATCTGTTGCCTCAAAATACTCCAAGCGGAGCACTAAATTGTCAACTGCCACTGTCATATTTCAGCTATCCTCAAACTTAGTCGCTTATCGTTGTGGTTTACAGGATAAGATGCCCGGTCTGGTCTACTTGTATCGTACAATGTAACTATTTCGACGTTTAAATCCCGGAGACAGCTACAATTTTTCCAAAATAATATCTACTAACAAACGTTCAAGAATGACTGTAACGATGAAAAAATAATTTTGTGTAATAAGAATAAAAAACCGCAATTTTTTTTTTTGTTCAGGATGAAATCGCCGGACTTCCCCTCTCCACTGGGGATGGCGGGCGGGGCATGTCAGAGTCGAACTGACTAAAGCCTCCTGTCGCTCAACAACCAACAAACAACGTCCAAACCTCGCATGAGAGACAGAACTCATGAAAAGGCAAAGGGGGGAAAGTGAAGCGTTTAGTGCGGAGCACATCTCTCCCATCACCCTCCCCCTCGGGACGCCGGACCGGCGGTCGTCGGCGCCACGACCACCAGCCCTCTCGGTCAGCAGGCTGTCTGAAGCCCGCCTAGATGGCGCCGGTTAGAGTGAGTTATCCTACGGAATACCCCGCTTGGACAGAACCAGCGTGGGTCGAGGAAATTACTGCTGGTAGGGCTTTTTGTGAGTATGATGTTCTACGGTGTTTCCCGAATACTATGACTTGTCATTGCTGATGACTTAAACCAATGGTGACTAGCTACCATAAGGTAGGACGTAAACTCGTTTGCCTTCAAAATAAAATAAAAAAGCACCTACCAAACTGTTCCGGCCTCGACATGCTTACTAAACTGCAATGCGTTGTTAAGGTTTGTAGTGAAGATTCCAGCTGCAAGACCGTAATTTGTATTGTTGGCGCGATCGATCACTTCTTCCAACGTATCGAACTTTAGAATGCTCTGGACTGGACCGAAAATCTGTCAAATATCAAAAATATGTAAAAAACATGAGAATAACAAGATAAAATCGCTTTGTAAATTTGCCAATTTCATAGGAGAGTTTCAGCCAGAACTATTTTTTTTTATTGCCTTTGTAGGCAGACGAGCGTACGGCCCACCTGGTGGTAAGTGGTCACCGTCGCTCATGGACGTCAGCAATGCCTGGGGCAGAGCCAAGCCGCTGCCTACTTAGATAGTACGTGGCAAAAATCCCGTGCAAATGCACTGAAGCAGAAACTCAGCATTTTCATGTCAGTACATCCATACTGTCGTTTCGTACAGCTAGACACTAAACCGGTAATGAGGGTACGAGCAACGGAGATGAAAATATCATCACAAAAAAATATTGTATCATTCATTCCACATTCATATAAATACACAAAGAGAACCAAAATCCTCAAATAGACACAAAGGTTACAAAACGATCCGTAATATTAAGATAATCGAAAGTCTGAAGCGCCTTTTTCTGCGTGGAGTAAATTTGACGTATAAAAGTAATACCTATTTTAAAAAACAAAATGGCTTTTTTTCCCTACCTATCCTAGTAGCCTCGTGGGGTTATACTAGGTTCATCTAACGTCTATGCGAGCTCACGAGGCTCGGCCTGGTGAATTTGCTAACTAGCCCTAGCAAGGGCAGTACTTGGCTGAATCGCATCGGAATCGGGTCGGAGTCGGACATCGGGTCGGAATCGCGACCCACTAAGAAGATCCGACGAGAAACTCAGTGGGCTAATCTTGACAGTAAAAGACTATCAACTATAGACGTGAACTTTTTGGTATACTGAAGAATCCTTATTGATAAAGAATGTCTTACTAAATTCCTGATTCTAAATCATTTCTTACTCTAATGATTAGCTTATCAAATGATGTTAAAAATACCTCTTCCTTAGCAATAGTCATATCATCATTAACATCTGCAAACACAGTAGGCTGGATATAATATCCGGCGGTACCAATACGTTCTCCACCTGCCAGTAGGTTCGCTCCTTCTTTTTTTCCGGTCTCTATTAAGCCCAAAACTTTATTCATCATAGACTCGTCAATCTGTAAACATAAGTTAAAGATTTATTTGAAAATTTTAATTAGGTATTCCTTCTAGTACCCAAAATTGTAAAATTTTACCAAAAAGTATTTATAAATATATTTATTATAAAAAGTATGTACTAATATTGTACTGTGTTCAACAAGCTTCGCACTCAAATAAAAGGTACCAGTGTGCTTAGTACGAGTTTCTTAACGTTCTCGATAACGTAAAAGTTAACTCAAAGAATGTAGTTGAACCACCACCCCTAGCAACAAATGTTCCAACTCCATACAGATTTCAGTTAACTTTGACGTTATCGAGAACCTTAAAAAACTCGTACTAAGCACACTGGTACCTTTTACTTGAGTGCGAAGCTTGTTGAACACAGCAGAATATTAGTACAGTTAGGTTATACTGTTAGGTTTACATTAAAGTCACCTGTGGTCCGTTTACAGTTGATTCGTCAAAAGGATTGCCGACCCGGATAGCTTTTGCATATTCAACGGCCCCCTTCACGAATTTGTCGTAAATACCCGACTGGACGTACAAGCGGGAAGCAGCCACGCAAATTTGTCCTTGGTGGAAAAATACACCGCTGCCAGCATAAGGGATGGCTAAATTTACTGAAAACCCACAAATTAATTAAGAACCCTTCTCTAGAATTTTCCATTGCATGAACAATAAAAAAATTTCATGGTACGACAGAAGACCATTATCGATCTAGACTTACAATCGGCGTCATTCATTATGATTAGTGGACTCTTGCCTCCGAGTTCGAGAGTGACACGCTTCAAATTGTTTGTTCCAGCTGCCTTTTGGATCAGTTTGCCTACCTGAAGAATAGGTTACACAAGTTAAACTTGTTTTTCGGTATAAATAATTCCAAAGTGATAATTGCCATCAGCTGTCATGGGTTTTTATCGGCTGCTATCGGTTAACTGGTAACACATTCATTACTAGTTCACGGAAGAAATACGCAGGTTAGGGCACACGACGTTTTACCACCAGTAATTACGCAAATTATAATTCTGTGGGTTTGATTTTAATTAGACGATTTGATTCCTTCACCATGGAAGTCAATCGTGAATATTTGTTAAGTGGGTATTTCATTAGAAAAATTGGTACCCGCTTGCGGGATTCAAACAACGTTGCATCGCTCGATACGACTTCACCGGACGTCTCATCCTTTAAGCCACGACGACTTAAATAATTAAAATTAATATTTAGGTGTTTGTTTTTCAAGATGTAAGAAAGGTATTAATTCGTAGTCATAAAGATAGTATACCTATACATATATAGTAATAGTAAGATCTTCATCAAGATTTTCTGCGGTTTTTCACGAACCGCAGACATGATTAAAAACATGTTAAAACTTGATTAATTACTTCAGCTATTTAGGTTAGGTTATATATGTAGGTTACTTAGATATTTAAACTGTAGACGTTTTTTAATCAAGTCTTTATGAGTTTCTAATGTTTTGATTCAGTGTTTTTAATATAAACTTGACTGTACTGTAATTATTTTTAATTGATTAAAAATTAGTCTCCACCTCCAAAGATCCTGTAAAGGAAATTTTGGCAACATCAGGGTGATGTGTGAGCGCCACTCCTGCATCTTCTCCGAATCCTGGCACGATGTTGACTACACCCTTAGGTATGCCAGCTTCTTTCAACAGTGCGGCCAATGCCAAAGCAGTTAATGGAGTTTGTTCTGCCGGCTTCACTACCACTGTACATCCTGAAAGATCATCAATAATAATTTTATTCTGATCTTGGAACAATTCACTTCTCTTAAACGTTTGTTCACAATTTTGTTGTGTCACAGCACTGCACTTGTTGTTAATTGCTTGAAAATTTTTGATTACCATTTATGTACGTCATTCAAGCTTTTAGTATATTTCATTACAATTTTAGAAGCTGGCGCAGAAATGTGGAAATGACAAATATTTAGCATGATTTTTCCTAACAAAAATTTTACCAGTTGATGACCTTTTTTTTCTTGAACATTTTATCGATGCTCGGTATTAAAAAGGGTTTTTTTTTAAATGTTAATTATTAAAAAGCAATTTTAAGTTGTACTAAATGGTGTTTCATTTAGGTATGGCGTTAGTCATTAATTACATTTTAGAATTCACTAATGCACAATAAATTATATACTGCAAATTGTGTCTTGGCAACATGGCATGTTCAGATGATGCTTACCTGCTGCTAAGGCAGTTACGACCTTGTTCAGAAACATCAGGATGGGAACGTTCCAGGGTAAAATGAGACCACACACTCCAACGGGTTGTTTCAATGTGTAACTGAATGAATCGCCATCTTTGTGAAACATAATTGTTCGAAATTAGCCGGGTGTTGTGTTTTTCAGACTTTCTATAAAGATATTATCCTCGAACTACAATTGAATATATTAAACTGTATTCGTTATCAAATCGAGAAAATATGCGTTTTGGTGAAAGTCAATATATGCTTCAACGTCAGCCTGTATCTTTCCACTGTTGCTGCCTCTCCCATAGCCCGCCACGTGACTGAATATCTACATATCGAAAATTAAAAGTTTTTTTGGTTTAAGCAATATTTTTGCAACTTTACAGGAAAGCCATTTAAAGGTTAAAGCTTGGAAAAAATAACAAAAAAATCTTCAGCTATTTAAATGGGGTAAACTTAATTGAAGTTCAAATAAAAACCAAAGAAAACATAACTATAATTATAAAGATATTTTTTACTGGTGGTAGGACCTGTTGTGAGTCCGTACGTGTAGGTACCACCCTGCCTATTTCTGTCATGAAGCAGTAATGCGTTTCGGTTTGAAGGGTGGGGCAGCCGTTGTAACTATATTGAAACCTTAGAACTTATATCTCAAGGTGGGTGGCGCATTTACGTTGTAGATGTCTATGGGCTCCAGTAACTACTTAACATCAGGTGGCCTGTGAGCTCGTCCACGCATCAAAGCAACAAAAAATAAGATAAATGTCGCTTAAACCAAGTAGCCCTTAACCCCTGGATATTATATACATAAATTCCTAACCACCAAAAATTTGCACTGACTTAAGCTTTATTCTCGCTTCGCGTTGTATTTTAATATTATTAAATATGCTGCCCGGTTGTGAAATAGATAGTTGATTTGCTTTCAAAATTACCAGCGCTTAGTATGAGAAACAAAAAAAAAATTCATGAAGCATTCGGAAAGTTTAATACTAACAGATGTGGGTATTCAAATGATGAATTTATTTATAACTAGCTGACCCGGCAGACTTCGTAGTGCCTCAATCGATAAATAAAAGACCTACAAAAACTTTTGTATAAAATAAACTTAAAACAAACAAAAGGAATCCGTCCGACGGGGGACACATCAAAGGAGAAACATAATTGTTATTTTTATTTAATTCCGAGCATTTTCATATTTATCTACCTTTTAAACCTTCTCTGGACTTCCACAAATAATTCAAGACCAAAATTAGCCAAATCAATCCAGCCGCTCTCGAGTTTTAGCGAGACTAACGAACAGCAATTCATTTTTATATACATATATAGATAGATAGATAGATTTTCATCTTTCGTTGAATATGTGACGTTTGAACGCAAGATGAAATAAAAATGCTGAATGAATACATTAGTGAACCGATCCAAGGATTGAAATTAAATTCAATTTATGACTTCGCGTTTAATATTTTTCTTTTTGTCAAGAGCATTTTTTATATGTGATTTAAAAAAAATCATTTAAGATCATTTATATATAATGATACAGTTTTAATAAATTTAGTAATAACAATAATATAAAAAACAAGTAATACAAAAAGTGTATTTAGCAGTTTTATCGCTAAGAGCGATATCTTCAAAACAGTCAGAAAATTGTTAATTCTATTCTTAATGATTAAGTTTAATAATTGTAAAGTTTGTTACTTTGTTAATTCTTTGATCACTTAGATCACATTTAAAGTAATTCCAAAATGCACGATATCGTTTGAGGACAATCTGTATCTATTGAATGATATTTAATTCCAGCTAATACGCGTGTACATGGAATGAATGAAAAAGGAAGGGCTTATTCGAAGGTATATTCATTTAAGTGAATTGTCACATATCATCTTTAGTCATAGAGAACGAAAATGCTGCTTCGAATCATAACATGAGGCCAACATTTCGATTGCATTGGAATAGCCCCTGACCAACTATTTACCAGCATATATACAATCCCAATTTTTTTTTCCCTGCCTAGGCTGATGGTCTTGAGAGACCATTTCAGCGTAGCCTTAACAAGTAGGTGAGCTCAGGAGCTCAATCCTGACGACGTTGCTAACACGAACCCTAGCAAGAGCAGTACTTCGCAGAATCTACCACCAGATCGGAAACGTGACCCAGAAGATCCTGCGAGAAACTCAGTGGGCTGTGTCTATGGGTTAATTCGCTCGTCAAACCCTTCGTCCTAAGCGACGGGTTCGGCGAGAACGATGACCGGTGCTTGGGGTACCTAAAAGCATCGTTAGTGGATCGTGAGGATCCGAAATGACATGTTTTGGGCGACGTCGTCTGTTTATCATTCAGTCCGCAGGATCGGGAATGCCATCCCAATACTATTGATTTTTATTCATTCTTTAATATGACTATAAAAACATAATTGAAATTAATTGAAATGAATTCTAAACTTACATTGTGTTTTTAATGATATGATTATGTTATAGCAAAAAAGTCTCTCACCAGTTGGTATTGTGTCGCCTTGGATTTTGTCCGCCAGACTGCCTAGGTATCTTACACTGTCAGGAATTCCTGAAAGTATTCTAAGGCAATTTTTATAAACCATGCCATTGTCATATGACTCGAGTTTCGCAAGATATTCGAAGTCGCGTTCAATAAGATCTGCGAACTTGTAAAGTAGTTTTCCGCGCTGCGAGGCATCCGCCAACCGCCATTCTGAGTTACGTTGGAACGCACGCTTCGCCGCTGCCACTGCGGCGTCAATATCAGCCTGAATAAAATATATAAAGATATTATCAATATTTAAGTTAAATGTGTTCTGCTGTCCATCTCAGTTGCTCTTAACCACGGTGTTCCGAAATATACAAGTACTATAGCTTTATCTAAGGTGACAAGGTGGAATTGCGCCTCTAGGGTACATATGAGCCAAATACGGTCGTTGACTCGATATTATAATAATATGTACAACTAAGTTTAATAGATTTTAATTATGTAAGGGTGTCGCGAAATTGTAACATGTTTGCTAGGGCGTCACTGAATAAAAAAGGGTTGAGAACTACTGATATCTTATAATACATTCGTAATAGATACCCAAGGTATTTAGGTAGGTATTCAGGTATCCTATCCAACATGAAAAGTACCACGAAAACAACAAAAATTATAAATAAAAGCTTTAAATATTATCATAAATAGGCGAGCCAACGGCCCATTTTAAAAGGTTTCTGGAAGTCTCATTTACAATAGCGTGAGCACTCGGCCACCTTGAAAATTGGAATCATCATCTACACTGTAGTAATAAAGCTAGTCCTAGTGTACACTTATTTGCTGTAAAATAATAGAGGGCGATGGTGACAATTACAGTCGTAATATCTTATATTATTAACGCGTTAACAAAGAATGATGGATTCAAGTACGTCTTCGAACTTGTTAAACGTCAAATAATTTTAAGTGATTCATGATTCGTTATGGTTATAATTTTACAAGCGACTCGCTCCGGCTCTGCTCGGGTCTTTAACAAAAATGTCAACGATGTTTGACGTTTTTTTTTTTATTTTTTTAAATAAAAGAACACTTATTGCAGCGTAACTATAATAGTTAGACATATGCAGTCGCGACATTTTTTGTAAAACATTTTTTGTAAATAATAATGTGTTCTACAAAGTCGTAGTACATTATTTTTTTCTATCATCAATAGTTTTCGCAGGGCGCGCGATATAAAGAATATTTTAGGTAATTTATTTACACCTTGGGTTACATTATTGGAGTTTTAGTAAGGATCCATATATTTTTTTCAAAAAAGATTATAGCCTATGTTACTCGTGAATGGTATAGCTTCCAAACAGTGAAAGAATTTTTCAAATCGGTTCAGTAGTTTCGGAGCCTATTCAATACAAACAAGCGTCCGACAATCTCGCTTTAGCGATCGACTTCTTTCAGTCGATCAACTTTGAGCGCGTTAACGCTTTGGGCGACGCCATTCGCTCTGCCTCCACTGCACAACACTTTATCGCCGTTGTGCAAGAATACGCCGACGTATACGCGTCATTAAATACGTACGTCCTCCCCTCACTCCGCCGGTAATCAATGGCGTATATAAGTAGAATAAAGCCCCTATCCGTAACGATAGGATTTTTTAACGCTTACGGTCTCGCAAATCAGCGTGATCAGGTTTCTGACTTTTTGCGTGACCATCAAATTGATATATTTTTAGTGCAGGAGACCCTACTTAAGCCCGCGCGCCGTGACCCTAAAATCGCGAACTATAACATGGTCAGGAACGACAGGCTCTCTGCTCGTGGTGGTGGTACCGTCATTTACTATAGAAGAGCCCTGCATTGCGTCCCACTCGATCCTCCCGCGCTCGCTAATATCGAAGCATCAGTGTGCCGAATCTCACTGACGGGACACGCGCCGATCGTTATCGCGTCCGTTTATCTTCCACCGGATAAGATCGTTCTAAGCAGTGATATCGAGGCGCTGCTCGGCATGGGGAGCTCTGTCATTCTGGCGGGCGACCTAAATTGTAAACACATTAGGTGGAACTCACACACCACAACCCCGAATGGCAGGCGGCTTGACGCGTTAGTCGATAATCTCGCCTTCGATATCGTCGCTCCGCTAATCCCGACTCACTACCCGCTAAATATCGCGCATCGCCCGGATATACTCGACATAGCGTTATTAAAAAACGTAACTCTGCGCTTACACTCGATCGAAGTAGTTTCAGAGTTAGATTCAGACCACCGTCCCGTCGTTATGAAGCTCGGTCGCGCTCCCGATTCCGTTCCCGTCACGAGGACTGTGGTGGATTGGCACACGCTGGGCATCAGCCTGGCTGAATCTGATCCACCATCGCTACCGTTTAGCCCGGACTCTACCCCGTCTCCTCAGGATACCGCTGAAGCCATAGACATCTTAACGTCACACATCACCTCGACATTAGATAGGTCATCGAAACAAGTTGTAGCGGAGGACTTCCTTCACCGCTTCAAATTGTCCGACGATATTAGGGAACTCCTTAGAGCTAAGAACGCCTCGATACGCGCCTACGATAGGTATCCTACCGCGGAAAATCGAATTCGAATGCGTGCCCTACAACGCGACGTAAAGTCTCGCATCGCCGAAGTCCGAGATGCCAGATGGTCTGATTTCTTAGAAGGACTCGCGCCCTCCCAAAGGTCTTACTACCGCTTAGCTCGTACTCTCAAATCGGATACGGTAGTAACTATGCCCCCCCTCGTAGGCCCCTCAGGCCGACTCACGGCGTTCGATGATGACGAAAAAGCAGAGCTGCTGGCCGATACATTGCAAACCCAGTGCACGCCCAGCACTCAATCCGTGGACCCTGTTCATGTAGAATTAGTAGACAGTGAGGTAGAACGCAGAGCCTCCTTGCCACCCTCTGATGTGTTACCACCCGTCACCCCGATGGAAGTTAAAGACTTGATCAAAGACCTACGTCCTCGCAAGGCTCCCGGTTCCGACGGTATATCCAACCGCGTTATTAAACTTCTACCCGTCCAACTCATCGTGATGTTGGCATCAATTTTCAATGCCGCTATGGCGATCTGTATCTTTCCCGCGGTGTGGAAAGAAGCGGACGTTATCGGCATACATAAACCCGGTAAACCAAAAAATCATCCGACGAGCTACCGCCCGATTAGCCTCCTCATGTCTCTAGGCAAACTGTATGAGCGTCTGCTCTACAAACGCCTCAGAGACTTCGTCTCATCCAAGGGCATTCTCATCGATGAACAATTCGGATTCCGTACAAATCACTCATGCGTTCAACAGGTGCACCGCCTCACGGAGCACATTCTTGTGGGGCTTAATCGACCAAAACCGTTATACACGGGAGCTCTCTTCTTCGACGTCGCAAAAGCGTTCGACAAAGTCTGGCACAACGGTTTGATTTTCAAACTATTCAACATGGGTGTGCGGGATAGTCTCGTGCTCATCATACGGGACTTCTTGTCGAACCGCTCTTTTCGATATCGAGTCGAGGGAACCCGCTCCTCCCCACGACCTCTCACAGCTGGAGTCCCGCAAGGCTCTGTCCTCTCACCCCTCCTATTTAGCTTATTCGTTAACGATATTCCCCGGTCGCCGCCGACCCATTTAGCTTTATTCGCCGACGACACGACTGTTTACTATTCCAGTAGAAACAAGTCCCTAATCGCGAAGAAGCTTCAGAGCGCAGCCCTAGCCCTAGGACAGTGGTTCCGAAAATGGCGCATAGACATCAACCCAGCGAAAAGTACTGCGGTGCTCTTTCAGAGGGGAAGCTCCACACGGATTTCCTCCCGTATTAGGAGGAGGAATCTCACACCCCCGATTACTCTCTTTAGTCAATCCATACCCTGGGCCAGGAAGGTCAAGTACCTGGGCGTTACCCTGGATGCATCGATGACATTCCGCCCGCATATAAAATCAGTCCGTGACCGTGCCGCGTTTATTCTCGGTAGACTCTACCCCATGATTTGTAAGCGGAGTAAAATGTCCCTTCGGAACAAGGTGACACTTTACAAAACTTGCATAAGGCCCTTCATGACTTACGCGAGTGTGGTGTTCGCTCACGCGGCCCGCACGCACATAGACACCCTTCAATCTCTACAATCCCGCTTTTGCAGGTTAGCCGTCGGAGCTCCGTGGTTCGTGAGGAACGTTGACCTACACGACGACCTGGGCCTCGAATCTATACAGAAATACATGAAGTCAGCGTCGGAACGGTACTTCGATAAGGCTATGCGTCATGATAATCGCCTTATCGTAGCCGCCGCTGACTACTCCCCGAATCCTGATCATGCAGGAGCCAGTCACCGTCGACGCCCTAGACACGTCCTTACGGATCCATCAGATCCAATAACCTTCGCACTAGACGCCTTCAGCTCTAGGAGCAGGCTTAGGGACCTCGGTAACCGTACTCGTCGAACTCGACAAAGAGTTCGCCGTGCAACCTAACCCATGAATCAGCTCGCTGAGTTTCTCGCCGGATCTTCTCAGCGGGTAGCGATTCCGATCCGGTAGTAGATTCATTCGCGAAGCAGCTGCTCTTGAGCTGTTAGGTCTCCTTCGGAGGCGCTCGGGTAGCTGTTAGCAAATCCCACCCCTCCTGGCTGAGCCTTTGCTCGCCCACCTGTCCTGGTGAAACTGGAAAGGCCTCCGGGCCACCGGTAATCCTTCAATCATAAAAAAAAAAAAAAAAAATACAAACAAACAAACAAATCTTTCCTCTTTATAATATTATAAGTATATAAGTATAGATAGATAAACACATATTACGAGCCAACCAAACAGGCCAGTGACGCACTAAAATTTAAACGTGTCGCCATTATTTCTCGGATTTGATTTAATTATACATAAACGAGTACCTTCTGTTTCTATACTTCATAAATTTACCTTTTGTCCTTTGGCTACTTTAGCGATGACTGATCCGTCGTGTGGACTGAATGTATCAAATGTTTCGCCATCTTTCGCATCAACCCATTCGTTGTCAATGAACAACTGAAAAAAGAACAAACATATTTTTTTTGTTAATTAGCACGTAATCTCTCTCTCTATCCAACAATCTTTCGACTAGAGCTAAAAACCCATATGGAGCGCATCGTGAATTCCGCCAACACTAGCACATAATATGTTTATTTCAAGACAAATATGTGCAGAACGGTGTATTCATGTAGCCTTTTTTTATTGCTTAGATGGGTAGACGAGCTCAATGCCCACCTGGTGTTAAGTGGTTACTGGAGCCCATAGACATCTACAACGTAAATGCGCCACCCACCTTGAGATACAAGTTCTAAGTTCTCAAGTATATTTACAACGGCTGCCCCACCCTTCAAACCGAAACGCATTACTGCTTCACGGCAGAAATAGACAGGGTGGTGGTACCTACCCGCGCAGACTCAGAAGAGGTTCTACCACCAGTAATTACGCAAATTATAATTTTGCGGGTTTGATTTTTATTGCACCATGTTATTTCTTCACCGTGGAAGTCAATCGTGAACATTTGTTGAGTACGTATTTCATTAGAAAAATTGGTACCCGCCTGGTATTCGAACACCGGTGCATGGCTCAACACGAATGCACCGGACGTCTTATCCTTTAGGCCACGACGAGCTGAAATCGGGCTAGAGATTTAGGTATAAAAAGTACTGTATTTATATTCTATTATACTACTGTCGATATATAATGGAGAAGAAGTAGCTCAAGGCCACAATAGCATCTCCTTATGTTCTGATGAAGCCAGAGAGACACACTATTTACAACTACGACTTATTACACGTCTAGCTTCACTTTAATTTAACAACCACACTTAAAATAAGGAAGTCACTCGTCGTATCACACGGGTACTATTTATGTTTTTGTTATACCTAGTACATTACGTAAGCTGGCTAAAGCCAGTGACTATTAATACGGAATTTTAAAAGTATACCAATTTTGCATGTACAAAAATATAAAAATCGATTCCAATTATTCCAACAATTTGTTGACAAATAATAATACAGAGGGAAAACTATTTTTCCATAACCGGTAAATAACTATGCACTTTAAAAATATACCTACAAATTTATCTTATAACTAGCGACCCGCCCTCGCTTCGCTTCGGAAACATTAAAACACACATGGAACCAAAAAAAAAAAAAAATTTTTTTTAAAAAAAAGTAGCCTATGTTCATCAGCGACAATGTCGGCTTCTAATGGAAAAATAATTTTTCAAATCGGTCCAGTAGTTTCGGAGCCTATTCGAAACAAACAAACAAACAAATCTTTCCTCTTTATAATATTAGTATAGATTAAAAAAAGGTATTCAACTTATTCATAATTTTTATCTTTTAATAAGAGATTTACCGTATAAATAATTTAAATTAAAAAATAAATCGACTTGTACCTTGGTGTATTTAATTTCCGGGACCATGTTTACTGCGTACCGCCGAGTTCGTGAGTGGACTAATACTTTTATCTTTTAAACATACGACGCGACGCTTCCAATGTTCTTGCGGTGAGTATGACATTTTTTTTTTTATCGCGTTTAGAATATAAATACGTAGTAGATATACATACATATGTAACAAGTGCATAGTCATTGTGATAACAAAAACAAAAAGAGCCACCAATGGCATTTAGATGTCTTAAATTTATCGTCACACATGTGAGTCTGGCGTCGAACTACAAGATAAAATTGTGTCATATTCAATGAATGTTTTATGTGTTATGTAAACTTGAGATGCATTTCACAACTAGTTCTGTTATTACTTTATAACAATAATGAATTTATTATTAAGGTGTTCCACATGATCGTCGAACAGACAAAAATAGTTAATATTTAAAATAGAATGCAAGAACTATTTTGTTTTGTATTTTTAAACCTAGTTTGTTGTTCATCCAATGATAGAACTTCAACAGCAATTAGTAATAGGTACCTTGAGATAATGATTAAGCAATCCACAACCGTATCAACGACGGCTACCCGAATGGTAATAAAAATATTGTATTGTTTGCTAGTTTTTTTTACGTATTTCTTATAGTACAGACACTCTTTACACACTATAAACTGATAGAATTTTATATAGGTTTGTACATATATTATTTGTATATTTTTCTATTAAATTTTACAAAATGCCGCCAAAATCGTATCTAAACCTAAATTAACAATGTATTTTTATTTTCTACGACATTATAGATTATTATGTTTGTTATCTTAAATACAAAGGACTTATCACATCACCATGTGTGTGTGTGATTCCCAAGACGTTGCGTTGGTTTCAAATTATCAATCGATAATTATAATAGCGTATAAAAAAGTAATTAATGGATTTTTTTTGTTCAAATTAGAATCTAAAACTAGATATCTCATTGAATCGGTGCTGTATGTACTGAACCAACCAATGAACGTACCTACCTAACAGGTGATAACAGACGAGATAGGAGAACTGATAAATGGAATAGCATTGTGAAATGAATGGAAAATGATGATGTAATATTAAAATGTATTGGTAGTTATGTACCAAAATGTAATGTCGCTTACGTTTATTTTATTTAAATTAAATGAATATATTTTCTGAGTATCTTTTTTCACCATTTTAGTATTGATTGGTGGCAGGGCGAAGTGCTAGGCAGTAGGTTTTTTTTTAATAATGTGGGATTACTGGTTGCCCGGAGACCTTTCCAGTTTCACCAGGACAGGTGGGCGAGCAAAGGTTCAACCGGGAGGGGTGGGATTTGCTAAGAGCTGTCCGAACGCCTCCAAAGGAAACCTAACAACTCAAGAGCAACTGCTTCGCGAGTGAATCTACTACCGGATCGGAATCGCGACCAGCTAAGAAGATCCGGCGAGAAACTCCGCGAGTTGATGCATGGGTTAGGTTGCACGTCGAATTCTTTGCCGAGTTCGATGAGTAGGGTTACCGCATTCCGTAAGCCTGCTCCTAGTGTTAAAGCTGAAGGCGTCTAAGGCAAAGGTTATTATTGGATCTGCAGTATGTACGGGTAGTTACTACTTATTTCTAGCGCAAAACTGTCATGCGATTTAAATAAGTTATTTCGTTCTACAATAAAAATCTACAATATACTTCGGCTGCTACTTAACATGAGACAAAGTTTGTAACCTATCTACCTGTCTAGTACGACCATAGAAGTCTGAATAAAAAAACTCAGACCTCACACTTCTTCAATAGGAATGATAATCTTAATGTGTTTATTTTGAGTGATTATCTATATGTACATAGCATATACCTTATAATCAACTAACGTTATATCATTTAAGAAATCTACTTACTCTACGTACCAAGTTCAAGATCCCGCGGTAGGGCCAAGAAAGGCTGGTTGTGTGTGATAAATAGTATATAGAGGAGAATAATCTCACCCAGAAGGAAGTCGAAGACCAGAAAAAGTGGATGAGTTTAAGTTGGAAAGCAGACCCTGGCAAAAAAACCGGGAAAAAGCTAGTAAGAAGAAGATTAAAAAGAACTATTTGTGAAAATCATATCGAAATTAGTTATTGGAATATAACGTTATAAAAAAATAGGATAGAGAGTGGCTGCAACGTATTTTTCTAAAGGTGACATTCCAAAATGGATTAAGTATTGGTGTTTTAAATATCCCTGTTATTTGATCTAAAAGAAATACCCTTCTGTCTACCTTATAATATGATAATTATATAATTTGTTTTACTATACCAAATTATAAAAAGAATGTAGTAGTTGTTAGGAATATTTTACGATAAAAGTATTGATGATTTTTATTTAATGCTTAAACGTAGGTACATCAAGTTAATTCGCTAACGTCAAGTCATCACTCCGGTGCACGATAAATGATTATACCTACAAACGTGTCACACTTCGCACACGTCTGCAAAAAAAACCAGTACGAATGAAGAATTTAAACAAGATATCTCGCTGAATAATTGCCTTTACACGAAACACGTACTGACAGGTAAGTGAGCACGTCATCGCATTAATTTACTGGTGGTAGGACCTCTTGTGAGTCTGCACGGGTAGGTACCGCCACCCCACCTATTTCTGCCGTGAAACAGTAATGCGTTTCGGTTTGAAGGGTGGGGCAGCCGTTGTAACCATACTGAGACCTTAGAACTTAAATCTCAAGGTAGGTGGCGCGCTTACATCGTAGATGTCTATGGGCTCTAGTAACCACTTAATACCAGGTGAACTGTGAGCTCGTCCACCCATCTAAACAATAAAAAAAATATAGTAGCTAGGTTACTTCTAGATAAAACTCACGACTTCTGTGAGTGACCCTGAACTATAAACCATTACTCGCACTGAACTACTATTACGATTTCTCGCGTACCATTACACTACAACAAGCAGGCGGTAAAATTGTTACAGGGTAACCCCTTAGTATTATGGTCTGTTCAGCCATTTATCCAGACTCTTTAAATAACATGATTGTTGATCCATCCCCTAAACCTTCAACCCTTTCATGTATTTAAACAATACGTTAGGGTTTATCCGCGACCAAGCCTGGTAGGTAAGTATTTTCTTAGGTTCTAGTGAGTCATAATTAAATCTATTTTAATTTAATAGACGAAACATAGACAATTGTAATTAAAACGCAAAAATAAATAGTAAAAAGTAGTTTTAATTAAGAAGTATTTAGTAAAGGAACTGGCAGCAATGAGTGAGAATATTATGACAAGTTTCCTTCGCGTTGGTTTTTTTTAACACGCTTTTATTAGCTTCATACGTAATATACGTAAGTTAGTAGGTATGTAACGGAATCTTTGAACATGATTTTGACCCCCTTCAAAACGTCGGATTAACTCGAAATGTGGTATACTTATTAAGGACCGATAACAATTCAATATTAAACAAAAAATAAAAAATATTAAATTTAAATTCCACTAAAAAATGAAAAATAAATAATAGTTTAAAAAAACTAACAAAATACGCTTTTCTGGAAAATCCAACTAAAATTTAGAAAATAAATTTTAATAAATTTGAATTGAATTGAATTGAATTGAACTAACCCATAAATACAGCCCACTGAGTTTCTCGCCGGATCTTCTCAGTGGGTCGCGTTTCCGATCCGGTGGTAGATTCTGCGAAGCACTGCTCTTGCTAGGGTCAGTGTTAGCAACTCTCCGGTTGAGCCCCGCGAGCTCACCTACAAACGTTAGGGTGAAGCTGAAATAGCCTCTCAAGGCTATCAGCATAGGTAGAAAAAAAAAGAGCCCTCGTCGCAAGCGACGGGTTCGACGAGTACCTAAAAGCACCGCTAATGGATCGGGAGGATCCGTAATTACGTGTTTTGGGCGACGTCGACTATTTACCATTCGGTTTACAGGATCGGGTATATAATTCCCAGCGGCCACGACAAGAGGGTTCTCATGTCGTGCCGCTTTCTCAAAATGGCAATGCATTTAGTGGTAGCCGTTTATCCGACTATGCGTGCCGCTCTTCATCCACAACAACCCTGTGCGCATAATCCAACTCGCACTAGAGTAAGTTTTTTTTTTTTGTAGTTTTCTCAATACTATTCCTCCAACCAACTTAGTGCGCACGGCGGGAAGTCGTTGGATGCGGAAGGCGGAGAACCGCATTATGTGGAAGGCATTGGGGAAGGCCTATGTCCAGCAGTGGGCAGATAAAGGCTGATGATGATGATGATGATGATGATGATTCTCAATACATTCTCCTTTACGTACATCCTTATTGAGTTTTTAATATTACATATATTAGCTAAATTATTAGATATCTTATTATTATCTTTATGTTACTTATGACGACGCTTGCAGCTGAAAGTAAGTATTTTACTTTTTGACGAAGCATGTTGCGGGTAATAACATGTACTTTTAGGTTAAGAATATTGTGTTCTTTTTTTTATAATAAATAAATTAATTATATAATTATTAGATTCTATCGTGAAGTACAACTGTTAAAATAAAGCATTCGTTCCATTTGAATTTAAAATGTATACGGAACAAAGTAGGTACAAGGTGATAACAAATCGACTAATATTTAATTTCTTTGATTGAAAAGGCACTTTATTTAGTATTACCATAAATAAATATCGTTACAAGAAAAACATCGTTTTCTTGGTCGTTATATTATGTAACATTTATTGCGTTTGTCTGTTCTTACTTTTACAAAATAATGATTTACAATAATGGCCGTTGGCTTTAAGGTAAACCTTTAAATGTAGGTAGGCTTTCGGTAGGCAGCGGCTTGGCTCTGCCCCTGGCATTGCTGAAGTCCATGGGCGACGGTAACCTCTTACCATCAGGTGGGCCGTATGCTCCTCGTCTGCCTACAAGGGCAATAAAAAATAAATAAAAAAAAAACAATTAAGTGTGTCGCGCCAAGTTTAGTGGCCAAACAAAGTTGAAACGCCCACTGTTGTATTGGAAAAATTCGTTACTGCCAATGTAAAGAATGTTTTACGGGCCGCAAATTATAATGGCATTCAGAATATATCAGATTAATATTAAAGCTATACGACAACCCGTCTTCAGCTCTGATGAAGGCAGAAATTTTAATTTCCAGCCACTTTTTTTTTTTGCTTAAGTAGATGAATGAGCCCACGGCCCGTCTAGTGTTAAATTAAATGGTTACCGGAGCTCATAGACGTGAACCTACGTGAATGCCGCTACACACCTTGTGACATGAGATCTAAGATCTGAGATCTACTACTATCAGACGAGATAATAATTCATCAAATATCGTTGCGTCTATTTGCGTCAAATTGGCAAGGTAAACAAAAATGATAAGTACGTGTCGCAATACCCCAAATAAAAATGTACCCCTACAAAAGTCATGGTCACTGTTTGGTGTTCTAGTGTCGTCATAATTCATCACAGCATCTAACATTACGTTACCAGCATTACTGTGAAGAACTATACACAAAGATGAAAAAGCTTGCGAATTTCCGGTCTACCTTGGTAAATCACTAAATAATCTTGGTAAATCCTCTGCTCCTGCATGAAAACACTTGACCTCATACGGCACATCAGACCGTTTCCAAGCTACAAGGGCTAGGGTTAAAAGTTTTGCGTCATCCACTGTACTCACTAGATACAGCGCTGACAGACTTCTACATTTCCAAAATTTTGGAAAAATTCTTGGCAAGGAAAATACCCGGGGGCAATACCAAATGCCTTTGAAGAATTTTTGGCTTCCGTATGTAAGCTTGACTTCTTCAAAAAGGTCATCGATACCAAAAAATACAAAAAAAATATTTTTTTAACTTCCCATACTAAACGTCTACTAAACGGCAATACCTACAGGGCAAAAACCCAATATTATTAAACTTCAGAGTTAAGCAGAAGCTTCGAAAGTATCTTTAAGCTAACAGAAAGCAAAAGATTTCATAACTTTTCCTCCGTGAACTTACCAAGCTGTGCTCTAAGCAAAACTTCGGCAAAAGTTAATCAAGCTACTTTTAATTCTTCAAGCAATGCCTTGCGATCCATCGATAATATTGAAAAATAAAGAATTTTCCATTTTTCATTCAACTTGGAAATTGGGCCACAGCCAAGTAATTTCGGCTTTAAATCAACCTCGGTAAACAGGTTGCTTATGGAGAAGTACCTTTAGAAATAGATAATAATTACTTCATTCAGACAAAAAGTGTTTTAAATGATATTAAAAACCGTACGATAAATTTATAAGAAAGTTGACAGCCAAACTATTACTATCAGTCCTCTCACACAAACACTTTTTAGTTAACATTGAATCTCAAATATTTTTTTCCATAGGCAACTATATTTTAATGTAGCTTTCCAGGTAAACAGTAACAAACTATACTAAGTCTACAGGGAGCATTAATAAGAACATCAAATAAATACAACATAGTTTTTACCTACCTAATCGTTGGTAGCCTAATGGGCTATTCCAGCAGCTCTCAGAGTAGTAGGTGAGTTCACGGGTAAAACCTGGATCAATTCACTAACACTTGCGCTAGCGAGAATAGTACTTCGCTGAACCTACCCCGAAGCGGAATCGCGACCCATAGAAGATCCGGCGAGTAACTCAGTGGGTTGTGTTTATGAGCTAGGTTGTACGTGGTACGTGGATTTGTAGGGTCCGACAAAGCATGTTTTGGGAGACGGTAGCTTAGGGTGGTTCCATCGCTTGCGTAGGATATGTAGTTAGAAGCGGTCACAATAAGAGATTTAACATGATGCGCCACTTTTTCAAGAAGCGTTCTGGCCCCGCGGCCGATTACCTAGCCATGTTGTGATCAAGTAACCGCTCTGACTGGGTTGCCAGTCGGAACCACCATTCGAGAAGTTGAGGACCAGACGAGATGGAAACAGCTCACGAGACAGGCCACGGTCAAGTTTCAGGGACACGACCTTCAGCAATGAAGAAAGCGACGAAGAAGAAGAAGAAGAAGAATCAGTCGTCGTAAAGATCTACATTCATATACATCACATACTCATATAGAACGGTGCTCCAACGGCTATCCTGCAGATTGGATAATCTGGAGAGAGTTTATGTGTGTACGGACCGCGTGAGAAAACATTACATAGGTTATAACGTAACGTATCGAAGTTTTGTAGTGTCCCCTTTTTACGAAGGAACTATACTTCGCTTGCAGATCATGTGGCTACTAAATAAGAATGCAGGTCGGTCGCGGCCTATACTAATGAAGAGACGGAACATAATCTCTGTGTCGAGGATTCAAATGAATAACCTACAAATTAAAAAAGTAGCACAATATATGAAAGGGTGAAAGGCGATTCTTCTTCAGCTATTTGAATTGGGTAAGCATAATTGAAGTTCATTTAAAAACATCGAATTGTTGATACTAATGCCGAATAAAATAGACCTTTAATTACAAAGATAAATTTCGCGTATTAAGTGAAATGTCGGTTAAACCAAATTGCCTTTCACCCCTCGATATAAATAGATAGGCACGTACCGAAGAAATAGAAACTATTTCAAATCAATCTACTGCTTAATACAATTACAATCAATCGACTATAACGTTTTGAATTTAAATTGACTACAAAACAAAATAATATCCTCCTATCTTGTACGCACTGTATAAAACAAAATTTATATATTAAAATAACGTGAATGATGATATTGCAGTATTTAGTATATTCATATTTCACACTATCGCGGTAAAAGAAGAGTAGATTGTATAATATTTTATCAGCTAACATGGCATGATAAAACTTATGAAAAGCCGTATCATCATAAACCCACATGCATATGGGTTTTTTTTTCTTTCATTCTTTTCCTATTCATGGCTGAGTCTGCGCCCAGAGACGACAGCTTTTTTTTCCTACCTAAACTGATAGCCTCGAGAAGCTATTTCAGCGTAACCTTAACTAGTAGGTGAGTTCACGGGGCTCGAACCTGACGACGTCGCTTACCCTAGCAAGAACCGTGCTTCGCAGAATCTACCACCGGATCGGAAACGCAACCCACTGAGAAGATCCGGCGAGAAAATCAGAGGGCTAGACGACAGCCTGAATATGACGTTACACCGCTGCTCGTTGGACGCTGCGAATGCTCTAACTCCGCTGTCCTTTCCTTAGCGAATCCTGTGATTGTTACGCGTCTCAGTACGTACGTCGCAAAACGTGCATGGCACAAGGTACTTCGGGACTTAAGTTTTGATTATTGTGATGATTTGTTGTTGAAAAGAGTGGGAATAGACGCATTTTAGCATACGGCGTAACGTAACACGCTCGCGGCGAATAGTACCTACATTACGTCTAGTAACATCGGTCAGTACCTCAAACAAGTCGAATCAAATATATTCGAAGCTAAATGTCTTAACGAAGCACTGAAATGCGAATTGATCCGTAGCAGATGGTAAATCTCTATCTGAATATTATGCTAAGAATGATTTAGTTGTGCTTCTGTTGGTATTTTTTTTATTTTGGAAAGCCGCAACACTCTTTTTGAGACATGAGGTAGAGTATCGATTGTATTGTATAACGGTTAGCCCCTCCTCAAAATTAAAACGCATAGCTGCTCCAAGACTGAAATAGGATAGTGACAAATACCCGTGCGGCCTTACAATACGCCCAATCGCGAAAAGTAGAACAAAGAACAAATTGTCAATAAAAACTTTATAAATTATTAGTTTTTAGTTTAAAAAAATTTGGTTAATAACCAGCGAACGGTTCCGAAAAACAGAGACCATAAAATTAAATAAAAGACGAAATAGAAGAAGTAGCCGTCACAGACTGCAATAGTTGTGAAATATTCAAAGCGTCGTAGATACATTAACATCATAAGCCACTAAAATAAATAAAGGGGAGATTGAGCATGATTACAACAGCTGCAGTACTGCTGAAGATAAATCAGGTAGCGAACACGTGTTCATAAACTTTAATGACTTCCGTGATGAAAAACCACTGAACTATGAAACCTAGGTCTATGTGAAAAAACAAACATCCTTGAACCAACAATATGACATATTTTTAAATCTGTCAAATGAAATTCGATTACCGTACATGTTTGGACAGAATGTGAAATTGCCTTTATATATCTGCGTAATGTTGCAATTCCTAACATTACTTTTCTCCTTTAAAATAGGGTGAGACACGTGCGACCTCTCTTTAGTGTGAGTTGGAAGATAGCTTATTCTTTAATTTGCAATTATGCCTTCAGTAAATTTTATGTATTATCTTTTATTGCCTTAAAAATTAGACAAGCATATGACCCATTAAAGTAGCGTCAGAAAGTTACTTCGACAAAGCGACATGACACGGTAACACTCTTAGCGTGGCGCTAATTTCAAGTATTACCTAGGCGACGGAGCAACGTAAAGTCGCCGTTGTCTGAAACATGTCTTTTCGGATCCTCAGGATTCACACTCGGTGCTTTTAGGCTATTCAAGCACTGAGCGTCCACTCGTGAAGAGTTCTACGAGTGAACTAACTAATAAACACAGCCCACTGATTTTCTGACCAGATGTTCCCAGTGGGTCGCGAGTCCGATCCGGTGGTAGATTTTGCGAAGGAGGTAGGGATTGGATTACCTAGAGAGAGTTTATATGCCCGAACGCCCATTAAAAATTTATTGCTGAAGTGTTTTACTTATTGGTGTGTGGTTTTTACTTGGTGATATTTATTGCATTTTATTACTGGTGGTAGGACCTCTTGTGAGTCCGCACGGGTAGGTACCACCGCCCCGCCTATTTCTGCCGTGAAGCAGTAATGCGTTTCGGCTTGTAGGGTGGGGCAGCCTTTGTAACTATCCTGAGACCTTAGAACTTATATTTCAAGGTGTGTGGCGCATTTACGTTGTAAATGTCTATGGGTTCCAGTACCACATCTCGGCAATAAAAAAAAAATCTAATTCTCACTCATTTGTACCTCATTTGATTCTAATTAATGTCATAGTAAATTTCATTTTATTGAAATAGTTCCATGGCTTCGGCTTTTTGTTCCCAAAAATTCAGCTGTATGTCCTTAGCTTCGTTTGCCAGCTCAATGAAAATTTAACCAAAAAATAAAATGTTTGAAAGAAGTTTGAAAGTGTAAAGAGTGGCTCACTGAATTTGGCCCCTCTTTTTTGATTTTCGGATTTTTTAATTTTTAATTGTTCGAGTTTTAATTGTTTGTTCGTCTTTTATTTATTTATAACTAGCTGACCCGGCAGACTTCGTCGTGCCTCAATCGATAAATAAAAGACCTTAACTTTTGTTTAAAATAAACTTCAAACAAACAAAAGGAATCCGTCTGACGGGGGATATCACAGGAAAAACAAAATTGTTATTTTTATTTAATTCCGAGAATTTTCATATTTATTTACCTTTCAAACCTTCTCTGGACTTCTACAAATAATTCAAGGTCAAAATTAGCCACATCGGTCCAGCCGTTCTCGAGCTTTAACGAGACTAACGAACAGCAATTCATTATTATATATTATTATATAGATCAATTAAACAAAATTAAATGAGCACCCTTATGTTGGCACCCCTTAATATCTTTATTTTTATCACTCAGATTAATTAATTTTGATCAATTATCGTTTGTTCTACGACTATTGGTGATTGTTCGATCATAAAAACAATTGAATTCCCAATTATTAATTATTTTATATCTAATAAGCAAACCATCACCTCACGCCTACATTGCGCATGCGCCGGTTTTGCCGTCAGCTGGCAATGGCCGTATTTATTAGCGTTTTGTTAACAAGTGCGTTTATACTGTCTAATTATTTCTTATGTTCTTACTTACTTTTTTAAGTTTCTGACTTTTTGGCGGGAACGCGAGGAGTGAAGTTGTGTGATTTGTTTTATTTTGTCTATTTAGTGTTTCTTCAGGCTTAAATGTCTAATAACGGTGGTTTATTAACCGTTTAATATCTGTGAAAGTGCACAAATGTGAGAAAATTAAAAGCCGCTGGACGTAACTTTTCGAGATTCTCCAAAACGTCCACTGAAAAAATCTCAGTAAATGACCACCATTTTACTAAGATTATATTTCATCCCATCATCATATCATTTCATCTCATATCATCTCATTTCATTTAATTTCATCCCAGTTGATTAATGTCTCAAGTTAATCATCTTCATTTCATCATTTTTCATAAAAATAAGAATATGAATTAAAATAAGACATGACTTAAAGGTCTTAGATACCAGGTCATAAAATCCTTTAAAAAAAAAAAAAGTTTCTTACTTTTCTTATTTTATTCCAATGTGAAGTGAAGGCAAGTGGATTGTTGAATTAAACGTATTAAAGAACTGAACATTGTGCTAAGAAAACCGATTAACTATTATCGCACAAAATTATTGAAATATGGAGGAAACACACATTAACAATTTTGCTTTATCCTTCACCAATAACGTTGTGAGTATACAATAATATTATCTACACCAATTTGAATAATCACACATTTTATTTATTTACATAGGTACTTTCGTGAACTTATCGGAATTTATCGCTATTGAACATTTAAAAATAGCTCTTTAAATTAAATTTTCGACAATTTTCCAAACTACCCTACGGTTTATTTTTATAAAATAAATTGATTCACAATAAGGAATTATTTCGTATTTGTATGCCCATACTTTTAGCACTTTCTGCCAAGTTTGGCATAAATTATTTTGTGACGACTATTCATAAAAGGAACCATAATTTTTTCGATTCCTTTTTACCATATGCTGTTGCTGTGTATGTTAAAAAAAGAACAAATAGTTCATTATAAGTTGTGCTTGAAATAAACAACAGAATAAATGTTAATAAGAAACTATTTAAGATAAATTCAATTAAATAATATATATGTATATATGAAGATAGGGAAGTCTAGATATAAAGGGAACGTTTTTTTCTGAGAGGGTGAAATTGCTTGGGAAACAGATGGTCAGCAATCTAATCTTGAAAATTTTATAAGCAAGATTCGGGCATCTCCCAAATGGCATATGTTCTTTATGAACTACCTTCTCCATGCCTAAAATCAAATAATAAATTTATATACCATTATTTATAGTTTATTTGTTCTCAGGTACTTAAATTTAATTTATTAACCAAATTTATATTACATACGACTTTAGTACTTATGTGAAACAAAATTAAGTATAAGTGTCCTCCTCCTCCTCCTCATGTCCATAATCCTCAATGCTGATAGTTGTGGCCTCCTTTAATAACTTTCTCCTGGACTATCCTGCGCCAGCCCTGCCTATCCTTAGAAGTACGGATGGCATAGTGTACTGAGGTGTAGAGCGTATCTGATCCAACCAACATCTTGCCTGTTACCAGCAGCTTTTATAAATTGTCACCTCTCTTTCTGGCAATATGTCCAAAGACCTCAAAACTCCTCTATGTGCCCATAAGCATCAAAGCTATTTAAATTCTGTAAAAATTAATTGAATAAAAAATTGGTAATCCTTTTGTAAACATTCAGAAAGAAAAATCAGTTTCATAGAATTACAACTTGATGCTGTCCAAATACGGTTTAGCTTTATTTTAAATTCACACAATAAGTATTCTCTGCAACTTCACCGAAAACTTGTTATTACATAATTTACATTTCCCTTTAAAGAGTCCTTGAGTATATCATGGAAGAGACTATTCAGACTGAAAATATCCTATGAAAAGGTTGAAATCTCCCATTTGTTTCATCACTTTTTTTATCCATATTGGATGATTAAGACGCTTTTATTAGCTCCATAACAACATGGTGAAAGACTATTTGCCTTAAGTGAGTATTTGTAACTGTACAAAAGAACAATTTAAAGTTTAAAAGTTGGAAAAATATCATGACAAAAAAAACTTCTTCAGCTATTTTAATGGAGTAAACATAATTAAAGTTCAATTAAAAATTTCATTTATATAGACCAGCTATTACTTACTTATATAAAGAGGATTTTGATTATTTTTTTGTTGGGACTATCTCCCAATTTTAAAAGCTCTTCCACAATATTAAGAAAGCCTAATTCAACTGCTGTACAATTTAATAGCTTATTTGTTATATTGTGTATTATGGTTATACATGTTGATGTTTAATGGTAACACAATAGAATACAATCTTTTGGACTAAAAACATTAGATGGTGCGTGTAAGCTAGGAACTCCCAGGAAAATTTGCCCGTCTTTCCTCTTAACAGTGTATATGAAGCAGTTAGCTGCTACTATGACCATTAATGGTAGCTTTCTACAAGTTTTAACACCCTACTCCATGCATTTCACCCTGAATGATCAATCCTATCAATGGATGCATGCTTTTCAAATAATAGCACTGAAGAATTGATATACCAGCAGTTGGCTTCTCATGAGGGGCAGTCAAGACTGTACTCTGAAGTGGAGATTCAGAGCTCTTTTTTTATTGCATGGGTGATGAGTGAACAAGCATATTACTCACCTGGTGGTAGTTACATACAAAGTCCATAGGCATTACGATGATAATGCTGCCACCCACCCTGAGATATGAGATCAAGCCTCAATTGTATAGAATAGTATAATAGCTATTCTACGCTTCAATTCAGAATGTATTACTGGTTTGAGGAAGAAAGACACCCCACTTGGTGGCGGTATCCAACAGCGAGGACTCACTAGACTTGTTCTTACTGACTTAAAACACATGTTTAATTTAGTAATAATTTCCATTAAACATACAGATTTCTATGTTCACTGACTAGAAGATTGATGTTTTTCTCATGGGAAGTGCTCTAAGGATTTGTTTGAGATAAGCTCGATCAGTGGTGACCACTCACAATTACATAGCCTGCATGTCGTTACTAGCTACAAATAATATAAATAAATAATTAAATAACATATAAACTTGTCATACTCTCTTGACCCCATATTTCATAATCCAATTACTAATGTAAATAGGATCACAACCTAGAGACCTGTGTATTCTACTGTACACGCGAAACAGTGTTAAAACATTATTCTTTTACATCAGATTGTAACAAAAAGTTCTTAAAAATTAGCTATAATGAGAAAAAATAGTGGTGAAATAAAACTGGCAGTGGTTAGGTACTTGTGATGTGAACAATAATTGGAATTTTATGGATTAGTTTTGTCAAAATGACATTCGAAATATAAGAAAGCCCATAATGCCAAATTACAAAAATATACCATTTAAATTACTGTCAAAACGAACGAGTATAATAAATGTAATCTTCCTAATTCTTACATGTGTGGAGTCATACTATTTACCGTTTGCTTTAATTAAATGGATTATAATCGTCGCTAAATATGGTGGATTTGTTGAACTCTTCAAATATTACAGAAACCCCAAACCGAATTATTTTATACATAATTTTCAATACAAACTTGAGTTGTTAACTATACAATTTTCGCAAAAAAATGTGATTATAAGAGAATCGCATTTAAACATAGTTTTAGCTGAAGAAATGACCCAGGTAATGTTTAAAATAGATTTCAGTTCAGGCGTATTTACTAGAATTATTAACAGATTTTTTTGAGTTGCAGATCTTAAATTTTATACATAAGAAACACTTTTACTTTTACTTTATTATTATGCAAATCCTATCACCCAAAATGATCCAAATGATGAATGATATCGCGTAGTAAAAGTAGCTTGCTCACAGTAGGTGCCAATGTTTACCTTCGTAGCTGATAGCTTAAGGAACAAAAAATGACAAAGAAATTTTTATCCCGTGAAAATGAAACGGGTTCCCATTCTTTTTTGGTAAAAACTTTATCGCCGGATAAACCACGGAGCGAATCTCTTAAAAGACTAAATGAGTATCCTATGTGCCTAAGTATCAATCTTTGTTTAGAATTAAAAATATTGTGTGCGATATTCACAAGCAACGCATGCAATATCTGAAAATTTGTTATACGATATAGATATTAGAATAGTAATTACACTATAGTTGAGTCATTTTCATCGGCATTAATAGTAGATAATATTACTACTAACATAATGATAAGAGGTTGGATATTCGGATAGCTTTTTATTTCCGTTCCGGTCACCGTCCTTTTTTTTTTCCTCGCAGAACCTGTCGCTTGCGACGAAGGGCTCGAAGAGTAAATTAACCTATAGAAAGAAACTCAGAGAGACATCAGAGGACGGCGAGAAACTCAGTGGGTTGTGTCTGTGGGTTAATTCGCTCGTCAAGCCCTTCGTCGCAAGCGACGGGTTCGACGAGAACGGTGACCAGTGCTTGAGGTACCTAGAAGCACCGTTAATGGATCGGGAAGATCCGTAATAACGTGCTTAGAGCGACCTCAACTGTTTACCACTCGGTCCGCAGGATCGGGTATGGTTATGTTTCAATACAATTAATACCGTATATCTTATGCCGAGTTTACATTACGAAATTAGTGTCATGCATGTTGAGCTCAGTTTCACGAAAGTAGTTTCGATATATGCGAAAGTAATTTCGTTAAAAAATTAGTGTCGCGAAATCAACAGTATCGCAGTAATCATGGCGCCTTCAGCATCAAAGCTATAATTTGCTATATTCAATGTAGCTAAAGAAATGTTTATATACCTATAAACTTAAAAAAAGACTATCAAGAAAAAAAAAGTTGGTAGATTCGAGGATGGTCAACAAGAAGGCATTTAGGTGCAATGAAGTTAGTCTCTGAATTAGCAGATGAAGATCCTGAGAGTTATAAAAACTATTTTGGAATGAGTGAAGATAATTTTGATTTTTTACTATAGGTGTTTCGGGACCCTTGTCATTGATATTCATTAATAAGATCTATATTTTTTTCTGTACTCCATCATTGGTTTGCCATTTTCAACGCTTGAAGCGCGTCCGAACTAACAATACACACGTCCGCACAGCGCAGGCCCTTTCGCGACATTAGTTTCACGTCGCGTTTACACTATGAAATGAGTTGCATGACATTAATTTCACCAAAAAATCGCGCAGGGCACGAAACTAATTTCCATGCATGAAATTAATGCATGCATTACGAAAGTATTAAATGACACGTGAAACTGTTAGTAAAACTAATGTCACGAAATTAATTTCACGCCACTAATTCGGCTTTAAGGTGGGTGAAAACTTTCACATTGCAATCACCAAGCAACTTTTGAGCTGATTGGCCTACGTATATTGTTATAGATAAGAGGCCACCCAAATATTACGAACGATAACAGGAATTTTAGAACTTTCTAGCCCCCCACTGTATTTAAAAATAATCAAAAGAAAGAATATATTTTCATTTTATTCTTTAATAAAAATACTCAGAAAAGCACTTCGACGACTTAAACCTATTTAAACCCTTACCATTCAGAACTCTCATGGATTTTAGTGTCTCACTTGCAATAACCGCACTTCAAGTTGAACGTTGTCGCGTGAGAGTTAATTTCGTAGCGAGAGTGCTAAAGTATTAATGAATATAAGAGCTACTTCGTAATTTTTTAAAGTTTTTTATTCTCATATAAATTTCGTGTTTTAGTATTTTATTTGAATCTTAACGTGTGACGTCACAAAGTTTTTGACCAAAGCTTATAAGCTTATACAGGTGAGTTCTGATTTAAAGGGTGGGAAAGTCATGGTACTGCAGTGTTGAAACTTCATTTTTCATGTCTCCAAATGGGCGACATTCATCTTGAGATATCGATATCTAAGGTAATCACAAAACCTATAAAGACGGTACCTGCTCGGAGCAGATTATGACGATTTTTATTTTAAGGTTCAGCTTTCGCGAATCATAGAGTTAATTAACCCTTTTGCAGCTGAGAGGTGAGTATCGCTCGCCACACGATTTAATTACAAATGACAAAAAGAACGATAAGAACAGATATCAAAAACATCAACAAGATGCCAACCATTAAATAAAGTAACATTAATATTTTATACAGCGCATCGAATTTCCGTACCAAAGCTATGAGCGAAACCCACCCCTCGAGTGCAAAAGGTTAAATAATTTTAACGGTTTAATCTAGCACTGAATTTTCATTTCGATTATTGCAATATTTTTTTTATCACAGACGACTGATTCGTATTGGATGGGCAACGTTTCTCTTTAATTAATTTGAATATGAGCTACAATAAATAAATTCACGCGGCATTTAGTGAAGTGACCTATAATAAAGGGCACTCGTAATAAAAGTATCTAAAAAAATAAAACCAGTAACGACGTGAGCAGTAAACTTTACGTTTTGGTTTACTGCACCGTTAACTTCAGATAGATACCTGAATGTTTTTATGACCAAACTTTACTCGCCACATTTTTATCAGAGACAAGTGTTATTACTTTTTATTTTTCTTTAACGTATACATAAATCTGTTCGGAATCCAAATTGCTCTGCATACCTTTAAGAGGAAGGAGCCGGTTGAATATCTTCGCAGTAATTAATTACCTAATAAAGATGAAAATGTTGTTTTACTAATAGGATGGTTTGGTTTTGTCTTGTTGCTAAACTTCGTGCGTTTATATGCGTATTTGCCATAACGTATTTTCTACGAATGTACGGTTATAAAAGTTCACATTTCATTGAATTAATCGCTCCTAACAATTATTTAATATATTTTCATTTAGAGTAATATAATTAAAATAATTCATTATAAGTAAAACTATTAGATGTGTCACATAGTTTGGAAAGAGACTTAATATAAAGACAAAGAGGCTTAGACGCTCTTGACATAAATTGATCAAAATAATGAAAAAGTCTGATAGGTTAAAATATTTACCAGTTGTCTGGCCACCCTTTGACCTTTGATATTTTTAGGGGAAAAAAGAGCCCTAAGTCTATCTGCCAATTTACGCCTTTCAAGTAGTTAATTTATTTTCAAAGATGGAAAAAAAGAAAAGTATAAGGTGATTTATTCACCGGGTAGTGAAACAACCTAACTTTTTTTTAAACACTATCAATAGTATCCCCTAAGCTATGGTAATATAGAACGGGTGTGTCCGTGTGTATAAAAGTAGAATTTATATAGTTATATACTTTTATACACACGGACACACCTGATCTTTCCACAAATGTTTGCGGAAACGGATCGAAGTGGAAAGTGAACCCACGACCATCAGTCCAGTAACTAGGGGCGCTAAACAACCATCCATCAGTCAACATGTATTTCAACTCAATTTTCAGCTCAAACGCACGGCGTCTGAGACTAGACTAGTAGGTAGTCAAGGTTCCGCCTCAACCTTTCGATCAAATCATTCCATTTTCTTTTATTCAACTGAATTTAGCACGTGACCGGCGTACAAATGGTCCTTCTGGATCGCTTTCTTAAAATAAGTTACGCATTTGCACGTCTCTGATCTGAGACTAGTTTTTCTTGCCTTTTTTTTCATATCTTTTTTTTTTGCTTAGGTTCAATTACAATGTGATTTTACAAGTTATAATTTTACCGTTGATACCCCTATGCGAAGTGTTCCGTTAAATCTGTTAATATTACTAGGGAGTTTTACGATAATATTAAGTAGAAGCTATTTGAGCAAATGTCTTTCAAATTGGGTCAGCGAGTTTCACGGCAGGTCACTTTGTCCTTATAACGTGAAATGGGATTAGTGACACCGCATTTATTAATTACAAGCTAAGACTGGGTTGAAAGAGGAGACCTATTATACTACATGGTTATAAAATAAATACCTTTTTTATTTTATAATTGAAAGATTACTGATGGCCCAGAGTCCAGTTTCACCAGGACAGATGGGCGAGCAAATTCTCAGCCAGGAGGGGTGGGATTTGCTAACAGCTACTCGAGCGCCTCCGAAAGAGACCTAACAGCTCAAGAGCAGCTGCTTCGCGAATGAATCTACTACCGGATCGGAATCGCGACCCGCTGAGAAAATCCGGCGAGAAACTCAGCGGACTGATGCATGGGTTGCACGTCAACCTCTATGTCGAGTTCGACGAGTACTGTTACCGGGGTCCCTAAGCCTACTCCTAGTGTTAGAGCTGAAGACGTCATAAAAGAAATACCGTGTAGTATAACCGTCTCCTCTTGTTACTCGTGCATGCGAGTAGTAGACCTAATAATTATCTAGAACAAATAAGTTGCAATGGAATTTTTCTTTGAAACAAAATTTAATCTAAAATTGGTAACTGTAAACTTTGTTCAGTTTTTGGACCGCATATCACTGATTAGTGTCCAAGCAGTATACTGCGTACTATAAATTATTTAAGATTGTTTTGACCTCTTTCAGCTAAGCTATTGCGGGCAAGACTGTAAAAAAATTCCACCGGCCTTACAGAAAATGTATGGTGCCAAAGTGAAATGTTTAGATCTAAGGTAAGTTACGTAGAATATATCTGTGTAGTATTTTCATAAAAACGTGTAAACGTTAAAATATTAAAAACTTGAACATTCATTCATGACTGATATTGTAGAAATTTATTCAAGACTAGTGGTCGCCCAGCGATCGAAAATCGACCATAATTAATTGAAATTATAAGTTTGAACATATTATGGTTCTATTATCACATTTCTATATTAATCAATGTTCTATAATCACAGATTTCGCCAAGGCTACACTATAGACGAATAATATTAAAGGAAATCAATATTAATCTATTCTCAATTTGACCATAGACTTTAATGGTAGTGTGTGTAATGTTTTTTTTTATTGATTTAATGTATTTTTGTGCATAATTTTAAAGAAATGTTAGCATTTTGCACTCCTTCTCTATATTCTCTATAAGTGTGGGAAATTTCATACTCCTCCGTCCGCGCAATTTTCGTAAATAGGGGTACAACGTTTTTGCTTTACCTATTAAGTTAAGTATAGTAACTGGAATAGTTTATCATGAAATTCATTAAACTTTAAGACATTTTTTTTGTATTTAAAAATCAAACATTGATTTCAAAATCAGAATAATCCAATTCGCGTACAATACCTACAATCCCTTCCACCGATAAGTGACCACCCGAAATAATATGGAGAAGTGCGTAAACAGGCACTGTTAGTTAAAGCTTATAGCTATACAATGATAAAAAACTAGTTGATATTTGTTGAAGATATGAAAGAAAAAAGATGTGCAAAACCGACGTAAGAAAAGAATTATCAAAAAAAAAAACTAAATAATCTATGTCAGGTAGACTCCTCATCATCTGTGGACCGCTTAGTCCCACATACCCCGCTCGCCCCCTAGGTGCGGGGACCTCGTAGGAGGTTCGGTCCCCGGCAAACAAAGGCAGACCCCTCATTGTAGGATTTTTTCTCGGTGATTTTACGGAATTTTTGTTGGGGCGGTCACTTAACGATGGAAGTCATTGTGTATATAACAAATATAAATGTTGTTTTAAAAAAAAAAAAAACGCTTTAAATAGGAAGCAGAACTGAAAATTAAAACTATTAGATTTTTTACCCCGGTGTTTTTGTATTTTATATACATTAATGTATGCTACATTTAAGGTACGGTAACGGTATCTTAAATCTGCATAAATAAAAAACTATTTCGACTCCGTCGAGCCGAGATAAGATTTGCTACAAAGGCATAAAGAATGCGACCGAAAATATAAAAACAAAACCGAATAATTTATTACGACCAGTTTTATTAAGGCCTGTTGTTTACATTGACATTTTATAACGTTTGTGTTCATATAATAAACTTTGTCCGTTGAAACTATGGGCTTAATTTGATGTATAATACGTCTCGAAAACTCATAGCCTCTAAAAAGCGAGTAAACTTTCAGTACTTTTCATATTCATGTCAGCATTAAGATACAACATGAGGCCTCTGCAAATATTTTTAATGCTAAATAAATATGCCTCCCGACCTTATGTAACTTTTAATTAAAATACAAGGGTGCCTACAAGAGAAATCACTTAATCATCACCCAGAAACGAACCTATGAATATAGTTTTTAGTTGACTTTTAAAATATTTGCTTAAAGAACAGATAATATTCATATCGCTACGACGACAGCATGCTTACTACCCTACATATTATAAAAAATAAACCCTTTTTTTTTCACATTTCACAACTAATTCCAGTAAGTACATCTATATTGGTATAAATAGTAACTTTTTACTTATTGCGTCCTTTGTATGGCACACGTGAATATTGACGTTACTATTCAATATACTGCATGAAATTATAAAGCTCATAATTTCTCCATTAAGTTGATAGTATCGAGGGGTGAAAAGCTATTTGGTTTAAGCGACATTTTTGCAACTTTAATTATATAAAGTTTAATGGTAGGCAGCGGCTTGGCTCTGCCCTGGCATTGCTGACGTCCATGAGCGACGGTGACCACTTACCATCACGTGGCCCGTATGCTCGTCTGCCTACAAAGGCAATAAAAAAATAAAAAAGTTAAATTATGAAAAAACATCGTGACAAAAAACTTCTTCAACTATTTGAATGGGGCAAAATTAATTGAAGTTCAATTAAAAAATGGAATTGTTGATGGTAATACCAAATAAAACCGACTTTTAATTACAAAGATAAATGTCGCGTATTAAGCGCTTAAATTTCGCTTAAACGAAATAGCATTTCACTCGATATATTGTTTGCTAGCGTCAAAAATTAGTCAAGACGCCGTCTGATATTCAAGCCATTATGCAAATTGTTTTGTGTTTTAAATCCCTCCAAACGTGGCTTTCAATATGAATAAGTAAACAAGAAAGTGATTATTTTTATTTATTTACAGTTACAACAGTATCGAAACATTAAAGGGTCTCGAACAGTTCGCGAGGCTGGAGGAGTTGATTTTAGACAACAACCAGTTGAGTGACGGAATCAAGTTTCCAAAGTTGCCATATTTAAAAACTCTGTCCCTCAATAATAATCAGGTATTTTACGTTTTACGTTACGTTGGACCGTTTCTGAGGACCGAAATTCGTAATAAGCGGATTAACAAATACATTGAACATTTAAAATTGAGAAAATCCTATTTGTTTGTTAATATATTTTCGCAGCGCGCAATGCAAAAGGATTTAAATTTAAGCGGCGCGCGAGGTCAACGGTCTCGCGTGTTTCTCACGCTTTATCAACTACCTTCGCTTTATTGCAATTTCATGTGAACGTTCTAATATATAATTATTAAGTAGTAGCTGAACAAAACAATAGTTTTTTTTTTCAAATAGGCTTCGGGAACGGTTCTCTCAAATACTGCCAACTTAATTTATTTCATTAATTTTATATGAATAGATAGAACAAAAATAATGATCTAGTGTCAAAATATACCATAGTAGAAGTAGAATAAAAATTTGTTTCTAAGCATATTATTAGCCGGTAGCCCACACGCGTAGGTATCATCATCCTTGATTTTGCCTGTTGGATGTTCTCATCCTTGCATCCTTTTATCGTTTAAAAACAATTATCCGACAATAGAAGCCTTTTAGTTAACCGATTGTGTTCAATTGAGACTTAAGTATAAATAAAATAACACTTAGCTTTAAATAAAATTATTTATTTAATTATTTATTTAATATTTAAATAAGTAAATAACATACAACAAACCTAAAATTACGATAAATATTTGCTTACGTTAAACATGAACTTATTGTATCTATCTAAATAAATCTATACTTAGTTATTTAGTACACTTCTAACCTCGAATAATTCACCGACATTTTAAATGGTAGTTTTATTTTTATTCATAAAAATTTAATAGCTGTTTGAATTTCACATAAAACATAAATTAGCTAATTAATCTATATTCATTTGAAGGTTAGTAGTATCTGCGATCGTTACGCTCTTACGTATTAATTTTAAATTTTAAGTTTTCCATACTGAAAATGATATAAAGACAGAATTTTAGAAGGGACAGATTGTAAAATTCCGATCACGAATTGAAAACCAGTTGGCATTCAGTTAACCTTTTTTTGCTTAACTTTTAAACGTTTATCCAATCTTGCTATTAAATTAGACTCGGTCATTATTAATGACTGACTTAAATTTTAAACTGTCATCGCAGATTCAAGAATGCGCACGACAAACAACCGGTTACCATATAATATTTATATTGATAATTGCATTGTTGACTTATTCATATTTACTTGAGAATTAAAAATAAACAAAATATTACATTTGAATTTGGAATCTGTCATTTTTATATGAATGCTTATTGAGTTTTCTCATTTTGGCGCCATTACATTGTACAATATTTTGCGATATTAAAATGGAGTGGGGTGATAAAGAGAACCGAATCGCTGTGATTGCATTACACAAAGTAGGTATGGGGCCAAATTAAATTTTTAAAACTCTCCATACGCTTGGTATTAGTAAAATGTTTGTGTACCGGGCTATTAATAGGTGCAACGAGACCTCCTCTGTGACCGAAAAAGATCTGGCCGTCCACGTAGTATTCGTATGAAAAAGGTGGTCAAAGCAGTAAGGGAAAGAATTCGAAGAAATCCTGTCCGAAAGCAAAAGATTTTATCTCGGGAGATGAAGATAGCACCTAGAACTATATGTGAAAAAAATTTACATTTATGTATGTAAATATAATTTATGCTTTTTCGATTCGTTGATCATTCACGTAGGTAATCATTTAAAAGTGTATTTGTATTGTAGTAATGCGAATCACATTAACAATTTAAAGTCCTGTGTTAGATTTAGGGTGCTGTAATTTTCAGATAGCCAATTTGGAGGATCTCGTTGATAAAATAAGGGAGAACTTCCCCGTGTTGTCTTACCTCAGTCTTCTAAGTAACAAAGCGTGTCCCAACCAACTTTCCGACGTTGACAAAGACGACTCCGACTACCAAAGATACAGGTGTGAAGATTCCTAAAAAAAATTATTTATTTATTTCATAGATGGTTAGACGAGCTCACAGCCCACCTGGTTTTAGGTGGTTACTGGAGCCCATAGACATCTACAACGTAAATGCGCCACCCGCCTTGAGATATAAGTTCTAAGGTCTCAAGTATAGTTACAACGGCTGCCCCACCCTTCAAACCGAAACGCATTACTGCTTCACCGTAGAAGTAGGTATGGTAGGTATGGTAACTGTTGCTATAGAATCGGAATTTTAAGGATCAGAGAGTGATACAAGCAACCCCTTTTCCCTGTACGATGGGACGTGTATATATTTTTTTTAAATACCAAATTTATAGCCTAAGCCGCGGGGAGGGTCTAATTTTATTCTAACTTGGACAGCCCTTATTAACGCAGGTACTATGTGATATACAAGATACCGCACCTGCGTTTTTTGGACTCACGTCGCGTCACCACCACTGAGCGCAGGGAGGCGGCAGTGCGCGGTGAGTTCATGAAGGTTCGGAGACCACCAGACGTACCGGATGCCGGACCCTCGATCGCTTCACCGGTCGTAGCCGCCGGAGGTCAACGACCCCTACCTATTGATCTCTCCGCGGTGGGCAAACACAAAGGTAAGAAGAGCTCTTTGATATTATTTACGGCACTCTTATACGACGAACAAGCAGCAGCTTGACTCTGCCCCTGACATTGATGAGGTCCATGGGCGACGGTTATCACTCACCATCACACGGGCCGTATGCTCGTCTGCCTACAACAGCAATAAAAAAAGGTTTGATTTTTATCTGGATATTTAACATCTCTATATACATATTTAAATCTATACTAATATTATAAAGAGGAAAGATTTGTTTGTTTGTTTGTTTCGAATAGGCTCCGAAACTACTGGACCGATTTGAAAAATTCTTTTTCCATTAGAAGCCGACATTGTCCCTGATGAACATAGGCTACTTTTTTTATTATTTTTTTTATATTTTTTTTGTTTCATGTGTGTTTTAATGTTTCCGAAGCGAAGCGAGGGCGGGTCGCTAGTGTATGAATAACAGTCTTTGATTTCCATACTACAGGGATTCGTGAGGATTGGTCTGGCAGCAAACTATAGTAGTATAGGTATTCTGTAGGTATGGGAATCCGAGTGTGAAATAGTTGTAATAAAACAATTGTTTATAGTTTTTATTGAATAAATACTCTAATACTAATAAACCATAGTGTAAAAACACCAAAATAAAGCAAAATAAAGTACGTAACATACATTATACATATATATTTTTTGTAAAGGTCAGTTTACTGTACGCTTCTGTTCTTTACCATTGCTGCCTGTACTATATTATCCTAGTCTAGTCTGTACCTAGTATAAAAAAAAAACATTCACCGATTTGTTTTTTTGTTAAAAATCTATACTGCCTGCATGTAAATATTAATAAATTGATGCCGTGTTTGAGTCAATCGTAAAGCGCCAGATCAAAATAAATTTATTCAAAATAGAAGTAATCGAATAGGTTCGATCGCTAGAGAATTACAAAATAAAATTAACTTATGCATAGAATTCACATTGATTCTAATTGGATTCCATGGTCATCACACACTACCGACCAGTTTGTCTCAAAGAAATAGCTTTGAACGATAACATGGCCTATTGTATAATACTTTAGGACTATTATTGTTTATAGAACTTTTCTTAACTAATTTTGATGTATATTCCGTATAGTATAGTATTCTAAATTTCGCGCGAATAAACAATCTGAACCGAACTAATAAAATTATACGTAATATATAAATTGGCCTAGTAAAGCATTATTTTGTATTATATATTTTTAATTAACATAAACAGCGCCAGTGCATTTAGATTTTGAAAAATGAAACAATCGAAATAAAAATAATGAGTGCCAATACGCAAATTAAAACAATAGTTTGTAGTACCAACATCTAAATAACGATTAAGGCACCATTTCGATAGAACAAACGCGGTCTTTAATTGCTATTTTCACGTACATAATCAAAATTAATTGGTTTGTTCTACTTATTATTTTTAACGCGTTTTCACGAACTCCACGATAAAGGAGCCCTATGATGTATCCTAAAAAACAATAATTGCATAGTTTATGAGTAATCAATATAATAATATAATTATACCAGCGGACCCGACAGACGTTGTCCTGCAAAAATTCATTCAGGTCAATCCAGTCGTTTAGTTGCAATATAGATAAATAACCTAGATACCGACTGCAGCGCCATCTGCCGGGTTGATTTGTCAATCTAAACCATCCAGGGCGCCGCCCAAATGCATACAAAAAAATCATTCAAATCTGTCCAGCCATTTGTTTAGGGGGAGTCAGTGACATACACACGTGTACAGTAGAATTATATATATAAAGATTAGGATAGGGCGTACTAGGCTATTTTTGCTTCGTAGGAATCTTTCATTCTAGCTTAAAGAATTTCCGGGAGCCGAATGGTTACGGCAACAATCTACAACAATAAAAAAAAGTATAAGTAAAACCTGCAATTGTTTTCATTGTGTCGCAATCATACCTTTCCTGTTGCTTTTTCGTTTCAGCGAACTTCAAATAACAAGGGTAACAAAAAAGTTATCTCTTCAAACAATATATACCTACATTAAATTACATTTATCATGTTTTAATAATTCCAGGTGCCTACGGTAAATGTCTATACAAGTACACGGGCAAACATTCAGAAGGAAACAGATTTATTCTCAACAGTGATTTGTAATCGAAACAGTTTTATAAAGAAATACTATAATGATATCCTTTAGTTTTTAATTATTATTTTTTATTTGATACCTATCACTCGTTTAACAGTCGAAAATTGGGTGACCCATTCGTAATTTCTAAACAAAAAAAAATTGTGTGTATTGTTAATCCGATAGGCAACAAGTTGCTAAAGCGACGACGTTCATCTAAAACATTGTAAACCATGGGCTCGTTTGCCTTCAATGGTATTTAACAGAAAAAAAAAACGTAAAAAATTAACCTCAAAAAATATTAAATTGTTTCAAAACAGAATCTCATGTATGGTTACAAATAATTTAGTGCACTGTCATTTTGGGTTAAGCATCGATTCTTTATTCTTTATATTATGTTACTAAAACGGTTTTAGCTAAAATAAAATTACTTATTGGTTGTCTCAAGGGCGGATCCAGCTTTGGCGCCAGGAGGGGGTCATATAGTCAAATTTAGATGCGTTCGTTCCCAGACGTTTGCCATTATACAAAGTTATTATATTATATTAAATTAATTAAATATTGAAGGTATGTAGTTACATAAAATCTGTATGGTGACAAAATATATAAATAAAATCATTATATTCAATTAATGGTCTACCTAAATCCTGGAACCAGCTCAGGGGGTGGTCATGACCCCCATGACCCCCCCTGGATCCGCCATTGGGTTGTCTATTGTACTTACCTATGTTTTGTACCCAATAATAAATTACAAATGGGTTATGCATTATTCTTTTTGCACAGGATTTATCAAATTTATTCTAATTGATATATGAAATATACGTATTATATAATACGCATTTAATTTCATGTGATGAATATTATTAATTATTGTTCATAAGATAGTAGCATGTTCAATGAAAAATTGAAACATTCCATCTTTTTTTTTAATAATTTACATTTTTATTTTATTGTGTTATACCGTTTCTTTTAGAATTATGTGACTGAAACAAATGAAGGATTCCATATTTATTTTGGCATTCCGAAATTAATTGTCTTCAAGCATTTTGATACGTTGTTCTTAAACTTTGTACTTAAGTTATGAAAAAAATATAAATGCGAAAATTTTTAGGCAGTCTATAATTATTTTAACTGTCACTTTGAGTATTCACTTAATTATTCTGATTAGTCTTAAGAATCCGTAAGTCTGGATTTCATCCATAGAATGAGGATGATATATTCCCGAATATAAGAAAAGGTTAAGTATCGAACTTTATGTACCCTGCCATAGAAGCTTTAATTATAAGTATATTTTTGTGAAAATACTCATTTTTTTAGTAAAAGCTAGATTTTTTTTGTTTTGTGTCTAAACAACAAATTCATGCAATACATTTGATAAGAAATTAAATAAAACTTAATTGTATAAAATTAAATGCACCTGTTATAAAATTTTGCATGCATTTCAAAGATAATTGACAGACATCAAACTCAAATTTAATTCAAATTAATAACTCTTGGTTGATAGCGTGACCAGAGAGTTGACGAGCATGTCCCTTATTAAAGAAATCAGCAAGAATGTAATGCATATGCTATCGCCTGACATTGCTAATGAGCGATAATGTCTACTCACCGTCAGGCGAGTCGTATGCTTGTCTAAAAAATAAAAAGTAGTTTATTTTGTAGCTGGATATACGCGCTTTGAAAAATGTTAACACTCTCCATTAGCAAGGCTGTCAATATTTCGTTGAGATTAAGTTAATCTTGTTTACGCTTGCTTGTAATGTCAATAAAAATGCTACGTCGCTATTCAAGCGAGGAAAAAATAGAATATTTTTTTCCAGTTTCGTTGGCATTCCCCTTTTAAGACAAAATATACAATTAAAATTTGTTTTTTCTTGCGCTTTTGTTCCTCCAAGATGTATTAGTTGTATGTGTGAAAATGAAATATATCTGCTCGTATAATATATTATAAAGGTAATCTTATTTTGAGATTATATTAAATATCTTGTTATTAATTCAATTCTTGTGCTATTCATTCTAAAAATATATTTCGGCAGTTGTTTTTTTTATTGTTTGTCTAAGTATGTTTTGTTAACAATAAAACGTTGTAATTTATTTAGTGTTTCTTATTTTTGTGAATATATTTTCAGGATATTTACTGATCATATTTGAAAACCTCACAATTGACTACCTTACCACCACCCTGGCTATTTTTGCCGCGAAGCTTACGCACTACGCAGTTTATTTATTGCAACAATAAGTGAACGATCTCTGGCTCACCTGGTGTTAAGCAGTCAAAGGAGCCCATAGTCCTCTTAAGATGAATGTCGCCATCCACCTTGAGACATGAGTTTGAAGTCTCAATTGCATTGTATAATGGATACAAACCAGAACGGATGACTGCACGTATTTCTTTAGAAAAATAGACACGTGCCTGGGAGATTTTAAAATCGATATTTTTTAGGCCGCGACAACTTGAAACGTTTCTCCCGCGTGAAAACAACAGAAATTGGGCCAAGTTCTTAACTGAGACTTCATGTATATGTCAGCATGTGCTATAGGGCTACGATAAACCCTTAAGGTCACAGCACATTAGACACCCGGCACCCACTCCGCACCGCCTCGTCGCACGGCTTCCATTCGTGGTCCACGGGTGGACGCCGCGTGGTTAACTAGTAGACGTCGCTTGTTCAACGAATTTTCGAGTAGTCTGTTAACTATTGGCACGTGTCGTCCTCGTGTCATTCTTGGGCAGCATTGGCAATGCGCAGTCACCGTAAGGCAAGCATACGAGCAGCCAGTTGTCTCCCGAGTAGTCCGCGCGTGCGAGGCTTACGGCGGAGGCGATCCGGTGATATTACGGACTTGGTGTAGTGAGCAAATAGCCATACAAGTCCATATAATATTAACCGTACGAAGTGATTGCCGGGATTGCTCTAAGGAGCTGTGACCTTTAATATTAAGCCAGCTAAAAATATAGCCGTCAACTAAAATCTTCATACATAATCCCAATGAGAATGACAAAATAAAACAAAGTAATCTTAAATTTATTTTATTCATTATGAATTTATTCCAAATCATTAAACTTTAGGAATGCATCAGGGTACAGCTTAAACAAAAATAAATTAAGTACTAAGTTATAAAAAAAAAACCTATCATACATGGGTTTATCATATAAACCATTTATTCGTGTGTACTTCATCTGGCTCTGTATTTACATTTTAAAATATCAGTGTTCCTATTTTGTTATATACATTGAGATATAACGAATCTTAGATACAGTTAAGTTAGCTCGAAAATAGCAAGGATACGTAACAATTGACAGTCGTTCTATCGTCCGTTTTAAATGTTCAATCTGTGATTTATTTAGAGTTTAGCTGCCTACAGACAAACTGACGGTCTAACAAATATAAAACATCTTCAAGACAAAATTCTGTGAAACGACCGCCGCAATGCATACAGATTGAACATATACTTCGATCGATAAAACTAAAGATTACAGTCGTCATATATAAAAAACGATCAATATTACATAAATATTGACAGATACATATGACACATAGGTAGTTAGTTCTGTTTTTAATGCCAAAGTTCTAAGGCACGATTTTATTACAATTTTATGATATTAGATTTTAGTAGACCACTTTGAGAATGAATGATGCAGGTAAGATGTTTTCATTGGCTTGTTGACAAAAGTAACTTTAGTGTTGTGCTCTTAACAATTCGAAATGCGATTTGAATTTTTATTTTTTAAATAGAACACATTACAAAATTCTCGTTCAAAGATAAGCGCAATAAAAAACACGATTACAAACTGCTCTTACTATATTATCTTAATAAATCAATTGTCTCTAACAATTATCCTTTTGCTATTTTCACAAACTTAGCCACCGGATTTGCACCTCATTTGGCACCAACTCCATTTGCTTCATACGTAACAACCACATTTAATCTCAGGTACGGAATCGCCGAATAACAAAATCAAACGATGAAACACATCACATTTCAAGACAAAATAAGTACTATAATTAAAATTAATAAATTTTTCATCACGGTGTCATTTGTATGGAATGTATTTAATTATTTTATTAACATTTTATTTTCCTTTTTCTTTTCAAACTGTGCGGCGAGTACCGATGACTGAAACCATTTTGAAACTTGAAAGGCAGTTCTCGGTAGCTCTACGAAATAGTGCCTACATTACATGACGTGACCATATTCATTCTTTCCACCTCAAATACTCCATGAAGTCAATCTGTTCCTTGAGACTGGTGACGACCTAGCTAACCGGAGTACCAATATATTGTGGTTGACAACAAAACCATGTCTCAAGATAACGTTACATCTTCATCAGATTTCATATACACTATTTAGCGTTTACAAAAATTTCGTCTGAAAAATATGTTTGCGCGTTTACACAAAGGCAAATCTATTTGACAATGTACACTCTAACAGTTTTCTCTGTATATTTGTTTCTTGTTTTTCTTGAAAATATTTTTCCTACCTTCTTAAGACATGTTGGAGATGCACAACTGTATAGTTAGATTGTGAAACTCATATCAGAGTTGAGTTCACCTTACCTTTTTTACCCTATGTACGCTTTTAATTCATTTTTTTTGTATGTACATTAATTATCGAATTTATTTATTACCACCATATTCCTATGAGTTACTTGTTACATCAAAAATCAAAACGTAGGCCTGTTTTATTTACTAGAAAAAGAAAAAAAACGTCATTCAAGCTACATATTTATATAAACTACAGTGTGACTCTCTTTGTGCATGATTAAAGCCATTGTAACGAATGAGTTTAGTTAATGGACCATTTAGGCAACAACTATCACATAGCGACCTAATTCTACACATGATACACACTATTTTTACTTATTTTACCTTTTATAAACGAATTTATTACTTACATCATCATGTATTTTTATATACTACATATTCATTAACCGGGTCTTAAAAAAAAATCGTAACTTAAATTACATATCGACATAACCGTTTGATTTTTTTTTTCTTCTTTTGTACAAAAATCGAAATTTACGCAACGGACAAAAATACATTACAGTTAGACTTAAATATGTATATTAAATTTACCTTGATTTTAGGCTGAATACGATATTCATAGGAGTAAGTAATTAATTAATATTAACATTCTATAACAAAAATCTTAACAACTTCAATTAACGGCGTCTATTACAAACAACATAATTATGTACAAATACAAAAATATAAACCGTTCAGTTAAACATATATATATATCGACGCTTGAAAGGCAAACGTGACTAAGCGACAATAACTGCATTGTACATAAATGATAGGCAATAACCATATTCGATGCGCAAAAAAAATATATTTCTAGGTCTATTAAAATCATTTCAATCCTACAGCTAGCTACTAGCTAGATTCTACTACAGCTAGTTTCGTTAAAATAAATTTTGTTTTCAGGTATTTCAACTTTAAATTAGTCTACTGTAAACGTTTGCCTTTCAAGCGTCGATATATATATTTTTTGTGTTCAATAACGTATTAGTTTTCATCTAAAATGTCATTATATATTTTGTTAGAAACATCAAATAGTTTAACGCGGATACATTAGTCGATTCACAACACGAAAGTACGAATCACAAACATTAAAATGAGACTATAATCGTGACATTATAAAATCAATTCACTCGATATTACAATTTAATACCGAATAAGTTCATGTGTGTGAGTTTGTGAGCGTGTTTGTGTGTACGTGCAGCACTTTTATTCTATAAACATTAAATGGCACAAACTTTGTAACCGTAAACGACTTTAGGTTTTAATACCTTAATAATAACTACACCGAATTATATCAACGTAAATGACTACAACCGCGACAACGAATCGAATTAAAAATATCCAAGTTTATTCTGTGAACGGTACTGTTAATTTTCTCTTGGCGATTGTCTTTTTGAAGTGAAACTTCTAATGCTACTTCCAAAAAGGTTGCGTTAAACGTTTAACGTACTAGAAACCATACTAGAAAGAGACAGAGCGAGAGTGAATGCGCGTCACTCGAACGCATGCGCGTAGTATAACTGTTACAGGCCAGCGCCAGCGTTAGCAACGAGTAGCGTCCAATATTGAAATGAATGAAATATATATATATTTATTTTTCTATCTGTAATTTAAAAAAAATATATAAAATAAATGTTGAAGATGTTGCATCTCTTCTACTCAGTATTCCCTATTACAAGATGAATCTGATTTATGGATGAAAAATGAAGAAAATCACAATACCACACATCGAAAAAGAAGTTTCACTTCATTCACGTGCACAAAGTTACACGTGCACCGTTATTTTTTTTTAAATTAAACATTTCATTCTAAATTTCCAAGTTTTTTTTTTCATGCCAGTCCCTTTGTTTCGGTTCGAAATGTAGATTCAATTTTATTACGAGTATATACACCTAGGCGGGGAACTGCAAGTACATACGTACATATATTGAATATTCGTTCTTTTTGACGTATCACAATCGCCGGTCGGTATTTAGTACATATTATGTTACTGACGATCGAGTCAAGCGCCACGCCTCGACATGCGTTCAAAGTTTAGTTTGTAACAAAAAAAGGCAGTCCCAATTGAAACGCGTGATTGTATTACGCCAGAAGTACTATAACTTTAACTTGTCCAGGGCCACAACACGTTCTACGACCAGTGTGCTTAGTGCGAGTCTTTTAACGTTCTCGATAGCGTAAAAGTTAACTCAAATTTGTATGCAGTTGGAACAGCGCCTCTAGCGGCAAACGTAGGGAAGTGATCGACATGTTAAAAAAACTCGCACTAAGCACAGCACCGTTCCTCAATGCGTCTTATTTATTCATAATATTAAACCTTGCTGAGCTTATTTTCACATATTTTGCAGAAAACTGCACAAAGATTTTTGAAAAAAAAAAGAACCTATATAAATAATACAGCAATCAATGCTAAATTCACAGCAAAATAATTTTAAATTGTTTTTAACTTATTTAAAACGGGATACATGCGCGCGCTAAGACACGTCCGTACAGGTCCGCACTTTCTACGCATGAATAAGTCGATCTATCGACGGTTTGCGCTCAAAGGATTAATATTATCAACAAAAGAACGACATAAGTCACTGATGTTTTACTAGATTCATTATAAATTACACAAAGTATAGGTACATTTTGTGATTAATAAAATAGGTAAGAATTTTTTTACAAAAACACTGATTTATCACTTTACATATTTTTGCAAATATACTCAGAGGCATAATTAGATCCATTAGAAATTACCAAACCTAATGCAGCGTAATAAAAATCTGTTAAGATTTTATTTGTGCTCATTATTGACTCTATTCCGACGTAATAAATCCAGATAAATATCCAGTGTAATTCCGATCTATCAAAGCAACCAAATTGTACATTACACCGGTCTACGCGGAGGTTTCGGACAATAGTAATAAAGTTATAATTGTATTTACTCTGCGAACAGAATTAGAATAGAGTAGACCTTCGCTAAACATTTTTTTTAATTTTTTTGTAAAATTACTTGAACACAATCGCGCATTTGTTAGTTTTATTTATCCACTAACGACCAGGTTCCTTTTTTACTACATTTTTTTTAGCTATTCGACGTCGAGAGTTTATTGACGTTCCTATTATTTACTACAATCTCTTTAATTAAAAAAATCAGGTTTTTTTTTTACACTAAAAAATCTAGATCATATTTTTCTAGCTAAAACGTTTATATGATTTGTAAACTTTTATTTAGGACGCTAGAATGAATGATTCACGCAACATGTTTCAGGTGAAAACGTATTGAACTATTTCCGATCTATGCCTACCGTATATATATAAACGCGTTCGCTTCTACAGAACCCACAAAACCAGCCACGGCGACTACAATTCAATATTTACTAGACTAAATGCGACTGTGGGACCAAATATTATTTAATAAAAGTCACTTTTGAAACACTTCGAAGACACAATATCTAACAAGAATTTCGTTTGTATTATGCGGTAGACAGCGGCTTGGCTCTGACCAGGGGCGTTGCTGAGGTCCATGGGCGACAGTAACTACTCACCGCCAGGTGGTTATGCTCGTCTGCTTACAATGGCAATAAATAAAAATCTACGCCTAGTTTCGATTTGTATTTTACGACAGAAAATTCCGTTCTACTATCAATTGCGCCGTTGTCGGAATACCTCAATCTTACAGGATTCAATTTGAACGATACTTCAACTTCAGGATAACGCCACTCACTACACTTGCGTCACGCAGTGTGCAAGTTTCTCTATTTCGGTCTGAAGAGCTTGTCGTTTCTCGGATTCAAGTTTCAATTTCGCGTTCAGCTCCTCAATAGACGCCTTGAACATGCTGTTCTGTACTTCTATTAGTTTCTCGAGGTTCGATATCTGAAAAAAATAAAAAATAAACATAAACGCAATGCATAATGTGCAGGTTTAATTTACGAAAAAAAAAACTGTAATCTGATTAAAATATTTCTATTTTTAACAGGTGATTTAATCTTCTTTTATTTTTCTACACCTCATCCCACTAGGTGGGGTCGGCACAGCACACATTTGTAAATATTTATTTTTGTTTTTTGGAATAATTATATATAGATAGCTTTAATAAATTGAGCTATAAGTGAGTCGTCTATTATCAAAGGTGGCAATCTGTACATTTGGACAAATTTTTTTTATTGATATGTCAATACAGATTTATTTGAATATAATCGTCTCCTTCAAAGAATACGGTTCAAAACCTGCATTAAATAAAGGTTAATAGTTAACCTGTTATTTATCTAAGATGTCGTTCCGAAGAGTTTTGTGACTGCCAATATAATACAAAGTCAATAATTCGTTTTTCTGATTTACCAATCATTGTCCAAAAGTCAGATTGCCGCCTTTGATAATAGTCGACTCAAGTATTTGACACTCAAACGTCATATTTATACTAATCTAAAAATCTATAGTGGTTTTTACGGATGTTCCGTTATAACTGAACTGAATCATGCATCTGACTGATTTGAAACTTGGTATCCATGTAGGAAATACATGTACTTAATGGATAGGTTAATATTTATATGAGCGTTGTACTCGCTATACCAGTTGCGGGGGCGTTAATGATGAGAATCTTCGTGGGGGTGAGAAATAATAATGTTAATTTTAAATGCCCAGCGAAGCGGACGGGTACAGCTAGTACTTTTATAAACGGCTTTCAAAGGATTCCTTAGCAATATGGCGTATAAACGTAAGCGACATTACATGTTGGTACAGACCAATACATTTTAATATCACATCATCATTTTCTATCCATTTCACGACGCTATTCCATTTATCAGTTCTCCTATCTCGTCTGTTATCACCTATTAGGTAGATACGTATATTTGTTGTAGTTTGTTGTATTACGAATAAATATATTCATCATATGTTTGAGTATATTAGTAATTCACTGTAATTGTCCGTCGATATTAGGGAACTCCTTAGAGCTAAGAACGCCTCGATACGCGCCTACGACAGGTATCCTACCGCGGAAAATCGTATTCGAATGCGTGCCCTACAACGCGACGTAAAGTCTCGCATCGCCGAAGTCCGAGATGCCAGATGGTCTGATTTCTTAGAAGGACTCGCGCCCTCCCAAAGGTCTTACTACCGCTTAGCTCGTACTCTCAAATCGGATACGGTAGTAACTATGCCCCCCCTCGTAGGCCCCTCAGGCCGACTCGCGGCGTTCGATGATGAGGAAAAAGCAGAGCTGCTGGCCGATACATTGCAAACCCAGTGCACGCCCAGCACTCAATCCGTGGACCCTGTTCATGTAGAATTAGTAGACAGTGAGGTAGAACGCAGAGCCTCCTTGCCACCCTCTGATGCGTTACCACCCGTCACCCCGATGGAAGTTAAAGACTTGATCAAAGACCTACGTCCTCGCAAGGCTCCCGGTTCCGACGGTATATCCAACCGCGTTATTAAACTTCTACCCGTCCAACTCATCGTGATGTTGGCATCTATTTTCAATGCCGCTATGGCGAACTGTATCTTTCCCGCGGTGTGGAAAGAAGCGGACGTTATCGGCATACATAAACCCGGTAAACCAAAAAATCATCCGACGAGCTACCGCCCGATTAGCCTCCTCATGTCTCTAGGCAAACTGTATGAGCGTCTGCTCTACAAACGCCTCAGAGACTTCGTCTCATCCAAGGGCATTCTTATCGATGAACAATTCGGATTCCGTACAAATCACTCATGCGTTCAACAGGTGCACCGCCTCACGGAGCACATTCTTGTGGGGCTTAATCGACCAAAACCGTTATACACGGGAGCTCTCTTCTTCGACGTCGCAAAAGCGTTCGACAAAGTCTGGCACAATGGTTTGATTTTCAAACTATTCAACATGGGCGTGCCGGATAGTCTCGTGCTCATCATACGGGACTTCTTGTCGAACCGCTCTTTTCGATATCGAGTCGAGGGAACCCGCTCCTCCCCACGACCTCTCACAGCTGGAGTCCCGCAAGGCTCTGTCCTCTCACCCCTCCTATTTAGCTTATTCGTCAACGATATTCCCCGGTCGCCGCCGACCCATTTAGCTTTATTCGCCGACGACACGACTGTTTACTATTCTAGTAGAAATAAGTCCCTAATCGCGAAGAAGCTTCAGAGCGCAGCCCTAGCCCTAGGACAGTGGTTCCGAAAATGGCGCATAGACATCAACCCAGCGAAAAGTACTGCGGTGCTATTTCAGAGGGGAAGCTCCACACGGATTTCCTCCCGGATTAGGAGGAGGAATCTCACACCCCCGATTACTCTCTTTAGACAACCCATACCCTGGGCCAGGAAGGTCAAGTACCTGGGCGTTACCCTGGATGCATCGATGACATTCCGCCCGCATATAAAATCAGTCCGTGACCGTGCCGCGTTTATTCTCGGTAGACTCTACCCCATGATCTGTAAGCGGAGTAAAATGTCCCTTCGGAACAAGGTGACACTTTACAAAACTTGCATAAGGCCCGTCATGACTTACGCGAGTGTGGTGTTCGCTCACGCGGCCCGCACACACATAGACACCCTCCAATCCCTACAATCCCGCTTTTGCAGGTTAGCTGTCGGGGCTCCGTGGTTCGTGAGGAACGTTGACCTACACGACGACCTGGGCCTCGAATCAATTCGGAAATACATGAAGTCAGCGTCGGAACGATACTTCGATAAGGCTATGCGTCATGATAATCGCCTTATCGTTGCCGCCGCTGACTACTCCCCGAATCCTGATCATGCAGGAGCCAGTCACCGTCGACGCCCTAGACACGTCCTTACGGATCCATCAGATCCAATAACCTTTGCATTAGATGCCTTCAGCTCTAATACTAGGGGCAGGCTTAGGGACCCCGGTAACCGTCATCGTCGAACTCGACAAAGAGGTCGACGTGCAACCTAACCCATGCATCAGCCCGCTGAGTTTCTCGCCGGATCTTCTCAGCGGGTCGCGATTCCGATCCGGTAGTAGATTTAGTAGATTCATTCGCGAAACAATTGCTCTTGAGTTGTTAGGTCTCCTTCGGAGGCGCTCGGGCAGTTGTTAGCAAATCCCACCCCTCTTGGCTGAGCCTTTGCTCGCCCACCTGTCCTGGTGAAACTGGAAAGGCCTTCGGGCCACCAGTAAACTTTCAATCAAAAAAAAAAAAAAAAAAAAAAAAAAAAAAAAAAAAAAAAAAAAAAAAAAAAAAAAAAAAAAAAAAAAAAAAAAATAATAATAATAATAATTCACTGTATATATATAGGTATACGGTATTATTTAATAAGAAACTTTTTTTTAATAGGGATTTTATGACCTGGTTACTAAGAGTTTTAGGTTTAATGAAAATAAGATTTGATATTTTCATTTATATTTTTATTTTATGAAAATTGGTAATATGAAGGGAACTGAAATAAAGTTGCTTAATATGAAATATAGCATGAACTGAAGTGAAATGAGATGATATGGTATGGTATATATAATTTCAGTAAAATAGTGGTCATTTACTAAGATCTTTTCGGTGAACTTTTTGGAGGATGCCGAAAAGTTACGTTCAGCGTTTTTGTTTCATGTTCCCACATTTGTGCACTTTCACAGATACTAAACAATTAACAAACCACCGTTATTACACATTTAAACCTAAATAAACACTAAATAGACAAAATAAAAGAAATCACACAAAAAGTCGATAACAAAATATAACTTCCAGCTTCACAGACTAAAAGCATATTGAAGGGAGAAGGGGCGCTGTTTGGCTTAAGTGACTACCAGTAATTCTTCAATAAAAAAAAAAAAGATATATTGCGCAATACTGACCCTGTAGTTGAGCTGCGCAATGAGCGCGTCGGTTCCATCAGCCGGGGGCGCCTTCTCCCCCCTGCCGGGCTGCGGCCTCCGCTCGAGAGTACTGGACGCGCTGGTCCTGTCACCTCCGACTGCGGCCACCGGCTTCTCGGGCGACCTCTCCTCGATCCGTTCCACTCTCTCGACCGTACTAGACTTCTCGAACACACTGGATGTCTTCGTAGAATTCATTTCGATTTTATCTGTAACGTGCTTGTCGTGTTTGGTGCTGGGTGCCTTGTCGGTGGGTGCGGCGGGCGGGGCGGGGGCGGGAGGTTTCTTCACGTCATCAACCATCGATAAAAATGTTCGACCTGAAACATTGTGTTGACATTACGTTGGATGCAAATAAATACTTTTTGGCGGAAACTCGAGGAGTGAAGTTGTGTGATTTGTTTTATTTTGTCTATTTAGTGTTTCTTCAGGTTTAAATGTGTAATAATGGTGGTTTATTAACTGTTTAATATCTGTGAAAGTGCACAAATGTGGGAAAATGAAACAAAGCCGCTGGACGTAACTTCTCGGGATCGTCCAAAAAGTCCACTGAAACAATCTCAGGAAATGACCACCATTTTACTGAGATTATATTTCATCCTAGTTGATTAATGTCTCAAATTAATCATCTTCATTTCATTTCACTCCATATAATCATTTTTCATAAAAATAATAATACAAATTAAAATAAGACATTAGGTCATCTAAAGGTCTTAGTAACCAGGTCATAAAAGCTCAAAAGGATGCAAATAAATACGCCATATTTAAATTCAAAAGTACCAATCTTGCCTACTACTGCCGCGAAGCAGTCAAACGTTCGATAATCATAGACACGCAGTCATATTGAGGTGTATGTGGACTCTGGTGACCCATGGAGCAGAAATACCGAGGAATTAAAGCAACAAATATGACAAATCGGAGCCAGTAGGTACATACAAGTATATTAAAAGAAAAACAATATCTATTATGAAAAATGAAATTAATAACAATAAGTTTCTTTTAACTATGCTGATAGCCTTGAGAGGTTATATCAGCGTTACCCTAGCGTGTATATGAGCTCACGGGACTCAACCCTGGCGAAGTTGCTAACACTGACCTTCGCAGAATCTACCACCGGATCCGAAACGCGATCCACTGAGAAGATCCGGCATATAACAGTAAGAAAAATCAGAGTATAAAGTGAGACTGGTGGCGTCCTCTCGTATCGGAGTATAATAAACAATTAGGATTGTCACCTCACTATAACAAGTGACCCCATAATGCAATAATGAGCAAATAAAATAAATTTTTTACAAGAATGTTTTGACTAACCTGCGGCGGTGGGGGAATGCATGACCGGTTTAATGACAGGCACCGGATCAGGGGTACTCCTATCGGGCGTTTCCTTTTTAGAATCCAACGAGTGACGTACCTTCGTCTATGAACAAACAATACATTACGGTAATATATCGCAGCATTAGATTGAGACATTTATCTCATATAATCTTAATCAGTTTTACTTTACATCAGAGATTTCTTTAATATTATTTAATAAAAATATATATATATATAATCTAGGTAATAGGTCTTATCCTTATCCCCTTATTATTTCCTGTTGCGATTGATCGTAATCCGAAAAATCTTTGTGCAGTCTGAAGTCTGAATAAATACGTCAAACATTCTAATAATGAAACCCTTATTCACCGTAAATATTTTTTTTTATAAAATGACAACGCAGTCTAGTATTATATAAAATTGTTTTAAAATAAGTTGTCTACGCGAGACACTGCGGCTTTATTGCTTCTATAATAAAACCAGTTGAATGCTTGCTACTTGCTTTAATTATAATTTACAATGGTTTAGTCGTGATTGTTCTGCGATGAATGTATGAATGTGACCTTTCTCGAAAAGGAAGGATCTTGTGCCAATAATGATTATTGTGAGGTAAATTAAGAATATTGTTGAATGCTGTCAGCTCGCGGTGCCGGTAGTAGTAAATGTTTTGGTATGACGTTTTGGCTAGCTTGCTGTGCTAAACGAGTCAGGCGCCGCGACATAAGTTTGGATAAAAAATAAATCCGTGTGCAATATCTGTGAACTCACCTCTTCGAAACTTTCTAGAACGCACATTCGACTGGTGATTGATGAGGTGCTCTTAGACATTTCCATAGAATGCGTTGATCTCTTCTCGTCCAAACCGCATTCCAGGATTCTGAAAGGAGTATTATTTTAATCAACTTATTGTCGAAACTTTTGAACGATGATTTTTTTAGTCTTTTCAATTATGGAGTATGAAAAAATATCGAAAACCAACCGCCGTACTTTGTCAAAAATGCGATTAGATTAATCTATTTTTATGCATAGCGCAATTACCGTTTAAAAGTTAGAAGTTAAGGGTATTATTCAGCAAGATATGGATTTATAAATAAAGAATTGATCTTAATAGTGTGTTCGGATAAAAATAAAATAAACAATCTAATTTGTGTTTTCTTGTTTAGTTTTATAGTAGCATGATTTACCGGATTTTTATTTTTATTTTAAAATTACTTATTCTGTCAGAATCATATAAAACCCCCTCGCTTATATTCATAGCTGTATTTTCTCAAATTATTATTTCTGCACAGTTTCATAGCATGAAAAATATACAATAATATGGAGAAAGTTTGAAGAAATGCCTAAGGAATGAAACTGCAAGCCAGGTCGAAAGAGAAGATGGCGGACAACCTAAAAATAAGCTGTTATTTTATTATTTTTTATGTATTTATTTATTATTTTTTGTGTACTGGTGGTCCCCCGATAGTCGAAATTCGACTATAATTAATTGAAATTATAAGTTTGTACACTATTAATATATGATTCTATGGTTAAAGACTAATTATTATACTTCTATAATCACAGATTTCACTAAGACTATATTTTAGACAAATATTAATAAAGACAAACAATATTTAATATCTATTCTCAATTTGATCACAGACTATAAGCAATAACAAAAGTTAGACAATAAACAAATAGTATGCATGCGTGTGTGTATCAAATACATGATGGTGTGTGTATGTTTTTATTATTATTTATTTAATGTATTTTTATGCATAATTAAAAAAAAATTACATTCTGCACTCCTTCTCTATAATCTCTATAAGTTTGGGAAATTTCATACCCCTCCGTCCGCGCAATTTTCGTACAAAGTTTTTGCTTCACGTATAAATATATTTTTTTTATTGCTTAGATGGGTGGACGAGCTCACAGCCCACCTGGTGTTAAGTGGTTACTGGAGCCCATAGACATTTACAACGTAAATGCGCCACCCACCTTGTGATATAAGTTCTAAGATCTCAGTATAGTTACAACGGCTGCCCTACCCTTCAAACCGTAACGCATTACTGCTTCACGGCAGAAATAGGCAGAGCGGTGGTACCTATCCGCGCGGACTCACAAGAGATCCAGTAAAAGTTTTTTTTTTTAACGTATTTCCTGTGTATTATTCAAACGTAGAACACCGCTTGTGTTAGTTTGCGGGCGGTGACCGACCTGTCGGTGCTCCCGCCGCCCGCCCTGCTGGCCAGCGCGCTGCTCTCTGCCGAGCTGGAGACGGACCGCGCCTTGCCGTCCGCAGCGAAGCTGGTCTTCTTCGCCTGGTTCAACTTCAACTCCTCCATCCAGGGAGCCTTGTGCTTCTCCCACTCGCGGGCGCGCGGTTTTATCTCTTCCGCTTTCTCCGGCGGGGGCTTTTCGCTCGCCGGTACTGTAAAAAATTATTTTTGATTGTTGTAAATCAATTTGAATTTTTCTATTTTGCAATGACTAGAATTTTTTTTTTAATTCGTCCCAATCCATGTAGTGATTTTAACACGAACACAAAAATAATTGTTTAAAGGCATAGTTCTTACTCAATATCAATTCATTATTCGAGACATGTACGACTCCGGACAACACGAGTTATTACTAATAATTCCTATTTTTATATATATTAATCGACGAGTAGGTACCGTAGTATTTTCCCTTTTTTTTTGTTTCCCCGAAAAATAGTGCCGCTACTCATTTTAAAAAGTGCGATGACCGTTATACGATACAAATTACTAGACGTCATGCCTCAAGGTGGGTAGCTTAAAATGACAATCATAGAACGTCTATGGACTCCAATATAATTGTTCCTTAAAAATATATTTACAAAGAAGCATCAGTCTTATAATTCTTTAGGGATGGGTATTCGATAAATTTAGTACATCTCTAGAGAAATTTCATATCTTGAGAGACTTGACTTTGACTGAGGTCAAACGATTTGTTTTATAACTTCGTACAGTTAAGAGGTATTTCCCTTATTACACAACATTTATCTGTGTAATTAAAGGTCCATTTTATTTGGTATTACCATCAACAATTCGATGCTTTTAATTGAACTACAATTAAGAGTACCCCATTCAAATAGGTGAAGAAGTTTTTTTGTTCTTATAATTTTTCTAAATTTTAAACTTAAAATGGCTCTTCTGTGAAGTGGCTAAAATATCGCTTAAATCAAATACCCTTTCCTTTATTGATATGTATATATACAGTATCATCGTACCTTCGTGTCCGTTGCTAAGTCCTATTTGCTGCGGCGTGTCGTCGCGTAGGACCTGACTAGGTGGCCGTCGTCTTGGTGCTTTGACTCTAAATTTCGATAAACGAAAGGTTTAATTATGTGATACATTAAAATTAAACACGAAAACATCTCACAAAACAAATTATATAAAAATTATTAATCGAGTATCATTTGAAATATTATCGATTTTAAGTGTACTACACTAATTTTATTTGAGTTTAGATAATTTAATTAACACAATTTCAATTATGTCTTCAAGATTAATTTGATCAGAGCATTAACATTATTTCTGCTATCTTGTAAGAAAAATATAAAGAAATTGATCTAATCAAATATGTCAAAGATTTTTTATGTATTAGTGCTTATAACCTAAATGGCTAATTAACGATTTTAAGAATAGAAATTAGTAGAAAGTAGTAGTAGTAGTAGAGATAAAATGAAAATAATAATAATAATAATTTACCTGCCCGCTCTAGGATCGTTGAGTATGGAGTTACGTTCGATATTGTCGAACGTACTATTGTTGGGTGCGTTGATGTTGGGCGTGTTGGTGTTGGGCGTGTTGGTGTTGGTCGTGTTGGCGTTGGTCGTGGTTGCTGCGTTGGCGTTGGGTGTTGGCTTGCTGGACGTAGCGCCGTCCGGTCGGTCCGAATCCACAACAACAGGCGTCGATTTTTCTCTGAAGATATTTAGTTTTTTTATTATTATTCAGCAAAAGAAGTACAGCGTTAGAAAGGCATTTTTCATTGTATTGAGTTTGAATGTATTATCAGCAAAAAAGGTACAGCGTTGGAACGGCACATCTCATTGCATTGAGTTTGAAAGTATTATCAATAGGCCTACAAACACGAGCCAACAGTACGTACTTAGTCAATGATGTCACTACAATTTGGGCGAAGATGTCCATATGTTCATAGTCACTGACAGTTTTTGCGAAGCTCATGCGAGCGACGTTTGGGGAAAAGTATCGCTCAGAGATACGATACAATAAATCCCTGACGACGGATACAATTAGGAGACAAAAATGCTTTGGGTCTAAACCCTAAAAACTAAAAAAACAATCTAATCTAATCTCTTCCAAATATCGACATCCTCCGAATTTTGTTATTTATTATGGCACCGTAAATTAGCTCTTATGAATATAGGCGAGAAATTCTAAATTTCACAATCAGGAACACTAACTTGTCAGAAGATGATAGCATTTTATTCTTCAGTCCGCTGAGCAAGCCTCCGACCCCGGATACGGGCGTCGGACTTTTCTTTAACGGCACCGGCGGTTTCTTTACCTGTAAACATAGCAACATTTACCAAAGTAAAAAAAATACTATATAGAAAAACAAAACCTAGCAAGCTTCAACTATAGATTAACTGTTACCTGAACAACAATAACAAAACTCATAAAGAGCTTCACATAAATGTCGCGGCCTAACTCGTCGTGGCCTAAAGGATACGACGCCCGGTGCATTCGTATCCAGCGATGCGAATATGCCGGTGTTCGAATCACGCTGGCAGGTACAAATTTTTATAATGAAATACGTATTTAACAAACGTTATCGATTGGCTTCCACGGTGAAGGAATTGTAGTAAAAAAACAAGTCCGCAAAAATTTTAATTTGCTTAATTACTCGTGGGAGGGCGAGTTTGTGAGTTCGCACGGGTAGGTACTAGCAGCCGTTGTACTGTAAAAAGTGAGACCTTAGAACTTATGTCTCAAGATGGGTGGCAGTATTTACGTTTTTGATGATTGACATCAGATAGGGCGTGAACTCGTCCACCCATCTAAGCAAATAAAGAAGTATCAGTTTTAATAGCTTATCGATAACGATTAATCTAGCCTTCAAAACAAGTGATCGTTAAGTCAGCAGAAATAGGCAGGAACCACCTTTTTTTTTCTTACCTAATCTGGTAGCTTTGAGAGGCTATGCCAGCGTAACCGATCACGTAGGTGAACTCACGGGGCTCAAACCAGAGGACGTTGCTAACATTAGCCCTAGTAAGAGCAGTGCTTCCCAGAATCTACCAGCGGAAACGCGAACCACTGAGAAGATCCGGCGAGAAACAGGCAGGAACCATCAATGCGTGACGTCATACAACGTGTTTGAATCCATTTTTGTTATTCAACAACTACCCCCAACCGCGAAATTTATATCTTTTCTAACATTTGGGAAGGTATTTAGATTTTTTTTTATTAAAATTTTCGTGAAATAATTCAGCAACATAAAATCTCATTACATAGTCATAAAATTACGTAACTATCTAAACGTAGGCGGAGGCGTAGTTGCGATTCAAATTTGACTCTCCAATGACATTCACTTCATATCCTTGAATTAAAAAGGGTACACAAGCGACGTTTTAATGTGTATATATATTTTTTTTCGCTAAATATACGGAGACAATACGACACACGGAGATACTTTGAAATATTCGCATTTTTTTTTTTTTTTTCCTACCTAAGCTGAGAGCCTTGAGAGGCTATGTCAGCGTAACCCTAACTTTTGTAGGTGAGCTCACGGGGCTCAAACCTGATGACGTTGCTAACACGAACCCTAGCAAGAGCCGTGCTTCGCAGAATCTACCACCGGATCGGAAACGCGACCCACTGAGAAGATCCGGCGAGAAACTCAGTGGGCTGTGTCTGGGAGTTAATTTACTCGTCGAGCCCTTCGTCGCAAGCGACGGGTTCGACGAGAACGGTGACCGGTGCTTGAAGTACCTAGAAGCACCGTTAGTGGATCGGGAGGAGGTTTTCGCATAAAAATCCGGGTTCTATTTATTTTATTATACCACTAACTAATATTCCAACAATGCCGTTATAAAACTTGACTGTCTCGATGGTACAGTAGTTAGCGGCCCTGACTGTCGCGTCTAGGGTCGTGGGTTCGATTCCCACATCGAGCAAACGTTCGAGTGATGAACAAGTTTTTTTGCTCTTTATCTGGGCGTTTATTATCTATATATGTATATATTCAAGCATATATGAGTATGTTTAGTATCCATAACACATAGAATCCTAATAACACGCAATCTAACACACGTTTCACGCAACAATGGATTAACGTGACATTATATTTTAAATCCGGCGAAATAATACGCATTTCATTAATTTGGAAACAACTTCAATTTTGACCAAGCTGAAATCGATCGGAGATCGCGCCTTATGCAATTATCAATTTACAAATAATGAAATTAGACATTTCACTTGCAGCTATATTGCAAATATATCGCTTACTACACACATCACTGTTTGAAAATAATGAAATAAGACTCTGCGTTGTGATTGCATCATAAATATTGTATTTACATTACACAGGATCGCGACCTACTAGATTTCTAAGTTTGATCATATACAGGTCTTCGATTGTATTTGACATAAACTGCAAAGCACTATCTATATATCTTTTAGCCCACTGACGTCTATTGCTGGACATAGGCCTTCCCCAAGCCCCGCCACATTGATTGATCCTGCACTGCTTGCATCCAACGGATTCCCCTCCCTCCCAGGGAAATAGGCCTCCCACAGGATGGAACGCCGCACGATCTATTGAGATTCACAAAGCACTGCCACCAATAAACAGAAGGATGCTCTAGAACATTAAAGACTTAGCAAATCGATGTGTCTTAAGCCCGGGTGGCGGAGAAAGGTCTCATCCTTAAAAATAGTTTAGACCTTGGAACTCATATCTCAAGGTGGGTCGCGGAATTTACTTTGTAGATGTCTATGGGCTCCGGTAACCACTTAACAGCAGGTGGGTTGTGAGCACGACCACTGATCTATGCAATAAAAAAAAAGTTAAAAGTAATTTAATTACCTGGCCGTCGATACTTCCGTCTGTAGCTGCTTCGTTGTGAATAAATTTCTCAGTTTCATTCTTACTTGTGTGCGTGACTGTACTATGTGTGCTAGTCTCTTTGCTGAGAGGGTTGTCTTTGTGCATACTGAAATTAAGAAATAAAAATTTTAAGTCCGTACGTACGTACACTGCCTGCAGTTTTCCCACTTTGGGAGTTTTAACGACAATGGGACTGTTTTCCACCGAGAGGGTAAAATTTCTTGAATACGTGCAAGCGTGCTAGCTTCAGCTTCAGGCGTCTGTCTAATAACTTTGTGTTCCATGATAACTACCATAATACCACGTTCTGTTTTTTCTGTGATAAAATATTTCAATGAACTATTCAAGTTTATATACCCTCTCGCTGTCTCTTCTTGTGCATTATACGAGATAGCAGTTCGCAGGAATTGTTAACTGAACCTCTTTATGTCTGAATAGTAATGTTTATGTCGAAACACAAGGAAGCTCGATTAGTTGATGAAATAAGCTCTCCATTGTTAAAACTCGTGTGTACTATTCATTGCTTTGACATTCATATTTGTATTTTTATTAACCTATATATTATTGACAAGTGAAAGCAAAAAAGCCAACCTCAGTATAAAAAAAATGATACCATCCTAACATAAAAAAAAATTTTTTTTTTTTATATAAATATGTATGAACAGATCAGCTGATTACGAACGTAATGACGCCCGCGCTCATTTTGTATTCATTATTACAAAAAAAATAACTGTTTCTCTAACACATTATGTTGATTAATTTCGTAATACTTATTTGTATACATATAACTTCATTACCATTCAAACGTTCGAAAGAATCACGCTTAAATCGAAAAACGAGATACGGAAAAAGCACACTTTCCTCACCTTATCTTAGACGTAGTCAACTCCTTGACCGAGGCGGTTTTTTCTGTGTATTTATTGAGTATGGGATAAATCGAGTTGGTTGCGGCTTTTGATGGACGTTCGGGTTTCTTCTCTTCAACTTCTGCTGTGGCTGTGAAACACAAAAAACAAAAGAAAATCCAATGCACGATCTCAAAAAAAAAAAAACACAAAATCAAAAGTCCTCCAAATGGCTTCGATGGCGCGAAAATGATATTTTTTTTTTTTAAACAGCTATAAATTTTTACAACTGACTTTCTACGCCCATTTCGATTGAAACACGGAACGAACGAGGAAACGAACACGGCTCAGACGCGTTACAAACGACTCTGAGGCAACAAGCTATAAAAAGAAACGCGACAGAACCTCTGAGGCTGTACGTTACGCAAAATCACGACTTCGCTCGAGACTTGCAACCTTCATGAGAAATGTCAATAGCAAAACATCGATACCTTTGATAACGATTGACAGTACGGCATGTTTATGAATGTAGGTATTTTTTATTGCTCTGGTAGGTAAAGAAGGTTTTAAGTGATTACCGGACTCCGTAGGAACATAGATGACAACGTGAAGCACTCACTTGAGACATAACGCCGAATTTTCAATTATGTTTTAAAAATTTACATGTGTGAAAAAATAAAATTATATCGTCTTTATTTTAACTAAATAAATGACCATTAATTTTGTGTTTTCATTTGATGTTGGTCATATCAAAGCTACTTGCTGTCAGTCAATCTTAGAATTTTATTAAATAGTATATTTGAAAAATCGACTGGTGAATAAGAATTCAAATTTAGTCTTTGATTAATTTCTAATAAACAACCGAATAATCGTAAAAAATAAATATATAATTAATTATATTTTAAACATAAAGAGAAAATTGATGCAATAAGTATTAGAACTTTTTTTTATATTGAGTAGATTTTAAGACGAGCGCCAGATCCTTCTGATACTGAGCGTTTACCGAAAACCACAGACTTTCGGCCTAAAAACAATCTCTCCGGCAAACATTGATAAAAAACAAGAGTTTATGAAAGCGGCATTTTTTGCAATGTCCAATCAATCATACTTTGTTACGATAAGAAACAGATCGAATTCAATGTTTGGAAATTCTAAAAACAACTAATAAGCAACTAAACTTAGATAAATCTATCGTAAATTAATATATTATATATTGCACCAAATAATAACGTTAATGTTGCCTTACTGTTTACCTCTATACTCAACTCCAACGGGCAGATAGTTTACTAACATGCTCAACAAATATGACTACCGAGTCGAACATGCGATCTTTAAATAAATAGCATAAATAGCTTAGAGTCATTGTTTTGGCGCGAAACTTGAATTACGAATATAAGAATGAGTCTGTACACATAATACAAATTCAAGGTTCTTTAAATTGTTCAATACATTACACTGTAGCATGTACGTACGTACATACGTGACATTATTTCACTTTTAAAACTAAGTTTTATTTTACGATTAATTAGATAATTCGCTTCGAAATTGGTTACCGATAATGAAAATTACAAAATTTATGCATCTAATGTTTCCAAACATAACAAAACTTCGAAATATTTAATATTATTGCAGAAGTAAGACATATGCCTTTATTTTTATGTTTTGAGGTGTTTTTAGCGCAAATTACAATTTCTTTTAGTAATCATTAATAGATCGATAGCACGTCATCCTGATTATTTATAATAGTTAGATGATTTATACACATTTGACAATTCTAATCTGAAATTATCGTGTCTTATATTACTAATATTATTTTTTCAGGACAGCACATATTATATGGTAAAAGCCGATCTATAAGAGCTCTTTATATTTGTAATATTTAGAGCACTAATCTAACGTTAACCGATAAAGATGACCACATTTATTTTTCTATTATAACATTGGTTTTTCTTTGGATAAAAATAATTTTGTCGTAACATCGGTCTCGTTATAATCTTTGCTTTGTTTGCTATTGAGTAGTATTAAACACAGAGCCACTTATAAAATTACAGACGTTTTTAGTATTATAGACGGTAAGCAGCGACTTTACGGTAGGTAATGGCTTGGCTCTGCCCCTGGCATTGTTGAAATCCATGGGCAACGGTAACCACTCACCTTCAGGTGGGCCGTATACTCGTCTGCCTACAAGGGCAATAAAAAAATACGTATTTGTATTCACCATACTAATGAAAATCAAATTTAAATACTGCACGCATTCTGCGGTTTCTGCCATTATAAAAAAAAACCGCCTTTTTATTGAAATCCACACATACAAGAACATTGAATTATACCAAAAAAAAACACATAGTACTTTCGATTTGTTGAAAAAAATACGCAACAAACTACCTCGATTCGTATTATGAATAATCGTAAAGCAATTAGTTTTACGTACAAATGAAGCCGTCGAAGTGAGCACTTAATTATCGTTAAGGATCATGAGCGATGACGCACCATCATTAACATCAAGCAACGTAATATTGTGAGAATCATATAGAACACATTAATTAGAATGCCAGCGGTCATTATTTTTATGTTTTGTTATATACATACATACTTTTACATCAAGTATAAGTGAGATTCTTAGAAATCACCTCTAAACATCTCTTCGTGACGTCATTAGCTTCTGTATGGCCTATATTACAAAGTTTTAACAAAAAAGAAAATCGACTTCAACAATACAAAATGAGAATATCATCAATATAGTCCAAATCAATTAAATATGCATTATTAAGAATAACTCCAAAACTACTGGTCAGATCTTGATAAATGGGATGACATGAGAATTTAACCTGATTTCAAATTTAAAAAAAAAACATTAAAAATAAGCTCATCGTGAAAAGTTCTACAGGTAACACACGCGTAAAAAAATACAGTAGAACTGAGCACATCCTCCTTTTTTGAAGTTGGTTAAAAAGTAAATTTCACGCTCATATACCTATAATATTAGCTAATAATTAAGTATGTATTGCACATAAGTTCATTTTAAATTCTTTTTATCTCAGTGATACTCCAATTTCCCTGAAATGTAGTAATAAAAAGTTTACCAACGTCAAGCTGATTTCGTGTAAACATATCTGTGTGTTGTTACATCTCTAATAGAAACGAAAATTTATACCTTGAATATCGAATAAAACCTATATACAGAATAATGAAATGTAGATATAGTCTACTCACCGGCAGGCAACAACTGTACAAAGTTATCGGGGAAGAGCCCGACGCGACCGTGCAGTTCTCCCCGCCACCAGCCTCGATCGGGGGCTTCCTTCGATATAACAGTAACGATGTCGCCTTCGTTGAGGTTCAGCTCATCGTCGTTCACGGCAGTATAAGTGAACAACACCCGACATTGCTCCTTTACTGAATTGAAAAAAAAAACACTCAATATTGTCGCGAGTTTTGAACTAATCACGTAACATCTTGAAGTCGTCGTGGCCTAACGGATAAGACGTCCGGTGCATTCGTGTTGAGCGATGCACCGGTGTTCGAATCTCAGGCAGGTACCAATTTTTATAATGAAATACGTACTCAACAAATGTTCACGATTGACTTCCACGGTGAAGGAATAACATCGTGTAATAAAAATGAAACCCGCAAAATTATAATTTGCGTAATTACTGGTGGTAGAACCTCTGGTGAGTCCGCGCGGGTGGGTACCACTGCCCTGCCTATTTCTGCCGTGAAGCAGTAATGCGTTTTGATTTGGAGGGTGGAGCAGCCGTTGTAACTATAGTTGAGACCTTAGAATTTATATCTCAAGGTGGGTGCCTTATTTGCGGTTGTGGATGTCTATGGGCTCCAGTAACTACTTAACACCAGGAGGGCTGTGAGCTCGTCCACCCATGTAAGCAATAAAAAATAAATAAAAAATAAAAACCAATGTTCCGATTTCGTGTGAGTACTCGAACGCGACTCGAACGTTATCGCTCATTTATTGATATAGGTAATGATGGTCATCGTTTCTCATCATGCTATCAGAAACACATTACGTTTAAACCGTTACTCAATTAGAGCACTTAATACCAAGGTCGTAAGGATCGACAATACAATCGCTTGATTCAATCGAGAAGTCCGTGACAGCGCATTTCGCTTCATTATTGTGCAACATTGCAACGCCCCGCGGCGAATAAACGTTTTTAACATCCATAAGTTTTGACCGTCTCGGTGGTGCACGCGTCGTGGATTCGATTCCCAAATCGGGCAAACATTGTGTGATTAACAGGTTTGTTTGCTATTTGTCTGGGTGTTTATTAACTAGTTACCTATGTATATATTTAAACGTATATAAATATGTTTGTCAATCTCTGATACCCATAACACAGTGAATCCTAAATTGGAGCCGGATGATTTTTGATGCGTGATTTTTTGTCTCCGTTATGATTATTATTATTACGATCGGTCGTGAGTAAACATAAACGTGTTTGCCTTCTTTTGATTGTAGCCAGAGTTCATTCGCGCGACTCCCAAGAAAATTCATTGGCATAATTGCGAGATAACTTAGTTAATACGCAATTATAACATAGATTTGATTGCATTTAGCGGTAGGCAGCGGCTTGGGTCTGCCCCTGGCATTGCAAAGTCTATTGGCGACGGTAACCACTCACCATCCGTATGGCCGTATGGTCGTCTACCCACAAGAGCAATAAAAAAATAATTAAAAAAAAACAATTAAGTGTGTCGCGCGGTACTTTGAAGGAATAAAAGCCTGTTGTTTTGTGTGACCCAAGTTCAAGAACAAATAAAAAAATCCAGATCGCGTTCCTGGAATATTGAATTGTAAATACAGTCCCTTATATCAGATAAAACAAGCAATGAATTAGCATAACATAGTTACATAATTCGGAATCAAGTTATTTACAATTACTATAACAAGAGCCTGGCAGGATATTTGTTGTAATTGTCCAGGAGGGCTCAGCAAAGGAAAACATAAAAAGAAAGCTACAAAGAATCCTAAGCTCTATCTATATCATTTCCAGTAAAATTTCCATTCATCTAACATATTTACAAAAGAGAACCATAACATCATTCACTCCGAATTTTTTTTTTGTTTAGAACCGTGTAAACAGTTTGGCCTCTCTATTACTGTCAGACCAAAACGCTACTGCCTTCGGTACTTAAAATTATTTTTTTGGTGTCGGTACAAAACGTATATCTGAGTAATCTCTGGGTTTTATAGGCTCCTATCTTTGAAACGGCGGGGTCGCTCTACGGAAGTCGTACTGCGACGCTGATTATAAAAGTATCTCCGCGGGAACAGAAAACTAAACGCGACGAGGGGGGTGTGATGACGCGACTTCCTCCAATTACCGTCTCGGCATCGCGAACATTGATGATCACACCCGGATTCGTATGAGCCAATAAATATGTCGAGTTCACTTTTCTAATATTCCTTTGCGTGATACGTGGCGTTGCGTTGCCCATATGAAATAACCTATCAACAATAAGATACGTAACGTTGCAGTTCAAAGCAGGTATATTTGAAGTATATTCTCTTATAGGATTTGATATTTATAATTATTATTATATCGAAGGGTAAAAGGCTATTTGGTATAAGCGACATTTCGCTTAATACGCGACATTTATCTTGGTAATTAAAGCTACATTTGCATAAAAAGTTCCACGTTTTTGATTGAGCTTCAATTAATTTTTCGCCATTCAAATAGCTGAAGAAGCTTTTTTGTTATGATATTTTTTCCAAATTTTAAACTCTCCTGTAAAGTTGCAAAAATGTCGCTTAAACCACCAAGCCCTCGATATGCACCTAAATATTTTTTTTCTATCACAGTTCGTGGTACACTATAGAACTGAGACTTAGAATTGGTGTCTCAAAGTAGATGGCAGTGTTTACATTACTGATGAACTCCGGTAACCATTTAACACCAGGTGGGATATTAGCTAGTCTATCTACTTAAGCAAACATTGAAAAAAAAAATAGTAGGTGGGTGGCGCATTTACGTCGTAGATGTTTATGGGTTCCAGTAACCACTTAACACCAAGTGGGCTATGAGCTCGTCCACCCATTTAAGAATTTTTTATTTTTTTTTATCGTAGACGATAGTTATTTTATATAATGTTCACCAAATTGCTCAGGCGCATTGTTAATAGTGAAAACTAGTATGTGATTTTTTTGTTATAAGTACCTATAATCTATATTGTGTGAACGTATTGTATTGTTTGTTTCCTAAACAAATAAAAGTAAAGGATAAAGAGGCCCAGAGCTTTCTGATTGATTCAATTAATTTGTGAGTTAGCTCGCTTCATGCGCTCAATGAAAGGAGATTGAATTAAATCAAGAACATAAGTGATTCAACGTTAACAATTCAATTTTATTATTGCACTTCATTGAACGCGACTCTTCTTTATACAATGTGTATAGTATATATATGTACCTTCTACCGTTGTTTCAAAATAATTATTTAACACTAAACCTACCACTACCGGTCAAATGCACTTTTGCAACTTTTGTTATATTTATATATATACTAGAGGTCCCGCAGTAGTCGAAATTCGACTATAATTAATTGGGATTGTAAGTTTATACACTATTATGATTGTATTTTATACTTCTATAATCACAAATTTCGCCAAGACTACACTATAAAAAAAATTAACAAAGGCAATATTTAATCTATTCTCAATTTGACAACAGACGCCAAAAACAAAAGTTTGACAATAAATAGTATGCATGCGTGTGTGCGTCAAATACACGGTCTATAGTGTGTGTAATGTTTTCTTTATTGATTTAATGTATCTTTTATGCATTATTTAAAAAAAATATTAGCATTGTGCACTTCTTCTCTATATTCTCTGTAAGTGTGGAAAATTTCATACTCCTCCGTCCGCGCAATTTTCGTAAAAAGGGATACAAAGTTTTTGCTTCACGTATTAATATATAGATTTAAATGCTGAAATACCGTTATCAAAATATAAGAGAATTCTTAGAGCATACATATAAAACTACACTTCAAATTATTATTTTTTCTTTTACATATAAACACAATCATGAAAATACAATAAATAAAATCGAATACTTTTTTAATAACCAGTCAATTTAACCAAGCGCGATAGAATACAAGAACTGTCGGTAAGTTTAGTGTTAAAGCTTCAATAAGAACTCACACGTGTTTAATTAATACATTAATAATGCTGAATTATACCGACTTACTGTTTCATTCAAAACATCATATTCAAAACATATTCGAATTAATATTTAATTTAAACACCAAAAACAATTGATATCTCAAAAGCACTGTACTCCGAGACGCCGTAACCATAAATAATCATAGATCAAAAACAATTTTCAAGTATTGAACGCTGTTCCGAATGTTCCGAAAGTGAAATGTAAGGTCATTGTCATGAGCGACACATGTACAGGCGGGAAGAGCGCTTACGTTACTGTTCTTACGTACTAGTTTCGCGTGATTTACACCATTGTATGGCCCTCAATACGTTATGTGCATCGTTTAAACCGGTGTCGGACACCTTACGTCATTTTTATTTATGTGTATTTGATCAGCAAATGGAATGCTCCTTAGATATACTACGCAATAAGACGTACGATGAAAGAGTAGATTCAAAAATGTGATTGCGTCAACTTACCTGGCTTCGGTGGGAGCGCTGGAGCGAGTTCGAAGGGTGCCGGCTGCGGTGGGTCGAGCATCACAACAAAGTTAGACGGAAACACACCCACGCGACCCTGGCGTCGACCTTGCCACCAGCCCTCCTCTACCTGAATGACAGACACACAGTCATGCGAACACCCATATTGAACATGGTACTCATAGGCAGTGGTTTGGCTTTATCCCTGGCATTCACCACTCATAATCCGTTGGTACGTAAGATCACCATTTGAATGTACAGGTGAACGAGCTCATGGTCCACCTGATGTTATTTTTTGATATATTTTTTGATGATATTACGAAGCCCATAGACATTACTCTGCAAATGCCACCAATCACCTTGATACACAAGGTCTAAGCCTCAATTGTAAGGCCTACCTTCGAAACCGGAACACAATACTATTTCGCGGCGGAAAAAGCAGGGTGACCGTAGCATACCCTTTTTTTTTTTTTTTTTTAACGCTGGGGAATCCATTTACGGATACCCGGTCCGGGGGGTAACGAACCGGGTTATGTCGGACTCCGGCGCCTCCTGAGAGGAAGAGGGGGACGAGAAGGTCCTCCACCTCCCCGAATCCCTCGCAAGAGACTACGCCTTGAAAAAGGCGCGCGAAGCACTTGCCCCGCAGAACGACTACCGACTAAACCCCATCGAGCTCCACCACACCGGCTACACCAGACCTACGGTACCGCAGTGCGCGCCGAAAGTCCGCCTTCGCCGGTACCCGTCCTGATGATAAGACGGGATTTCATCTCCGGGAAAATCCCGAAGGACGTCATTTCGGGAGATACACCGTGAGCGGCGCACAGGAGCCACCTTGCACCGCCCCACCACCGGACCGACAGTCGAGTACCGGGCGCCCCCGCACCCGCCACCTGACAGTCCCTACGGGGGCTGAGCGGGAGCTTCACGCCCGCGCCGGCCATCCCGCCTTCTGCGCTGAGGTGCTGAAGAGGGATCCCACTCCCTTTCACGCTCCTCAGCCTCACGGGACGCCATTACCAGGTCACAAAACCTGGCCATGGCCTCCCACGAGCCCTGATCCTCTAACATGCGGGCGACGACAGCCCGCAGGGAGAGGTTTCTCCCCAGCACCGCGACGAGATCTCGCCGCGAGTGCTCCCAACGCGGGCACGTTTCGAGCGCGTGCTGCGCGTCATCGTCCGGGTGCCCGCACTGGTGGCAGCCCGGATGTGGCTCTCTCCTGCAGACCTTCCACAGGTACCTCCCGAAACAGCCATGTCCCGAGAGGACCTGCGCAAGGTGAAAGGAGAGTACGCCGTGACGCCGATCCGACCATGCCTCCAGCACGGGCACCAGGGCCTCGAGGGTGCACCGTAGCATACCCTGCGGACTCACAGGACGCCCTTCCAGCATCACTTTTTTACAGCTACCTTTCGAAAGCAAAAATCTTGAGCTCTCAACGTAGGTGATAATGATAAAAATTAAATCGGAAATGATTTGAAAAATACTTTTTAACAACTGAATTAATTCAGTCAGTAATTCCGTATAGTTTGTTATGTAAAATTGTATATAGTCCATACCTCTCCTAGAACTTCAAGCACGTCGCCGACGCAGAGTTCCAATTCATCCGGATTGACTGGTTGATAGCTGTACAGAGCCCGACACCGCCCTTGCACGCCCGTTGATCTAACAGAAACGGACAACTTGAATTACGTACAAAAGATATATTGCCACCACCCAAAAATATTTAGTTACGTTTTGTTTTTTTTTTGTTACTTAGGTGTATGGACGAACGAGCTCATGACCAACCTGGTGTTAACTGGTTACCAGAGCCTATATATATACATCAGCGCAAATGCCGCTACCTACCTTGAGATATGAGTTCTTAGGTCTCAGTTTTTACAGTACAACGGTTGGCCCACCCTTCAAAAATCTTAGGTCTCAGTTTTTACAGTACAACGGTTGGCCCACCCTTCAAAAATGATTTATGTTACGTCGAAAAATTCAAGCACCTTATCATCATCGGATAGTTAATTATGCGTTGAAATTCTTAAGGAAGTTGAACATCGACAAATATCTAAAAAGTTGCCTTTTGTAAGAGACACTTTTAGAAAACCCGATGACGCCGATGATGCAACTTTAACACACTGGCTTTTATGTCGTTTTCATTTCTTACTCACACATCGACTAAACTAACTATAATAAATGCATTATCATTCATTCGTTCCTGCGCAGATCTAAGTTTAAACAGTAGTATTCAAATAAACATTCAAACTCCTTGTCGCGGAACGAATAAGTGCTACACAAGATCTACTGGATCTTAAAGAAAATGTTTAAAATAAAAAGTTTAAATCGTAATTTGGTTAATCAGGTCAATATTTGCGACATAAAACGACGCTGGCCCAGTTAAGATAAAACAATGCTCACATCGAACGCATTTGGAAGACAAAGTCTTTAGGAATGGATATTTGGGCCGTCAAACCGATTACTGTTGGCACACTTGTTTGCCGTGCAGACTACTCTGCCTGAGCGAAGGAAAACCTGACAGGTTTTTTTTATTGCTTAAATGGGTGGACGAGCTCACAGCCCACCTGGTGTTAAGTGGTTACTGGAGCCCATAGACATCTACAACGTAAATGCGCCAGCCATCTTGAGTTATCAGTATAGTTACAACGGCTGCCCCATCCTTCAAACCGAAACGCATTACTGCTTCACGACAGAAATAGGTGGGGCGGTGGTACCTACCCGTGCGGACTCACAAGAGGTCCTACCACCAGTAATTACGCAAATTATAATTTTGCGGGTCTGATTTTTATTACAGGTAAAGTTAGGTAAAGTTCAAGAAAGATCTCGTCATGAAACCAATGAGTTTGAAAATTCACTTGGCTTTAATAAGACTTTAGGATGCACATTAGCGTACTTATCTTCTTGATTCGAGATGACGATAGCGAAAGTCACAAGAAATTAATGTTTCGATTTAATTTATAGAAATTTAATGAATTACAAATGTAAGTAAATTGAAACGCTTCGGTGCGTCATAATGGTCGTTACTTTTGCGCGATTGTGTTCTTGTTAACTGTAAATGACACAATTTTTTTTTAATCGGAAACTATGACATTTCGCTTCAGATAACATCTGCGCATTTTAACTTTTAAAGTGTCAATTGAATTTTTATTAGCATACATATAATAATAATATGTAGTTTCCTCCTGTAATGTAAATGTAATTAAATGTAATTAATATAATTATATTAAATGTAATAAATATGTTAAATGTAATCTATATAATATATAAAAATGAATTGCTGTTCGTTAGTCTCGCTAAAACTCAGGAACGGCTGTACCGATTTGGCTAATTTTGGTCTTGAATTATTTGTGGAAGTCCAGAGAAGGTTTAAAAGTTAAACAAATATGAAAATGCTCGGAATTAAATCAAAATAACAATTTTGTTTTTCCTTTGATGTGTCCCCCGTCGGACGCGTTCCTTTTGTTTGTTTTAAGTTTATTTTGTGCAAAAGTTTAGTTCTTTTATTTATCGATTATGACACTACGAAGTCTGCCGGGTCAGCTAGTTATATAATAATGTAAACGTAATTCCTCACACTGAGCCATAAGAATGTGATTTCTTAATTGGTTTAGACTAGTTTAGAGTAACAACTGTCCATCCTAAAATTGAAAAAATGCTTTCAAATAAAAATATGAAAGACGATATATCTACCCATTTGGGCTTTGAATGGGGCGTATTCTAGTTATACCAATAAGATATTCATATACTTTTTTTTCTAACATGCCTGTCGTTTCTCGTTTTATAGTAATTTCAAAAAATTATTATTAATTATTTGTACAAAATATTTTCAATTGTTTTGTTCCATAATTAATTATGAATATTTTTATAACGCACATATTTATGTACTGAACTGACTAACTCCAGATAAGACGATAGCTCATATTAACAAGTACATTATTTTTATTTATTAACTTTACAATTCACTGGAGCATTTCATTTCAGAATTATTAATTATTATTGTTTAACATAAGCCCCAAAATTTTGGAGATATAATGATATGTGCGAATACTAATTTAATATATCACTATCAATATAATCAAACAATTAAAGCAATCTACTCAGTTATTGAATCAAGAATTAAATGTTCATTCACATTTACAATTAAAAATGCGATCATTTTTGATCAAAGAGTTTCAACATCATCCTTCTTGGCTAAACAGCAAGGTTTCTGCGCAAACCGCGATCCTATCATCCCTAAAAATATTCAAGATGACAACCATTGTATCTTTAATTCATATTTTTGTTCAATAGAAAATACTCTTACCTCCAGAATCTGAAGGAGCCGCGTGTTTTTACTATTTTCTTCCAAACCATATGACACGTTTTACACTGTAGTATAACACAGTATGTATTTACTAAGGGTCACACAAACACAAAGTAAAGCGAGCAACGCGTGTTATCGTCTTATCCGGACTGATTAGATAGTGCGTATAACCATTATTATTCCAGTAAGTAATCAAAAAAAAAAAAATTTTAAACGGAAATCTGTTTCAAATAATATTCATAATTTGAAATTCAACCTGTTGCATACGGCAGCTGAGCGACTTTCGCCGAGTGGGGCCGTTGCTTTCGACCACGAAACCGGATGTCAACAGAAATTTCAATTTAATAATAATATTATGCTGTTTATAATAAGTTACGCGGTCCCGTTTCAACTATCGAAGACATGATCAAGCTCGTTTCTCATGACATATCGTGTTTTCGTGTCGAAACATTACGTGTCTACTATGTTTATGGATGATTCTGATGTCTATTTTTTTTATTACTTTCATTGTTTTATATCATGTACAAAAATGATAAAATTGTTATTTAAATTGAAAACGATTAAATACTACATATTATTCTGTTAAAGGCATCGAAATTAGTTACATTAATTAATTGATAAGAAAAGTACGCCTCCACTTTAATGATGGGTGCGTAGTTTAATGAACGTCTCGCTGTTTCTCTCGCTCGTCCGCATTTTAATGACAGTGACGTCGTAAAGCGCATGTGCATGCTATTTGTGCTATTTGATTATTTTTTAAGGGATTTTATGACCTGGTAACTAAGACCTTTAGATCATGTCTTATTTTAATTTATATTCTTATTTTTATGAAAAATAATATGTAATATGGAGTGAAATGAAATGAAATGAAGATGATTAATTTGAGACATAAATCAACTGGGATGAAATTAAATGAAATGAGATGAGATGATATGGGATGAAATTTAATCTCAGTAAAATGGTAAATGACCACCATTGATATTTTTTCAGTGGACTTTTTGGAGGATCCCGAGAAGATACGTCCAGCGTTCTGTGCTATTTGACAACAATAATTACCACAGATTCACGAAAAAATACGACGAAAAGATCAGTCTGAATAGAATTTATAAGCCAAATTATGTTGACATATTCAGCAAAACCTGAATTTTCAGGTTAATTTTATTATAAATTCCAATTTTTAATTTTAACTACATTGTATTTTTTTCTATTTGCTATGAATTATAATTTTAGTATTAAACCCTTTTTATTTTAGTATTGTATTACTAATTTGTCATAATATTAGGTTGTGGAAAAAGTTTCTTCGCATTTTTTAAGAAAATTCACAACATTTTTTAATATAGTTTATTTACATTTAACTAAAGTATGTAGGTACCATTTTGTTCGATAGCTTTTTGCCATCTTGTAGGTAGGGACATGATCCCATTGCTATAGAAATTTTGGGGCTTCTGATCAAAATACCGCGACAATTGGTTTTGGCAGTTATCTCGTGATGTTAACCTGATACTGCGTAAATAATTCTGAAGAGACTGAAACAGGTGGAAATCTGAAGGTGCAAGGTCAGGACTATACAGCGAATGCATTAAGACCTCCCAGCCAAGCTCTCTTAATTTTTGCTGAGTGGCTAAAGATGTGTGAGGCCTAGCGTTATCATGATGAAAAACCACACCGCTTCTGTTGATTAATTCCAGCCGCTTTCAACTTCTTTATTTAATCTCATCAGTTGTTCGCAGTAGAGTTCAGAATCGATAGTCCTGCCTGGTGGTAACAGCTCATAATGATTAATACCCTTCCAATCCCACCACACACATAGCATCCCCTCGTTGCGATTTAACCCGGGTTTCCCCAGTCTGTGAAGCTTGACCGGCCTTTGACCACGACCTTTTCGCACGTTCTTGTCGTACGTGATCCACTTTTCATCACCAGTTATCAGCTTCTTCAAAAATGGTTCGGTTTCATTACGTCGTAATAAAGAATCACAAATGAGTACACGGTTCATTAGGTTTCTTTCAGTGAGCTCGTGAGATACCCAGATATCGATTTTTTTGTGTACCCAGTTTTTTCAAATGCGCCAAAACTGTTTTGTTGTCAATTCCCAGTTCTTCAGCTACGTCGTAACTACTGATAAACCCATTTTGCTCCACTTTTTCAAAAATGGCATCCATTTTATCCGTAACAGGGCGACCAGAGTGACGTGCATCTTTGACATCAAAATTTCCGGATTGAAAACAATTTGTGCTACTCTCACAGACACTGCACTAAGTCCATAAACATCGCAATTTTTTTCGCGGCTTGCGTTGCATGTTTACCTTTTTTGTAGTCAAATTTTAAAATGTATCGAATTTCTTCATTAGATTCACTCATCTTGACAGTACGATAAATAAATTAGAATCACATCTTTTCTTAATTTGAATTTGAAATTATCTTCTTTAAAATTTAAGCTTTTAATGATACCAAAACCAGCCAGATACAAATAGTATAGCCAAAGAGATTTTATTACAAGTTCATACATAGTATAATGCGAAAGACTTTTTCCCCAACCTATTATTTTATGTTATTCCTGGGTTTTCCGATAGGTAAAATAAATGAACAATTGAAATTTAATATGACGAAGTGATATTTATTCTATTGATTATTCGCTTAGCATCCGGCGGAACAGAAAATCCATAAAATACGAGGTTTTATGTCGATCGTGCCTCATCTTTATTATTGTTTTTAATGTTAGAAGCGTTCCATAGTTTGAGTTTCGTATATAATCATATTTGAAATAAAATTAATGGTATTATCAGAAAGAAGAAGAAAGGCATACGATGCCAATTAAAAAACAGTCTGGTGCAAACTTGTTGAGCACAAAAAATATTGGCGCTAAAACAAACTATATAATTTCGAAATGGCCAGTTACTACTATTATCCGCTATATTAGCTATTTATTCTAAGAGACAAACTTGAACGCTACAAAATATTTCAAAAATGTGTCAAATAAAAAGATTACATTCGTAAAAATCATAGCGACCAGTTCAAACAATTACAAAACTTAATATGTGTGTCAGTGAACTAGAAACATCCGACACACGTTTTTTTTTATATTGTGTCGGAATCCAAACCAGTTTCATGGGTGTTCAAAGCCTGGAGCAGATTACAATATGTGTCAAAACTTTAAAGACATCTTAGCTGTTTAGTTTATCTATGCTTTACAAACCTCATTAACATAATTGAACTTTAACATAGTGTATGATAGTTATCATAAATATACATTAATGTCTTGAAATTTTCCTTCCAAAATGCTTTCGCCGTATATCAAAACGCTTAGAAAAATGTTTAACATACATTTTTACTGTTCTAAATCAACGATCGTTAAAACTGCTTCTTATGTTTAAAAGTCAACTAACCTCGTAGTAGCATGTTCGTTTAGAAGAGAAACGAAGTTGTCCGGGAACATGCCGCGGTTTCCACGTAACTCGCCTCGCCACCAGCCCCCGGGCAATCTCTCAACGTCGCGTATCACGTCCCCCGGTCTGATCGTCAGCTCGTCCGCTTCTGATGCATCATACGCGAAGTTAACGGTGCAAGACACTGCGAAAGACATCAAATGTTTCATTATTATTTTTACACATCTTGTCTTTTGCCCTAAGTACGCTTACTTACACAAAGCGATAAGTAGCAATGCAATGAATTGTGATTAAATGCGACATAAAACTACACGCTACATTTAACTCTTATTTGACTAAGGGCTCTAGCACATCAACGAAACTGCCGATGGTTAACGCCTGACGTCAAAGATTACTGATTTTATTCATAGACGACGAGTACACACACTCACGGTCCAGCTATTGTTAATCGATTACTGGACCAATAGATATCACAACGCGAATGCCACCACCCATCATAAGGAATGTGGTCTAAGCCTTAAGCTGTCGCTGTCTTGAATTTTAAATGATACCCATCTGTGCAGGTTCGCTTGCCTTCTTTCCATCAGTAAACTAATAATATATATGTAAAATCAAATTCAAAAGAGACAGTTATGAAAATTACCAGCAATGACATTTTGAGGGCAAAAAAATGACAACCATTACCGGCAGTTGTTTTCCTCTACCCAACGCAAAGTTTTTTTTTTTTTTTTTTTTTTTTATAGCTTAGGTGTGTGGACGAGCTCACAGCCCACCTGTTGTTAAGTGGTTACTGGAGCCCATAGACATCTACAACGTAAATGCGCCACCCACCTTGAGATATAAGTTGTAAGGTCTCAGTATAGTTACAGCGGCTGCCCCACCCTTTAAACCGAAACGCATTACTGCTTCACGGCAGAAATAGGCAGGGCGGTGGTACCTACCCGTGCGGACTCACAAGAGGTCCTACCACCAGTTTATTCACAGGGGTAAAATGCGGCGTGTGTCATGCCTTATCCTCAATTCGAAAGAGCTTTTCTTATGAAGCCAAATAGATGTAGGCAGTACTTTGAAGTTCCCCTGCTCAGAAATATGAGCAAAATTTCATGTCAAACTGTGTATGTGCTTTTAAAACAAGACACTTGTATTGTGTTTAAATCCATCAAAACCAGGGCCAATGGTGTGAGATTTCATGTACTATAAGAATTGCCTTATTACATTACATTACATACTATTTACATTTGATTAACAAATAACAAAAATCAATTTCTGTGAAAAAAGTCGAGTGCTCCTGTACCTAGAGAAAGCAAGTCCAGAAAGTCATTACCGGCACCAATGACATTGAATGAGTGAAAAATTGATCAAGAAGAAAATACAGTTACACTTTCAAATATGTGAAATGTTACCTTGACAGATGTTTCTTTGTTTACATATTTGCTATAAAATAATGTCTAAATTATTATAAAACACAATGTGGAACACAGTGCCTTTATTATGGTGGCAGAAATAAATGTACCCATTTTGTTCACTCCTTATGCCTCCTAGAGACCACTCATACACCGGTCTCACTAAATCCCCATACGTAAAAATATGTCACATCTAACGAAAAATAATTAATTTTTGCCCTTTGACCTACCTTTAGACTATGACATCTTGGCAAATTTCTAAACAAACCATTCCACATGAGTTCAGTCAGCATTCAACTCTGAGCTCATTTTGTAATATCCCATTGGCTCAGAGTTGAATACATACCAAATCTAATATTTTTTTTAGCGGGGCTAAAAATTACCAGTGCCTAAGCTTTTCAACTACATTGTATATCAAGTGAATAATAACAAACCACAGTCTTAACTTAGCAAATAATCACGATTGACTCCCACGGTGAAGGAATAATATTGTATAATAAAAATCAAACCCACAAAGGTGGTAGGACATCTTGCAAGTGCACACAGGTAGGTATCATCAACCTCCCTATTTATACCGTGAAGCAGTAATGCTTTTCGGTTTGAAGAGTGGGGCAGCCATTGTATTGTAAAAACTGAGACCTTAGAACTCATATCTCAAGCTGGGTGGCGGCATTTACATTGTAGATGAGTATAGGCCCATATAACTTCTTAACACTAGGATGATCGTGTGCTTGTGCACCCATCTAAGCAATAAGCAATTGAAAAAACGTGCATTTTTATTGCAATTTTTTAATGGTGTCAATAGACAACTGTTTTAATAAGTTCTACATTTGATATTGACAATTGTCTTTCTAGATAATGCTTAGAATGTAGTATTTAACTAAAATAATATCTGTTGGCTCTGTCAAGTATAAATACCTGTCCTGAATTTATAATAAGCTATGCAGACATATGACATGCTTTACAAATACAAGTTCCAAAGTTGAATCATCATGGCGATAGTTTCACATGTTCATAAGGTTAATGTGTTAAAAATAAACAGTATTAAAATTTTATTGTATTCATTAAAGTGCAAATCTCTAAGAAAGTTCGTATTTTTAAGTTATTAATTTTTTTATTTAATATTTTTAGTCAATTTAATCATTTTATATTATTTCTCTAGTATTTTAAGAATTTTTGCAACCTTTGCAGTATTTTAGTTTACTTTGTTATTATTCTCAAATTCAATATTATTTGCAATATAATACTCTATACTTATAATATTTGATCACTAAAATAATAAAAGAATAAGTCAATCTCTTACAGATTTAATATTTTTGCTAGAAGCGCGTCGTTTAGATTATTAGCATACAGCAAGCATATGACATCACAATACCAAAAACATGAGTCAGACACAAATAGTCATATTTTGTTAATAGAGCAGTACTGGTAGCGGTATTTACATTTAAAAAAAATTGCTACTTTCGACAAGAGTAGCTGGTATATTTTGGAATGAATGAAAGTTTATCTAAAGATAAGACATGGCGAAGAGTTACGTACATAATGCTTCACGATCCCCGTTTTTTCCCCGTTATTTTCGAGATTTTTTAAAAATTTAATACGGCACATTACCGTCGTTGTCATACGGCGCCATACAAACGAATTCGTGTCGCAAGACTCACAAGATACAGTTATTCATACACAAACAAGACAGGGTCTTTTGTAGTGGCGATATACCAATCAACTCACCTTTTTGTGATAGATTTGTCTCCATTGCCGGCATTGAACACTAATCACAACATCACGTATTTTTTATTTCATTGATCCACAAATAGCACATTTCAATTCTGATCACGAAATAACAAGAAACGATTCACAAATTAATATCGTATACAAGCGTGTGGAAAGCAAAGGCTCACTGTTTTTGACATTTCGTTTATGAGATGTCAAACGACATTTTCTTTTTTTTTTGTTCGTCAGTTGGTACGTAAAGGGAGCCTAACAATAAGCATTATCTTTTTCAACAAAGATTGAAACCATATCTTGAATGACAAAATTGATCTGGTTTTAGAATGAATTTCAGTAAAACGAAATGAGACAAGTAAACGACATAGTTATCAAATGAGTTATGATGAATTATTAAGTAGTGTTGTTGTTCGGTAGACCATGTACCCTACCCTGCCTAGTTGGTAGCCTAAAGGGCTATTCCAACTACCTACTCATGGACCGATAGGTGACCTCACGGGGTCAACCTGTGACAATTGCTAACACTCACTCTAGCAAGAGCAGTGGTTCCCTGAATCTACCACCGGATCTATATTACTAATGTTATATTAAACTAAATACTAAATTAAACATAAACCATATTGCAGTGCCTGGGTGTGATTATAAGTCCAAACTGTCCATAGATTCACTCGGACACACATAAGTTTGCATCCAATCTTCTAATTCCCCCCTTACCTACTTTGCATTTCGCAGTGGCCATTATAATACCGATTACCCACTGCGAAATGCAAAGATGGGATGTAATTATTTTGAACTAAAACAATCAAATCAGCTATGTTAGTATTCCATTTGATTTCGGTTAAACTTCAAAATTCGATTTTAAATAGGTTCCGATTGTTTGGACTAGTGAATCTATCAAACGATACCTAGTGTAAAAGTAAATGTTTGTTCTCTACTTTAAGATTCGAACTTAGTGGTTTATTAAAAAGAAAATGCGATGGTATTATTTATGGCTCTGTTGGATTAGAATAATATAGAGCATAGATTGGGGTACTATTTAATGCAAATACAATAGTAGACAATGTGGTGTGGTGGCTTGGAAGAAAGAACACCAATAGCCTAAGTAGTGTCTTATTCATACTTATTCATTTCATGGTCACTTCCATGGTCACATGGGATTCTTAAGCTTGAAGGTGATAGCCAAAAATAAATTATGTTGATTTTGTTTTGTTGTAGCTGAATATATATTTTTAATTTAGTTTTTTACCTTCTACCACAACCACGCATGTGTGAATGTAAAGAAAAATAATTTGCATTATTTAAATAACTTATATTTCTCTAAACAAAATAACAGCAAGACATCCTTTGTACAATGACTAATATACTTTTGCATTAATGCTTTATGCATCCTGCTGAATCAGGAGGAATTCCAAGCTCTTCATCAGTCCATGTACTGGGATCAATATAAGGCCACTCACCCTGGAAAATTAAATTCAAATGAAGGAAAATAATATTTTAGATAAAATATTATAGATAAAACATTATTTATGATATTTCATTGAATCAGATGTATATCTCTGTGTGTAACTTTTTTTTTATTAGAATAAATTTTCTTTAGGTTCAGGTTAGAACTCATATTTCAAGGTAGGTGGCAGCATTTATGTTATAGATATCTATGGGCTCCAGTAACACTTAATATAAGGTGAGCTCGTCCACCAACCTAAGCAGTAAATTAAAAAACGCAAAATAATACACCTCAGATTGCTCCGTAAATAAAATGAATAGGCCTGTATGTCTCAACCATATGCCTTCGTAGAGTACTGGAGTTCTTTGGACACATTGCTGGAAAAGATGATCAAAATCCCAAATAGCTGATGGTATCAGCAAGGTAGAGAGCAAGCTTCCCAGAGGATGCAGCCTGATATTCTTCAAACACAAAGTTCCTTGATGCCCTTAATGAAGCCAAGCATCTCAACACATGGAGGGAAATTGTATGTGAGAAAATGATAGAGTCATGACCCTCACTAGTGAGGAATGTGACACAATTCCTCCTTGTGTCACATTCCTACGACGCAAAAGTGCTCTAAAAGATATTTTAGGAATAGATACTAGTTATATTCCTGGAATCTCATTGTGTTGTTTCACATATGACATCTGAACCAACTATTTCTGTTTTGTTATACTTGTTGTAAAGAGTATATAAGAGTAATTATTAAGTCCTTCAAACATAAATTTATTCAGTCATCCATAAACATTAAAATTGCTGAGGTCAGCACAACTCCTTATTAACCCCCCTTAAGTAAGCTTGTTATATTATGTTTACTTACAGTTATATGCTCAGGTTCAGTTGCAATGTGATACAGAATCCACCACCAGCACAATCCACCAAGCCCTTGAGCTAACCGAATCGATTTTTTGGAAGGCATTGGTGGCGGTACACGGTACGTCCAAACTCTGAAATGAAAATCATTTAAACAAAATAAAATAGAAAAAAACACAGGCTATTTCTACACATTATTGAATGAGTTATTTGGCAACAACAGTTGTGGAAAATTAAATATAATTGAGTAATATTAGTGGGTGAATTAAATATACATAATTGTTTTATTTTAAGGTTACAAATTTTAATCACTGTTAGAGCTCACAGTTAAGTCATGTTATTGCTTAAGTAGGGAATCTACTTTGTCTATTTCCTTAATTTGCAGAACTAATAAGGCATAACTCAGATTTACACATCAGGAGCAGTAAACATATACTTTGATTTCTAATGCATTCATTTTTGTCTTAAATGGTTATGGTGGTGCTGTCCACATCTACACGTGTCACTATTATTAATTTATTTAGATTAAATGCTTATTTGAATAGCTAACTTTACTTAGCTTACTTTACATAGATACAAAAGTATAAGCTATGTTTTTTCAGAAGAATGAATGCTTGAACTTATTTATTTCAGGTACATTCATTATATATTGTCTGGTACCATTATACATAAATATGTTAACCCAGCTGGAGTTACAGTATACACCTAGTGTGTGGTATAATGAAGGTATATACCCAATATTGTTTCTTTCATTTAGACTGAATATATATTATTGTATCAGTTTTTTTTTTTTAATTCATAATAACTCCTCAAGGCTTGTTGATAAGAATTATCAAGCGCAAGTCATTTTTTATTGAAAATTTTATGAGAACATAGTTGTTTTATATTTTTATATTTCTTATTATTATTCTTATATTATTTTATGTTAATGTAATTAAAATTTAATCTGCTCTCAGTATGTATGTATACATTCAATGACATAACACCCATTTTTCACTAACCCATGTCCTGCATTTCGTTTGGTTTGTTTCAAGCTGTCGCCAGCATTTTGCAGCCTACGGAGCAGAATAGCTCTCGTTAGCAAAGTTCTTGTCAACATTATTTCTAGTAATTTGTTGACTTCCTCGATTTATTTTGAAGTAGGTAAAACACTTTCCCAAAATCTGCACCTAAAAAATGACAGTAGTAGTTCCATATCCATTTTCCAACAGGAAAGTCGAAGATATCATACCAAACAGCCTAGTTTTTCATACATTTTTAAAGTTGAGTTATTTGAGACCGTACTCAATTGGGATGACTATAAATGAAACGAGATATATAGTCTTTTCATATTTTATGAATAAAATATAGTCTCAATAAAATGGTGACAAATACTTTTTCAGCGGAATTTTTGAAAGATCCCAAGAAGCCACTAAGGCACGTCCAGCAGCTTTGGTTGACTTCCCACATTTGTGCACTTTGACAGGCACTAATGAACCACCGTTATTAGACCTGAAGAAACCTCTATCTGATGATTTGCAATCCACGGTGAAGGAATAACGTAGAACTTATATCTCAAGATGGGTGGCGCATTTACGTTGTAACGTTGTAAATGCGCCACCCATCTTGAGATATAAGTTCTAAGTTCTCAGTATAGTTACAACGGCTGCCCCACCCTTCAAACCGAAACGCATTACTGCTTCACGGCAGAAATAGGGAGGGTGGTGGTACCTACGCGCGCGGACTCACAAGAGGTCCTACTACCAGTAATTACGCAAGTTATAATTTTGACGTTTTGATTTTTATTACACGACTAGCTGACCCGGCAGACTTCGTAGAGCCTCAATCGATAAATAAAAGTCCTAAACTTAAAAATTGTTATTTTTATTTAATTCCGAGTATTTTCATATTTATCTACCTTTTAAAGCTCTGGATTTCCACAAATAATTCAAGACCAAAATTAGCCAAATCGGTCCAGCCGTTCTCGAGTTTTAGCGAGGCTAACGAACAGCAATTCATTTTTATAGAGATGTTATTCCTTCACCGTGGATGTCAATCAATATTTCATTAGAAAAATTGTCTGAGATTCGAACACCGGTGCATCGCTCAACACGAATGCACTGGACGTCTTATCCTTAAGGCCACGACGGAATCTGCGAAGCACGGCTCTTGCTAGGGCTTGTGTTAGCAACATTGTCAAGTTTGAGCCCCGTGAGCTCACCTACTAGCCGCGTGACGCTGATATGATCTCTTTAGACCATTTAGGTAGGGAAAAAATCTGAAGAAACACTAGGTATGTAGGTACATTAACCAAACTCAACTTTGTTCGTCGCAGTCCCGCCAAAAAGTCCTAAAAATCTATTCTAATCTATTTGCTGTTCTATTCAAGCTGTTATATTTATTTTATTTTGAGCGTTTAATGGCTCAATAGATAGACAAAAGGAACTTAACTAATAAGCTACATTTTTAATAACAAAAGATCGAAACCAACTCACACGAAATACAACCAAATGAAAATTCTTATTATTTAATTTAATATGGACTAAAAAGTTTAGTTTCAACATATGTTTTTCTGTCCGAGAATTACCAAGTAGCTTTCACCTAAAATCGGTACCTAGTTTATAGTATCTACAAAACACTGCTGCCTCTCCGTTCTTGATCGTCTTTTACGATATCGATGGGAAGAGAGGATGATTCTATTGCCAACACAATTATAAGATATGAGTATGACGTTAAATTAGGTCAGGAACGATTGCACCAGGCACCTTACTCTTCTGATTAAATATTATATAATAGTTAAAAAAAACTAAAAAACACGTTTTTCTATAAAATCTAACTAACAAATTGAAAATAAATTTATTGTAAAAAAAGCATGAGGCTAATATGTATCATAAATTATTCAGTTCCTACTTACCCTAATGTACTTTCACACCAGTACAACATTTATTAAGTGAAAAAAAGAACGCGCTCAGTGTGCTTAGTGCGAGTTTTTTAACGTTCTCAATAGCGTAAAAGTTAGCCCAATTTTGTATGCAGTTGGAACAGCGCCCCTAGCGGCAAACGAAGGCATTTTTTTCTTTTTCTTTCCTAAGCTGATATCCTTGAGAGGCTATATCAGCGTAACCTTAACTAATAGGTGAGCTCACGGGGCTCAAACCTGACGAAGTTGCTAACACGAACCCTAGCAAGAGCCGTGCTGCGCAGAATCTACCACCGGATCGGAAACGCGACCCACTGAGAAGATCCGGCAAGAAACTCAGTGGGCTGTGTCTGAGGGTTAATTTACTCGTCAAGCCCTTCGTCGCAAGCGACGGGTTCGACGAGAACGGTGACCGGTGCTTGAAGTACCTAGAAGCACCGTTAGTGGATAGGGAGGATCCGAGATGACGTGTTTGGGGTGACGTCGACTACTTTCCATTCTTTACGTAGGCAAAGAGGCAAACGATCCCATTCCATACCAATATGAGCTAGCTTTTACGCTACCGAGAACGTTAAAAACTCGCACTAAGCACACAGATGAATTTGTTGACTGAAGTTGTTTGACTGTAGAAAGTAAATAACGACTCTAATTGTTTAAAATATTGAATTGTCAATAATAATAATAATAATTGTCATCGATCCTTTTTATGTAGGTGTACCTACATACTTAATCCGACGGCCGACTTTTTTGAAGGGTGTCAAAATCACGGTGAAACTTCGATCAACATCGAAGCGGTAAAAGATACCGTTTACCGCGTTTCACATAGTGGTGAAAGGCTATTTGGTTTAAGCGACATTTCACGTAACATGCGACATTTATCTTTGTAATCATTAAAGGTTCGTTGATTTGGTATTAGCAACAACAATTCGACGTTTTTAATTGAATTTCAATTAAGTTTACCCCATTCAAATAGGTGAATATTTAATTATTTTTTTCTATTACAAACTTTAATTGGCCCTTCTGCAAAGTTGCAAAAATGTCACATAAACCAAACAGCCTATCACCCCTCGATATAATAAAAACATAGGAATCGTAATGAAAATAATTTTGTATCACATTCTGTTTATTTTTATTTTTTACATTACATTTGCTGTTCTATTCAAGATTGTATTGTTTTAACTAGCCTTATATATCTATTATTTGGTTTTATCTTGACAGCATGGTCGTGGTGCTTCTGTCCCATCTTCTAATATAGCATGATCATTGAAAGGTATGTTGTCTAATTTCACAGTGTCATCAGTAATTCTTGCTTCTGAAATTTTTATCCATTTGGATATTATTTTTGAAAATTTAATTATAAAATTAATTAAATAGGTATAAACAAAAAAGGCAAAAAGCTGAAAAGCTTTAATCATTCCTAAGGCTCAGAACTTCAGGAAATATAATTATTCTGTGATTGTTATCGAGTTACAGAGAAAAATAATTGTAATTTGATTGTGATTTTCAATTTGTTAAATGTTGTGAACTTGCTCATCGCAAGCCCATATCAGTTTAATGTAATGTTGTGCTTTAAAACATAAGATGTTCAGTGTATTATGGTTACTATAGTGGTGTTCAAACTCTTAAAAATTTATCAACTGTTTTGAGGAATGTATAACATTAGTTTGTGAATGACTTCCACAATGAGGGAATAACATAGAAAAAAATGAAACCTGCAAAATTTATACATTTGCTTAATCATTCACTTAACTGAGCAATAATTTTTTTTAAATAATTTTCTGAACTTTAGTCTCAGTTATTCCTGAGATAATTTTTTAATGTTTCGTACTATTGTGTACTAGTAAGGGTACTTGTTCTCCTTTTAATAAAATAATTGCTAAGTGTGGTTTGTACCCAGACACACAATGAACTGATTTGTTACCCAACACATGTGCTTAAGTTCATAATTAAAATAATAAAACATAATACATACTTATATTAAACTATAAGAAGTATGTACTTACCATAAACACCTGGTTTTATTTCTCGGGCTTGAATCACTTGAGTCCTTAATTCCCTTTCTATATCCTCTCCAAATGCAATCATCTGAAAATTAATAATAAGTTTATTATCCTTCTGTTACGCCACAGTTAATAAAATTATAAAAATACAACTGTCTCTTCTAAAAGATTGTGCATATCTGTTACCATTTGTATTATAATTTATTTATTTATTTATTTATTACACTTCTTAATGCCTAAGGCATTCTCTACCCGTCAACCAAAGGTAGTGCAGAGTAAATTCGTCTGATTTATAGAATATTTTTCTTTGATAGTTACGACTACAAGTACCTAATATTTAATTATTACTTAATGTTGTTTAACATAAAGCTATATTCACAAAGTACCGCTTTAATCGAGTTTTCATTTTGAACATTTTTGTTTTTGCGAAATTCTTCATTTATTTTTATTCGTGCCGCTAATAAAGCACGTTCGTCGCCTTCGAAGACTTTCATTCTAGTTCTGTGCAATTTCTTGAAGCTTTGTAAAACCTACAAATAAAGTAAACGTTATCCATGTGAAACAAGGCGATTTTAAAATACAAATTAGAAACGAATCACTAATGATTACATGTTTACCAAACGTCTTGTCATCATTTTCAGTTTAGTCTTTACTAAACCCCTGGTATAATATTTATTATTTAGTTAAATTTTCTTTATTGTTTGTTTACATAACGTTTTTTTTTTCTTCTTTTACCTAGTCAGTTAAGCAAGGGATACACGACAGATGGGGCCCATACGGTATCGGGCATCGGCTGTAGTTTTTCCATTCCATTAAATTTTTTTATTTAATAGTATGGGCCATACTAATGGCCAATTAAGACGAATTACGAAATGGTTTAAAAAAGTAAGTATATATATTTTTTATTGCCGTATAGGCAGACGAACATACGGCCCACCTGATGGTGAGTGGTTACCGTCGCTCATGGACGTCAGCAATGCCAGGGCCAGAGCCAAGCCGCTGCCTAAAAAGCTAGTTTTTTCAGTATATTGGATTTAAGACAAGATTTTAATATACTTTTGGAAGACTCGAGATAACATATCTAGCTATATTCTTTCACACTTATGAATTATTTGTATTCTTATTCTTATAACAAAGGTTATTTTATTTTATCTCACCTCAGGTAATACAATAATTTCACTTTTCAATTAACAGATTGTTCGGATATCGTTTTAAAGGATTTGTATGTATGGACTAGGTTCCCTCTACCGGTCTAATGAATAACCGAGTAAAATAAATCATACTTTGACGGTTGACCAATAACAATAGAATTTGTGATAGATATGTACATAGTTGACTAGATGCGTTGTCATCATAAATTAATGGGCTCGAAATGTAATCAGTCGTATATGTTGCTGCCCGTGTAAAATCTATTAATCATGCCTTTTGAAATCTGTTTACTACAAGCAATCTCTTTTTTGGTTTGTCTTTATTGCACATTTTCGATACTTGAAAAAAAAATTACATCAGACATGCACAATCTTGCCCCTTCTGTTTTTGCACTTTTAAAATATAGTATAGTATAGTATTAAATAGTTGTTAAACTCACAAGTTGTAATGTTTTGTGGGTTTTTCTTTCGGTGAGATCATGGTCTCCTACATCTATTTCATAGTATGAAATTCATACTAAGTGGTTACTGCAGCCCACTTCACGTCATAAATCATCTGAGACTGAGACCATATAGGGGTATCTTTTGTGTTGACACAAGATCAGCTTTCAAAGTACATACTTAAACTAAAACATGATTACTTTATGGTAAAAATATACAGAATGGTTGTTGGCCTTCTAGGAATTTTAAGGTTGACTAGGAATATTTTCATGAGGTGAGGATATTACTATGGATGGATCCAGGGCCTCAGGGAGACAACTAAATGAACATGAGGAAATTATTTGGTGTAGCATGCCAATGCTTATTTATTCTAACAAAAGTCCAATAGTCCTTAAAAACATCCATATGCCTCTCATTGGTCTTTATTTGATATATCATTTTCATTTTATATGTTAAATTTTTCTAGGATCTTTTAGCGGTGGGCCTTATAATTCCACTTGTACCTGGCCATGTGAGGAAAATGGGAGCAAACCACATTTATGTGGGTTTACTTGGTTCCATATATGCTGGTTTCCAATTGGGCTCGGGACCACTTATAGTAAGTGTCAAAATAATTACAATGAAATTGAACCTTAAAATCTTTTTAATGCTTTTGGTGGATGTAAGATCTTTTACTTAGAGATAGACTGTAACTGAAGCCTACAACTAGGTATATGAATGCTATCATCACTTTGAGATATGAGATTTAAATCTCAATGCTAAATGCTAGGTAGTTGGAAACTCACTAGTGACAATTTCTCTAGTAAATGTGTAAAAGTATAAATATAATTTTGGTTTAGTTTTTATTGTAAAATGTCCCTTCAACCTGGAAATTATTAGTGTTTAATTTTATTTAACAGAATTGGTACTTGCTTTCCAGAATGTGTACCTAACATAAGGAATCAGGCATATTTAGGTAACTTCAGTGCAGCCTTTTCACAATGTAAAAATGACATTAAAAAAAGCTACCTTTCAGTCATTAAAGTTAATTCAATCATTGATACATTTACTTAGACTTAAAGAGAATTTGCTATTAGGTATAAGAATTAATACTAATAATGCCTTTATAGGCATACTAATAATGCCTTTATAGGCATTATTAGTATTTTATAGGCATTATTAGTATTTTATTTAATAAGTTTTTAAGTTAGTATTTTATTATTTAGTATTTATTTAATAATTTTTTGTTTTTTGTATTTGATTAATTTCAGGGAAGTTTGAGTGATCTGAAAGGTAGAAGAACAATACTAATTTTAACATTACTGATATGTAGTGTTGCTTACACAGTACTAGGTCTGACTTCTTCAATACTAGTCATATTACTTCTAAGAGGTGTTTTGGGTAAGATTTTAATATTACATTTATATTAAATTTTCAGTAAGTTAAAAATATTATTGTTTAAATATATATTTATATACATACATGTTGGAGAGGTCTATTGTAGTCTATCGAAGCTGAATTTTTAATGAGGAACAAATGATGGTGATATCATAGCTTTGGTACAGGCTGGCTAATGTTCGTGTGAGCTCAGTGTAAGAGGGTCATTTGACCGACCGATAGATTTCTCAATGATCCATCGTACAGACAGACCACTAGCCTAGACACGGTTTTGTGACTCATTGTATCCAAGTACTTTAATTGTTAAAAAACTATTGCTACTGTTCTGTTCATGAAAGATAGAAAAATATCTTAAAGGAAAATTATTTACACCTAGGTACTGATGTACAAACTACAACATCCATGATGCCTAAAGGACCTCTATTCCAGAAGCAAATTTTATACCCTGAAAAAGTATCATTATTTTTATTTTATTTGCTACTTAATTAAATAGCAAGCTTATGTCAGTGTATTTCATTGCATCAGTTAAAAACCTAGCTAGCCATAGAGGCCTTATAACTAACTGTCAATGGTCAGTGAACAGAATATGGAACTTATTGACTGGTATATGAAAATCAGCAATAGTTAGAGAATGAAAACCACTGGTGCTAAACTGTGCAGGAAATTGTCCAGATAACCAGACAAGTAACCAATCTTCAAACATCAGTTTGATATGTGTTAACTAATTGGATCTCTACATTTCAGGTTTCTTCAAACAAACCCAAATGTTGGCCAAGGCTTTAGTGCCTGATTATGAAAACAATGAGCAAAAACAGGCTGAAATTTATGGTAAAATGGCTGCAATATCTGGAGTAGGTATTACATTGGGGCCTATGATTGGTGGTCATATTATGGAAGACAATCCAAATGGTGCATTTATGTTTATTGCTTTTATAGTCGGAATATGTTTTATTTTTAATGCTGGTAAGTTTCTAACCTTTTGCCTAGCAATGTTATTTTAAATGAATGTTACGACCCTACATAAGTAAAGTAGTTGTGCAACAACTTAAAATACAATGTATCTTTATTTTTAATTATTTAAGCCCATAACCAACATAGTTATAAAGTAATATACATTAAATAGGAAATATAAAAAGTAATCTGCTAATTATGTTATAGTAAATAATAGTAATCGGCACGAATCTTGAGCTCTCTATAAAAGAGTGAGGGGCTGTGGGCATCGTAAACTACCTACTTATTGTTCAGGTCTAAAATAAATCAATCAATTTTATGTTGTGATTAAAAAAAATTGAATAATAGGTACCTACTTCATAAACAAGCAATGAATCTTTTTAGATTGTTTTGTGTTATGTAGTCTGGTTGCCTTTGTGTGACAGTTGTTCAAAGCTAAAAAAGCATTATTTATACGATATATCAGAATTATAAGAATCTTAATTTATCAATAATGGATCCCTTACACCTGGTATTTTTGTTTGTGTTTTAGCTCTTGTTTGTTTCCTGCCAAAGCCAAAGCACAGTAAGAAGCCATCAAAAAGAAACAAAACAAAAGATGTTCTCTCTGAGAATTTAGTGTTATCACTTTTTAACAGTTTCAAACAATCATTTGTTGTATTGTACAGCATAAATTGGTCTAAATATTGGGACATTTTTTTATATAAAGCTTTAGTTGGGTTTGCAATGGGGGTCTACTATTCTAATTATGCTTTATATTTGAAAACTACATATGACTTGTCTCCCAAATATGTAGGTTATGTTATATCATTCCAAGGTGTTATGGGTTCTATTTCTAGTTATTTTATAGGATACATAAATAGTTTCTATAAAAAGGATGTAGACTACAGCTTAAGGAGTTTACATGTGTTTTTGTTATTAAGTATTTCATTGACAGGGTTAATAGTATCAATAAATGTGTACAATTATGTAATATGGTTGATTCCTTTAGCTATGGGTAATGCAGTTAGTAGGTTGGTAACATTAGAAATGGTGCTAAAAAGGAGTGATGGTGATCATAGAGGCACATTAATAGGCGCTTCCAACAGTGTCAGATCTTTATCTGGAGTGGTCGCACCTATGGTTGCTGGGTTTACAGGGCAATTTTTAGGAGTTTCATATGTGATATATGCTTCATTGGCACCCACAGTACTGGGTCTTGTGATGAGTTACCATTATAGAACTAAAAGGAAAGTTGACTAATTGTATGATTATATTTTACAATTTTATTGTTAATAATTTCATGACTTACATAAATGTTTTGTTGAAGTAATCTTTGCTTTTAATTTCAAAACTACATTGCCTAATATTTTAAAAATATTAAGCTACACTATAACTCAGATTATTCTGTTCTTTTTTTAGAGGCTTGTTTATTTATTAAATTATTTACCTTAGTATATAACCTAGATTTCTTGAAGCTGATTATATTATATAGATACAGATCAAGCTAATAAAAACATAAAATCAATAATTTTATTAAATAATTAATAAAGGCCCTATGGACATAACTTCAGTAGTTGTGCATATGGGTGGTTATCAGAGCCGATAAACATTAAATTATATGTTTCCATGACACAAGGTGTAAGTTTGAATTGTGTAGACAGCTCCTTAGGAGAAATAGGCTAACTGGTGAAAGCTACACAAGGTACCCTACCAGCAGTATGATTGATATCAAGATACAGAAAAAATGCTTAAAATTGAAGACAAGCTAGCTGAGCAGTGGCCAGTGGTAGCAAAGTCAAACAATTTTGTAAGACATTTTATTAGTACACTGAATGCAAAGTGTCACTAACCTAGGTGAGTATTATTACCACACAAAATAATAGGCTACCTTCTTTTTGGGGTCAATGCAATGTGTCCTCATCTTCCATTCAGGTCTATCATACTCTTTAACACAGTCCATGGCATTTTATACCTCCACCTTCTCACATTACTATCTACTTTCAAACTCAGGGTCTTTGAGCCAAATGATCATCTTGTTTTCGCTTAACATGCACATACTACAATAACCATGAAGAGACAGTCAAAAACACCCGTGATCTTACTGAAATAGTGTTATTAGTTTTGGAGATGATACACTACTAATGAATTATTGGTCAATCCTGCCCAAACCAAATGTAAGGTAATGTTCACAAAAAAACACTGAATTTAACAATAAGATGTGAGCTATTCTGGAACAATAATTAACAGCAAGTTGATATGGAACAGCCACCAGATTATATTATGAATATAATTTTTTAGCAATATCGCAAAATAAACACTTTAAACTAAAGTTATTCATGAATGATTTCCATAATGAAGGAATAACACAATAATAATATGTCACATACTTAGTACAGTTAATAATGTTCTAGTTTTAAGGGTGAGTTTACTGTTGTAGAAGGGAGCCTTAGATTTGACATTATGATGTCTATGGGCCTTTATAAGCATTTAAGACCAGGTGAGCGATAAGCTTGTTGATCCATCTGTAAAATTACCTGATGAATCCAAATTGAATAAGCTTCCTTAATACACACTGTAGTATGAATTTCGTTACCTTCAATTCATTGAAATAGTAATGAAATAATAGTAATAATTAAAGTACATAATGTATTTAATAACGTTTGACAACAAAAACTAAATTATATTATTTATAAACTTGGTTCACTTGGATTCCAGACTTTGCATTTGTTTCTTCCTCATATCCTGTATTAATTTTTGAATCGCTTCTCTATCATGTTGGTTTTCTGGTGGGAAGATTTGTCTTTTTGTATTTGTTACCCATTCTTCAAAATATTTTGGTTGGTTGAAAAAAAAGAACAATCCAACAGGAAATGATGTGTACATAGCCATCCTACCCACTTCTAGTTTCCAATTACCCATAGTTTAAAAATTTATTTTCAGATTCTCAGAACTTAGATTGTTGTATTTAGATTTTTCTCTAATAAATATCTTATCGCAATTTATCACATCCACAGATTATTATAATATACTCCAAGTTTTTTTTTTTTTTTTTTATGGTATCACGCATTTTCAAAGTTTATGAGTCTACGTATTTATGGCGGCTGTACACACTCGCCGAGTCTCGGGCGATATGGCCCTCGACGAGAGCGTTCCTGTACACATAGACGTAGAACTTGCTGCTGCTGTTTTTCTTTGTGCTCGTATTATAATTATTTACAAATTTACCACAAAAAGAAAAAACTTAAATAATCCATGGCGAAGAAGATGTTGGATAGTTACTATGCACCGTATATATTATGGCTCAGATGGGTGTTCACAGGCCACCTGGTATTAAGTGGTTACCGGAGCTCATAGACAACTACAACGTAATGTGCGTGGGCGTGAGATATAAGATCTAAGGTCTCACTCAGTTGCCCCGCTCTTCAAACCGAAACGCATTACTGCTTTACGGCAGAAATAGGCAGGGTGGTGGTACCTACCCCTGCAGACTCACTAGAGGTCCCCCACTAGTAAAAATAAGTTTAAACTTAAAACTTAACGATAATACTGAATAAGCAAGTGTGTACATGATAGCTCTCGTTTGCTTCGCGAGACCCCACGAGTTCCTTTGATTCGGGCGCAAAAAACCGACAAGCAACCGCGGATAAGTGAGGCAAGACGCGACAGAGCGAGACAAGACAAGAGCACCATGTACATTGTACACACTCGCTCTCGGTCTGCTTCGGGGTGTCTCGACTTGACGAGTGTGTACAACCGGCATTAAAGATATGTCACACCATAGATAATACACTTAATATTTGAGATGTCTAACTGGAAAGGCGATAGTTTCAAACCATACAGCTTTATCTTTTTCATATTCTTTTTTATGTATATATGTTAAGGACCAAAATGAAATGAAGTTGATTATTTTATGACATTAATAAATTGGGATGAAATTAAATGGAACGAGATGATATGGGTAGAAATAAACTCCTAGTAAAATGTTCGATAGTTACTGAAACTTTTTCAGTGGACTTTTTGAAAGATGCCAGAAGTTACGTTCAGCGGCTTTGGTTCATTTTCCCACATTTGTGCACTTTTGTAGATAATAAACACTAAATTACCGTTATTATACATTTAAACACGAAGAAACATTAAATTAACAAAATAAAACAATTCATCCAACTCTGCTCCTTGCGTTCGCACCAAAAAGTATTATTACCTAATTATTGTTGATTGGATTTCACATGTGATAATTATAGGCAACTACGGTAGCTATCACAGTAGTTGAACTAATTAATTATACAATCCCTACCTATAATTATGGAAATACATAATTTCACCATAAATTAATGCCATAATTACGAGTACGTCTGAAGTTTTAGTTTTACTCGTTAAATCGTGTGGCTTATAAGATATTAATAAAATTTATATATGTAATTCCTTCAACTAATAATACTACACATAGCCTAAGAGAATGCAGAGAGAGAATATACTTTCTTGTACACCAAAACGCAATTGACCTTGTTAATCGCTTGGATGGTGAATGAACGATCAAACAATGTTGAAGAATGTTTAGGAATCTGATGATCTCACAGAATCACAAAGGGCCTCGAAAGGTTCCTTGAGATGTGTTTGGGGAATGGAGGGTAAAATATATTACAATTTAGTAAAGAAAGAATATAAGTACATATAACGACGAAGGTAAATTGTCAACCACTTGACTTAAGAACGGAATTCATATACCTATATGATTCACTGAAGTAGGAAACCTATGGAAATGAAAAATTCGTGCCACTGTGACGTCATCTGGCCACAAAACATGGCGGTTTTAGTGCTGCCCAGAAGATTTTAATGTTAGTAGGTTTTATCGATAAACGTTCTTGGCTCATTTTAATTTAAATATTGTTGAGTGAATGTATTTGTAGAATTTATACTTTAATAGGAAGTAAGTATATTGTTATGTGCAAAGATGATGTGATTTAGATATTATGTGAAATCTAAGACGAGTTCGTGCTTCAAATTTGCCAAGTAAACGATATGACGATTTTTAAAATTTGCTACACTGATTTTATAAAGTTGTCGTTTGCCGCAAAACATAAAGATATGGCGTAGTACAGTGCCATCTGCCCATTTCTAGCATGCTGAATGTTATCGTATTTTGAGTACGTGTTTTTCTTAGACTATTACAATCTATTTTAATTTTTGCTGACCTAAAGTCCGTAGCACACTACCGCAGCGCACCTCAAGGAAGGTACGCCGCACCATTCACTCTCACTTGAGAGTGATTCAAATTTTAAACTTATCAAGGGATCGCCTGATAAAAAAAAACACCTACAGAACATTTATGCGTTAATAAAATTACAAACGTCATTCCTTGTGACTTCCTCTCTAAAATCACTTAATTATTAAATATTTAACGAGTTGACAATAGTGTTATAAAACTATTTTATTTAAATAGTTCCGACGACTTTCTTGAGATCCTATAAAATATGTTTTAATTATTATTTTTGTATGTTTTAAGCATGATAAAATAAGAAATTTTATATAAGCAATCATATTAAACCGATATCAAAGTCAATAAATAATGTACAACCCAAAACAGACGGCCGAACTGACGTGACAATGACATTTGGCGCGCTAAACATGGCGGATTTTCGGCCTCATTAGACGGAGACGGAGACTCTCTAATATATTAAGTGTATAATCTATGACGGAGACATTTACGTATATTCATGTTTCATTTTATGTACGCACTGAAATACTGTTATATTGTTTTCCTGCGAGTTAAAGTGCTGAGTAAGAACGAGATAGATATATGTTTATGTATGTGCCTTCAAAATGGGTGCTATTTATATAAGCAATTGTACTGTATTGTATAGAACAATATGTCGTGTCCCTACTATATAGGTCTATGATATGATCATATTTAATCAATCATAGCTAAGTAAACAAAAACGAATTTGATACTGACGTTTTGTAGGCGCTTAGGTTTATCAAATTGTTTTTCGGCACGATCAAGATTATCTGAATTGGCGTAGTTAAGGATTGGAAGAAAGGCTGTGCAAGCGCAGCCTCAGTGCCGGTTGGAAGAAAATTTCATATCTGTCTATGAGATCCATATGATACAATCAATTTCCGCTAAAATCTTGTCTGTGCGTTTGTTAAAAGTCTTAAATAAAAATGTACCTACCACTACTATACTAGACGTAAAATCAATGTGTTATTATTTTAAACCAACAAAATTACATTTCCCTTAGTAATGAGTGGCAGGCAGTTAAATTGCTTGTGGTTACCTTCCACAATAATTTCCTCTCTTTGTAACAACTGCTCCATACAGGAATGCAACCGAAAAACAACAAAAAATTTTTTTTTACGTGTATTGAACAAGTTTAGATAATTTGGGTTCTTAAATTACGTCTTATTTTGTGAATAAAATACGATGTAGCATTTGGGCATAGATTACCTAATACCTATATAATTTTAGGTCGAAACAGTACCTATTGCTAACGTTCAATAGTGCACCCTAATTATTGTTATCTCACACAACAAACTATTTTTTTTTGTTCTTCATATATTTTTTATGAATCCAAAATGTGACTGTAGTTACGTAGCCGGAAATCACAAACCCAAAGCATAATAGGTGTGTGATTGTAGTCTAAACAGTTATCTCTGCTACCTCGTTTTACTAATTTAGTACATCCATCATTCAACCTTTGCGAACGGTAATTTACCATTCGCAGAGGTCACAGTGGTAAACAATCCCCGTCGCCCTAAGCACGTCATTTCAGATCCTTCCGATCCACTATCGGTGCTTTTATTTATTTTTTATGAAGGAAGGATTACTGGTGGTCTCTCCAGTTTCACCAGGACAGGTGGGTGAGCAAAGGCTCAGCCAGAAAGGGTGGGATTTGATAACAGCTGCCTGAGCACTTCCAAAGAAGACCTAACAACTCAAAGACAGCTGCTTCGCGAATGAATTTACTACCGGATCAGAATCGCGATCCGCTGAGAAGATCCGGCTAGAAACTCAATGTGCTGATGCATGGGTTAGATTGCACGTTGAACTATTTGCCGAGTTCGACGATTAGGGTTACCGTGGTTCCTAAGCCTGTTCCTAGCGTTAGAGCTGAAGGCGTCTAGTGCAAAAGTTATTGGATCTGATGGATCCGTAAGGTCGTATCTAGGGCGTCGACGGTGACTAGCTCCTGTGTGATCAGGATTCGGGAAGCATGGTGCTTTTAGGTACCACAAGCACCGGTCATCGTTCTCGTCGAAGCAGTCACTTGCGAAAAAGCGTTCGGCGAGCAAATTAGCACTCAGTCACAGCCCATTGAGTTTTTCGCCGGATCTTCTAATAAAGTCAAAGTTAATCCAGTTACAAATTAATTCAACGTCTACGACAATAGGTACCACTTTGCCACTACAAAACGAATCAAATCAGAAAACTCTTCACTGCGGTTTCGTGGTTGGAATTAGGTAGAATGCAATTTGCACAACATTGTTATTCTGAGTTATAATCGAATTAACTGTTTTTGCAAATGCTAAATTAACACACGGGACTCTCTTCCTTGTACTTACTGTTTTTGATTAACGATTGCACGTATTGCGATTTTATGCCAATAAATAATTGGCATAAATTGGTGCTGCACCAAAACGGTGTTATTTAGGATTATGCCTTTAATTCTCAAGTCATTAGGAAATTATTATTTTTCCTAGTAAGGATTAAACCAGATTAAATTAATTACAGATTATAAATTAAACTAGTTCTTGTGAGTGCAGTAGTTTTTTTTCTAATAAATATATAATATGTACTTATATAGCTAATAACACACACCGAATAATAGCAAACAAATCTGTTCATCACACAAATTCTGTTTGTGTTCACACGATGTGGGCATCGAATCCATGATGACCCTCGGCGCAATATTCAGGTGCTGATTATCGATTGAAATGCGCATTGATTCATGGGGAAATTCGCTACTGCGAAACTTAATAGGGTGAAGTTGTTTGGTAGACCGAAGATACAAAAGTTCGGAGCTTGAATTTGTTATTCTATTTTTTTATTGCCTTTGTTGGCAGTCGAGTATACGGCCCACCTAATATTAAGTGGTTACCGTCGCTTATAGACGTCAGCAATACGAGGGGCATAGTTAAATCGCAAAACATATTTAAACTTATCTGGAAAATGTCGTTAGCAAAATTCAGGAGTCTGTCAAATATCTTGTGTTCTTTATTGGCTAATCGCTTCACGTCTGTTTTTATAGTTTTAATTTTTTTTATTGCAAAGGTATTTTATATCAATTTATTTAAACCGAATTATCTGCTAGTTGTTGTTTTAATGTCCTTTAAAACTTTTCTTTTATGAACTTTTATCACGTTATATTAAGTACGTTGGATACAAAAGATACTAAAGTTACGAAAGATTATCGGCTTACGATCGATACAAAGTAAAATATTTCTGCTTATTATTGATGCCTTTGTTGCGGTGCCGAGAGCGAGGAACTTCTCTCTGCAGGGGTCGGTGTTGATACAAAACGATTTCAATTTGTACCATTGCATAATTTGGAAAACTAAATTATTCATGTTGCATTATGAATGACGACCACGGTCGGATAGCGATGGGAGATAAAGACTTCCCAAACATTACGCAACACGACCTTGCGTTGCAGTTCGCAATCACTGTGAATGTGGGAACCAAAATACGCTCTCTTGACTCCTTATCAATCATCAGCGACCTTAGCGCCTAGCGGGAGTTCCACGTAGCTTGATTCTGGTCATGGTGCATTCAGATGCATTCAAAGCTGTTACCAACATTAAAGTGTAGAAAAAAACGCCTGTTAAGTGAAACCAAGATCAATTAAACAAATATCGAATATAGAAATTGTTGTAGTTTGTACAGTTCTACTTCGGAATCAATTTATATTGTAACTAAAAGAAAGTTATGTCCAACAGCTTAGAAAAAATTTCCCACACTTGTGTCATTTCCTAAAGACCGTGTTACGTTTAATAAGCCACCATTATTTTTCAGAAAAACCTGTTGACTCTTTAGTGTATAATGTTGGGTGAGTAATCGAGTTTCAGTAGTAACATTAGAAAGAGCGTAGACAGATTTGGTTGCTCCTACATCCTACCCGCAATCTTCTGAAGCTTACCACAGTTACTAGCTAATCACGATTATGGTGCTTGCAACACGCCGGTATATATCGGGAACTTACTAAATGTGAAAAATCATGGTAAAAAGCTAATAAATAACTCTTTTTTTTTTTAATGTAGATAGCCGCGAAAGCTTAACACAATTCGTGAGCTTTTGTGATTAATATTTTCATTTTAGAACAGATTTCATCTACGTGCGTCTTAAATTTTGAGAAGAACTTATAAAAAATTTATACGTTAGTATTCTGTAGTCCACGAAAGCTGCCATATAATTAATTTTAATTGGCTGTGATGGGGTTTATAAATGATTAAATTTTATTTTATGACATAATGATCGAAATTATGCAGTATTTTTGCATATCGAAAAATCAATTACGGTTGCCTTCGGTCGGTTTCCACAGATTTAATAGCTACTGATTGTTTCAGACTATTGTTGACCTCCATCTGTATTCGTTGTTTTGGCGCAGACCTTTAAAAAATACTAAAATTTAAACCTAGCAACACGTGCAATTATTATTATATCAATATAATATTATGATTGTAGCAATTGTCTATCTGTTTTTGAAGTTTGAATTTTAAGCAACTTTTTTATTGCCCTTGTAGGCAGACGTCAAATCAAGTCGGCAGTTGGCGGCTGTTTACATGAGTGTACCAGACTCACAACAAACCGAGAAGAGTGGCTATTGCTCGCATAACATCTGCCCACAGCAATGATACTGATTAACGACCACGACCGCTCCGGCTAGAGTGATACGACAAAGGAAAAACGAAAAGCCATCTGATGGTGAGTGGTTATCGTGGCTCATGGACGTCAGCAATGCCAGGGGCCGCCGACTACCGCTAAGTCCTCTCCACAAGCCTCGTTTGAAGAAGGACATTATGTCACAGCGCTCGGGAAACATCATGGAAGTGAGTTTATTCTAAAGCCGGTTTGAGGTGGTATGGATAAAATTAGCTTAGATGGCGGGCGGTACGATGATAAAAATGAGATGATGGGACCATTTTAATCAATTCCTCAGAGCATTCCCCATGAAGCACACGGTACAAAACATAGGAGAGCTTCTCAATAAATCGTGTTACTACTTATGTATATATAAGCTGGAGGGTAGATATTATCTTGCTGAACACCAAGTAAAACGAAGTCACTTTTTGATTCCTGATTTAATCAACAGTATGTTATCTTAACAATTCACTTTAACACTTGTCCAACTTTAACCAGTACGTACAACAGTCACTGAATCACACAACGTAACAAGGATATAGTAAGTGCACCAGGCAAACGCAGTCCAACGAATGTCCATTGCGAGCCACGTACCGCCTCTTTTATACTGGCCGGCGCAGCTGGCTTATTTATGAGTCACTTCTGTTGCACCTGTTGTTTACGAATGGAACGACACGGCCGGCGCACCTGGCTTGTATGAGTCACTCCTATTGCACGTGCTATATAACATAAATATCGTTAACGCCGTCATATATGTAAATTATTTCACTATATCATTTATATATTAAGTTTTTTTTTTGTTTATTGCTTAGATGGTGGGATGAGCTCACAGCCCACCTGATGTAAGTGATTACGTGATTACCGGAGCCCATAGACATCTACGATATAAATACTGTCACCCACCTTGAGATATGAGTTCTAAGGTCTCAGTATAGCTACAACGGCTGCCCACCCTTCAAACCGAAACGCATTACTGCTTCACGGCAGAAATAAGCAGGGTGGTGGTACCTACCCGTGCGGACTCACAGCTGGTCCTACCACCAGTAATTACACAAATTATAATTTTGGGGTTTGATTTATATTACACGATGTTATTTCTTCACCGTGTAATTCAATGTACATTTGTTAAGCACGTATTTCATTAGAAAATTGGTACCGATTGGATTCAAACACCGGTGCATCACAAGATACGAATGCATCGGACGTCTTTAGGCCACGACGACTTCAAAAATATTACAATTTACAATTAATTACATTATTAATGTTGAATGATTACCTAGCAAAATGAAGTTTGTTGTATCACGAATTTGAACAGGAAAATAATTTGTGGTCAATCTTAATTTTTACTGGGAGGTACTATATATATCAAGTTATGTAATTACCTATCATGACACAGGGAGTATTCTATAGTCTATCCTGCCAGCATAGAGTTAGTAGGTACTTATTAACTCCATGCCTGCCAGATAAGTACAGCACGCCAGGGAGTACTTTTCTATTATTGTTGTTCTTTATAAAATGAGAGTACATGCGTTTTTTTTTAATATTTATGTGTGTTTGTGTATTGCATTTTTATTATTTTTTTACTTATTTGTGTATATGTCATAAACAAATACAATTTTTCAATCTTATTGGAATGCATTATTGGAACCATATTGAAATATCTTTAAATTATTATTATTACGTACTCTAGTACTAAACTTTTCTGTCTACAATCACTTAATCAAAAAATGAAAAAAAAAAAAATATATGTGACGATAATCTTTTTTTCAATTTACATTTAAATAAATATCCCTAAAGATATTTCTCGCCCAGACTGTGATCGAATTCATATCTAATAAAACATTGAATGGGATACTTTATAATATTCTATTGAAAGGATACGGTTCCTTTTGTTATGCAAATAATATAATATGTATGCTGTGTTTCCGCTCGTCATGATCGCACCTTTGATCAAGCGTGGTATGACAAACTATTTCATTTCATCACCGCCCACTGGGCTCAGTTGGTCAGTAGATGTGATAGCCAGTTATAATATAACTAGTCAGGTCATAAGTATTGTCACACAGTAAAAACTTTTCTTTTAGAATGCTGGCCACAAAAAAGTTTATTGAATTCGAATTTCGAATTGTTCATGAAAATAAAAATGTATACTTTTAGAATTTTACTCATTTTTAAATATGGAGTGGACGCTTAAAGAAGACCGTGTTGCAGTTATTGCGTTGCATCGTTGCGGTTACGCGCCAATTCAAATTTTTAACATACTGAAAATTTTGAATATAACCAAAAGATTCGTTTATCGTCCCATCAAACGATACAGTGAAGACTCTAGTGTAGATGACATGTCAAGAAGTGGTCGCCCTCGGTCTGTCAGGACTCCAGCAGTGATAAAAGCTGTGAAGGCGCGAATTCAAAGAAATCCCAAACGTAAGCAGAAACTGTTGGCCCTTCAGATGGGGTTAAGCAGAACCACGGTGAAAAGGGTGTTAAATGAAGACTTAGGGCTTCGGACATATCGAAGAAAAACAGGACATCGTTTGAATGCTCGTCTAATGGACCTGAGACTGAAGAAATGCCGCACTTTGTTGAAGCGGTACGCGGGAAAAAAATATCGGGAATTTCTTTTTTCGGATGAAAAAATTTTTACCGTAGAAGAGAGCTACAACAAACAAAATGATAAGGTGTACGCACACAGTAGTGAAGAAGCGAGCAACCGTATTCCGCGTGTCCAACGAGGTCATTTTCCATCCTCGCTCATGGTATGGTTGGGAGTTTCTTATTGGGGCTTAACAGAGGTACATTTTTGTGAGAAAGGTGTAAAAACGAATGCAGTTGTGTATCAAAATACAGTCCTGACGAACCTTGTGGAACCTGTTTCTCGTACCATCTTCAATAACAGGCACTGGGTATTCCAACAAGATTCGGCGCCAGCTCATAGAGCGAAGAGCACACAAGACTGGCTGGCGGCGCGTGAAATCGACTTCATCCGGCACGAAGACTGGCCCTCCTCCAGTCCAGATTTGAATCCGTTAGATTACAAGATATGGCAACACTTGGAGGAAAAGGCGTGCTCAAAGCCTCATCCCAATTTGGAGTCACTCAAGACATCCTTGATTAAGGCAGCCGCCGATATTGACATGGACCTCGTTCGTGCTGCGATAGACGACTGGCCGCGCAGATTGAAGGCCTGTATTCAAAATCACGGAGGTCATTTTGAATAAACTTTAGTGTCATAAGAATCTATGTTTTGTTAAGTTCATTTTGGTATATGAATGGTTACATAATGAATAAACTTGTTTCAATTATTTTACATTAAACATGTGACAGAATTTATGACCTGACTAGGTACTATCTTAAAGAATAAAACCTTAGGTATATTATTGTCGGTAGAGTAGAAAAGCTTCGAGCACAACAAGTGTGACTTTTTATAGATACACTCAACTAGGAAGATAAACTAACACTGCTCTCCCTTTCCGCTTGCTGCTTGGTTAAGGCTATCTCATAAATTAGTAGGTGATTATGAGAGCCTCTAATATATCTCTCTAATAACGATACCTACGAATGGCACCATCCTCCTTAAGGTCGTATCTCGTAATCGAAACTAAAGTTATAGGTGACATGTGGTGACAATGTAGGGTAGGTAGGTAGGAGGGTAGGTAAACTTTTATCTTTAAAAATTAACAGTGTGGGATATTTAAATTAATTTAATATTGTTTTTTAGTATGTCTAACACATAATGGTAGGTTGGCTCTGGTGGCAGGACCTCTACTCGACGACTGGCTCGGGAGAAGGCACGGATCCCTGTCCTTTAGGGTGACACAGGTGCTGTCGGGGCACGGTTGCTTCGGCAAGTACCTGTGCCGCATAGACAGGGAGCCGGACGCTCGGTGCCACCACTGCGTCCACTGCGGGGAGGACACGGCGCAACACACGCTCGCCGAGTGTGTAGCTTGGGAGGAGCAGCGCCGTGTCCTCACAAATGAAGTAGGAAGCGATCTGTCGCTGCCGGCCGTAGTGCGGAGGATGGTCGGCAGCGCAGAGTCGTGGGACGCGGTGGTGTCCTTCTGCGAGGACGTGATGTCGCAGAAGGAAACTGCGGAACGGGAGAGGGAGATCTCGACTCCCTTTCCCGGCCGCAGAAGACGCACCGGGCGCAGGACAAGGGCGGACAATGCCCTTTTCCGCCCCCCATGAATGGGTCCAGGGGCGAGGGACTTGGGAAAGCCCTCGCCCCCTATTCGATGGACCTGAGACGGAGGCGCATGCGGGTGTCGGCGCGTGCCTCTGAGGCGATGCACGGAGTAGCTGAACGCCTCACTACTCCGTGCAGGAGACGAGGCCTGGATAGACCGGGCCAGCACTGGTGTGGGGCTGCGGAAGAATTTTGGATTCCCGCGGCCCTGCGCGCACGTGTGGGTGGACACCGGGGTGGTTTTAGCCGGTAGGAGTCCGGCACGCCCCTTCGCTTTTCCCTAGGCGAAGGTAGTCCATGAGGATTTCCCCCCGAGAAAAAAAAAAAAAAAAAAAATGGTGGCAGGACCTCTTGAGAGTCCGCGCGGGTAGGCACCACCACCCTGCCTATTTCTGCCATGAAGCAGTAATGCCTTTCGGTTAGAAGGGTGGGGCAGCCGTTGTAACTATACTTGAGACCTTTGAACTTATATCTCAAGGTGGGTGGCGCATTTACGTTGTAGATGTCTATAGGTTCCAGTAACCACTTAACACCAGGTGGGCTGTAAGCTCGTCCACTCATCTTAGCAATAAAATAAAAATAAAAATATTTTCTTTTGTAGGATTTTTATGTATGACCACTCAAATTATTTCTAGGTGGGTAGGTTTGCTATTGGAAATTTATTGGTCGATGTTTCTGTTCTTAGTTTAGCTCTCTCTAGCTCGTAGTTCAAGTTAAGGGTCACAATTATAGTGTACATTTGAAATAATACCAGCAATTTGTCATTGGAATTATTAGTTCAGCCTTATTTGCAATGTTTGTGCCCTTAATCTACCGAAGGACAATCAAATAAATCTTCAAAAATCTGCTTAAGATTTATTTGGCAAACGAAAATATAATCAAGTTTCAGAAATTCGCGCAAATTTAAGTGGCTATCAATTTTCCTTCGTCGGAATGCTCATATCCTTTTTCTGCTATAACCTTTAGTCCTTTCCTATCTCAAAAAACGCTTTGAGTGTATCCATCACACACATATTGCATCCCTGAGATCATCAGAAAACATAAAATTAATGAAGTGAGTACGTATACGATAAAGTTTTATGATCATTTCTTCACTGTCCATGTATGTATACGACACTAAATTCCTTCAAAATACTTATTAATGATTTTATTAATTATTATCGAATTAGTTGTCAATCTATTTAAATATAATATGTATTGGGGTTAAAGTCTTATTAGTTTATACAAAAATTGCTTTTATGCGTCATAGGCATTTTGTAAACAAATTTTTGCTTATGTATATATGCTTAATGTATGTTTGTATTTTTAAATGTAAACTGTATATTAATTTTTTATGTGTATTTTTAAATACATATTATATTATTTTTTAATTGATAAGTACACCGCGATTAATTTATTCCTGAAATGAATCTTGCACAACTGGTGGTTGCCTGGAAGAGATCGCGATTTACTATAATAACTGATTTTATTTTGCCCCATGAAGTTTAATTACATTCAAGTTTGATTCACAGCTTCATTTCATTGTATTTCATTCCATAATTAATGTCGTTTTACTCAGTTTTATTTCAATATATTGCGATGTTTACGCAATTTTGGTAGCACCTACCTACAGAATTAGATAAGCTATAAACTTTTCATCGATTTCCTCGAGTCGTAAGTAAAATTATTTTCAAGATTTAATCTCAAATGTCGATGAATTATGTTTAGTCGTCAGAGATCATGGCCTCTCAATAAAATCCTATTATTTGACTGAGAGATTAACTCATGTCAGTATATCTAACACTTATTTTATCTCGCATTATACACGCACAGCCACAAATATAAAGAGATGGAGAAACCTTGCAAAAACTGCAACCAAGCAATAAGATAAATATGTAAGCTTGAGGGTAGACATTATCTTGTTGAACACCAAGTAAAACGATGTCACTTTTGATTCCTGATTTAATCAACAATATGTTATCTTAACAATTCACTTTAACACTTGTCCAACTTTAACACTTGTCCAACTTTAACCAGTACGTACAACAGTCACTGAATCACACAACGTAACAAGGATATAGTAAGTGCACCAGGCAAGCGCAGTCCAACGAATGTTTCTCGCAAGGCACGCACCGCCTTTTTATACTAGCCAGCGCAGCTGGCTTATGAGTCACTTCTGTTGCACGAGTGGAACGACACGGCTGGCGCACCCGGCTTGTGTGAGTCACGCCTGTTGCACGTGATGTTTATTAGAAATATTGTTAACGCCGTCACGGCCATACTGACATGCGCTCGTCCTCGTGCGCCTTTTTATGGTTGTTCTGTAGACAATAAGCGTATTCGTTCATCCTGACATTAACGGATGCAACTTAAAACGTGGTCTATGATATTAACAATCTAATACGGTTCGGTTTGCATAATTCTTCAGAAAATCCTATACTGGCTATAAATACTGACTGCTTACATACCTGGGCCAGTTCATTTAAATCTCTTCAGGTATGTAAGTATGTCCCTTTTAACTTAAATCGGAATTGTTATCCCTTCAGTTTTTCGAACTGGACCGGATAATGCTAGACCGGATCGCAATCCCTGTAGCTAATTGTTGTGGCTAGTCCGGATGAAAATCCCTATAGCCAAGCCATTGGACCGGACAGACCCTTCAATGACTTCACACTTTTTTTTTTTTTTTTTCTCTTTTTTTTTTTTTTTGTTCTTTGCTAGTCTGGATCAACATCCCTTTAGCCAAGTCGTTGGACCAGATACACCCTTCAACGACCTACATTTTTTTTTCTTTTTTTTTTTTTTTTGCTAGTCCGGATTAACATCCCTTTAGCCAAGTCATTGGACCGGATACACCCTTCAATGACTTACAATTTTTTTTTTTTTTCTCTTTTTTTTTTTTTTTGCTAGTCCGGATTAACATCTCTCTAGCCACATACAATTCTCTTTTTTTTTTTTTTCTTTTTTTTTTTTTTAATCTGCGTGTACGGTAGCGTTTGTTAAAACATCTCTTAAACCAGAACATTTATACGGAATTTCTTCAGAAATAGTGCGAGACCGACCATCGTTTTCTACATTTCCAACACCTGCACCTGAGGTGCCTGAGCTTACAGACATTGTATCACTACCCACAGACTATGTTTGCTGTATCGCTATTTGGGGACAAAAATGTCGCTTCTATTGTCAGTGATAGAGTCGTCATCATTAAGATCAGTTTCATGAACAAGATTACTTAACCCATCTGTGTACGCCGTCACGTCATCGTCACTATAATTTTCAGAAATTTCTAGTAGGCCTGACGGGCCTCGAGGTACTTCGCGTAAGTTTTCATGGGAAACTTTGTACACTAGAACCATTTACATGTCTCAACTTATACCTATCGTTTTCCAAAACTGCAGATGATTGAAAGATTACTGGTGGTCCGGAGGCCTTTCCCGCTTCACCAGGACGGGTGGGCGAGCAAAGGCTGAGCCAAGAGGGGTGGGATTTGCTAACAACTGCCCGAGTGCCTCCGAAGGAGACCTAACAATTCAAGAGCAATTGCTTCGCGAATGAATCTACTACCGGATCGGAATCGTGACCCACTGAGAAGATCCGGCGAGAAACTCAGTGGGCTGATGCATGGGTTAGGTTGCACGTCGACCTCTTTGTAGAGTTCGATGAGTAGGTTTACCGGGGTTCCTCAGCCTGCTCCTAGTGTTAGAGCTGAAGGTATCTAATGCAAGAGTTATTGGATCTGGTGGATCCGTAAGGACGTGTCTAGGGCGACGACGGTGACTTGCTCCTGCGTGATCAGGATTCGGGGTGCAGTAATGTTGAAGGGACCTTTATATTTTCGGTCTAATTTACGAAAACAAAACCCCCAGCGGAAAAGAGTTTGACTTTAGCTTTGCCTTGACTAAACCAAGCTTCTGTTTGTGCCCATTTGTTTTTTTTTTTTTGTTTTCGCAGGCCTTCGACCGTGCTAAATCAAGATCTAATCTAGAGGGATTATCACTCTGTTGAAACTTAGATATTTCAAGTGAACTACCCTGAATGGTAAACATCTATTCTATTGGAGTAAACCCTGTTACTCGACAACGTGTACTATTAAGGGCGAGTTGAATATCCCCTAACTGCTCTTGCCGTGATTGGTCCGAGTTACTTTCAGATCAAAGAGTGACTTGTTCATGAAACCGCTTACCATTGAATAAATTACTATGGCTTTGTTTTTTTTTTTTTTTTTTTTAAGACTACATTCTGACGTTGAATGGAACATAAAGGGGAAGCCAAAACCACTTATCTGTAACACACTGAAGCTCTGGAACACACGTTGACGTCTCTGGTTGGACCTGCCACAGCACAGTCTCCTACGAGGCGGCGCACCCTAGCGCAAGTGCAGCCGGAGCGCGGGGGCTCCAATATCGGCAGTCCGTGCTGGAGGCGTGATCTCGTCGTTTGGCGGACCCGTCGGCCGGCCTCCGTACCGTCGAGGCGATCTGCCCGGTTCTCGCGGACTGGGTGGGCCGCGACCGCGGAAGTCTCACCTCCGGCTACCTGTGCAGACTCACAAGACATTTTACCACCATGCAAACTTCTTACCGCAACAAATCTTACCAGCCACCACGCAAACTACAATTTTACGGGTTCCACCTCTCTTACACGATGTTACTCCCAACTGAGGAAGCCAACCGCGAACACTTGTCAAGCACGCACAAGCACGCACTTCACCGGAAAAACCTGCATCCGCCAGCGGAACCCGAACACCGTCGCATCGCCAGACACGAACGCACCGGACGTCTTATCTTACAGGTCACGACGACTTCAGATGTGTCAATTTTTCTTCCCTACGGAAACTTGCTTGCTTTCTTGTTTGCTTGCTTGCTGGAGCCCGAAGTCATCGAACGTGTAGTGTTATTGGTATTGAATTGAGTAGATTCTAAAATTTCAGCGACAATTCACAGTCTCATGTCCTGGTTTACTGTACTAGTGCCATGTAACTCTAGCAGTAGTCATTGGCTTAAAAACGATTCGTGTCGTAACTACCCACTCGTCATGACAGATCCATTATTGCGATCGAAGTTTTACTTGAGATTTGCACTTGCCTTAATTTCTTGCAATAGCTTGTTACGTGTTGTATTTCCGTTAGTAAATGCCATGTGATGAAGTCGACAGTCAAACTGGGCAACATGAGCCAGAACGTAAGATGTGACGATTTCTTCGTGGCTCAGATCTTCCATCGAGGTAACAGAGACGTTATTACACGACTTACGTATGCTGCATTCACGCTCTTGTGGCGTACCACTACTAGTATTCTGATCTGCATCATGTTTTTTTTTGCTGTACTTCGAACATGTTCAAACACGTCACGCCAGTGAGAGTAGAGTCCTGATCTCACTTCTGATGTAAGCTTGAGGGTAGACATTATCTTGTTGAACACCAAGTAAAACGATGTCACTTTTGATTCCTGATTTAATCAACAATATGTTATCTTAACAATTCACTTTAACACTTGTCCAACTTTAACACTTGTCCAACTTTAACCAGTACGTACAACAGTCACTGAATCACACAACGTAACAAGGATATAGTAAGTGCACCAGGCAAGCGCAGTCCAACGAATGTTTCTCGCATTTTTTTTTTTTTTTTTTTTTTTCCTACCTAAGCTGAGAGCCTTGAGAGGCTATGTCAGCGTAACCCTAACTTTTGTAGGTGAGCTCACGGGGCTCAAACCTGATGACGTTGCTAACACGAACCCTAGCAAGAGCCGTGCTTCGCAGAATCTACCACCGGATCGGAAACGCGACCCACTGAGAAGATCCGGCGAGAAACTCAGTGGGCTGTGTCTGGGAGTTAATTTACTCGTCGAGCCCTTCGTCGCAAGCGACGGGTTCGACGAGAACGGTGACCGGTGCTTGAAGTACCTAGAAGCACCGTTAGTGGATCGGGAGGATCCGAGATGACGTGTTTTGGGCGACGTCGACTGCTTTCCATTCTGTCCGCAGGATCGGGAATGTAGTTACCGGCGGCCACGATGAGAGGGTTCTCGTGTCGTGCCGCTTTATCGAAGTGGCGCGTAGACGCCGACTGCATATACTTACTGGTGGACTCTAAGTCCAGGTCGTCATGGAGGTCGACGTTCCTGACGAACCACGGGGCTCCGACGGCTATCCTGCAAAAACGGGATTGAATGACTTGGAATGATTTTAAGTGTATGCGGGCCGCGTGAGCGAACACTACACTTGCATAGGTCATGACGGGGCGTATGCAAGTTTTGTAGAGTGTCACCTTATTTCTAAGGGACATTTTACTTCGCCTACATATCATCGGGTAGAGACGTCCTAGAATGAAGGCGGCACGGTCGCGTATCGTCTTGATGTGGGGGCGGAATGTCATCCTACTGTCGAGGGTGACGCCTAAATATTTGACCTTCGGGGCCCACGGTATGGGCTGGTCGAACATCGTGATTGGGCGAACGGCGGGGGCGGGGTTATTGACGCGCCTAGTCGGGAGGGGGATGCTCAGCGTGGTGTTCGGAGGGGGACCCCTTTTGAAGAGCACCGCTGTGCTTTTCGTGGGGTTGATGTCGATGCGCCACTTCCGGAACCACTGTCCCATGGTGGTAGCTGCGGTCTGAAGTCGTCGATGAAGCAACGCCTTCTTCCTACACGAGTAGTAGATGGCGGTGTCATCGGCGAAGAGCGCCAGATGGGTCTCCGGAGACCGGGGTATATCGTTGATATACAAACTGAATAGTAACGGGGAGAGGGCGGAGCCTTGCGGGACTCCGGCTGTGACGTGGTTTCTCGCAAGGCACGCACCGCCTTTTTATACTAGCCGGCGCAGCTGGCTTATGAGTCACTTCTGTTGCACGAGTGGAACGACACGGCTGGCGCACCCGGCTTGTGTGAGTCACGCCTGTTGCACGTGATGTTTATTAGAAATATTGTTAACGCCGTCAAATACAATATAGCCACGACCACTTCGACAGGAATGTACGATTGAAATGAAGAAAATTTTCTCTTCATTCCATTAAATTCGGTATTTTATATTTATTCGGAATACCGAAATATTATATTATATTAGCTTACTGTTTAAAAAATGGCTTCAGCCTTTGTTGGAAAAATTTGGTTGTATGGGCTTTGTTCCTTTTGCCAATAGACGAATAAAAAGGGGTTAAAGAAATTATGCGTGAATTTGTTTGTAAACAATAAAAGAGCGCGGTTTTCTGTTGTTGATCTTATGTCTCATTAAATGTTAACATTAAAGTTACTTTTAGGTACGGTGTTAGATTAGATTTCTACTAACTGCCAAATGTGAAAATATATTTAAGCAAATATACAATGCCAGATAACCTATCAAGTGTATGTGTCGATAACATAGTAGAGAAATGTTTGAAAACATACGAACAACTACCCAAAAAAGGAAAACCTGCCGATGACGAATGGACGGTGCTATCTTGCATTGTAAAATATGAAACTGAACATGATACGATCGAAGTATTATCCTTAGGAACTGGGTCTAAATGTATTGGCGCTACAAAAATGTCGCCACTCGGAGACTTGCTCAATGACAGTCACGCTGAAGTGTTCGCTCGACGCGGGTTTATACATTATCTATTCCAAAATATCGAAAAGGCTACCAACAATCTTGATTCTATATTCATTAAAACGGATAGCAAGCTAAAATTAAAAGACAGCATAGAATTTATATTTTATTCTTCACAATTACCTTGTGGTGACGCATCTATTATACCTAAGAATGGTGAAGAGCAAGAGGACCACTTTGGTGATCTAATCAAGGTTAAAAGAAAGGCAGATGAGAGCAACTGTGTGCGTGACACTAAAAGACTAAAATTAAGTGATATTCATCGAACCGGTGCAAAATGCCTTTCAAATGCAGAACAGGACCTTAAAATTCCTGGAAAAGATTATCATGTTTTAGGTCAGGTTAGAACTAAGCCTGGAAGAGGTGATAGAACACTATCAGTGTCTTGTAGTGATAAAATAGCTAGGTGGGTTCACCTTGGTATACATGGTGCTCTTTTGGACTTAATATGTGAACCTGTTTATATAAAACATTTCATATTTGGTGCATCTGTACCATATTGTGAAGAATCATTAAATAGGGCAATTTTAAAAAGGAGTAATGAATTCAATAACACCAGAGCTCCAAAATTTTACCAGTCTTCAATAACATTTTCAGATATAAAATCAGAAGGAAAGTATAGACCTGCTCCAGGTAGCATAGTTTGGATAAATCTTACTAATCCGTAAGTTTGTAAATGTTCAATAACCTAAAAGTTAGTAGTAATGGTACAAAATCAATCATGTGTAGAATATTAATAGATTTTAAATATCATTTAAATGTTGAATCATGAAGTTTTTAAAATTAATAGTATATTTTAAGTAATCCTAGATATTACTTAATTAAATTGAATGTTAATTAAATATTTATTGAATAAAAATAATAACTTAACTTTAAATAAAAAGTAATTAAACTTTAGATCGTAGTATTGTGTCAACAGTGTAACACATATTCTTTTTCAAACTGGTATGTGCTTATATGGACTGCCGCAGGCTGATGATGATGATGATGATGATGATGATGTGCTTATATAAGCTCACTTAGTAATAGTATTTATTTACTAGTAAGTTCATAGGTTTTATGTTTAATTTTTATAGGATTTTAGAAGTGGCAGTTCAAGGCAGAAAGCTGGGTTTGACAAAAAAAGGAAAGTCAATTTCACCTGACGCATCACTGATTATCAGTAAATACAACATATACAAAATATTTCTGAAATTATTAAATAGGAACAAGGAGTTAAAAGTGTCAATTTTTGGAGATGAAAGTATAGAAAATATACCATACAATAAAATGAAGATAAAATCTAAACAATATAGAGATCGATGGGAAAATCTCAAAGAAAATTTCTTTAGAATCTGGACAGTCAAGGCTGACATGTGGGATTTCTGTGTAAAAATACTCTAGTTTTATTAAATGTTTGATACAGATATTGTTTTCATTTGCTAAATATAAAATTGATATGTGTTTGAATGTAAGTTAATGTTTTTTTCGGTTTTTTTTTTTTTTTTATTGCCCTTTTAGGCAGACGAGCATACGGCCCACCTGATGGTGAGTGGTTACCGTCGCCCATGGACTTCAGCAATGCCAGGGGCAGAGCCAAGCCGCTGCCTATCGTTTAATACTCTCCACAAGCCTCTTTTAAAGAAGGACATGTCATAGCGCTCTTGAAACACTGTGGAGGGGAGCTCATTCCATAGCCGGATGGTACGTGGCAGAAAAGACCTCTGGAAACGCACTGTCGATGCCCGCAGTGGCTCCAGGTAGTATGGATGAACTCTACTCCGGTGGCGGGCGGTGCGATTGTAAAAACGAGATGCCGGTATCATCTCGAACAATTCCTCAGAGCACTCCCCATGGAACATTCGGTACAAAATACAGAGGGAACCGAAGTCCCTCCGCAGACCCAAAGGTTCCAAACGATCCGCGAGAATGGGATTATCGACGATTCGAACGGCCCTCCTCTGTATGGAGTCAAATGGAAGAAGCTGGTATTTGGGAGCCCCGGCCCAGAGATGGGAACAGTACTCCACGCGAGGCCGGACTTGTGCTTTATAAAGCAAAAGTCTTTGTCCAGGCGTGAAATACCGCTTCGCTCTGTTGAGGACTCCCAGCATTTTGGACGCCAACTTGGCTTTGCCTTCCAAATGACTCCGAAATTGGACATCACTCGAAATGTCGACCCCAAGTATCCCGATGCTCGCGGAAGGTTGCAGGGATACTCCTTGGAATTGCGGCGCCATGACAAAGGGGTCCTTCAGATAATTACAACTTTTCATTATTATTTAGGGACTAACCCCCGTATCTTTAGTTGTTCACACGAGCTTAACTCGCCTCGACTCAACCTCCAACACACGCTTATTCGTAAAAATAAACTCCACTGAAACGTCCTTGGAAATTTTTCCTCACCGGAGTGGAGTAAATGAACTGTCAAGTCAAGGTACGTCGCGACGTACCTTGAGCTTCCGCAAGGCTGGGTTTCTATCAATGTCCAAATAGTATATGGACCGCAAATGGAAATACATATATGATATTGTTGTGCATTGACCTGGATCTGTGCATTATCAATGTACTTCTATTTAATCCCTTATTTCCGATATTTCAAGGTGTAGAGTATGACATCAAATTGCAAAAATCTCCAAAATGGTGGTTAGAATTTATGAGGTCTAACAATAAGGAAATGCACAATTTTAGAGGTTTCTTACAATTGTACAGGAGGCTGTATTCGGGATTTGAATGCAAGCACAGTCACATACGGACAGTTGGATATACTTGGCATTTTTGGGCCACTATGATTATGTCGAGATTAGTGGTAGGTAAATATCATGTATTCTGTTTCTCCACAGTGTATCTTACCTTTTCGTTATTGGCTTTACAGCTGTTTGCCTCTTCCCTTATCTCCAACAAAAACTTTATTGTTATTAATATTATTTGTACTATCTTATTAATTATACAATATATTACTTTTTTTTAAATTAAAAATACAATATTTAAAAATAATTAATATAGATAAATTATTGCTGTCTACGACATTTATTCTTATCATCATTACTATTATTATTATTATTATTATCATTTTACAATGTAAAGTGAATGATTATGAATTCAACAAAAAGTTTGTTTATGCTTGTTGTGTATGATAATAATATGGTATGGATGATATGATAATGGGAATGATATCTTGCAGACTGTCTAGTAATAAGTAGTAGCTAGTGAGTCCATAAACATAACGAATGCAGCCAGCCACCCGTCTTGAAGCACGCAGTCGATATCTCAGTTGTTTTAATATCGGTCAAACCTATATTAATGCCCATTGATGTTTTCCGACATAAATGGGTAAGACCGGCGACTTACACTTACCTAAAATACACTTTGACATCAATAAATTCCTAAATTTATACATTTAGAAATAATTATACAAACCTCAAGATTCAATCCATTGCAAAATTGAAATTCGCCGATGGTATGAGTACATCTGGCGAATACTAGAAAAAGAAGTGAAAACATATTTGGCTACGAATCAATATTATAGAGAGGGCATTATTGGCCAATAGGTCATAGCGAACATTTTAATTTTGTCAATTGATTTGACATCGCAGAACGAGGTATTCTTCTAATTTTTGTTTTCCTACCTATCCTGATAGCCTTGAGAGGCTATTTCAGCTTTACCCTAGCGTGTAGGTGAGCTCACGGGGCTCAAACCGGAGTGGTGCTAACTCTGGCCTTAGCAAGAGCAGTGTTTTGCAGAATCTACCACCGGATCGGAAACGCGACCCACTGAGAAGATCCGGCGAGAAACTCAGTGGGCTGCGTCTGTGGGTTAATTCTACGAGCCCTTCGTGGCAAGCGACGGGTTTGACGAGGACGGTGATCGGGCAATAAAATCATATTAATTGACACCTAGAACAAAAACGATACTTTTATACAGCCGATCTGTGTGCTTAGTGCGAGTTTTGTAACGCTCTCGATAGCGAGCCAGTTTGCTCAAATTTGTATGCAATTGGAACAGCGCCCCTAGCGGCAAACGTACCCGGTGTTATTTTGTGAGTGCGAGTTCATATTAACGTTGTGATCTCGTAACCGAGTAATTTTACCGAAATGAGTACCACGAATGACATTTGTGCGAGTGCGTGTTACAAATTAGTGGGTTTTAACGTTTCGATCGAGTATTTCTTTAGTAGTTCTATTTTTCCAACTAGAGAGGCAAAAGTATCATGCCATAAAGCCTAATCTTTTTTTATGAAAAATGATAATATGGAGTGAAATGGATTTGATAAATTTGAAGCATTAATCAATTGGCATGGAATGAAATGAAATGAGATCAGATAATATGGGATAAAATATAATCTCTGCAAAATGCTGATTATATACTGAGATTTTTTTCAGTGGACCTTTTCGAAGACTTCGAGAAGCTACGTCCAGCGGTTTTGTTTAATTTTTTAAAATTTTCGCACTTTCACAGATACTAAACAGTTAATAAACCCACGTTACTTTGTTATTGCATAGATGGGTGGACGAGCTCCCGGCCCACCTAATCTTAAGTGGTTACCGGAGCCCATAGACATCAACAACGCAAATGCCGCCTCCCACCTTGAGATATAAGTTCTAAGGTCTCAGTATAGTTACAACGGTTGTCCCACCCTTCAAACCGAAACGCATTACTGCTTCACGGCAAAAATAGGCAGGGTGGTGATACCTACCCGTGCGGACCCACAAGACGTCCTACCACCAGTAATTACAAAAATTTATTTTGCGGGTTTGATTTTTATTACATGATGCTATTCCTTTACAGTGAAAGTCAATCGTAAACATTTGATAAGTACGTATTTCATTAGAAAAATTGATACCCGCCGGCGGGATTAGAACACCAGTGCATTGCAAGATACGAATACACCGGACGCCTTAACCTTTAGGCCAGGACGGTCTCAAAATTACACTTACACACGAAGAAATATTAAATACGCATTAACTAAGAAACATTAAATAGACAAAATAAAGCAATTCACACAATTTAGCTCCTCGCGGTCCCTCCAAAATGTCTTTTCATCTTTTTTTCCTAGTTGTTCAATTGTAAATGAATAAATCAAAATCAAATCGAGTTTACGTTCTATACGGTGAAAAATGAAGAATTGTGAGTGTGAGTTGAGATATGCTACTCGCTTCGCAGGGCGTTTATTCACCGAGAGCAGCAATAATATTATTTCTCGTATATTGGTAGCACGTGATGTTTTGGCATTAGACCGTCTAAATGAAATACAACGCATTTTAACAGCATTTTAATGGGAACCATCCACTTTCAAAATTATTCGGGTAATGTCACATGTTCAATACTATTTTGTACCTTTAGAATTAAACTGGCTCAACCCAAAATTCTTAGTTTCTGGTAAACTTCGATATTGTAATACAATAATTGTATTTTTTTAGTTTTTCGGTTTAAACACTTTAAGGCATGCCATTTTATTTGAAAAAGACAGAAAGAGTACTTTGTCCTTTTCTAGACTAAAAGAGACTGTTTAATTTTATAAGCTGATAGAATAATATAGAAAAGAATAATAGGATAACCTCTAATCGTCACATTGGAAAAAGGTATGGCTTTATCATTTTATAATTTTTTTTTTTTTTATTGCACTTATAAAACTAATTTAATTTACAATATGTAAATACAAATATCTATAACTAATCCGTACTTGTCAAATTCCTCATAAATTGTCAATATTCTTAATAAAATTCCTATTAAAAATATACAAGTGCAAATGTTGAGCTGCTTGCCAGAAATTATATAATAGTGTTTTGTTTTTTTGTTGTTTCCTTGTAGGCTGCTTGTAATAATCTAAATCTGTGTGAAAGGCAATAAATGATTTTATTATTATCTACTAATGGTAGTCCAGTGGTCGAAATTTGACCATAATTTATTTAAATTTTAAGTTTGAACATTATTATAGTTCTATTGTCACCTTTCTATTATCATCATTTCTATAATAATCATTGCTCTATGTCGCCAAGGCTACATTATAGAAAAATAATATTAAAGACAAAAAATATTAATCTATTCTCAATTTGATCACAGATTGATAAATCAATAAACAAAAAAAGTATAAATGCATGTGTGTGTGTGTGTGTCAAATACATGGTAATGTGTGTAAGGTTTTTTTATTCATTTAGTTTATTTTTTTATTGTTTATGCACAATTAAAAAAAATAAATTAGCAATCTGCACTACTTCTCTATATTCTCTATAAGTGTGGAAAATTTCATACTTCTCCGTCCGCGCAATTTTCGTAAAAAGGACTACAACATTTTTGCTTCACGTATTACCTACTTAAAATGTAGGTTCTTAATAATAATACATAAGTGTTTTCAAATATAAAACTAATCTTAAATTTTTTAGTTATACCACTTCCATTCTAAGGGTGCAATTTCGTAAACAAACTTTGCCGTAATGGCGTAACCTTTAAAATACACGAAAACTGCCCAGCAAAACATATTTTTTTAGTAACTTTAATAGAAGTATTAGAATTAGAAGTTTATTATAGAATTTATTTAATTGTAATTACATATTTAGACATACTTAACATAATTAATCTTGGAATAGGTAATTATTTCAGTTTTTTTTAATTAAAGAAATTATGTTTTACATAGGTTTAATCATTTACCCGTTGAACGTTTATAAAATGATTGTATTTACGGTAATAGTGTTGATGATCTTCATTAGGTGGCCCAAATATACTAAAATTATTACGAGCATCCATCCTTATTTATAAATGTGTAAAGAAGCAAAATTATTATTACATTGTTCAAATTTCTATATAATTTATAAATATAAATCTGTACGTATGTACCTGTAAATATATATATATTGCGCGCGCGTGTGTGTGTGTGTGCGCGTGTGTATGCGCGTGTGTGTATATATTTCTATAATAGATAGGTACACAGTGTGCAATTCATTTCGAAATTATTCTTGCCCATCTAATGGTTGTCTGGAAGAGATCACTCTTAGCGATAAGACCAAGAAAGAATGTTTCACAATATTTATTCATTTTGTGTACAATAAAGAATACTCTTTTACTGGTAGTAGGACCTCTTGGGAGTCCACACGGGTAGGTACCACCACCCCGCCTATTTCCGCCGTGAAGCAGTAATGCGTTTCGGTTCGAAGGGTGGGGTAGCCGTTGTAACTATACTGAGACCTTAGAACTTATATCTCGAGGCGCATTTACGTTGTAGATGTCTATGGGCTCCAGTAACCACTTAACATGAGGTGGGTTGTGAGCTCGTCCAGCCATCTAAGCAAAAAAAAAAAATCTCACTCTCTCTCTCTCATCAAACAACTCTTTAAAAAAAAGCAATGATTTAATAAGAATTAAATGAAAAAGCAAAGAATTAATATGTATTTACAACTAGCTAGACGTCTATAAAATTTTCTAACCGAAAAAATATATGTGTATAAACCATTAGAATAGATAAAACCTTAAAAAACAACATTGTTATTAAAAACTAAAGAAAAAATCTTGATATTGTATTGGTTTCACGGCAAATTTTTTAGTGACTACTTAACTTGCTTGAAAGTGAAGAAATACTCTCAAAATCCATTAATTTGCAACTCGCACTCGCACATACAATAATCGAGACCCTCACTTCGGTAAAGCTATTCGATACATGAGACAGCAACATAAACAAACCTTCTCTCTCCCACAAAATGAGATTCATAAGCTTACCACTAGGTGGCACTGATACAACCTCACACAAATTAAACATAACATTAACATCGACTGAGTAATTAAAAAAAGTCGCACTAAGCACAGGTACATTACCCATTACCCGACTAATTATAAATATCGTTAGAAAGCTTGGCATTTCAATTAAACGCCTTAAAAAAAACCTTGCGTGCTACCAATATAAAAGAAAAAAATATCGCTTCTCAAGATGAATAAACGTCCTGCAAATCGAGTAACTCGCACTCAGAGCTCCGCACGTTTCACCGTGAAGAGCGTACACTCGATGCGAGTCATTCGATTCGATTTTTGAAACTCGCACTAAGCCTACTGTACGTATTCGTACCATTGCTATCCTTTATAATAATGTTAAAGCTTAGTAGTCGTCGTGGCCTGACGGATAAGACGTCCGGTGCATTCGTGTTGAAGTGATGTATCGGTGTTCGAATCCCGCAGGCGGGTACCAATTTTTTTAATGAAATACGTACTCAACAAATGTTCACGATTAACTTCCACGGTGAAGGAATAACATCGTGTAATAAAAATGAAACCCGCAAAATTATAATTTGCGTAATTACTGGAGGTAGGACCTCTTGTGAGTCCGCACGAGTAGGTACCACCATCCTGCCTATTTCTGTCGTGAAGCAGTAATGCGTTTCAGTTTGAAGGGTGGGACAGCCGTTGTACTGTTAAAAGTGAGACCTTACAAGTCATGTCTCGAGGTGGGTGGCGGCATTTACGTTGTACCTAGATGTCTATGGGCTCCGGTTACCAATTAACACCAGGTGGGCCGTGAGCTCATCCACCCATCTAAGCTATAAAAAAAAAAGAATGGAAGACACCTATGAAGGAAGTGTAAATACGGATCTTTTACTGTACTAACTTTTGTTGTTGGGGTACTGTTTGGTAGTTATATCCGTTTAGATATAATAGAAGGCTTCGGAGGCATCATATAATGCAGCCGAGTTTGACAACAGAAAATGGGGACTATTTTAAAATTCATTTGCATACTAATTTATTGCGCGACCACAAACTGAACGGGTACAGTTTTGACAGAGATTACGTGACAACATTTAGGATTATTAGCGTCATAATGCTGTCCAGTAATCGGTTCACTCCTATACTGTCAATGTTCTGATCGCTTATTTCGTGGCCGCAAAAGTACCGGATAGTCGACGTTTATTAATTACCTCGTATTTTGCATTCATTAAGTGATGAAATTTTAACGTTAGCCTACTTATCATCTGCTACCTAGTCGCATTTGCTGCCAGTTTAGAAATCTGTCTCTTCTGACATTTAAGTAAGTGCAATTCGTTATTGCTTATTATGTTGATGTGGTGGGAATACAATCGGTAGGGCGAAGGCCGTTGCGTAAACCGCTTGATGGTACCAATTCATTTGTTTAGGTACTTATTAGTCAATTTCATTTTGCTGTAATGTTTGCAGATAAACATACATACATTATTAGTAGATATTAAATAAATTAAGCTGTGATGGAAGTGTTTTGTTTAAAGAAAAACTACATCCCATATACCATGCAGCCAATTCGATCATTAGTGAAAATCTAATTAAATTCAAAATTTGTTTACAAGTAGTTTATTTACCAAGGGTATTATAATATTGTGGTGTTCACTTACAATGCTTACATTTTGTTCCATGGAGGTTCGTAGTTTGTTCGCTCGTTATTAAAAAGTATCTAATAAAACCAGAACCACTTTTTATTCCTACTTTTTCGGATTAATTAGAAAAAAACTGATTTTAAATTGATTGAACAGACGAATAATGACAAAAGTTGTGTGTCCAATTGTGCCCACATATATGTGATTTTGACTATTTTATTTAAAGTACAGAATAAATATAAAAGTACAAAAGTAAAACTGTAAATCCATAAAATCTACGTGACCTTAAAGCTACAGGATCCTTGGCCGCTTAAGAGCATTAAAATTTAAAGTAAAACAAATGGGTTCGCATCCAGCCTCGCCCACACACACGGAACGGATTAATAATAATTGATTACGGATTGTTTTTCGGGTTCTTGACGTTGATATTTTTGTGTAGTCCGAGATCAGTAGGCTTATTTATTGATCGACCTTCAACATCTAAAGAAGCAATTGCGGTTCTAAAAAACTACAGATTAGATTTTTTTTTATGTACCTACTTCTTTATCACATAAAATACAAATTTAAAAACAAAAAAAAATCCAACAGGATTTTCTAGAGCACGCCAACGTTCTCATAAAATATTACGTAGGTACATATATTTTTCAATGTCAGTATCTTTTTCCGATACTAAAAACTGCAGGATTCTTGTTAATTTTAAGTAAGTTAGATAACTGATATTTTAGCAGGTATGTATTCGAATGTTAAACTTTAACGTATTGCTTAAACCAGGATCATGTAAATAATAGGCTGAGTAGTTCCAATAATAGCACAGCTGTTGCAGTCCTTAGTTTATATGTGAATTCTATTATGTCGCTGCTTTGTTGTATCGATGCGAATTAATGGATTCGTCAAGCTTCACCGTTCACTCACTGTATAGCTTTCTACCGGAAGATAATTAAAAATAAAATTTAGTATTTACATAAAGGTGAATAAATAGCGTTTATCACGTTTATACATCCGAACTGCGCAATGAAGAAAATTACTAATATGTCTCAAGATCCGCAATCTGTTGATGTTTGAAATGCAACACGTGCATTTTAACCGTTTACAAGAAGTTCTCGTTTAATCAGCTTAACCACGTGCTCTGAATGAAAACAGTTTTACAAGTATTTCGTTTTCCTACGTCAATTCAGTTTGGCTTATCTCAAATACAAGACGTTTGCGGCTAAGCATTTCATAAGTTGCGCGGGTTGGTCGCCATGACAGGACAATGGCGGTGCAGGCGCATAAATCAAAGCAGGTGAGCGTTTGCTTAGATCCACGGGCTTTGCAGGTGTTTGTAGCTCTTTGTTTTGATTGACTTAGGTTATTCTAAATGTGTTTGACGTCAAATTCTCCTGAAGGATGCTTCGTGTTATATAAAGTATTTTGCTTTCTCTTTGTTATACGACAGTAAAATAGATATAACTAAATGTGCATTTATTTTAATATTCAAAATAACTAAGAATAATCTGAATAGCATCAAATAAACCTGTCTATTTTTATGTCCGTGCTAATTTTTTTATGCGCCTAACAAATTTGCGACTGGAAATGACTAACAAACTGAACGGTTAACGTCAAATCTCATGATGACAAATGAGTTTGTCGCTGTCAATTGTTATATTTTCGTAATCTTCAAATCGTACTATTTCAACAACAATATGTACCTACTAGGTATCTACTCCATGCAGGGTCATCTTGAAGATAAATAATGTAATAATAATCGATTTTGCGCTACAACAATTTGTTGTGCTGAATGCTGGCTTAGAGAGGTGCTATTTTATTATGATGACAAAAGCATGGTGTATCTCCATAAACATCGGTTAGCTTGTCAGTTGGATATTTTCCCGTGGTCTCTGATGCCGTTATAATACTGTTGAGAGTAATAGAGGTCCTATTACCTTATTACCTTACAAAATAACGTTTTATTCTTATAGTCTTGTGACGAAGCCTATTTAAAGTAGGTATTTGAAGCTAAGTGTTACGGCTAATGTTAGCTTACCTACTTGGTCTTTAAGCGGCCGCAATCTATGATCGCATCAGACTCGGATTTCCATTTATTTGTGTGAATAGGCAGTTGAGCTCACAGTCTGCCTGATAGTAAATGATTACCATGTTGCATAGACAGTCCAACGTGAACGACCCAACACGAGACATAAGATCCAGTTGTGTTGGAGTTAGAGATTACTCATTAACATTACATTTGGAAATTGAAAACCATCGTAGCACAAATAAGCAGGTCGGTGGTATGAACCTGAGAGGGGCCACAACACGCATTACTTCCACAACGTACCTTCTAAAGAGAAGTACTAGTGCGAGGATTAAATTTTTCTTGCCCCACCTATTAGCTGGTAGGCTAAGAGGTTACTCCGGCTACGCGCGGACGGGTAGGTAAGCTTACGGGCTCAACCTGAGAGAATTTGCTAACACTAGCCCTAGCAAGAGCAGTGCTTCGCAGAATCTACCACCTATTCTGAATCGCGACACACTGAGAAGATCCGGCGAGAAACTCAGTTGGCTAGGACTAAATGTAGTTATAAACGGATAATGAGGAATAATAGTAGCTCGAAGGAACAAAGACGACTTATTTATATTTTTTGACAAATAGTCTGGTACGAGAGCTTTATTTGCTTGAGATTAATGACATCCGTATTATTTACCCTTTTTACTAACAATCATTAGCAACTTTCCCGACCAAGCGTAGCTGGAATAGTCCCTTAGGCTACCAACGATTAGGTTGGGATTTTTTTTAGAAATAAGCAACTTTTAGTTTATAATATTTTGGTGATAAAATACTAGGGAACAAAGTATAAATTTGATTCACGTAATGCCTCTTTGTTTTAACAGCTTATTAATAATCTTTCGAAGAATACAGTTGCGATATAGAAAATAATAACTTTTTTTTGTTTACGTGTAATAACTCTGTTTTTTAAATAACTTTAAGGATAATGGCTTTGATAACATTTAGATTATTCACTGAAATACTGGAAACAAATTGATTGGCTAATAACAAATATTATTTGTATAATTTAACAGCATTACGGTGCGTCATTTTTTGTAGTTTCAGCCGTGTAAAGAATCTGATACAATGGTGTAATAAGTAGGTCTTAGATACATAAATGGTCAATGATGATCGCTAATTAAACGCTTCTCGAATGCGCTTTTGGCTGTTTTTGCTGAGGGATATTTTGCTTTTTCAAGTCGCCGGCTTTGCGGAGAGGGTAATAGGGTCTGATTTCCTGTACCAAATTTTGTCATGTGAATAAGTCAGCGTTGCTTCGGGTACCTTGACCCTGTTGTGGATCCTGGATGGAGTTACAGTTTTATTTAGATAATGACAACAAATCATTCACGGTAGTCTTCCATTAACACATTTCAATTTTGATTATTCTTCATACACGACGTGATCGGATTAAAAATTTTATAATTACTTGTACAAAGTGAACTAAAAATAACATACAGAACTAGTTAATGGTGAATCATACAGTTAGAAATAAAAAGAAACGGTAACAACAATTAGCGTTGAACTTCAACTGTTCGATCTTCTTAGAAAAAAGTTCAATACGTTCATGAATCCAGTTGGTTTCCATGTTGAGAATATTACAGTTACTCCACTACGGAGGTCTGAGACATTGCATTTTATGTACTAAGTAGATTCCTTAACGGGTCATTTACTTTAGAAATTGGTCAATAAGCCGCATGTAAACACAGCGTACATCAGTCTGTATTTTACGTTCCGTGCTTTCGTTGGCGTATTCGGGCCAAAGGTATTTATTTGCCTAACAAACACATTCAGATAGCCTTTTTCGCAACACAAAGGTGCCAGCCATGAATAAGCGAGGTAATATTTATCGTAACGTTTCGAAGACACAGAATTTAGTGAATTGTAAAGGAACATTTGTCATTTAAAAAACTCTGTAGCTTTTTTTTTTTTTAAATTATTGTAATGCATTAAGTTAACAGTTAAACGCATCCAATATTTCATCTTTGTGTCGACTGTAATGCGGAGAGAACTCATTCTCCGGTATGCACTTTAATTATTTTTATTATTACTGTCCCAAAACTGTCGATATATTCTGAATGAATTTTATTGCATTTAAATTTAACGTAACATACATATATAAGGGGAATTTTACAGAATTCGATGGAAAGTTTATGTCAATGGAGATAATATATGACATGGTCGAATCGAATTAGAGTGAAAATTATATATATATATATATATATATTTTTTTTTTTTTTTTTTTTTTTTTATTGCCCTTGTAGGCAGACGAGCATACGGCCCACCTGATGGTGAGTGGTTACCGTCGCCCATGGACTTCAGCAATGCCAGGGGCAGAGCCAAGCCGCTGCCTACCGCTTAATACTCTCCACAAGCCTCGTTTGAAGAAGGACATGTCACATGTCATTATATGGTTTTCAATTAAGAAAAATACGAGTTTTTCTGATGATGACAAAGAGATTTTTGAAGGCAATCTCGTTCACGCGTAGCTGGAATAGAATCTTAGACTACCAACGAATAGGTAGGAAAAAAGAAGGCAAAATTTGTTTTTATTGTTGTATTTCATAGCTTTTTTCATATCAGTATAAAAAATATTTTTTTCTTATACTTTTTTGCTTGTATTCTATTAACTCTGTTCATCTAAATGCTGTCTAGTTAAGTAAGTTTTTTTTTATTGGTTAGACGTGTGGACGAGCTCACAGCCCACCTGGTGTTAAGTGGTTGCTGGAGTCCTTAGACATCTACAACGTAAATGCGCCACCCACTTTGAGATATAAGTTCTAAGGTCTCAAGTATAGTTACAACGGCTGCCCCACCCTTCAAACCGAAACGCATTACTGCTTCTCGGCAGAAATAGACAGGATGGTGGTACCTACCCGCGCGGACTAACAAGAGGTCCTACCACCAGTAAAAAAGTGGAAATTAATAGCTTTAATTTATTTTCAGTAAAAAATATTACATTTTTATTCGTGATGGCTTCTTGCTATAAACGTGGTCCAATATTAAATAATGAAGTTCGTTGGATTTATCGTTATCCTACCATATTGATGGTACCAGATTGAACTTTATGTTTTAAATTCGAAAATAAAATTACGACATAAAAATATAGCTCTCTGCTTTTATGAATACTGTTATTTACTGGTTAAATTCAAAATACTGCGTTCAAAGTCCTAAGTCCAAGACACTGCTTTAAAAATCCAGTCTTTTTTAATTACATCAAAGTTATTATAAAACCAATAGGATTAGCTTAAGGCTGTAATCAATTTAACGGTGGGCGGACATTGAACTAGAAGTTTTTGCACTGATTGATCTGACCAGACCGGCTGGCGTCAATCTTGTCGGATTAGATTCGGGATTTTCTCTAACATCTGTTTTTGTGCTTGCAATTTTTGATTACACATCAAGTTAGGTTATTTGATCAAACTTTGTAGCTTAGTTTGTATTCGTTTTTTTTAAATTCTGCTATACACATGTTAGCTTTAGAACACAAAGAAATAAAATGCAAGTTACCATTTATTTTATTTCAGTCTCATCTCGCCTTTATGGAGCGATATTGGATCGCCTTCAATTTAGCGGTTGCCATTTACTGATAAAATTAAGCCTTCAAAATAGTGTGATTTGCGTGAGACCGTTTTTGGTCAATTGTCGCTATTCCGTACAAAATACACGAATCTTCTACTAACATTGTCCACGTTTGGGATATAAAGATTAATTGCCTTAAAACAAGGGCTTCAAATACTCCGTCAAATACACGTAATCACACGAAGACTAGACAAAAATAACGAGGAGAGCGGGTTTAACCTATTTTGGAGTTACTTGACCGAATAAATAAGCATTGACAATGAGCAGTAATTTACTCACGGTTTAAGGTCTATGTATAATCCCGCATTGCGATCTTACATAGTTTTATTACGACATAAACGTTTTATTGATGTATGTGAATGATGAATATTTTCATTGCGTGCAAAGTCCTGAAGTGTCGACGACGGTGAATTTAAAACGTATTTATGTGATTGCGAAAATTATGTAACGTTCGCGTGTGAACAGTGAAATCCATGTGCATGGATGGTGTCAACGCGTCTCCAAACACTATCTCCATACATCACATTAAGCACGAGGTGCCGATGTTTCGTTGAATTAAATAAACATCTTTATCGAAACACAAACGCTGAGAACAATAAAATTATCCAGCGACATCTCATGTTGCGTTCTGAGTTTTATGTAACCTCGGATGTCGATATCAAAACTGTAGGTACCTATGTGTTTTGGCGAATTCGGTCGATCGATGTTTTCGACTCGATTTCGAATTCGAAAAGAATTTCGATTTCAAAACTCGAAGCGCAATAACTTCTTATTTATCGACGTCTTTATCATCCGTGTACATCGATTATTATGACAGAAAATATTCGTGTCCCATACAAACTATTAATAAAATTAATTGGATCGCTCGAGCCGAGTCAACGTGCGGCGACGAGACGCAGTCTTCATTACGAAAGCTTATGGGGGATCCTTTGTAGGTTAAAAACGCTTGTGTTTTAGTTTTTTTTTTTTTCTCATAATTTATGAGCACACAGCCACAAGGCTTGTTGATGACAGTAATTTTGGTGTTAAAAGGCCATCCGATAAATCATGATCGCGCAACTCAGCTTAAGTAATTAGTTTCAAAATTATACATGGCGAGGTTGATGTTAAAAATAACTTTGTACTTTTCCTCTACTGAATCATCTAGTAAGTGGAAGATGATCGATCATTACCGACTATTTGGACGTAGTATTTTAATAAATAATTATTTTAGGTATATCAATAGCTTACCCAAACATTAATGATGCTTTGATTTGCACATAGGCAGGTAAACACAATTTTTTTTTTTTTTTTTTATTGCTCTTGTAGGCTGACGAGCATACGGCCCACCTGATGGTGAGTGGTTACCGTCGCCCATGGACTTTAGCAATGCCAGGGGCAGAGCCAAGCCGCTGCCCACAAGCTGCCTATAAGTAAATAATATTAAATTTTGTTAATTAACTGCATGTTTCCCGAAATAACTGTGCATTCAGAAGTAATCGGTCCGCCCAATCTTTCTTAGGGCTTTATTTGAGAATTCCTAACTCAGCTATCAACACCTTTACTATGTACCAACCGATTATTTTAAAGTTTCGAAATTGATCTAAGGAAGTAAGTGCAAGTAAGATTTTTTAAATCAATAACATATTCATAATATGTATTTACTAAACTATTTGATGGCACATAGATATAGGCAGCTTAATGTATTTAATTCATTGAATACAAAGTCATAGAATTTTAACCTACTGTCTGATATACTTGTGCTAGTTTCTTTTTGTTATAGGTGCCGGGTTTCATGTATCAATTGTGCAATATTTCGGCACTGCCAATCGTCAGGTCAGTATCAAATTTTTCATTTCTCATTTGAACAAGCAAGAAACTATTAGTTAATATTGTGTACAGGTTTAGTAAGCAGCACAACAAGAGGTTAAAGATTCGAATACACGATACGTTTAATAGGTAAGTGTGAACAGTATTGCCATTGTCGGTACCAATAACAAACGAGTTTTGACACGCGAGTACTTCTTACGAAACGTTCGGCTCACGATTAAAATAAATAAATGCTTATTTACATCGTTACCCAAGACGCTGATAAGTAATTTAATTAGAACGCCTTTAATTGAATATCGGACACAACAACAAGAACGGGCGTAACGAACGATACTGTTGCAATGAATTAATCAAAGTTATGATTTTGCGAATGCGCTTGACCACAGATCATAGAAACACTGTGTTTCTATAATCTGTGCGCTTGACTCTGTTGCCGGTAAAACGGACTAATTTGTTATTGTTGCGAAATTTATTTATGTTATCCGTTTAGTTATAGTGTGAATCGTTTTAGTGATTTGCATTTGTATTTGTTTTCTGACATTTTATGCCTTCTGTGTGAGAACGAATAGATTGACTTCGTTTTATTTTAGCTCATGAACTTTACGAGAGGCCCAAACGGATTTGCTTTAAATGCTATTGATGTTCAACTGTTACATTTGAAATGTCAGTTTAATTTACTAAAAGTTTATTACTGTACGAAAGGCGTGCTGTGTCTTAATGAGACCATCGAATGGAGATTCAAGGTTTTTGTGTTAATATAGCACGAAATGGCGTGCGAAGTGGAAGTATCATTTAATCCGTAACGCAACTAATCGACTATGTAGAAAAATAATTCCAAAGCAACATGCCTTAATGAGCAGAGAAACCCGCGCCTAGATCAACTTCTATGCAAATGCATTTTCTTTTATTTTCGAAAGCAAATATTTTGTGAGATCGCTAATGAACTCTGACAAATAAGGTTTATTTGTTATTCGTTAAGTTTTTACTTTTACTTTGGGTCGCTTGGGTGGCCCTTTTGGAGAGACTTGCGCTTTATAAAGCGCAGGTCCGACCTCGCGTGGAGTACTGCTCTCACCTCTGGGCCGGGGCTCCCAAATATCAGCTACTTCCATTTGACTCCATACAGAAACGGGCTGTTCGGATGGTCGATAGTCCTGCTCTCGCGGATCGCTTGGAACCTCTGGGTCTACGGAGGGACTTCGGTTCTCTCTGTGTTTTATACCGCATGGTCCATGGGGAATGCTCTGAGAAATTATTCGAGATGATTCCCTCATCTCCTTTTTATCATCGCACCTCCCGCCATCGGAGCAGAGTTCATCCATATTATCTGGAACCGCTGCGTTCATCGACAGTGCGTTTCCAAAGATCTTTTTTGCCACGTACCATCCGGCTTTGGAATGAACTCCCCTCCACGGTGTTTTCCGAGCGCTATGACATGTCCTTCTTCAAACGAGGCTTGCGGAGAGTACTTTATGCCACTTTATGGTAGGCAGCGGCTTGACTCTGCCCCTGGCATTGCTGACGTCCATGAGCGACGGTGACCACTTACCATCAGGTGGGCCGTATGCTCGTCTGCCTACAAAGGCAATAAAAAAAAAATCTAATCGTCATAAGTATGTAATGTACTTCTAATATTTGTTCACTGAACAATCTAGTTCAATTGCCGATCTTGCAATTTGGTAAATTCTGACAATTTTTAGATAACATTAATTAAAACGAGTTATTCTCGTTCATAGAGACTTTAATCTAAAATATATAAAAAAAATATAATTAACGCAACGTTAATCTCTCATTGATTCTATTATTTCCTAATTAAGAGATTTGTGATATTATAATAAAACAATAAAATAAAAATAAACTTGATAAAATACATTTGAATGCAGAAGAAAAGACATTTCTCATCCGTAAAAGCAATATTAGTTGGATTAATTAAATTGCTTGATATTTAATAAGCAAATATTTAGATTCATGGTAAAGATATGTAGGTATGAATAATTCATAACGTACGAAAGAATTCGGTAAACATGTGCGCGCAGTACGTCTGGGCATGGGAGGCTGTGTGCGCCAGAGGCTGCGCACGCGCTTTTCATCCAAGCACCAGCAAAATGCTCTCAGTCGCGCGGGAAACATCGCGGCGGGCACACACTTTTATACTACGCCACGTTATTATTACTCTACATTAATATCTCGATCAAATTCACGATATATATTACGAGATCGAACGTGCGTCGAGTTTTTTGTGTTCATGACTGCTGTGATTGTACGTCAGAAAGGCATGATGGCCATCTGAACGGATATTTTTTTGAAAAAACGTGAAAAACTAAAATCATTCCAAATGAAGATGACTGTGAATCGTATAAGGGTGGTTGTGCTGGGGAGTCCACGGAGCGGGAAATCTGGTTTGTTTTTTTATCTTTGCTTTCTCTATGGGGAAATTTAAATTATTTTTGTGTATTTTACTCGATTAAATTAATTATTATACAGATAAGTTTCTGTTTTAGAAAAAATAATACTATTTAAAGAAACCGTCTACACGATATTTTTAGTTTACAATGATTTATCTACTAAAATTTTCATCGTACAAACTTATAATTCATCAATATAGTGAACGAGTAAGTTAGTGCTTATCAACTTAGTAGTTTTGTTACATAATTATATTTCAAAAAGACAGCTAGATTTTTAATGCGGTTAGATATATTGGAAACATCAAGTATAAAGAGCGAGATGTATTAATGAAATTCATATCATGAAAAATTATATTATATTAGATATATATTATACATTCTTAAAAAGTAATTACAGGCATGAAAATAGCTTACTATAGGCTACCTCGACTTAAAAGTGATAATACATGCAAATAAAAGGTATAAATCCTCAACAAGAATCGAAAAAAAAATACAAAAAAATATTTTCGTTTATATGTTTACATTTATTTTAAGTGCGAACTTTTTAATTTTCTTTAGAAACACAATTTTTTTTTGTAAGCAGACATTATTGTAATACAATTCACTCCTAGGCGTAAATTGTTACAATCAGTGCATTTAATGTAGTTATTACACTCAGAAAAAGTTACTGTAACAGTGACAGAAATAATATTATTATAATACCTATTGAAATTGATCAAGAAAATCAATAATGATTTTTTCTTAATAGTGACAAAATGTGATGTAGCTTTTTAAGTGTTATGTTTTAAAAACAAGGTAAGGTAAATTCAAGAAAAACTTTTTTGTTTTTTTCCTCAACATTTACTATACATTATTAATGTTTTAAATATATTTTTACCGCGGCAGTTATTATTTTTTCTTCTTTATCCTACGAAGTGCGGCTGTCGCGTTATTTCTAAAAAAGTGAAACAAAAAATTTAATTTAATATTGTTTTATTTAGTAATAATTACAATTATTACAGTGCTTCGTTGTGGATCGAAATAATTCAGCGCAAAGATGTAATAGCACTTTAAAAAACCTTTTGATTTTCTACATAAGCCTACGGTGACAAACGAGCCACCAATGAAATGTCGCTCACACTAATCATGAGTAATCGTGAGCACCGGTCACTTTAGTTTTGGCGGAATAATTAATGGTTAAAAAATGTCCTTATTAAATCTTTTAAATTTAAATATTTATTACTTACTAAATTTTTCGTTATGTATAAAGAATTCTCTTTTAAGTGGTCAGCTTGACCGCAGCACAGCGCACGCAGCTACCCCTACTGTCCGGTCATCGTTCTCATCGAACCCGTCACTTGCGACGAAAGGCTCGACGAGTAAATTAACCCACAGACACAGCCCACTGAGTTTTTCGCCGGATCTTTTCAATGGGTCACGTTTCCGATCCGGTGGTAGATTCTGCGAAGCACGACTCTTGCTACGGTTCGTGGTAGCAACTTCGTCTGGTTTGAGCCCCGTGAGCTCACCTACAAGCTCGGCGAATCTAGAATAACCCCTCGAGGTTACTAGAATAGGTAGGAAAAAAAACCCTTACTGCCCGTCTTATCTTATTAAACCTATTATTGCCATCCACGGTTACTTGTAATATAAATCTTGAAATGACCGCGGATATCTTTAACTGAATGAAGTTTGTTTTCCTTTTTTTTGTTTATTGTATGGACTACGTATTCATGTTTTTCGTTAACGCGTCCACCGGGTGCCATTAAATGTAGGCGGTTCTCGCGATTTTACCATCATCATACCCTATAATTTTCGGCAACCAAAACATTACGCGCCATTACGCGGCCATTATTACATCACTGAAGGGTATAACGGAACTTATTTTAATAAGTATTTAAAATATATTTTATAAAACAAATTTTTAGACGAAGTTTATTTCATTAAGTGGGATATTTGTTCTCGATTCGTTTTCGCGAGCCGTAGACATAAATAAAAGCACTTTTACGGAGATTAATCTCGCTTGTATAGTTACAATTCTACGAGAATTTTTATATATTCCCGAAACGTCGGTAGTAATAAAATGAAAATTAAATAAGCGAAATTACACTAAAAGTAGTTTTAATAACCTTGATATTCTTTTTTAACTGTTATAAACTAGTGGAGTGCTTAATGAATTAAAGTGGATAAGACATTTTAATTATTAAAAAAAACAATAAGATTGAGTAATTATTACTTAAATCTATTACTTTTCGTAGTTGCTTAGAAAAAAAAAAATTAAACTTTGAATCAATGTTCTTAGAACAAATTTAAAGCACTACAATTCTTATTACAAATAATTATAACACTATTTTATACTATTGTATAATTTATATATCAAATATCAATTAGGTAGCTTTAAAAAGTTTAACATACGAGCAAGAAACCTACGTAAGTTAAGGCATACCTTCAAAATTATTAAAACTATTTAACGACAGTGTTGTTAACTGACGGACAACGTCATTAAAAATTCCAGATTACATTTCCTAGGGCTAAGGGAATCCAAAAACAAATACAGGTTTTGTGCATGATGACAGTTAGAAAATCGCACCGGAAATTTTATTAGAATATTTTTGACCGCACTCAATGTAAGTCAATTAAAAATAAATCCACGTGTGAGGTCAATGATCTCGAATCTCCGCCAGTTGCTTTTGCTTTAGTTTGTTGCTCCACGCAACATAAAAGGGCTCGGCGAGTAAATTAACCCACACATCCAACTGAGTTTCTCGCCGGATCTTCTCAGTGGGTCCCGTTTCCGATCCGGTGGTAGATTCTGCGAAGCTCGGCTCTTGCTAGGGTTCGTGTTAGCAACATCGTCAGGTTTGAGCCCCGTGAGCTCACCTACTAGTTAAGATTACGCTGATATGGTTTCTCTAAACCATCAGCTTAGGTAGGAAAAAAGCAACATGAACTTCCTATGGATACGAAGCAATTATGTATTCAAAAAACTAATTTATTAGCACCATTTCAGATTCGGATACGATTTCCAACATCCTTTACTGAAAATTAAAACTGAAAGAATCTCTTGCATCGAAGCTTACATTGAATCCACGTTTGCTTCTGTTTTTGAAAGAAAGGGCCTGACGGAAGCAGACTGGTTAGAAGAGTTTATCATAAACTGTGACGTAACTAACAACGCCAATTCCGCAATAATGTTGAGTTAAATGTAAATATTTTGATCATTAAGATGTGTTTGTGTGTTATCAGCGCATTCCGTTTTGCGATTTATTTGCTGACATTTCTTGTGTAAATTCATTGTTACAAGCTGATAGTTACAATGTGTAGTCTTGCTGTTTTATCTACGTCTTATACTATAAATGTGTGGCATTTATTTTGTTCTGTTTGAAACGGTAAAACTTTGAGTTAAGCTTATGAAAATAAAACGTGTAATATTATGAATAATGAAGTATTAGAAGCTCGCACAGTCTTTTGTATTTTAGTTTTTAGATTTATACAAGATTTACATAGGAAGTATAAATAAATCGAGTTATACAGACAGTCTTTTATTTTTTTTAAACTAATCTTATCTCTTTTGGGTTGTGAAAATTCAGGAGTAGGTTATTGCGCAGCTAATCCTTTCCTCTCTTTTACAGTTTTTATCGTCACGATCTAAGGTATGATGAGGGAGATTAAACTGTAAAAGTTTTTTTTATCAGTTCTACGACTCGACAAAACCGTTGAAGACACTCATAGATTGTAATGATCCGATTAAGATCTTGTCACGGAGTTATAAGGCTTCATTACGTTCGCGATAACCATAAAATCGAGCGTTAAATTGCGATTTGATACGATTTTATTAAAACGGAATCGTAGTTACCTACGAATGGGTGATGTGTTAGAATGTGATATACGTGCGTGGAGCAACGACCTCGACGGCATCGGCGTTAATGCTTGATCGGGCGTTTAAGAGTTACACAACGTGGAGCGGTGGCGCCAAGCTTCGCGGTCGTCGGGAAATCGCGCCGTTGACCTACCAGCCGACTCGCCGACGACTGGTTGTGATTACGCCGCCCTAATTGTCGACAGACGCCTGACGAACTGAACTGCAACGCGTGTCTTTGCAGTTCATCATGGGCGTTGGCTGCACTCGCATAGGGCCAACATCACAATTGATTTAATGTAAATCTCGGCTATTATTTTATTACTGGCGGTAGGAGCTCTTGTGAGTCCGCGCGGGTAGGTACCACCACCCTGCCTATTTCTGCCGTGATCAATAATGCGTTTCGGTTTGAAGGGTAGGGCAGCCGTATTAACTATACTTGAGACTTTAGAACTTATATCTCAAGGTGGGTGGCGCATTTACGTCGTAGATGTCTATGGGCTCCAGTAACCACTTCACACCAGGTGGGCTGTGAGCTCGTCCACCCATCTAAGCAATAAAAAAAATACTGCATTTGAATATGCAATATCGAAAAGAGCACATCTCTGAAAATGTAAAATGTGCAGGAAATGAAAAAAACTGATTATTTTATAAAGCAGTGTAAAATTTAAAATATTAACTTTTGAGATATATTTTAGTGTTAATTAGCAATTGAAAATTACTGGAATTATTATAAAATGGGTGTAGGTAAGCCTCAAAACTACATGTATATGAAAAAACGTATTTGACAAAATATGCGACATGCGCCCTTTTCGAAATTGCATATTCAATTGATTTCAGGAGATGAAACGCGTTCGGTGCTTTCTGCTGACATAATTTTTAACGAAACGGGTGTAAGTCTGTCCACTAACAGTCCACAGCATTCTGCATTACCATCGGATTGATTCGATTTAACGAGGTTCTTATTGACAGACTTTAATGGTTTCCGTTATACTAGCCACATTACTATCTCGGTCGGAGTTCTCCAATATTTATCTCCTTAACACAATCTAGGTCACATTACCGCAAAAGCTTTATTATATGTGATAAGCATATTTATAAGTTTGTAACTGATCGATTCTAAACAATATTGATGTCGGATCAGTGTCATGTTGGTTAGTAGTTTTTAGATAATTTGATTACTCTTCAATATTGTCGATATAACCTAACCAATTAAGTGTTGACCGTTAATCAGATTATATAAAAAGCTATCGATACGAACTATTAGCCGATAGTTGTTGTAATAACATACAGATAAATAGGGATTTTAGTATTTTCCTCTGGTCTCGCATCTTAGTATTATAGCAAGGATCGCCTCCTTGAAACTTCGAGTCTACGGACAAACATTTCTTTTTTTTTATTATACGGTCGTGGTTGCGAGTCACCAAATACTAATCCCAAAAACTAAAGTTAAAAAAAATATAGAATATGGAAATTCGTAAAAGAAAAACAAATTTCTTGTGGTTACATAGTAAATACTGTGTAAATATTGTATTATTTTTTCAATAATGAAGCTAAAATAGATTAATAGTAATTCGAAGCTTTTGAAGTGGTGTACTATGTTAAACTTTTCATAATCTGACGACCATCAATGTGAAACAGTCATCGCGGTCAGTTCGTGGCGTATGATGGATGAAGCCGACCATCTATTAATTACCCATAGATTCTCGTCGATGGAGCATCCATTGTTTCTGTCGATAGGGTACCCATCCATCAACCTACGCGGTGCCATGTTGTTTGATTGCTGTAATTTGTCATTTATGGGTCGGCGACTATAATATTGAGTTTGGTTATTGTTTTCTGATAATATCACCGGCGTTTTAGAACCTTCATGTCTTTGTTTTTGTTTTGCTAACTTTGGTGTGAACGAAATATTTTTTATAAACTTTTTCTTCAAATTTTAATTTATTAAACTGAAATGAATTTGTTTGTTGTTTGAAAATGTTTATTAACCACGGTGATTCTATAGTTTTTTTTATATAACCTAGATGTGTGGACGAGCTCACAGCCCACCTGGTGTTAAGTGGTTACTGGAACCCATAGACATCTACAACGTAAATGCGCCACACACCTTGAGATATAAGTTCTAAGGTCTCAGTATAGTTACAACGGCTGCCCCACCCTTCAAACCGAAACGCATTACTGCTTCACGGCAGAAATAGGCGGGGCGGTGGTACCTACCCGTGCGGACTCACAAGAGGTCCTACCACCAGTAAAGTTTGTAGATCCATCGCATATTTGTTGTGTTGAGATTTATTTTTCATTCCATAGTATCGTATTATGCTCGTGATCGAAATTCGATGTCGTGACTTTTAATTATAATCAGTTGATGGTGGCTTAATAATAACCAAGGATTAGCTAAGAACAGATACGGAGTTTGTTTGTGCGAATATTACTGTTAATAAAAATTACATAATGAACCACACGGTAGGCAGCGGTAGGCAGCGGCTTGGCTCTGCCCTTGGCATTGCTGAAGTCCATGGGCGACGGTAACCACTCACCATCAGGTGGGCCGTATGCTCGTCTGCCTACAAAATGTAATAAAAAAAAAAACTTAATTTAGTAACTCAGTTTTTTTGATATATCAATATGTTTTGCGAATGTACGTGCAATGGTTTATCGGAGAAAGTTATTTACATGATACTGGTAAAAAGTTGACAAAAAAATAATCGAAAGGAAAAATAATTAAGAGGAATACCGAACGTGTTTCTTGAAAAAAAAAAAAACTTTTTAAAAATGCCAACATCGAAGCTGTGAAAGATAATATAAATTACCAGTGAAATTTACTTGCCAAATGTTACGGTGACTTTTATTGCTTCAATTATTATCTGTCAGGAGTGTCAGGTAAAGTTTTGTTAGGAAGAAGTTCACTTAATATTTTAAAAGGAGCACCGGTTTATTACTGGTGGTAGGACCTCTTGTGGGTCCGCACGGGTAGGTACCACCACCTCGCCTATTTCTGCTGTGAAGCAATAATGCGTTTTGGTTTGAAGGGTGGGGCAGCCGTTGTAACTATACTTGAGACCTTAGAACTTATTTCTCAAAGTGGGTGGCGCATTTACTTTGTAGATATCTATGGACTCCAGTAACCACTTAACACCAGGTGGGCTATCAGCTCGTCCCCCCATTTAAGCAAAGAAAAAAAAACGATCTCCCTTGGAGTAGAATGAAGCTACTTCGTTGATTTTTAAATGCAACTGGTAATGAATTCGGCTATCTCTATCCGAATGGTAGCTCTATTCGTACACCGACCAAGTCCATTGTCATGACAATAACTGCATTAAGGCGTTGTGGGAAACGTGTTCCAATTTGTATTACGCAATCGATCCGAGTCCAGAATTAGAATCGAAATCGGATCGATCTCATTTCGGTATGTGGACTGATGCAAGATTCAAATCAGAAACTTTTTATCATTACGCTTTGTACTAAATGACTCGACTCGATACCACGTACATACTTGCTCTTGAAATTTATTATGACATTTTACTATTTGCACGGAAAATTCGACTTTCCCCGGGTTATTATAAAAATAAAACTATTAGATTATTTTTTTAAATATTATCAGCGCATCAGAGATATAAACATGTTAACATTATTATTATTTTACGATTACTTATCAAGAGACAAAACACGAAATCATTGTAGATGAAAGGACTCTGTAAATGTAAGTAATGTGAATGGCTGCGGTAAAGGTCGCCGCGCCACGAGTAATCATCTTTTTGAATAGACTCACCAGTTCCTATTGATGGCCTGCCAGGATTCTCCACAGTTCATTTTGTCGGTAGCCTGTTTGGTACACGTTCGTTTTGTATTCAAGAAACTCGCCTCGTCATTGTTGTTGTTAACTGTTTGTATTGTGCATCACCCTTCAGATAGAAATTCCAGGAGTGAAAATACTAATCAACATGCGAAGCCTCTAGAAAGTCGGGAGTGATGACCTCTTAATTGTTCAATGTACTAACAAGCAACGTACTCGCTATGTGGACTATGAAAGTAAAATACGTCTAACATATTAAATTTGTTTATTTTGTTACAGCCGTGGTTGTACGCTATCTGACGAAAAGGTATATCGGAGAATATAGTTCGACAGGAGGTAAGTTCTTTTATTTATTTTTCAAGTATTCAGTAAATAAATTAAGATTATTTCAATGTGAAGATAAAGGTCAATTATTTGTGTTAATGAAATCGATGACGGCAGCGTGAATTGAAACGCCTTTTTGTGCTTACGAAAGCATTTACTTATTTTAATTGAAATGTCTGCTTCCTTTAAGCCTTCGATTGTGGTTTTGCGTCATTTTGGAGACATTTATATTGAATTCGATACAGAATTGCGGATGTTGAGGTACCGATACATATTTCGTTCCAATCGCCTTACCTTGATTGTCTGTGACGTTTCGATCTGCAATTTACAATTGTATAATGTGTTTATCTCGTTAAATTACTGGTGTGTTGATAACGAGCAACAAATTTATAAACATAAAAAGACATACCCGCTAAGTCTGTTTCGTTGGGTGTTTTTATGGCTGTATCTCTTCTTGGAGGCGGTGGAAGCGTTTATTTTATTGATTTTCAATAAGAAATACCATGATATTTACATTAAAATAAATTATTCCGAACTTGAATTTGTGGAAAATTGATGATATTGTAAACTCGGAATTTTGTTGCAGATTTCCTCTACCAGCACAGGGTTGCATTTGATGGAGTTGTTTCTGAAGTAGAAATACTGGACACTTCAAATTGTGCCGTGAGTACTAACTACATAATTACTACATAATTGTTCGTCACCTTTAGTTTTTCATAAAGTTCCTTTGCATTATTTTTTATTTAATCCAATTAAAAAAAAAAAAATGTAATTTAAGAATTATGAACCTCATTTCGGATTACTTAATAAAAAATAAAAAAATCACCAAAACTCATCGATGTCTTGCGCAAATAGAGATACGAACGGAAGAGATCTTTATTCAATAGTAAACAATGGAGATGTTAATCTGCGCTGGGCCGGGCCAGAGTCGGCGGTAGCGCCCGCTGATGCCCGCCGTACAATTTAATTAGACAAACTTTATGTGCCTTGTATCGACTTATCTACCGTGATCGGCACTCCTGCCTTCGCCCATGGAACTGTCTTTAAAACCAAGCACCGGTCAAACATTACGTAAATCGTTTCGTTGCCATTACGTATGATGGTGCTATTATTAATTGAAAAATAAAAAAACACGTTCTTCATTTTGTCTAAACAACGAAGATGTTTTATTAAAGAGGCCGATAACGGAACTATATAAGAGAACAACACGGAATCTTGATGTTTCGTATTGCGTAATCGGTGATTTTATTCGTTTGAGGCGACTGGACCCGATACAAGGTTCCGGTCAATACGTAGTGCTGTGACTTTATTATTGAAAGTTCACTGACTTAGCTGAATGTTTATTTATTCGTAATTTATTCGGTATTTCATAACATTGTTGTTCCTTTATCGTTTTCGTTCATGCAGAGGTTAACTTTTTGTACGCGTTGTAATGTGTCGTGTAGATATTAATAAGTTTTGATTGAGATTTCTTTTGCCGTAGATTCGTGGGTGTTTGGCTGAGCACGTGCGGTGGGGCGATGCCTTCGCCGTGGTATATTCGGTGTGTGAGCGCCGCTCCTTCCTCGCGGCTGCTGAGTTATTATCTCTGTTAGAACGAACTCGACTGTCAGGATGTGCTGCTGTCACCCTCTTGGGAAACAAACGTGACCTCGAACACGCCAGGTACTTTATATTCTATTTCTAATTTCGAAATTATATGTAATCTGTTTAAATGAAAACATTTTTGAAGTGAAACTTCTAATATAACTTCTAACAAGGTTGCGTTAAACGTTTAACGCTGCCATACTAGAAAGAGACAGAGGGAGAGGGAATGTGTGGCACTCGAACGCATGTGCATATTATATCTGTTACAGGCAAGCGCGAGCGTTAGCAACGAGTAGCGTCCATTTTAATGAAATATTTAAAAAAAAGTATTTATTTTTCTATCTATGATTTAAAATATATATAATGTAAATGTTGAAGAGTCGCATCTTTTATACACAGCATTCCCTATTACAAGAGCAATCTGATTTAAGGATGAAAAATGAAGAAAACCACAATACCTACTACACATCGAAAAAGAAGTTTCACTTCATTCACGTGCACCAAGTTGCACGTGCACCGTTTTTTTTAAATTAATTTATAATCTTTCAAATAGGGAGGTCCATGCAGAGGAGGGTCAGGAGTTGTCGTTGCGGTTCGGTTGTCAGTTCTACGAGGTGTCCGCGGCGGAGTCGTGTGCGGGCGCGGCGCTCGCCTTCCACGCGCTGCTCCGAGAGGCGCGCGCGCTCGCTCTGCTGCTGCCCGCGCCCAGACGCAAGCTCGCTGCCTATTCCGTCTCCAAGGTAGGCTTATCGAACAAAGAGTACACGGCGGAGTCCTGTAAGGGCACGCGCGTTCGTTCTGTTGCTGCTGTACCCAGACGCAAGCTCGCTGCGTATTCCGTCTCCAAGGTAGGCTTCACGGACAAAGACTTCGCAGCGGAGTTGTGCTCCTAGCTATTATAGTTTGATTTATCACACTACTACGACTTAATTTCGCGTTTCTTCGAATTGGCTCATTTCATTTCTAATTTTGAAACACCGCGAATTTTAAAGATTTTACGGTAATTGGTATTGGTTGTGCTGAGCTAATTTAAAAAAATATATAATATGTTAATAGTATATAACTTTTTAATAACTGAAATTGTTTTTACAGGTAATCGGAACGATATTCGGCAAGAACAGCAAGAGCGTGCGAAAGAAACGACCATCTCTTAGTATTTAAATAATAATTAAATTAATTAATTTAGTCCTAAATATCCACCAGACTGTTTTGTGTAATATTACTTTTAAGTTATTTTTAAATATCTCTATCATCGATGATAGACATTAAACCGAACTAAACACAATTGTTGCACAGTCACAAATTCACAAGAAAATATATCTTTACGGCCATTTCTTATAGGATAGTTAATTTTGTAAATATTTTCACTTTTTTTTTTGTGTAAATTGTAAGATAAACACCTCGCATTAGTGTTATCAAATTTCTCATAATTTTGTAAATATTAAATTATATTATAAGAATACAATTATTTTTACGATATGATACATTTAAAAATAAAATAAAAATAAATAAATACAAAAAAAAACCTTTTTATTCAGATACCCACAAATTTAAAATCTTAGATAACATAATATGTAGCATGGTTGAAGACATCATAATACGAATTTTTTGACTGCTGTCCATGTTTCAATTACATCGTTATTACGAAAACTATAAATTTCCCCATCTTAGTCCTACACCATAGAAGTCATTCATAAACATGACCTAAGTATATATTTCATTAGATATGTTGGTATCGGTCTACGGGATTTGAACAAGGTCATAGTTGCATCGCTCTATAGGAGTACGTCTGGCGTCTTATCCTTCAGGCCACGAAACCTTCTAAACTAACCACTAAGCCTAGTAACCTATATGAAAAACATTATGAAAACCAGTTTTATTTTCATTAAAACAAAGAATGCCCCACCAAATGCAGGTGAAGATGATACGCCTAATTTAATGTTATATAATATGTGAGTGTGGCATTTATTGTAAAATAAATCCTATGATTCTTATTTTAAAGTTGAACGAAATCAGATCGCTAATTTAAATTATACTCCAGTAAATGTCTGAATGTTAGTTGAATGAAATTAGTTCATATCACCCAAGCTACTGTTTTACTTTGCCCTTCGTGTAAATGTCTTTAAAGGTCTAATGAGTCGGAGTTTTCACTGCGAAGTGTCTGGTTGTCACACGGGACCGAGCGACAAGGTGCAGTGTTGTCGGAATAATATTGATCGGACAAGGCAGTCAATACCTAGAGAGAGTTTCGTCTAGGTTGTGTTTTGCATGTTCCGCTACCCAGGCCGACGACCGATAGCGACGAGACAGGAATCCAGTGTGACATTACAACTAGACGCTACACGAGAAAGCAACAAGTGCAGATTTCAAGGTCTCAGAGAAATTACGCGTTGAATTCCGTCAGGGGCTACGTCACAACCGTACGCACGTATTTCGTTCGCACGAAAATAATCTTTGTGATGTTTCGCCACCACAAACAGGATCAAGTTCAAGACTAAAACGATAAGAAACAACATTAATTAAGGGATTTTCTGACCTGGTAACTAAGATCTTTAAGTCATATCTTATTTTTATTTATATTCTTATTTTTATGAAAAATGATAATATGGAGTGAAATGAAATGAAAGAAATGAAGATGATTAATTTGAGACATTAATCAACTGGGATGAAATTAAATGAAATGAGATGAGATGAGATGAAATGATATGATGATGGGATGAAATATAATCTTAGTAAAATGGTGATCATTTACTGAGATTTTTTCAGTGAACTTTTTGGAGAATCCCGAGATGTTACGTCCAGCGGCTTTTCATTTTCCCACTTTTGTACACTTTCACAGATATTAAACGGTTAGTAAACCACCTTTATTACACATTTAAGCCTGAAGAAACACTAAATAGACAAAATAAAACAAATCACACAACTTCACTCCTCCAAAATACGTTTTCTGACTTCTTGGCGGGAACGCGGGACTATTCACGATGTACAGATTAGTATTAAACGAGCTATAAGTAAATAGATGGGTAAATAATGTGTTGCGCAATATGCATGGTTCAAGTTCCACACGTAGACATAGTGCATAGAATCTGGTACGTACAGGTGCAGTGGTCGATGCAAAGATATGAGCTATAAATCGGATCTCTAGATTGCTTTAGTGGCGCCAACGTTCCGTTTTGTAACAAACTAGAGTGTAGGCGAAGTATTGATTCTTATCGCTCAACATCAGATTATACGCGCTACGGGCGCACCGGAACCATATAATGCAGTTAAGAATTTATTTATGCTCATTTTTATGAATACGTATATGTTATCCTTAATCTTAGAATTGATCACGGATTCTCAACACATCTGTCTGTACAATTCACAGTTTAATATCTTGCAACTAATCATTGCGTGAAGTGGTCAAGTAGTAAAAGTTTCTGTTGAAACACCAGTGTGTGATTGTAGGCCTTCAGTAGCAACACGACTAAGGAAAGTATTTAATGATCATTAGACGTTAAAGCTTCATCGCTAATTCAACGAAAAAAGGTCAAGTACGCCTGACTCCTTGTAATCACGGCGACGTTTAGCGCCAATTAAAAGTTAATGAGTCAGCAATCAATGTGTAACCAGTGAAAGCCGGAGATAAAATCTGATGGGTGAAGCCGCAAAAATCGCGATGAGACTCTTGATATCTCGCCTCAAGCCAACGAGCACGATTTCAATAAAGCATCGACAGACGCTGATAACCTGTTTTATGAAGCTGTATCATTATTTACTGCTCTTGTTTAACGTTCTAATCTAATCAGCTCTGTAGCGTACTCGAGACGTATCATTATGAAACTGAACAAGAGACGCGTAGGAATGACGTCGGGGTTATATTCTGCCACGGCGAGCAATGCAACATCGTGACAAAAATATGACGTGAGGAAATACATCACGGAGTCCGTGCATGCGGATTCTTGATGTAGAAGATACATTATCGGACACTTTCATCTCTAGATAAAACGATTAGGTCCCATTTAATTGCCCGTATTTGTATCGGAAGGCATCGGTCATAGAGATTTATGCATGACTGAAAACAGAACTCGTGCCATTGCAAAAGCGGATGTTGACATTTTAGTTAGACTTAAAAAAAAATAGCTCGGTGAAACTTTCTTGAAAACGAAATTAAATTTAAAAATAGATTATTTTTATCGTTACATACTGTATATTTTAAAATAGATTAAAAATAGACATAAAGCTTACAATGAAGTGAGGAATGCGGGTGCTTTAGTGGTAAATACAACGTTGCATTTCAAACACCTTATGACGATGTAACATTGTTTGATCATCGAGAATGAGTTCGAGTGTTTGCCACACAAACCGCAGCCTACCCTTGCGTGCAAGGGACGTGTCTTTGTTTTGCAACACGTCATCTAAGGATTGGATTAACATGGAAAACACCGCCTTCACACCGTGTTACGCACAATAGGTATTTTAAAATAAACTTAACAGTTTTTTTATTGACATCTTCAACGTAAAATGCCGCAACTCACCTTGAGGTTTGAGTTCTAATGTTTCAGTTTTTACAGTACAACGGTTGCCCCACCCTTCAAACCGAAACACATTACTGCTTCACGGCAGAAAGAAGCAAGGCGGCGCGGCGGTACCTACCCGTGCAGACACACAAGACGTCCTATCACCAGTAAAAGTAGTTTTTCAAACTTTGATCATTGTTTATTTAGGAGGAAGAATTTATAATTTTTCAATAGTTACGTCATGTACACTTGAAATTTAAATACCACTTAAAATAATAATACCAATTTTACAAATTAATACACTCGTTTTTATCGTGAATCGTTATTCATCTAGCATTTGTAATAATTTCAATAATATAAATAAATAAATAAATAAATATTTACTAACAATCACGCCACGTTAACAGGTCCCGTGATAAGTTCGTAAAGAGCTTGTGTTACAGGTACCAGATAACGGATATAAATGTAAGATTTTTTCATTATACACATACATATATTTAATATACATCCATAACCCTGGAAAAGACATTTTATATTTATCTTACAAATATCTTCCCTTGGCGGGATTCGAACCCGCGACCCCCTTGTGTAGTGACCATGTCACTTACCACTACACCAGACGGCCGTTAAATGATAATATTTTAAAGTAGTGTTTTAAAAAAAATGTGTAATATACAGATTTATAATTTCATACAAACAGACTTGGCATAACAAAAATAATCACGTTTTAACTAGGTTAAGTTTCCAATACAAATATTAGTTGGAGTCTACGTTTTGTAAATCGTGAAGTATCTAAATTATACGACTAATTTAAACAAACAACTAATTGAAACATTATGTAACACCTAAATTGTAATTGAATAATTGCATAACAGGTAACCGGTAAGCGAAATGGTATCGATTTAAATAGTTAATGGAGTCTAATGTAGATAATCAGCGGGCACTTGTCTAATGTTTGACGAATGAGAACTTGTATCAGGGACGCGCCAGTCTCATCGGAGAAAGTGAAATGAAGAATAAGAAAAACGTCGATCTACGAATGATTGGAATTGGCAGATTTATTTTTTTAATTGTAATTGTTTAATTATTTATATAGTACAGAAAAATGCTACTACCATCTTATAATTCCAATTAGCCTGCTCACCAGTGCTTCAGTACAAGTTGATTGTCGATCTAAATGAAAAAAATATTTCATCATCATCATCATCATCATCATCAACAGCCCACAGTCGTCCACTGCTGGACATAGGCCTCTCCCAAACCACTTCACTGAGCCCGGTCTACGGCTCTCCTCATCCACTTCTTGCCGGCCACCGTTCGGAGGGCATCGCACCACCTAGCCAGGGGGCGTCCCACGTTACGTCTTCCGCTGCGCGGTCTCCACCCGCGAACCCGTCTGCTCCAGCGATCGTCAGTCCTACGGCATATATGGCCAGCCCACTGCCAATTCAGCTTGCTGACTCTTTTAGCTATGTCGATGACTTTAGTTCTTTGTCGAATAATCTAATAATAATAATAAAATGTTTATTTTTGGCAAATTAATTAGAATTTAATTTTCATCTACGAAAGATATACTCTTAAATATCTATTTTCACCTACCTTCATAAATAAACTCTAAAATATGTGCATATTTGATTAAGCGTTCATAGAAAATTATCTACAGTGCTATGGTCATTTTATTTAAATTTTAATTTAAATGTTCAGAATATTAAAAGGTATATCATAGAATCAAAAACGGATGAAGTAAAAGAAGTACCAAAAGAAGAAACCGAAAAAGTCCCTCCTCATGACACATTGCAATCGTTATACCTACTAATATATAACCCAACGGGGGTTGAAGTCAGGCAGACCGACAGTAGCAAAACTCCTGCCAAATCCCTTTGCAGCATGACAAGATGACATTCTGTGCCGACCCCACATAATGTGGATTAAGGGGACTTTTTGGACGGGAACGTGAGGAGTGAAGTTGTGTGATTTGTTTTATTTTGTCTATTTAATGTTTCTTCAGGTTTAAATGTGTAATAACGATGGTTTATTAACTGTTTAATATCTGTGGAAGAGTGGAGTGGAGATTATATTTCACCCCATATAATCTCATCTCATTTCATTTCATTTCACATTTTTCATAAAAATAAGAAAATATAAATTAAAAAAAGACATGACTAAAGGTCTTAAGTTACCAGGTTATAAAATCCCTTAAAAAATGTGGAATAAGGTTTGGGGCATCGACAAAGGGAAGATCTTCCACCGAGCGGGTGATATTGTTCGGTAGACCGACGGTCCGAATGTTGTTGTTCGGAACTTGTATATATATGCGCTTTATCTTGAAAATGTCGTAAGCGAGATTCAGGCATCTGTCAATTATCTTGCGTTGTATGATGGCTATCCGCCACAAAGGGCATGAAGAAGTGCTATTAGAATTAGTAAACGCTATTTTCATGTCGACCTAAAACATATAAGCAATCGGTTAAAGTAATAAAGATATACTATAAATGGGGGTAAGCTTAAGTCGAACGAATTCAATTACACGTAAACTGGGTTATGTCTAGGACGTGAACTTAGAATGGTGTGTACATACCAAGATTTCACCATAACTCTTATCAGGACCAGACGTAAAGAGTGTCAATGTAACCGGGCTAGTTGCCTCTTGAAAAGGAGTGCCAATATCAAGTCACGATAATATATATCTTATTAATGGCGTTACGAAATCCAACGACACATCCAGTTGCGTTTTATTACTCCATTGAGACGGTCGATGTCCATCGCTCGGAGCTGGTTCGCAGATATCACTAAACGGCTAATTTGTATTTGTAAAGCACACGTTGCGTATAACTGGTCACGCGGATGCATTGCGTCGGAGTTAATGAGCCGGATCACTGGCTACTGTTGTGTGACAGAGCGTCTGTTGTGACTGATGGGATTCGAAAGTGAGATTCGTGTATTTTCATCCGGACAAAAGTTAAACGTTTTACGATCGCGCTGATTATGAGTATAGAAATTCAGTTGTGTACCAATAATGTGCTTCGCTGGATTCTTCTCCTAGACATCGCACGTAACTGTTACTTTGTACATTAACGGGAAAACTTTGAAGTGCATGTGAAGATATAAATAAAGTTGTTTATGAATAGTTACGTCTTATACTTTCTTGCTTAACGATGATGGATTTTATGGGATATGAATTCAACAATAAATAAATAATTATATAATGCGTTTATTTGGTGTTTACATTAAGTTTTTGCATTTGATGCCTACCTAGTCCAGCCATAAGCTATGTTACAAATGAAAATGCTTTTTAAAAAAAATGAAGTCATGTAATATTAATAAAGTTTATACATACATATTTATTAGAGCCTCAGCAAAAATAAAAATAAAAATCTTCGAAGTGGCCACCTTTGGCTTTTATACAGGCCTTTAATCTGTTTGGCCAAGAATCTATGGATTTACGCACTGTTTCCAAGGGTTTGGAAAATGCTTGCTCTAATGATTTTATAAGAGACTAATTTTGACATATTGTAATTTGATAATGAACACGAAAAAAAATATGAACTCACCCAAAATCGAAATAAGTTTTTAAAATAATACAGGTACGTGTTCTAAATTCAAAATAATTAAGAAGTTGAAAAAAAGAAAAGTTTTTATGTAACAGTATTTATGGCCAGACTAGTTAGTTATATTTTGGTACGTCAAATGTACTGTTTTAGTTTTTCTAGATCTGTCATTATAACCAACAATTACGTATCTAATCATTAAGAATCGATCGATCGGTTGATCGAATTGACTAGTCGGGACTATGACTCCTGTCTTTAAAAGATAATCATTGTAATCCTAAGGCTTTGAATACTACACGGTTTTCGTGGTCACGGACTGAAGCCTACCGGCGTAAAAGTTGTCTTTGTGTTTTGAGGTCTCAAGTGTATAGCATAAAGCCTATTAGATCCTTGAAATTAGGTGCATGATTGCTTAGAGACAGTAATAGGCAGGATGGTGGGTAGCACGTGCGAGTTCATAATATGTTTATCACCAGTATACCGGAACGTCGGGTGTCAGTTTAGTCTTGTCAGATTTGCCTGGTCTGCTGGTAGATAGTGTCAATCACGGATTTAACGTTGCGTCGCATGTCATGTCATGACCCGACATCAAAGATCACGAGTCAATTTATATAAAGAATGACATGTTATTGAGCAATTGTATTTTGCTGTTTTTTTCGAAAACATAGACAATAGCAAGGTGTCGATGTAGAAGATTTTATAAAGGTAAATTAATTTAAATTTCGAATCAAACGAACCAAATCTAGGTTGTTAGAAGATTATATGTATGTAACAACCACCGACTCTGACTAAAAATTGATCCTGGTAAATGTTGTATTTATTTTAGTAAAATAAGTACTTCAAACACACGAAATTAGGTGTACATTTCTAAGTAGTTTACAAATAACGTTTTAAGTACTTTGATGTCATCAATCAGTCCCTCACCGAATTCTATTGCCTATGCTATGAAAATCACACTCAAAATATTTTTATCATTGGTTGGTGAATAATAAAATTTTAGTTCTGTAACAAAGTTATGAGAAAATATTGACTATCTGTCTTGTCAGTCTAACTTGCCAATAGTGTCACTCAATGAGTTGTAATATTGCGTTCGTTGTACTCATAAGTGACTCATATGTCATGATTTTAGATGATTGCATTAAAGACATGTTTCAATTCAATTAACACACATTTCATACCAAAAGCGATATAGGACGTGATGTTTAGTGAGAAAATCTCATCATTTGTTGGCATTTCCAGGGCGATTTTACATAACACAGTCAGTTTATAATAGTTTATTTGTTAAAAAACTTGAAAGTAACAGAAAAATTAGACTCCATAAAAAAGAAATATAATATTTGACTTAACCAGAGCTGCGAATGGTGTGACTTTCTGTAGAAAATGATTCCTTTCTCCGTAGGGTTGTCGCGTTACGGGGGCGCGGAACGGGCCTCGGGGAAATCCCTCTGGCCGGGCTTGTAGCTCCCTATCAAGGCAGGGGTGATGAGCTGCAGGGTCGGGATGTGCAGGTTTTTTTTTTTATGGGTGGGACGGTGCTTCTTCTTCTTCCCTTCTTTCTTCTCTTCTATTCTCTTCTCTTATTTTCTTCTTTTCTTCTTTCTTGTTCGGGGCCGCTGTTTCTCTCCTCCCATGACTTTTTTTATTTTATTATCATTTTTTGACGTGACAACGTCTTATAATTTGATGGAGCCGGCTGCACGTACGAAAAAACATGACTCATGCGGCGTTACGTCGCTCTGAGGCGTTCCATTTAAGGCTTGAAGTGCAAGCGAGAGCGCGCAACGAGCGACAAAGAGGCACGATCGGCCTCCGCGTTCGGCAGCGTTCTACATCTTTCTCTCTCCTACTTGAGTGAGCCATGCATCCGCGTTGACAGCTGCTATACAATAATACATTTACATGTTTTCGTTAAGTATGAAGTTCAGTGAAAAGTGAATGTGGTGTCATCTGTTTATAGCAACGATAATTGCGATAATTGAAAAATGAAACCATTGCATCAGTATTTTCTTAAAACGTTGTCACCTTCAACTATCGTTAGTAAACCGACTTTACAGACAACCGATCTTTTTTTTATTTTACTTATTTTTTTGTACCGAAGGCATTTTTATTTATATGGGTACACCGAGTCTATATTAGTATAAGTAATACAATGCACACAATATAAGTAATCGAAGCATATGGCTTTATGCAAATAAACAACAATATTTACACATTTTCGGTCCTTAAGCTTTTACATCTCGATAAATAACAGAAATATTGTTGCGTAAATACGATTGTAAAGTGTTTACTGACAGAACATAATAAAAATAAAACATATAACATTTAAAACGCAAATCCCGTGGTGCAGACAAATTTAGGTCATGGTCATGTTTTTGTACTGAACCGTTTGTTGTTCAAACATTAGACTTGTTTAATTCTGTTGATATATCCTCGGTGTTGGCTTCTCCAAACAATGGGCCGGTTACTCTACAACGAATGGCACTCACATTTCACCTTGAAACGGAAACGTAGTATTATCCTTCCTTTCAACCAAGGCTTACAATATTTGACAAAATTATTTTCTCGATTCCAGGACACTTTGGGGGTTGATTGCTTCCCGCTTCCGTAGGTTTAACCCGCGATTCCCTACAAGTGACCCCTGGGTGGTGCAAAACGGGAGCCGAATACATAATCGGTGGTAGGACTTGTCCGACTGGCTGGCGACCACCCTCCAACTAGAGTCCGCCGCCAAATAGCCTAGCTGTGTTCCGGCGTGTGGGTTGGAGAGCCAGTGTTATTCCTTCCCTTTCCTCTTCCTTGTTGGGGGTGAATCTTGGCGATACCTGGAACATGCGGAGCAGACGTGCGTGTGAGCTCGCGGGACGTGATTGTTTGACGGGGGTATAGGGAGACCCAGTGAAACGGTGTTCGCCGCCGCCCGCCGGTCAGTTGGGGACCTGAACCCGGGTGTCACTACTAAACTCCGCCCCGGGAAGCTGTCCCGCCAACCGGTGTAAAATCCTGTCGTGCGGTCGTCGTGCCGGAGTCGGAGACCGGAGTGGATCCCGGCGATCGCACGCAGGGTGGACTGGGGGCCCTTCCATGCCCTGCGTCAGTCGCTCACGCAACCCGTGGTCGAGCACGTACTGTGCTCCGCGCTTTATTCAGGTATTGTCACGATTTCGCCTCGAACATCCTACCCCGCCCAATCCCACTCTCCAAATAAAAAAAATGAAAATTCGAAAAAGGAAAAGGGTTTTGTCGGCGACTCCCCATTCCACATTTAATGTGGATTTCAGCAATGTAAGGGGTCTACATAGTAACCTCGACGCCGTACACCACCATCTTGAGACGGCGCAGCCTGCCCTTCTTTTTCTAACGGAGACGCAGATATCTGCTCCGGATGATACTTCGTACCTTGAATACCCCGGCTACGTATTGGAGCACAACTTCCTGCGTAAAGCCGGGGTGTGTGTATTCGTCCGGGCTGATGTCTGTTGTCGCCGTCTGCGAAGCCTCGAACAACGGGACCTGTCCCTCTTGTGGCTGCGCGTAGATCACGGGGGCTGTACCCGAGTCTACGCGTGCCTGTACAGGTCCCACAGCAGTGATGCAGGTTCAGCTCTGATAGAGCATGTGCAAGAGGGGACTAACCGCGTGCTTGAGCAGTACCCATCTGCGGAGGTGGTGGTTCTTGGAGACTTTAACGCTCATCACCAAGAGTGGTTGGGGTCCAGAACCACTGACCTCCCGGGTCGGGCTGCCTACGATTTCGCCTTGGCCTACGGCCTCTCCCAGCTGGTGACACAGCCCACCCGTGTCCCAGATATTGAGGGGCACGAGCCTTCTCTGTTGGACCTTCTGCTGACCACCGATCCAGCCGGATACAGTGTGGTGGTCGACGCTCCACTTGGATCGTCTGATCACTGCCTTATCCGTGCTGCCACACCACTCTCTCGTCCTAGTCGTCGAACGACGACCAGGTATCGAAGAGTTTGGCAGTATTTGTCAGCAGATTGGGATGGATTGCGTGAGTTTTACGCATCCTACCCATGGGGGCGGTTCTGCTTTTCCTCTGCTGATCCTGACGTCTGTGCGGACCGTCTTAAAGACGTGGTGCTCCAGGGGATGGAATTGTTTATTCCCTCCTCTGAAGTGCCCGTTGGGGGTCGCAACAGACCCTGGTATAACAATGCCAGTAGGGATGCTGCACACCTCAAGCGGTCCGCATACGTGGCATGGGATGATGCTAGGAGACGTCGGGATCCTAACATCTCAGAGGAAAGGCGGAAATATAACGCCGCTTCCAGGTCCTACAAGAAGGTTATTGCCAGGGCGAAATCGGAGCACGTTGCTAGAATTTGCGAGCGACTGAAGAGCTATCCCTCTGGGAGCCGTGCTTTTTGGTCGCTCGCCAAAGCTGCAGAAGGTAACTTTTGCAGGTCTAGTCTCCCACCACTACGCAAGTCCGATGACAGTCTGGCCCATAGTGCGAAAGAGAAGGCTGACCTTCTGGTCAAACTCTTCGCCTCGAACTCGACTGTGGACGACGGGAGTGCCACACCACCGAACATCCTCCGGTGTGATAGTTCCCTGCCGGAGATCTGCTTTACACAGTGTGCAGTCAGGCGGGAACTCCGACTCCTGGACGTCCATAAGTCGAGCAGGCCAGACGGCATCCCTGCTGTGGTTCTGAAAACGTGCGCCCCTGAGCTGACGCCTGCGCTAACGCGTTTGTATCGCATCTCTTATTGCGCTAACAGGGTTCCGTCTTCATGGAAGACTGCCCACGTCCACCCTATCCCCAAGAAGGGTGACCGGTCGGACCCATCGAGCTATAGGCCTATCGCGATAACTTCCTTGCTTTCCAAGGTGATGGAGCGAATAATTAATATACAACTCCTGAAGTATCTGGAGGATCGCCAGCTGATCAGTGACCGACAGTACGGTTTCCGTCACGGTCGCTCAGCTGGCGATCTTCTTGTATACCTTACTCACAGGTGGGCTGAAGCCTTGGAGAGCAAGGGCGAGGCTCTTGCTGTGAGCCTTGATATCGCGAAGGCCTTCGACAGGGTCTGGCATAGGGCACTTCTGTCGAAGCTACCATCTTACGGAATCCCCGAGGGTCTCTGCAAGTGGATCGCTAGCTTTTTGGATGGGCGGAGCATCACGGTCGTTGTAGACGGTGACTGTTCTGATACCATGACCATTAACGCTGGCGTTCCACAAGGTTCGGTGCTCTCCCCCACGCTTTTCATCCTGTATATCAATGACATGCTGTCTATTGATGGCATGCATTGCTATGCGGATGACGGCACGGGGGATGCGCGATATATCGGCCGTCAGAGTCTCTCTCGGAGCGTGGTGCAAGAGAGACGATCAAAACTTGTGTCTGAAGTGGAGAACTCTCTGGGGCGAGTCTCCAAATGGGGTGAATTGAACTTGGTTCAATTCAACCCGTTAAAGACACAAGTTTGCGCGTTCACTGCGAAGAAGGACCCCTTTGTCATGGCGCCGCAATTCCAAGGAGTATCCCTGCAACCTTCCGAGAGTATTGGGATACTTGGGGTCGACATTTCGAGGGATGTCCAGTTTCGGAGTCATTTGGAAGGCAAAGCCAAGTTGGCGTCCAAAATTCTGGGAGTCCTCAACAGAGCGAAGCGGTACTTCACGCCTGGACAAAGGCTTTTGCTTTATAAAGCACAAGTCCGGCCTCGCGTGGAGTACTGCTCCCATCTCTGGGCCGGGGCTCCTAAATACCAGCTTCTTCCATTTGACTCCATACAGAGGAGGGCCGTTCGGATTGTCGATAATCCCGGTCTCACGGATCGTTTGGAACCTCTGGGTCTGCGGAGGGACTTCGGTTCCCTCTGTATTTTGTACCGTATGTTCCATGGGGAGTGCTCTGAGGAATTGTTCGAGATGATACCGGCATCTCGTTTTTACCATCGCACCGCCCGCCACCGGAGTAGAGTTCATCCATACTACCTGGAGCCACTGCGGTCATCCACAGTGCGTTTCCAGAGGTCTTTTTTGCCACGTACCATCCGGCTATGGAATGAGCTCCCCACCACGGTGTTTCCCGAGCTCTATGACATGTCCTTCTTCAAACGAGGCTTGAGGAGAGTATTAAGCGGTAGGCAGCGGCTTGGCTCTGCCCCTGGCATTGCTGAAGTCCATGGGCGACGGTAACCACTCACCATCAGGTGGGCCGTATGCTCGTCTGCCTACAAGGGCAATAAAAAAAAAAAAAAAAAAAAAAAAAAAAAAAAAAAAAAAAAAAAAAAAAAAAAAAAAAAAAAAAAAAAAAAAAAAAAAAAAACACTCGAGGATTCGTATGAATGTTTGTGTGCGTGTCACCTTTTTGATAATATTTGTGATGTCAATATTTTTGAAAGCAATCACAAAGTCAGAACGTATTTTACAATCTTGCAAAATGAACATTTTTATATAACCATTTTGATGTTGTTGGTTTTGATGTAGTAGCTTGATTATAGTAATAGACTATATAACACATATATTTACTGGTGGTAGGACCTCTTGTGAGTCCGCGCGTGTAGGTACCACCGCCCTGCCTATTTCTGCCGTGAAGCAGTAATGCGTTTCGGTTTGAAGGGTGGTGCAGCCGTAACTATACTTGAGACCTTAGAACTTATATCTCAAGGTGGGTGGCGCATTTACGTTATAGATGTCTATGGGCTCCAGTAACCACTTAACACCAGGTGGGCTGTGAGCTGGTCCACCCATCTGAACAATAAAAAAATAATAATTTTAAGACTAGACTTGTTATAGTCTAATTTCTCTTATAAAAGCAAAACAGTGAATTGTAAGCGTTCTAGGATTCGACCTAGCATTAAGAAATAGATTATTCAGTTAAATTTCAAACAAGCTGTTGCTCCGACGCCTGGAGGAGCGATTTTATCACGCACACGTTCAAATGCTGGCGCCAGCTTCTATTGCCATGTTCATTGAAGGATCGCTAAAGAAGATGTAAATGCAACTCCTATTTCTATATTTATAAAGGTCAATTTCAGAACGACATTATTTCATATGGTTCCTTCGCAAAATGTGATACGTGTTATAGAAAAAAGCACCTTAAAACCATAACGATTGAGTAGTTTTCTATTTGTAGTAATTATTGAATTTTAATATATTATACTCACAATGTTTGCTATCTATTCCCGACATCCGCTCATTACAAGGTGGTATAATGTTGGATAACATATTCCGTTGCAATTGTATATTTTTCATAAAACAAAATTAACTAATTGGAAGTCTTTCAATTGTTTTAAAGGGTTCAAAGGTAATTTTAATGAAGAAATTACCAAGAATCGATTAATTTTCCGGTTAGAAACTTAATAAAATTTCAAAACTGACGAAAAAATATTGCACAAGTCTAAAGTCTTAAATCAATATTTTAATTAAACGATCTATCAAATTTCTGCGAACAGATAGTATCGGTAAATAGATACTTGAATGTCTAAATATGAACAATTTCATTCTGTTAACTATAATAAAGATGTTATAAAGATATCAATGTTGAATGCTATGTTATTAGAACAAGATTTACGACCTTACGTATCCATGCAAAATAGTCCGGTATTGTAATTAAAGTAGCATTGATTAATTGATTAGAGATTAGGCAAATATTAAATTACGAAGTAACTTGGGAGATCATTACAATTTTTATGCATATCAGTTTGGAGATTAAAAAAAAAATTGCTAGGTACTTTAAATTTTTATAAATCACGATACAGTGTGGTAATTCATTCATTTTAACCAGTAACCGTACACAATTTTGACATAATATAATCGTCATTTGTTTTTGGAGTCTTAGTACATCGGCGGGAATAATATATATTACTACTGTTGAATTTTCTGTGACATACTTCCTTTCTTTTCGCAGTGAAATGGGTGGTGGTTAGTTCATTAGTTGTACTATGAACTGTGAAAATGGTCGATGCTCCTTTAGCTTAAAAATATTGGGTCAACAATTTTCCGATTTGAAACTTCCCATAGCCGTTTGTCTAATGAAATTGGGATTTGAATGTCGTGGCGTTGAATTTTGTGTACCGGTGATCGCTTAGGATCCAAGCTCGATTGCATATTAATGGAAGGAAAATGTTTAGCCTCCACCTCCACAAACTTGAAATAAAATCACAATTCTAACTACATTACATATCTCAATTGTTTAAGAAAGCGATTCATGCTTAATTTACATTTTATCTTGTTTTCATTTTTTGCGAATGATGTGGGTATTCGATTATAAATCTGCGTCTAGAAAGTGAAACATTACGTCTACATTCAAAGCTATTCGTTCAATAAATTTCTTAATTATAAGTCTATTGTATATTATGGAACTTGAATTGAAAAGTCTTCATAATTACTGGCCATTGTATAAATAGTCCTCCATCCTTTCGAAATGCAAAAAATCTTTGTTAAGAATCTACATTAACAGAAATTGACAGTCAAATAAGTAATTGGCGATTATATGCGATGTTACGAAATGTACTAATGGTATTCGTGTGATAGGATATCTATGATTTATTAGTCTAAATAATAGGGGTTAAAGTATGAAATTGCCGTTTTATTGTAATATGTACTTCAAATTGACATAGAACCTTCATGGTTTGCATTTTTGAGTGAAACTTTTTTAAAATTGTACCTATGAGGTTCTTCTTTTAAAAAATGAGCAACATTCAATTATCGACTATAAGTTGTTTTTTTTATTCAGCATAGACAAGAAAGATGGATACTTCGAAACTTCGAGTGATTTTTGGATATTATGTTAAATGAAAAAAAAAACGAATTTCAATTTTTCAGTACAAATCGGCAATTTCGTACGTTAACCCCTAATATTTATTAAGCTTCGTTGTATAATTGATGACATTAATTAGATATTTAGAAAATAATAAAGTATATGTATAAATGACGGTCTGTCTGAAATTTTTAAGTTTTCTTCATTTTCTTTTTAAATTAAATGTTCGTTTGTACATTTGTCATACCGTATTCAATATTTTGCGCTAAATGAAGTGTGTTGTTTTGTTGTTTATGCTACTTAAAAATGCTTTAAATATTATTCCAAGGAATTTGCAACTGGTTTCATTTTTTGGTCTTGTAAAATGCTTCAAATCATAATGCATGGCCGTTGTGTGGCAGAAATAGAAATCTAATTGGTAACCAATCGAGTCCATTTTGTCTTATCATCACTAATTACGCAAAATATTTTTTTTATTTTTGCGGGTTTTTATTTTTTTTCCCTATCTTTGGTAGCCTAAGCCTATTCCAACTTCATGCGTGAGCTCACGGGCTCAACCTGAAAGAATTGCCAGCACTAGCCTTAGCAAGAGCAGCGCTTCGCTGAATCTACTACCGGATTGGAATCGCGACCCATTACGAAGAACCGGCAAGAAAATCAATTGGTATGCGGGTTTGATTTTTATTACACCATGCTATTCCTTCATTGTGGATGTCTTCCGTGAACACGTGTAAAGTACGTGTTACATTGTGAAAATTGATAGCTGACTATGGGAATTAAACACAGACAGATGGACTACTATAGCCTAAACACTAATACTAATACACTAGGCACCTTAACCTTTATGCTTGTTTTTTTATTTTTTTTATTGCCACTGTAGGCAGACGAGCATACGGCCCACCTGATGGTGAGTGGTTACCGTCGCCCATGGACTTCAGCAAGCCGAGCAGAGCCAAGTCGCTGCCTACCGCTTAATACTCTCCACAAGCCTCGTTTGAAGAAGGACATGTCATAGCGCTCGGGAAACACCGTGGAGGGGAGCTCATTCCATAGCCGGATACTACGTGGCAAAAAAGACCTCTGGAAACGCACTGAATTATACATTTACGAAGGTTGATTAATTTATTTCTTTATTTAACTACGTTGTATCATCTAACGTACACATATTTCTACGCGCCCATTCTTAGTTAAACACACGTCTCATAATGTTAATACCTAACAAAGGAAATCAATATAGCAACAAAGACGAGGTCAATGAATTTGCTTAATCTTACATTAAAGGTACAAGACTATGCAATAGTCCTATCGCTGATTGTGCGGAGTCAAGGTGAATAGATTTTGTACATAGTGTGTGTGTTTTGACATAAAGTAAGCACACATCGTACATGAGTATCTATCGAAATATGGATCGGACAGGTCATAAAATGTATATAAATAATAGTTTAAAAAAACTAACAGAATACGCTTTTATAGAAAATACAACTAAAAAAAAGAAAATAAATTTTTATGTCACGTCTCATGGAAACGTGACAAAACATATCCTATGCCTTCTCCTGGTTCTAAGCTACATCCTCACCAATTTTCAGCCAAATTCGTTCAACCGTTCCCGAGTTATAAATAGTGTAACTTACAAGACTTTCTTTTATATAGGTACATAAGATTTATTTTTCATTTATTAGTTGAATTTAAAAAATTTAAATTTTTTCTTAATATTGAAATGTCATCGGTCCTTAATAAGTGTAGGTCCTTAATAACCAAATATCGAGTTAATCCGACGTTTTGAGGGGGTCAAAATCATGTTCAAAGATTCCGTTACAAACATACATACGTCTGAAGCTAATAAAAGAGTTTTAATAAAAAGGATGGGAAACGATGATATCTAAGTGGTCGAAACTCAAAGGTCGTCCTAGTCAAAAATAAAAACTATAAAATGTATAGCGGCTGGAATACCTGGAGCGGCTTTCTAATTGCTTCCATGAAAAGAATAATCCATTTCGCTATATATCATTAGCCTATGCATTATACATATCTAGTGCTTGATATAGGCGCTCGTTGCGGCCAATAAGCTCTCGATTGGCGACCTCGAACCTGAAAGCGCAGCTAGGGTAAGCCTCGCATAAGGTGGATGCATGACCTGACGAAGATAGCGGGAATTCTCTGGATGCGAAATTTATAAATTTACGTGATTCCTATTGGCAGGGTATTAAATAATTAAATACGTTACCCGCGAATAGGACCACCATCTTGCCACTTCTATCGCGAAGGAATCATACACTCTGGCTTTAGGGATCGGACAGTCGTTATTTAATACAATTGATGCCTCCGCCTTATATCTCATGGTCGGTAACAAAATTTCACTTTGAGATGCACTAAGTCATTTAGTATAATGCAAACGAAACATTTATAGTAACTTTAGTCAAGTAAATATTTGTAAATTTTGTAGTATTTCCGTTAAACAATATTTACAGAAGTGAGGGAATACCTAACTGGACAGCTCTGTTTATGAGACTTAGGTATATATAGAAAAATCTGGAAATCCCCAGTGCAAAACTACTGGTAAAATCTCCATAAAATTTAAAATATGAGAATCGTCAGCTTTAAATAACTAAAAAAGAATTATCAAAATCGGTTTCAGGTTATAAAAAATACACATAAAAATGCATTTAAATTGAGAACCTACTCCTTTTTGATGTCTGTTAAAAACAAAGTATGTAGTAAAACAATACTTTCTGAAATGTTCTAAAGTCGAAAATACAATAGCACATCCCCAATTGCAACTGTCATAAAAGTAATTGAGTAATTGTGCTCCGTTGAAAGACCTTGGAAAGAGACGAACATTACGTACTTTAATTAAAGAATTTCCCTTCACTCTTCCCCCGTATGAACTTATGCAATGAACTAGGTTTCTCATGTTGTCTGGCGCCGCTCAAGGATTTTTGCCGGGAAAACATTACGTGAACCACTTATTTGATGGACAGTAATGTAAGTTAGCCGGCGTATCGATTACATTAAACATTTTTATTTACTAGGCTACTAGATTTCATTTCATTTGAAGTTACCAACATTTCGTTGCATTTTATTTGTTAATTCGAATCTATAATATATAAATTATTCGAATCTATAATATATTCTCTTTATCACCCCACTCCATTTTAATATCGTAAATTATTGTACAATGTATTGGCGCCAAAATGAGAAAACTCAATGAGCAATCATATAAAAATGACAGATTCCAAATTCAAATGTAATATTTTGTTTATTTTTAATTGTAACAGTATTTATGGCCAGACTAAGTATAAAAATGAAATGCTGTTCGTTAGTCTCGCTAAAACTCGAGAACGGCTGGACCGATTTGGCTAATTTTGGTCTTGAATTATTTATAGAAGTCCAGAGAAGTTTTAAAAGTTAGATAAATATGAAAATGCTCGGAATTAAATGGAAATAACAATTTTGTTTTCCCTTTGATGTGTCCCCCGCCAGACGGATTCTTTTTGTTTGTTTTAAGTTTATTTTATATAAAAATTTAGGTCTTTTATTTATCGATTGAGGCACTACAAAGTCTGCCGGAGCAGCTAGTAAAAAATAGATATAATATTAGTCCGAGCTAATTAAGATTTATTACCGAAAACGACATATGAATTTGTTCATCTAATATGGAGAATAGGTGTGCATAATCATAATGATTAGAATTATTACTTTAATTATTACTAATAAGTTGAACAGTTTACCTTACGTTCTGTATTTCATATCATAGTTATTAACTCTTTTCATTAATTTGTTTTATTAGTAGCGGGATACCACTGGATACAGGCTGCGTAGGACCGATTGTTTTGGTAAGTATCGGTAGAGTACTGTGTTCAGTGGACGTTTGTGGATTGATAAATAGATTATTTGTTTTAACGCCCTTTTACCAATGTATGCTCCTACTCTCAGAGCTCGCAGATTCGAGACTGAGCTGTTATTCGTTTTAGCACATTATGTCTTCAGTATTTTTAGTCAAACGTAACGTATTTTTGATAACTCACCTTTCATTATAAATAGTAGGGGTGACGTGACGAAGGCTGCGTTCAAAGTACGTCTGTCAGAGTGAGTTTAAAAAATACCCAAATAAACATTTACTTATCTGTGTTAGTCTTTCACTTATTCTAAGAACCCTTTATGTTGTTAAGAGGATATTTTACCAATGCGGCTATCGATGCAGAGACAAAGCCAGGATTCGTAGAAGTTGGCTAACAGAACATTTAAACACTGGGAAGCACAAACGCAAGATGAACTTGGATGACGTATGAATCTAATGGTTTTACATTGAAATTAAGAATGTTATGCTTTGTGGACGGCCTAGCAAAGATAACAATTAACGTTTAAGTAATGGATACTGGAACGTATTTTCCTAGGACTATAGAACAAATACTTTAAGTCCCAAACCATTCAAATTATGTACATAAGGGCGTTTCCATACAAATTTGATCATTGTTTTTTTTAGAGTAAGTATGCGCGGTGCCGCGTCCTATTGCGCAATTTTCTCATTACGTTATTGATTCCATTCAGTTTTGTTTGAAGACGTCCCGCTGAGTGCTGACGAAGCTGACGTCGACACTTCAAATAGTTCCTCCATTATTTAAATGCTTTCATATTACTGCAATTAGTGATAGATTACGATGTAGTTTCAAACCATTAATTATGAATACAAATCTCAGTGAACATTTATTGTTTATTAATTTCAGCAATAAATAGTGCTTTGATAGTCATTTTTATGACGACGAGTTGAACAGTGTCGATAAAATCAACGAGAATTTAAATGTAAAATGACATATTTTATAATCTCGCATAAGATTAATTACGATTTCGAGACAAAATTATCTTAATTTAAATTTCGTATTATAGTAATAATTAATAGTCTTATTCATTTTCACATAATTAATAAGACTACAAGAAAGTTGATTAAAGAAAGCCGTTATTAAATCAAAATATTATGACGTCTCTAAAAAGAATTTCGAGAATTTGCATATTTGATTTTTATATAAGTTTAATATCAACAAAATAATTATCTTTCCATCAAATATGATAAAAGCGTGTTTACACAATATTATATCAAAGAAATAAATACGAACAAGTCAATGCGATTTTATCGGTTGCGATTTATTCGATTTTATAATCGTATGTTAACATTGTCCGTGTGAAGGCGTATTTTACTTATTTTTGATGGTAAAACAACATTGCAATACTCCGAGTTCTTTACTTTATTATTGTGCGTGGTCGTCGTACGCCCGCTCCGTGTTCTTAATCCCTTGGGTTTTTCTTTCATTACAAAACACCGAGACGTTAATCTGAGTGAGTATTCATAAGCGGATCTTGACTATTTCACGATAACGATACAGAAGATCAACACTCAATGCGATCGATCAAGTGCGTCTCGCGTAATCGCGGCAATTACGTCATCGAACCTTCTAGCATTGCATTCAAAATAGAGCAAAAGATATTTATTGAACTTGAACTTAAAATTATTTCACTTCAACTTAGCGCCAGTTCAACACCTCGACGGGCTATTCCTTTTACGTGCTCGATAACCTTTTACGATGCAGCTGTGAGTGGTGAAACTGACACGACCGAACTGGTCCGTGAGCAATATTTCACGAGGGGTCCTAGATAAGGGATCACAAAAAGCGCTGTGTCATAACGCCGGGCTCGTATCGCGGAAAGTGTTGTAAGTACATATACAAGTTGCTACATTGTTTCAGAAATGCGACTTGGATCGCGTTCCTTTCCTTCGGCGAAAGGTTAAGGACGGCTCGTGCGGAGGCACGTGGACTATTTGATCAGAAAATTCGTGGAATGCGTGCGGTGCGCATGTTTTAATATAAAATTACGCTTAAATTTCAGTAGCCATCTTTGACAGTTCTATGACTGATTGAAACGTCACAATTTACATTTTGTAAAGCAGATCGCTTTATGAAATCTAGGTAAGACCAATTTTGCCCTGTAACAGAGCCCGAGGGTGCTCGGTGATCACAGATAAAAATAGAAACTGTTTGATCTTCAAGCTACTGTTTTCTAGAAAATTACGTTTCCTTGGTGAAAGTTCTTTAATGACGGGGAACAGGATTCCTAATAATCAAGCTTAAGACGGTATTACACAAGATGCTTACGAGTATTTTGAAAGTTCATTGCCTTTTTTTTCTATGCTGATATATTGGAGTTAGAGTTAGAGTTACTACAAACAAGAGTGTCGAGTAATTTTTTATAGTTTATTTTCAAGATATAGTTCCACAATAAAACGAAGTTGAAATCTGTTTAGAAATAACCATTTTATTGTCAAGCTTGATAAAGGCAAAGGTATTTTGCACAATGACGTCAAAAGCGTCTTACATATAAATATTTAAATACTTGTTTTCTGTGAAAAAGTCAGAAAATTCAGAACAGAAGAACAGAAAATGATTAAATTACCACTAAAGTAATCAAATACTTTAACGTTTTAATTCGATAATTCCATAATTTAGTCATAAGAGTTTATATGATATTTCTTTGTATTTTCTAAGCCGCTTTTTAACGATTTTTTTAGAATAGTAAAAGCTCTCCCCTGTTCAATGGATTTCATGGAAATTACTACGTGAATATCACTGTCCACCAGACTTAGGTCTTTCGGACCCGGACTACGATTGTTCTACTCTTTAGGCCGGACCTCATTATTGCTTTGCAACATAAATATATAGAATTACCGTATCGATCCTTACGAGTTACACTATGTCATAATCGAATAGTGTTCGACCTGTTAGTAAATGTGGGTAGTCGATACTACTGGTAGTACTTTCTCATTATGCATCCATAGTAGTGGTATCCTTAGTTTATGTTTCTAATTAACTCAATTAAGGCGATCCAGCTGAATATCTGACAATTTTAAATTAAAATTTTTTCGTTATTATTAAAACGATTCTACTGCTACTGGTATTACTTTCTGATTAGGCATCCATAGTAATGGTATCCTCAGCTTATCTTTCTAATTAACTCAATTAAGGCGACCCAGCTGAATATCTGGCAACTTTAAGTATAATATTTTTCAATTCACCTTTGAAACAGTTTGTATTCAACAGTCACGGGTATAATTCAGGCCTCAAGACCGCAAATCCGGCCGACCTTTTCCGCGATGGTATTTATTCCGTTTATCTGTAACTATTTGCTAAAGTGCACGAACGTTTTTATGGTACCCCGCGGTTGGTATTGTCTTTCGATATGATCTCTTGGCTGTTACTCAAACGTTAATGGATTTTGAGATTAATAAAAGGAAAGCAATGAAGCCAGCCGGAGATCATAGTTTTTGCCGCGCTAAAAGCTTTGTGACTCAATGTTAAATGTCGCTTTTAAGATTTTAATTATAAATTTATTTAAAATATTTTTTTAAATGCTAATCAAAAAAACGATGAGCGTTGCGAACCGTAAAGTTTTTTTACTGATCAATTGAAATATATTTTTTAAATTTATTTGCTAGCCCTATACTTTCTGTCTTTTTCTTATTATTTATTAAGGGCGCATAGGAATTACTATGAGAAATATGTGGTTCCAAAAAATTATACTTTTTTAATTTGGACTGCATCATTGGCAAGTAACAGTAATGAATAAGCATGAAGATATTGATCCGCTCAATCTCACAACATGCCCCATTACTGGGCCATACTATACTAATGCTTTAATACTACACATTCGCGTAGTAACGCAAATAATCATGTTAGTTATAACCTTAGGTAAAGCTACATTAGGTTTAATTTTTAAACAAATTTGTTACATTACGTATCAAGAAGAGTACATACTAAATATCTTCAACATTTTTCATCACATTTAATACAGTGTAAGGCGCTAATATTTAGGTTATGTAAGCCCTCGTATCCGGTTGTTCGGGCCTTTCCTTCCTAATCGCTGCAATTAAACATTATTTAATCAGCGCGTTGTGAAATTGAGGATTTGTGTCGCCTCAGTAATAGCGAAGAGTATTCGGGCGTAAGTAATATTAACGGATAGCGTTTGGTAATAAATAATAGCATAATAATAGGCATCTAAATGGTCTAATTCCAGAAGCTGTCTCAGATGATCACTGCAGATTGACAGATTGATTGATTCTTGTGGATTATGCTGAATTGATAAGAATTTTATTTAAATGTTGTTTCCTGTTCCCGAATGTGGAACCGATCGAGAGTTTTATGACAAAAACAACGGCAACCGCACATTTGAAAAAAAAAAGTTTTTAGTAATATTTTTTTTTCAGATCATGTTTTCATTATTTATCGTTTGTTAACTCGGCGAATTGTATTAACAATGATAAATTAAATGCCATCTTCGTCAAATTTTTTAAGTACCTGTATCAGGAACAAACGTATTCAAAGAACCGGCCCACGATACGGAACGTTCTCAAGTGCATGCATGTTTGCTTTAAACATATTATGTGTTTCAAACAAAGGGAGATTTATCATGCTTTCTCTTGACGCTTGATGTACGGCATTCATTTTTGTGGCGTCATTTCATTTATTAAAAGCGACAGATATTTTCTAGTGAGTTCGGAGCTCCAGGCCTATTTACGATTCCAAAAGAAAAAAAAAGCGGTGAGACTCTACGATTTACTTGGGGCGATGACCCAAATCGTTTTAACACTATGTCGAGTAACATAGAGTAATGGATGTGAAAATCTATTTGTCATATTAACAGAACAATTAAGACGGAAACATCTGAAACGGATCTTTGAGACCAATTTTTTGAGATTTCTCAAGGAAACGGTAACAGTGACAAACGAATTGCATCAATCAGATTTTAATAATAGATGACTAAGAATTATGCATATCAAATCTTATACATATTTTGTTAGCAATATATGACACGGACAATAGGAAGTTAAATTCCTTATTGAAAAAAAAAAAACAAGGAACAGAAAATGTATTTAAGCAAAACTGAAATTCAGATTGCACACATAATTATTCGTGCAGATAAACAAATATAGGTCTCGTCTAGTGCAGACTAGGTATATGGAGTCCTAGCGTCATTTCACCGTGTATACTGTCCAATATCTAGAGACTTATTATTATAATTTTTTATTTATTGCTTAGATGGGTGGACGAGCATACAGCCCACCTGGTGTTAAGTGGTTACTGGAGCCCATGGACATCTACAACGCAAATGCGCCACCCACCTTGAGATATAAGTTCTAAGATCTCAGTATAGTTACAACGGCTGCCCCACCCTTCAAACCGAAACGCATTACTGCTTTACGGCAGAAATAGGCAGGGCGGTGGTACCTACCGGCGCGGACTCACAAGAGATCCTACCACCAGTGAAATTAGAGAATTATTGTTCATTTTGCTTTAATCCTGATTGTAGGTAATAGAGTACCGCTACGGACAGTACCGTCGTGCCTAATTCTATCATAAAGTAAATTCGCGATCTGCTTTAATAGGTGAAACAGTCATAAGACAATCAAGTTAAGACTTGATGCTCATGCATCAAGTTTATTGGTAGCTACATTCTTGTTTATTAGCTTTGATAGCCACTTTAGGTCCAGGGGCTTTGAATTCCTTGTACAGCTGTAAGAGAATAAAATATTGTTGGTTTAGCATAAGGCTTAAGTGATGCTTAAGGTAGACAGCGTCGTGGTTATGACCCTGGTATTGCTGACATCCTTGAGCGACGATGATCTTTCACCATCAAATAGGCCGATGTTCGTCTATCTATAGAGGCAATAAAAAAGCATTTTTAGAAATCACTATTCCCGTATACACATTTGTAAGCGGCGGATAGAAAGCGCGTTTGAGCTCATCAGCATAATGTGCCAGCTATAATAACTTAACACGTGCTTACTAGATTGATGATCTAACATATCTTTTCTCGTTTTTTTTTCTCCTTTGTGCCCATCAAATTCGGTTCTCTGCTATGTTCTTTTATTACGTTAAATACGACGTATTTCTATTGTTTTTAGAGTATATTTTTCATGTAACACATTGACGTATAACTAACCCATATAGAACTTATCTTTAGTTATGTTATGTTGAGAATAATATTGTGATACCAATCAATGTTTTTTTTTTTTTTTTTTTGTTATTGCTTAGATGGGTGGACGAGCTCACAGCCCACCTGGTGTTAAGTGGTTACTGGAGCCCATAGACATCCACAACGGAAATGCACCACCCATCTTTGAGATGTAAGTTCTAAGGTCTCGAGTATAGTTACAACGGCTGCCCCACCCTTCGCATTACTGCTTCATGGCAGAAATAGGCACCTTCCTTCACCGTGGAAGTCAATCGTGAACATCATATGTTTAGTACGTATTTCATTAGAAAAATTGGTACCCGGCTGAGATTCGAACACCGATGCATCGCTCAACACGAATGCACCGGACGTCTTATCCGTTAGGCTACAACGACTTCGCATGTGCGACTTGTTGTAAAAGAAAAGTAGTAAGTACCTATTTATCAATATTGTCTCGTTACTTAGAACGTACTAAAATAGATTAACATTTATATGTTCGCATATCACATTTGCTGACAAAATTAACAAATTAAAATTATAGTTCAACATTTAAAAAAAAACACACTTTAAAAGCAAATCGAACTAAAAATTTAAATAAACTATTTCTTTAATTGGTGACCTTGATCACTATTTTAAGTACTAAAATGATTGTATTTTCATGGGCCCTAAGTAATCGGAGGTCTTGAATTAGATGCAAATTAGATTAGCAAGATAGATGGCGTGCTTTGCGAAAACTATTCATGATAGAATAAAATAACGTGCTACGACTTTGTAGAACACATTATTATTTACAAAAAATATCGCGACAGCATCTAAAATCGAAATGTCTAAGTATTATAGTTATGCCGCAATAAGTGTTATTTTATTTAAAAAATTAAAAGTCAAATATCGTTGAAATTTTTGTTAAAGACCCGAGCGGAGCCGGAGCGGACCGCTAGTTGTAAATAAATAAGGAAGTTCCAATAAAAATAATTATATTTCAATTGATGTTTGAATAATTAAATAAAAAAGTTAGTAGTTTATAACAGAGCAAGAGGCGTGTATGTTTATAGTGAAGTCTGACACGAAATCAAGTGAAAGTTTATTAGAATTAATTTGTTATTCATACAAGCATTGTGCGGAATTGCGGCCTATTGAAATTAATATCTTTATGATCTTGAAAATTGTTGGCAGTTCGCATACTGTTGACATACTTTAACATGAGACGTTTTTATGTTATTATAATTGTGTGTTTTCGTTATAATTTTTTTTCAAAGGATACTAAACGCTAGAATTTTTTACGCTTTCTAGGACCTCTTGTGAGTCCGCACGAGTAGGTACCACCACCCCGCCTATTTCTGCCGTGAAGCAGTAATGCGTTTCGGTTTGAAGGGTGGGGCAGCCGTTGTAACTATACTGAGGACCTTAGACCTTACATCTCAAGGTGGTTGGCGCATTTACGTTGTAGATGTATATGGGCTCCAGTAACCACTTAACATCAGGTGGGCTGTGAGTTCGTTCACCCATCTAAGCAATAAAAAAAAATAAAAAAAAAGAATAGAACAAGTATAGTGCTTTGCCAATATACCTTTTGTTGGTATAGACCTGCGTGATTTTAACATCGGCGTAGTCACTTCGATTGACGTCTCAAGTACAACGGTAGGCTTATTCTTTTTAACATGAAAAAGGACAGTTTATTATCGCTGCGACTTCGGGAATGGTGTCCTCAAATTCTGCATGTTTTTTTTTTTTTTTTTTTTTTTATTGCTTAGATGAGTGGACGAGCTCACAGCCCACCTGGTGTTAAGTGGTTACTGGAGCCCATAGACATCTACAACGTAAATGCGCCACCCACCTTGAGATATAAGTTCTAAGGTCTCAATTATAGTTACAACGGCTGCCCCACCCTTCAAGCCGAAACGCTTACTGCTTCACGGCAGAAATAGGCAGGGCGGTGGTACCTACCCGTGCGGACTCACAAGAGGTCCTACCACCATTAATTCTATTTATTAAATTCCCGATGAATTCAGCGCTTGCTTTTTTTCCATAGCACCAAATGTATAACACCAAAATATTTTATTTTATTTCTAACGTCGAGAATATGAACACGTCAAATCGTATCTTTCAAATATGTGTCCAATTTATCTACGGACGAAACGCGAGAATTCAGTCGATGATCAAATAAGTGATATGAAAATTTAACGTATCATTGGTAATTTTGAAAGGAAAGTTGATAAGCATTAATTAAAGCACAAAACAAAACAGTATTAAAAGAAAGACAACGTCTAGAAAGTTCCGGATGGCAAAAACACGACACAGGATACAATGGTACATAAAAATGTCATTAATTAAATTCTACGAAATATTTATCTCCTCTACGACAAGGTTCGCAGAGTTAATCTTGCCATTTAATCTGTTTCTAGATTGCTTCAATTTAGAATAATAGTTAATAGAAATGTCATTGTAACAGGTAATTACAAACCGAAACCGGTAAAGAAGTCCGCACTGTGGCTTTCTATGAAAAGTTCAGCAGGTTTGTACTCAAGGCAATATTCTGTAGTTGTTGGTTCCTTAAATCAAAGTTGCGATGTCATTTTAAGAACATAGATTATGTGATTGCGACATCCCAATTTGCTTAAATTATTTATCTTCGTGGATAGACGAATATGCCCTATCCGACGGAAGGAATATTGTTTATATATTAGGAATGTTAGCAAGATCATTTTAATACAATTCAGTCGCTACAATATTGTATCGACAGATATCTAGCTGTCTTTTTTTTTTTTTTTTTGGTCAGGAGTAAATCGCCGGACTTCCGCCCTCCCCTGGGGATGAAGGGCGGAGCATGTCAGAGTCAAACTGACTAAAACCTCCTGTCGCTCAACAACCAACGTCCAAACCTCGCATGAGACAGAACCCATGAAAAGGTAAAGGGAGGAAAGTGAAGCGTTTAGTGCGGAGCACATCTCTCCCATCACCCTCCCCCTCGGGACGCCGGACCGGTGGTCGTCGCCGGTGGAGGATAGCCGGCCTTCCATCACCCGGATGCTCTTGCGTAAAACGCGTGCAGAGCAGCTTGCACGTCGTCTTCTTAGGCCCCCTTTGCCGGTCCCCAGACCGACGTGTAAAGGGGACCCGAAACACTTAGAGGGCTAGGGCTTGGGCGATATCCGCCTCCCTGGCCCCCGCTCGACGGCGGCGGGCTTGCGCGTCTCTCACGCGCCCCGCCGCCTCCTTCTGCGAGATGGTGCACTCGCAGAAGTCGAGTATCGCCTTCCACGACTCGTCGTCGCCGAGCATCGATGCCACAACACTCGGCAACGACAAGTCGTTTCCTATTTTTGCGACGAGGACACGGCGCCACCCCTCCCATGCGGGGCAGGCAACGAGCGTGTGCTCTGCCGTGTCCAAGTCGCAACCACAATGGAGGCACTCTGCCGTCGGTTCGGCTCCGATCCGGTGCAGGAATTCACCGAAGCAACCATGCCCAGTGAGCACCTGCGTGAGCCGGAAAGTGAGGCGTCCTCTGTCACGATTCACCCAGTCCACAAGGACTGGGCGAATCGCCTCGACGGTCCTACGACCAGCCGAAGGATCGGCCAGCCACCTGGACCATGATTCCAGCACGGACCGCCGAGATTGGGCCCTCCGCGCTCTGACCACACTTGGGCTGGGGCGCGCCACGCCCCGGGCACGAAGGTCAGCCCGCCACTGATAGTCAGCGGCGAGCGCCTCCGCTTCCAGAAACCAAGGCGGCGTCCCAGCCAGTACACACGCCGCCTCGAAGGAGATGGTGCGATAGCCGCGGATGACCCTGACTGCGATGGTGCGTTGCGGCCGTTGCAGCAACTTTGCTACCCCCACGGCCAGGGACTGGCCCCACACGGGTGCCCCGTATAGGGCCATTGACCGCACCACCCCTGTATAGAGACGGCGCGTCACCTGGTCAGGCCCCCCGACGTTGGGCAGAAGCCGGCTTAACGCGCCGGCCACCCCCAACAAACGAGATCTAGCTGTCTTACCATTAAAATCGAAGTATCTTGATTTGGAGTAGGAATGAGCGCGACTGTAATCCTGTCCAGGAGGGGATGCCCCATCAAGAGTCCTTGAAATAGAGATTAGAGAATAGGATTTAGTAGGAAAATAGCTGATAATATTAGTATGATTATATGCAAGTAGCACCAACTCTTGGTTGGAATGTCAAGTGCGTATCTGTCAACCGAAATTTGGACAGAATGTTTGAATTACATATATACCTAGACTATACCTGTCTATAAAGTTACGTACCTGGATACATCTTCAGAGAATGTAAAAATATTCTTCTTTTTGTTGTTACTTTGTTGTGAGGAGTGTTTTTGGCTACACGCTGTATTCCAGAGTAAATATACACACTGAATTCTTTTCAATACGTTGTAGATGTCTATGGGTAACCATTTGGGCTGTGAGCTCGTCTATTCATCTTAGCAATAAAAAAAATCTCAACGGATGATCTCAGTGGGGCGCGATTCCGACCCAGTGGTAGATTCAGCGAAGCACTGCTCTTGCTAGGACTAGTGTTAGCAAGTCCTCTCAGGTCGAGTCCCACGAGCTCACCTGGCAAACCGTAGGTAGTTAGAATAGCCCCCTAGACTTCCAACGATTTGGCAGGGAAAAGTGCAGTTTTTCTTCAAACAATACAGTAGCCGTAGAATTCTATTACTTTATATGAGAGATTTAAATAATGAGATAAATCTTTGTGATTGGTTGATTAAATTTGTTGAGAATGTGTGTAATGTTTATGTTTCGTTAATTGTATTATTATAATCTCAAGGCTTTATTAGAGTTATTGAAAAAGAAAATAATTTTATTTTGCGTCTAAAGTGGACCCAGTCCCACACTATTAGTTTCAAATCCGTTTACCCCCAACTACAATTGGGTAAGTTTATTATTGAAAGCCGAGATCGTATCATGGCTGGTAGTTATTAGCGCGTGATTTAGAGGGCCAGCCGCCGCCGGCTCCGACCACCCCCTATTTACTGATATAATGGAATGGCGCCGTCGTGTGCAACACGTAATTGATCTATTACCTTAACTTTCTTCTTGTTGTGCAGTACACGGGTACCCGTCAACTGACAAACCACAGCGTATCAAAGCCGGTGAGTCTAAAGGATTACAAAACTGTGTAATTGTTGAATTATTAATTGTTCTCGTTATTCCGTCTAAACGATTAGTTCTTTAAAATATATGTACATATAGTATATACTAGTACAAGTACATTTTGTCAGTGACAACTGTCAAGATAGTTAGCGTTTAAAATTTTGATAATAATGTTTAATTAAACATTCAGTAATCACTTATGAGACTGCAAAATTATTTGTATTGTTCTGCCAATTTATACCACATAATTTATGTTATGAGTTCGTGTTTGAAGAGTACGATAATTTTTACAACGCCGTTGAGGTGTTGACCTTACTCGTGTACGAGTAACTGGCAAACATCAAATGGGCCTCGGACCAGCCCTGCCACGTACGCTAATAAAAATAATTTCCGATTTCAAGGCGAAGGGAACTGAAACACAATGTGTGATAAGCTAAGCTACGTTGTAGACTGAGAACCGGTTTTTTTTTTGTTTATTCTCAGCCTCCGCAGTAAACTTTAAAACCTAAGAAACTGTTCCTTAATAGCTCTTTGTGATTGAAACTATGTTTACACGAGAGAAAATATTGTTGGTTTAAAGTGTTCTTAAAAATGCTCTCCATAATATATACAAGTAATATGTGCAAGAGTTTCGTAGTGGGTGGCGGTATGCACAGTTTGATGTCTAAGGACTCCCGTAATCATTCAACACTAGATGGCTTGTTCATCTATCAAATAAATTTGTCTATTTTGTTAAGGTTTTTGGTATTTATGATTTTAAGAAAGTTTTTTTTGTCATAATTTTTAAATGTTTTAAGAAAGAAAAAAAATGTCGCATAAATATCTTTGTATTTAAATAATTACAATCTGAAAGTTTGTTATAATATGATATACATTTAAATAGGCAAATATAAAGCAGTTTCGTGTTTGTTATTTTTCTCCTATGTCTGTCAACCGATTTGCTTTTTACAAGAAGATCGCGGTCATTACCAAAGAGTTATGAAGTACAAGAAGGTTATACTCGAATTACAGCTGCTGTCCAAACATTATTTATCGTTCTGGAGGTTGGAATAGCTACCAATAACAACAGGTGACGTAAATATCGGGAATCGAGAATACTCTACTAAAATAGTGCAGTGCGAAACAGGTAACGATATATAATGAGTAACTGCACAAAGAATTCTTATGAATTTTTTTTAATATTACGTCATTATATTGTTAAGTTATCTAAGGATTAGCGGTATTTGCTTATTAAAAAAAAATACAATATAACAAAAACGGAAACGTGCTAATTATTTCATACATAATGAGTCTCTAACATGGAGTATTAATCAATCACCACGAGAAGTTTGACATAAGTTGACTGAACAACAATTACGAGAATTAATTACAGTTTTGGAGCAGCATTTTGAACGTTGCAAAACGATATGTCGCTTAGTGTCCGTGATTCGTATATTGACAGCTCGGCAATCAGCACCCTAATGTTCACACCGAACATTAATTCTACGGGACAGGTATCACATTACACACCTTCGCGGCACTAGAGTTGCATAAGCGTCGATTTAAAACAAATAAATATTATCGGTGAATTTTACAGAGCTGTTACAACAAATTGTGCGCTGAGAGATTTAACAGTTTCTATTCTGAAATGAGTGACTTACATTCTATTTACGTTTTCGAACTTAGATATTTGAAATGTAGACGAAGGGCGGCTAGGAATTTTAGTGATGCATGTTTATATGTTGTTTAATAAAAAATTTATAAGTTAGACAATTTTAAAAAGTTCTTAGCACAATTACTTATTGTTGTCTTAAATGTGCACTGATTATCGATTTTATGAAATTGCGTATTTATTTACGAATAGAAAAATCTTTGTATGTACTCTATATAACATGCGGTGATCAAAAGCTACACACGGTAATGTTCTTGCGCTCCAATTAAGATACACCGACCGGTTTAATTTATTTTATAAGTATAAACATTAAATACATACAATTATGTCAGTATTAAGAGCTCTAAAACATGTAATTATCTCACAGCCGTCTTAGTTCATATTACACTTTCATCTTTGGCCTCATGAGTTGTTGAAAAAAAATCAATGTTAGTTCAGATACATGACATTCAAAGTAACTTATTTGGTTCGTTAAACACGAAAGTGATCAAGATACGACATTCTAAAAGAAGATTTTATGGCCAACATGAATCTAGACCCACTTACCTATTTAACTAGGAAGATAAAACAAACAATGATTACATTTTATAGCATGAAGTTTTGACGAAAGATCGAGTCGTTAAGCAATTACCTGTACGATTCGAAGCTATCAATTTTGCGTGCAACTAAAAGATTAAAAGACTTCGCGGCTAATGAATATGAGGAAATAGAACCCACTTTGTTGCGTTAGCTTGTATTGTGAACTTTGACACCGAATATAGTGCGATGCGAACTATTTGCAAGTGTCAATTTCTTTAAAAATACAAGTCAATTTTCGAAGGTGTGAGGTCGTTCTTGTAAAGTTGTTCGGTTATGTAACTTTTGACATTTGGAGGGCGCAGGATTGCGATCAGCTTTGTAGGTAAAGAGCGTTGTGCGTACGTCACCCTTGAGGAATTCCCTGTTACGTGTTCTGTTTCGAAATCTTTGAGAAAACCGACGCGTCAATATTATTGCAATATCTCTTTATAGGCGGGTATCAATCTGTCTCCTTTTCTTCGAATACTCCTTCCACGGTGAAGGAATAACATCGTGTAATAAAAATCAAACCCGCAAAAATTATAATTTGCGTAATTTCTGTTGGTAGGACCTCTTGTGAGTCCGCGCGGGTGGGTACCACGACCCTGCCTATTTCTGCCGTGAAGCAGTAATGCGTTTCGGTTTGAAGGGTGGGGCAGCCGTTGTAACTTACTTGAGACCTTAGAACTTATATCTCAAGGTGGGTGGCGCATTTACGTTGTGGATGTCTATGGGCTCCAGTAACCACTTAACACCAGGTGGGCTGTCAGCTCGTCCACCCATCTAAGCAATAAAAAAGAAAAAAGAAATAAGAATAATTGATTATTTAATATCGTGAAAATAATACTTAGCTTTTCGAAGAACGCTTCGAATCTATTTTCAGAAGTTGCATTGCATGTTGCTTCAGAGAATCGCCGCTAGTTGTGATGGTATTTGATTTCCAGTTTGTGTTTAGAAATACAATTCATTCTTGTCGAATGACATCATTTTGTATGTATCCGTTGCGTACTTTTAAGTACACAAAACATCCAATAACAGTATTCTCGAAAAATTACACACACGGAACTGTAAAATATCAAAGACTTACAGTTTTAAAATTAATTTATAAATAGTTTGTTATTTGAGTTGATTCAGCACATTAATTATAGCGGAAGTAGGACTTTTAATGGTTTACAGTTTTGTTTAGCCGTTGAGTATTTTTCTGCTACGAAGTATTAAAGTAGTAAGGATTCGAAGGGTCGTATACTACAAAATTTAATGCATATTCGGGAGCTAGTAGTATCCTGTTGGAATCGTCTATGATTAAAATAACGCCAGTGAAAAAAAATCTATGCCATTTATTTTTTTGTAATCTTTATAATATATCAAAACGGGAAGAAATTTTGCTGGCTTAATCACGATTTTCAGAGGACTCTCGTGCGCATTCTACCGGTTTTTCGTTTATGGAGTCTTCGCAAGTGTTCCTGATGGGCGTTATGCCGTTAAGGAAACAAAGCGAGCCGAAAAGATAAGATTGGTTTATAAGAAATTTTATCATATTCCGGATGCGTAAACGTAGGTTTGGCAGGGAAATAGTCTCTAGAACTTTCTAATTATGCTTCATAATAATCTTCCTTTCGCTGAGTTACAATGGTATTCTAGAAAGAAGTATCAATATTATAAGCTAAAGTTTATTTTGATTTTTAACGAGCGCTTTGAACGATATCTGATTTTTGAATTTGAATTTTAAAAAAATTATCTAGGATAAGTTTTATCAATAAGAGTTAGCATCAACTAAAAAGTTTTTTGTCAGATCTAGATTAGATGAGAATATTTTTTTTCCTTAGATGGTTAAACGAGCTCACAGCCCACCTAGTTACCACCTGTTAAGTGGTTACTGGAGCCCATAGACATCTACAACGTAAATGTGCCACCCACCTTGAGATATAAGTTCTAAGATCTCAGTATAGTTACAACGGCTGCCCTACCCTTCAGACCGAAACGCATTACTGCTTCACGGCAGAAATAGGCAGGGTGGTGGTACCTATCCGCGCGGACTCACAAGAGGTCCTACCACCAGTAATTACGTAAATGAAAATTTTTGCGGGTTTGATACTGATACTGTATTCGGTCTGTTCAAATTCGTGTAATATTTAAGAATTGAGGTTTTAAGAAATTAGGAATCGAGGTAAGAGTGTAACTATTTTGAACGGACATCATTTTTATCACACGAGGATATCAATTTAATGCGGTTATAAATTGTAATAAAATATTTTAAGACACAAAAGGCTCGAACAATTGTTACAGCTCACAGCATGGCTCCAAAGAATTTGAAATTCAATTCAGTACCTTTTGTTCAGTAAAGTTGAAAGTAAATAAGTACAAAAGGCGTACTCAAATAAAAATGAACCTGATTTATTGATATGTGCCCTATTTTGGTGAGACGGCGTTGCGCAAAGAAATGGGTACATTCGTTTCGTTCCCGATGATGACCGTGTTAGGAGATACAACACCAACCTGGAACACTTATATGCCGGATTTATTCCGATACTTCATTGCATAAGACACACAAGAACTGATATTTCAAGATATTGTGTACTTTTTCTGTGGCAATAAGGCGTATTGTAAGCTCGATCGATTGAGTACAAATATATAGCTTGGGTTATATATCTACATGCGGCAATTTTATGCAATTAAACCTTCATTAGTTTTTAAAACTGGGTCCAGAGAGGCCACGTGTTTGTCCCTCGTCGGTTCGTCTTATGCAATGTCATATAATATGCAATATTATATTGCAATTGTGCATTATGGCAATATCATATAAAGGTAATAGGAATGTTCATTTCTCTATAAATATTATAATGTACATAATCTAAAATGGTACGAATATCATCGTTGCGTTCAGATTTTTTTTTGTAGCTGGAGTAATTGTCAAATAACACAAAAAAAAAACCGTTGAAATAACAGGTCATGATATCATCGCGGTTAAGGGTACTTGCTGCAAGAAAGATAGTGCAAGTATAAAAGGATACAAGATCAACTGAGTAAGCAACTGCAAATTTTGGATGAATATCCGTATTATGTACATATTTTCTGATGAATTTCGTTGACATTCCTACGAATTGTTTAAATTCCTGATAGTATTTCCTATTGCGTATAAAAAAGAAGACACAATATTAAATATCACATATGATTACTCACAGCGTACAAGACGAATTCAGTCAATAGGCCATAAAATAAATGAAAGCGTTAAGTTTTTATAGGAGCAAAGTCGTGCGGTCAAAACAACAATTTTGCTGTCCACTGCATTAAATTTATCGCCTTTCGAATCATCGTAGGGGCGTGCATAATGCGAGCACCAACTATTTTATGTTCCTTTCATAGTTCCAGTGTAGTTAATATATTCATGTGAGGTTAGAAGCGTTAGGGCACTTTGTCATGATCATGTGCACATTTCTAGAAAGAGTTTTTTTCTTGCTTTTAATATTATTAAGTACTAGCTGACCCGGCAGACTTCGTAGTGCTTCAATCGATAAATAAAAGACCTCAACTTTTTTATAAAATAAAAAAAAGGAATCCGTCCGACGGGGGACACATCAGAGGGAAACAAAATTGTTATTTTTATTTAATTCCGAGCATTTTCAAATTTATCTACCTTTTAAACCTTCCCTGGACTTCCACAAATAATTCAGGACCAAAATTAACTAGCCAAATCGGTCCAGCCGTTCTCGAGTTTTAGCGAGACTAACGAACAGCAATTCATTTTTATATATATAGATTTTCATGTCGTTAGAAGTTAGCGTGCTGTTAATTTAATTGACTATTAAATACATTTAAGTTCAATAGATAATTTAATTAGTATTGTAAAAAAGATAGACGTATTCTTAGAAATTTGTAATGACCTTTTTCTTATTTAACTTGTTCGTACTTAAGCCATTGTAGATTTGTTCATAAAGTAATACGGGTGGCCTAACCGCAGCGTGTAAATGTAAGCGTATTTTTGAATAGGGTATATAAAGATATATGTAAATACAGATCTGTTCTCGTTTTAAATGGTTTTTGATTTAATCTCCCCTTAACCAAAGACTATGAGGGAAGGCAATGTTATTATTTATCTCGTCAGTAAAAAAATGTATAATTGTAAAATAATGGTTTAGCTTCTATGGTATGAATCTGCTTGAATTTTATTTATATATTTAGATTTTCCAACAAAGTTTATATGTTAATGTTCTTAGCATGTATAATCTCTCAATTATAGGAAAAAACAACAGTTATAATATAGTAATGCAACTATGAATACAACAATACTGATATGCTATGATTGGTAAATCTGGATATGTATGTATTTCTACCGCAAATATCGGTCCTGCGCTGCTTGCATACAGCAGATCCTGCGAACCTAGATCTTCGGTCCCTCTATTACTGGTGGTAGGACCTTTTGTGAGTCCGCGCGGGTAGGTACCACCGCCCTGCCTATTTCTGCCATGAAGCAGTAATGCGTTTCGGTTTGAAAGGTGGGGCAGCCGTTGTAACTATACTTGAGACCTTAGAACTTATGTCTCAAGGTGGGTGGTGCATTAACGTTGTAGATGTGTATGGGCTCCAGTAACCACTTAACACCAGGTGGCCTGTGAGCTCGTCCACCCATCTAAGCAATAAAAAAAGGCCTACCCACGCTGTGGCTTCCGGTACGCGGTCGTCATTCAAGAACTTTTCGGCACCAACGGCCATCCGCTCTACGAGCAATGTGCTCTGCCCACTGCCACTTCACAAAGAGAAACGGAGAGGGTTATGCTTGGAGTTTCCCTACGAGATCAAAACAGAAATGAGGGGATATGCAGGAAAACTATGGTAACTGATATACCTCAAAGGATTGCGAAGTTGATGTATGTATATATTATATTCTCCGAAATGTACATTCCGAAATGAGGGAATCTTTATATTAGCCTAGCAATTTTTTAGCAATGAAATCAAAGTCAAATCAAAGATAGACCATTTTTATCCTTTTTTTTTAGGATTTAAGGATTACTGGTGGCCCGGAGGCCTTTCCAGTTTCACCAGGACAGATGGGCGAGCAAAGGCTCAGCCAAGAGGGGTGGGATTTGCTAACAGCTGCCCGATCGCCTCCGCGCAGGAGACCTAACAACTCAAGAGCAGCTACTTCGCGAATGAATCTACTACCGGATTGGAATCGCGGCCCGCTGAGATCCGGCGAGAAACTCAGCGAGCTGATGCATGGGTTAGGTTGCACGAGTGCGGTTACCGGGGTCCCTAAGCCTGCTCCTAGTGTTAGAGCTGAAGGCGTCTAAGGCAAAGGTTATTGGCCCTGTGCATTTTTATCCATAGATTTTTTTAAAATTATTTATAGTCCTTCTAGTCTGTTATTTATTTCAAGACAAGTATTATTAGTTCTATGAACACGAATTACTTCTCCAGGTCGCAGTCACTAATGGTCCCAACTGAATAATCGACACGCGTAAGCTACTCACGCGGCTAAAAATTACAAATTTCTCGCCTTTTATCCGAACACTGGGTTATTATGTTAACGGTACACATATAATTTAAGTGTACACATGACTTTCTTATGTGTCTCTCAACTGTCTGTATGAAATGATGCTATTATCACTTTTGCGAATTTTAATGTACACAATGCGATTCTTGTTTTTTTATTTTCAATCGAATGCGTGAAAAGTCAACAATTTCATTATTTTGTATTGCTCTCGAGTTTTTAGTCTGAATTGATATCTTTTCTTTATTGGGGTCTCGCGACCTCTAAATGTCAATCAATCCTTTATTGCTTTAAACGTTTGATAATAATGACCGATGACCTCGAAAGATACAAAAGAACTCACTCGTCTAAAATGTTTTTTTTATTGGGATCCGTATACTATTGGTTCAAGTGTTTTGCGATCATTATAATAATATATGCAGGTATATTCCAAAGTAATGTAATTTTTTCCTGCCTCTCAATGTACATAGACGATTTTGAGAGTTGTAACAGATTTTCAGAGTCCAACTAAACAGTATTCTAACGCAATAGGTTTGCCGCTAAATGTGTAAGTACATCACTATATCCAGTATCAGTATATCAGACAGCACATCAAATGTAACCTAACAAAACAAACTATGGAGTTTTTATTTAATCCAGTAAATGAGCAGTAAAGAATTATTCCGAACAATAAATCAGGTTAAGTGCTCTTTCGATATCAAATCCAAATAATAAACTCTTGAAATTGTAATTTAACTGCACGAGGGTGACATTTACTACCATTACTTTCCCGAATTCGTTTTAAAGTATTTACTAAGGTTACAACACAAATACATTTTTTGGTAATACAAAATGAACATGTTTGATTTGAAACGTAATTTTAATAATTACATGAATATAAAACTCGTGAATTCAAAACGAAAGTTGGTTTTAAAACACCATTGCCCCATTAATTTTGTTAAAACCTACGCTATTTTTTAGTTTGAACGATCGAAATATTTTTCCGTTACTGTATGTTTATGATGATACGTTGTGCTTAAGTTTGATGTACAGTAGCAGAATTTAGACAGTAATAGTGCCATAACACCGAATATATTTGAGATAGCCGCAGCGGGGTTTCCCGATACGGATCGAATGGAATATTACACCGCACTCGCAGCTGCGTAAAAGCTTTTGTTTAAAACAATTTATTATAATAGTTTCGTCTCTTATCTAGATATCTGTTCTCCGCTTCACAACAAGCAGCAGCACCAATAGCCAATCAAATATTTATCTACCTTAACGGCTTACTTGTCTCATTTATTTTACGACACTTTAATCAAGTTGTTCCGGAAGATATCAGTCATCGTCGATTTTCGAGTGTTGATGAATGGGCCAATAAAACGTTGAAAATGAGATGGGATCTCGTGCAAAAAAAAAAAAATACGTTTGGCAACATTCGCCGGTACTAATTTCTAAAATACTATTGACATAACACGACGAGGAAGTTTTATTATGATGAATGCGATTTAAGTTTTCACTCGAGATTACGAGCATGCCGATAGTCATGCTGTGTTTTGATCGTAGGCTGAAATATGGCAATCGATTTCGTTCATTTAATTTATGTTCACGAAGATAGAAAAAAGGCCCACACATTTTAAACTTTCTTTGTGTGTAGGAGTCGCAGAAACCCACAAAAATACAACTGTTTTTATGGCAATTATATGGTAGCTTATTTTCACTTCATCGTGGCGTATCTGGCCAAGCGGATTTGGAATGTCATAGGAATCTTAATTCCTTATACCTTTAGACATGAGGAAGTAAACAAAAGAAAGTATTTGAGAAAAAACAAAAAAAAAGCCCGCTGAGTTTGTTTCGCCGGTTCTTCTCAGGACTGTGGCTTTTTTTGGAACCGGTGGTGGTAGAGTTAACATTGTTATTTATATTTTGACATTCAACAAGTGTGTTATACTGACATCTAAGTTGAAATAAATGATTTTGAATTTGAATTTGAATTTGAGTCTCAATCACTTTCGAATCACGGCTATCGGCGTTTTAAGCATAACGCAAAAACAGGCGGGCATACCCCTGCGGGAATGCAAACACTAATAGCTTAACCAAAGTACCTAAACAGTCTAGCCTTTTTTATTTTATTTGTATTTCGTAGTATTTATATGCACGATGCATTGGAGTATCGTGTTTTACAATAATTATTCCATAAGCGCGTTGTACCTTGTTCCATGGAAGGCCGTTGTATTAACGGCTGCGTGTCGAATACACATCACAGACTTCGATTCCGGGGAAAATTCTTCGAAGTCCGAATGTGTCCCGAAATTGATGGGCTCGTGTCGAGAGTACCGGAATCGAATCTCGTATTGATCTCGCATGCGAACGCAGCGCAGCACGCAATACGGTCCTTCACCTCGCAAAAATTAATTTTCAAACCGATCAGAAGTGAAACTATTTCAGAGGCACACCGACCCACTTTTCAAGCGGTGTTTTGACTTAGTTACTAGCTAGCATGTTCGTTTGTTTTATACAAGCGTGCACCCATGATTTTATAGGCACATTAAAATTTACAAATATTTTCCTCTTCGCTTTGATTACAAATCAAAAGGAAGAATATGTTCCTCAATTCGGGGCGTAAAATTATAAAATAAATACGACATTGAAAGAAGATACCACTTTATAAGTTCTATGGTGAACAAAGACAGTGACAAACATACAAAAAATGTTACTGTTTTATATTATACTAGCGACCCGCCCTCGCTTCGCTTCAGAAGCATTAAAACACACATGAAACCAAAAAAAAATATGAAAAAATAAATAAAAAAAGTAGCCTATGTTCATCAGGGACAATGTCGGCTTCTAATGGAAAAAGAATTTTTCAAATCGGTCCAGTACTTTCGGAGCCTATTCGAAACAAACAAACAAACAAATCTTTCCTCTTTATAATATTAGTATAGATTTAATATGTATTTATTATTATTTTTTTGTTTTATGGGATAATCACGATCGAACGAGTATCAAAATCAACAATTTTCTCCTTTTCTGATTCTCTGATTAATCCTACAGTATACACGAACAACATACTTCAAATGAGAATTGTGGGTGCTGTGGTCTGAACTGCGCTTTGTGACTGTGTCAAGGCACACATTCTTACATGACCTGTAATAGATGTGTGTTGAATTAGTTACGGTTTATTGAAATAAAGATTTCGTGTTTACTCGTTGAGCAAATCGTTCTCACGCATTTGCATAGTTTAGTATTTTTTATTGTCAGTAACATGAATTTCCAATATTGTTGTTGTAGATTTTAAAATATGCAAATAAAACTTGAAACTAACATCGAGGTGTGCATTTATTTATGATTAGGTAGCTTACAAATTTGAATATATGTAGTTCAGGTTCTAACCATGGTTTTTTGTTTTAACGAGTATTTGATATTTCCCGATTTTTCAGGCGACGAGGAAACGCAAAACCTCCGTCGCCCGAAAAATGTCTTGTCGGATCCCCCGGATCCACTCTCGGCGCTTTTAGGCCCTTCAAGCACCGATTATCGTCTTCGTCGAACTAATAGACACAGCCCACTGATTTTCTTGCCGAATCTCGTCAGTGGGTCGCGATTCCGATCCGTTGGTAGATTCTGCGAAGCACTACTCTTGCTAGGGCTAGTGTTGGCAAATTCTCACAGGTTGGGCCCGTGATCTCACCCGTCTGCGAGAAGCTACAATAGCCCCTTAGGATACCAGCGACTATATAAGGAAAAAAAAATCTCGATAAAACTAAATATCTGTTAAACACCAGTCACATAATGTAGATGTTCTCGTTAGGTCAAAACCATTCACAAGTTTGTCTATTTTTATTTCCTTCTTCCCTCAATATTTCTTCTTTGTTAAACTCCGGTAGAAGGTCGTATTGCGAGCCTTTTTTGAGTTGTCTGAGTGAGCCACCTCATGATCCACTTGGTGTTAAGTGATTACCGAGTCTTACAAGCGTCACAACTTCAATCATTTTTCGTCCAGCGTGAGGTCGATGTCTCAATCGTATAACAGCTGTCCCACCATCCGAACAGAAATTATTTTTTGTGATTGTTCAAAAATCTAAAATTTACAACGTCGTTAATTCACATCTTTTAATAGCTTCATATTTTGTTTTCTATAATTTCATTTAGATTTTATTCAGAACAAAATCGTATCGTATTAATTTATATATTTTATTTTATTTTGAACATCCTGATTTATCTGATATCACCAAAGATTAACTATAATAAAATTGACATAAACAAGTAGGTTAGCGATGTTAGAATGTGTTTGGGGTATTTGTTACATACCTATATGGCTCATTGATTACGCTACATGGTTAGATCTTTGACCGTAACAGATTCCACCAAACGTTGATTGACAGAACATCAAGAGTAACTTCAATGTTATTTATAATATAACATAGTATTATAATGGTTAGTAAAAAATAATGACAAATATTTGTATTAGGTATTTTATATATATATATATATTATTATATTGTAAAAAAACAAAGGATGTTAAACGCGACAGATGACCAAGAATATTCAAATTTGTTCAACAATAATGAAATAGCACACATTAGTTTACGTATGGCAAAGAATGCATTATATTGCATAATGACGTCATTGTTCACAGGAAAGGAACGGAATATCCCATCGTGCCCCGGAAAAAAGACGTGGATAAGCTTTTGCACGTGGTGGACAGACGTTGGGAGAATCTTATTACTACTTTTATTAGAACCTTTTTTGAACGATTGAAATGTAAATTTTAATACAAGTACTGTCTATTATAATTTTCTTCATTAACTCATTCGGTGTCAGTAAATACAATATTACTCAATTCCCAATTTAAAATACTGTTCTTTTTATAATTTTTGATATCATTCTTTTTGTTGATGCTCTGCTTCATTACGCAATCAAAACTAGACATGATAAATTTACGTTCTTACGATTTTTTTTCTGCGATAAAGGGTTTATGGCATGTTACGCGGCGTTAGAAGAAAAGCCCTCGTTACAGAGTAAGCCTCTGTACGCAATCATTTCGTTGCCCCTAGAGGCTTATCAAAGAATAGGTAGGTACACGAAGTACTCCTACCTCGATTTCTATCCAACACTATTTGTATCTTGCGGTGTCACCCTCATTAGACTAAATATTACGAATGCACGTGATTGAAGTTACTTGTGTTTTTATTTATTTATTTTTATTGCATGGATGGACAAGCTTACAGCCCACCTGGTGTTAAGTGGTTACTGGAGCCCATAGACATCTACAACGTAAACGCGCCACCCACCTTGAGATATAAGTTCTAAGGTCTCAAGTATAGTTACAACGGCTGTCCCACCCTTCAAACCGAAACGCATTACTGCTTCAAGGCAGAAATAGGCAGGGCGGTGATACCTACCCGCGCGGACTCACATCACCAGCAGTAAGATATGATTTTATTGAGAAGCTTCTGGCGCCAATAGATAAGATGGCAAGATAAGGATGTATACTAATATCGGGTGTATTCATACAATTTTGAATTGAATAAATGATCGTTTAGGTAGCATTAGCTTCGTTACCAAAGCAACATTGATTTTGCAGGATAATACTATATCGCAACTTTTTCATTGTGAATATATTGAATGTACAAACATTGTTCTGTTAGTTTTATTATATTGTAGATGTATATTTCACAATTCGAAACACGTAATATGTAGTTATACAAACGTGAATTCATATTGTTTGCATTCAAGTGCCCCGTTCACAGCACTCCACTGTATTTCATACTATTAAAATATAATTGCAATGGTATTGCGACGTGACCGCGAGCATCAGCTTAATCGCTGTTTGTTTGTGATACGGAGAGCGAGAACAATTTATTGATCGGTGCAGACAGTTTCCATCCTTGCCAAATGCTTTTGCTTATGAATAATTATGGAAATTGATTATTTTAACTTGAGAGTGCTTATGATTTAATATTTAATAACTGAACTATTTATAAATATCGAAATCACACAGATATTGAATGATACGTGACGGAACAAAGTTAGTTAATAGAAGTCAATTCAGAAAAGGTCTGAGTTTTTAATTTGGTAACACTGATTAGAGGTCGGGTGCGATTAAAAAACCCGCCAATAAAATCGATGCCTTAAAATTAGTCAAAGGCAAAAATTGCGTCATCCAGTTCGTTAAGGTACCGTTCGACTGGAGTTGACAGAAGAACATTATTTTTGGAAGGTACAATAAATCAGACAATAAATCCGTGAGCATTCGGATTTCGTCTGTGTTAAACATTACGAAAAAAACCTCTTACTTCTTTTGATTTAGCCTGTAGTCGTTGAAAGTGTCCGAAAATGTTCACTCGATTGTTGAAACTCAGAGGACCTTTGGTAAAATAAATTATCTGCCTTCCAAATATAATTTCTCCTCGTTTTTTTTTAAATTAGTTTTTTCCGACGCAGTTGTTGCCAGTCTCCAGTTTAAAATCTACATTTCTACATTATTATCTACATACACGTTCTTTTATATAGAAAATGATGTGCAGTGAAATGAGATGATGTTGATTTATTTGAGACTGTAATAAATTGGGATGAAATAAAGGCTCAGTAAAATGGCTATTATTTACTGAGACTATAGTGGACATTTTTGAATAATCCACGTCAACCGGATTTCTTTCATAGTCCCACATTTCTGCACTTTCAAAGATGCTAAACGATTAATAAAACACCGTTATTGCACATATAAACTGGAAGAAATACAAAATTAACAAAAAAAAAAAACAATTCACACAGTTTCGCATTCCTGCCGGAAAATCCAAATATCATTTGTGTTCTAGTCTCCAAAATAAAATGATTTTGAGACATGGTAAGGTTTTTTTACTTACTGCCTATGCTGGTAGCCTAGAGGGTTATGCCAGCATAGCCGGGCGAGGTGGTAAGTTTGACAGAGGGTCTGTCTATGGCATTAGTCCATTTTATTCCATTTTCGTAAAGAATAAAAACTAATATGAACAGCTTGAAATGAATATTATGAACAGCTGAAACCTTCTCTAAAATGCCAACAACAACTGTACCGTGTTTCATTATGATTGGATATATGAGATAATCGGCTTAGGAATATATATAGGAGAAACATATACGTTTGTTTTCTATACTAATATTATAAAGAGGAAAGATTTGTTTGTTTGTTTGTATTGAATAGGCTCCGAAACTACTGAACCGATTTCAAAAATTCTTCCACTGTTGGAAAGCTACGCTATCCCCGGGTGACATAGGCTATATTAATTTTATTTTCAAAAAAATTAGGGATCCTTACTGAAACTTCAATAATGTAACCCAATGTGTAAAAAAAATACCTAAAATTCTTTACATCGCGAGCGTTACTTCCCAAGCGAAGCCGGGGCGGGCCGCTAGTTATTTATATTTATTTATTTGAGTAATAATACAGTTGCCTCAGTAGTTTAATTTCTTTGTATGCCTGTGTATACACCTGTATGAAATAATTGTTGTTGGTTTTCATTTAAAGAAATAACAATATTTAGTAAAATTAATTTAGTGGCGAAGTACCTTTTCGTTTTTAGTCCAGACGATTATAATCCAAGATCATCTTTAGACCAAGATATTTTTTTAATTCACACAATGGATTCTTAAATTTTATGTATGCGATTTTTTTTCAATGTATTATTTGCTTTGGTTCTCAAATTATGCGTTATGGTGAATAATAGTGGTTTTGGTGTCTGTGACTTATATCCACTAATGACAAATTAATGAACGTCAAGACACATAAATTGTATACGATCAGTTGATACGAGACGAACGGGATGATTTAAATAAAGCTACACTCGAGATATGTCGAATGAAGTTGCCGTTTTTAATTAACCTCTGGCTTCTCAACCGTAAGTTATAACTTCGGCCGACGTCTCGCTTCAGATCTAACTTATTAGATTAACTCTATCTGAAGTTTCATCTCCTGGTGGTGCCTGCTACGTTGCGCCTTTGCCGGCCGCTTATGAGTTCGCAATATTTTATCGGTATCCAAGTTGCATAAGTGGCTCGCTACAGGCACGCATATGATTATCAGTTCTAGATAACTTGAAATATGAGAGACTATTTTGATCTGGTGTGTCACAATCGATCACTTTTAAAAGATTTTACGATTTGGAGCGATTCGCTTCGGCCGGTGTAAACCAAACAATAAATGCTTTAAATATTTTTCATACATGTTTTATGTAATCTGCCTATATATTATATAAAAATGAATTGCTGTTCGTTAGTCTCGCTAAAACTCGAGAGCGGCTGGACCGATTTGGCTAATTTTGATCTTGAATTATTTGTGGAAGTCTAGAGAAGGTTTAAAAGGTAGATAAATAAGAAAATGCTCGGAATGAAATAAAAATAATAATTTTGTTTTTCCTTTGATGTGTCCCCCGTCGGACAGATTTCTTTTGTTTGTTTTGAGTTTATTTTATACAAAAGTTTAGATCTTTTATTTATCGATTGAGGCACTACGAAGTCTGCCGGGTCAGCTAGTTCGTTATACAAACGAAAGTAAGAGTGAAGACGAGATTTGTTCCTAATTTCCGTATGGGTCCCTCTGTGGCATTTAACGGAGACTTTTAGCGGTTGTTTTCACTAATTACCATCTCGTTTGCAATTTAAAATTCAATGCGCCGACTCCCAACGGGGAAAGTGTGTTTGCATGGGGGTTGTACATCTCGGTAATTGGCAGGTTGTACCGGCGATGTGTGAACACGGTCTAACAGCGTCCGCGTCTGTCAATGTGCGGCCCGGCTCCGGCGGCTATCAGCCGGCCATTATGCAAGCCCTTCGCCCGCGCCCGCTACCGTACGTTGACGTTTCCTCAATGTTTAAAGTAATTGTATTACGATATTTAAATTGAGTTTAAACAGCGCATAATTACATACCCTATTACATAATCGTTCATAAATTATGATAATAGGAAGCTATTAATAATACGTTGACTTTATTACTCATAACCATGTCTACAGATTAAGATCGGTTAAAATTTCTTTTAACAATATCAAACTTTCCTAACTTTTTACGTGTATTGATTTAAAAATATTAGTTTAGTTCGAATTGGTAGATAGAGCAATTGGCTCGCCGGATCTTCTCAGCGGGTCACGATTCCGATCCGGTAGTAGATTTATTCGTGAAGCAATTGCTCTTGAGTTGTTAGGTCTCCTTCGGAGGTGCTCGGGCAGGCAAATCCCATCCCTCCTGGCTGAGCCTTTGCTAACCTAGCTGTCCTGGTGAAACTGGAAAGGGCCACCAGTAATCTTTCAATCATAAAAAAAAATCAATTGTTAATTTGTTAATTATATTATTTTTATTAGATTTAGTTGCAATTAGTTTAATGATTTCAGAACTATTACTCCGGTATATTATTTTTGCATCAGTGCTAAACTATTCTTAGCATTCATTGCAGTGAAATGATAATGTGCTTTTTATATCAATACAGTATAGCAATTCATCCAATCTCATCGACGAGTCCGATCAGAATTCCTTTAAGATCTGAATACGATTGTTGTTGGTTAATATATAAGGCATCAGTCATGGTGTTGCGATTCATATGAGGTCGGCCGGCGCGCGCCGTCTCGATACCGTGCTTTGTCACTGCCACGGTCGCTATGAACTTTGATTATGATGTCGGGTCGAACGCCCATTGGCATTCGATATCGTGGACACTAGAGATTTCGTATTACTTTAGTAGACTTTATTTTGCTTTAATTTGAGAAATTGTAATGGAAATAGCAGATCACTTTTGGTGCTACAGAATGTAATACTGGTATAGAATGTAATACTGTTATTCTTACTGGTGGTAGGAGCTCTTGTGAGTCCGCACGGGTAGGTATCCCCACCGCGCCTGTTTCTGCCGTGAAGGGTTTCAGCTTGAAGGATGGGGTAGCCGTTGTAACTATACTGAGACCTTAGAACTTATATTTCAAGGTGGGTGGCGCATTTACGTCGTAGATGTCTATGGGCTCCAGTAACCACTTAACACCAGTTGGGCTGTGAGCTCGTCCGCACATCTAAGCAATAAAAAGAAAATGGAAAACGTTCACCGGAAAATGAGTCACGACAAAAACTTCTCCTGGAAACTCTTACAATAAACCATAAGTCGAGCATTTGAATCGAACAAGGATTCGCTTTTGATCGGTCTGTCAATAAGATTCTCTGACATTGCACTCAGACAGATGAATGGCTTTGTTAAACATCGTATGCTGTACTGTAATAGGGCTGCTAAAGATGAATTTTAAATTAAATTCTCCTGTAGGGAAACTACATTTGTAACATTCTGTAAGCGTGCTAAATATTTTTAATGTTCAAGCGAAGCGATATAGTTGCTTCAGTAAAGGATTAGTTGTTCAGGTAAATTTGATATTTTTAGATAGACAAGCGCATGATCTACGTGTTACTGTAGCCCTTACATGTCACATCTTGTGTGTTGACATCCTTGTCATATGAGGTCGATGTCTGAATCGTATTGTCTGACGGGTATCACACACAATAAGCTGGAAGCATGGTCGCTATCCGTGAGCGGCAATGTGCCTTACTCACCATTTTTTTGTTTTTTTTTTATTGATTAAGTGGGTGGACGAGCTCACGGCCCACCTGGTGTTAAGTGGTCACCGGAGCCCATAGAAATCTAAAACGTTAATGCCCCCAACGACCTTGAAATATGAGTTTCAATACCAATAAATAAAAGTGTTTTTACAAAATGTTTAGCCCCATGATTAAAATATTCTATATTTCTTAGAGCACAGATCACGTCCTTAGATGGAGTTCTATAAAATCATAAATACCGCATGCATGTGTTAAATGTCGGCAGGTACTTATTTACTCCTCTATACTTTTTGCATATAAGCGGACAAATTTCAAAGGAGATAACTTCAACATAAAGCGTCCGTCTATGAAGTAAAGGAAAAGTGATGAAAGAGAAGTTACTTGATTTATGGCTTGAGTGGTTCTTTCTCTTATGAATAGTCTGCTCAGAAGATAATTATTCTTAGCAAATTTCAAGGTTTTTATCCAGTAGTATGTAGAAATGCAGAAAAAACATGTTTTTTTTTTACAATTTAAGTATGTACATTATTCTAAATAAACAATCTATATATTAATACGTGCAGCAAAAACTTTGTATCCCTTTTTACGAAAATTGCGCGGACGGGGGGTATGAAATTTTCCACACTTATAGAGACTATAGAGAAGAAGTGCACAATGCAAATATTTTTTTAAAATAATGCATAAAAGATACATTAAATCAATAAAGAAAACATTACACACAGTGCCATGGTTTTGACACACAGACATATATGTATACGAGTATATAGTCTTTGTTGATTGTCAAACTTTAGTTCATGCATAAAGTCTGTGGTCAAATTGAAAATAGGTTACTATTATTTATCTTTAATATTATTTGTCTATAGTGTAGTCTTGGCAAAATCTGTGATTATAGAAGTATTATAGTCTTTGATGATATAACCATAATAATGTTTAAACTTATAATTTCAATTTCGACTACTGCGGGTACACTAGTTCATACAATTATATTAAATTAAAATAGCGATATGAAATATTTGCATTTTTGAATCCCTATAAAACCAAAGTGTATATTTTGACCTTTAAACCACAAGCCTTTCTCACTGGGTCAGCCAATTTGTATTGATTTATGCCTCAATTTCCCTTGCTTTAAAGCATTGCGAGCAAAAGCGATGAACAACTTTCTGTTTAACTTCTTACTGAAAACGAGAACGCTGATTACTGTGAATAAGTGTGAACCGCTCGCTATCAGTATTTGAAGTCGTTGTGGCCTAAAGGATAAGACGTCCGGTGCATTCGTATGTAGCGATGCACCGGTGTTCGAATCCCGCAGGCGGGTAACAATTTTTCTAATGAAATACGTACTCGACAAATGTTCACGATTGACTTCCACGGTGAAAGAATAACATCGTGTAATAAAAATCAAACCCGCAAAATTATAATTTGCGTAATCACTGGTGGTAGGACCTCTTGGGAGTCCGCACGGGTAGGTACCACCACCCCGCCTATTTCCGCCGTGAAGCAGTAATGCGTTTCGGTTCGAAGGGTGGGGCAGCCGTTGTAACTATACTGAGATCTTAGAACTTATATCTCGAGGTGGGTGGCGCATTTACGTTGTAGATGTCTATGGGCCCAGTAACCACTTAACACCAGGTGGCCTGTGAGCTCGTCCATCCATCAAAAGAAAAAAAAAGAAAAAAAGATTAGATCCTCGGATCATCATCATTATCATCATAGATTATCATTATTATCTTGAGTCCAGATTTGTCCACTGCCACTGGTCCATACGAGGCCGTTAGCGCAAAACTGGCCTAAGCTTACCATAGTTAGTATGGAGGTAATGAGGTTCGAATTTACTTTTACAATACTTCGTAGGCAAAAAAAATACGCGATAAAATAATGTTTACAAAGTCATCTGTTATCTATGGATTGAAACTAGGGATAGGCCGATTTTGCATCAAAATTTATTATGTTCTAAATAAATCGCAATACATCTGAATATGAATTGTGGGTTAGGCCACTTTTGCGCTGACGTCCTCATATATGGGTCCATCTCATTCTCCACACTGGAAAAAAAATAGAATTCGAATTAAGTATGATAATAACCAAAGGCTTAGCATAACTGAATGTATTCATATTTTAATCGGCACTCAACGATGTTCGCTTAAGTATTTTTTAATAACTGGTCATGGAGCGGTATATAATCTAGGCATTATTGTAATATCCTCGAATATGAATGGGCTTTCGCAGCAACCATTATGGATTGTTGGGAGGTGCTCTGTATGGATAAACATCTTATAACATTTGTCTCGATCTCCTATTATTATTATTTTTTTGCAAAGAAACACCGGCTGGCTTGTTGAGATTAAAATGACAAGGGTTGACTGTCAACAACTGTTGGATGTAACCAAAAATAAATACAGCTTTTGCGACAAAATAATTTTTTAAATTATATAACACTTAAGTACTTCGTACGGTACTTGTAAGTAGTCGGGTTGATGACATGCGAGTCACGAAAAGGTTAAGAAGGACACGAGATAACTCGAATGGCGTTACGATAATTGCTTATTTTAAAACTGGTTACTTTCACGGCATGGTTGAATTAATGTGACGTCAGTATTGAAGTAATAAAGAGCACGTGTGTAATCGCGCGTCACGAGTGATGCATGGTCACGCAGTTTCTTTCAGGAGAAGGCCTCCTCTTAATGCTAATGTCGTTATATAAATTTAAATGTAACGAAATTTGTGCACGAGACCCAGCGGCATCCTGCGTACAGTTTAACAAAGATGACGCTGATTGTAAACTAGATTTACCACAATACGTGTATCAGATATTTTTACACGTTTTTCTTAGCCTGACTTTTATCTATGTAATGGAAACTTGCAATGTAATTTTCACAAAGTTCAGGAAGTTCGATTAACATGAAAATTTGCACGCGTATCAAAGACCGGTGACAATACGATAAGAACTTATAGATATCTTTCTCGGTTTCGACGTTTGAGTGGTAGCTGTAAATTTAGCCGCAAATATAGTATCTAAGCGAATTGTATAAATATATTTTTTGTGGCTTAGATGGGTGGACGAGCTGACAGCCCACCTGGTGTTAAATGGTTACTGGAGCCCATAGACATTTACAACGTAAATGCGTCAGCCACCTTGAGATATAAATTCTAAGATCTCAGTATAGTTACAACGGCTGCCCCACCTTTCAAACCGAAACGCATTCACGGTAGAAATAGGCAGGGTGGTGGCACCTACCCGTGCGGACTCACAAGAGGTCTTACCATCAGTAAAAAAAAAAAACTTAGTTAAACAAAAAAAAAATTCTTGGCCCATGATCCGCCGGACCGATCGAAACTTAGAACTTAGTTCTGTACACCAAAGAATAAGTTGTGAGAACTTAGTTCTGTACACCAAAGAATAAGTTGTGAAGTTGAGCAGCTTTTTTTTTTCTGTACCACAACAAAAATATTCTCAAAAACATTTAATTTATTTTTGACCAGATTAATCTTCACGAATTAACTGACGATATGTTTTATTGCATTGTCTGATTATTCGCGTTCGAATTTCGAATATTTATTTTCGCCTTCCGGCCGAATTGCGTTACAAAAATCATTATTTAATTAGGCACATCTGTATTTATAACATCCGCAGTTTTAAATTTATAAAACTTTCAAGCGTCAACTTTCAACAGGATTCCGGGTATTTGCGTTTTTGCGTGTATAGTTTCGATTCATTTTAACTTATTAATTCAAAATTGAGATTATAAAACTTTCATCAATATAATTTCTCTGCAAATGTTTATGTTCGTAGTATATACAGTTTAATCAGTACTTGAACACGGGCCAATGTTTGTACTGTAACATGATTCCGTAAGAAAAGTAAACATTTTTTGCCTGTCATTTTATATGTACCTACATTTTGAAGACGATGGATGGCTATTTAAACAGACTAAGCTGTTCATTCTTAGGAAAATTTTGTATAAATACAAATACGATACGATTTTTATCTTTATTTAATTTTGTATTTGGTTATTTGCGCTCCGGATTCATTGTTACAGTTGATGAGGTTTTGGAAAATTTTAACGATAACGATTCCTTCTGCATCTGTTATTAATTAGACTGCGGAAAATATTTGTTAAGTAAATGACTATGTAAATGATAAAAATCTTAAAAACAATAACATAACTTTACAAAATGTAAAACTAAAATTGCACTGTGAGTTTGTAATTTTGGAATAAAGTTTGCTTGAGTCAATGCAGTAAGAAGCAACAGATACCTATGGCTTTGTCGGGACTTTCATGAGCACTTATAAAACCATCGAGTTGTTGCTAAGTATTACTTCCTTACATCGATCGGAGTAATAATCCTTGCAAATTTTCCTATCTCGCATATAAATAACTAAGCACCTACAACATGCCTTTAGTATTAATTTATTTATTCGGCCATAATTAGTTTCTTTACTCTTTATTGTATTTTTATTTTATTTTATTTTTTATTTTATTTATTTAATCAACAATGTTTCAACAGCATTTAACTAGACACAGGGTACAGAGGATGTTTTCCCAAACATGAGCCAATTAAAGAAACACATTATGTTTCCAAAAAATGTTAACATAATTAATGAACACAGGTAGTCCAACTAAGGTAAAGGTAAGGCAGTTAAATAGGTAGATAAATTTTGTCGAATGATAACTTGCAGAATAAGTTTGAATCTGATTGTGTTGTGTCGAAGTGTGTAAGTGCGTGTGAGTGTAATAAAGTGGTCGGTTTACATGGACGCTCGAATTGATTATGAACATTGATTGTTAATTGTAGAACACCCAAAATACTTTAGAGATTATTATTTTTCAATTTGTAAATATTTTAAAGATTCAAACAATAACAAACCTTTAGCTTAACTTAACTTAAGCTTATGAACTGCAGTTTTGAACATAGTTTTGGATGTTGTAAAGATATCAATATCTGAATAAAACTTATTGTAGGTCTTAGGTAATCTAATAGACATATCATTAGCCCCGTAGTTACTGCGCTCTAACGGTATATGAAAAATATATACTGATGATATTCCAAAAGGCACAATTTAAACTGTATTCAAAAAAGTCGAGCTTAGCACCGAATGAGTTTTCTCCCAGACTTTAGTCAGTAGAACATAGGTTATTGAAGTTGGAAAAGTGTACAACAAAACTAAAGCTAAAACATAAGACACAAGTACTTTAAAAAAAAACATATTATTATATTATGTAAATATTTATGAATATACTATATTTATGTGCCTATATATTTGTTCCGGCTAAGCTTCCCTGTGACTTTATGAAAATATATCACAATAACCACTTAATACCAGAAAGGCGGAGAGCTGGTTTGACCATCGACCATAATAATAACATATAGTACTAAATAAGTACTTGTTCAACATAATAAATGGGTACTTACAGTGACAACTATTACGTCTGAAAGAAAAATACAACATCAAGACGAGTTCAATAAGAAGTAAGAACGCAAAATTTGATTTAAAATATAATTAATGATATTCACATTATGAAGGTTTTCGTGATGAAGTAATAAATTAAATGTTGTATACATTAAAAGAAATCATTCACGAATAATAACTTTCTAAACGGCTTTATTGTGGACGGATGTGTTTCTAGCGCAATTTAATCATTATTTAATCTAATTTGCAATCCCTTCCGAAAGTATATACCGGTGGTCCAGTTACAGGAACATTGCAAGCGATCGTTCACATAAAACAGTTCTCGTGTTCTCCACAGAAAGCATTCGTGATCCAACTTAAATGTTGAAATAAACCGATCGGAAATCCAACTTAAATATCAGCGAATTTATTGCCTAAGGGCGTTCAAGAAAATGGGAAACGGTCCGTTGGAGATTGTAAAATATTCTTTCTAAATGACATGGCAAAAGTCAAGTGGGTCCATTATCAAGATATCGCTGCGAATAAGCAATAATAGACGATGACTTGTCGTATCTCCGGATTGAAGTGTCACATTACCGGTTTATAACTTTATATTTTGTGACGGCAGATTTAGCTTTGGATAATGAAGGAATAAAAACGGTTTTTCAAGTACCAGGTTTTTGTTTGTGTATTCACAAGTATTCACAAGTACCTTTCATGAATGAATATTATCACTAGAACAACTTTTAGAAAAAGAGAGGAAGCAATGGTTGTTATAGTGTGGAGCAGCACTAGCCCTTTTTTGAGGTTCGGTACAATTTCTTATGTCTACTAATAGTAAACGCAAGGTAATAATTTCAATTTTTATGCCAAATTATTAAGTCCTGTAATCTTACCATAATAATAATAATAACATATTTTATGTAGATAACTAACAGCCGAGGACATCATTTAATATCCGCAGTGAGTTAATATAACTGTTATTATCAATAATAAATACGCCTTTAATTAGAATCTGGTTAAGTGCTTTTAATTTAGATATGCTGATAAATTCAGCACAAAGGAAACGGTCATGTTCTGCTATTATTGGTATCATAATGGAATATAATAAGCGTTGAGCGCGTGAAGATCTCAGTAAAAGATTTCTCGAAAGCAATTTTAGTATTTTAACGTAAGTTATGGGAAGGATCAGATAATTCCTCGGTTGCATTTCTCGTGCTGATACAGTCCGCGATACCCGCCCTACGTCTAGTTCTATGGTTTTGCAAGCCCATGTCATCCACTCAGCCGAATAATGAGCAGTTTAAAAATTATGATTACACAATTATAAAAAGCTGAGACTTAGAACTCGCGCGCGTCTCAAGAGAGCTCATATCATAAGCAAAATTTTTTTACAGAACCAATGTATATGTCTTCTATCTACTGTCTAATACTCGGTCGTAAATGAATTATGTAGTATTAATGAAAACAAAACAAAAACAGCACGCAGTTTTACATGATTATTTCTTCTTTGTCGTTTCCTCATTACTGAGGGTCGTGACCATTTTGTGCCAACACCACATTTCAAATGCGTCAATTCTCGTTCGGGTACGGGGCCTTGAGGGTCCATGTCTCAGAAGCGTACAAGAATATGGAGAAGAAAGGGGTTCTCATGAGCTTTATTATCTTAGTTTTTTTGTTTATGCTGCGATTTCACCAAATCTTCTCCAATCACTTCACGGCTGATTTTGACATCTGGGCCTTCCTGACCACCTCCCTGTCACAATTTACATTATTAAGTTAATTCAATAACTCTGAAAAACTTTAGTGTAATTTCAGCTTCATTTATTATTAATAATAAATAGTTAAATTAATCATAGGGCATAAAGGGATATATAGATATTGCACTCCATCGAACATCATGCGTTTAGAGTCGAACTGATATTATTATATTGGAATTTATTGAACGAAGTAACGGAGAGCTGGTGCTCTAACATTACACGGGCCCTTCCATCGACGGTGCGCAATATTTTAAATGCAAAGCAATAATTAAAAAGCACGCGATTCAAAGCGAAACAAGATGCTTCATGGATGCGCTATATTTACGCCTTAAGAACTTGATACAGTTAATAAATATTTCACTAACTGGTATCGCGTTCTTAGAAGCTTACGGAGTTCGATAGCGCTACATGAGTTACTGCGGCGCGAGCGTCTTACGTGTCGGCCTGTTTATTCACATGGAGCTAACATCGTACACAAAAACCATTTAATTTCTTTCCTACTATAATTTAATTACGTATGTTTTGAAGATTTTTTTAAACTAAGCTACCGTGAATAGTACTTTTATGGCTGTAGCCTTGAGAGGCTTTCCCTGAAAGAATTTGCTAACATCTGCCCTAGCAAGAGCTGCATTTGACTGGAATTTAACATCCATTGAAAAAATCCAGCGAAAAACTCAGTGGGTATTAATTATTTTTCGATTTGGCTTCCCCGTATTTACATCGCATTTTTTTAAGCGTATTCGAATATGGAGCGCATTGAATATAAGAAATATGGGCGTTATTGAACGCGCATATTCCTATTGTTACTATTGAGTAACACTTAAAACTGCTTAAGTTTTTATTTCATTCTTTAAATGTATAATATAGTTTCCAAATGTAGAACACTTTACAGTTTCAAGTTGCCAGGGAAACGACAAAGGAAGATCTTCCACCGAGCAGTGCAATTATCGACGGTCCAAGTGTTATTGTTCAGAATTGTTTATATGCTGGTTATATCATTACTGGTGGTAGGACCTCTTGTGAGTCCGTACGGATGGGTACCACCACTTTGTCTATTTCTACCGTGAAGCAGTAATGCGTTTCGGTTTGAAGGGTGGGGCAGCCGTTGTAACTATACTTGAGACCTTATAACTTATATCTAAAGATGGGTGGCGCATTTACGTTGTGGATGTCTATGGGCTCCATGGGCTGTGAGCTCGTCCACCCATCTAAGCAATAAAAAAAAATGCAAACATATCTTGTAAATGTCGTTAGCGATATTTAGGCATCTGTCGAATATCTTACGTTCTATGATAGCTACCCGTTAAGCCGTCCATAACTTTCTGAATAAACAAAAAAACACCTTTTTGTTTCCAAAGAAACATTAAAGGACGATGCAAATTATTTAATGTTACATACGAATGCCTTTAACGCATAAATACTCTTAAGTATGTTGACTCCATATTCGTCTCATTGTGATTCTCTGCACGCTATTGAGTAACGAGAAGTAATCGAAATGACTAATTGATATCGTATGCAGTAATTCGTCATATCGAGCAGTCGGTCGTTATTTTTCCTGCGTAGTAAATTAAAAAAAAAAAGATTTAAAATAAAATGCTTGTCCAATAAGCGTTTAATAGAGACAAACAATGAAAATGATAATGATATCGATTCCTATATATATATATATTAGACAAAGCTCGCTTCATACACTCGGGGAATCTTACGAAATCTCCAAGGATATTTTCGTATGATTTCTTAAGGCATTCCTGTGTATTTTTATTTCAATCAAGGATAAAATAGATTGAATACGTCACCGCAATAAATTGTATGCGTCAGTTGCATACGATAAAGCTGAGCAAGCTAGGCGGTGCGTGGGCTCGCACTGAGTTTAGACAGAAACTTGCTTGACACATGACTAATTTTTTCTTTATTGTACTCTATTTCTATGAATAATTTAGTTATTTGTAGAATATAGATACCTATAGAAACGTTTATGATAATAGTTAACGTAGTAATTCCACGATTGATAATTTGATTTAATTTGACGGAACCCACGCATACAGTGTAGGCGACGGAAAAAGAGATAATGGAAGTATCTCAAACTCAACGATTCTTTAGATACTCGAATGGAGCCTCTAATATTTGCTACAAAATATTGAGCTAATTATCGAACTAGAACATCCAAGCGATCCATGAAATCAGTATTTTTTATATTAATATCTACGCCTTCGTCTCAATGTATTCAAATGAAAGTAATTTGGTATCTGGTAGCCCTGCGTCAAAAACTCACAGCTCGTGCTCTGCATGGCATATTCATAAGTCTTTGACTAGTTATGAAGCACCGTATTTCTCCTTTGATAACCTCCAATATTTAAAAGTCTACTTTACCGATTCGGGTTATTATCGATCCCAAGAATTCTGATACGTTACGAGAATTGCAGGGGTCATCTTTTGGGTTTCGATGACACGAGAAAACAGACAAAAGTTCAACTCAGAAAAAATAATTAATATTTATCACAGATTTAACGCCTATGCTCCTATGTTAGACATGCTAGAAGCTAAAAAGTTGCTTTTTTATCTTCTTCATTTTGGTCATATTGAAGAGTATTAAAAGAAGGGATAGTTAGTATTTCTTGATTTATTCAGTTCATTCAGTTATTTCAGTGTCTACTGGAATACTTGTATTACTTATTAGTTGAAGCAGTTCTAGATATTATTGTACCTATTCAGCAAGAGCTAAGTTGTAGAATATTTCAAATACTCCAAATTTTTTAACCTTTTTTTTCTTTAAAAAGCATCGATTACAATGATTCCTTTGTATAAATATGTTTGTTGGATCGCTCCTACAACTGAGCAAATGCCATGAATTTACATTAAAAAAAAGTGAAATGGTAAATAATCTTGCCGTTACATAGCTAAGTAAAAAAGGCTAACATATAAAGTCCTGACTGTATACAAGATTTTGTAGATGTCTGTGTGATTTTAAAACTATAATAGTTCATATGTAGCTATGCCTGTGCGTATGTAGAAAGTAGCCAGCCAATGATTAAGTTAATTTTAAAACTATTGTTCTTTTAGAGTTACTTGTTTTTTGTTTGACGTTAATGACATAAGAATTCATTTGCAGAGTGCAAGAGACATTTCATTATTCATTATTATTATAATATTTTTTTAATTGTATTTTTTGACTTGTTTTTTCATTTATTGTAAATATTTTTACTTATTTAAAAAAAAAAGATAATATTTGAGAAAAAAACAAAAAAAAAGGCCGGTGAGTTTGTTTCGCCGGTTCTTCTCAGGACTGTGGCTTTTTTTGGAACCGGTGGTAGAGTTAACATTGTTATTTATATTTTGACATTCAACAAGTGTGTTATACTGACATGTAAGTTGAAATAAATGATTTTGAAATTGAAATGATTTTCAATATGAATTTGAATTTGAAAATAACTTCAATAGAATTTAACGGTTATTTTGTTTGTACAACGATATCGCTTTAGTATTGTACGGTTTAGTTATGATTAATTGGCGCTGAAGCCTACCAGAGGGCGTGCCTGCTGATAATGTCTGCTGAACAGGGCGCTCAGTATTTATGGGTGTTTCGCGCACGCGAGTAACGTAATGCTAAGTAAGTTAAGTTTGTCTTCCATTGAATTTCTTGATTCGGTCGCCGCGCTCAAAGCTCGCGATAAAAGCAGTGCAATATTTACCGCTGACAATTTTTTTTTTATTGCTTAGATTGGTGGACGAGCTCACAGCCCACCTGGTGTTAATTGCTTACTGGAGCCTATAGACATCTAAACGTAAGAGCACCACTCACCTTAAGATATAAGTTCTAAAGTCTCAAGTATAGTTACAACGGCTGCCCCACCCTTAAAACCGAAACGCATTACTGCTTCACGGTAGAAATAGGAAGGGTGATGGTACCTACCCGTGCGGACTCCCAAGAGGTCCTACCATCAGTAATTACGCAAATTATAACTTTGCGGGTTTGATTTTTATTACACGATGTTATTCCTTCACCGTGGAAGTCAATCGCGAACATTTATTAAGTACGTATTTCATTAGAAAAATTGGTACCCGCCTGCGGGATTCGAACACCGGTGCATTGCTCAACACAAATGCGCCGGACGTCTTATCCTTTGGGCCACGACGACTTCAAATATTTGATTATCCACTAACGGTGCTTTTAGGTAGCCCAAGTACCGGTCATCGTTCTCGTCGAACTCGTCACTTGCGACGAAGGGCTCGGCGAGTAAATTAACCCACAGACACAGGCCCACTGAATTTCTCGCCGGAACTTCTAGGTGAACCGCGTTTCCGATCCGGTGGTAGATTCTGCGAAACACTGCTCTTGCTAGAATTAGTATCAGCAACGACGTCAGGTTTGAGCCCTGTGAGCTCATCTACTGGTTAGGTGAATCTAGAATAACCCCTCGAAGTTACTAGAATAGGTACAAATAAATAAATGATTATCTTAGTACTATTACTTATATAGGTAAAGGATTAGATAGCTGTTGGTACAAATTGCTTCGTCTGTATTTACTGCTTATGCTGTGTATGGGCGCAAACTGCCCCTCAAACTTCAGCGAATAACAATTTTACTTATTTTATTAAACTAAAAAGGTAATAGTGTGTATCATAAAAGAAAATGGGTACTAATTAAGTACACAAAGTGAAGAGTTATGTGGCATAAAACAAAAATCTACAGTTGGTACTTGATAAAACTATTGGACTCATATTCTAACTGGAATAGATGCTTGTGAGAGGTAAACATAAATCAAATCAAATCAAATAAAATAAAAAAAATATTCAACATAAATGAAAGTACATCCTTGTTGAAGGTCAAAAAGATCTACCGCCAATTCACAAAAACTAGCCACCGTCCTGAGAAGAACTGGCAAGAAACTCAGCGGGCTTGTCTTTTTTCTTCTTCTTTTTTTTTAATATTAGATTTTTTTAAGGATTAATCAAATGATTAATTAACTAAAGTGTAAAGCCTTAAAGCTCTGGCTTAAATCCTAACCGAAACTAATTGCGAACGCATTATTTTAAATAGCCCTGGACGCCGAAAGAGTTAATTTGGGCCGATAAATACCAGAGAGATATAGTTATTGTACGGTACTTTTATGGTGTTTCTCGTTACTTCAATTTATGTTTTAGTTTAATCATCAGAAGGCTCAGATTTCAAGGCGAGACTTTGAATATTTCAAAGTTTTAGGTTTCGATTTTTTATTATGTATATTTAATTGAAATTTTAATTAATTGTTTTTTTTTTGTTTCTGGTAAAATTTATGATTCATTGTTAAATTGCGGATAATGTGTCTACATTTGATTTTTAATAGATTAGCAACAAAATACATTATTTTTTAGAAATACAATTTATAGTCCACGTATTATTGTATACATTATCGCAACTAGTAGGAGCCAAAGTTAATGACTTTTCTACGGAAAAAGATAAGTATTACGTAAGAACTAAAATGCCTATTATGGCTTTATGACATAATGCGCTGATGATTTGTAGATAGGAACGTGATTATGGAAAACGTTCACTAGAAAATTAAAATATTCCAAAAGCAACCGAATGAACCCAGAATTAACAACACAATTTAGATTACTTTTGATACCTTGTATTGGATAAATGAAGCATCATTTTAATTCAATTTAAAGACGAATGAGTTTCCGGACTTGTTTACAAATGTATGTCTTTTTCCCTATTCGCTGTTAGCCTAGGGGGCCATTCCAGCTACACCCGGATGGGTAGATGGACTCAAGGGCTCAACCTGAGGGAATTCGCTACACTAGCCCAAGCAAGAACATTGCTTCGCAGAATCTACCAGTGGATGGGAATCGCGACCCATTGAGAAGATCTGGCGAGTAACACAGTAGACTGGAAATGTGATCGTCATCCCACAAGGATGTAAGTAACGTCATGGACACAACAAGTCAATATTGCATTTCTTTCGTCTTGTACCGTAAGTAGGTAAACTTTGGTAATTACAATAGTAATTAAACATGCAGGAAAAACATAACGGGCGTATTTGGGGATGTATTACGGACAAGCACGGCCTCTTTCTGCTTGTTACTTATTCTAATGTTACATACATCTGCTTTTTGACTGTTTTTTTTAATGTAAATTGTGTTTTGGTGTGCAATAAAGTGTATTCTCTCTCTCTCTCTCTCTCTCTCTCTCTCTCTCTCTCTCTCTCTCTCTCTAATGCAATTATTATTGAGAGATCCAATGTCCAGGTTAGTCGATGGCCAGCGGTATTTATGTTACCTGTGAGGTCTGGCTTACTTGAACGGGACCATGGGATTGCTTGCCAATTTACGGTAATAAAATAATTCAATTACAGTGTCGAAATAAGAGAAAATACCGACACACACGTGAATTTTACAGCATCGTTAACGAGTTTGATGTTAAGGTCGCTCTTATTTTTATAGTTCAAATTATTCCACACAATTATCTGTGAAATGCATCTCGTAAAATAAAGGTACGTAGAATCATATTGTTAGTATTCAGGCGTTATATAAAATGTATGTGTTAAGCAATCTTTAATTGTGGCTTATATTGTATAACAATATGTATATATAGCAATATACGAGGATTTTATAAGTATATGATATGTTACATTACTTTTGAAACTTACAAATAAATAAAAATAATTTTATAATTTGTAAAAAATAAAACACTTACTAAGGATTTCTTTGTACAATTTTTGCATTGAAAAAAATAATAATTAAGGAAATTGAAATTAATAAATCAAAATTTCCTAGACGTTTAATTCAATGAATAAGATTTAAAGGAATCGAACGCAATAATTGAGTATAAAACAACATTCAACATATTTACAGTTCCTGTTCGAGAAATTGAAAGTCAAAACAATTTATTCGTCAGCTGAAAAGCATTGACAATACAAAAGTGACCTTTCCGTGGAGAGATCACACAGCAGTAACTCAATATAAGTTTGATAAGGGCCTTTCGATAATTACTATGTTGAACTGCGGCTAAGGATTTCTGTGTCCAAGCGAAAATTGATACGGCGAAACTGATAAGAAGATGTTGGTCAGGAACGAAATTTATGTTGTTTCTCTGGCGTTCTGGGAATATCTTCATGTTCATTGCGAAGTTTTCATGCGAGAATAATAGTATTATTTTTTTGTTTATAGGTACGCTGCAATGGCATGTGGTATTCATCTTAATGTGTTAAAATGATTTAAAATAAATTTATTAAGTTATTGCGTAGCTTTTATCGCGAGCTTTGAGCGCGGCGACCGAATCAAGAAATTCCGTAACGAAAATAAAACGTAACACTCCCCACTCCACCTACCATGTAGCTCCCGTTCAATACATTCACACGCTGCGCTTGTGCGGTGTTAGTGAATAAGTGCGCGGCGTGACGTCGCACTGCATGCGCATCATGAAAAGTCTGTCCATCTCTCTCTCGCGCGGTCTAGCTTATGAGTGTGAAGGGGACAGTTAATGTTTTGCTTTTGTTAATGTTTATAAATATAGCGTGGTCTTATGTTATGATTGTTTTAATATTACATTATTATTGTCTAATTGTAATTGCATAAATTGATAAAAAATGATACGCACTAGCTTTACCGCGGGAGGCCGTGAGTACCACACTTGTTTTTTTTTCAGAACACTATAAGTTGGTATCAGAACTATCTCTGAAACCCTTACGATCATAGGCGGTAGCTGATAAAAAAAACAATACTGTTTATTATTTACTTATTTTTTGTCATTCGAAATACATTTTAGTACACATCCCCCCGAATAATTCGATTTAATTTTTTATTTTTATTTTGTTTCATTGCGTATTTGGTACAAATATTAGCAACAATCGATTTCTGGTTTCTGATTTGTGGTTTTTATGTCATCGTGTCCGATCGGATATCATGTACCTATCAATTCTTTATAAACATATTGAGTTTAATTTTGTTTTCAAAGATGCATCATTATTTTTACTGAGGCAAATAAAGGTTTTACTAGCGTAGATAAAATATAATTGATTATAGAGATCGTATGTCAAAAGTTTTTCTGAATAACTAAATTGACGCGAGGGAAAGCAATTAGACATTTTATAGTACTTTGACTATAATAAGTACCTACAATTTACTTAAGTGATTAATAAAAGCAATGTTTTTGATCAGTTAGTTGAAACAACTGGGCAATTCCGTTTGAATGTACTATATAGGTCTATGTTTGAATGGTAAGAGATGACTTCAATTTCATTTGTCAAAAAGCATGTCTAAGTTTCATTATCAAGTCATTTCAATGTCAAGTGAATTATAATCGAAATAAAATTATTTAATGTGCCACGTACTACTCAATAAAATAAATATTGTTACTAAATGTATATATGTTTATTTACATGGATGCGTCCGGCGTGTGAACTAGCTAGCACTTGCGTGACTGCGACGCATTAAGCTCTAGCTGGTTCCGTGCACGGTACTTTTGTATGTCTTCTTTCTTGCTGGTGTCGCAACTGGTGTGCCTTTCTTGACATGTCGGCATGCACATTAAAATAATCATGTTTAATTAAGATTTTTTTTCTCATCTGTTTTATAGCGTAGATGAACTTACCCGCTCATGTTTTATTACTAGTGTTGGCAGATTGATAAAAATTCGACCATACGATTTTACTCGTCCGCTTCACTGGGCATTTAAAATTAACCTTATTATTTCTCGCCCCACCAAGATTCTCATCATTAACGACCCCGCAACTGCCGTAGGGAGGAGTCCAACACTCATATAAATATTAGCCTATCCATTAAATACATGTATTTTCTACATGGATACCAAGTTTCAAGTCGATCGGATGCATGGTTCAGTGGTTATAACGGAACATCCGTATAAACCACTGTAGATTTATATATTAGTATAGATTTTAGCACTGGCAAGTTTCAGCTTAAATGTCAGGCGGACCATTTTGGCGGGAACGCGATCGTTTTATTTGTATGAATGCATCTCCCTTAAACCGCTCTCGTGCAGACCATTTTATTATTAAAAAATACTGTCGGGTGGTTCAAACTTAAGCTTTATAGACAGCCGTGCCGATTTCTGGACTTAAAGTTTCCATTACGCAAATTTCTGAACACTGGTGATGAAAGATGGCATTACGATGATAGGAAAGATTTATTGTTGAAAGCTTACTCAAAAGAAAGAACCGTGCAGCGTTAACACTAAAATAATTGTTTATCTGATATTTTCTTGTTACCCAAGATATAAATAAAACTAATTGGGTTACTCGCAAACCTCATTTATACGCCAGTTCGAGTTAAGATTATGCAAACAAACAAAATATAAATCTCGCAGTTATCGAGATTTGCTTCAAAGGCCAGCGAGGAAAAAACGAAAATTAAACCTATGACAACTTCATTACAGTCCATTATTCATTCTCGACTGGTTATTTGCATTATTAAGTTCATGATACTGATGTTACTGATGGAGATAAACGCACAGACGTTGACCTGACCGCAAAAAACCGACAGATGAAATTGGGGCAAGCCTGTCACTAAGCCCTATTGACGTTTTGATGGTAATTGCTCAATAATTAAGTCGAAATTCAAAAAGAAACATCGGAAGCAGGCATCAGCAGCGGTAGTAATTAGTTGTTTGAAACGCGGAAAACCACGAATTATATTGTTAATGAAGATAATAATATGTTTCAACGCCCAGAGTTTGACTTTGAAAACAAAGTACATTTTAAAGTAGATAACCTAAAATTGTTGGTATTTATGTTGCGCTTAAATAATAAATTAAAATAAACAAATGGTAAACTAACGCGAATCATCGATGGTTTTTGTGAAAATCCGACATGACCAATAATTCAAAGTTTTGAAATTGGTTAAGAAAAAAAAACGGATACATTAATTCTTATTAATATTAAAAGTCGTTCGGAATGTAACCCACAGAAATCAGTTTTTCGACTTTAATCGTTTTTTATTTTTTATTATATTGATTACGAACACGTAGCTACCGAATCCTGGATGTTGTAAAATGATCCGCGACGGGACTCTCCGGTCACCCCGTGGAGACGATCCTACAGACTGTTTTAAAAAACCGTACTTATTTTTTATTGATATAAAGATACTTTCACTCATCACAGCTTTATGTACGTATTTAATACACATTCTTGTTTCCTTTTATTCGCCATAAATTTACTTGATATATTAACTAGTACTCCCATAAAAACTGATTTTTAATGATTTTGATGATGCGAAAATCAAGATGACTTTTTTATTGCTTTCATGGGTGGACATGCTTACCGCCCACTTGGTGTTCAGTGTGCTTAGTGTGAGTTTTTTAACGTTTCCGATACCGTAAAAGTTAACCCAAGTTAACATGAGTTGTAACTCTCAGTTCTTACAGTACAACGGCTGCCTTACCCTTCAAACCGAAACGCATTATTACTGCTTCAAGGCGAGTTAGACAGGTTGGTGGTTCTTACTCGTGCTGACTCACAAGACGTCCTACCACCAGTAAATAGTGATAACTGATAGAAGAGACTGATAATTCAACAAATACAATTAAAATTTTTAGCTGGTTTTGTTCACACAAATTCAATATTCACTTCTGAAATTTCACGAAATTTATCGTAAAGGTATAGAGTTTAGTAGGTCAAACTTTCGATAACCCAATACAAAATATCAGGTAACGCTGTTGGTCTAAACAAAAATATGTGACTGATAAAAGGAATACGGTGACAGCAAATACCATTTACCTATTTGAAATTATTGATAACAATGTTTTGACAAAATTATTGGTACCAATTTCATTCTCTTATCAAACCAGAATTTGTTTTTTTTTTGGAACGAAGTGATATACTATTATGTATGTATTAGAATCATACAAGCTTAAATAATAATAATAAAAATGAGCACCAGTCAAACACTGCACTTGTTTGAACCTACTGTAGGTTGTTTAACTGAAGGAGTGACCACAAAGAAGTCTTACAATCTCCACAGGTGTCGTCTAGCGATCGTATTTGCTTACATTTTATTTCGTAGCTTTAAGATATCCTGTTCACGAACTGTTCTTCGGAGAATCAAATTTATAACTTATTGCCTAAAGAATAAAATTCAGTTGCTATGTGGCAAAAAATTACTCATCGCGAGACTGCTCCTTAATATCCCGTTCCAAGTCGTGTCGCCAACTCGTTTTTGTCAGCTCTTAAATCCTTTCTGGGTACAAGTCAATTACTTCAGCTGACGTAATTATTCACGCTTATTCTCGTTTTGGTAATTTTAATGAGAACATCGCGATCGTGAGAGCGATTTCAATGAGAAAAACGACTTTAAATTAAAATCAAACGAATAATTTTCATTCGTAATGTGAACTGACATGAGGGTAGGTCTTTGATTTTTTTTTATGAACCGTTGACTCGCAGTTTCATGGACGTGTATTTTAATTTTCGAACCGCATCGTCGGCTGCTTTCAACTTCATGCAGGATTACATTTACATTAAATTATCACAGAAATTACTTCTGGTTCATTCTGAAATATCTGTGGAAAAGTAAATAACGTAATATGCATGTTTTAAATGACAATAGGTATAGGATTATCTATCGAATGTATCGAGATTATTTATAACTCCAACCTTTTGTCTCAAGGTAGATCAGAGCAATTTATTTTGGGTCTGTCTTTGGAAACGGCTTACGGACTAAGAACATCTGACAATACGTTTTTTCGTTAAATGCAAAAATTTAAATACCACGCTGAGCTCTACCTAGTGGTTGTTTTCGTTAATTATAGGGAATGAATTGGGGCTCATTTTCGTTCTGAAGCCAATCAATCACGGGTCGCGCCATTCATTGTGTTGGTAGAAAACAAAGGCCGAAGGATCAGATCACGACAACAAAGAGCTTGTTAAAATTCTTCCACGGCAAACCGTTACCTCACCTGCCTTATTAAATTCAAACAAAACCTGTATTGTTAATTTTTTTGCCTATCAAACAATACGTAGCCTATTATTTTACTGAAAAATTTTTTAGTGGCTATTCTAAATAATATGTAGGTAGTCCTTAGTTAAACTTAAGATTGAAAACCTTAAAATTTATTTCGATAAGAAAAAAAAATGAAATGGAAAAGTCATTTTTGTTGTTGCGATGTGATTTTTTCCTCCATTCTTATTTGCTGGGTGAAACTACTGTCAGCTTTTTACTTCTTGTGACGGCATGTTGTATTCGCTTTTGTACAATTTATTGTTGAAAAGTCCTTTTATAATTTTGAGTTTACTTAATTAATAAGCGGATAGGAATCTGTGTCAGTGTACTATCATGCCAAAAATACATACAAATTAATAAAAATAAAATTATGAATTAATTATTAAGTGTATTGTGTTTTTGAAAAAACGCTTTAATAAAGTGAACTGAGTTCTTTGTTTGTTTCTTTGAAACTTTGTTTTTAGATTATCGGAACATTTTTTTTTAATTTATCCAATGTTAAACATATTGGTGACTGATCTATGTTGTCGAACATCGTTGACATAAAATCACAGACATTTTGAAGGATTTAGGAGGAGGAAGGATTCAATAAAGGTGTTCCAATGACATTCCGTAGGTCAATAAATCATAGTTTTTTGTATCGAGTGTACATTATATCACATCGCAGTCTTGATGGCGTGTAGTGACCAGTGGCATACATATTTCGGATTAAGCGCGCCGTCTGCGTTCGTAACCGTAATACCCGCTGATAGCACAACGACAAACACTATAAACTTTTTGTATCGATAAATCGATGATTTCATTAGCGGTTTCCTGTCTGTCTGTCAGTGGCTTAATTCCTACAAAACGCTTGTCAATTTTTTTTCTTCAGCTAAAACGTAACGGTCCTCGTAATTGCGATTCGCAAATAGGATTACATCGTGTCAAGTATTTATTGGTAGGTAATTAAAGATAAAACGAAGATTACTACGGTAAACAGTTATGTATTAACCTAATTGTGGGCTCAGGAGTTTCGATTTATTATTAAAATTTCTTACTATATTTAAACATCTATTCACATAATATATACACTGTGTACGTGCACCAGTGTCGGAGTCTTAAGGGAGCTAAAATATGGGGATTTTTATCGACAAATCACTATCCCAATTTTCTCTTGGCCCCTCCATACTAGAATGGCAGCCATTTTGTTTTTTATTATTTCGCAGCTCAGGTGCCTGCACTGTTTTACTCATTGCTATCGATGTAGACGTCTTAGGAAGATGAAGCTAACATTGTATATATAAATATGGTTTAAGTTACTATATAGTTAAAATGAACTTCGGAGAATAGAAAACAGACAACAGAAAACTTAAGACAACAGGACAGTCATGGACACGCTACTAATATTTATTATGTGAAGAATAAAAATCTTTTTGGTACGATATCCACTCGAGAATGCACTTTGATTGCAAAACTTAAAGTCGATGTATTTTTTTAAAATAAACAAACGTTTTTTAACTTGCTATATTTTGTAATTTAAACACAGATAAAACATGCATCCATTTCAACATTCAAATCAATTTTATTGTAGCGTATTCATTAATGTACTACATTAGTTAGAATGAAGTACTCTTTACTGCACCTCAAAACAGATGTAATATATTAGGTAACTGTTTTATCGGGCGTGAATTTCATGAAGTTAATGTAAATAATATGTGCAATGGGTGATCTTACGACTAACACCAAACGAATTCTTGAGCTGAGCAAGCGTTGTGGAGGTACAAGTTCTTGTAATTGTACTGTAACCCTTGAGTTATCTTTGGTATGGTAGGTACGGTTTACAATGTTTGAATGGTTTGTAAGATGAATTTTAACATTATTTTGTATTCTGCTGTGGATATGTTGGAGGTTTTGAAACACGTCCAACCTTGCTGGAGTATTTAATTACGCACCTTGGCATTGTTTTCGTGCAATGCATGCACTGTAAATATTAATGCAGCAAAAAGCAAAGACGAATTATAGAAATGTCTGTCGCTGTTCAGTCTATTAAGCGTGCTTGAATGTGCGTTGCGCCAATTTCGTTGGCCGGCAGTCGCTCGCAAGCAGGTGCGTTGTGCGCGCGTGCGTCCGCCATATTTGTTAAACAGCTGATTTCGCCGCCAACGCGATCTACATTGTTCGATTTAGGTAGCGAAGACGGCGAACCACAGATAATTTACTACTGAACAAAGTTTTGAAGTGCTCACACGGAAATGAAGATGACAGTTAATCGAATAAGAGTCGTGGTGCTTGGGAGCGCACGCTGTGGCAAATCTGGTAAGAAACAAAATACGTTTTTGGATTTACTTCATATATGTATGCACTTAGGAAGCAATTATCATGTTAAAGTTTAATTCAAATCGAGCGGTATGGGTTAGAATATTATATTCAAACGATGTAAAATACAATAAAAACAGGTTTAGCGTCTTGGACCCGAATGCCGAAATCAATTCTCTAAAAGGCCCGAAGATAATGTTCCTTGTATGATTCCTTGATTTATTTTGAGAACGCCCCGAGCTTACAATTAGGAATATTAATCTAATTACATACCGCTTTTGGACTGTTTTTTAAACAGATGTTAAATCGTCGGCTGGTCTTTAATTGGTAAAGTGGCGGTTCTTAATTACATCAAACGTGAACCTATTTGTAATAAAACGGCCTTTTATGAAAGGTAATAGAATAAATCCTGTTTTATGACTATTTCTCATTTTGCTTTTATAATTAATTGTTATAATTTCTAAGCGGGCTCTTTCATGCTAGATCCTCCTTTTCTTAAAATAAGAACTAAAGATACGCAATGTAAGTAAGGTGCGTATGCGGAACTCTTTGTTGTAGATTAAAATAATTATGATTAATATATACGGTTTAAAATGTTGGGTGGCGTTGTATTTCCATAATTACCTACTGGTGGCAGGGAGTTTACCGGTGCCAAGATGTCTATAGGCTCTTGTCTCTTAACAATATTTAAGAAATATGTGGGCGGCGTGTTTGAAGATCAGGAGTGAAGGATCAGGAGTGGGATGACACAAAATATCCCAAGGGCCCGAGTATATTTTTTTTCCTTTTTATTGTTTTAATGTTAACTTTTTAATTAATTTGTTAGTATTAATATGTTCTCATTGAAAGGGTGAGACTTCCACTTAATATTTTAACTTTTTGTTTTTTACTTGCTCAGATTGTTGAATGAGCTCTCGGCCCATCTGGTGTTAAGTGGTTATTGGTGCCCATAGACATCTACAACGTAAATACCGCCATCCTCCTTGTGATATAATTTCTAAGGTCTCAGTATAGTTACGACGGCTGCCCCACCCTTCAAACCGAAACGCATTACTGCTTCACGGCAGAAATAGGCAGAGTGGTAGTACCTACCCGCGCGGACTCGCAAGAAGTCCTACCACCAGTAAGTAGTAAATGCCGCTACTCACCTGGAGACATGAGTTCTAAGTCTTAATTCTATAGAACGATGGCTGCCCCACCCTGCAAAGTGGAAGGCATTCGTGAATATGTATTAAGTACGTGTTTCATTACCTGCGAAGACGTAACAAGAACTATCCGGATTTACGGTTTTAAATGTTGGTAGAACTATCCTAATGATGTAAACGACAAACAGAATACAATTTGCTTAGGTGGACAGACAAATGAACTGGCTGTGTGATACTGGTAATAATAAACATCAACAAGTCTAGCACTCCCACGTGGTGACATCAGGAGGTGGAAGCTGTTCTCCAATCAGAAAACAGAATGCGTTTGTGTTTTAGAAGAGAAATAGAAATTTCTGGAAAACGCCTGTTCGCACATTCGAAATTCAATATAATATACATTTCAAATACACATTACCCAATGTCGGATTTTGAAATGGCCGGATGTGGGCCTGTTCTCACCGGTTATACTGTTAGTCTGTGGTAAGGTAAGACCCTTTTTACAGAATATGACGATGGTGGCTACAATTTAAAAATCATAACTAATTAAATCATGTGCATATTTCCGTGATATGGTATTTTCGTATTGACAGCAAGACTTCTGTGATTTGTCCTAAATAAATATTCGATAGGGACACACAGAGCTTTTTTAGTCCTATAACTTATAACTAGGTTTATCTTTACTAATATAACCTACTATACTATAGCCTACTATACTACCATCATCCGGCTTCCTATCACGGTCTAGCGTGCCCCGCGCCTTGGTTCCTCCCCGCACAAAGCGGGTGGAGCCCGAAAATTCTTAGGGGGCCTGGTCACGGATGGGACCCCGGTTGCGACCCCCTGCTCGGCAGCAGCGGCGGCTTTCTGGGTAGTGAGGAGAGCTTTGCCTCACTCTCCCCGTTGCCTCCTTCCGCAAGATGGTGCACTCGCAGAAGTCGAGCATAGCCTTCCAGGACTCGTTGCTGCCAAGCATCGACGCCACGACGTCAGGCAGCGACAAGTCTGGTCCTATTTTTGCGACCAGGACACGGCACTGCACCTCCCAAGCGGGGCAGACAGCGAGCATATTATTATGCTCCACCGTGTCCAGGTCGTGTCCACAATAGTGGCACCTTGTCGTCGGCTCACCTATCCAGTGCAGGTACTTTTCGAAGCATCCGTGCTCGGTCAGCACCAGCACCAGACGAAAGGTGAGGCGTCGTCCGCCACGATTCACCCAGTTATCAAAGACCGGCTAAACCGCCTCGACGGAATCCTCCGAATCAAATTAAAAATGTTCAAACGTTCCAAATATGTCATACACAAAATGTGGTAGTTAATTGCTGAGGTAGGTATGGGATCTTTTCCGTTATACGTCGTTTAGAGTTAACCAACAAAAGCGAAATTTTATACTTGTAACAACAGTCACTTGACTGACCGGTTTTTTTATTAGCTGACTCTCGCAGACTAGCGGCTTGTTTATACTTAAATGCAGCCGTCGTCGTGGTATTACCATCGATGCTAGAATGCTGCTAACTCCGAGCATTCGACGTAATAAAACTCGTGCGTAATATTATTATGAATTTCGGAAAAACCGTAGAGGTATATAGGTATACTGAGACCTTAGAACTTATATCTCGAGGTGGGTGACGCATTTACGTTGTAGATGTCTATGGGCTCCAGTAACCACTTAACACCAGGTGGGCTGTGAGCTCGTCCATCCCTCTAAGCAATAAAAAAAATCGATTTCAAGTTTTAAATTGGACAGTAACATTAATGAAGTCAATTTATTGGCTACCTTACTAGGTCCTCGGCTGATCTGTGACAGGAACAAAATATATATCAGAAACTGTTTAGAAATATGGTGTTTTCTTTGCTATCGAATTTCCCATGTTATCTTCACGACTTGGGCCATTTCTAGATACGGCTTTTTTTTTTTTTTTTCGGGCTCCTACGAGGTCCCCGCGCATAGGGGGCGCGCGGGGTATGTGAGACTCAACGATCTGCAGGTGTTGAGAGCAGATCGCGGGCCCACACACTAAACGACTCCCCTGCACTCTTACATCCGACGTCCGATCTCCGTCCGGGGTCAGAACCCGGTCAGAGTAGGAGGGTTCCCGCGGTCAATACTACAACCAGACACGCGGCGCCACCCCGAGGACGCCCGACCGACGGGTCGTCGAGGCGATAGTCGACGACCAACGACGTCTGTCTCCGCGGTACGGCGGCCCTACCAGGCTGCCCGGGCGATGCCGCTGGTGTTCCGGAATAGCCCGCTGGGCCAGAACCAGCCTGCCGGGTCGGAACGCGATACACCGCCGACCGGGGTTTCTAGATACTGCTACCACAACCCTCATCTCATTTGATGGGATGCCATATTTTCAACCTAGACCTGTGAAGTTATCATCGTACCTATTTTTTGTTTCATTTTTTTTTAATTGCTTAGAATTGTTGACAAGCTCTCGGCCAACCTGGCGTTAAGTTGTTACCGGAGCCATCATAGACAAATACAATGTGATTGCTGCCCCACCCACCTTGAGACATTAGTTCTTAGAACTAAGGAGAACCACTAATTGCGAGTTTGATTAAACGACGTTATTCCTTCACCGTGGAAGTCAATCGTGCACATTTGTCTTAAAAGAAAGATCGATATTTCACAATACTATTCCACACTCATGTTCACGGTGTGAAGCCACATGCGCTTTTGTTATGTTTATGGTCTCCGCCAACCATTATAAACCAGGTAGACAGTGAGCTCATATATTCAGCTAAAGCAATAAAATAAATCTTCGTTAAAGTCGTATAGAAAAGCCAAAAAAAAGCTATTCAATAGTTCTCTAACAATTCTATTTGAACGATAATGACCGTGTCTGCAACGGTACTCAGTGTGAAGTTTCACTCTCCATAACAAAGTAGGTTACATCATCTTAAATGACGCGGTAAACATGCAGGTACATACCAAGTCTCCTTAGAGAGTCAGAATGTTATCATTGTTGGAATTCCGCAATCATATTCGTGGAAACACCTGATATTGATACACATAGACGTTATATTATATCAAAGCGTTATTATAACAAAAAAACACTGATAACCGAAGCCAGTGAAGGTGACGCTACTCGGAAAATTAACAAAGAAATTGCATGCATTTTCTTCGCGTTAGTCACCTCTATTTAGCTTAAAAAAAACAATGAGAGTACATTTTCATCATGTAAATATTCAATATATTTACAATCATAGTTCTGTTGTTTTTGTTTTTTAAATGTTATCATTTGAAATAAAACGGACTAATTAAAACATGAAACTTGTCAGTCAAATGACTTCAGTAACACGAAAACAGCGGAAATTAATTCTTTATTTGTTGGCACGTGAATAGGTAGACAAAATTGCCAAGGCTGAGGCGAGATAGATGGGTTACAAATTTAATAGATAAACACTTTAACAACTAATAGAAATGGAACAAAAGTTTTGTATTTTAAGTTGACTTTTTGACTTACATTCTAAAGAATAACTCTATACTATCTGGACAACAATGACAGATAGCTGCGTTAGTAGAGTGCAATTTTTCTTCTTACCAGGCCTCTTCTAAGCTTTCGTTACACTTTATGGCAGTACAGGTCTACTTTAAAATCAGTATTAAAATAAATCTTAGCGGTAGGCAGCGTATTGGCTGTACCGAGATTGATGAAATTAAGAAATCACTAATAGCTCTATATTGTTAAAATATTTCTTTCAAATGAGCCTAACGTCAGTTATTCTTTAGAGTTAATAATTTAATATGTCTAATGGTTTATAATAATACTGTTCATTTAAGTCTTTATGCACTTAACTCAATTTCGACAACTAACCTAACTTCAGAGATGAGGTCAGACATTAGGGTAACGCCTAACTTATGTATTCAAACCAAAATTTATTACAATTCCCTAATTATTCGCTGGTAGCCTAAGGAACTATTCTAAATGCTCGTGGATGGGTACGTGAATTCACGGGATCGTGATCACGGGGGTAGTGATTAAGCTCTTACAGGATTCTCGGCAAATCAGTTTTTCTACGGGTAATGTGAGACTCATCTTCAGAACGTTTTCTTGTGGTGACTGTTATAGATTCTGAGTACATATAAGTCACTAATTGAAAGTCAGTTACTAGCAAATATCTGCTTTACCTTTTGGGTCTAACCCAAGATCGGATCAAACTTGAGTCCAAACTTCATGAGTCATTCCAAGGCTTAGTTTCTCAGCTTCTGTCGTATCGTATCGTACATCACTATAGAAGATCGATGGATCAAATACCAACTCAGTTTCATGGACATACACCAATTAGAAGATTGAATTGGAAGATTTTTTACTGTCATCGAAGCCAGCCTAGGATGTGGTACACCTGATAATGAATGGCTACCGTCACTAATGGACATCGGGAATGCCAAATGTACATTGATTAATTTATTAATTTGCTCCTATTTAGTGATCAGAGAGTTTTGTTTACTAATAGTTTGTATTTCACTTTAGTATTTTCGAGGAATAGATAATTTATTAGTAGCTGTCCATAACTGCAGTGTTCGTAATCTATATTATAATCCCAATTCCAATCCTGTGGCTCGATTCACTTAGGAACTTCGACTTCGACTCAATTAGGAAGCTATGTATCAACTAAAATAATACCCATGTGAGCGTTTTTATGCTTGGATCTTTGTTTTTTAGGTAGAAAACAGTTAAATGGATTTCGATGACATTTTATATAAAGGTAGCTTATAATCTGGATTGACACATAGGATGCTTTTTATTAAGGTCAATGAAAGGTATTGTGTAACGCCAGGTCTATCGGCTATAATAAATACACAAGTAGGCGTGTTGGTTCGTATTTTTTCGTACCAATAGTTCGTCCAATTTCATACCAATTGATCGATAATCGACTGCTAGTGGATCAAACGGACCACAAAGTGACCCAAACATTTCGTTAAATCGGGAAAAAGGCAACGTTTTTCCATCTTGATTCTTAATTACAAAGTTTTTGGAAGCGACAACGGGGATCAGGTCTAATAATAAAAAAATGCTTTGGCTTGGTACATATTAAATGGTAATTTCCAGCCAAATCTCAAATGAAGTATGAGAATGAAAACAGATTTAGTGTAAGTATGCGAATGATGTTTGTAGAAGGTGAACACAGCAATTACTCCTCACAAGCATGGCGTTTGAAGCTTCATAATGGTACAAGTGTGGGAGGTGACGTGCTCCGACAAAAATCTAAATAAATCAACGGATAATATAGTATTGAAAAAGTCTAGTTCTGGTGGGACCATAAATAAACCTGATTGAGAAATCATAAGGGATCATCTGAAATTGGGTCATGCATTGAAGAATTGTAAATTTATCATTTACGAGGTATCCGCGTTGTTATGATTCGCCTAGGATATGTTATAATTGCAGTGCTCATACCGACTTGAAGTTGTAGATAAAGAGTTTTCTGAATCACGAAATTCGAAATACTGTAAATTCGCGATTTTAGGTTTCAGTGTTTTCTGAAATGACTCAAAGTTGGTTGTAAAATTAGATCAGTTGAAGAACTATACAAGCCAGAGAAATACCAGAATGTGATTTAGAGGCTACGAAACTGTACGCCTATGCTGGAAATAATTTCTGATTTTGGTATTATATGTATATTATTTTGGTTTCTATTTCGACTTTATTCATTCGTTAATTCGTATTATATTCGTTCTCCGTCTCAGGGGAGAAGTTAAATACTTTATTATATTATTATCTTTTCCTGCCTCTTACAACTAATACTTAGTAAGAAAATTTGCTTGAAAATGTAGATAGCGTTTTATATGTTTTTAAAATACAGCCTTAATAATTGACATAAAAAAATACCGATTGTGTAATGAATTTCGAAATTTCAAAACGATATTAATTCAGTCACATAAACACGTTTTACCAGGCTCCTTATATTCTTAAATTTTGTAATTAAAGAATGTTTTGGTAATAAAAAATTAAAACAGTAAAAATTTTAACATTTATCGTCAAGAAGAACACACATGAGCGTGTTTTAAATGTATCGAGTGATATTAAGCAGAAAAACTTCTCGCTAAAACTAGTACCAGGATGCATTGTGAATTTGCCCGGGTGTTCCTGCTACTTATATTCACCGAAAAATTCACGTTGTGAAGTTCCAGTCGGTGTATAACATCAGGTGGGCTATACATATTCACGTCAATATGCAAAAAATAGGGCCTCCGAATACGTCTTACTTGATTTACAAACAAACAACGTTACCGTATATTTTTGTTACTTAACGCAGGCATGCATAGTAAATTGTTGTAATTGAAAAACAAAGACACAGAATTTAAAATTTCACAGTTCTGATATTTTGTAAAATGTACAGTCTCGTACAAAATCCTTTTGTTTGTTTGTTTTGCGATAAGTCATCTAATAGGATAGCGATAAGTTACTTATACGCGATACACTTTTTTGCTATATAATTTGATATTTGTGTTTGTTTATCTTACTGACTCAAAACTCCTTATTCAAGACTCCTTAGGGAAGATTTTTGTCATAGTACGAGCTTTAAGTTTTGCGTGAGTGCTTTTCCTTCATCTGTTTTGTTGGGTTTTGGTTTACTAAAACAGAAAAACTTATTACTTACCGGTACCTACTTTACTAACAAAAAATACTACATTGCCATAAAACTGTGGTTGGCTTACTCCACTTTTTGTTTTGAATCGCATTGAATGAAAAGATGCGATGGTACTGCGGTTCAAATTATTTAGTAATTTATTACTGGTGGTACCTCTTGTGAGTCCGCACGGGTAGGTACCACCGCCCCGCCTATTTCTGTCGTGAAGCAGTAATGCGTTTCGGTTTGAAGGGTGGGGCAGCCGTTGTAACTATACTAACATCTTAGAACTCATATCTCAAGGTGGGAGCCGGTATTTACGTTGTAGATGTCTATGGATTCCAGTAACCACTTAACACGAGGTGGGTTGTGAACTCGTCCACGCATCTAAGCAATAAACGAAATATAACAATAATAATTACCTATTTATTTATAAAAATACACAAAAGTAGCATATTTTAAGAACCACACCTTAAAAAACTAATAATGTGTTGATCAACGGTATTGTGATCCAGAGAGGTAGAGCTATTGCATTCTGTCTATTTTACGCAAACGCGTTCCGGTCTGATGCGTGGCATAGCGGCTTTTCAACTGGATCCTCTTGGTCCTAAATAATTTAATATCCGACAATTCGTGACTTTATTTACCTACAGCGATGAAAAATATTTCGTATTGACACGTTCATATTTCCGCCCTCGGTGTAAAACGCGATGTATCATTCCACGCGATGAAAGAATTATTCGTACACATTTTATGAGTCAGAAGTCATTAACACTATTTACCCTCTGTATTTATGTTCGGGGACGTCTACTGTACTTGGGCTCGGTAGGCTGCGGTTTAGTTCTGTCTCTGGCATTGCTGACGTCTATGGGCGACGGTAATTACTGACCATCAGGTGAGCCGCATGCTGGTCTGCCAATAAGGGCAATAAAAATAAATTCAGCCCCGAACTTATAAACACGCTGTTTTATGTTTATTGGCGTAAATGGTCAGAAAGTTGTCACAACGTCGATGCCGCTAAGTACTTGGACATGAGACGCCGAATTCTCAATGTAATTGGGTTTTAATTATTTTTATCTTAAAATTGCTACACGGTACAGACTTGTAATTATTTTACGTTATAATTTTGCATATTTTTGTTAAAAATATATCTCATTAATATGAAAACAGTACAACATAAGGTAAGTAGTTTTTTATGTGCATGTTTGAAATAATAAATTTGCGTATTTTATTTTAGTCTTCGTCTGTACTTGACTGTGATACGTTGCAGCTGTAGAAAATGTGAAGATTATGCCAATTACACTGGTGTTCATGACTGCAAGAGGTCTTTGCCCATAGCTCGGTATTACAAGATGAGATAAAACGATTTTTCTATTCTCGTTTTCAACAGAATCTTTGAATATTTTATTTTATTTTTTATAAATGCTGGATCTATTTTTTTTATTTCGGTACTAAATGAAAACTCGCATGAACATAATAAGATTCAATTTAGTTAGTAAACCTATGATTCTTTTGAACTTTTGCTTATTACCTACCTATTGTTAGTATAATAAATGATAGAATCGTTGAAAGTCTATCGTTGAGTGGTGAATACATAAAATAAATAGATCGGTTGATTTAGTTAGCATACGTGGTAATCGATAACGGTGGAGTTTACACAAACAGTTCGATCGTGATAATTTGTTGACGGCTTTTGTTATTTTTTTTTTTTATTTTTTTTTTATTGCTTATATGAGTGGACGAGCTCACAGCCCACCTGGTGTTAAGTGGTTACTGGAGCCCATAGACATCTACAACGTAAATGCGCCACCCACCTTGAGATATAAGTTCTAAGGTCTCAATTATAGTTACAACGGCTGCCCCACCCTTCAAACCGAAACGCATTACTGCTTCACGGCAGAAATAGGCAGGGTGGTGGTACCTACCCGTGCGGACTCACAAGAGGTCCTACCAATTTGCACTTTATGTTTTCGTCGTCCGGGTGTAGCTGGAATTGCGTCTTAGGCTATCAGCGAATAGGTAAGGAAAAAAAGGATTCATACCCAGAATTTTTCTGATACTATGAACACTTTGAATTTCAATATTGTTCTCATTTTTTATACTCGAGTGCAGAGATTTATCTAGTTGTGTGAACTTAATAAATAAATAAAAAATATGACACTTTATTTCCACATTGTAAGTACGTATTGTATAAAGGCTAAAAAGAGACTTTCTTTTGAGAAATAAACTCTATTTATTATCCATTAGATTAGCATTATAATCTTCATTATTACGTTGTTTGTATCATTACCCTAATCTTGGGAACGGCCTAAACAAATTATGTATGTAGATAGTCGATAATCGGAACACGTATTCACTACAATACCGTCACCGATCTTGAGACATGGGGATCACAGTTGTTGGAGTCTCAATTGTAATTTAATAACGGCTGTTTCACGCTTCAGGCTGTAACGCACGGCCGTTTCTATTTTCATTATATTGGCAAACTGATGGTAACAATAAGCCTAGTAGTTGGAAAATTAAAAAACGCTTATAATCCGTTACAAAAAAACGAAGTCGACTATATTATTTTAATGCTAAATTATTGAAATCCTTTTCTCGACCATTGATTTCACATAAATTAGGTGGCGTAACCTGATAAAACAAAATTTATAATACACAAATTTACATGTATCCGATCGGTGTTACGTAACAAAGATCAAAACAAATTAATGTAACTACAACACAATAAATCATTTATTATACATTTATGAGTCATTTTACATAACAGATATCGCTAATCGCCAATTAATATTAGTTAGGAAACCGTGAAACGCTACCATTTGATTTACAAATGGCCGTCTCAGATACTCAATAGAGAATATATAAACAATAACTCAGCGAAAGCTAACAAGTGAAATTGATTTATGGGTATTACAAGCGCAGATGTCTTTTTTCGAAAATGTTTTAATTTATTAATGCAACAATTATATATTCGGTTTATTAACATTGTCAATTGTTAGTTTTGTTTCTTGTCGTATTATCGATGAAAGTTTTTTTCTTATTGAATCCGGTTCGTTCGAAAGTTTGTTTTTCACATTGTGCATTAAAATATGCATCCAAAACACATAATAATATGTTTTTTAAATTTTCATATAGACACCATCGAATGCTATCATCACTCATCCCTAAAAACGGGACCCTATGCTTACTATAATACGCTAGGAAGGCTAGCACGAGTAGGTTACATCACCCTGCCTATTTCTGCCGCGACACAGTCATTGAGACATCGATCTAGTGTCTCAAGGTAAACAAAGACCAGATGCGCGGTGAGCAAATGTATTGATTAGTTTGTTTTACATACAGTTTCTCTGAAGTTTTATGTAACAAATTAGATCGATCTATTCGAAGTCTGCCGAAGCTTAAACTCGACGAAGGTAATTATTACCCGTCCGAACGTCATTTTGAATTTACTCATCGTGGGCGTGAATCTTTTCAAATGTTTGTTAGTATCCAGTATTTTTAACGCGTTTAAATAAAGAATTGTGTGCTATTTTTATCAGCCAACATTTTCAAATATTATGAATTGGAGTTTAAATTTGAATACCCAAGAGTTTTCGGTGTTGTGATTTATATTAAAACGTTTACAAGTCTAATTCCGATGTTCTTTAATGAAATTAAAACATTATATTTTATAAAAAAAATGTGGTGCTTCTATCTATTCCAAATGATTCTTGTTCACCTAATAGTTGTCTGGAAGAGCTGTTGTCTCTTAGCGATCAGACCGCCAATTGTACTTTTTTGTATTTTACCTATGGCATTGTTTATTTAATTTTTTGGTGTATAATAACGAATACTCTATCTCTCTCTCTCTCTCGTGATTAAAAAAAATTAGGAAGAATACTAAAAATATGCTTTAAATTCAATAAACACATATTAAATAGATTTAACCATGATTAAAGTATGAGTTATATTCCGTACGATAATAATCCCCAACAAATGTATTCAAAACGTATCAGTTAATAAATAAAAGATGAGGATTAATAGATAAATGATGGTATACACATTAAAAATGTTTCTCATTAAAAAACTGTTCTACTAGGAACTGAATGTTCAAGTAAATTATCCGATAGGCCTCTTATTACACAATTACTGCAAGACAAACAATCAATCACAGCTGACTGCGTCTTGATTTTGTGATTATATAGTTAACTTAAGCCTCTTTACCCGGAGGCTGAGCTCATTCCGCTTGTGCACTTAATGAATATACTCATAATATACATTTATAATTAATAAAAAATAAATAATTGCTCCGAGCAACAACCTATCCGTGGTTTAATGATGCAATAAACAATATTCAAATTTATCGCTATTTTTATTCGAATGTTACATAAAGCAATGTGGATTATAATAAAATAGATCCGTTTTGTATGTAAAGTGAAATGTTGCTGATGCATGTTCGGACGACATTTCAAACGCACTAACAATAAAATCAACGCGCGAGATTAATGTCTAACTAATTGCAATGTTCGTAATACCGATCATTATATAAAGGTGCTTGAGTTATCATATTATAAACGTAATATGAATTTTTAATTCCTGCATCACGGCTCCAAACAAAATACAAGAACATTAATCGTACCGAGAAAAACAACAACATTGAGTGGGTATCTAAGTTTGCTATTTGCCTTTTTTGGTTTATATGTACTCTTTAGGTAAAAAAAATTCAATTTCCGTTGAAATTCGTTGCTAATTAGGTAAAAACGTAAAACGCAAGCGGGTAAGCATTTTTAAGGTAATTATTTATGTACCTAAAGTGTACTCAGAAACTCCAAGATATAATTTAAAATTAGAGTAATTATAACATAGGAGATATTGTATATTTTGTTACGATAGAGGGATTATTGTTGGAGGCTTCTCGTGTTTCTCCAGGATAGCTGGCCGAACATAAGGTAGGGTGGGATTAGTAACAACTACCCGAGAATCGATGGAGACCTAACAGCTCAAAGGCAGCTAGCCACTTTGCGAAAGCATCTACTACCAGATTGGAATCGCGACCTGTGGAGACGATCGGATAATTAATTGGGCTGATATATGGGTTAGGTTTCGCGTTGAACTCTTCGACGAATTTCGGAGGTGTAAAATTTCTTCTATGTCCAATGCGTGATGAGATTGGAAACGAGGTCGCTTTTTCGAAGCTGTGCTTTTCGAAGGGATGATTTTGATCCAATACTTCCGGAATCATTGTCCGCGCGGTCTCGTCTTTTTTTGCTGTGGTGTAGCAGTCATATTTCCTGATTGAAGGCTGGTACAGTCCTTATACAATACAATTGAGACTTCGATCTAATGTCTCGAATTGGGTGGCAGTATTTACTTTATCATGTCGTCATCATAGTTCAAATCAATGAATACAACTTAATTTGCCCATATAAAAAAATTGGGAGTGTCAATATTGCGTAATATGCTCTTTGAGAGAAAATTTTAGTATTTTATTATCACACCTCCCGCCATCGGAGCAAAGTTTATCCATATTATATAAAGCCGCTGCGTTCATTAACAGTGCATTTCTAGAGATCTTTTCTGCCACATACCATTCGGCTCTGGAATGACCTCCCCAGTGCTCCTAGAGCGCTATGACATGTCCTTCCTTCTTCAAACCAGGTTTGTGGTGAGTACTCAGTGGTAGGCAGCGACTTGACTGTGCGTCTGGCATTGCTAATTTCTATCAACGTCGGTAACCATTCACCATCTGGTGGGCTAGTGTTCGTCTGCCTAAAAAGGCAATTAAAAGGAAATTGGGAATGAAATTAGATTTAAAATTTACAGAATAATTTCGTTAAGCAGGTTGGAACTATACAGTCCATGACCAAGGGAACGGTGAAGTAAAGTAAGATACTGTAAAGCATGCGAAACGTCGGAAATAATGTAACAAAATTAACAAATGCGAGATCAAACCGGTTTTTTTTTGTATTTATGACTCGCAAAACAGAAGAGGAGTACACTAAGTAGGTTGAATTCCAAGAACGAATATGTAACGAATCGTGCGACAAATTGTCTGAATATGATATGAGACGGCAGATGCATATAGCGCGTGGTCGAGATAGAGCTCATTGCTTTGGGATAATAGATCGAGAGCCAGTAAATGTCAACCGCGGGAGTATTACATTTATTTATAGTTAGCGCGTGCGCTGTTCAACCGCATGCCACGGCGGTGTGACTCACCCGGTAAGACGTCTGCCGGGACACCCGCTTCTACTCGCTTACTCACTCGTTACACGCGACTATCTAAATATTCGGTACGATAATACTCAGTCCTCTAAATAAAATCTGTGAAAAAATAGACGATTATTTTTATCTTCCACGGCCATTACGAAGGAATGTAAACAGTGGATGATGATCGAATCGGTTTAAAGTCAGTAACGGATATTTCATATCTGAGAACAGGAGCGAGATATATATTTTAACGCGGACGGCCTGATCATCTTTACTATATAATATAATATAATCTATACTAATATTATAAAGAGGAAAGATTTGTTTGTTTGTTTGTTTCGAATAGGCTCCGAAACTACTGGACCGATTTGAAAAATTCTTTTTCCATTAGAATCCGACATTGTCCCTGATGAACATAGGCTACTTTTTTTTTTTTTTTTTTGTGTGTTTTAATGTTTCCGAAGCGAAGCGAGGGCGGGTCACTAGTAATATTATAAAGAGGAAAGATTTGTTTGTTTGTTTGTATTGAATAGGCTCCGACAGTACTGAACCGATTTGAAAAAATATTTCACTGTTTGGAAGCTACACTATTCCCGAGTGACATAGGCTATAATCTTTTTTGAAAAAAAAAAAATAGGGATCCTTGCTAAAACTCCAATAATGTAACCCAAATTGTAAAAAAAATACCTGAAATAGTCTTTACATCGCGTGCTCTGCGAAAACTATTGATGATAGAATAAAATTATGTAGTACGACTTTTTAGAACACATTATTATTTACGAAAAGTGTCGCGACAACATATGTCTAACTATTATAGTTATGCCGCAATAAGTGTTCTTTTACTTAAAAAATAAAACAACGTCAAATGTCATTGAAATTTTTGTTGACCCGAGCGGAGCCGGAGCGGGCCGCTAGTCGTTTTAATAAGCGATGATCGAATCGGTTTAAAGTCAGTATCGAATTTAATTTAACGCAGACAGCCTGATTATCGTTTAATAAGTCATTAACTGTGACCTGGCCGTCTTCATTGTTAGTATAACTGATTTATGTTTATCTGTACAATAGGAAAAGTGGCACTCCGAACATGAAGCCTTCGTGTCTAAGCGTGTAATTAAAATAACGACCAGGTCAAAGATTTCACGGATATTCAGGTCATATAAAGAACATTGTGGTGTTTCAATAGCCAGGGGAAATTCTAATGAGTATGCTACATTGGGATCAATAATTAAGAGAAAGCGATTGAATACTCCCATTATTCTTACTGTAATTTATTTGCTCTACGGAGCTTTATAATAATTTATTCTATAAGTGAATTCAATTACTTCATGAAATCTGTTTTAGGTTCATTAAACACTGTTAATTACGACTATAAAAAAATTTGGCTTACAATTTTTGTAGTGCTATTGATATACATAGTTTATTGGAGTGTGAATGAAATGAAATTTTAAAATACTTGAAAATTACGAGAAAAACTTTAAAATGCAACTGATTCGAATTGAAGAGATTCAATGAAAGAGATTCCAATAACCGCGAGTGGCGTACATCCAGCTTGGCGTGTAGTCGTGTCTGTGATCACCTCAGTCGATGCTCTTAATTAATATTTAGCTTTTGCTACCGTATTCTCAACTGGCGACATCGGTTAAATTTCCTTACGTACCGTTATGGTCCTCGCTACCGGTACAATTCCAGTTTATTCAAGAAATGCGAGTACAATTTTTGTCTCGAACGAGTCTATGGTCGAAACGAATGATACTTTCATGCTGTGAGGTCAAGGCATTTCATTTATTTAAAAATCGCGACACTCTTCAGAATGTATTTAAGAATTTAAGCTGGTCAAATAAAGTTATGGCGAGAAACAGAACACCTAACCATTTAATGGTAAATCACAATATGAACAATTTTTACTGGTGGTAGGACCTCTTGTGAGTCCGCGCGGGTAGGTACCACATCACTGCCTATTTCTGCCGTGAAGCAGTAATGCGTTTCGATTTGAAGGGCGGGGCAGCCCTTATAATTTTATTATACTGAGACCTTAGAACTTATAATTCAAGGTGGGTGGCGCATTTACGTTGTAGATGTCTATGGGCTCCAGTAACCACTTAACACCAGGTGGGCTGTGAGCTCGTCAACCCATCTAAGCAATTAAAAAAAAAGAACCTAATTCAAAAAGAGAAAAATCTAAGTAACACAATTGAACAGTAGCAATAATTGGTCAAAATACTGTCTATGATTTGACAGACAAATTTGTATGGAAAGGAAACACTAAAAGGGCGTGGGTGTAAAATATATCTTTTCTGTTAACTTATATGAAGCACGCCCTATTTTTAATGGCAAATGATTTAATTAAATGAAAATAGACAATAGCTTTGCTTTGAAATTTATTATCTCCGTTTCAATCCAGCTAAATGGGGATCCGTTGATGTGTGCAACATATGATTTCGTTAGTGGAACTCATTCTTTGCTCCCTTTCGTCACTTCATCGCTTAACCCAGATTTATTGGTCGAACGCATTATCTCGTCTTGACAGAGTAACAGTTCTTGTGAATTACCTTGAACTGCTACTATCAGAGTACTAGTGAAAGTAATTTAATTAGTGCGTTTCATTCAAACTGCATGTTTGTCCTATTATGCCTGATAATAATTTTAGATCGAGATCTTAAACCACTCAAGCGTGATTCATAGGTTTGTCGAGTTCCTTTGGCTCATTCACCAGAATGACAAATAGTATAATATTTGAAGCGGGATATAGGCTACGGATAATTTGGTGCATGACATAAATCTGTATTTGCTAAGTGGAAGTTTAAGACCAAACGCCATTTTCTTAATAATATTTCAATTATTCTTCATTAGGCTTGGCGTCGTGTCGTCTGCAGTCATTTAATAAATTGGGTAATTGTCCTATGGCTTTTCAGTGGCTAGCACTATTCGTCCCCCAACAACAATTTCAAGAGCAATTTTTGACAACCGCGCTCTAGTTCATTTCACTTTGAAATATGTATGTAGTTTAGTTGTCAGCGGTTAGGTACTTCTGAAAGAAAAGCTGATTGATATCCATCCCAACGTAAATTATTTTTTAACGGTGTAAAATAATGAAACTGAATGGTATGTGTCGTGCGAAATCGCCTAAAGAATTCGGACACTAAAATAAATTAATTCAAACAATATCTGGGCGTGTAATGAATCAATGAATCTTGTATGCAAATTCATATTTATTCTTTTGTAAGGATCAACATGCGGTCGGTAACCAGGCTATGTATACACAAAAGGAAAGTCCGACAGCCTCGATAGATAACCGTGAAATTTCAATTAACACACATCGATTGTCTTGAGGCGGGAAGCCGAGCAATGGTTAAGAAGAGCGCATCATTCAAGATACCTCTGACCTCAGTCGCAATTAAATTAATATGAAACTAGCCAGCCAATTCATTCGGCTTGTCTCAAAACGCTTCATTACATTTTTAATACTCGATAAAGTTGCTGATGATTAAATCTTTCATCGCTGTTGTTTTTTTTTTCACACTATATTTTATGGGAGTCAACTTTAGAAATTTTTCACAACTCCACGATCGCTTATGCGAGTAATACTTTCCGCTGTATATTTATGTGAGTTTGCTTTATTATAAAAGTAGAAAGTTATATAAGCGTGTTCCAAAAGAGTTTATGGGTTTAAATAAATTAGAATAAAATTTGATTGCCGTGGCCGTGCGCTTCTGTAAGTCATTTAAATTTTAGAAACGTGTTTCGTAACTTGTTAATTGAATGGTCCTATTAATAGTAACGTGCCTTAACCTATTGAGTCGGTTCTAGTCTTACGCCCTTATCGAATTTCATTGCGCCAGTTGTTGATACCACTTGACACAAAACTTAGAACCGCACTATTTAAGCCGGTTACGAAAATCGAAGTCTATGTTTTTGTTCTGTCTTTCTATTACTATAATTTACATTTGTACTTTTGACGAATTGAATTAATGATAATAGTGCAACTTATCCCATTTTAATTACACCAGAACGACTCCAAAATTAATTCGGTCCACATCAAACGTTTCCCAAAATTTTCAATTAACCATAAATTTTATTATACACATTTAGTTTAGTTTATAATTGGAGTCTTGTAACTACGAATATTGTAACTTCAGCCCTTTGTGTTGCTTTCCCTATAATTGAACCTTGTAGTTGTAAATTCATTGAGGGATACAACTTTTGTAACACTTCTACTGATTGCTCGCTAATTGCGGCTTTCTCTGTATATCCAATTGATACGGCATGTTTTATCGTATAAGATAAAATGTAAAGTTCATTTATACACTTTCTATCTTAAAGCTGTGATGTTGGATTCGGTCGGTTAATATTGTTTATTTTTATTGTTTCAGCTGTTGTGGTTCGTTATTTAACAAAACGGTACATCGGGGAGTACAGTTCGACAGGCGGTAAGTGTTTTTCAGTTTGTATAAATTATTGACACAGCGTTTATCAATGTTGTCTGTCCCCTTTGTTCTTATCTTTTTAACGTTAACGCGCCTTGTTGTTCCTTGTCGTGCGATATGAACAAACTTTCCTTTTGTTTTATCTATTTTCGTTTTATTGTTTACTGTTTTGTTTTTATCACATTTTGAATTCTATTTAACGGCGGTCTATTTATTTGTTTCGCAAATAATTAAGGTATCCTGCGGTGATTATTTGAACACGTGCATCGTATTTAGAATCTATATATTAATACGTGAAGCAAAAACTTTGTACCCCTTTTTACGAAAATTGCGCGGACGGAGGAGTATGAAACTTTCCACACTTATAGAGAATATAGAGAAGAAGTGCACAATGCTAATATTTTTTTTAAATAATGCATAAAAGATACTATAAGTCAATAAAGAAAACATTACACACACTACCATGTATTAGACGCACACACGCATGTATACTATTTATTTATAGTCAAACTTTTGTTCTTGACGTTTGTAGTTAAATTGAGAATAGATTAAATATTGTTTGTCTTTGTTAATATTTTTCTGTAGTGTAGTCTTGGCGAAATTTGTGATTATAGAAGTAATAGTACATATTTAAAAATAAAATCGTAATAGTGTACAAACTTACAATTTCAATTAATTATAGTCGAATCTCGACTACTGTGGGCCACTAGTTTGTATTAATAGATGCAAATTTTCATATCTTGATGAAACTAAAGTTTCCAAATGTTGAAATTAATATGTTAATGTAATATAACGATTTCAAATAATAAAAGTAGGTTAATTTTTATTATGAATATTAAAATAATAATAGAAATTAGTGTGCAAGTACAGTACACTAAGAGTAGTTACAGTAACCCTTAAATGAAAAAGTAATGTATCAGCAAATTTATAGTTATAAAATATTGCTACCGTAATGTGTGTAATTTGTAGAATGTCAGTGTAATTTAAATATACGATATCGTTGAAGCTAAACCCATACAGAGGGCACTATCAGATGCCAAACTTTGAGTGCCAATGGGCGGTTTATTTGGGATATTGGCAAGCGTCGTGCCCGGAGTGCCAAGGCTTGTAGTATCGGCGCCTCAAACTACGGGCCGTTTACCTTTGTCCCTAACTAAATTCGCTGAAATGACCCATATTCTTTATCGGTTTTATCGCTAATTCTAAAATGATAATGCTTGTAAGTTAATAGCAGCAGAGATTAGAACATTTAAAAAGGTGATTTTTTTTAAATAAAAGTTTTTCGAAAATTGTTTTAAACATTATTGTTTTGTTTATTATTTTATTGTGTTTTGTTTTTGTTGTAATTAATAAATATTAATATCATGTTTTGCATACTACCGATTTTTTTATACGTTATTATTGCTTAAACGAACTCCGGGCCAAAGGAGAAACCCCATTTTGGGCCTAAGCGTTACACGAATGGGATATGTACCAAAAAATTCGTCTATTTTGCTTGATTAACCTATTGAAATCTTAGCTTCATTGACAATGGCCAAGTGTAGAAAATAAGTTATATTCAATTTTTTGTTTTAAACAATCTTTGTAAACATCTACAATACTTATTTCAATATACGTAACTAGCTCCACAAACGCGCGGATTAGAATTAGAGCATCCATAAAATAGGATCGATTTAGTGGAAATCGAGTGTAAAAAATTATTAATACTCTTTTGCTTTAGGATAAATGACTGTTTTTATAGGTATTTTAATCAATGTAAATAGAGTATGGCCATCGAATCGTGACACAACTACTTACAATGGCGGCAATTCAAAATATCTACAACTGACAACATCAAATATAGCATGAAAGGGTAGTTTTGCATTTTTATATTATTGTGACTATGCCATAGAAAAACACAAATGTATCAAATCGTGTTATGTTATCTTTAATGTTGCCAACTGAAGATATTTTGGATTGCCGCTATTTAGTTATGCCATGATTCGCTGGCCAGACTATAAACTTAATCTCATTGAATAACGTAACGTAAAGCACCAAAATCTACTAACAAAAATAATTAAAAGAAATAAATAACTGTGCCATTTAGTTATGACACGAAATCATGTCGGCAACTGCGGCAATTCAAAATATTTTCAACTGGCAATCTTAAATATAACATGAAAAGGTCGATTTGGTACTTTGAGTTTTTCTATGGTGTAGTTATATTAATAATTTTACTGGTGGTAGGATCTCTTGTGAGTCCGCGCCTCCCACCCGCCTATTTTTGCCGTAAAGCAGTAATGCGTTTCAGTTTGAAGGGCGGGGCAGCCGTTGTAACTATACTAAGACCTTAGAACTTATATCTCAAGGTGGGTGGCGCATTTACGTCGTAGATGTCTATGAGCTCCAGTAACCGCTTAACATCAGGTGGGCTGTGAGCTCGTCGAAGGGTATCTAAGCAATAAAAAATTAAAATAAAAAAGTCATGAAATAAAATGAAATGAAATGTGATGAGATAATATGGGAGCACGTAATGATTTATATTTTATATAAAAAAGTTATCATATAAATATAGTTTTTCATATAAAAAAGTTTTCATTAAAATTAAAATAAGACTGACCTAAAGGTCTTAGTTACCAGGTCATAAAATCCCTTAAAAAAATCATTTCGTGCGCAGCGCGTTTCGCATTACGTTGCTTTTAATTTTTGGCTTTCGTTCGTTTTCGTAAACAACCTAACGCGCGATTTCTCGTAACAGGTTCCATTTTTATTTTAAAGCAGCCTGTTGCTGCAACAGGTTTCGTAAAAAATTACTTATCTTTAGTAGGAAATAGCCTCAAAAATATCGTTTTTATTAAAATATCTCGAACAATAAACATAACCTAAAATGTAAACATTGTCTGATTTTACCAATTTGGCCATTGCTGGGAGACCTGAAAATTGGGCTCATGAAACCTTCTTAGGTATTGTAACTTATGCCCAAATTCTAGCACTGTAACGCCAGGCCCAAGTTTGTATGGATTTCGGGTTTGTCCTTTGTGTTAATTGGTTACGAAGTTCATAGATGTTAAAAACGTAAATGGCCTAATAACCCTTAGACATTAGTTCTAGATCTCAGTTTTATGCCTCAGTTTGATGCCCCGCCGTTCAAACCGAAACTTATTACTGCTTCACGACAGAAATAGGCAGGGCAGTGGTACCTATCCGTGCAGGCTCAAAAGACGCTTTATCATCAGTAAGACGCCCTACCCGTGTTAAGTATTTGATGAGATTTTTTTAACAGATTTTCTGTATCAACATCGGATCGCCTTCGATGGTGCCACCTCCGAGGTTGAAGTCTTGGATACTTGCGGTTGCGCAGTAAGTAAAGTTATTATTAATCTTCTTAGAATTAAGACGGGAGTGTAGTAACCGCTTTTTTATTACGCTCTATTTGTTTTCTGTTCAGAAACGTGGCTGTTTGGCGGAACATCTGAGGTGGGGTGACGCTTTCGCTGTCGTATATTCGGTGTGCGATCGAAGGTCATTCTTGGCTGCTGCAGAGCTGCTAGCTTTGTTGGAGAGAACGAGGCTTCCTGGCTGCACCGCTGTCACATTACTCGGAAATAAAAGGGATCTGGAACATGCTAGGTATTGTTTTGGAATTAATTAGTGTTTAGATAATATTTTTAAATATACGACGGTAGACGAATATGTGGTTTGAACGTTGCTATCATCTATGTCACTAAAATTGCCATTTCGACCATGAAAGAAATTCTATTGACTTACTATTTACTTGAAGAGTCTAGACTTATATAGGCAGCCGTACCTGCGGGCCTGCTAGCTCTTTGTTGCGATCTAATTAAGGCGCTGCTGGGCTACGAACATAACTCTTCCGAATGCCTCCTGAATTAATAATTGAAACTCAATTTATAAAGTATGTAGGTAGAGGAGGAAGAGGTCGACCGAAGAAGACATGGATGGAGTGTGTGAATGACGATATGAGAGAGAGAGAAAGGTATGAGTGTTGAGATGACAGCTGATAGAAGAGAACGGAAGAGAACAAATTAGCTGTGCCGACATCACCTAGTGGGATTAGGTGGAGAAAAAGAAGAAATTTTAAAAATTCTTGGTTTTGCGTGCAGGGTTATTAAAGCAGAGGAGGGTCAGGAGTTGTCGTTGCGGTTCGGTTGTCAGTTCTACGAGGTGTCCGCGGCGGAGTCGTGTGCGGGCGCGGCGCTCGCCTTCCACGCGCTGCTCCGAGAGGCGCGCGCGCTCGCTCTGTTGCTGCCCGCGCCCAGACGCAAGCTCGCTGCCTATTCCGTCTCCAAGGTAGGCTTCACGAACAAAGAGTCCACGGCGGAGTCCTGTAAGGGCACGCGCATTCGTTTTGTTGCTGCTATGCCCAGACGCAAGCTCGCGGCCTATTCCGTCTCCAAGGTAGGATTCACGAACAAAGAGTCTACGGCGGAGTCCTGTAAGGGCACGCGCGTTCGCTCTATTGCTACTATGCCCCGACGGAAGCTAGCTGTCATTCCGTCGTTAAAGTACCGTAAAATGATTTTAATCGAACTCTGCCAATAAATTGTAAAAAAAAAAAAAAACTGATGCATTAGTACTATAAAAATTATGAAATTCATATTACTTTTTTTTATGGCCCTTGTAGGCAGGCGAGCATACGGCCCACCCGATGGTGAGTGGTTACCGTCCCCCATGGACTTCAGCAATGCCAGGGGCAGAGCCAAGCCGCTGCCTTTTATACTCTCCACTAGCCTCGTTTGAAGAAGGACCTGTCATAGCGCTCGGGAAACCCCGATGATATCGATTAAATCTTTGATTGTTATTGATTTAAAAACTAATAGAATAATACGGACAATCGAATCGGGTCTGATAAGACGTATCTACGCAGGTGATCGGCACGATCCTCGGCCTGAGCAACAAAAGCGTGAGGAAGAAACGGCCGTCTCTGAGCATATGATGCGTCGGGTCGACCTCTATAGGATCTTGTTCGCTCCGTGACGGGAGCTTTGTTTTTATTTCTGTACAGAAACAGAAACCCTTTTGTTATCTCTGATGATGTTAAATCGGAGAGATTTGTCGACTGAAGGCTCAAGAGATTATCAATTATGGCTTGCGTAAGGCGGGAATGCATTGAGGAGGCATCGAAATGTTTACAATAAAGATTTTGATTTTTGTGTAAATAAATTGTATAAATAGTATTGCGTACTGTATTCGTTGATATTTAGATTTAAGTTTTAGCTCCGACTTCTGTTCATCATAATTTTCCCGATTTAAATATGAAGATTTAAGATATTCATTTGTATGTAATATGTAAGAATATTTTTTTTGCTAACTTGCTTTTGAAGTTTTATTTTCTAAAGAATACTACAATTTATATGTAGACATACTCATGTTTTTCATTGATTTGTATATATTTGATGGTCCTTTGAACTGTCATGTTTAAAGTTATCTTATTCCGTAATATTTTTTAAATAATAAATCCCAAAATGCTTCGCTGAATAGAAAAGTATGGATGAGTTTTGGTGTTTTAGTGCGAGCTTAATCGTTATTACGTTTATATAAAATACCCACCTATTTAACAAATTATAAAGGCGGTCACGGCCGATGTTTAATTGTTTCAATTTGGAAGCAACTCCAGAAGTGTAAAATAATGAAAACTACAGATTTAAAATAGGAAAAAAAATTAATCCAATTAAAAATAGAAATAAAGCAAAAAAAAACGGCGACATTGATGAAATAATAGGATGTTTTAAACCTATAGTCGGATTTGTAAATTACGTAAAACTTATGTACGTACGTGCTTGGATTGCTAGTATATTAACAAGACTTGTCACTATAAAAGCCGAGTTGCGTGTTTCAAAATTAAATACACAGTTAAATAGGATACTTATTTTCATACTCTTGAAAAAAAAACAAGTTTTTTCAAAAGTGTCGTTGAGTAGTCCAAAGTTATTAGGACCAAGAACACGTTTAAGTATAAACACAAAAATGAGACTGATCTGTGTCTATTAAAAAGAAATGTTAATGTTGTACACTTTGTTACATTTTTAATCTATTTTACGATTTCTTCTATTTATTCTGAATAAAATGGATATGTATACGAAGATTTTATATGTATTAAATAATTTATTTAAAATGTGATTTTATTGACATTTATCCTATTATTTTACTTTAAAAATGCTTTTCATTGCGCGCAATGGAACGCATACGAACTTCTACAAATACGTGACACGGGGACTGTCTTTGCTCTCCATTGCGCATACGGGCAATATAAAGCTCTTAAGCTGACAAGGTATTCATGCTTTAAGAAATGTAAGAAAATAGTAAATTATAAAAATTTCATAATACATAGACGAATGCGACAATTTATTTATTTATTGCTTATTTGTGTAGACGAGCTCACAGCCCACCTTATGTTAAATGGTTATTGGAGCCCATAGACATCTTTTTTTTTTTTTATAACAACTAAGAGGCAAACGAGCAAGACGGGTCACCTGATGGTAAGTGATTCACCGCCGCCCACGGTCACCAGCGTTTACGCCAGTGCGTTGCCTACCCTTCAGATAAGAATATGCTCTTTTCTTGAATAACCCAATGTCGCAGTTGTTGGGGAAGACCGCTGATGGCAACAACATAAATAACAACGTAAATACGCCACCCACCTTGAGATATAAGTTCTAAGGTCTCAGTATAGTTACAACGGCTGCCCCACCCTTCAAGCCGAAACGCATTACTGCTTCAAGGCAGAAATAGGCGGGGTGTTGGTACCTACCCGTGCGGAATCACAAGAGGTCCTACCACCAGTGAAAAGTTTTTAAAAATAAAAATAAAATTAAAATTAAAAAAAGAATAGATTTTTGCTGAAACATAAAAAAAAATATTGCACTCTTGAAATGGATATCGAAAGTGGACATTCAAGCAGGGCGTTGGTTTAAAGTTACAATACGTAACGCAACGTTTTCTTGCAAATACGCATTAGAATATTAATATGCATACTTAACTAATGTAATACGTATTTCAAATAGATAAGGTATTGAATTTACATTTCATTTAGTGTTGTGTATTTTCGAGTTGCTTAATTATGAATTAGAGAGATACAGACACATCCGGCGCTCACGATATAACGCTTATTACAATTTGAGTACCACCCACCCACTCACGTCTTATTCATTACACCGAGGAAGGTTACTGTCAGTACATTGGCAGTGTTTTTGGCACGAGTTTTCGAGTCAGACATGTTTGCACATAAAATATATAGTTAGGCCTCTAATAATTGGATAAGATTTCGAGCAAAACATGCAGTTTAGTGACCTTTTTCTTTCTTTTTTTTTTAGCTTACTTGGGCGGACGAGCTTACGGCTCACCTGGTGTTCAGTGGTTACTTTATTTATTTATTTATTTATTTACGGGAGCCCATAGACATTAACAACATAAATGCCCCCATTCACTTTTAGACATGAGTTTTAAGGTCTCAGTATTAACAGTACCGGCTGCCACGGTCTTCAAACTTAAACGCATTACTGTTTCATGGCAGATATCGACTGTGTATAGCCCACTGAGTTTCTCGCCAGATCTTCTTAGTGGGTCGCATTTCCGATCCAGTGGTAGATTTTACGAAGCACTGCTTTTGCTAGGGTTCGTGTTAACAACAACGTCAGATTTGAGTCCCGTGAGCTCGCTTACTGACGCTGATATGACGCTGATATGGTCTTTCAAGACCATCAGGTGAGGAATAAAAGGAAAAAAAAAGCTGTGTGGTACCTTACCTACCCGTGTGAATTCACAAGACGCCCGTCTACCACTAATTAAAATTATAATTCGTCCTACGAATTTCGTAGGTAAGTATTTAAGTAATAATCACTTTCAGGAATTTAATAGGACTTTCCAAATATATGAGACGCAGCTGTTTATAAATAATCAGTATTGTAAAATAATATTGTATCTAGAAATTATTTGAAAGTAATAATTAGGTGTATTTTGTGAACTGGACACATAAGCATACACAGACACAAACACGTACGTTTGTTTATTATTGTCATAGAAATAGAAAAAACAACAAATATTGCTTATTAAGTTAAAAAATAGCCACATTTAACATCATTAACGCAGTAAATGCATAGTAAATGGGCATAGACATGGCCCCTATATATTATTCAGCTTATCCTAGCCCATCGAAATCAGTTGTTACGTTCTTGCTCTGCTCTGCGTCATCTTGTTCGCTTGTTAGAACATTGTAGGCATGTTGACATAATATATCTCGACGAATGTCTAAATGAACATTTCGTGTTAATTTTTTTTGGTTTCGCACACATTCTCGGACAAAATTATACGTCCATTTAAGGCGAAAAGTTCGAGATCCCGAGATCAACACTGCATTTTCAGTTTTCGTATGTATTGATCGTTGATCTTGTCCGCAGTATGAGGTATGCTAATAATACGTACCTATTCCGTTAATAATAATTATTTGCAGTGTCAATTGTATGTAAACCGGTTGCGCTTTATTTGTTTATTCGTAAACTATCAACTGCTACTGGGTAGGACCTCTTGTGAGTCCGAACGGGTAGGTAACACCTCCCCGCCTATTTCTGAAGTGAAGCAGTAATGCGTTTCGGTTTGAAAAGTAGGGTAGCCGTTGTAACTATACAGAGACCTTAGATATCTCATGGTGAGTGGCGCATTTACGTTGTAGATGTCTATGGGCTTCAGTAACCATTTAACACCAGGTGGGCTGTGAGCGCGTCCACCGAAATAAGTAATAAATAAAAAGATAATGACACATTAATTACCCCGTCTATGTTCTGCTCTTCTTCTGCTACTATTCTCTTTACTTCTGAAATCTTAGTTGTATAGATCGAATATCTATGCGGTGCATCATAAATAAGAAAAAAAAACATTATCTTAAAGTTCTGAATTCAGAATACGTGTTATGAGAAATTTAAATTCTCTCGGATCTAGAGATGGAACTTTTTTTCTTTTTCAGGTTGGCTAAAACTTAATGGCTTTGCCTAATTTTTTATATTCAAAGCTTTGGTTAAAAAGCAATGATCATGATCGAAAATCATCAGTTTTTAAGTTGAATTAAATATAAGATAACCAATTAGATATAATCAATTTAACAAGAGCAACCGATATATTTCACACGCAATACTTGCTAAAAATAATTTAGGATTTAATTCGTAGCATCTGCGTTCCGTGAAATCTATATTATATCCATGTCTAAATGTCAACAAATGTTACAAGGTGTGACAACTGTAACCAGTACATAGACGCCTTTCACTGTTCAATAAAGAACCACTTACCGCCAAATAGGTGCGATTTAAGTAGCGAAACTTGCATCGGTTTTCCCTGATAATTTACCAATAAATTGCATACTATATTCTTTTCCGTATTGAAGCCGTATTTGTATACCGGTGCTTGAAGTTTACTCAATATAAGTTTCTAATTGCGTAAATAACAAAATGTTTTTCTTCTAAATGTTTTTATCATCGAGCGTACACGGATATAGAGGATCGCAGCCGATCTGATATTAATCAGCTACTGATACCAATAGACATCACAAAGTAAATGCCGCCACTTGGGTTTGAGAAATAATTTCGAAATCTCAACTGTATTGTAAAATCAATCTTCCACCGTTCGGAAGATTACGTTTACGGCAAAAATGGACAGGATTATAGTTCCTACCCGTGCCGGCTTACCTACAATACGACCCTCCCAGCAACCTTGTGAGTCCGCACGGGTAGGAACCACCACCTGTTTTTGCCGAGAAGCAGTAATGCGTTTCGATTTGAAGAGTGGGGCAGCCGTTGTAACTAACTATACTGAGACCATAGAACTCATATCTCAAGGTAGGTGAGTGCTTTTACTTTGTAGTCGTCTATGGGCTCCGGTAGCCACTTAACACCGAGTGGGCTGTGAGATCGTCCACCCATTTAAGCAATAAAAGAAAATAAATTACATGAAATTAGTAAGTGATCGTAGAAGTGCTCCGTCAACACTTTTTATTTATTTATTTCAGTTTTCTTATAAATTTGTAGTTGAACCAAATTAGAAGCAATTTTTTATAAATTGGTAGAGAAATTACAAACCGGATTTGACTTATACGCGCTTACAGAACGAAAGTGTGATTGTTTATAATAATATGTTGTAAAAACTCAGGCAGGGGAAGTCGGTCCCGCCTCTTGTTAGAATATAAAATTATAAGTTCATCAAGTCAAAGATTTGACCTAAGGACGCCTAATGACTATAAAAATTCGAGAAAATCCGATGTGCTTAAAACTTAATTGTAACAAACACTATTTAATAAGTCTTAAGTTAAGCCCTAACAAAAATTATGATCGCGTATCGTGAAAAAGTTTCTCAGTGTGGATTTTTTTTTTGTAGTTTTAACTTTTTTTAATTATATTTTTAATCTTTTTTTCCATCACATGTTTTTGGTAATATATAGTAAATACAAGATATGATCAATTTAATTTTTAAGTGTAGCCTAACCACGTCTTCCCTCGTAACCATTCCCACAGGATGTCAAATCCTCCCACGCGACTTCAACAAAAACCATTCAAAGCACACAAAAGCATTAATGAAACCCGAGACAAACGGACTTGGTTCTTTGTACATTCACTACGCTTAAACATGCTCACTACTTAGATCAGTCTTTCTCAAAGTGGGCGATAACGCCCCCTTGGGGGCGTTTGAAACCTAGAGGGGGGCGTTAAGGGGCCCAGGAAAAAATGGGGGGCGTTGATGTGGGTTAGGGGGCGCTGTAAAATTTGTAATTTCATTTACTTTATAGTACTTTAAATTTCACTAAAATTAAAACTCACCTACTACACAATAACGAATAATTAGTTTATATTTCTACCCTGTATGATGTTATAAAAACTTAAAATAATTAACATAGATTTCGTAGGATAGCCCACACACCGTACGCAATCAAGTTGTAGCAAGTTTCTGCGGAACATGATCGATGATAGTTAAAAAATTAGAGCAATTTTACCTTAATTACATTGCACCAGAAATTATTTTAAATATTAGAAAAAAAACTACCATGCAGAGTTTCAAAATATTACTCATACGTAAACTAAATAAATAGTAGTAAATAAATAGTAAATCCGAGGCCATGTGGTTCCACAGGCCCCGGAGAGTGCCACCTGTCGATGCCCATATCGTGGTTGGAGGCGTCCGGATCGGGGTCGGGGTGCAGTTAAAGTAATCCACTGGGATGGAGGATAGGGCATGTCGGAGTCGAACCGACTAAAACCTCCTGTCGCTCAACAACCAACGTCCAACCCTCGCATGAGACAGAACTCATGAAAAGGCAAGGGGAGGAGAGTGAAGCGTTTAGTGCGGAGCACATCTCTCCCATCACCCTCCCCCTCGGGACGCGGGCCAGCGATCGTCGGCGCCACGACCACCAGCCCTCTCGGTCGGCAGGCTGTCCGAAGCCCGCCTAGATGGCGCCGGTTTGAATTGGTTATCCTACGAAATACCCCGCTGGGTCAGAACCAGCGTGGGTCGAGGATAGCCGGCCTTCCATCACCCGGATGCTCTTGCGTAAAACGCGTGCAGAGCAGCTTGCACGTCGTCTTCTTAGGCCCCCTTCGCCGGGCCCCAGACCGACATATGAGGGGGACCCGAAACACTTAGAGGGCCAGGGCTAGGGCGAGATCCGCCTCCCTGGCCCCCGCTCGACGGCGGCGGGCTTGTGCGTCTCTCACGCGCCCCGCCGCCTCCTTCTGCGAGATGGTGCACTCGCAGAAGTCGAGCATCGCCTTCCACGACTCGTCGCTGCCGAGCATCGATGCCACAACACTCGGCAACGACAAGTCGTTTCCTATTTTTGCGACGAGGACACGGCGCCACCCCTCCCATGCGGGGCAGGCAACGAGCGTGTGCTCCGCCGTGTCCAAGTCGCAACCACAATGGTAGCACTCTGCCGTCGGCTCGGCTCCGATCCGGTGCAGGAACTCACCGAAGCAACCATGCCCAGTGAGCACCTGCGTGAGCCGGAAAGTGAGGCGTCCTCTGTCACGATTCACCAAATCCACAAGAATCGGGCGAATCGCCTCGACGGTCCTACGACCAGCCGAAGGATCGGCCAGCCGCCTGGACCATGCCTCCAGCACGGACCGCCGAGATTGGGCCCTCCGCGCTCTGACCACACTGGGGCTGGGACGCGCCACGCCCCGGGCACGAAGGTTAGCTCGCCACTGATAGTCAGCGGCGAGCGCCTCCGCCTCCAGGACCCAAGGCGGCGTCCCAGCCAGTACACACGCCGCCTCAAAAGAGATGGTGCGATAACCACGGATGACCCTGACCGCGATGGTGCGTTGCGGCCGTTGCAGCAACTTCGCTACCCCCACGGCCTCCCTGGCCCCACACGGGTGCCCCGTATAGGGCCATTGATCGCACCACCCCCGTATAGAGACGGCGCGTCACCTGGTCAGGCCCCCCGACGTTGGGCAGAAGCCGGCTTAACGCGCCGGCCACCCCCAACAAACGAGGGACCAGGTGCTGAAAGTGAGCACGGAAGGTCCAACGACTGTCCAGAATGAGGCCGAGGTACTTCAACTGCACCCCGACAGGTGGCACTCTCCGGGGCCTGTGGAACCACATGGCCTCGGATTTACTGAGTGTCACGTCGAGGCCCAATCTCCTGATTTTGCCGACGACATGCGCCACCCCAGTGGTGGCAAGACGAGCAAACTCAGCAAAACTTGGAGTTTTAGTAAGGATACCTAATTTTTTTCAAAAAAGATTATAGCCTATGTCACTCGGGAATAATGAAGCTTCCAAACATTGAAAGAATTTTTCAAATCGGTTTATTAGTTTCGGAGCGTATTGAATACAAACAAACAAACAAATCTTTCCTCTTATAAGTATAGATATTAATTATTACAAATAATAAAAACGCTGACTTAGGCGGTGTTCGCGCGACAGCGCGACGTTTGTAAATGTTCGGCTCAACTCGGGTGCCGTCGCCCGTACGCACCCCGCACCTCTCATAACAGTGCGGTACATGACGGCACGCGGAGATACGCTCGTTCGATATTGAGTAAATTGTGCGCGCGCGCCTTTCGTATATACTAAGTAAAAGGTTGAGTGTGAACCGGTGAAAAGGTGTATGTGCCACCGATCGCAGAGGAACACCACTACGACCGTGATAGTGCCAGCATCAGCCTCCAAGTAAGTCCCGTTTTCCTACCTACCCTTTCGTATCCGCTCATTCTCCGCAGAGTTCATTTGCTCCCTTTCAGCTCATCAGCTCACATTTAAGGTGACGCTCACCTGCGTCACCAGGCGGCGGTTTTTATTTGAACCAGTTCTAAATTATAAACTAAAATTCTATGAAAAAATACCCATATTTATCTATAATACGAAATGATATTAATTTATTTTTCGTAGTTTCCTTCCTCCTTACGTCGATAATCCTCAGCGCTGAGAGTCGTGGCCTTCTCTAATAGCTTTCTCCTGCATCATCTTGCGCCATTCCTGCCTCTCCTCGGCTATGTGGATAGCAACGTGGACTGGGTATTGAGAGTGGAGGGTATTTGGTCCGACCAGCGCATTGGATTTCTACTTCTGTGCCTTCTCCCGCATACCTTGCCTGTTACCAGCAACTTTTCCAGATTGTCACCTCTCTTTCTGGCGATATGTCCAAAGATCTCGAAACACCTCCGTGCGCATGTAGTGCTGAGGCGCATTGGAATCTTGAGCTCGGTAAGAATGGATTCGTTGGTTCTGTGTTCTGTCCAACGAATCATGCATTTTCCTCCAGCACCACATCTCAAACGCGTCGATGCGTTGGCGGTCGGCTTTCTTGAGGATCCAAGTATCTGCGCCGTAGAGAAAAATGGAAAAGACTAGGGAAGTGACGAGCTGCTTTTTGGTATTCTTTGAGATGTTTCTGTCCGCCCAAACACGGTCCATTTGGGACATAGCTCTCTTTGCCATACTGATTCGCCTTCTGAGGTCCTTTTCGGAGGACCCATTACTAGCTATGACGGAACCCAGATAAATGAAATCCTTTAAGACTTCCAGGTTTAGCTTATTCGTAGTTTAATAAGTTATGATTGTTAGTAGTATTATTTACTAGTCGAAATATAAATTTTTAATTATCTTATGATATGAATCTTATATTAATGAGAAAGATTCAACAAAAATAGTTTCGTTCTAATAAATTAGCATAGTAATAGCACAGTGAACTAGCAATTTATTTTGGTAATTCTGAATTTGAACAAACATATTGATGAGAAGAATTCATTTTTACTTTGCAAATTTGTAAATACACGCTCTGTAGCAATGTACAGACATATAATATGAAGAAACAATAATAGCATCTACAAATTCATATGTACTACGTGGTACTACATTTACTAAAATTAATACAACATTTATTAATTAAATTAATGAAATTGTGGTTTTGAAGTTTTAGGGGTGTATAAAAAATGGGGGGCGCTGAAAAATAATTGATTTTCAAAGGGGGCGGTAAAAGAAATAAGTTTGATAATCACTGACTTAGATGCTTCGAACTGCGTTGCGAGTTCACGAATTCGGATGTTTGAGAATTCTAAAACTTATTTATAATTTGTTATTGGTATCGGCAACAAACATGTCGGTGCATTACATTGTTTAGTCTTTATTTGAAACGAACATCGAAAGGAAATATTTCGTAAACAATGTTGAATTAAAATTAAAATTTAAGAAATTTAATGTGTCATAAAACGACTAGCTCATTAGGTATTTATGTGTTCGAAATGTGTTGGTATAAAATTAAATTCTAGACAGATGTGGTTCACGGAGACAAACTTTTTGACAGATTAACATGATTAAGGATTAGATGATTAAATATCAACTAGTGGTCCCCGGTAGTCGAAATTCGACTATACCTAATTAATTGAAATTATAAATTTGTACACTATTATGTGTTATTGTGTCAAAGACTATTTATTAACCTGAAGATTGAAAACTTTAAGGAAATATCTTTTAAGTGCTTTTACAAATTCTCGCGCACGTATAAATGATTCGCGAAAATCTTTAATCTTACTCAGTCGCTAAATCTATATATTAATAAGTAAAGCAAAAACTTTGTATCCCTTTTTACGAAAATTGCGCGGACGGAGGTTTATGAAATTTTCCACACTTATAGAGAATATAGAGAAGAAGTGCACAGTGGTAATATTTTTTTAAATAATGAATAAAATATACATTAAATCAATAAAGAAAACATTACACACCACCATGTGTTTGACACACACAGACGCATGCATACTATTTGTTTATTGTCAAACTTTTCTTATTGCAGTCTGTCAATTATAGTCTGTGGTCAAATTGAGAATAGATTCAATATTGTTTTGTCTTTATTAATATTTGTCTAAAGTGTAAATAGTCTATTAGACTATTTAGTTTTTAATTAGTTTAGTTTATGCGTTGTCATTTGCGATATCAACCATCAATATATAGGATAAACAATACAATCGGTTGTATATTGAAGAAAAGAAATAAAAAGAGAAATAGGTAAAAGAACAAATTCCGGCGAGTTTTAGAATAAATTTCTGTCTTATTTTTTGTTTATTCGTGCACTTCTTCTGAGCAACTAAACAGATTTTCATGTAGATTTTACAGGTAGACAGAATATAGGTTACCCTTGAAATCGTATGCGACATTTTTTTAATCGATATTTAAATCGAAATTCGACTTTAATCAATTGAAATTATAAGTTTGAACATTATTATGGTTCTATTGTCAAAGACTATATAATATACTTTTAAAATCACAGATTTTGCCAAGGCTACACTATAGATAAATAATATAAATATATTCTCAATTTGACAACAGACTTTAACAATAAACAAAAAAGTATAATTAATATCAGTGTGTGTGTATCAAATACATTGTAGTGTATGTGTGTGTGTTTTTTTATCGATTTAATGTATTTCATATACATAATATTAAAAAAATATTAGCAATCTGCGGTCTGCATTCCTTCTCTATATCCTCTATAAGTGTGGGAAATTACATACTCCTCCGTCTGTGCAATTTTCGTAAATAGGGGTTCGAAGTTTTCACGTATTAATATATAGATTATGGTAAAACTAAGTCTGTGTGTAACCGTCACTAACAAACCGCAGAAGCGATTTGACGAAATTCGGTATGGATTTATTTATTTATTGTATAGACAGCACTTCGTGAATGCGGCCAATTGACTTGAGACATGAGGTTGAGACATGAGTTTAAATTGTAAAGTATAATGGTCGTTTCTTCAAACCGGAACTCATTGGTGTTTCTCGGCAGAAGATTTTAAACAGCTTTGAAGTTGGTTGCCTGTTGACGTAGGCGTATTTGAAACAATCTATATGTCATATAAAAATGAATTGCTGTTCGTTAGTCTCGCTAAAACTCGAGAACGTCTGGACCGATTTGGCTCATTTTGGTCTTGAATTATTTGAAGTCCAGAGAAGGCTTAAAAGGTAGATAAATATGAAAATTCTGGGAATTAAATAAAGTTTAGGTCTTTTATTTATCGATTGAGGCATTGATACGAAGTCTTCCGAGTCAGCTAGTACTTAATAAAAATAAAAGTGTTCGTGGATCATCTGGCTATCTCCCTCGGACGTCCATAATTCTAATCGCGGTGACGTCACGACAAATTAAGCGGGGCAGCATGTTATATTATTCGAGAAACATCCCAACTACTAAATTTTCTTTTCCGTAAGGCCTGTAACTGAATAACAATTTTCATTTGAATTTGTCAAACAGTCGTTTAGGTTGACTTTGTGTGAAAGCAAAAACATGAAAACCTTAAAACCTACTTTATATTTTTCAATTCAAAAGCCAATGGCCGAATCTATTGCTGAAAGAGCATCATCGTACTGAACGATCGCTAGTCGCATAATATATGATAGCCAAAGCGAAATCGTACGAAACTCTACGAAATGTCGTAAAGATCATTATAATTTACAATGGAATATTTGGAAACGTTCATTGTTTGTTCGATTTCGCTTCAGCCGGAGAAGTTTCTATTGCCGCCATAACATTACCATAAAAACACCGCTCACTTCCCACACGCGTGATTCAATTCCAAATATACTTGATAAACATCTCGGTAATGGATTACGTTCGTTTTATATATACTGTCACATTCGGCACCTATAATGCAATAAAATGTAGTAATATTAGTTAAAGAAACTACATTCCTGCATCTCGTAATAGAGAGATTCTGTGACGATAATCAAAATATTTTAATATTAAGTCAATGCACTTTAGACATTATTGTTTCCAAAAACATGAGTAATAGTAGGAGTGCGTGCACTTTGCTCTGTAAGAAGTTTATTCATAAAAACGACCCACGTTCCGTGACGTATAGAGGCGAAAATTGAATGACCAAGTTTCACTGCACTCAAGTCGTTTTTGGTTTGCAATGGAAACCTGGCGCCGCAGAGGGCGCGTGCTATGGCGTGCACGATGCGCACACTGAAAATGGCACATTATCATAATGCAATATGCGGAATGATAGTGATGCCCCCATAAGGTATGCGACCGTTTACGTATTTAAATGCCAATAACTATTTTAAGGAAGAACATTCTTTTGTAATTATGTCGCTGTTTTATGTTAGATGTTTTACAATCGATTTGGCAAGGGTGACGGTCTGTTAGCTGCGCGAAGTGTATCGCGTTAATCCGCGTCACTCTCGCACTGCGGACCTATTCAGATTCTTTCGACATCGCGTTTGTTGCGAAAAAAAAAACGGTCAACAAATTTATTACGTTCGAAAAGAATTCGCTTTAATGAATGACGTCCAACATTTATATAACGCCGAGAAAAGCTGGAGTCCATTTGTTAGGATTGCGAAAAGAAAACGTAAGATTAACTGAAATTTTAATAATATATTTGTCAGAATTGTAAACTATATTTTACTAGTGGTAGGACCTCTTGTGAGTCCGCACGGGTAAGTACCACCGCCCTGCTTATTTCTGCTGTGTGTACTAGTGTACACACGTAAGAAGTGAAACTTGTTTATGGCCTTATTTTTCGAAAAATGATCTACATGCAACTTTCTAGAAATTGGGTAAATAAAGTTAAATTAGATAAAGTTTAAACAAAAGGATTTTATTATCATAGACATGAATACAAAAAAGTTAAATTAGATAAAGTTTAAACAAAAGGATTTTATTATCATAGACATGAATACAAAACAGATGGCGCGTAACGGAAAAAAGTGACGCGTAACCGAAAAATGTGACGGTAAATTTTTTTCCAACGCCGATAAGGAAGTTTCACTTCAATAAATAAGCACATACAACAATGACTTTGATTTTTTTTCTTTTCTTCTGCTATGTACTTCGTAGTAAGGCTTTATAAGTCATAGTTACGGTTTTTTGTGGATTTTATTGGGTAGACTAACTCGTGGCCGACCTGATCCCAAAGATGACTGAAAACTTCAAAATTAATGCAAGTCTCAGTTGCTTTCGAAAAAACCTTGTTATTAACATACAATTTTCAGCTGCGATATTAGTCAGGATGGTGGTATATACATATAACAGGATTATTCTCGTAATTAGTACATTTTTCAAGACTAATTTTTGTGTTCTTTAAAATGCTTCTTTACATTAATTGTTAAGCGATTACCTTATCTATTTGTCTCCTTGGCTTTTTATGTAAAAATGTTTCAGAGTTCCCAGTTTGTCCTCTTGAGATTCATCGATAAATAATTGAGATAGCATATGTAGAGATGTAATTTAATTGCCTAGTCCACTTTAGTGATCGCCGTGATCGCTATTAAATATTTTCTAATACGGTGATCATTTTTCTTTATTATTATTATTATTTTACCTACCTAAGCTGGTAGCCTTGAAAGGCTATTCCAACGGAAAGGGGCTCAAACCTGACGACGTTGCTAACACGAACCCTAGCAAGAGCCGTGCTTCGCAGAATCTACCACCGGATCGGAAGCGCGACCTACTAAGAAGATCCGGCGAGAAACTCAGTGGGCTGTGTCTGAGGGTTAATTTACACATCGAGCCCTTCGTCGCAAGCGACGGGTTCGACGAGAACGGTGACCGGTAAAGTAGGTATGCCACTTTGTTTACAAAAAAAAAAAAAAATTGTATGGTACTAGACGTCTAATTTAGGCAGGGCGCCTATGCCCCTAGCATTGAGCTTGCGATCCATGTGGGACGGTAACCACTAACCACCGTTTGTCAAGTGGGCCATATCTTCATCCCCCTATAAAGGCAAACTGAAACAATCGCTTAAGCTAGCAGAATTAATTTTGCTATCAAAATTGCGTTCACGTTAATCTACTTGGGTGAATCGATTCGGACCAGTTTAACTGGTCGTGTTCCGAACTCAGCATCCAAATAGACTGTGACTCATTACTTCTTTATTGCAATGAAACGGCTTAAACAATCCAGAGCTAACGTATAAGACAGACCGTTGGAATACAGAATGACAGTTTTTTAATGACTACGTAATAGTAAGATGGAAATAAAGAACGCCTTAGGGACTGGTTGATTAAGCCGCTACAACATAATACGTGTTGTGATTTAGTGTGGAGTGTGTAGGAAGTAATTAATCCTATGTCTTATTTATCACACGCCTGTCCCAGCAGGTGAGTGCGCAGGCGTGTTCCGGGAAACCATAGCTAGGTGATCGCGAACGGTTTCTGGGTAGACTTATACTGTGCGACATGTCAAAGACTTACTCGGATTTCCGCATTCAAATTTTATTTATTGCTTAGTTGAGTGGACTAGCTCACAGCCCACATGGTGTTCCGTGGTTACTAGAGCCCATAGACATCTACAACGTAAATACGCCACCCACCTTGAGATATAAGTTCTAAGGTCTCAGTATAGCTACAACGGCTGCCCTACCCTTCAAACCGAAATGCATTACTGCTTCACGGCAAAAAAAGACGGGGTGGTAGTACCTACCTGTGCGGACCCGCAAGAGGTCCTACCACCAGTAAAAAGTGTTGTTTACTTCGTAATTTTAAATGTTCAATTATTACAAATTTCACATACATTTGCTATGGTTGAAAATGATAAACTAGTTTTTCTAGTACTTCTGTTCTATCATATTTAGATGAAAAAAATGTGAACTAATTTTTTTTTACAGTGCAAATAGGTGAACGACCTCAAATTCCACCTCGCGTTTAGTTACCCGACATTATTTTACGTTAATTTATGACACTAGTTGAAATGAATTCCGAAAATATAATAAAATATGTAACGTTACTTTGATGTTTTATTGTTTTTTGTTGTCAACGTTTTTTTTTCCTTACCTATGCTGATAGCCTTGAGAGGCTATGTCAGCTTCTCCTTGGCGTGTAGGTGAGCTCACGGGGCTCAAACCGGGAGAATTGCTAACACTGGCCCCTAGGAAGAGCAGTGCTTCGCAGAATCTACCACCGGATCGGAAACGCGACCCACTGAGAAAATCCGGCGAGAAACTCAGTGGGCTAAGTCCACGCGTCCACGCTTACGTGCTCAGTCAAATAGTACAGATTAGTTTGTTTATAGCGACTTACAACTATGTATGTAACGGACTCCTTGGTCTCAGGCTTCGTTGATAAATTAGAATGGATAAAATATGTAAGGCTTAAGTTAGAGGTAGGAAAGTCGCAGCAGTAGCTAGAGCTGGTCAGGTTACATATCGAGGGGTGAAAGGCTATTTGGTTTAAGCGACATTTATCTTTGTAATTAAAATTTCGTTTTATTTGGTATTAGCATCAACAATTCGATGTTTTTAATTAAAGTTCAATTAAGTTTACCCTGTTAGAAATAGAAGTTTTTTTGTTATGTTAATTTTTCAAAATTTTAAACATTAAATTTAATGGCTCTCTTGCAAAGTTGCAAGAATATCGATTAAACCAAATAGTCATTCATTCATCCATCGATATGTACTTAATTTTCATCATGGAAAAAAAAGCAAATTAATAATTATAACAAATCAAATCATATCTTCTAAACAACCGTATTTTCTCATTGATAACCGTTCTCGTTAGGCATTTGAAATTAATGTCCAATTGATAAATATAAAAGTCCACAGAAAGTTACTAGTGATGTCATGTGATTTCAAAGTACCCACTGAAAAATAACCAAAGAATTTAAACGCTCGTCACTCAGACCGCAGCCCGTAAATAACAGTGGTCTACGAAATATAAACAAAACACACGTTATAGCACCATGGGTGGGTAGGGTTACACTTCTATACGGCGGCTACCGTTCTAATGATCTTACCTGACCGCACCTGATGGCTGACAGTACGCTATTTATGCGACACATTTTCTAAGAAATCATTCATTTTTGGCAACTACAGTTAGCTAGTCTAGAATTTTAGAATTTACTATGACGACTGCTTCTTTTTTCCAAGAAGAGTTAGCGGCTCCAGCTAAATAATAAAATGTAATGGGATTAAAAGTTCTTAGAATACTTGTATTGTAATTTGAAACTTTGATTTTATTGAATCTATACTAATATTATAAAGCTGAAGAGTTTGTTTGTTTGAACGCGATAATCTCCGGAACTACTGGTCCTATTTGAAAAGTTCTTTCAGTGTTAGATAGCCCATTTATTGAGGAAGGCTATAGGCTATATAACATCACGGTAAGACCGGACACGGTAAGTGGAGCACCAATAAAGGACCTTTCAAAATAGGAGTTTAAATAGCTCCTTAACATTCTATAATTCAAAAATATTTTTACATTCTACTAACTATTCCACGCGGACGGAATCGCGGGCAAAAGCTAGTATTATATAATGAGAAAACGATATGAGTTCGATGTTAAAAAACATTTTGTTTGGCTATTTCAAATATTGTTTACTCTGTGTTTTGTACTGCGCTCTCCATAGGATGTGCTTTAATGATTTCTTTTGTTTTCAATTCATCATCTAACATCGTTTTAACATCTAAGTTAGGTACTGTTCTTTCCCTTGAAACATTTCGATGATCCACAGTTCGTCTTCCGAGTTCTTCTTCATACGAAGCTAATGGAGTCGTTTACAAATAGCAGTGTTCTGGATATATCATTGATATTGACAATGTCTATGGCCGTCGGTGATAATGCATGATCAGGGGAGCGATGCGCTCGGCTGTTTTTATTGGCAATTAAGAAAAGATTCAATCCAAATTAGTACGGAAATACCTTGAGTCGTTCTGTATCGCGAATGCATGACCATATTATGGATCGGATCCTCTTTTTGTGATACATATGCTTAATTGGTCATGCCGGTCATGAAGAGTTCTGAGTTATTCTTAAAGCGTCCGGCTCGCGAAAGCTTTTGCTGGAACGTATGTCGACTGGTAGGCATCGATTGTAATGCGATTACTGAGTTGGATTCACTGGGTCGTCGTCGAGTTCGATCATGCGAGATCAAAGGTAATTTTAATAGGGACTCGGTTGGAATCAATTTACAGCTGTCACGAAACCTTTTGTTTTGTGAAACGTAAAATGGGGGTCGATTAAAGACGCTCTAACTTAAGCGATAAATAAAATAGAGGGTATAAATTAATTACTCTAGGCTTTTTTCGTAATTTGGATCGTTAGCATAATTTACAATGGAATCGATATGTACACCGCGATTAATTTATTTTCTGAAATTATTCTTCTCCACCTGATGGTTGTCTGGAAAATATAGATCTTAGCGATATGAGATCATCCATTGCACTTTTGTATTTAATGTTTTGCATTTTATGAATGAGGGTTTACTGGTGGCTTAGAGGCCTTTCCAGTTTTACCAGGACAGGTGGGCGAGCAAAGGCTCAGCCAGAAGGGGTGAGATTTGCTAACAGCTACCCGAGCGCCTCCAAAGGAAACCTATCCACTCAAGAGTAGCTGCTATGCAAATGACTACTACCGGATCGGAATCGCGAGCCGCTGAGATGATCCGGCTAAAAACTCGGCGGACCGATGTTTAGGTTAGGTTGCACGGTTACCGGTTACCGGAGTCCCTAAGCCTGCTCTTAGTGTTAGAGTTAAAGGTGTCCAATGCAACGGTTATTGAATCTGATGGATCCGTAAGGACGCGTCTAGGGTGACGGCGGTGACTGGCTCCTGCGTGATCAGGATTTGGAGAGTAGTCAACGGCGGCAACGATAAGGTGATTATCGTGACCTTATCGAAGTAACTTCGGCCTAGTGTGTATGACGGCGCTCACGTTATGATGTCTATGGACTCCGGTGAGAATTTCGTACCAAATGAGCCATGGGTTCTACTACTTAATAATGGTAATTAAAAGAAAAAAACAGTTGTCTCAATTGGTTTGACTCCTCCTAATGCTTGAAAATGCTTCTGAAGTCCACATAATGTTCATTGATTTCACAATACTAATTAAATAATCATTTCGTTTTGATCAAAAGCGCGGTCACATTAAAGTCACTGAGTTATGTTAATTTCGGTCATTTATTGTTAACGGTGTTATGGGAAATCTTAAATAAAAACGTAAGATTAAATATCAAATTTATTAATTTCATTCGCTTTCAGCCATGGAAATTAAATCGATTAATATATTCTATGCATTGTTTAAATGCCTTAACTAATTGTTTTTGTGTATTTTCAATGAGTGTCTTTCGACGCTTAAAGACATCATAGGTGTACTATAATTGGCTTAAGGCATGATGTAGTTGAGCACAATAATGACAGAGCAGTAAACTTTAAAGCTACTAAAGCAACTTGTACAAACAAAAGCTACACTTCAAAAACTTGTTTGTTATTCTTAACAATGATAAAAAATAAAGAAATACAATTCGATGTGTGAATTTTATTAATTAACATTAATGCAATTATTCAAGAATTAACACAGCATTCATTTAATGCGATTATTCAAATAAATTTTTTACTTCAAGTACTCTATCGTAAATATTTAAATTTAAGTTGCAGCCGCAATAAAGATTCATCTACGCACATAAAGTGAGGTTTTAATTAAATTATTTATCGACTAGCTTTTGTCCGCGACTCCGTTCGCGTGAAATAGTTACTTTGGCATAACGCTAAATTTTACCCCCACTTCATTTACGTAGAAAGGAATGTTAAGGAGCTATTTAAACCCCTATAGCCTTCCTCAATAAATGGGTTATCTAACAGCCTGGCCACGGGACATTCGCCGATGCGAATATTCGCGCGGTGCGAACGGCGAAGCGTCTAGCGACTAAAACAAGCGCATAGAAATGTACCTAACAAGCCACGCGCACCGGCGACCGGCGAAGCGACCGGCGAAATGTACCGAGCGAATCGCGCGATGCGGCGGGCGAGCAAAACAAATGCATGAATACGGACGGCGCGAGCCACGGAGTCGAGCGGTAGTCGCGGCGAATAGTGCAGTGATTAAATGAGTTTAGTTGTTTTCGCCGCGAAAAATTAACGCCGAAATTTTTATATTTTTTATTTATTTTTTATTTTATAATTTTAAAGTCGTCGTGGCCTAACGGACGTCCGGTGCAATCGTGTTGAGCGATGCACCGGTGTTCGAATATCAGGCGGGTACCAATTTTTGTAATGAAATACGTACTCAACAACACTCAACGTTCACGATTAATTTCCACGGTGAAGGAATAACATCGTGTGATAAAAATGAAATCTTCAAAATAATAATTTGCGTAATTACTGGTGGTAGGACCTCTTGTGAGTCTACACGGGTGGGTACTACCACCCTGCCTATTTCTGCCGTGAAGTAGTAATGCGTTTCGGTTTGAAGGGTGAGGCAGCCATTATAACTATACTTGAGACCTTAGAACTTATATCTCAAGGTGGGTGGCGCATTTACGTTGTGGATGTCTATGGGCTCCAGTAACCACTTAACACAAGGTGGGCTGTGAGCTCGTCCACCCATCTAAGCAATAAAAAAATAAAATAGCTGAAATACTAGCTAGACCAGCTATTTGGAAGTCTAGCCACCCAAAGTATTTCTCGTACTTCTTGTGGAATTCTCCATCTATAGGTATACTCCGATTCTTATTCAAATCATGTACTTCACAATCTTTTCCAAATAATAGGTCCTGAACCAAAAAACTATTAATTTGTAAGCAATATCGAGATAATTTCGATATAGACATTTCGCTGTCGGACTTCCTTACTAGTCGCGGCGGCGAACGTGAGTACCCGTGGCCTGCAAACGGTGCTGCGCGAATGGTCGCCTCGCCCACCGCTTCGCTGTTCGCACCGCCGATCCCCGTGGCCAGGCCGTAACACTGAAATAATTTCTCAAATCGGGCCAGTAGTTCCTGAGATTAGCGCGTTCAAACAAACAAACTCTTCAGCTTTATAATATTATTAGTATAAATAAAACACGATTCAGGTTAAACAGGCGGATGTGTCAACTGCGCTGTTCTCGTCAAGTGCAGCCCCATATCCCATAAACGGTATGTGGTAGAATGTGGTCCGGCGCACCGTAATCTTACTACTGAACGTAATTTTGAGAAAAAGTGCCCGTATACGAGTATTTTTAGCGCATTTCATAGTGGTTATTGACTCGTATTCAATGACGTGTTACAAGCTCACACATTTTTCCTGTAACGTATTTATGATCTCATTTTATGATTATGTTTGGCATGTGTGATATATTTTATAGGTTTTCTGGCATTTCCCTGTTGATGCTATCTTATCTTATACCTTTAAACGAGCAATTCTTGTATATTAATATATACCTATATAATCTGAATGTCGGAAACGGCTCCAACGATTTTCATAAAATTTAGTATAGATTGGATTTCGGAGGCGATAAATCGATCTAGCTACGATTTATTTTCAGAAAATGTTGTTTTATTCGTGTTTTCAACAATCTACTCTTGCCGACATCTATTGGCGAATAATAATACTATTTTTCTTAATTGAGGGCAACTAACCGCTTTAGAGACACAACAAGATGGCGTTATCAAAAAAAAACAAAATGTGTGCAATTCAGACGTGGTAGAAGTGAAACCTTCCAAAATTAAAATACAATTATCCTAAACGTCTTAAGTATATGTAAAATTTTGTCATTAGCAAATAATTGTAAGGTAAGGTGTAATTTCACGTATAATCCTAAATTAAAATTCACTACAAGAGCTTTCATACACACGTTAGTATAAAAAAATCTCACAGATGGCGCTGTATTAAATAGTATGTATATTTCTGTCTCATTCTTTGCTGGCTTCATCCTACACATTTTTGTATTTGTGTCTCTTACCTGTCGTTTTTTCCGTTGCATCCGGTTTGAAATCACAACGATTCTAAAGAAGTTTTCACTTCAAAAAAAACCGTCATCATCTAGTTATATTTATTTGTGCCCCGTTCCATTACAAGTAGTCATTTCAACGTTTTCTTTTGTAACTGAGCTGTGATGTTACCTACGACAGAAGTCAAAGTTTGTGTGTACGTACGGCTATATTTGTTATTCCATTGTATCAGTTAGTAAAAATGTGCGATCTTTTTCTGCACGATTCCCAGTTGCGGCTTTTCGTGAGTTTTACGGGTTTTCCAATAAATAGGATGATTCACTCTCGATCTACATAATATTAAGCTTTTACCAGGACTAATTGATGTGTTGACGTAAATTAATACAGAGCTTCGTAAAAATATGTTTTAATATAAAAATTTGAAGCGACTCGATAACTCATGTTGACAGGATGTTGAAAGATGTGACTGTGCTGCTTTCATTACTGACCTGTCGTTGGCGTCGGTGACGATGATAAGGGCAATAAAGCGACTTGAAACCTTGTTACGGTCTATAGAAGTAATTTAACCTATTCCCTAATCATATTCACTGGTGTTGAAGTCGTCGTGGCCTAACGGATAAGACGTCCGGTGCATTCGTGCTGAGCGATGCACCGGTGTTCGAATCTCAAGCGGGTACTAATTTTCCTAATGAAATACGTACTCAACAAATTTTCACGATTGACTTCCACGGTGAAGGAATAACATCGTGTAATAAAAATGAAACCCGCAAAATTATAATTTGCGTAATTACTAGTGGTAGGACCTCTTGTGAGCTCGCGCGGGTGGGTACCCTCCCCTGCCTATTTCTGCCGTGAAGCAGTAATGCGTTTCGGTCTGAGGGGTAGGGCAGCCGTTGTAACTATACTGAGATCTTAGAACTTATATCTCAAGCTGGGTGGCGCATTTACGTTGTAGATGTCTATGGGCTCCAGTAACCACTTAACACCAGGTGGGCTGTGAGCTCGTCCACCCATCTAAACAATAAAAAAAAAATGGTAGGACCTCTTGTGAGTCAACACGGGTAGGTGCCACCGCCCTGTCTATTTCCGCCGTGAAGCAGTAATGCGTTTCGGTCTGAAGGGTAGGGCAGCCGTTGTAACTATACTGAGATCTTAGAACTTATATCTCAAGCTGGGTGGCGCATTTACGTTGTAGATGTCTATGGGCTCCAGTAACCACTTAACACCAGGTGGGCTGTGAGCTCGTCCTTCCATTTAAGCAATAAATAAATAAAAAATATTCAGAATGCGGTTGGGACTAGAACGCACCCTAAGTACCAGGGACATCGTTTTCCCATCATTGGTAAAGGCATAAAGCAAAGTACCTACTCCTCGCTTTCGATGTCATCATCGTCTTCGAGTCTACCAAAATTTTTGGAACACAATACTATGTACAATGCTAAATACTTGGCAAGCCCCTAACTCTAAATCATAATAGAGAGACATCGAAAAATATGTTTCAAGTTCAATGAATGATCTTGTATTAGTGGCAATGTCAGCCAAATTATCAGATTACGCTTGCTATTTGCTCGAAATAAAATTAATTTCACTTACATTTTCCCCTCAGCTTCACTCGCGTTAAATTTGTTATTCAGAAATAGCTTTATTCTGATGTAAATAGTAAATGATATATCGGGTGATGACATGGGTATGTTTGCTATAATAAATATGAGAGTTGACCGCAGAATCGGTGTAGAAGAATCGACTTGCAGATTATTTATTTATTTTATTTATTAATATGATTTTCTCAATCATAGTTGCACGGAAATCGATAGCCATATTTCTTCCATACTAACGCAAGTTTCAATAAGTGAGAGTGACATACAACGGAAAATTAAACAGTTAGATGGAAAGAAGGGTCCGGGCCCCGATAAACTCCCTCCTTCTGTTATTAAGACATGTGGAAAGGAACTGTCTGTTCCTTGTAACATTATTTTTAATAGTTCCCTTAAATCTGGTACTTTTCCACGTTATTGGAAAACTGCGCACATTATTCCTATACACAAAAGTGGTGATAAATCTTGCTGTGAAAATTATAGACCCATTAGTATATTGTCGTGTTTTGCTAAGCTATTTGAGTCGTTAGTATATGTTTATCTTTACAACCATACGAAACCATTGATCTCTAGCTGGCAGCATGGTTTTGTTAAGAACCGATCTACGATTTCCAATCTCCTAGAGTATAAGCATTACCTGCAAAAAATTATGATTATGCAAAAAACTTAAAGAAACCTCTAGTACAAACAACGTGTTTTATTGAAAACTTATTGCTTTAAATTTCAACTCGAGTAACTAATACTGGCAGAGATTTTGACTCTGTTTTAATTTGTTAGGTACACAATCATAACAGAGTACAAAATATGTTGCATTATTTCTTTCTGTCTGTGAAAGTTTTCACTGCGTAATTTTTGAATCACACTCGTTGCGACATCCAGGATTTTCGTTTGACTCGAGACAAACGGGGCAATTAAAATAATTAAGCATGAAATAGCAATTTAAATCTCCAATAAAAGTGCTCAGGTAATTACTATTGCTTAAGCATTCAATTAACACACTTTATTAACGCTCAAGCGACTACGAACGAAGCTTTTTTACTGCATCAAGCTTATCTTCTTAATAATAAAGTGTGTCAAAAGAAAGTACCTAAATACGTGGCGGTGTCAAAATTTGTGTATACAAAATATTACCATCTGTGGTTGAAACGCAAGCGACTGAATCGCACCGACTCATAATAACGTCAGTAGAAATCGAGCATATCATTAAACATTGTCAAAGACGATGATAATGATGCTTGTGTTAATACGTAATTTGTTTCTGTCATTAAAATTAGGAGAGAGCGAGAGAGATAAGGAATGTTGTAGATTAGTAACATAAGCATTGGTTAAATGAAGATATATATAAATATTTTTATTGCTTAGATGGGTTCGCGAGCTCATAGCCCACCTGGTGTTAAGTGGTTACTGGAGCCCATAGACATCTACAATGTAAATGCGCCACACACCTTGAGATGCAAGTTCTAAGGTCTCAAGTATAGTTACAATTTTAATAACACAATAACAAGTTTAATAACAACTAGCGACCCGCCCTCGCTTCGCTTCGGAAACATTAAAACACACATGAAACCAAAAAAATAAAATAATTTTTTTTTTTTTTTTTTAAAGTAGCCTATGTTCATCAGGGACGATGTCGGCTTCTAATGGAAAAAGAATTTTTCAAATCGGTCCAGTAGTTTCCTATTCGAAACAAACAAACAAATCTTGCCTCTTTATAATATTAGTATAGATGAGGCTATTTGGCGTGAGCAAGAGGAGCATAGTTGTGTGGTTTTTTTTTAGTTGATGTTAATTTGTGGGTTTCTTCAAGTTGAAGCGTGTAATAACGGTGGCTTATCAACTGCTTAGTATATGTGAAAGTGCACAAAAGAGGGAAAATAAAACAAAGCCGCCGAACGTGGCTTCGCGGGTTCTTTCAAAAAAATCTGCTGAAGTTTTTTGTTTTTTATTTTTATCTTTATCTTTATCTCATCCCGTCTCATTTCGTTTTATTAAATTTCATCTCAATTGATTACAATTTTAAAAAAGTCAACTTCGTTTCATCGTACACCATTTAATTTATCACATACGTCAAATTTGTATTTATCTAATAAATTGAAGATAATTATAAACTCGACACCGGGAAAAAGGAAGATGAAGAAATAAAAAATCAGAAGAAAAAAATATTTGGCTTCACACAGACTACTACATATTTTGATACACGATATTTTAAAATCATTTGTGTTCGTAATAGATGATTTGATTTTAGATTATGTTTCTATAAGATACTCAACTAGGCATTGATATTTAACAAACAAAAAATACAACTATAAGTACACAAAGACATGTTAAATAAATAAATAAATAAATAAGAATAAAACGTAACATGATAAAAAGCTATTCGCTTAAAGAAGTCATTATTCACAGCGCACACCTAGTCAAAACGGATCACGTTCATTGTATATCTCAAAATAAAACAAACACCATTAACTTTACGCAAGTAGGTCAAAAAGCACATTTTCGGCTGACGTTGACAGGTAAATAGGAATCGCAACGCATCGCCTATCGTGCCGTCAGTAACTAATGACTGCTGGAGGTGGTGATGCGACCCACATGCTCGGAAGTCATGTAAACTTGACCTCAGAAGACAACTTAGTGAAAGTTTACAGTAGCACGTAATGAATGGTTACATGTCCGCGCAAATCTACTCATCCATCCGTGGGGAATATATTATGCGATGTCTTGTAAACGTTGCGTTTTGACAGACGTTGTTGTTGGAAATCGCAAGACAATTAATTAACTTTTATTTTTTATGGTACTTCATTATTTTTTTAATATATGTTTTTTATTTTTTTTTATTGCTTAGATGGCTGGACGAGCTCACAGGCCACTTGTTGTTAAGTGGTTACTACTAGAGCTCCTAGACATATACAACGTAAGCGCGCCACCCACCTTAAGATATAAGTTCTAAGGTCTCAGTATAGTTACAACGGCTGCCCCGCCCTTCAAACCGAAACGCATTACTGCTTCACGGCAGAAATACGCAGGGCGGTGGTACCTACCCGCGCGGACTCACTCAAGAGTTTTAGCGGCTCCTATGAAAGTGCGAGCTATGAGAGTGCTGTGCAAATCGCTAAACTGCAGATTAATTTGCGTCTTTAACTATCGCAATTTAAAAAATTGTCAACATAGATACATTTTTTAGAAAAAAATGTTTCATAGACGTATAGGAAACTTATGTGCTATAAACCTATGCTATGCATACATATTCTTCGCATTTTTTTCCCTCACATTTAATTTACTTTCACCAATAAGACAAATCGAATGATTATAATTCTGTAGCGTTGAATTACAGTTCATTTGAGGTGAATGAATTTCCGTTGCACAAATTTTATTTAAAACTAGCTGACCCGGCAGACTTCGTTCGTAGTGCCTCAATCGACAAATAAAATACCTAAACTTTTGTATAAAATAAACTTAAACAAAAGAAATCCATCCGACGGCAGACACATCAAAGGGAAAACAAAATTGTTATTTTTATTTAATTCCGAGCATTTTAATATTTATCTACCTTTTAAACCTTCTCTGGACTTCCACAAATAATTCAAGACCAAAATTAGCCAAATCGGTTCAGCCGTTCTCGAGTTTTAGCGAGACTAACGAACAGCAATTCATTTTTATATATATAGATTAAATCCGGATTTTAATGCAAGCACCGTAAGCGTTTTAGTATAAAAAATTTGTCCTATGCAAATTAGCTAATCGTAATTAGCCATTATTTCTGATTTTATAAAATGTTATCTAAACAGCTGTTCGACTATTATAGACGCTTAATGTATAATGTATTCAAGATTTTAATCAAGCTAATTGCTTATCTCGTTGTTTGGTCAAACACGGAAATTTCTAATCTACGGACCCTTGTAACAGCGGTAGCATTTACCCGGGTACTTGCAATTAATCACCTTATAGTAACCAAACGGTTCTGGTGTATAGAACGTAGGTATGCGCGTTGTAATTGTAATTTTGTTTAAGAAACGGAAATTACATAAAGCTTTTGTATTTTGTAGTTACGTACCATGAAGAGATAAGGAATGAATATGTAAATTTTAGCTAAATGCATTATAAGTTAAGTTGCTTAAGGTTTTCAACGGCTCTAGGCTTCGATTGTATCTGGTATACAGGGTGCTGGAAATATACGTCAAATCGTCTTGGTCTAAAGGATAAGATGCTCAGTGCATTCGTATCAAGCGATGCGCCTGTAATCCCGCAGCCAGGCACTAATGTTTCTAATAAAATATTCAAATAAAATAATATCGATATAACAATAAACTAATCAAAATTATGAATTGCGTGATTACTGGTAAATTATGATATAAATGGGGCGTAAATTTAATATCCGAGAGGCAGTAAAATTCCTTTGAAGAATTTGTTGTAAACCTTACTTCCTCAAGAAGGGCTTTGAAAAATTATTACTGCGCTGGCGGAGATGCATCTAAGCTTGGGTGCATATTATGATCGACAGAAAAAAAAAACCTTTAATTGTCTATTTACTTAAAATAATATCGATATAACAATAAACTAATCAAAATTATGAATTGCGTGATTACTGGTAAATTATGATATAAATGGGGCGTAAATTTAATATCCGAGAGGCAGTAAAATTCCTTTGAAGAATTTGTTGTAAACCTTACTTCCTCAAGAAGGGCTTTGAAAAATTATTACTGCGCTGGCGGAGATGCATCTAAGCTTGGGTGCATATTATGATCGACAGAAAAAAAAAACCTTTAATTGTCTATTTACTAACGTGGATAAAAGACTCGATATAAGCTGAAAATTAAATAAAAAACGTTCAGAACCTACGGAAACACCTTACAAACACTTCTCTATTCTCTTATAGCCTCGTCTGAAGAAACGAGCTTGACCTCAGTGTATTTAAATATAAATATTACGCGTCCGATATGTAGGTACTTACATGTATGGTTAGGAACAAGATCGTGCCCTCAGTGAATAAATTCCGATCTAATCTAACTACCATCTCGAATGCATTCGATGTCACATTGAGATTAATGATTTAACAACGCCTCAACGATCGGTCCTATATATCGTTTTGTTTGAGCTATTCTCGTTCGAAATATGAACGCAATCGAGTGTGAAGCATTTTTTCCACCTCACTTTAAAACTTCTGTCTGTTAATGTAACGAAGAGTTATAATCGATTTTATAATCGATCGAAAGTGTTATTTATGGCAGAAAACATATTTTTATATACTATACTGAGACCTTACAACTTATATCTCAAGGTGGGTGGCGCATTTACGTTGTAGATGTCTATGGGCTCCAGTAACCACTTAACATCAGGTGGGCTGTGAGCTCGTCCACCCATCTAAGCAATAAATAAAAAAATATATGTTTTGATATTGTGAGCTACATAGGCAGGTGACGTGGTAGCCGTAGACGTAGACTTAGGTAGCCTATTTAAGCGAATCGATTGTACGTTCCGTTTTGAAGGATTTAATACAACATTAATACAATACAGTTGATATTTCATTGTTATGTCTCAAATTGGACGGTGATATTCATGTTTTGACTACTCCCATAGAGGCCTACAGTAATCGCGCGAGCCAACTTGTTCGCTTGACTAAAAATAGGTATCGTTTTTTTATTATTTAAGACGTGTGCAAAGCAGTATTGCAGATCACGCAGGAGCTCCCGTCGACGTCCTAGACGTGTCTAACTAATATATTAGATTTTACGAAGAAAACTAAGCTGGGTTTGATATTCGTAACTCTGGCGTTCCTTACCAACAAAAAAGGGTGCGTGTACGTACTTATGTACGCGCGTAAGAAGTTATACTTCATTTTTATTAAATTTATTTCTTTTTTTTTTATTTAAAATTTTAATAAATTAAAAAAAAAAACGATTAAACAACATCCTCAAACACGCATATTGGACATCTCTTTTCTTGACATCGTATAGATTCGGTAATTCTCGGTACGGTTCGGAAAGTTCTCCTGCGGCTATATTCAGACTCGCCAAGTTACATCGGTCGTATTGTAATGAGCGATTTAGTGGGCAACTTCATTCTGTTAATTTTGTGTCACGGTGCGCCCGCATCGTAAAATTTCACTCTCATCAATTTTTCATAAGGCACCTAAAGAAGTATAATTTAAAAACAGTGGGCATTTAAACATAATCTGCCTTTATTTCGAAGTATTTTTTGAAGCATGTTTACTAATTCTTCAATTGGGCAATCCGAATTGAGGGCTGACGACAGAATCATGACTTTAACGTGGAGGTTCTCAATTCGAACCGTATCTTATATTTACGTAAATGCATTTTAAAAACACACCGAGACTGACTGTCGGATTCGTGTGCCTAAACATAGATAAGCATAAAATTATTTAGTTCAAGGCTTTTAATACTAAGCAAGTCACGTTTGTATACTTGATGCGTGAAACTTTCGTTTCGGTCGTTTTAAACTGATTGCAATGAGTAAAGTGGTACACATAAATAGATTAAATACTCACGAGTGACTGAAGCAGGTTGAATTGAAGTTTCCTTTTTTTTTTTCGTCGTAATCCGGTCACGATATTCGAAAGCTACATATTTGGTTAGTTTAATTTTCCTAGTTATATCAGGTATATTGGGTATGTACCGACTAGGAACAGTAGGTTCGGGCTTAAAAGTACGACACAGGTTATTATAATTAATGAACATTCAGCGCCCTCTAAAGCAAGAATTATTCTGTGTTATGGAAGTTGAAAAGATATGAGATAAGCATAAATGTAAACCTCGTACATTAAAAGTCTTTTCATACTCCTTTTATTGACTTCCACGGTGAAGGAATAACATCGTGTAATAAAAATGAAACCCACAAAATTAGAATTTGCGTAATTACTGGTGGTAGGACCTCTTGTGAGTCTGCGCAGGTAGGTACCACCATCCTGCCTATTTCTACCGTGAATGCGTTTCGGTTTGAAAGGTGGGGCAGCCGTTGTAACTATACTTGAGACTTTAGAACTTATATCTCAAGGTGGGTGGCGCCTTTACGTTGTAGATGTCTATGGGCTACAGTAACCACTCAACACTAGGTGGGCTGTGAGGTCGTCCACCCAGCAAATAACAAAAAGATCTATCGGATTTTCGAAAATATCTCGTGGGTGTAAAAATAAATTGTTACAAGTCAGTTACTGGTCATTATTAATTAGAGTGATTGAAAGCATATCGCACGATTAACGACAACAGTTTCAGACATTGACAACAAACGGAGCGAGCACAGAATAGTTTACGAATCCTACTACCATTGTTCATGCAACTTAGTTTCGCAATCTTTAGTCTGTTATTAATGTTGACCAATTCCCTGAATTTGTTATGAATTAAAATTTAAAAGTATTCAAGCGTTGGTTTGGTTCATAATTCATCGAGTTCAGATAGCGTGTAGGCATCTCAGTATTGAAATGCCGTTTTATTTGCCATACATTTGCGTGAAGCTATGTATTTTATTGTGTACTAGCTGAGTCCTGCGACAGTAACCGTCGTAACCGTTATAGGTACGACAATAACCGCGGGTGACGCTGCGGGGCGAAGCTAGTCTAAAAAAAGTAGTCTAAGCTACTCCTTGTATCATCAGCTACCTATAAGTGAAAGTCCCGTCAAAATCGGTCTAGCCGTTCCAGAGATTAGCCGGAACAAACAGACAGACAGACAAAATTTAGAAAAAATGTTAATTTGATATATTATGTACTGTGTATACGTACATACTTACGCATTTAGAAAAAAGTGGTTATTTTATTATTACAAACAGACACTCCAGTTTTATTTATTTGTATAGGTAGATCACAAACCCAGCCCGATTTGTTGGCGGATTTTTGACCGTTGACCTTGATGCGGTCGCTGCCAAACTTTATAGAATCCCCCATTAGACTTATTTTTTTAAATTTCCGTCTGAACTTCACAATTAGTTTATAATTAGTGCGATTGTGTAGAATTACAATAAACGACGAGTTAACCATATCTCAAAGTAATAACATATTAAGATTGGCCACATATGACGTAATGTGTTGTAATTAGCGTTTAGTTTGCAATGAAAATTGTGATTATCTTTAGAATGATCATTGTTTAGTCAATTAACTTGCATTAGACATGCCGTGTATTCAAACAATTTCGATAAAATATTGAAATTGAAGTCTTCATTTGAGTATTTAGAAGAACAGAATTTAATTTCGTAAGTGGTACGTACATGCATCAGAAGTCCAGGAATAGTAGGGGCGACATAATAATGTAAATGTATGCGCCGGATTCCGCTTAACCGTTCGGATTTAGCTGCGTTCCTATGCAGACGCGGCAAACCTCATCATTAACTGTCGCGCCACTCGCCCTCACCATTGGAACACGATTATTCTTGACTCAGTTTAGCAGACATCATTATTTCCTGTCGATGCCTTTTTTAACGTATGTCACGATTGACGCTACGGAATTTTCGAACAAAAACTGGAATCTTATGTTATTGCAGCAGTTTTTTCAATGCCGTGTTTTTCTTCTCTTAACTGAATGTGAGTCCTGTATTCTTCTGAATCGTGAAGTCGGTGATAAATTTGTCCGAAAAATTAGTCTATGTATGTTGTTTATTGCGTGCGACTCTTTACGAAGCCAACCGTAACCAAAATTCCGACGTCCATACCACGTTGAAAACTACGGCGCTTGTCCGATCACTGAATTCAAGCAATGTCGGGCGTAGTCAGTATTCGAATGTGTAGGTGGTCACAACCTTAATTTATGAAGTGATAATCTTCCAGCACGAAAAAAACATGGGAAACGTAAAAACAAAATGGTTTATAAGGGCAACTAAAGCAAGGCAGCAATCCGCGAAAGGACAGAATAGCTTGCAAATGCAACTGATATAGTTTAAAAATGATATTGTAAATATATTTTAAAGTCATACTTGCTGTGCGGAATTTCCAAAATAATTAAATAGTCTTAGATTAAAGAAAAATGACTTGGATTATGAAATCGTGCTTGACCCGAGAAACACAGAGATATCAACGTGACCAAGTCGAGTTCATAGTAGGCGCTAACTTAAGTCTGGTAACGCTTGCTGAGAGTCAATTAACATCTTCAGTGCGACCGGATTGTTGACATTTTTCCAGATATATCCGTTCCCACATTCATGCGAAAAGAAACTAAATGCCCAAGAGAAATACTTGAGCAAACATAGGCGGCGCCGGCTGCTTGGATCATAATATTAAGAATTTCGCGAGCTCCGATGGAATGTATCGAATCGATTTTGTTTGACCGGATGGAAAACAGCAGGTGTTCCAAGTGGATTAGGTAAACTGAATTGTATTTAGAAATCGAATAAAAGATCAAACACAGTAAGCTCACAAATATCGAAATCAAGATGGAATATTGTGATGATTTATTACAATTTACCCGTTCTTATTGGATCTAATTTTATAATTTAACGTCTGATCAATTATTTTACTAGTGTAAAAGTAGTGGTGGAAAATGTAAAAGCAATAATATATTTTACCATGAAAATTCAGTTATTTGTTTTCAAATCCAGTTAAAGTTTTTGTAACGAAAACCATTTACTTTCTTTTTTTTATTATTGCTCTAATTGTAAATGCAAATTATATAAACATTGTGCTCTGGAAATTAAGCCAATCAGTGGTATATCCAGGTATATTTTTATGAATGCAACTGTTCAAAGTAGTATACTAAATCTCTACTCCGCCAATGGTTGTTTCTATACCGCACCTGGTGTTCCTGATGGTTTAGTTTTATTAAAAAAAAAGTTAACTGTACTTTCATTGGAATTTCACTTGTTTTGCTACACCGTATTATTCATCGATAAAATTAATCGATTCCGTAGAAACATAAGTTACTTCAATTAGATTACGACAATTCAACAACAGTCATTATTCGATGAGTAATCTCCATTAATCGCATTCTTCTTCATATCAACACTTGGCATTTATCAAGTAGTTATTCGATTCTGCGTCATAAACTATAGGATCGATTCGAAAAAGTATATTGTGTGCGTATTTAACTATAAGACCAGCGAATAGTAAAGTGAATGAGAGATTCTGTTTAGTCGATTGGGTTAGTGTATTTGGTTCTTCACCATTCTTCCCTATGCGTTAACTAACATCCGCCGACTGGGGGTTATTCTCTGATTATTATATCAGATAATATTTTTTGGTTCTATTTTCTTCAGCGACAAATTTGTTAGAATTGGTTCTCGAATTGGATCTGGTGGTAATACCTCTGCATAATCTATCTGTTTCGTGAGTACCTGCACCAGTTTTAACATATACCTCAAGCAGCATAACTGTTATTCCAAAGGAAAATGGGACTTCAGTTCTATCTTCTAAGGTACGCTAGTTGACTTTTCATTCACTAGACTTTCTTTTCTTCCCGTTCTTCTCTCTCGTCGTCGTTTCTTCTCGTTCTGTTGACTTTGATGTCCATTTTTTTATTGCTTACACTGTCGAACGGTCTTACGGCATTAATTGGTTACTGGAGTCTATAACAGTTGAGTCAACAATCAGCTCAACAGTACAAATGGTTGTCCAACTCTTCAATGCCGAACGCGCTGAAATAGATAGGGCGGTGGTACCTACTGGCGTAGATTAACAAGACCCTACCACCAATAATTACGCTAAATATAATTTTAACAGAATCGATTTTTACACCACGTTATTCTTTCATCGAGGATTTCATTCGTACAAATACGCATTTCATTAGAAAAATTGGTATCTGTTTGGCGTTTTATTCATTAGGCCAAGACTTCACGACGCCAATTAAAACAAATTAGGTTAGAATAAAGTAAAAAAAGTAGCATAAATAAAGGAAGAAAGCTATTTGGAGCTGAATTTTAAACTATCAGATCCTACACCAAGTAACGTCGCATAATTGAATTATTAAGGAAAGTATTTTGAAGTGAAAACTACTTTAGAATCGTTGTGATTTCAAACCGGATGCAACGGAAAAAACGACAGGTAAGAGACACAAATACAAAAATGTGTAGGATGAAGCCAGCAAAGAATGAGACAGAAATATACATACTATTTAATACAGCGCCATCTGTGAGATTTTTTAATACTAACGTGTGTATGAAAGCTCTTGTAGTGAATTTTAATTTAGGATTATACGTGAAATTAAAATATCAATTCACAGAGGGCGCTACCTTACAATTATTTACTAATGACAAAATTTTACATATACTTAAGACGTTTAGGATAATTGTATTTTAATTTTGGAACGTTTCACTTCTACCACGTGTGAATTGCACACATTTTGTTTTTTTTAATTTTATTGGTGTTATCCTACGAATAGCACTTGCGTGATAATTGAAAAATCTCCCTTTAAAATGATTTATTTATCTTATCTCTTCGCGGCTCTACTTTAGTGTTTAACGAACCTAAAACGGTGATTACCGCATGCCAACACTTTATAATGGTTAAAAAGTCTTACGATTTAATTACTTAACGTCGAAGCAATTAATGTGATGAAATCAAGTACAATAAAACGAAAACCATTATCGGAATCTCCAGCCCGTGCCCAGCTCTCGTTGCGCAATTAAGATGCACTTCTTGATGGTATCGGGAGCTCGTGGGTAGTGAGGAATCTGAATTAGACCACTACGGGTGTAATTTATCAAGGAAGTTTCGTCTTTTATTTTGTTAACTTTCGCATTATATTAGGGACTATTGTGAGCCCGGGTGTCTATTTTTGCCCCGAAGTTGTCATGTGTTCAATTCGACCTCATGTCTCACGGTGGGTCGTATTCACTCTGTGTTTTTTGTTGAACGCGATAGCCTAAACTTAATCTAAAATTTTCGCGCATCACAGACGTGATTGAATTAATTATTAACTTAATAAGGTATTATAAAATAATAAAATGTCTTCAATCACTACGTGGATATATTAAAATTTTATTTGTATAAAAATTTACTTTGTAAACGATTTTAAGGACAAAGGGTTTAGACAAGCAAAGGGTTAGACAGATGCCTCTCTCAAGGAGCGATAGCAGTAAATCGTTGAACGTGGGTAGCGGATTGTAATTAATTTCGACTGGCAGATCTAGTTTTATCGAGTTTAAATTAATTGCATAGATGTCGATTTTTCGTAATAATGTATTGCCACTAGTGAAGTAATCTCGGATAACTCGATCATTATTGCAGGCAAAGGTTTTTGTTATAGTATTATTTTCATTTATCGAACTAGGAATGTTTTAAACCAATCTGTAAAACCATTCCTTTTCATGTTTTAATAATCTTATGCAACTATTTTTAGGATAGGAATTCTTTATAGTACTCGTATTCTTTTTTCAAATATTATAGTCTAGAAATATGATACCTCAAAAAATATGAAAAACTATTATAATTGCGAATCCGTATTGAGGCAGTTTTGTAATAAAGTATGTATAACTTCGCATATCGAAAAATATACTGGAAATGACACGACCTCTTTTGAGTCCGCGCGAGTAAGTATCACCCTGCCTATTTCTGCCGTGAAGCAGTAATGCGTTCCAGTTTGAAGGGTGGAACAGCCGTTGTAACTATACTGAGTCCTTAGAACTCATATCTCAGTCAAGGTGGGTGGCGGCATTTACGTTGTGCTCCGGTAACAATTGAACACCAGGTTTTTTTTTTATTGCCTAGATGTGTGGACGAGCTCACAGCCCACCTGGTGTTAAGTGGTTACTTGAACCCATAGAAATCTACAACGTAAATGCGCCACACACCTTGAGATATAAGTTCTAAGATCTCAGTATAGTTACAACGGCTGCCCCACCCTTCAAACCGAAACGCGGCAGAAATAGGAGGGGTGGTGGTACCTACCCGTGCGGACTCACAAGAGGTCTTACCACCAGTAAAAACTGGACTGTGAGCTCCTCCATCCATCTATGCAATAAAAAAAAATGTATTCTTTCTAAACCAAATTGTGACCAGCCCAATCTAAAGTGCGGTTTACATAACACTCGTAACGTTTTCATATTAAAACATGAAAATATTTCAAAACGCTTCACCCATCATTTTGATTGCATCTCGAACGAGAAGTTTGCGGGAACTAAATATAAAAAAAATAATTGATTCGCCGTCGGTGTTGAAAGGTCTTTGGACAATGCATCGTATAGGTACGAACGACGGACAGGCAGATAAGCGACGCCGCGATTGTAATAATATGAAGCAACAGATTATTGTTTATTACATTACCGACGTGTGATATTTAAGTTAATGCAACATACAATAATACAAACATGTAGGTACATCGTGTATTATAATAATTCAATTTGCGAACAATGAAACTTATCAGATAGATACTGTGATTGTTTCTCGACAATAAACCCTTAAATGGAATGCTCGTGGTTTAAGCTTTTTAAATATATTTTTTTTGGCACTAGTAAACAATAAATGAATTCCGTTCTTTAATGGGATGAATGCTTCATAATAATATAGGCAGGACAAAGATGAAGAAAGATGATGAAAAATTTACATATTGACCTTAAAAAACTTTATCCTAGTCCAACACTAAACGGTAATATATTTTTAGAGGAATCATTTAATTAGCACAAGACAAAAACGAATCGAAAAGTCTTTTTCAGACATCACTCGATGTAAAGTATTACTTTTTTTTTCTTGTATTTTATTGTACATTTGCAAATAGTCAGACGGAGTTAGTAGGTCAATTATTCAGACATCGTTGTAATGAACGTCAAAATGACCATGAACTATTTACTTTGATCATAACGTGTATTTAGTGATCAATTAAATTTATGAGTAGCAAGTACTCGTGCCAGTGCTAACGCCAAGAATTCTCTCAATATGAGACGCCAGGTGTTTACTAAGAAGCTTAGGAAATACTGCTATTATATATTGATCTATATATTGTTATGTTACACATATTTGTTTCATTCGTTTATCGCCTCGGAGTCAGCGAGTTTTACATCGAATTACCTAGTCTTAATATATATAGATATTATAAAGAAATAGTATTGTTAACATGTTTTTGAATCGAAGTTTCGACATACGGACTTTGGACTGTATTACAATGAGCTAAAATATTAAATAGTTTATAGAACAAACATGACCTTCTGCAGCGAGAATACATTTGAATAAGAAAAACAGATTTTATAAAACACAAAATTTCCGTTTCCATACCTAAAGTATATAATATGTATATCTACTAATAGATGACGCATTTATTTCTTGTTAATCTGTTTACAATTTTATACAAGAGTATGGTTAGAAAAAAATTTAAAATAAAGTGAATAAATGTAAGTTAAGTTCAACTTTTATATTTATTTTAAAAACCATGATTGGAAGTCAGATAATAGTACATTTTACACGCGGGAGGAAATGTCCAACTTTTTTCACGCGGTGCACATACTATTTTTTCTCCTACCAGGCTGAAGCTTCGTGGAGTACCGAGCCGGGGTCCAGGGGTGAAGCCCCGGTGGGGTCCAGGAGCGAAGCCCTAGCCGGGGGTAGGGGGGGGGGGGGTGGACGAGCCCCCCCGTACTTATAAAAAAACAATTTAACTGTTTTTTAATTTTTAAATAAACTACTACTAATTGAATAAGAACTGTCTGATGAACTCATCTTTGTTTAATACTTCACTAGCAAATTACCTGAGCACAGCAATGGCGGAGAATTTTAGGTGCGTGAGAGCAGACGTAAACACTAACGCGCATGCGCACTTGTACCCAGGGAGAAAAAGTTACACTTTCTTCCCTGTACAGCGGGATGAAAACCGAACTTTCGGCGTAGGTAGGAGAAAAAAACACTTTGGAAGCATATTTATATAATAATATATATATGCACGTTGCCACAAAGGCCTCCTCCAACCTTTTCCACTCATGTCTTTCTTGAGCCACTCTGTTCCGTGTGACGCCTTGGCAAACAGATCTGCAGAAAATAAGTAAAATTCAAATAAGAGACTATATTAAGATATACATTAAATTTAAGTTTTCTACATATTATATTTAGTCATATAATTGTAATATGGATCTGAGTAAAAGGCTATTCAATTCAATTCAATTCAATATGCACGCTGACGATGGAATTTTACCTAAAATTAATTTGACTTTTCCGCCTGGATTGGACTAAAGAGTTGGGCGAATTTACATTACGAAATTCGTGGCATGAAATTAATTTCATGACATTAGTTTTAAGAAACAGTTTCACGTGTAATTTAATATTTTCGTAATGCATGCATTAATTTCATGAATGCAAATAAGTTTCGTGCCCTGCGCGATTTTTTGGTGAAATTAGAGTCATGCAACTAATTTCATAGTGTAGACGCGACGTGAAATTAATGTCGCGAAAGGCCCTGCGATGTGCGGACGTGTGTATTTTGACCTCACGCGCGCTTCAAGAGTTGAAAATGACAAACCAACGATGGAGTACAGATAAAAATATAGAATTCATTAATTAATATCAGTGACAACAGTATCTCTGGGCCCCGAAACACCTACAGTAAAGAATCAAAGTTATCTTCACTCATTCGAAAATAGTTTTTACAGCTCTCAGGATCTTCATCTGCTAATTCAGAGACTAACTTCATTGCACCTAAATGCCTTCTTGTTAACCATCCTCAAATCTACCAACGTCTTTTTTACTTGATAGTCTTTTTTTAAGTTTTTAGGTACATAAGCATTTCTTTAGGTACATTGAATATAGCAAAATATAGCTTTGATGCTGATGGCGCCATGATTACTGCGATACTGTGGATTTCGCGACACAAATTTTTTTACGAAATTACTTTCGCATATATCGAAACTACTTTCGTGAAACCGAGTTCAACATGCATGACACTAATTTCGTAATGTAAATTCCGCATTATAGTTAAACGAGTAGCGGAACTTACGGATATCACCACTTGGATGATGCCGGCTTTCTATAAACGTAAGACCAAGTCTCCGGCTATCCTATTCTTCAAACAGAAATGCAAAATTACTTCTCGCAAAACCAGGCAATGCAGTGGCACGCTCTGCTCCAAATTGGCCGGTTTGATTCTATACACGATCTTATTTGTAATTCCATCAATTTAAAAATTCTACAGGGCCCAAGACCGGCGAACATAAAATAGATCCATTATATTGCGGAATTTACTACATACAGAGTGTTCTTTTTATCCCACTCACATGAAACATGTAAATGGTACTCTAGAACAAGTAATTGAGCTTGATGCGGTCCTTAAGGCCATTCAGAACATTTTCAAGACTGCTCTCATTTTATTTTTCTGTCTACCCGAGATGTTATCTTGTCACGCCTTTGCCCATTGTGAAATAAACTGGCCCTATTTATTGGTTGAAAAACGTATGAAGGTTTTGCATTCGTGCGTATTGTAACATGGTAATGACTGATGATACCTACGTTTCTATATGAGGCTGATGTGGAAATTTACGTTTAAAGTAATCTGCGTTTAAGGTATCGTCAAAATTTTGTAGATTTTTTTTTAAGAAAAAACTTTGTATTCGTCGCGGCCTAAAGGATAAGACGTCCGGTGCATTCGTGTGTAGCGATGCACCGGTGTACTAATCCGCAGGCGGGTACCAATTTTTCTAATGAAATACGTACTCAACAAAATATGTTCACGATTGACTTCCACGGTGAAGAAATAACATCGTGTAATAAAAATCAAACCCGCAAAATTATAATTTGCGTAATCACTGGTGGTAGGGCCTCTTGGGAGTCCGCACGGGTAGGTACCACTACCCCGCCTATTTCCGTCGTGAAGCAGTAATGCGTTTCGGTTCGAACGGTGGGGTAGCCGTTGTAACTATACTGAGATCTTGGAACTTATATCTCAAGGTGGGTGGCGCGTTTACGTTGTAGATGTCTATGGGCTCCAGTAACCACTTAACACCAGGTGGGCTTTGAGCTCGTCCACCCATATAAGCAATAAAAAAAGAACAGAAAAATTTGGCGATTGCCATCATAGAGGACGAGATATTACATATACACAAGTTCTGTTTAACAACGAAGGCAAGATTTTCCACCAAGTGATATTGCTCGGTAGAGCGAAGATGTAATCTTATCTTGTAAATATCGTAAGCGAGATTCAGGTGACTGTCAAATATCTTGCGTTCTATGATGGGTACCGACAAAAATATGTGTGTGCCAAAGATTGGTTCCATTTCATTTTATTTGGTAACAACACTCATATGAGTGTTGTTACCAAATACTGAGATCTTGGAACTTATATCTCAAGGTGGGTGGCGCGTTTACGTTGTAGATGTCTATGGGCTCCAGTAACCACTTAACACCAGGTGGGCTGTGAGCTCGTCTACCCATCTAAGCAATAAAAAAAAAAAAAAAAAAATGAGATTCGTGTCCAGTGTTCAGGAATAGGATATCTCGATTTATGTCGGCGGCACCTAAAAAGTACTGGTGGTAGGTCCTCTTGTGAGTCCACGCGGGTAGGCACCACCGCCCTGCCTATTTCTGTCGTGAAGCAGTAAGGCGTTTCGGTCTGAAGGGTAAGGCAGCCGTTGTAACTATACTGAGATCTTGGAACTTATATCTCAAGGTGGGTGGCGCATTTACGTTGTAGATGTCTTGGGCTTCAGTAACCAGTTAACACCAGGTGGGCTGTGAGCTCGTCCACCCATCTAAGCAATAAAAAATATATTTTTGTTGTGCTTCTTCAAAAAGCATGTTACAGCACTTATAGCTTTTTAAATTATTATAACACTATTAAATCACAAGTTCATAATATTTTATACAGAACATAAACACGGCACGGATACTAGAGTTAGGACCTGTACGTCCGTCGTGGAGGTAACGTCTCAGGATTTATAATACCGTTCGTTTAGCAATAACATAAGTTTAAAGCCTTTTGTTGTGCCGCCGGGTGCTCTGCCTCGTAGTATCGAACACGTCGAACGTATTTCTCTTGTTTCATTTTAAATATGATCGAGAACGATTTTAAATAGATCATAATGTCTTCCGGGATTCGAATTACGTTGAGTTTGAAAGTCAAATTTCACGTTATTGATTATGCCACGTAAGGTTTGGGGATGTTCACTTAAAAAAGCGACCCGTCATGACTTACGCGAGTGTGGTGTTCGCCCACGCGGCCCGCACACACATAGACACCCTCCAATCCCTACAATCCCGCTTTTGCAGGTTAGTCGTCGGGGCTCCGTGGTTCGTGAGGAACGTTGAACTACACGACGACCTGGGCCTCGAATCAATCCGGAAATACATGAAGTCAAGTCAGCGTCGGAACGGTACTTCGATAAGGCTATGCGTCATGATAATCGCTATATTGTTGCCGTCGCTGACTACTCCCCGAATCCTGATCACGCAGGACCAAGTCACCGTCGTCGCCCTAGATACGTCCTTACGAATCCATCAGATCCAATAACTCTTGCAATAGATACCTTAGCAAATCCCACCCCTCCTGGCTGAGCCTTTGCTCGCCCACCTGTCCTGGTGAAACTGGAAAAAAAAGCGGGTGATGATGATTAGGCGAGCAGCAGCTTTACTCTGCCCCTGGTATTGTTGACGTCCATGGGCGACGGTAACCACTCACCATCAGGTGGGCCGTATGCTCGTCTAACTAAAAGGGCAATAAATAAAAAGTTTCTTGAACAAATATTAACTAATAGAACACTATCATTTGGTGTTTTCGATATACTTGTTTAAAGCATATAAATTCTGGATACTTTTTTTGGCCTACCTAATTGCCAGTAGTTTCGAGTGGCTATTCTAGCTTCGTCATGGCTGGTGGGTGATGTCACGGGACTAAGCTTCATTTGGATAGTCGATTTCGACTTTTATATGAAACAAGCCTATTTCTGGAAACGGTCTTTTTATTGTCACCTATTATAAAAGCGAAAAACTCACTGACAGACATCTTCAAATCTATCCGCATAGGATACCAGTTAAGAATACCAGTTAAATTAACAGTTCTAACGCAAGCAGCAGTCAAAGTACATCTTACTATATTCATCGAAGAGTTTGTCGTGAAACTTAGTCTATAATATCAGCTCGCTGAGTTACTCCCCCGTTCACTTTGGTCTTCTCAGCGGGCCGTGATTCCGATCTGGTAGTAGATGCAGCAAATGCTGTGGATCTTTTAGACTTCGATAGAAGGCACTTGAACAATGATTAATAAACCTCACCGCTTTTGGCTGAACCCAAGCTTACTACACTTCCCGCTGGTGAAGCTGGAAAGCATTCTGAGACATCATAACAAGTCATAAAAGAGATTATTTTATTTATTTATATTGTAGGCAGACGAGCTTACGATCCACCTGATGATAGTTAGTCACCGTCGCTCATGGACCACAGCAATGCCATGGGCATAGCCAACTGAAAGTAGCTGCATACTGAAAGTCAAATTGCGGCTACTTCTTTTGTCATTTAGGAGATGCAAACCAACTAAAGATAACTATCGACTTTGATTTCCCCACCGAACGTGGTCTCGCCTTGTCGCGGCGGTGGGGCTTAAGCGTGCACCCCGATACCGTGGAGCAGCGTTGTCTGCACAGGGGTGCCGTGAACAAAGAAGACTGCACACAGCGTTCCCTTTTCCCACCTTTGCTGGACAAAGGGTGCGTGAAGCGGGAGAGGGCTCCCTTCTGGAGACCTCTTGGATGCTAGGCCATGTCCCCGGCAGCCCTTTGGCTGTTAAAGGGGAAGGCCCTCCAGAGGAGGGTACCGGCACGCCGGCGTGGTCACGCCGTGGTCAGACGTGTGGGTCTGTCAGTAATGGTAGACCCCACGTGGATGAGAAGTGAACCGGAGGGCACTCCCTTCCGGTCGCTGGTTGCCATGTCCCCGGCTGCCTCTTGGCAGCTAAAGGGGAAGGCCCTCCAGAGGGGGGTACCGGTTTACCGGCGTGGCTTCGAAGAAGCATACCGTAATCCCTACCGAGTAGGGGACGGGGGTCGCTGCCTAGCAGGGGCCGCGAGGATGCGAACCTCTATAAAAAATGCCCTAATCCTAAGCCTGTGACGTGCCCGGTGATGGGATGAGTGGCTGGAGGGAGTCCAGTCGTGAGGGCCGTCCCAGGGGACCGACCCCTGGTTAAATATCAAAGGAAAAATTAATGATGGCAAAGTTTGTAAAAAATTTACCCCAGGAGGGTACCACCTTAGGTGGAGAATCCCTCCGTGCTTCCACCTTGGTGGAAGCATGCAGCCCCGCGTATTCTGGGGGGGGCAAAGCTTGCCATGACGAAGGGGGCTGTATGACGGGCAGCGGAAAACCCGTCGAACAGAGACACGCCAGCGCTGACTTGACGCACTCTGGGCTCGTCAGTGACAGCGAGGCGGCTGGCTCGAAAGAGACAACCGCCAAAAAGATAAGGCGGAAAAGGAAGACCCAGCGAGTTTCCTCACGCGAGGGGGGAGGGGAGCCAACGTCATCCTCTGGCGCAGATGCCCCGCCGGAGAAGGTACTGGTAGTCTCCGATGCGGCCTCTGCTGCGGAGGAGATGCCACCCCCGAAAGGAAGACCCGCCCGGAGGAGGGGCGCACCGTCACCGGCGCAGTCATCGGCGTCGATGTCTGTCGCCTCACTGGACGGGCGAACGACAGAGGAGGAAGAAGGCGGCCTTCAGGACCCTGCCTTGGTCATAGACAGGGCCATGAGGACCGTCAAATCATATGCGGCCAACGGCACTAAGACCAAAGCCGCTGGCCGTAAACTGCGAGAGGTGGTCTCGCAGGTCTCGAAGGTTCTGCCTTCGGTTGCTTCCGCCAATGACCAGGTGGTACAGCTGATGGCGGAAAATTCGAGGCTTCGAGTACTACTTCAAGCCCAACAGCAGCCTGATGATGAGGCTGCTGCTTCGAAGAGGACAGCGACAGCGACGGCGTCACCTGCGGTACCCCGGGCCACTGGGTTGCGGACTCCTCCGGCTCCTGTACCGATTGCGACGTCGTGTATCACTGGGGCCCCTCGGAGCCGCCGTTCCCCAGCGCTGACTGGCGACAGTTGGCCTGTGCTGCCACCACCGCGCGCGGCAGAGCAGCGTCCACGTCTCCCATCGCCGCGCACTAGGGAGATGACCGCTACCAAGAGGCAGCAGGCACTCGTGGGGCCACGGGAGCTGGCTGGAAACTTCAGCCTGGACGAGGTCATCACTCGCACCGTCCAGGTTGTATTGGAAAGGCTGGACGGCAGGCTGGCGGCCCTCGAGGCGCAACTCATTGCCCCGGCTGACGCACGGCGACCGGCACATGCAGCAGTGTTGGGTGCTCCAGCCGCCCACCCCGCCCCCGTACGGACTCCAGCCACTAGGTTGGGCCCGGGACGGGATAGAACAAAGCGGGGGGGCGGCGCCAACGCGAAACGCCCATCGCAAGCACCCCAGCCCCGTCCGCTGCCTCCGCCCCCATCCAACATGGACGAGGGGTGGAACGTGGTGGCCCGGCGGGGTGCCAAGAAGGTCCCACTGGCAGCTCCACAAGTGGGTGAAGCGCCGGCGGCCACGGCGGCTCAGGCTGCTCCCCAACAGGGTCGAGCGCCTGTAGCCGCCAAAAAGAAAAACAAGAAAACAAAGAAGCCACCGCGCGCGCCGCGGTCGGCGGCAGTGGTCCTAACGCTGCTGCCGGCTGCCAAAGCCAAGGGCATGACATACGGAGATGTCATTGCTCGGGCGCGCGCGGCAGTCGATCTGAATGAGATCGGGGCGGGGGAGGGTCTCCGCTCTAGGCAGACAGCCAATGGGGCCAAACTGCTAGAGTGTTCCGGTGCCGATAGTCCCGGCATCGCAGAGCGTCTGGCCGCAAGGCTCCGCGCGGTCCTGCCTGAAGAGGAGGTGCGGGTGCATAGGCCGGTCAAGATGGCCGAATTGAAAGTGACCGGCCTGGACGAATGCACCACCAGGGATGAGGTGGTGGCGGCCGTCGCTTCCCAAGGCAACTGTGCCCTGCAGAATATAACCGTAGGCGAGCTGCGTCCCGGTTATAGCGGGGCCAGCTCCGTGTGGGTACGTTGCCCGGTGGAGGCGGCCGTCGCCCTGGCTGCTCCTCCGCCCGGGAGACCTTTGGGGGATCCGGGTAGGTTGCGCGTGGGCTGGATAGCAGCCCACGTGCGCCTGCTAGAACCACGCGCCTGGCGGTGCCTAAAGTGCTTCAGCACTGGGCACTGCCTCGCCAGGTGCGTAAGTGCGGTTGACCGCAGCGGACTGTGTTTCCGCTGTGGTCAGCCTGGACACAAGGCGGCCGTGTGCTCGGCTGCGCCGCATTGCTTATTGTGTGCGGCGGCCGGACGCAGGGCTGACCACCGGACCGGGGGCAAGGCATGCCCCCCAGCCGGCAAAAACGCAATCAGAAATTGGCGCCGCCAAGCTAAGCGGCGCCAAAAGAAGCTGTCGGCCGGGGGAGCACCGGCCGGCACTTTGGCCCCCGCTGAGGCGTTCGCGCCCGATAGCGGGGACAATGGAGTAAGGGAGGGGGCGATGGATGTGGTCCAGTCTTAATGGATCACACCTATCGCTTCCTCCAAGGAAACTTGAACCACTCCGCCGGAGCTCAGGACATGCTGCTCCAGACTATGGCGGAGTGGTCAATTGACGTGGCTGTGGTCGCCGAGCCGTACTTCGTTCCCCCAGCAGACGACTGCTGGTTTGGGGACGTTGATGGCTTGGCGGCCATACATATAAGAAGATCCGCGATGATTCCCCCCCTGGCGATGGTGACCAGGGGTCCCGGGATCGTCGCGGTACAATTAGAAAATACCGTCGTGATCGGGGTGTACTTCTCTCCGAATCGGCCTACCGTCGAGTTCGAGCGGTTCCTGGACGGGCTAGAGGTGATCGCTCGTCACCTCTCTCCCCGTTCCGTGATACTGGCGGGGGACTTCAATGCGAAGTCTGTCTCTTGGGGTTCCCCATCTACGGACGCTCGTGGTAGGCTGTTGGAGGAGTGGGCGGTCGCGGCCGATCTCTGTATCGTTAACAGGGGCTCAGTCGCGACATGCGTGCGGTGGACAGGAGAGTCTATTGTGGACTTGACGTTCGCGAGCTCGTCCGTCGCACAGCGCATCCTCGGCTGGGGCGTGGTGGTGGGGGCGGAATCGTTGTCAGATCACCGGTATATCCGGTTCGATCTTTCCGCTCCCACGCCAACACCAGCCGCAGGCGCTCGCGGGGTTAACCCCCCGCGGAGTGCATCCCGGTCATTCCCTAGGTGGGCATTGAAGCTCCTGAAGAAGGAGCTCCTGATGGAGGCCTCTATGGTGGCGGCGTGGACGCCCACGCGCCCACACCCTTTCGACGTGGAGGCCGAGGCCGAATGGTTCCGCGGCGCGATGCACCGCATATGCGATGCCTCGATGCCCCGGGTCGGCTCTCGGCATTGCGGACGGCGGCAGTCTCCCTGGTGGTCGCCTGAAATTGCGAGACTGCGCGCGGTCTCCATTCGGGCGAGCCGCCAATGCGCTAGACACCGCCGTCGCCGCCACCTGCGGCGCGATGACCCCGTCGCGTTTGCGGAGGAGGAAACCCGGCTGCACGGCGAATATCGCGCTGCGAAGGACGCCCTGCGGCTGGCCATCAGGCGGGCCAAGGAGCAGAACATGGAGAGACTCTTGGAGGCGCTCGAAGCGGATCCATGGGGGAGCCCGTACAGGTTAGTGCGCGGCAAGCTGCGCCCGTGGGCCCCCCCTATGACTGAGCGACTCCAGCCTCAACAGCTGCGGGACATCGTTTCGGCGTTGTTCCCGCAGGAGCGGGAGGGTTTTGTTCCCCCCGCTATGGGTGAGCCGTCGGACGCCATCGACGGTGAAGCCCCTGCTGAGGTGCCCCGTATTACTGGGGCAGAGCTCCGTGTGGCGGTTGTAAGGATGACTGCAAAGGACACGGCCCCCGGCCCGGACGGAGTCCATGGCCGGGTGCTGGCCTTGGCCCTCGATGCCCTAGGGGACCGGCTCCTGGAGCTATTTAATAGTTGCCTGGAGTCGGGACGGTTCCCGTTGCTCTGGCGGACGGGCAGACTTGTGTTGTTGCGGAAGGAGGGGCGCCCGGTGGATACAGCCGCCGGGTATCGTCCTATCGTACTGCTGGACGAGGCGGGAAAATTGCTGGAGCGTATTCTGGCTGCCCGCATCGTTCAGCACCTGGTCGGGGTTGGACCTGACCTGTCGGCGGAGCAGTTCGGCTTCCGGGAGGGCCGTTCGACCGTGGATGCAATACTTCGGGTGCGGGCCCTCTCGGACGAGGCTGTCTCACGGGGTGGGGTGGCGCTGGCGGTGTCTCTTGACATCGCCAACGCATTTAACACCCTGCCCTGGTCCGTGATAGGGGGGGCACTGGAGAGGCATGGAGTGCCCCTCTACCTCCGCCGGCTGGTTGGCTCCTATTTGGAGGCCAGGTCGGTCGAATGTACCGGGTACGGTGGGACCCTTCACCGTTTTCCGGTCGTGCGGGGTGTTCCGCAGGGGTCGGTTCTCGGACCCCTCTTGTGGAACATCGGGTACGACTGGGTGCTGAGGGGTGCCCTCCTCCCGGGCCTCCGCGTTATTTGTTACGCGGACGACACGTTGGTCGTGGCCCGGGGGGATGATTATAGAGAGTCTGCCCGTCTCGCCACAGCGGGGGTGGCCCTCGTTGTCGGGAGGATAAGGAGACTGGGCCTCGACGTGGCGCTCAGTAAATCCGAGGCCTTGTGGTTTCACGGGCCACGGAGAGCGCCACCTGTCGACGCCCACATCGTGGTTGGAGGCGTCCGAATAGGGGTCGGGGTGCAGTTGAGGTACCTCGGCCTCGTGTTGGACAGCCGGTGGGCTTTTCGTGCTCACTTTGCGGAGCTGGTCCCCCGATTGATGAGGACAGCCGGTTCTTTGAGCCGACTGCTCCCGAATATCGGGGGGCCGGATCAGGCTGTGCGCCGCCTCTACGCAGGGGTGGTGCGATCGATGGCCCTGTACGGTGCGCCTGTATGGGCTGAGCCACACAACCGGGCCGCTATGGCTCGGTTCCTGCGCCGGCCGCAGCGCACCGTTGCTATCAGGGTCATCCGTGGATATCGCACCGTCTCCTTCGAGGCGGCGTGTGTGTTGGCGGGGACGCCGCCATGGGAGCTGGAGGCGGAGTCGCTCGCTGCCGACTATCGGTGGCGCAGCGAGCTTCGTGCTCTGGGCGTGGTGCGTCCCTCCAAAAGTGAGCTGCGGGCGCGGAAGGCCCATTCTCGGCGGTCCGTGCTCGAATCGTGGTCGAGGCGGTTGGCCAACCCCACGTGGGGTCTACGGACCGTTGAGGCGGTTTACCCAGTCTTTGATGACTGGGTGAATCGTGGCCGAGGACGCCTCACCTTCCGTCTGGTGCAGGTGCTGACTGGGCACGGATGCTTCGGAAAGTATCTGCACCGGATAGGAGCTGAGCCGACGACGAGGTGCCACCATTGTGGACACGACCTGGACACGGCGGAGCATACGCTCGCTGTCTGCCCCGCTTGGGAGGTGCAGCGCCGTGTCCTGGTCGCAAAGATAGGACCGGACTTGTCGCTGCCTGGCGTCGTGGCGTCGATGCTTGGCGGTGACGAGTCCTGGAAGGCTATGCTCGACTTCTGCGAGTGCACCATCTCGCAGAAGGAGGCGGCGGGGCGAGTGAGGCAAAGCTCTCCTCACTACGCAGAAACCCGCCGCCGCCGAGCAGGGGGTCGGGACCGGGGTCTCGTCCGTAACCCGGCCCCCTAAGAGCTTCGGGCTCCACCCGCTTTGTGCGGGGAGGAGCTTAGGCGTGGGGCGGCGTGGTAGGTCGCGTTCCCCCGACCGCTCCGGGGGAAGGTGTAGCGCGGCGCTATCAATCGGGCTCTTGGCCCGTCGACCGAGGGAACCGGCGGTCATGTTGCTGGCGGCCGCCGGTCCGGCGTCTGGGGGACGGCGGGATGGATGTAATGTGCTCTGCGTAAACCCTGTCCCGCCGTCTCAATAACTCCGACTGGGTTCCCACCCGGTCCGGGGTAGGGCGCCGGCTGTGAGCGGCAGGAGTTTTTAGTGAGGTTCGACTCCCACATACCCCACCTGCCGTGCGGGTGGGGATCCGGCGATTTTCTCCTGTGGAAAAAAAAAAAAAAAAATCGACTTTGATTTAATATACACAAACAAATAAACTCTATTAAAGTAGTATTAGATTTTTTTCAATAAATACATAAATGGCTACACAAATACACTTTGGCTTTAATCGCGAATTCAATCTAAAATACTCGTGTGTATCTGAATAAGTAGAAAGAAACTTCATACCTATCTTAGAGTGCTTAGTTTGAGGTGTTCAATGTATCTCCTTTTTCGCTTCCTTCCTCTATAGCATCTTTAGCCACCGAAGGGTACATCCCTACTTTTTGGAACGGCTGCTGTCATCCACATTTGCATTGCAACGTACCATTTGGCAACGAACTCTACGGTGTATCCCGAGCACAAGGACCTGTCCTTCTCCAAACGAGATTTGCGGACAGACCTCAGTAGTAGGCAGCGGCTTAACTATGCTCCTGGAAATGCTGCCAACTGAGTTTCTCGCCGGATCTTCTCAGTGGGTCTCGCTTCCGATCCGGTGATAGATTCTGCGAAGTATTGCCCTTGCTAGGATTAGTGCTAGCAACGTCGTCAGGTTTGAGCCCCGTGAGCTCACCTACTTGTTAGGTTACGCTGATATAGCCTCTCAAGGCTATCAGTTTAGTGACTCGGTGATGCAGTAGTTAGCGGCTCTGAATATTGCGTCGAGGGTCGTGGATTCGATTCCCACATCGGGCAAACATTCGTGTGATGAACAGGTTTGTTTGCTCTTTGTCTGGGTATTTATCTTATACCTTTAAACGAGCAATATATATAATCTCAATCTCGGAAACAGCTCCAACGATTTTCATAAAATTTAGTATACAGGGAATTTCGGGGGCGATAAATCGATCTAGCTACGATTTATTTTCAGAAAATGTTGTTTTATTCGTGTTTTCAAATAATCAACTTTACCCGACATCTATTGGCGAATAATAATATTATTTTTCTAATTGTAGGCAACTAACCGCTTCAAAGACACAACAAAATGGCGTTATAAAAAAAAAATCTAGTTATCTATATGTGTGTATACTATTTAAACGCATATAAGTATGTATGTCAGTTTCTGGTACCCATAACACAATGAATCCTAATTTGGGGCCGGGTGACCGGGCGTATAGTTTCCCAGTTATTTATTTATTATTTATTAACGACGGTGTGTGACGGTCAGGCGTGCCTACAAAAACAATAAAAAAATTACACTGGGAGCAAGACCAAACCAAAAATTATATTCCGATGATCAGTGTTGAAATTTAGGTAATTTTTTTTTGCAGGTCCAGACCTAAATGTCTATTGTATAACAAATGAAAGTGAATTCGTGAGTGTCAGACGCAATTAATGAGGGTCGCTGTCATTCGCGCTACTGTCACTTCGATTCTAAGCTGTCAAATATTTTACCTGCCATAACATTTTGACAGGTCTTCCAATGCGTAATATGCAAATTGTTAGGCATCTCATCTAGACATAAATCACCGTGTTCTTCTTTATTGGACGCGATAGCATACTGGTATTACGCATAGCCAATGTGCATAACAGTTTTGTAATTTAAAATTTTTGCAATTCTGGTTTTTTGGAGCTTTTTTTATTATATTTATTAAGTAACATTTATTACATTTATTAAGTAACGTTTATTACTGTGCACAAATTTCATGAATATGCCGAAATAGTGTAGCAGCAGTTGTAAATCATTGAAATATTAAGAACGGTACTTTTACCATGCTACCAGTAAGGGCTTGCAAAATTTTAATCAGACCAGAGCAATAGTATTGATGTTTTATGTGTATGTTTTTTTTTCAAATCATTGTCATCTGCCGTGAAGCAGTAATGCATTTAGGTTTGAACGGTGGGACAGCCGTTGTAACTATACTGAGACCTGAGAACTTATGTCTCAAGGTGTGTGGCGCATTTACGTTGTAGACGTCTATGGGCTCCAGTAACCGCTTAACACCAGGTGGGCTGTGAGCTCGTCCACTCATCTAAGCAATAAAAAAAAGTATAGATAAAAAGTGTTATAAACAAAGACACAATGTCGTCGTCGTATGTCGACTGTTTCTAATGTTAATGTGAAGGCTTTTAGAGTATCTATCTCATTCCGGAACTGAAGAAAGATAGCGTGAGTAATAATATTATCTTGTACGTCGAATATGCTTACAGAGTCGTATAACAGCAGCAGCTGAGTTACCTGAATTAATTAACTGTCAATTACTCGTTGTTAATGTCTGTGGGAGGACAGTCAAATAAAATATATTACGTCTATTTGTTTTCGCCAATAAATAATGTAGATGAAAATGTTATTATTGTTTTGTTGAGTGCACGTAACATTCGAGTAGTCTTGAAACAGCTTTTATTTACTGGTGGTAGAACCTCTTGTGATTCCGCACGGGTAGGTACCACCACTCCGCCTATTTCTGCCGTGAAGCAGTAATGCGTTTCGGTTTGAAGGGTGGGGCAGCCGTTGTAACTATACTGAGACCTTAGAACTTATATCTCAAGGTGGGTGGCGTATTTACGTTGTAGATGTCTATGGGCTCCAGTAACCACTTAACACTAGGTTTGCTGTGTGCTCGTCCACCCATCTAAGCAATAAAAAATACTACGTATCAAGTGATGTGTCTCGTATTTGGTATGCTATTTACATTTTAACATAAGTTGAGAGCTTTTAAGCTCTTTCATAACTTAAAAGTGCTTCTGAACTCGTATTCTTCTAGTATTCAAATTAGCGACAAATTTTAAGAATTCCAATAAATTTTATTACAATACCGAAATATTATACCTGAGTACTGTATCGAAATATTTAATTACCAAAAACATACTATAAATTTTAAGTTATTGTGAAATGGGGCCTATAAGTTACATAAGACTCAGAAATCGACTAGCACAGTAAAATTAATTCGAATTGCAAAGGTTCAGTTCGATCTAATTAAGCATCTATTTCAAATGTAGTCAGAAATGCTACATTATGCTCTCATAGTTTTAACCTATGCTCATCTAATAGCTTGATTGGAATTTTAGTACTGATGGTCGCAACAGTGCTATATATTTGTGCCTGAGAGCAAACGTCCGTTTTGATACGATCCGCCGGCTGGAGTTGTGATTTTTTATATTTTTTAATGCCCTTGTAGGCAGACGAGCAAACGGCACACCTGATGGTGAGTGGCTACCGTCGCCCATGGACTCCAGCAATGCCAGGGGCAGAGCCAAGCCGCTGCCTACCGCTTAATACTCTCCACAAGCCTCGTTTGATGAAGGACATGTCATAGCGCTCGGGAAACACCGTGGAGGGGAGCTCATTCCATAGCCGGATGATACGTGGCAAAAAATACCTCTGGAAACGCACTGTGGATGAACGCAGCGGTTAAGATAAAAATTTTTTTTTTTATTGCTTAGTTGGGTGGACGAGCTCACAGCCAACCTGGTGTTAAGTGGTTACTGGAGCCCATGGACATCTACAACGTAAATGCGCCACCCACCTTGAGATATAAGTTCTAAGATCTCAGTATAGTTACAGCGGCTGCCCCACCCTTCAAACCGAAACGCTTTACTGCTTCACGGCAGAAATGAAATAGGCAAGGCGGTGGTACCTACCCGCGCGGACTCACAAGAGGTCCTACCACCAGTAAATATTCCAATGTAATTGATGTTTCGTCTCACGGATCAAGCTGTGCGGTGGCATTCACATTTTAACGTATGAGTACCGCTAAACGCATTACAGAAATATAGATCTAGAGATATGAAGCATAAGATATGATCTGCTTCGTGCAAAAACGCCTTTTTGACTAAACGGATTGCGGTTTTTTTTTTATAGAGGTTTTTTTTGGAAATTTGTCGCATATCTATTTTAGTTTTTGCCTATTTATTGAAAGAAGAAATCGTTAGGTATCATTTTCTCTTTTAATTGTCATTTCACTTGCTTTTTTTTTCTAAAATTTTAATTTTTTCTAAGAAGTACATATCTGTATTACCAATGATAGAAAAGGAAACTATTAATTTCTTTTTCTCGCCTTTACAAGAAGAAATATCAATAAGAAAACAAAAGAGAAAGTGTAATACATAAAACGAATTTAGGCTGTTAGATATCAGTGATTATGGTCGAATTTCGATCACTCGGTGAACACTGGCTTAAAGTAATTTGAAAAATGATTGCATTCTTTTTTGGCCTTGAGAGGCTATTTTAGCTGACACTGGCCCTAGCAAGAGCAGTGCTTCCCAGAATCTACCACCGGATCAGAAACGCGACCCACTGAGAAGATCGGGCGAGAAACCCAGTGGGTTGCACAATAACAATAAAATCGGTCAGTATCGCGATTCCACATGATAAAAACCTCGTAAAGGCAGAAAGGCGTACGGTTTAATAGCGAAAAGTTATGACTAACACCTTAGCGTTTCGTTGTCTAACTGGCTTAAAGGTTTAATGAAAAAAGCGGTCATTCTTGGCACGGTACGTATAGTGCTGAGCTTTATCACTCTGGAGCCGATCTATCATCGATTACCATTTTAACAGTTGAAATCATGGTTATCCGACCTAATTGCTCTAATTGCGTTGTATGTATTCCGTGACTTAAAGAGAAATACTCTACTACTACCTTAAAAACATTTTCCATTGATCGGGCTAAGCATAACTATTTGCCATTGTAGCATGTTCATATTTCAAGAATCCGAAATGCTTCGCGAGGATTGGAAGATTGAATTCGCGATTCTGTTGTGAGTGAAATCTAAAATTTCGGTTGTAGTTTTTTTTTCAGCTGCTGCTACCTCAGGAATCACGGGCTATCAACCGCCTCTCTTTATTTTTGGTGACGAGTATGAGATCCAGATTGTTTGGTATTGATTGAAATTGAATGATTTTAAGTAGGTACTTGAAAAACAAAACAACAAAAAAAATTATAAATGTTCGTGGTCTTCCAGGGCGCCATTGCTAATATCCAAAAACAAAATAGAGCTGTAGGTGATTTGGTGATTTTTTCTTCATATCTTATGATATTAAATTGTCATGAAAAGACTGAAAGTTCAGTAGTCATCAATATGTCGGTTGTGCTATTGTGGCCAATACAAGAACGTACATATGTGTGCGTGTGTAAATCGTTTTTGCAAATAACACTCGTAGTGTAATTTTCAATTATTAATGATTATGTTTTTAAATAATTCATATTATGGAGATGTTCTTTAGCTGCATTTAGTAAGTCAATATTCAAAGATTTTTGCGCAACTATAACGCCTTATAAATTAACCACTCAATTTTTATCTGGGCATTATATCATTGTATTAAGGTGCAGTTTGTTTAAACTTTTTTTAAACTCGGACTATGAGTATTATATTTAGTATTTCATTTTCAATCGACTATATAAATAAGATATATTTAACCTATGTAGATAAGACAATAGATGAATGTTCTTTTTTAATAGTAAATCATAGAAAGCATATTCGCAGTTTCAATTAACATTGAAGTTGATAATTGGTCAACCGCAGAATGTGTCAAGAAAAAAAGCAAACATTCTTGACTCAGTGAGAGAAGTCAACCAACTTATCTTTTTGTAAATGTTATCTTTGACAATCGGTCGCCAAAACTTGTCCTTAACACAGATAGCGGAGATCTTTTCACTTTCTCTGGTCGCGGACAGTATTCGTCAGATGTTCTCCACTGATTATTTCCATTAGTGCCCATTAGCTGGGGTTACCATACTATATCTCAAAAAATCTAGGGATTTATTTTATATATGGGAAGTGTCTAGTTCGTTGGTTTGTTTTAACAACGTTTTAATAAAAGTTTGTGTGGTTCCCAGAAGAAATGATCAGTATTTTTACAATTTACATTTTGAACGAGTGTTGGACGATAAACATAGAAAATTATTAAAACATTAAAAAAGTGATCATCAAATGTAAAATCTTAGCATCAATAATGGTGAGTTACCCTCTCCTGTATTTTAAGCAGCAATTTACTTTTTAATAGATTTGAATTAATGGAATTCTTGGAATGATAATTTAATCAAAGTATTTTACTATCTGGCACATAAAATTTGTTGTAAATTCAGATCAACGGAAGTCATAATTATATCTATACCTTGGTCGATCGATATTCAAATTAATTAAAAAATAAATCATCTAAGACGAATTCCAAATTTATGGGATTATGGAAAATTATATATATATAGTGTGGTAACTGTACCATTAGCTGTTTGTCTCGATATGATTAGGACGCGTCACGACACAGCACTGGTTTGCTAGTTTCATAAATCATACTATCTCGGAGACGAAGTGTTACGACAGTATTTCGAGGGCAATCTTTTGGGTTTCGACATTTTTACTGCGACAACTTCGGTGCAATTAATTGGTAGCTAAATGGATTTGAATTATTAAATTACTTAATTGGTGTTCCACTTGGGAAACTTTTGTTTTGTGTGCCAAACAAATAAGAGTTATCATTAAATGGAAAATGCCGAAATCCAATCCAAACGTTTCGTAATGACAAAGTCTTAAAACAAACACACGCTGTGAATTGACAACCTCCTCAGTGAAGTTGGTAAGAAATAGGATAATTAAGCTAGGGAATGGAATTTTTTTGCTAATATTAATTTTGCAATTAACATATTATAAACTTACTTAAGTTTGCAAATGTACTTAGATCAGAATCCTTACGGTCCTTAGACTTTTCGAAGCACAACCTTATATAACAGCATATTTCTGAGTTATGACAGCGTAAAATTCAGATTACAAAATGGGCCGTTTGTCGTTTTTTTATAGCGACACATTCGACCATCATTAATTTGGAGCATTCCGCCCACAATCGTCTTCTTTGCACAACGGTTCCAGCAGAAGTCGATTTGTAATTTCACAACGTATTGTCCGTTCTTATTATTTATCGCTCATTTGCAAGATAGCCGCCCTCGAATTGCGTAATTATTGTTTCTTTGTTCTTTGTTTTTATGCACGAATTACTTGCGAATTTGTTTTTTGTTGGAAGCCGGTGAAAGAAAGCCAGCTGTAATAGCGATTTAATCTACAGATAAGCTTGGATTAATAATTTCCCGTCTTAATTATATTTTTATCTTGAACTAGCTGACCCCGCAGACTTCTTAGTGCCGATAATCGATCGTTATATAAAAAAAACCTAAACTTTTGTATAAAATAAACTTAAAACAAACAAAAGGAATCCGTCCAACGGGGGACACATTAAAGGAAAAACAAAATTGTTATTTTTATGTAATTACGAGCATTTTTATATTTATCTACCTATTAAACCTTCTCTGGACTTCCACAAATAATTCAAGACCAAAATTAGCCAAATCGGTTCGGCCGTTCTCGAGTTTTAGCGAGACTAACGAACAGCAATTCATTTTTATATAATAATATAGAGATGACACAAACATTGTGATCGATCTCTTTAAACATTTTAGGTAAATTATTTTTAAATCTCATAGATAATATGGCTGATGCTCTTAAATAAAGTTTTGTGACTATGGCGTTCGAATCAATTGAGTATAATTTTTTAGGAGTAAGTTTTTACAAACGACTTTCATGCTGAAAGAATGAATGATAAGCTGACACTGGCTAGGCTAGACTTAGCGTCATGTCTAGCTCTTAGACCAGTTCGACGTACCTACGTAACTTGTACTGCTTGCACCCAGCGTCGAAAGTGGATGAAATGAATCAGTCAAGACACGCCTTGGGCGGTGACAGTTACTGGCTGCTGTATGAGTCGGGTTGCGGGTGTAGCTAGCGGTGGCTACAATACCTTATCGTGGAATAGCGTACTGATGCTGTCTTCATATGGTTACGGATAAGGGCTCGTACATTATATGTGAGCGCATACACAATAAATAAAACATGAATATATACTTGAGATCTTCTATTTATATGTATTAAGATACCAGTCATGTTTTTTATTTATTTATTGCTTAGATGGGTGGACGAGCTTACAGCCCACCTGGTGTTAAGTAATTATTGAAGCCCATAGACAACTACGACGTAAATGCGCCACCAACCTTGAGATATCAGTTCTAAGGTCGCAGTATAGTTACAACGGCTACCCCACCCTTCAAACCGAAACCCATTACTGCTGCACGGCAGAATTGGGCGGAGTGGTGGTATCTAGCCGTGCGGACTCACAAGAGGTCCTACCACCAGTAAGCGTGAATGAAATACTATTTGTGTGTTATTATTACTTGATTAAGCAATAAAGCTTAAAGGGCTTAAATATCGAAAAGAATCAAGGAAGGCTGAACGATGAACTTTATTCTAATAATTTGAGATTTAAAATTGTGACTTCGAATTTCGACAACAATAGAAACTTTAATTTTATTATGAACTTGACATTTGATCGGCTTTCGTTTTGCGCGTGACGTCAGACGTCACACGATTCAATTAATGGCTTCGCGCGTCGGCTGCAAGATTCAAGATAACACCACACCCACACTATTACTGTCACTGTCAAATTTACAAGTGTGTGAATGTGGAATTCACGAATCACATCCGTAATGTCAATGACACCGAACGGATTTATGTAACCTGTACCTTGACTGTTGGTAACTTCATAAAGATTGACGTGGCACAAGACTACCATGTTCGATCCATTACTTCTTAAGCTCCACACTCTATGTTAAATGTTTATTTTAGCAGGGAATGTAACGTGTGCACAGCCAAAATTGTTATCAAAATTGGGTAGGCCGCACAATAGGATTCGTTTTCATTGAGATGAAATGCGAGAGATAGTGTAATTACACAATAAAACTATTGTTCGGTAATAGTACTGAATGATTTGCTGTATATTGTGTTACGTCATCGCGGTTGAAATTTAGTAGTTCGATAAATACGACGTATAAAATTTCTTTTAATCTCAATAAATTATAATCTACTCAAGGATATGGAAATCGGAATTACATCCAGCGTTAACCTAGTTAAAATATCAATATGTGTAGGTGTTTTATAGCTTACATTATAAACTTTATATGTAATAAGGTATAAGATAATGAGTGTTCACTAAGATTCATACAGTAGTATAAAATTCATAGTACATTTCTACGCGGACATTGTGATTTTGAATAAAATATTAACAGCATGAAAACGATAAGATATGTATTATGTAAATAAGTGATAGTACAACAAATACAAATTTAATTACAATATAACATAGAACCGTTACTGGTGGTAGGATGTTATATAAATAACTAAAAACTCTTTTTTTTTATTTCCCGTGTAGGTAGACAAGCACACGGCCCACCTGACGGTGAGGGGTTACCGTTGTCCATGGACTACAGCAATGCCAGGGGCGGAACCAAGCCGCTGCCTACCGCTCCAAGCCGCTGCCTACCGCTATTGCTCATTCATTTATATGATATCCTACCACCATCCTACCATCATTTCTATAATGAACAAGGTATGAACAAGTATCAAGTATCTTGTTCATTTCTGCCACCGTAAAATAGTAATTGAATTTGAAGAGTGGAGCAGTCGACTGCTGTAGAAAATCGGACTTAGAGCATGTGTTGTGTCATTTATTGTATGAAACATTTTTTTCTAAGACACTCTTTATGATGGGCACATTCAAGAGAGTACATTAGTTACATGACAGTATTTTAGTTATTCATCAAAATATCCCTTGACTACCAGTAATATAATGTGCTGTGATTCCGAAAGTGTTTTGTACTAAGATTCCTCCTCTATTGTATTGTGATGAGATTGTCATTCAGTTGTCTATAATACAACTTTAGCACATATTCGGAAACCATCGTGTCTGTAACCTCATTTCTTTTTAGTATTGACTTTAGGATATTTATAGGCTACACCAGACGCTAATATAAACACGATGTAGCCACGAAAAACAGGTATTTCAGTTGTTTTGGTTCTAATTGTATAATTTTAATTAAATAATTAGTGTATTTAGAAACATGTAAATTAAATAATTTATTATAGGCAACATTTGAATCGTTAAAGCAACAGAGCTCATTTAAAAACCAGCCGTTGTCTAAAACAGACGTCTATTTACATTAATCTCCAGGTGTGGGTTACAAGAAAGTTCTTGTAAGATGTTAATGAAATGATGTAAAGTGCCGGCGACACGATCTGTTCCATCCAAAGTGGGCAGGTGGCGCCTATGTCCACTTTCTGTGTCTTACCGTGCCATAGGGATGTCACGTGTTTAAGTTTATTTTACAAATGTACTAAGGGCGAGGTCACGCGGTTTCTCGCGCTAAAATTGAAGAGCTGCTAAGCCTTGTTCGGACTAGGCGAGTATTTTAGTCGAGTACCGAGTAATTTAGTGGCTAAACTACTCGCTACTGCACAGAAATCGTTCGCATTACGGTCCAGTAGAGTAAACAAGTGAGTGGTGTTTTGCAAGTTGCAAAATACTCGCCTAGTTCGAACAAGGCTTTAAAGCTTCTTGACTTGATTTAAATGAAACAAATACAAGAATATCAGCTCAAGAGCACAGTGATTCCTTAGACTTTAACAAAGTTGCAGATTGCCAGTATGATTAAAATTATTACACTTTCACAGTTAAGTTTAATACTACTTTTGTGTTAAACAACTATAATTTCATAATTACCGTCGTTTTTAAGACGTTTTTAATTTTTATAGCGCCATTTATGATCTTGGTACTTGCCACTACTATTTCTTACTTACTTGCTTGCTTCATGTCAGAGCAAGCAAGATGTCGGCAGCGGAGCTTTTACTTCATTAGAATATAATAGAATAGAGTAAGATTTAACAATGTTCAATAATGTCGTTTAAGAAAATAAGATATTTTTTACCACGAAGCGGTCAATTGCTAGTCGTTATTTCAATATCCAATTTCAATTCAGATCTCAACCTCATGTGTCCAGCAGAGGGTGCAGCAGAGGAGGGGTTTCTACTGGTGGTAAGACCTCCTGTGAGTCCGCACGGGTAGGTACCACTACCCTGCCATTTCTGCCGTGAAGCAGTAATGCGTTTCGGTTTGAAGGGTGGGGCAGCCGTTGTAACTACACTGAGACCTTAGAACTTATATCTCAAGGTGCGTGGCGCATTTACGTTGTAGATGTCTATGGGATCCAGTAACCACTTAACACCAAGTGGGCTGTGAGCTCATCCAGCCATTTAAGCAATAAAAAATAATCCTACGTGGTTTTATTAGTGGTAGTGCATATTGTAAGACCGTCTGGCCGAAGACAAAAACCACCAACCATGAAAAGAATCTTTGACTTCATCATGCTCTGTCAGTAACCATAACGCACCCCTGGGAGTACCCCTTGGGGAACAGTGAACGGAAGCCAAATTCGTATATTTAAATTAGGTATACATTAAGTAATCTAAATACAGAAAAGTATCAGTGCTATTCGTGTTTAAATAATTTTCTTTTTGTTTATGTATACGCTCATTTAATTTGGTTATTTTTTTTAATAAATAAATATACTTATTATTTATTAAAAAATAATAAGGTACACACAAAGAAAATAAAATGCAAGAAAAAATAAATAAAAATGTTAATGCTGCCAACCCTAAGCTGTAATTGAAGACGGTAACTTGGGTAGCATATTAGCATAACGTCGTGTATTGTGGCTTAAGAAAATTTATTATTCTATTTATTAGAGGAAACGCGAGTATCTCTTGTAATAAATTTGAAAATTTACCTTGATTATTCAATTACTTCGAGAGGCTCATGAATGTCTAAAATGTTGGGTGTAATGTATTAAAATGATTGCTCATTGAGATCCTTGGGCTTATTAATTAGGTTATATTGTTATTTTGTTTTTAATTGGCAGCTGAAATGGATCCAATAACAGTAGCAATTGCTTAACAGCATATCAACCGTTCATAAAGATTTAATTTACTAAAATAAAAAGATAAACGTGCATACAGTATGTAAGAAAAACACAGATATAGAGTAAATTCTAAAAATACCCAAAATTTGTTGAAATTGAATTTCGAACCTTCAAATCCGTCAATAAGTGTCGCGATAAATATAACATAGGTAGCTAAATAATTGAAGGCATAGGTAGGTACCACCACTCCGCCTATTTTTGCCGTGAAGCAGTAATGCGTTTCGGTTTGAAGGGTGAGACAGCCGTTGTAACTATACTGCGACCTTAGAACTTATATTTCAAGGTGGGTGGCGCATTTACGTTGTCTATGGGTTCCAGTAACCACTTAACTCCAGGTGGGCTGTGAGCTCGTCCACACAGCTAAGCATTAAAAATAAAATAAAAGATTTACATTAAATTAGTCGCGATGTGTAATTTTCTTATGTGAGTAAATAAGTTGTCGAGAATTTCTGTTATAGCAAATTATCTTTAAGAATATGTAATTCTTTCAATTTATAAATACGAAGCGTGCGTTAACACGTTTCTTAAAACAGTTAATGCATTACCCGGACTTGAGTGATCTTTTCTTGAAATAGTTTCATATATTTTATTCATCTTTAAATTTCTTTGTTTCTCGTGTGTGTGACATTTCATAAATAAGATATAAAACAATATAGTGGTTTAAATGTCGTATTCTGCAAAAGGAATGTCACGGAATGCACGAGACGCATTTCTAGAAAAAACGATCTGTAAATTTTTACTGCTCTATTTATTTCACTGTGAGATTCTACAATACATATTATGGATATCTGTGTCTTTATGAGAATTTCAAGAGAGTAATTTGTTCGCGTCAACGGAATTTACTGTGCATACTAAAATTGTTCTTTATTGTTGTAATAAGAACGAATTTTATACTGTTTTGCGTGAGGTTCTTTACAACATCAATGGTGACTGTTATTAAGCTTTTTATTGAGTTACATATTATAGATATTTTAATGATGGTATTCTTTTATAAGATTTATTTTAATTACGCAATGATTGTACCTATATAGAGAGAATAATCACTCAACGATATTCCTTTCGCTGAGTGACTGTGATGTGAATTTTTTTGTTTCCCCATATAGTGACGTCACATGTTAGTAGTTGATTTGAGTTCGTTGTATGCGGGCTCATTATAGAGATGCCCAACCACCTATAGTTATTCAAATTTATAAAATTTCTTTCATAACGAAAATCGTTGGTATACATGCATTAAGTATGTATTCACTTTAGAAACAATTGGTACCTACATGATTTCAGTATCTGAGCTTCGGCCTAGTATCACGAGCGCGGTTTTACTTCGAGTTTCGAATGCTTTTTAGCTTTTCGTTAAGTCACGAAAAACTAGTAGCAACTTCAAAACATTCGATTAATTTAGTTTAAATTTCGAAAGAGATTAAAACTAAAAAGAGTTTATCACCACAAGAACGCCATGTCCGAATTCAAGCCGCCGGCAAAGGGTTTTTGTTATTAAGTCGCATCGTTCTACCAGCGTCCGTTAAAATCAGAGACATCTTTTAATAGAAAACGTTCTAATTACGAACTAGAAATTAATATTGTTTTTCAAACGGTCACATGTCAAACAGATATATGCGAAGGCCTGTGTGTCACGAAAGTATTTTAATGACTCCTTGCGCTGATTGTTTAGATAAACCAATTTTTTTCTAAAGGTATGCTAAATATTTGTCTTCACGTAACAGTTAACCGGACAATGAGTCAGATTTACACACAGAATATTTAGTATAGAATAACGTAGCCAGTTTTTTCATTTCAACAAGTATATATAAAAATAAAAATAAATGCTGCAAACGTTCTATCAAACCACCTATGAAAGTATTTTTTTATTTGTGAAATACTTGAAAAGTATGAACAGTAGTAGGGCTTAAGCTTTTATAATTATTAATCGAGTGGGTACGTCTTCGAGTGGCAATGATATCTGGATAAAATTTTTGCTTAAAATTATTGAAATCTACTTTTAAATCTATTTTCGTAGTTTCGAATATTTTACGGTTTTGATGATCACACTGAGGTGTTTTGTTTATGATATTCCTGTCATTGTTTACTATTTCCAAGTCGTACATGGCAACATAGTTTTTTTCTTTGTAACTGACATAGGTAATTAAATTTCGAATACTATACACCGGAAATAATATTACGCCCCATAGAAAACGCGTGATAAATTGTAAAAGTAGTTTTTATTACGAAAATCGAATTAAATACTATTTTAATTTAAAGCTATCGTCGAACGATGTATGAAATAAATTTTGTTTCAGTTTAGGATTTCAGTTCTCCTCCGTGCGTCGCATTCCTCAGTGTTGAGAGTAGTAACCTTTACGGAGCACTTTTGTTAGGGCTATGTTTCTCCATTCCTTCGTGTCCTCCGCGCAGTGGATAGCGACATTGATGCTGGAATCTAAAGTCGTCTTAATCTGATCGGACCAGTGCATGGGACTACTCCCCATAGGCCTCTTTCCCTCCACTTCCTTCAGTTCTAGAATATATTTAAAATTTCAAAGATTTAAAATCTTGAAAGAAATTTACTTCATCCATTCTATATGTTTAAAAGTATAGTCTTTGGCTCCCCGGTTTCGGTCCAGTTCTTTCGGTCACAGATAAACATTTTGTCACGGGGATTATCCAAGTAATGGCCTTGCACACGGTGACCCAAATACCATGGAAATATTTGTTCCGTATACATACTAAACACTGATTGTGGCGTATACTGAATGTGATTCAAGATATGTGAGCGTAATACATTTTAAATAAGCATGCTTATGGGGTTGTCAGGCTGATTAAAAGTAATGATCAATAATTTTGCATTCGTAATATTATACTAAAGTAGATGATTTATGGAGATTATCATGTTTTATAACGCTGTATAAATATGTGGAACTTAATATTAGTCATTTCCAATCAATATGAACATTGTGCTCTTGTAAATTATGGTATTACGTTACAATGAATATCAAACGTGTTCTAAAGATAATAAATATAAGTATTAACCCTGAAAGTAAGAAACTTAAGAGATTGCAACATTTCATCCCGTCTGGTGTTTGATTATGTTGACCGACAGACAGGCCAATTACAACGTCTTTTGAATGAGAGCAAGACAGCCGCGGAGAGAACTCACAAAACGAAGTATGAGAGATCACGAAAGAATTCTAATTACAAGTGAGTATTGCATATAGCGGATCTTCGGAGCGACGGGAGTGCAAACATAGCATGACATAATCATTGACGTAGACGCACCGACTGGCATACTTTTGGCTTTTTTTGCGACCAAACAAACAGAATTAACATTCCAATGATACTCTCACCAAATGAGCAATAACATTGAACGATTTTACCTGACTCTTTCACTTAGAAGTTGGAATGTTTAATAATCATTTTTCTCTTTTAAATTTGTTGGTGTTGGTAGTAGCATTTCAACTGAGAATCATAGTTTTTATTTGCATATTTTTTTTATTTGAAAATTAGGAAAACGAAACTTTTTTGCGTTCGTAATGTCCGTTCGAGAATACGTCTGTGGTAGTTCTTTTCTGAACGAATGAAGTATTATTTATTTCAATACATTATCATGTAATTGAACATTTTTAACTAGCGGTAGGACATCTTGTGTCTGCGAGGGTAGTAGGTATTATTACTGCCTATTTTTGCTGTTGAAGTAGTTATGCGTTTCGGTTTGAAGGGCAGCCGTTGTACTATTAAAACCGAGACCTTAACACTCTTGTCTCAAGCTTGGTGGCGGAATTTGCGTTGTAGATGTCTATGGGTTCCGGTAATCACTTAACACCAAGTTGGCCGTCGTGACCTTGTCCACTCGTCTAAGCAACAAAAAAATACTTATAATAATTTTACAAATATAGTAATATCAGGCAAACTTGAATTAAAAATACATTGTTAAAGCATTGCTGTAATATCATTTAAATAGCCACGTTGATCGTAGGTTTAGATAAGTCGAAGGTGTGCTCAAATAACCGTTTTCCATTGTACACTAAGTTACTACTTATCAGAATATAAGATCTGTATCTTTCGATGATCGATAGTGCAGAACAGAAGAGGGCTAGAAAGCGGGATGGTTCGTGATTTAACTAATTATGAACGGCTGTTACGTTGCCTGGTTGCAAAATCGTTAGCGTTTGTCTCTTTATTGCGATTCCATAAAGATTTATGGTGCCTAATCAACCTTTAGTGGCGAATATTAGTTTATAAAGTGAACCAATAGCTATATGTGTGTTAATATTGTGAAATTATTGAATAGTAGCATTTAATATTATGTTCGAACGTGTCGTAATTAGGATCAACTAGCGTTGATTGGGCACAGAATTTATGACATTTTAGTTTAGATCGATTTTTAAGCGTATGCGGTCTAATCGAAAAGACTATAGGTGTACCTGCGTGTTCAGTTTTGCTGAGATTAAAATCTTGTAACTGTGTGCTTAGTGCGAGTTTTTTTAAAGTTCTCGATAGCGTAAAAGTTAACTCAAATTTGTATGCAGTTGGAACAGCGCCTCTAGCGGCAAACGTAAGCAAACTTTTCAACTCTATACAAATTTGAGTTAACTTTTACGCTATCGAGAACGTTAAAAAACTCACATTAAGCACATTGGTGCCAATTTTCATAGAGGCTATTTTTATACATGGATATCCAACAAGTGTTCACGAACGATGTTCGCAATGAAAAAGCCAAGTCGCGGTAGTATGGATAAAAAGAAATAAGAATAATTTATTAAATTTACATACTTAACAAGTATACACCAAAAGACATGGGCTCGTAAGAGAAAGTGTTCAATCCAATATTAAACTTATAATTGAGAATTCAGCCACATGTCTTAATCTTAAGGTGGGTAAATACTACAAGCTCATTAAGCCATCCACATACTAAATATAATAAATAAATATAAAATTTCAGAGTTCCTTTTAAAAATCTGATTCTTTGTTCTTTGAACTGTACAGTTTGGTATGACGAGAAAATAATTATATGGCAGTACTTTCAGAATCAATACAAGCTAATTCCTAGTCTAAGGCGCAAGTTTGATTTAATATACTTCCATAAAGCTCCTTAGCACACATTAATTCCTATCTTTTATGACCTTGTATAGAAATGTAGATTTAATTTTGCCCCCATATCTATTTAATGTAACTAAAATTTTAACTGCCTCGTATAGTCGTTCGTTAGTTAAGTTCTAAAACTAGTATCCGCACTCGTAGCTCCTTTGGTTTTCTACTATCGATATTCACAATAGACCTAATTTATTTAAAGCTAAGTCATAAAATCTCTTACGTTCACAATGAAATAATAAAATTAGTTAATTCACAAAAGCGAACATCCAACTGCACGAGAACTCATTCATTTCGAACCGAAATAAATTAAGCAATAAAAAACTATAAATTGGCAAAACGACTTTCTTAGAATTTCATGCGGCGATCGCAAAATTTTATGTATTTCAATCGTAAAAATCTAAGAACTGAATTCCGTGAGTTCCATATGTAAATCCATTAATGTTATTGTCAGTTTAAGATGCGATTGAATTTATGCTCATTATAATTTTACTGTCATCGAAGGTAAGGAGACGTACGTGGCAGGTATTGTTGGTTATAAACTTGAGAAATACATACTAAGCGTTACGGCCCAGGATTTAGCGCTACTGATGATTTTTTTTTCATATAGTACGACACGTACGACACAGTTTTCTGCTCTCTGGGACTAATTGAGCGCAAACACAATTGTTCCAATTAGAAAGAGCTGCATTATGTGAGTCGGATGATAAAATAAAGATGGTAAAATCATAAATAAGTACGCAACGTATTACCAATTTGTTTATTCACTGGACAATGCGAAACAGGTATCTATGTTACAAATAAAACATTCCCGATCGAACCCGTCGCTTACGACGAAGGGCTCGACGAGTAAATTAACCCTCAGACACAGCCCACTGAGTTTCTCGACGGATCTTCTCAGTGGGTCGCGTTTCCGATCCGGTGGTAGACTCTTGCTAGGGTTCGTGCTAGCAACGTCGTCAGGTTTGAGCCCCGTGAGCTCACGTACTAGTTAAGGTTAAGCTGAAATAGCCTCTCAAGGCTTGCGGTAGGCAGCGGCTTGGCTCTGCCCTTGGCATTGCTGAAGTCCATGGGCGACGGTAACCACTCACCATCGGGTGGGCCGTATGCTCGTCTGCCTACCAAGGCAATAAAAAAAAAAAAAAAAGGCTCTCAGCTTAGGTAGAAAAAAAACACAAATGAAAATAGCATAACGATTTACAGGCCTTTGGTTTGATTTTATTTTCAGACTATTACCTAAATAAGACAGTACTACCTATAATCATGCAAGTATTAGGAAACACGTAAAACTCCCTTTCAAAAAGTATTTGTATAAATTGCGCACTTTGTATATTATGTGGTTTATGATTTTCAAAACATATTTATAAGCCGAAGTTCATTTTAGGGCCACTTGTTAAACAATTCGATTATTTGGTGATAAAGAATCCAACCGCATCGGGTACATTAAACTTTCATCTAGTAAGTAATAAGCCCACGCATTTTAAAGCTCACAGCTTCGCACCGTGCATCACATAGGCCTCGTGCAGTATCTGAATACAATTCTACCGGAAATAAAACCCGACAAACAGGACAGCTTGATTATTTATTTCTCAATATAAATAATTCTTATTTTCCATTGTGGAGAGCTCACAAAGCATCGGGCGAGTAGGCGCCGGCGCCGCTGTGACATTTACACGAAAGACCTTGCTTTAAACAATTTGCGAACAATAAACGCTGTTGTCATATGTTCCCGGAACCCGAACGCCTCAGTAGAATTGGATTGCGTTGACCTCGACTAATTTAACCTCTAAGTTCTGTTTCTTTTATTATCCCGAATCTTTATAAACTATTTTCAGTCATTCCATGGTCGAAAGTAAGGTTTCAGGATGTTTTTTTCGCATCTCATGGTCTCATTTGTGCATACTTAAATTCAAGCGCCATTAAATAGATGATAGGTGCTTTTGGAATGTGAATTTGACGCTATCTTCTTCGAATGCCTTGAAACATGCGTCGCATCAACTCTTTAAGGATGTGGAGCGAGAAAATTTATAAAAACACTTGCAGCATGCTTACGTCGAGTTTTTTGGTTATATTATGCGAAGAATCTCCGACAGTCATTTAGTCCAACAACAATCTGGTTTCTGATTTTAATTGGCAAAATACGAAGTAAAGTCTCAAGTTATAGAAGCATGGGTTGTAATTACATGATTGGTGAATGCAGCCAACAGTCTGCATCAAAGGAGTCACGACTATCAGTAACGAGGAATCGATCGAAGAGTAGGTCGTCACAAAATACTTAAAAATTAAATAAATAAATAAACACAAATACACAAAACGATATTATATTGCGATATTGTTCGCGTTACACAAACGTATCTATAGAGCGTGGGCGAACCAATATCCACTTGTCGTCATGTGTGTAATCACGAATCCGAACTTTCCATCGTAAACGTAACTTTCACAATAACGTCTGGGAGCAATACGCAAGTGTAAGAAAATCCTTTAGCCTTTGATTTTGCAGTTTAATAAATCGGTGCCAACCAGCCAAAAACACGAAAATTAGACTAGCCGGCAACAATTTGGGAGAGAAAACTTATATTTGGAGATATTTTTATTTCTTATCTTCAAAGACATTTGTTGCACTAAGACCACTTTAAATTTCTTAGTGATTTCATTACATAACGGTTGTTTATCAACTATTGTAATTAATGAGCAGTGTCAACTGTTTTAATTCGCGGAAAGCTGCGATCGCCTACGAGCAAGATAAAGTGGCTTAGAAGAAACAACTTCTATTTAGTTTGCATTTCCGTTCGAGAATATTGAAGCGTAGTTTGCAGCTAATGTAAAAAACTTATTATATTAGCTAATTGCTTCTTCTTTGTCACTAAAAGTAGCATAGACCTTCTGTTTATTTTCATTGCACAAAATGTCTATGAAGTAATTAAATGGGAAGTAATCGTATCGTGCCTATCTCGTGGAAACACAGTATTCGCGATCGTTCAATGTTTCAACCGTTCGTTTTCAATAATCAGCGTCACGTTTTTGTAATTCGATTCTGCATTCACGAGCGGACGTACGTCTTTATTATTTGTATTCTGTACACGGCAAGTATCTACAAAGTGCGTCACGTCGGCTGTTAGGTAACGATCAGCCGGATGCATGCAGATCATTAGACAAAAAAACGATCATATCTCAGACAATAGAGCACTCGGCGACCGAAAGTGATAGTCTAATAGATATTAAATCGAGATGACGATCGAATAGATCATAGTCCGTTCCAGGTAAGTTGATGTGGTATTGACTTCTTAGTAGTTTTAAATTATTATTTTCCTCAATTTTTTTTGGTGGGTAATTCATTTGTGCTCGATTTTCTACACGAGTAAATGTCAATAATTGGAGAGTAGTATCTGAAATATGTTAATTTCAAGGCATACGTAATTCAACAGATTTCAGTTTTAGACTGAAATTCCGAAAAATGTGAAATTTTGTTCAGAATGTAGGTACTTATACAAGTTACTATTTTGCCTAGCAAAGGAAAATCTGAATTCTGTATCAAACTTAATGGGAGGAAGCGGTGATCATTTCACAAAGCCTCAAAGAGAGTAGCGAGATTAACGCAAGACAATTGCTGCAGCTACAAAAAAAGTGGAAAGATACCTAAATATATAATTTGTCATGTGGTAAATAAATAGTTTTGGTTCTCTTTTGGATTGAATACGTTAGAAGCGGATAAGAACTAACAAATCTATACAGACGTTCCGTTAGAAAATAATGCTGAATGACTGGCATATAAACAAGGAAATGTTTGTCGTATGACAGTAAATTATAGGGGAAGCACACAGGCCGACATAAACCTATGAATAGTGAAATATAACAAAACGTAAACATTGTCAAAATTGTGTCTGCTTGTAACAAATCGAATTATCGGATGGGAATTCATATAGGGGAAATACGTCTTATTTATTGATTATTTGTTTGATTTTAAGCTGTTTCTTTAACATTAAGGCTTAATATTAACATTAAGCCGTGGCATGAGTTCATCTGTTCATTTACACCAGCAAAAACAATTCCACCAGAAACACGATTCATGCTAGGACGGCGCTTGCCTCTGCCCCTGGCATTGCTTAAGTCCATGGGCGACGGTAACCAGTCACCATCAGGTGTGCCATATGCTCGTCTGCCTACAAGGGCAATAGAATAAGCATAAATATTATTTAATTTCTTCATTATCTTTCTATGGAAAATATTAAGTTATAAATCGTACTCCCCCTACAGTGGATACTCCTTAAAGCACAAAATATTTTTGTAAAAATTTAATTGGAATATATGAACGATGTAATTTCGATATTATTATGGCCGTCTGGTGTAGTGGTAAGTGACATGGTCACTACACAAGGGGGTCGCGGGTTCGAATCCCGCCAAGGGAAGATATTTGTATGATAAATATAAATGTCTTTCCAGGGTTATGGGTGTATATTAAATATATGTATGTGTATAATAAAAAGATTATATTTATTTCCGTTATCTGGTACTTGTAACACAAGTTCTTTACGAACTTAGCACGGGACTAGTTAACGTGGCGTGATTGTTAGTAAATATTTATTTATTTATTTATTTATTATATACTTTTCTCAGTGCCATAAGTAAATAATAAAATAGATTCAAAGTTAAATCTGTACAGTTTTTTAAAGTATTAAGGGACTTAGGTGTATCTACCCTGTAGTATATCCATTTTAGGAATTTGAATAGTAAACCTGCGGCAACGTTCTGCGGTTGTTTGACAAATGAAGTTGTAACGTTTGTGTGAAATTCGCGTCTGCTACTGTCTACCTCAGACACGACATGTCATGTGTGTGTATATAACGCACTTCGTTAGTCATAAGGAAGCCAGCAACAAACTACTAGAAACCTAGAGCTACTATGTAATATCGGTTTCGCGAATGACATATAATCACGGATGTTAGGTACGATTGTTACTTAAGAATACAGGAAATCTTCGTAATAAAAATTTCGGAACAGTATTATCAATACCAAGGATCCACTCGTTGATTATGAACATCAGTCGGGTAAGGGGCACAGTTAGGCGATACGGAAGCTTCGAGAAGGGAGGTAAATATTTCGGGAACTCGGTAACCTGGGTGATATCTTGAAACGATCTGTGAACGAGCAAAGGTCTTTCGGTATTCCCTCAAGCCCCATTTTATGCGTGAGAACAGAATTGTCGATAATCTTTCGAAGTTTGTCTGTTTGTCTTGTGTTTTATCAAAAAGTTTGTGGTTGTGACTTTCACTAGCTAGCTAGCATTTGGGAAGCCCGAAGACAAAGATATGAGCAGTTCTTTACTCTTTTTTTTTATTGCTTAGATGGGTGGACGAGCTCACAGCCCACCTGGTGTTAAGTGGTTACTGGAGCCCATAGACATCCACAACGTAAATGTGCCACCCACTTTGAGATATAAGTTCTAAGGTCTCGGTATAGTTACAACGGCTGCCCCACCCTTCAAACCGAAACGCATAACTGCTTCACGGCAGAAATGGGCAGGGCGGTGGTACCCATTCGCGCGGACTCACAAGAGATTCTACCACCAGTAAACTCAGAGTTCAATATTTATTTTTTAGAGCACAAATTTTGAACCAGTGTGCTTAGTGCGAGTTTTTTAACGTTTTCGATAACGTAAAAGTTACCTGAAATTTGTATGCAGCTGGAACAGTGCCCCTAGCGGCAAACATAGGCAAACGTTTCAACTCCATACAAATTTGACTTAACTTTTACGCTATCGAGAACGTTAAAAAACTCGCAATAAGCACACAGGTCTGAAGTAGAATTTCGTTTTATTGAGGTCTCCCAACATTATGATATTTTTTTTGCCTCCCCAGATACTTGAGCTCTCGATGTATTCACGACACGAATCCCAATTCTTTTGGGAAGTCAGGGATACCCTTAAAGTTGCGGAAGGGCCAAACAAATTACCCAATAATAACTAAGTTTCTTGGTATGGTAATCGATTTGCACGCATTAAACAGTCAACGGTGAGCTGGCCGTAATTTACAACTATAAACAGGTAATCGGCGTCACTGACCTACAGTAAACATTACGCCACCGTCCAAGGTCATTGGCCTTGATATGTTATAAGCGTATCGTGTTCAAGACCAGAGATTACAACTAGATAACTCAAACGTGGGCGGAGTAATATGGAAACGTAGTGATTGACAGCGGCGGAATTCAATTTTCATTTATAGCTCCATTTGGTTTTATGTGCTTTCGAATCGATACTGCGATAGCCGAGGTCAATATGCTACTGGATTTATCTCGTGGAATGCTTTGTTTTGCTATACTTGAAAATCGATCTATAAATTTGCGTAATTACTGGTGGTAGGACGTCTTGTGAGTCCGCAAGGGGAGGTACCACCACCCTACCTATTTCTGTCGTGAAGCAGTAACGCGTTTCGGTTTGAAGGGCGGGGCAGCCGTGGTACTGTTAAAAGTGAGACTTTACAACTCATGTCTCAAGGTGGGTGGCGGCAGTTACATTGTATATGTCTATGGGCTCCGGTAACCACTTAACATCAGGTGGGTCGTGAGCTCGTTCTCCCGTCTAAGAAATAGAAAAAAAAAACAGAAAAAAAATATATCGAATATAATCAATGTCTAAGATATCATCATTTAAATAAAATATCTAAGCTTTACTTTCTCAGTATTGCTTTTCGCAACGCTATCTAAAAACAAAAAAGCAAAATTAACACAGCCTTGAACTATGGGGCTTATTGCTAAGCCAACAACATGAACATGGTCGAAACAAAAGGCCCGATAAACGATCGCGAGTCCTGTGGAGAACATTAATACAAAAACATAAGCCATTTACATACGGGCCTCCAGATGAATCGCCCTGATAGCAAATATCAAGAATTTAAGTAAAATAAATGGTACTCTTAATGCTGTAGGCGTGCCCCCACCCGGAAGGTATAAATGAGACAAAGATACGCTATCTCAATTTGGAGGCAAAGTTATTGTGTTTCAGTAAAATAAAATAAATTATAAGTCAGAGAAAGACAAAGGCTTTCTTTAATGAAGTTGATCAGGTTCACTGCGGTATGCAGAGGTATTGAACAATATAGAACCTGCCATCTTGTCAACTTCTTTTACGACTGTGCCACTCGTCGCCAAACATTACTACCTACTACCTAGAACCGATGCGATCGTCTACAACATCTTGAGAATTTTCGACCAAGTACTCGTATCGAGTGTTGAGACTATACCGATATGCGAATGGCGCACGCAGGTTTTTTTAGTGTTTTAAAACCAATTTTTAGAAGAACACTTGGCCAATACTGCCATGATAAAATAATAATATTGGGTGATAAAAAATAAAAACGTAAAAAATTTACTTTGTCATCTACAGGTGGAAGTAGGACATTACCAACGTAATCTATTTTTTCTATATTTTTTCCCGTAAAGAATTCAGTCACGCGTTACGTTTTAAAGGAACAATCGTTATATTAAACAACTGAGAATTAGACTTCAGGTCTCCAAATAAAAAAAATTACAATAAGGCTCTAAAATAAACTAAAAGACTTTTAGATGTGCTTTGTTTCATTCATGTGCCGAAAATTTTGTGGTGCACTTGCGTATTACACCATCCACGTTGAGACATTTAATTCAAAAAATCATAATAGCCTTCATTCAGTCCCATTATCAGTCAGATATGTGTGGCCCAGTCTATTTACGTCGTCAAGAGGCAGTTATGTGTTTCGTGAGAGTATGACTGAATTAATTGAGATTAGCATTTTGTGGTTTTTATGGGCTCCAGTGACCAATATAAGTCCTTTAAGCGATTTTGTGTATCTTAGCTGAGATATAAGCTACGGGACGGTATGTTGGCCGTTATTATAACAGTTTACATTAGTTGATCGTACATTTTTATTAAAGGAACACATGTAAACAACGTTTGTAAAACTCTTAACTTACTCTTTTAGGGATACTTTAAAGGTTTCTTCGCTACCTCATAGAACTGCCCTTTATGACAAGAGTTTTTTTAGTATGTCAACAAGAATATTTAATAAACTACCTAGAAAAATTTTGAAGACAGTAGAGTTACAAGATTTTAAGCAAAAATTGCAAGTATTTTTATTAGATAAGGCTTACTATAGTATGTCAGAATATTTAGACGATAACTATAAATAATTTAGATAATAAAGTAGAATAGAGTTAAATAATTATAATTTAAGTTTATTTTTATTTTTATGTAGATTAAACTTACACCTAATATTTGTACGCTTTACTAGCAGGACATAGTGATACATTTATTAATATTAACTTATTAATCTTTCTTAACCTATGACCACAAATAATAATAAAATAAATAAATAGTTTAAAGTAAATAAATTATTTATTACAAAACGTTGACCTTAGGAGACGTCTGGCTCGGTCTTTATAGTTGCAGTTCAATAGTAACTTGTTGCAAAGTACACACGATAGGGCGATCCCGCACATGCGCAGTAATCAACATTGATTTTTCTCACTTTGACAGTTCGACTCATGTTTTGGGCCGTAGCTCGCGTACCAACAAGAAAGTAAACAAAAAAAATGGCTTTAGATTTTTCCGCTACGTATAAACTGTTGGTCTTAGGTGATTCTAACGTAGGTAAAACGTGTATAGTTCACAGGTACTGTGACGAGAGGTATTATGATATTTACATATCCACAATAGGTAAGTGGAAATATTTACTTTTAGTTTTACGAGCCTTTGTTAGACAAAAGCAGTTTTATTACTGTTCCGGAACATAACGAAACCAGAATTATGGTTTATACTGCATACGTACAGTAGAGGGCACGTGTAAAGTCCATTTTAAGAATTAATAAGATGAAAAATCATTAACAGTAGTAGTAAAATTACAAATTATTTCAATTTTCTACAACGGCCAATGCCGTTGCCGTAGTCAATAGTAGTAATTATATTAGACAGAAATTACTTTAACTTCCTCAGTGTTTCGATTTCAAAAACATCGAGAAAGAATCAGCTGGTTCTATTTATGACGAATTTAAAAATTGAATTTCGTTCTAAAATCGATATAATAATTAGATGCAAAGACCTATTTTGAACCCTAGACATGGTTGTAAATGTTTCAGGAGGTTTGTCTCATTGTGTCTGTTACATTTTGATTAGATCAGATCTTTACGTGTATTTTAGGCATGCGTCATTGCACTCAAATCACAAATATTGAATGCTTCGATTTGTCTTCGTCTGTATTGTTTAAGTCTGTGTATTATGAATCAATTACATGTTTGTTATTAATGACGGAATAAAAGTGTCGATTTGGTATCTGATATTCAAAAATAGGTATATCTAAATTTGGAACGAGTGCGCATAGAAATTGCAGGAGCATTTGTCTAATATTAGCTAATATTTGTTTCAAGACCGAACTAACTCTTAAAAATTGGTTCAGTCATCGTGAAGATTAGCACGCAGATTCACAAGCAACAATAATAAAAATGTAACTGTAGTAGTCACTCGTTTCAATCATACACTATTTAAGAGACTAAAATATGTAAAAACCACATTAATTCAATAAGAATTGTGTAATTAAATATATTATGTAGCTTATTAATCTATAATCTAGAACTGATTTTTAAATATATGCTACACACGAAGAAAGTTTCTAAATTCAATTGGGTTTTGTGTAGGTCTGTTTTTTCATATATAAAATACTAGCGACCCGCCCTCGCTTCGCTTCGGAAACATTAAATTTTATTATTGATAGCTGAGTCGCGCGATGTTACCCGCGGTTATTGTCGTACCCCGGTTGACACCGCGGGGTAAAGCTAGTCTTTAAAAAAGTACGCCTAAGTTACTCCTTATATCATCAGCTACCTATCAGTGAAAGTCTCGTCAAAATCGGTCCAGCCGTTCCAGAGATTAGCCGGAATAAACAGACAGACAGACAAAAACTGTAAAAAATGTTATTTTGGTATATTAGATTACTTTATTCTATCATCAATAGTTTTCGCAGCGCACACGATGTAAAGAATATTTTAGGTAATTTTTTTACACCTTGGGTTACATTATTGGAGTTTTAGGAAGGATCCCTAATTTTTTTCAAAAAACTATTACAGCCTATGTCACTCAGGGATAGTGTAGCTTCCAACAGTGAAATAATTTTTCAAATCGGTTCAGTAGTTTAGGAGCCTATTCAATACTAACAAACAAACAAATCTTTCTTCTTTATAATATTAAGTATCACCAATTTATAAAATACAATCACCAACACATAAAATAGCAGATGTTTTTTGAATAAATTGCTCAATTGTTTCGCTTTCATTTTCAATCAGGTTACAGTATAAGCGTCGGACAGTCGATGAAACTTCGACAATATGGTACATAATGTCATATTTTTTGTTTAATTCCAGGAATAGATTTCAAACAAAAAATAATAAACTTGGACGGTGTGCCTATTAAGCTTCAGATATGGGATACCGCAGGTCAAGAAAGGTTCCGCACACTGACCACTGCTTATTACCGTGGAGCTATGGGGATTATACTCATGTACGATATTACCAATTTGGAGTCGTTCAACCATTTGTCATATTGGCTCAGGAATATACAAGAGGTATGAGAAATATTTTTTGAGAACAAAAAAACACGTTCGTTTTTGCAAAATTTAAAATAATTATCAAAGTAGAGGAAAAACATGAGAAGTTTTTTGTTAACAAGTTTAAATAATCTTATTTGTATGTGCAAAGTTTCAAATTACCACAATTCCTTCAATAATCCTAATACAAAATAACTATATCGACTAGTATCTCAGCCAGGGCCTGATTTAGAGGTCTGGAGACCTTGGGACATCAGAGGAGCGGAGGCTTTATTTTCCAAATAAAATGAACAGTTTTTTTCAGTCGAGTTTTCAAATAAATAATTTATTGTGAAACCACGTAGATTCTCTTAGTATTTAACAAACATACATAAATATAATCGGAGACAAGAATTATTTAAAATTAAATGTTAGTGTTAACGTTACCGTTAAGTAAAACAGCGGAAAAAAAAGATAGTCGAATGAGAAGGAAAATATGTTGTATGTTTACTGGTCGGAATTGGAAAGATTTTTTTCAAAGTCTCTATTGTGGGGGCCCTACGTTTGTGGAAGCCACGGGGCTTTCGCCCCGATTGCCCTCCCCTAAATCCGGCCCTAGAGATGAGAGATGAGATTCTCACAAATCATTAAAGTAGCCAAGGAGCGTTTTAAAATAAAGAATAAATGTTCTCTCGCTATTACGGGTCCGAAAAGTAATTTGGGTATAAATTGATCAAGAAGTATTTTTAAGTCACCACTACTATGGTTTTTAACCCCAGGTATATTGAAACGCACCTTCCTTATCGCCCATTTTGATTACGGGTTGAGAGGATAGGCCGAAAATAGTGGAACGGTGAAAAACGACAACTTTTTGCAGTGATTTTTGAGGCACTTCGTGATCATCTAGGAAACTGAAACTTTCCTAAAGTTACATAATAAAAATTCATATATTTAGAATAAACAATAAAATAGTGATATATTTTTTTCGGTAGATAATATTCCAGAAATTTATCTGCAATACCTCTCTCCTCTTTATTTTTATTTTGATCATTACTTCATAAAAACACAAAAAATGCCATATGCTTTGAGAGAAATAAACAGAGCAGTGGCAGCACTACAAACAAACTTTCGCATTTGAAAAACAAGGATGGTCTTAATTTTATCTTGATCTAATGCTTGGGTATTCGTCGTTTCTGATAATTAAATTGAAATAAATCTCATTCCAGTACGCGTCTCCAGATGTCATTAAGGTGCTGGTGGGCAACAAATGCGACGTACATGAAAATCACAGAGCCGTTCCCAAGGATAGAGGTCAAAAGGTATTGTTTCGTATATTTAATTGCGAAGCTCAGAGATTCCCTCCTATTCATACGTATGTATATACATAGAAGCGATTGGCAACCTGTGGTACGTATACCCCTGGAAAAACACTTGAGGGTAATTCCAATTGAGGTCCAATTGAGGGTAAATGAAATATGCTATAATACAGTATTATGTCTACAAATACATGGTAGGACCTTTTGTTTACAGGTGGTAGGACCTCTTGTGAGTCCGCACGGGTACCACCACCTCGCCTATTTCTGCCGTGAAGCAGTAATGCGTTTCGGCTTGAAGGGTAGGGCAGCCGTTGTAACTATACTGCGTCCTTAGAACTTATATCTCAAGGTGGGTGGCGCATTTACTTGTAGATATCTATGGGCTCCGGTAACCACTTAACACCAGGTGGGCTGTGAGCTCGTCCACCCATATAAGCAATTTAAAAAAATGTTCTTTAAAATTATAGTTAAAGTGTAACTTAGCTGTTTACTTACTGATGTGCTAATCTGTCAACGTTGGTTTGGTTAAATACATTATATTAGTTTGTTTCTGTCAAGAGAAACAAGACGCTCTTTTAGGGGTAGGTATAGAGTTATCAGGGCTGACGTCTTCATACGTAGCTCGTAGGGGGGCGCAAATTTTCATTAAGGGGTACGGGAAACGAATAAGTTTGAGAAGCACTGATATAGAGCAAAGACACAAGAATACATTGTGGTTGCTATTGTTGGTAGCCTGTTAACAATCTGACGTTGGTGTAAATAACTCTTGATTTCGCAATAACATTTAGGGAAGCTGAGATAAATTTATTCTAAGCTGTTAACTTCTACGATCTTTCGGATACCTGATGTAATTTCGTTTTATGTCGAATGAGAGTATTGTTTCAAAGCTTGTCTTTAAAGTTAGTTAATCACGATGTCGACTGATCATGACCTTAGTATTCCATTTTCTCATCGTAACCGAAGGTTGCCGGTTTTAATAAGTTCTATTATGCTGTTACGAAGTACTTAATTGATAAGTAAATAATGAAGACAACACATTTTTTTTTTTTTTTTTTATTGCTTAGTTGGATGGACGATCTCACAGCCCACCTGGTGTTAAGTGGTTACTGGAGCCCATAGACATCTACAACGTAAATGCGCTACCCACCTTAAGATATAAGTTCTAAGATCTCAGTATAGTTACAACGGCTGCCCTACCCTTCAGACCGAAACGCATTACTGCTTCACGACAGAAATAGGCATATTGATATCTATGTATTCTTATGACTACAGAAGTTACCAATTTACCAAATAAGTACGAAAGCAACGAGTGTTTACTCTTTCTGCTTTGTATTTGTATATAATACTCATTTTAAATCTATGTATTTCCGTAATATGTGTTTCCAGATTGCGGATGACTTCGATATGCCGTTTTTCGAAGTGTCTTGTAAGAACAACATAAATATAGAGGAGGCTTTCTTGACGTTGGCCAGAAAGATCAGAGAGTACCGGGAGACGAAGGTCAGTCGATTTGTAATATTATTGCTTACCTTAAATAAATAAATTAATTAATTAATAAATTACTAGCTGACCCGGCAAACGTTGTTTTGCCATATATAAGATTTGTAGGGAATTTCTAGTGTAGAAAAAAAAACTAACTTATTGTAAGTATGTAAGGATGTGGTAAATTAGTGAAAGAGGGACATGATGGAGAAAGAGATAAGGGAATATAAAAAATAACAAAACATTATTCAACCACATAATGCCTCAATACAACAACAAAAAATTTTCCAAAAATTAAAATATTAACCCTTATAAAATATAAACCCTTATTACGTAGAGGTATGAAAAATAGATAGTAGCCGATTCTCAGACCTACTGAACATGCATATGCAAATTTCACAAAAATCGGTCAAACCGTTTCAGAGGAGTATGGTAACTAACATTGCGACACGAGAATATTATATGTAAGATTATTTAAGTGCGTATTTGTACAAAAGTCTTACATCAAATTGTGTCATTTAGTATTGGATTGGACGTTTAGAGTACACACAGCTTAGTACTGTTCAACCTATTTGTTTGAAGGGTGGAACACCCAAAATATTTGTATTGACTAATGAGACTTCGGCAGTCTGTCTCAAGGTTGAGGTCGGATTCGCGTTGCGACGTCGATAGCCACTTTACATTAGATTACACTCTATAAAGATGTGTACTAAAACTTTTAGAATTAACGTGAATGCTTAATTTGAAAATTTTGCTAGTTAGAAAAATGCAAAGTAATGTTCTACAAAATGTTGTCTTTTAGATCACTTATAGGTACATTCTTTTTAAATAAATTGGTAATATAATTGGAAATAAATTGTAATACTGGTGGTAGGACCTCTTGTGAGTCCGCACGGGTAGGTACCACCGCCCTGCCTATTTCTGCCGTGAAGCAGTAATGTGTTTCGGCCTGAAAAGTATTGTTTCGTATATTTCATTGCGGAGCTCAGAGATTCCCTCCTCTTTATACGTATGATATAGACAGAAGCGATTGGCAGCCTGTGGTACGTATACGCCTGGGAAAACGCTTGAGGGTAATTCCAATTGAGGGTAAATGAAATATGCTATAATACAGTATTATATCTACAAATACATGGTAGGACCTTTTGTTTACTGGTGGTAGGACCTCTTGTGAGTCCGCACGGGTGTCACCAACTCGCCTATTTCTGCCATGAAGCAGTAATGCGTTTTGGCTTGATGGTTGGGGCAGCCGTTGCACCTATACTGAGATCTTAGAACTTATATCTCAAGGTGGGTGGCGCATTTACGTTGTAGATGTCTATGGGCTCCAGTAGCCACTTAACACCAGGTGGGCTGTGAGCTCGTCCACCCATCTAAGCAATAAAAAAAAACATCATTGATCGACATTCTTAGTGTTCAACGATTTCTTTTACAGGCTGACGCATTTGAATTGAAGGAAAGAGACAACGTCGTCAAGCCTTCGGTTTCTGAAACTGACGCATCGAAATGCTTTTGTTAGCCTATTGTAGTTGTTCACGGTAGCTGATTCTTGTCTGATTCCAACGCAGTCGTGTTCACATGTTAAATTTTCATCTCCTACATATTTACGTTACCGAGTACTCGAAGATTGCGCAAAGAGTTGAATATAGAGCAATTTTTTTAAATAAAATATCGAAAATTTAAATGTCATCATTGTTACCGTCTACTTTAAAAAACATAATCGAGGTGCTTAATTGAAAAAAAAAACATGCTTACTTGCGTTTTGTTGACAGTAGTTTTGCCTTACGTAGGCATAGGTATTATTACGTATATATATTTATTTAATACTGAGCAATACAAGAAACAACTACGCCTATTAAAGAAGCGAAACGCATGCAATAAATAAATTATTCTAAATTGGCATTTAGGTTTCCAGGCAATTAACTATTGATGGTGCTAAAGAAGATTCAAATTAATAGACGTTGGATATTAAAACATTTTCATATAGTACGTTTTAACTACTCGAAACAAGGAGAGGATTTTATGTTTGAGTATGTTTTTTATGCATATTCACTGGTTCGTCGGTCATTTGTGGTCAGTTTTAGATATATTTTTTTTTTTCGGTTAAATAATAGAATTTCATTGTTCATGGTTAAGTTATATTGATATATGTATTTCACTCTTGAAGTAATTTTTCAATATATTTTTTTCATTTTCGGTATATAATATTTTGATGAGAGTTCAGTTCTTTTAGTGATTAAATTGATATTTCTGTTCATTTAATAATAGATCTCTGTCCTATATAGTTTATATTAGTTTCTAACAATCTATTGTGTAAAGTTTTTCATTGTGCATTTTTTTGTGTGGCAGTAGATGGCAAAATTGATTCACGGGCATCATGTCGTGATAGCCGGAGACTGTAGACCTTACATGGTTTTTTTTTTTTTTTTTTTTTGATTGAAAGTTTACTGGTGGCCCGAAGGCCTTTCCAGTTTCACCAGGACAGGTGGGCGAGCAAAGGCTCAGCCAAGAGGGGTGGGATTTGCTAACAACTGCCCGAGCGCCTCCGAAGGAGACCTAACAACTCAAGAGCAATTGTTTCGCGAATGAATCTACTACCGGATCGGAATCGCGACCCGCTGAGAAGATCCGGCGAGAAACTCAGCGGGCTGATGCATGGGTTAGGTTGCACTTCGACCTCTTTGTCGAGTTCGACGAGTACGGTTACCGGGGTCCCTAAGCCTGCCCCTAGTATTAGAGCTGAAGGCATCTAATGCAAAGGTTATTGGATCTGATGGATCCGTAAGGACGTGTCTAGGGCGTCGACGGTGACTGGCTCCTGCATGATCAGGATTCGGGGAGTAGTCAGCGGCGGCAACGATAAGGCGATTATCATGACGCATAGCCTTATCGAAGTATCGTTCCGACGCTGACTTCATGTATTTCCGAATTGATTCGAGGCCCAGGTCGTCGTGTAGGTCAACGTTCCTCACGAACCACGGAGCCCCGACAGCTAACCTGCAAAAGCGGGATTGTAGGGATTGGAGGGTGTCTATGTGTGTGCGGGCCGCGTGAGCGAACACCACACTCGCGTAAGTCATGACGGGCCTTATGCAAGTTTTGTAAAGTGTCACCTTGTTCCGAAGGGACATTTTACTCCGCTTACAGATCATGGGGTAGAGTCTACCGAGAATAAACGCGGCACGGTCACGGACTGATTTTATATGCGGGCGGAATGTCATCGATGCATCCAGGGTAACGCCCAGGTACTTGACCTTCCTGGCCCAGGGTATGGGTTGTCTAAAGAGAGTAATCGGGGGTGTGAGATTCCTCCTCCTAATCCGGGAGGAAATCCGTGTGGAGCTTCCCCTCTGAAATAGCACCGCAGTACTTTTCGCTGGGTTGATGTCTATGCGCCATTTTCGGAACCACTGTCCTAGGGCTAGGGCTGCGCTCTGAAGCTTCTTCGCGATTAGGGACTTATTTCTACTAGAATAGTAAACAGTCGTGTCGTCGGCGAATAAAGCTAAATGGGTCGGCGGCGACCGGGGAATATCGTTGACGAATAAGCTAAATAGGAGGGGTGAGAGGACAGAGCCTTGCGGGACTCCAGCTGTGAGAGGTCGTGGGGAGGAGCGGGTTCCCTCGACTCGATATCGAAAAGAGCGGTTCGACAAGAAGTCCCGTATGATGAGCACGAGACTATCCGGCACGCCCATGTTGAATAGTTTGAAAATCAAACCATTGTGCCAGACTTTGTCGAACGCTTTTGCGACGTCGAAGAAGAGAGCTCCCGTGTATAACGGTTTTAGTCGATTAAGCCCCACAAGAATGTGCTCCGTGAGGCGGTGCACCTGTTGAACGCATGAGTGATTTGTACGGAATCCGAATTGTTCATCGATGAGAATGCCCTTGGATGAGACGAAGTCTCTGAGGCGTTTGTAGAGCAGACGCTCATACAGTTTGCCTAGAGACATGAGGAGGCTAATCGGGCGGTAGCTCGTCGGATGATTTTTTGGTTTACCGGGTTTATGTATGCCGATAACGTCCGCTTCTTTCCACACCGCGGGAAAGATACAGTTCGCCATAGCGGCATTGAAAATAGATGCCAACATCACGATGAGTTGGACGGGTAGAAGTTTAATAACGCGGTTAGATATACCGTCGGAACCGGGAGCCTTGCGAGGACGTAGGTCTTTGATCAAGTCTTTAACTTCTATCGGGGTGACGGTTGGTAACGCATCCGATGGTGGCAAGGAGGCTCTGCGTTCTACCTCACTGTCTACTAATTCTACATGAACAGGGTCCACGGATTGAGTGCTGGGCGTGCACTGGGTTTGCAATGTATCGGCCAGCAGCTCTGCTTTTTCGTCATCATCGAACGCCGCGAGTCGGCCTGAGGGGCCTACGAGGGGGGGCATAGTTACTACCGTATCCGATTTGAGAGTACGAGCTAAGCGGTAGTAAGACCTTTGGGAGGGCGCGAGTCCTTCTAAGAAATCAGACCATCTGGCATCTCGGACTTCGGCGATGCGAGACTTTACGTCGCGTTGTAGGGCACGCATTCGAATACGATTTCCCGCTGTAGGATACCTGTCGTAGGCGCGTATCGAGGCGTTCTTAGCTCTAAGGAGTTCCCTAATATCGTCGGACAATTTGAAGCGGTGAAGGAAGTCCTCCGCTACAACTTGTTTCGATGACCTATCTAATGTCGAGGTGATGTGTGACGTTAAGATGTCTATGGCTTCAGCGGTATCCTGAGGAGACGGGATAGAGTCCGGGTTAAACGGGAGCGATGGTGGATCAGATTCAGCCAGGCTGATGCCCAGCGTGTGCCAATCCACCACAGTCCTCGTGACGGGAACGGAATCGGGAGCGCGACCGAGCTTCATAACGACGGGACGGTGGTCTGAATCTAACTCTGAAACTACTTCGATCGAGTGTAAGCGCAGAGTTACGTTTTTTAATAACGCTATGTCGAGTATATCCGGGCGATGCGCGATATTTAGCGGGTAGTGAGTCGGGGTTAGCGGAGCGACGATATCGAAGGCGAGATCATCGACTAACGCGTCAAGCCGCCTGCCATTCGGGGTTGTGGTGTGTGAGTTCCACCTGATGTGTTTACAATTTAGGTCGCCCGCCAGAATGACAGAGCTCCCCATACCGAGCAGCGCCTCGATATCACTGCTTAGAACGATCTTATCCGGTGGAAGATAAACGGACGCGATAACGATCGGCGCGTGTCCCGTCAGTGAGATTCGGCACACTGATGCTTCGATATTAGCGAGCGCGGGAGGATCGAGCGGGACGCAATGCAGGGCTCTTCTATAGTAAATGACGGTACCACCACCACGGGCAGAGAGCCTGTCGTTCCTGACCATGTTATAGTTCGCGATTTTAGGGTCACGGCGCGCGGGCTTAAGTAGGGTCTCCTGCACTAAAAAGATATCAATTTGATGGTCACGCAAAAAGTCAGAAACCTGATCACGTTGATTTGCGAGACCGTAAGCGTTAAAAAATCCTATCGTTACGGATAGGGGCTTTATTCTACTTATATACGCCATTGATTACCGGCGGAGTGAGGGGAGGACGTACGTATTTAATGACGCGTATACGTCGGCGTATTCCTGCACAACGGCGATAAAGTGTTGTGCAGTGGAGGCAGCGCGAATGGCGTCGCCCAAAGCGTTAACGCGCTCAAAGTTGATCGACTGAAAGAAGTCGATCGCTAAAGCGAGATTTTCGGACGCGGTCGGAGGGCAAGTCGCGGGAGAGGGACGAGTCGCGGGGGCGGGACGAATCGCGGAGGAGGGAGTTGTAGCCGTGTTCGTGTACGGCAGCGGTTTTGCCCAGGCCGAGACACTGGGCACCGCCGCCGGAACGAACGCTGGCTTAGCCTGCGACGCAGAGGGTGCCGAGGCTTTGATGTCTGGGCCGGAAGCTCGGAGGCGGTTTTGGCGGGCGACGCGGCGATTTATTTTAGGGGCTCGGGGGCAACCACGGTAATTCGCGGGGTGACCCTGTGTTCGACACAGGACGCAGCTAGGCGGTTCCGTCGCGGTTTTTTGGTCGCGAGCGCAGAGGGCCGTGGCGTGATCGCCCAAACACTTAACACATCGGGGGCGCGCGTGACAGTTACGGGAAGAGTGCCCGTACAATTGACAGTTATGGCACTGGCTAGGAGTGCCTTTTTTATGGGGGGCTTCGATGGCGATACCGGAGAGCCTACAGACGGTCTGTGTGTTGAAGATTTTCTTACCCTCGGGGGTAGGCTGGAGGGTGACTAGAACCATATTATATGGCTCCCTACCGCGACCGGTGTGCATACGGTGCACAGAATTCACTGGAAAGCCCTGTTCTAACAGATCGGCCTTGACGAGCTCTACATCTAACTCTTTAGGGATTCCGCGTATTACAACGCGGAGTTCGCGCTCCTCCTGGAGCGTATAAGTATGGAAACTTATACGTTCCTTACGGAGGTAAGAAGAGAGGGCCCTATGGTCGTCGGGTGTTTGAACCTTAATTTGAATGCCGTTCGCGAGGTTACGGGCATTCGTGAAATTTATATTTTTGGCCTTAAGGGCCAGGCAAACTCGATCCCAAGCTGCCTTCTCCTGAAGGATAACCGGGGGAGGGGTCTGGGTTTTATTTTGTGCCACCGGACGCGGCGACGGAGTGGCACGGGCTGGGGGCGCAACGGGAGTCTGAGGGCGGGGGCGCGACGCGTTCACGGCTTTGCTAATTTTAGCGGCCGCGGGAGCTCGAGACTCCGCGGCACGCTTCTTACCCTTCTGTACCAGGGTGAATCCATCCGTCGATGAGGCGGGGGCGAGGTCGACCTCCATGTCCGAGTCAGAGTCGGAGCACGAGGAGGCGGGTGCAGGCGACCTACGAGCAAGTGTAGGTGTTTTAGAGGGCGCGACGGAGGCCGCGGATGATCGCTCAGCTGAAACGATGGTCACGGCGGACGACGCAGCAGCTTTTCTCGCCAGTATAGGCGACACGGGAGCGGCAGGCACGACAGAGGCTGCGGTGCTCAATGCAGAAGCTCTGCACGCAGGTACAGGCGACGCAGGAGCAGCGAGCGCGGCGGAGTCCTCGAGAGGGCTCGCAGTGTGATTGGCCTTGAAGGCCAGAAACTCCGAGGCGAGCTGTGGGTGGCGAAGTCGGAGGAATTCCGCGAATACAGCGTCCATGATCGCTGAGTACCCAGGTGGGGCGGCCCCGGGTCTTGAAAACACTCGCCTTGCGGCGAGGCCCCAACTTCTCGGACCTGAGCGGTTCTATTGAACACGGTGGCAATGCGGCGCGATTACTACAGGACAAAGAAAAAGCACAACAAAACAGAAATTACGAAAAGAAACAAAACAAATAAATACTTGCAGGAAACCACTTTGTCGGCAAATGTTCCACGAACACAAAAATAACTAAAACAAAACAAATAAAAGCTTCCAGGAAACACACTTGGTCGGCAGATGTATCACGAACACAGGCCGCGCGAACAATGGCCGGGCTAACAAAAGCCGGGCGAACAAAGACCGGGCGATCGAGTGGACGATGAGCACGTCCGCACGTGACGGGTGCCTCTATCGGAATGACCTTACATCGTGTTTGTAGTAGCCTAATATGAGATATTTTACCAAATCCCAATTAAGCCGCAAGAAGGATGTCTTATCCTAATACCATAATTACCATAATGTAAGAATAGGGGATGGTACAAAACAACTAGTGATGCACAATAATAACACTAGTATTGTACTACCAGAACTAATTTGTCACCTTTATTGAATGCATATTCCAAAAATGCAAAATTATAATTTGCGTATTTACTGGTGATAAGACGTCTTGTGTGTCCGCACGGGTAGGTACTACATCACTGCCTATTTCTGCCGTAATGCGTTTCGGTTTGAAGGGCGGGGCAGCCGTTGTAACTATACTAATACCTTAGAACTTCTCAAGGTGGGTGGCGCATTTGCGTTGTAAATGTCTAGGGCTCCAGTAATCACTTAACACCAGGTGGGCTGTGAGCTATCCTACTACCTATCTAGGCAATAAAAAAATTACTGCCTATCTAGGCAATAAAAAAAATACTAATAAAATACAGGATCGGTCTCCGGCAAAATCGGATAATCAACAATTCTAGTTTTACAGATAGTTCGAAACATATTCCAAGCGAAAGAAATTAGGAGAATTGCTCTAGATGTTACCGTCATCATTACTATATTGTAAAATAATTCAAAAAGCGTTGAGAAGTCAAGAAATCAATGATCTGGCATGTGGACACGATCTGTTTACATTAGATTATATGATATTTATAGACGGGCCATTTCATTTAACAACAAGACAAGTTGTGGCCGCTGGATTGTTTAATGGGTTGAGAGTTTTATAGAATATGATCTTGTTGATTTTTGAAATGGACAAGCTTGGAAGGGAGTGACTATATGTACCTAATCAATATTGTATCTTAATAAAGTTTTTGGTAATCGAAAGATAAAGAGAAACACATAGGTGACAACAGGTATTCTTTGGGCCTAAAGTTAACATTTAGTCACTGGTTTCCAAATTTTACTAAATTACCCTCTTATTGTAGCGTAAAAGTCGTTCGATCGAGCATAATCAGAGACAAATGCAATGTATGCAAATGCATATGTATGCAAATACATAATCCAATACTAGTTTAGGCTTTCAATCCATGAGCACTAGGAATTAGCCTAGCCGTATATAACCGTTTCGGTCTGGTAAGTATCTTAGTGCTTAGTTCGAGTTTCTTAACGTTCTCGATAGCGTAAAAGTTAACCCGATTTTGTATGCAGTTGGAACAGCGCCCTAGCGACAAACGTAGGCGAACGATCCCATTCCATACAGTTAACTTTTACGCTATCGAGAACGTTAAAAAACTCGCACTAAGCACACTTATCTCATTCTAACGCGAGTGTTGGAAGAGCATAAATGATTCGTCAAGATTCGAACAGTTTTCAGAGTATAGCAGAAATACTTGGGCGTGCTTAGTAATGACCGAAACAATCAAACTGTTAGAAGAGGGTACAATTTATACATAATCCAATACTAGTTTAGGCTTTCAATCCACGAGCACTAGGAATTAGCCTAGCCGTATATATCCATTTCGGTCTTATCTCATTTTTTTTAAGAGATTTTATGACCTGGTAACTGAGACCTGTAAGTCATGTTTTATTTTTATTTATACTATTCATATTTTTATGAAAAAATGATATTATGGACTGAAATGAAATGAAGATGATTAATTTGAGACACTAATCAACTGGGATGAAATTAAATTAAATGAGTTGAGATGATATAGGATGAATTAAAATCTCAGTAAAATTGTGGTCATTTACTAAGATTTTTTCAGTGGACTTTTTGGAGGATCCCGAGAAGTTACGTCCAGCGGCTTTGTTTCATTTTCCCACATTTGTGCACTTTCAGATATTAAACAGTTAATAAACCACCGTTATTACACATTGAAGCCTGAAGCAACACTAATTAGACAAAATAAAACAAATCAGACAACTTCACTCTTCGCGTTCCCGCCAAAAAGTCCTCTTATCTCATTCTAACGCGAGTGTTGGAAGAGCATAAATGCTTCGTGAAGATGCGAACATTGTGCAGAGTAGAGCAGAAATACTTAGGCGTGCAATATGCTGCCAGTTTTAGTAATGACCGAAACAATCAAACTGTTAGAAGAGGGTACAATTTATACTTTTTTTTTGTAAGAGGGTAGTTAATGATTAGCTGCTTTTCGCATTGTGTGCTGTTTGCGCTTAACAACTGTCGCAATTTCTGAACGCACCGTTTTTTGTATGTAATACGAAGAAAAATATAATAACTTTAAATACCTACTTAATATGTATCGTCATTTTGAGATACTTCACAATTTCATTTTGTTTTAATGAATTTGTGACAAAAAGTTTGCTGAATGAAATATTTATCCCTTTGGAAATTTCAATTTATAATACTGGTAACATTCAAATTTCATGATTTTAATTACCTATGATGGTACAATGTATTTCTAAATGATTATAAGACTGACGGTCAGCACTACACGGCATCGCATTTAAAGGTGTAGTTTGCTCAATTAATAATTCCGCTGTGGTAAATATTTCTGCAGATTTACGAAAGTACCTCCAAAATGATTCGTGGGTTAACGATTTATTGCCTATGCAATTCAACCAATTTGCTCAGCAAAATAGTATATTACTGTAGATTCTTATAAAAAAAAAACGCACGTTATCAAACGAATTTAAGATATTGTAATGTGTATTTATTAAATTTGTGATAGACCGCATTTGATATTATTCTCAATTGACTTGAAATATTATGAAATGAAATATTGAAAAAAAAGGCAGCCAAATAAATACAGTTTTTCATTTTACATTCAACGTTCAATAGCGAATAATTAATTATTTTTTTTTGCCTGAATCAATACCGTCTGTCTGAATACTCCATAATGGAAGTGTTAAACACACTCATAAGTTTATCACCAAATGATGGTTTTGAACTGGAGATTTTGGTTTTATCTGTGAAGTCTTAATGTTATTGAATAACTGATACCAAGGTTTCAATAAAGGAGTTTTAATGCAAAACATAATAATGAAGTAGAATCTTAAAAAACTAGGAAGTTTGTATATCATCCATCTTACTACACACAAAATTCATTATTAATAACTATTAAAGCTAGAAGACTCTAATTGTTTAAATTTTTACTTAAAAAAACCATTCAGAAACTAATATTATCTATGATATAAAAATATCTGTCATAAGTTTCCAATTTTATTAATACATAGGTATTTGGTAACAATTTTACACTAGCACAACTTATCTAAAACTAGATCTTCATAGTATACTATGTATAATAAAGTTTTATAAAACACAATATCTTTTATTTCAATGAGCAATGCTGTTTTTGCGGAATTAACTAGACATTTTAAAAAAAAACTTAGTTTTCTGTGTCGAATTATGAATTAAAATATATTTTCCGAATTATTTATTTACTGCAATAATATTGTGAGCGTTCAGAAATAGAAAAAAAGTTTATAAATATATGCGAATATTTATTTTAATAATTCTTACATACCTTAATTTATTATTATTTTATAACGACGCCATTATATATGGCCATTTTTTTATATATTTCATTAGTAATTTCTTCAGTCAAAAAGCATAAATTAAGGAAATATTATAATACTTTTCTAAAATATGAGACCCTTTCTTTTTTTTTTAACGCAAACGCGTCCATTTACCGGCGGATCGACTTTTGTAGTTTCGCGTTTGACAGAATCGTTGACTGCAAAATGGTTTTGATCCTCCGTAGTAGGTGTCATAATTTCTTGTTTAATTTGGATCGTTTGTAACTCACTCTCGCTGGAACATTCAGTTTTTCTGTAAATTTCAATAGCTTTATTATTTATTTTGTTACTCAATTTATAAGGTCTATACGTTTTATTGTGCGGAAAAAGCCTGTGAGGCTTGGGCTAAGGATTGATTGATTGGTAGAGATTAATTATTTGAAATGAGGCTGGAAAGGATTTAAGCTAATACACGCAAATGGAGCGACAAATGTCTCTATGGTACCCAGGAGATGGGCCTAGAAAATATAGCCATCCAAAAACACAATGAACAGATGACTTGAAGACGGGCAGAGCAGAAGGAGGCCTATGGAAATTCATTATTTATAAATTTCATTTGTTAAAATTTTAGTTTTACTGTTAAATATGTACTAATTTTTGATTAAAAAATATCATTAGTATTATATCTGCTACTAGATCTAGTACCGTACATATTTATTTTAAACTGAAGACATTTAGCTAAGTTAAAATGCTAACGATTTCAAAAGAAATGTTCGCTAATGAAATTTCAATTTTTTTTTTCATTAAGCTGAAAGCTTTGAGAGGCTATTTTAGCGTAACCTTCTTAACTAGTAGGTGAGCTCACGGGGCTCAAACCTGACGACGTTGTTAACACGAACCCTAGCAAGACCCGTGGTTCGCAGAATCTACCACCGCATCGGAAACGCGACCCACTGAGAAGATCCGGCGAGAAAGTCAGTGGGCTGTGTCTATGGGTTAATTTACTCGTCGGTCCCTTCGTTGCAAGCGACGGGTTCGACGGGAACGATGACCGGTGCTTGAAGTACCCAAAAGCACCGTTAGAGGATCGGGAGAATCCGAAATGACGTGTTTTGGGCGACGTCGAATGCTTTCCATTCTGTCCGCAGGATCGGGAATGGAAATTTCAGTAACTATCTAATCTATCTTATATCTTTTTTTTTTTTTTTTATTGCTTAGATGGGTGGACGAGCTCGCAGCCCACCTGGTGTTAAGTGGTTACTGGAGCCCATAGACATCCACAACGTAAATGCGCCACCCACCTTGAGATACAAGTTCTAAGGTCTCAAGTATAGTTACAACGGCTGCCCCACCCTTCAAACCGAAACGCATTACTGCTTCACGGCAGAAATAGGCAGGGTGGTGGTACCCACCCGCGCGGACTCACAAGAGGTCCTACCACCAGTAATTACGCAAATTATAATTTTGCGGGTTTCATTTTTATTACACGATGTTATTCCTTCACCGTGGAAGTCAATCGTTAACATTTGTTGAGTACGTATTTCATTAGAAAAATTGGTACCCGCCTGCGGGATTCGAACGCCGGTGCATCGCTCAACACGAATGCACCGGACGTCTTATCCGTTAGGCCACGACGATTGCAATTTTCTTTGAAACTTACATAGGTTGTTTGGGTAATATTATTGTCTTCTGTAAAATACTATGGGGTATTGGAGATTCTCCGAAATGGGTTTCATACATGTTGTGAGTGTTCATGTGAAGTTCATCATTGAATGGTTCAGTTTTTTTGTGTTCTAAAATCAAATACATTGTTTTTTAAAAAAAAATCAATTACAATACATTTAACTGTATAACTAAACAGAGAAATTTCTACATCTAAATAAATTAATACCTAAAGTTCAATTTATATCGTTGTATTTGTTTGATAAACATAATAGAGTCAGGATAGTCTATTTATGCTGCAAAGAAATCAGACTTTTCAGTCTGAGGGGATGAATTTTTTTTTTTTTTTTTTTTTTTTTTTTTATTGCTCTTGTAGGCAGACGAGCATACGGCCCACCTGATGGTGAGTGGTTACCGTCGCCCATGGACTTCAGCAATGCCAGGGGCAGAGCCAAGCCGCTGCCTACCGCTTAATACTGTTAATGAATAGTTGTTATCCTTTATAACTGGGTTTCAATTCTATGTCTCATTCGCGTTATGTTGTCTGTAGGCTTAAGTAAGCCTGGCGTTAGCTTGTTACTGTGAGCCGTGAATTTGTTCATCTCTCCTTGCTATAAAATAAATATAACAATATTATGGTCAGATATTAACAGAAACAGTAACCAACAGGTACTAAGAAACAAACAACTGGAAAAGTATTCGGGAATAAAAAAATATATTTGTAAAGTGGATAAATTAAAAAATTAGGAATTAAACGTGTTTGCTAAAAGATCAAACAAGAGAATTGAAGATACAAAAGATTTTATTTTAAATATTGATTTGTGACTTTCTCCTGGCTTGTAACTTTTGTCCCCAAAAAGTTAAGAAATTGTTTGTTCCCTTAATTTATTCTCTTAGTGTATTTAAGTTCCTTTTTTGCAGTCACAGCTTGTGAATGTATAATACTAACTCAAGAGGTGACGATTGATTTCTTATTCAATATGACTGCAGTACAGACATAGTTCAGTCATCAGACTTGGAATGATGATAGACTATTGTTCGATATTATTAATTACTAGTTCCTTCATTTTCAGTAAATTGTACAGTTTGACTTTTCCACTACTTAATTTATTTTCTATCTCTACTCTATTAATAGTGCTTCACCCTAGAAAATGCCTTGTGTTCATAAATTTAATGTGAAATGTGAAAATTAAAGTGCAAATTTTTAAATACAACAGTTACAAAGAGAAAAGAGCATAAGCCTGTAATAAATAAACAATTTTTTTAAATTAACCTTAGATTTTTTTATATAATAAATTGTATTAAATATTGCAGTGCACCTTGAAAAATACCTGAAACTCTTAGGTTATTTTGTCCCTGATAGCCCCTTTTGGTATTTACTCACTGTGTTGAATTTCACCAAACTTTGTTTTATATGCAGTCAGCTCTTTATCTTTCTTGTTCAAGGTGTTCCTTAATATTGTTTGACTCGTCCACAGATCATTGATTATCTTCAGTAGGTTTTGAGTAATTTTCTGGAACATCTGTAATTGAATGGTTTAAATTTTCAATAAAAATTGCATCAATACTGATATTTTTTTTTATTGCCTAGATGTGTGGATTAATTCACAGCCCACCTGGTGTTAAGTGGTTACTGGAACCCATAGACATCTACAACGTCAACACACACACGCGCCACACATCTTGAGATATAACTTGTAAGGTCTCAGTATAGTTACAACGGCTGCCCCACTCTTCAAACTGAAACGCATTACTGCTTCACGGCAGAAATAGGCGGGGGGGGGGGGGGGGTGGTACCTACCCGTGTGGACTCACAAGAGGTCCCTACCACCAGTAACAATTATCAAAATTCTCATTTTCTTCTATGATGTCTTTCAGTCACTTTTATCTAGAAGGATCCTAAACAGACTGTAGTCAAGTCTTCGTTAGTAGCCAAAATTCTTCATTGTGGATATTGATCATCAAAAAAATTTCACGAATTAATGTCTTTATTTATGTATCTATCACTCACTGCAAAACTTAAATTAGTCATTAGCCAGATAAAGACAGATCAGATAGTAATATATTATTATAATAAGTTTTATTACATTATAAATATTTTACTTATTTAGAAAAGGAGATACAAAACAGATTCTTTCTATCATACATACCCCTTCATCTGATACTCTGGAAAGTCTACATTTTAATTTAAATGGAAATCCACAAGACATTACTAAAGTTATAGATAAATTCCTCTTTTCATTTTCTTCAAAAACATTAACTTTTTTTAGATTCTCAGGTTGTACCAATAGTTTAATTCCATCCTGCAACAGCTGCGAATCATTTTCGAATTCTATTCCATCATTGCTTTCCTGTGTTGATAAAAGAATTATTATTATTATTTTTAGAGCTATTATTAGCTGTATGTAGCTGTACAATTTTAGTGGAGTTTTAGAATAATACTACTATTGTAATACATATATACTACATAAAATACGATTATTATTTAGTTTTCAAGCATGAATGCGTGATCTCTAAACTTCATTCAGCGGATCAAAATGAGCATTTCAGAGGGATCTATCCGATGATATGTAGGCGAAGTAAAATGTCCCTTAGAAATAAGGTGACACTCTACAAAACTTGCATACGCCCCGTCATGACCTATGCAAGTGTAGTGTTCGCACACGCGGCCCGCATACACTTAAAATCCTTTCAAATCATTCAATCCCGTTTTTGCAGGATAGCCGTCGGGGCCCCGTGGTTCGTCAGGAATGTCGACCTCCATGACGACCTGGACTTAGAGTCCATCAGTAAGTATCTGCAGTCGGCGTTCATGCGCCACTTCGATAAAGCGGCACGACACGAGAACCCTCTCATCGTGGCCGCCGGTAACTACATTCCCGATCCTGCGGACAGAATGGAAAGCAGTCGACGTCGCCCAAAACACGTCATCTCGGATCCTCCCGATCCACTAACGGTGCTTTTAGGTACTTCAAGCACCGGTCACCGTTCTCGTCGAACCCGTCGCTTGCGACGAAGGGCTCGACGAGTAAATTAACTCTCAGACACAGCCCACTGAGTTTCTCGCCGGATCTTCTCAGTGGGTCGCGTTTCCGATCCGGTGGTAGATTCTGCGAAGCACGACTCTTGCTAGGGTTCGTGTTAGCAACATCGTCAGGTTTGAGCCCCGTGAGCTCACCTACTAAAGTTAGGGTTACGCTGAAATAGCCGCTAGGGCTATCAGCTTAGGTAGGAAAAAAAAAAATAATTCAGAGGGAAAGTAATTTTGTTCTGTTTTCTTAAAATTTTAATTATGTTAGAATTTAATACAAATTAAAGTAAGCTCTAACTGTTTCTGTACTTTGGTTACCTTTAGTTGCGTGAGAAAAGTTCTTTCAGTGAAATAAACATGCCATAAATAGATAAAATCTGTAATGAAGATTTCATATCCATTTTCTTTGTTGAATTGAATAGCATAGGCTGTTGGTGACTCCTGCAGTAATTTCCACATTATCGACAGTTAATATTTAATAAGCTGTAATCGTTGTAAAATTTGTACCATTGTTAAATCGTTTTTTTTTTTTTTTTTTTTTTCTCCCATTTCTTGGCCTGCACGGTTTGTGCGTCAGCCACGCAAAAAGGTTAGGAAGTGTGTTAATGGATTTATTTTTTGGATTTGAAATTGAAACGGAATTTGGAAAAAGGATCAGGTATATATATTATATAAACTAAGTACATAAATGGTTACAATTTTATATTATTATGAAAAATGAAACTAGCTAATATTCTATATACATCAATATTGATATTAGATAAAAGGATAGAAATTGAAGTAGGAAAAGGAATTTTAATGGACAAAAGTGAGGAAATAAAAGCGGAACGGTCATTTCGAGGACAGGCAAAGAATATATGATTAAAATGCCCAACGTCATTGCCACACTCACATATATCGCTAGGCAAAAGGTTAAGCCTTGCCAAATGCAAGGGAATGCATGCATGGCCCAGCCTCATGCGAATAAGGGTCGATGTGATAGCTTTACCAAACGTCAGATTTGAAAACCACGGTTTAGGAGGTATATCCACCTGGATCGTGCTGTAATATCGACCTTTAGTCTGACTTGAAGAACGCCAAATGTGAGTCCAAGAATTCAATAACTGGAATTTAGGAAGCAGAGCTAAATCACAACAAAAGTTTTTGTACGGAACCAAATCTCCATCATTGACCGCAGCTTTGGCAAGGCTATCGGCCTTGGCATTGCCAAAGATACCCGAGTGCCCCGGAATCCAAGCAAAGGAAACTGTGTAATTTTTGATGCAACATTGATACAATAAATCACGACATGCAATAATCACAGGATGATTATTTCGGTTACTGTTAAAAGGAAAACGTTCCAAGGCTTGGAGTGCACTTTTAGCGTCAGTTAAAATTATTGACTTTTTAAGCTTCATCATTAAAATGTACTCCAGAGACTTCAGAAGACCAAAACATTCTCCAGTAAATACTGAAGTCTCTGGAGGCAATTTTATTTTCTGAACAATGCCAAACTGTTGATGGAAAATGCCGACCCCCACACACTCCTCGGGACCGGGTTTGGAGGAATCGCTAAAAATTAAATGACAATTTTTCCATCGGCTGTCACTGTCAATAATATCAACAAATTTGGCATTGATAGAAAGATCTTGTTTACTTAGGCCGAAATCAAACATAATAGATGGATTTAAAGTTAGGGCATCATAGTTAACACAAAATATTGGAAGGAATTGTGATCTATGTGTAGGAGCTTGAAGAGCTAAGTACTTTTGGAGACTAACAATAAGGCATGGCGGCGATTTATGAGCCCAGTACGGATAATCCATACATTCCAGCAGAGACCGTAACTTAGTGTAAAGAGGATGATTATAAACTTGGAATGCTCTAAATAGAAACCGGTCACAAAGAAATTGTCGTCTGAGGTGCAGGGGGGCTTCAGAACATTCGACCTGCAAAGCGTTAATAGGGCTCGAACGCATAGCCCCAGCAATTATTCTCAGAGCCTTAGACTGGATAATGTCTAACTTATGGAGAGCTACTGCATTACAGGGTTCAAGTATAAATGTTCCATAGTCCAAAATACTCCTTATTAGGGCATTATACAAAAGCTTTAGAGAGAAAGGGTGGGCTCCCCACCAAACTCCAGAGAGGCAACGCAATATATTTAGAATCTTCTCACATTTATCACTTATATAGTAGCAATGAGGGCTTCCTGTAAGTCTTGAGTCTAAAATTACCCCAAGAAATGTTGCTTCACTTTTAACAGGAACTCTAATGTTATTATAAAATACAGACACTGATGGAGGAAGCCTCATACGTGAAAATAAGACTATAATACTTTTAGGAACTGAAAGGCTTAGAGAGTTATTGTCAAGCCAAACTTTTAGCAACTTAAGAGAATATGTGACAGTATCAGACATGTTGTCAATAGAATCACCAGAGACATAGAGGAGTAAATCATCTGCATATTGGAGTGTGTTAACTTTACCCCTAAGGGAGGTTTCCAGATCATGAGAATATATATTGTAAAGTAAGGGACTTAAAACGGAGCCCTGGGGTAAACCTTTCCAGACAATACGGGATTGATAAGAGTCTTCTGATATTACTTTAAGCATTCTACCAGAGAGAAGATTGATTATGAAACTTATGAAAATTTGTGGGATATTCAAATTAATCATTTTTTGTTTCAGAACCGAAAGGTTGACATTATCATAGGCTGCAGACACATCTAAGAATGCTGCTAACACAGACTTATTGTATGAAAATGCCAATCTTATGTCTGTCATAAAAATGCTGAGACTATCCATCGTACTCCTACCTTTCCTAAATCCAAACTGGTTAGGAGATAGTAACCCTTTACTCTCAATAAACCATTCTAGTCTATTTTTAACTAGATGTTCGCAAATTTTGGAAATCACTGAAGCTAATGCAATTGGTCTGTATGATGATGGATCATTAATGGGTTTGTTGGGCTTATGTATTGGGATAATTTCATGGATTTTCCATGATGGAGGAATATTACCTGATGTTAAGATTGAATTAATTAAACTGAGAAAATAAGAAAGGCAGGAGTCGTTCAGGTTTTGAAGAAAAGAATATGGAATTCCATCACAACCCGGGGCTGAGTCCCTAAGCCTTGAAAGAACCCCTTTGAGTTCTGAAAGGCTAAAGGAAATGAATGAATCGCTACTATCATGCTGGGAGAGGAGAGAAGGCTGTGAGTCAGAAGAAATATTATCTATAGATGGGACAAATGGTGGAGCTAATTTGTCAAGAAACAAATCAACTGTACTACTATCCATGAAAGGAGACCTTGGAGGTTTGAAAGCAGATCTGAATCTACGAATATTTTGCCAAACTTGAGATGGAGAAATTTCTGGTGAAATTGAGGCACAAAAAGATTTCCAGCTATTGAATCTTTTTTGTTTTAATAATTTACGAGTTTTAGTTATAAGATTACTAAGAATATTAAAATTTTGTGTTGTAGAATTTTCTCTGTAATTTTCTTCAGCTATCTTTCTCTCAGCTATCGCAGCAGAACACTCACTGTCCCACCAAGGAGGTGATGGAATATACCCATTTCCACTATTGTTTTTTATAGGAAAGACTTCCTCAGCAGCTTGTAGTAGGGCCCGTGTAAAAGCTTCAGCACAAAGATGATTACTGCTGTCATTTAGTGGAGGTATGGTTGATAAATTTTGTTGAACTTTATCTCCAAATAATGACCAGTTGGCATCCTTAAGTCTATATTTTAGCCGGGGAGGGGCCTTTGATGTCTTTTCACCAATTTTTTGAGGAAATGATACCATTAGTGGAAAGTGATCGCTTCCATATGAAGACGATAGAGGCCACCAGTTTAATGTAGGAGCAAGTGAGGGACTACAAAGGGTAAGATCTGGTGCACTAATACCCTCATGGGGCTGTGTTCTTCTAGTAGGACAACCAGAGTTTAAAAGACATAAATTATTATCATCTAAGATGTCTAAGATTCTAGCCCCATAATGATCAGACTTAGAACTTCCCCACATAGAATGTTGTGCATTGAAATCTCCCATAACCAAAATAGGGCGCGGGAGGGAAGATAGGATGCTACGAATATCGTCAAAGACTTCATTGGAAGGGTGAGGTATATACATATTTACAAAACAGATATTATTTACACTAGCAGCAATAATAGAAAATTTATCGCTGTGATTAGGGATGGGTAAGTGGACAAAGGGCACACCTCCCCTAAGAATTAGTGCCACTCCACCATACCCATCTGTTCTGTCTTCTCTAAGACAGACATGTCCTGGAATTCTAAAATTGAATCCAGGACGAAGCCAAGTCTCTTGAAGAGAGACTGCAAATGGTTTGTAACTATTCAATAAAAAAATTAAGTCACTTTTTTTACTATTAATACTCCGGCAATTCCATTGAATCACCAGAGACTGGTTTCGTGGATGGTCCTGACTGTCCATTAGTTAAAAAAGTTTTTGAAGAAACGGCATCGTTGGACGGTATTTTAATTATGTTCGATTGTGAAAGGTACTGAATTATAGAAATGATGAGATCCTTTGTTATTATTTCTGACAAATCATTGTAATTTTTGAGACAACCTGTAGAAAAGGAAGGAATGTTGCTGTAATCTTGGATAAGCTCTGCATGCGCTTTTTGATCATATCCCTTACTAGAATTTCTGGGACGAGCTTTGGGTTTCAAGAATACTGTTTTCTTATATGATTGAGTCGGACTCTTAAAAGGGCTTGTTAAATTATAGGGGCTTGAATAAGTCATAGTTGGACCCGAAGGGGCTGATGAAGCAGAAGCAACAATGTCAGCATAAGATTTTGAAACTGGTGGATAGACTTTACTTGCTTCTGAATAGGATATAGAGTTTCTAGCCATTGTTTCTTTTATAGCTTTCTGCCTAGCATACTCCGGGCATTTTTTGTCTGTTGCGAAATGGGAACCAGAACATAAAATACACACAGCATCATCTCTTTCCGTCTCGCAACTTATACCTGAATGATTGTCACCACATTTGTAACACCTTGGAGTGCCTCTGCATTGCATTTTGGTGTGACCAAAACGGCAGCAATTAAAGCATTGCAGCGTGGGGTAAATATAAAGCTCTACAGGTAGGGAGTTAAAACACATAAAGACCCTGGGAGGTAACACCTTCCCATCAAAGGTCAAAACTACGGTCTCAGTTGGAACAAACTTGGGTGTCTCGCCGTCATAAACCTTTCTGTTTAGTCTCCGAACTTTCAGAATGCTTCCACAGTTCTGCGGAAGCTCTATATTTTCTATAACATCTTTCTCGTCCCAGTCACATGGAACACCTCTCACTATTCCCATGCGGGTGATAGTGAAGGCCGGAATAAAAGCTTTATATTTATTATCATCAAGAGATTTGTGATTTAGAAATGAGTTAGCCTCCTGAAATGTTTTAAATTGAAATGACAACCTATTCCTTCCAATTTTTTTTATGCTTCCCTCTACAATGCTTTTTATTGAATTTTTTTTTAGAAAGAATCGAAATTGTACTGGATGAATAGATCCGGTTTGATTAGGTTGTAAAATTTTTTGAATATGTACATCATAAGGCGCAGGGTCTGACGCCTGGTAAAGCAGCCTAGCAGTGCGAGGGTTACTCGTAATGTTTTTAGAGTTAGCAACCTCATCATGATGGATTTCAGTGATTTTATCATCTGACTCAAGTACTTTAGGTATAACATTATCCTTTATATCATTAGGGGAAAGTTGGCAATCTGGTAGATCTGTATGTTTGTGATTCCTTCTCTTTTTTTGGTTTCTAGTTGATATTCTCTTTCTTTTAACGGATTTAATGTTTTCCGAACAGTCTGTATCTATAATGGAACCTTCCGTTTCCATTCCCGAAGCATCTATTGTAACTACATGAGACACCTGGAGGGATGTCCCTCCAGGGTCTTCGGGCTCCAACATGGAGGCCAAGAAAAAAATACTATTTACATATAATACAATAAGATGACTTACCAGGCGAAGAAAACAAACTAAAACTATAAATAATCAATACTACTAATATATATATACACTTTACAACTTAACTGATCCTGTAATATTAAATTAATTTAATTTTCAAAAGTTTAGCCAAAAAAAGACGCCCGCTTAATTCAACACTTCCCGCGCTTTTCAATCGTTTTTATTTCATTTTGTATTCATAGTCCAGTTCACGTTCACACTAATTTTATGATATTGACTTAAGTGACATTGACAGTAGGTTTTTTTTAAAGGGGTTTTATAGCCTCGTAATTAGAACTTTTAAGTCATGTATTATTTTAATTTATATTCTTATTCTTATGAAAAATGATAATATGGAGTGAAATAAAATGAAATGAGATGAGATACAATATTAAAATAATAGATTTTTAAAGTTACTGTTTTATGTTAATGGACATTTTTGACACGCAGTTTATGTATAGTTGGCAATAAATTCTAAATTAAATTTATTCTAAAAACGTAATTCCATTTTTAAATGCCGTGATTTGCGAAGTTCATATTAACTTAATATTTAAGTATCATTAAGTGTTTTGCTTTAACTTCAATTTTATCTTTTTCGTCAATACGGACACAAAAAAAATACATGTAAAGAAGTAATACGAGTTCTGGGAGCAATGCCGCACATTGACATGTATGAAGTGAGCATTTTAATGCACTATTCATTCTTGGTTTGAACGCTTCAGTCATGAAGATTTTGAACTAAAAAATGAACTCCGTGGTCGCTCGAAAAACAATGACAAATTAAAGGTGATAGTGGAAACTGACGATACTCAATTGGACGATACTATGCTGGGTTAGTAGCAGCCTTCAACGCTAGCATCAAAACAATACTAATCCATTTGCGTCAAATTGTTAAAGAAAAAAAAACTTTATAAGTGGGTTCCGTATGAACTGAACGATCGCCAGCGTGACGAAAGCGTTAAGGTTGTGTTGTGTTGCATAACAGATACAGAAACAAAAGGGATTTTGAACCGGGATAAAAAATGGATTCTTTTTGGTTAGGTCTTGGTTCTCATTATGCTTAAAGACAATGGTAGTCAACAATTTGGCATTGTTAACGTTCATGAGTGACGGCAAACACAGTTGGGTTGTATGCTCGTTTGCCTACAAAGTCAATAAATAAACAATAACAACAAATAAGTCAATAAAGTCAATAATTATACAATAACAACAACTTAAACGATAACTTACCCATAAAAAAGTCATGCTCACTGTTTAGTAATATAATGTCTATTATGTAATTCATCACAGCTTCGTTTAAATAGCACCAGCATTATTGCCGATGTGTACTGTGAGGATCTGGACACAATAGAGAAATTCGTGATTCTCCAGCCAGCCTGGTTTAATCACTCGTTCCCATACATGACAACGCTAGTCCTTATCCGGTACAAAAGACAGTCCCTGAGATTTAAAAGTTAGGATTGGAAGTTTTGCGTCATTCATCGTAATTACCAGACCTTGCGCCGACAGACTTCTATCTACTGTTTCCAAAGTTTGGACAACTTGGGTAGGAAAAAACTTCAATACCCGAGAAGTAAAAAATGCCTTTCAAGAGTTTATTGGGTCCCATACCTACGTATGACTTCTTCAAGAACAGCATTGAAAAATTATCTCGCGTTGATACTTTTTTTTTTTTTTTTTTTTTTTTTTTTTTTTTTTTTTTTTTTTTTTATTGAATGATTACTGGTGGCCCGGAGGCCTTTCCAGTTTCACCAGGACAGGTGGGCGAGCAAAGGCTCAGCCAGGAGGGGTGGGATTTGCTAACAGCTGCCCGAGCGCCTCCGAAGGAGACCTAACAACTCAAGAGTAGCTGCTTCGCGAATGAATCTACTACCAGATCGGAATCGCGACCCGCTGAGAAGATCCGGCGAGAAACTCAGCGGGCTGATGCATGGGTTAGGTTGTACGTCGACCTCTTTGTCGAGTTCGACGAGTACGGTTACCGGGGTCCCTAAGCCTGCCCCTAGTATTAGAGCTGAAGGCATCTAATGCAAAGGTTATTGGATCTGATGGATCCGTAAGGAAGTGTCTAGGGCGTCGACGGTGACTGGCTCCTGCATGATCAGGATTCGGGGAGTAGTCAGCGGCGGCAACGATAAGGCGATTATCATGACGCATAGCCTTATCGAAGTATCGTTCCGACGCTGACTTCATGTATTTCCGAATTGATTCGAGGCCCAGGTCGTCGTGTAGGTCAACGTTCCTCACGAACCACGGAGCCCCGACAGCTAACCTGCAAAAGCGGGATTGTAGGGATTGGAGGGTGTCTATGTGTGTGCGGGCCGCGTGAGCGAACACCACACTCGCATAAGTCATGACGGGCCTTATGCAAGTTTTGTAAAGTGTCACCTTGTTCCGAAGGGACATTTTACTCCGCTTACAGATCATGGGGTAGAGTCTACCGAGAATAAACGCGGCACGGTCACGGACTGATTTTATATGCGGGCGGAATGTCATCGATGCATCCAGGGTAACGCCCAGGTACTTGACCTTCCTGGCCCAGGGTATGGGTTGTCTAAAGAGAGTAATCGGGGGTGTGAGATTCCTCCTCCTAATCCGGGAGGAAATCCGTGTGGAGCTTCCCCTCTGAAATAGCACCGCAGTACTTTTCGCTGGGTTGATGTCTATGCGCCATTTTCGGAACCACTGTCCTAGGGCTAGGGCTGCGCTCTGAAGCTTCTTCGCGATTAGGGACTTATTTCTACTAGAATAGTAAACAGTCGTGTCGTCGGCGAATAAAGCTAAATGGGTCGGCGGCGACCGGGGAATATCGTTGACGAATAAGCTAAATAGGAGGGGTGAGAGGACAGAGCCTTGCGGGACTCCAGCTGTGAGAGGTCGTGGGGAGGAGCGGGTTCCCTCGACTCGATATCGAAAAGAGCGGTTCGACAAGAAGTCCCGTATGATGAGCACGAGACTATCTGGCACGCCCATGTTGAATAGTTTGAAAATCAAACCATTGTGCCAGACTTTGTCGAACGCTTTTGCGACGTCGAAGAAGAGAGCTCCCGTGTATAACGGTTTTGGTCGATTAAGCCCCACAAGAATGTGCTCCGTGAGGCGGTGCACCTGTTGAACGCATGAGTGATTTGTACGGAATCCGAATTGTTCATCGATAAGAATGCCCTTGGATGAGACGAAGTCTCTGAGGCGTTTGTAGAGCAGACGCTCATACAGTTTGCCTAGAGACATGAGGAGGCTAATCGGGCGGTAGCTCGTCGGATGATTTTTTGGTTTACCGGGTTTATGTATGCCGATAACGTCCGCTTCTTTCCACACCGCGGGAAAGATACAGTTCGCCATAGCGGCATTGAAAATAGATGCCAACATCACGATGAGTTGGACGGGTAGAAGTTTAATAACGCGGTTAGATATACAGTCGGAACCGGGAGCCTTGCGAGGACGTAGGTCTTTGATCAAGTCTTTAACTTCTATCGGGGTGACGGGTGGTAACGCATCCGATTGTGGCACGGAGGCTCTGCGTTCTACCTCACTGTCTACTAATTCTACATGAACAGGGTCCACGGATTGAGTGCTGGGCGTGCACTGGGTTTGCAATGTATCGGCCAGTAGCTCTGCTTTTTCGTCATCATCGAACGCCGCGAGTCGGCCTGAGGGGCCTACGAGGGGGGGCATAGTTACTACCGTATCCGATTTGAGAGTACGAGCTAGGCGGTAGTAAGACCTTTGGGAGGGCGCGAGTCCTTCTAAGAAATCAGACCATCTGGCATCTCGGACTTCGGCGATGCGAGACTTTACGTCGCGTTGTAGGGCACGCATTCGAATACGATTTTCCGCGGTAGGATACCTGTCGTAGGCGCGTATCGAGGCGTTCTTAGCTCTAAGGAGTTCCCTAATATCGTCGGACAATTTGAAGCGGTGAAGGAAGTCCTCCGCTACAACTTGTTTCGATGACCTATCTAATGTCGAGGTGATGTGTGATGTTAAGATGTCTATGGCTTCAGCGGTATCCTGAGGAGACGGGTAGAGTCCGGGTTAAACGGGAGCGATGGTGGATCAGATTCAGCCAGGCTGATGCCCAGCGTGTGCCAATCCACCACAGTCCTCGTGACGGGAACGGAATCGGGAGCGCGACCGAGCTTCATAACGACGGGACGGTGGTCTGAATCTAACTCTGAAACTACTTCGATCGAGTGTAAGCGCAGAGTTACGTTTTTTAATAACGCTATGTCGAGTATATCCGGGGGATGCGCGATATTTAGCGGGTAGTGAGTCGGGGTTAGCGGAGCGACGATATCGAAGGCGAGATCATCGACTAACGCGTCAAGCCGCCTGCCATTCGGGGTTGTGGTGTGTGAGTTCCACCTGATGTGTTTACGATTTAGGTCGCCCGCCAGAATGACAGAGCTCCCCATACCGAGCAGCGCCTCGATATCACTGCTTAGAACGATCTTATCCGGTGGAAGATAAACGGACGCGATAACGATCGGCGCGTGTCCCGTCAGTGAGATTCGGCACACTGATGCTTCGATATTAGCGAGCGCGGGAGGATCGAGCGGGACGCAATGCAGGGCTCTTCTATAGTAAATGACGGTACCACCACCACGGGCAGAGAGCCTGTCGTTCCTGACCATGTTATAGTTCGCGATTTTAGGGTCACGGCGCGCGGGCTTAAGTAGGGTCTCCTGCACTAAAAAGATATCAATTTGATGGTCACGCAAAAAGTCAGAAACCTGATCACGTTGATTTGCGAGACCGTAAGCGTTAAAAAATCCTATCGTTACGGATAGGGGCTTTATTCTACTTATATACGCCATTGATTACCGGCGGAGTGAGGGGAGGACGTACGTATTTAATGACGCGTATACGTCGGCGTATTCCTGCACAACGGCGATAAAGTGTTGTGCAGTGGAGGCAGCGCGAATGGCGTCGCCCAAAGCGTTAACGCGCTCAAAGTTGATCGACTGAAAGAAGTCGATCGCTAAAGCGAGATTTTCGGACGCGGTCGGAGGGCAAGTCGCGGGAGAGGGACGAGTCGCGGGGGCGGGACGAATCGCGGAGGAGGGAGTTGTAGCCGTGTTCGTGTACGGCAGCGGTTTTGCCCAGGCCGAGACACTGGGCACCGCCGCCGGAACGAACGCTGGCTTAGCCTGCGACGCAGAGGGTGCCGAGGCTTTGATGTCTGGGCCGGAAGCTCGGAAGCGGTTTTGGCGGGCGACGCGGCGATTTATTTTAGGGGCTCGGGGGCAACCACGGTAATTCGCGGGGTGACCCTGTGTTCGACACAGGACGCAGCTAGGCGGTTCCGTCGCGGTTTTTTGGTCGCGAGCGCAGAGGGCCGTGGCGTGATCGCCCAAACACTTAACACATCGGGGGCGCGCGTGACAGTTACGGGAAGAGTGCCCGTACAATTGACAGTTATGGCACTGGCTAGGAGTGCCTTTTTTATGGGGGGCTTCGATGGCGATACCGGAGAGCCTACAGACGGTCTGTGTGTTGAAGATTTTCTTACCCTCGGGGGTAGGCTGGAGGGTGACTAGAACCATATATTATATGGCTCCCTACCGCGACCGGCGTGCATACGGTGCACAGAGTTCACTGGAAAGCCTTGTTCTAACAGGTCGGCTTTTACGAGCTCTACATCTAACTCTTTAGGGATTCCGCGTATTACAACGTGGAGTTCGCGCTCCTCCTGGACTCCTCCCTATACGTATGGAAACTTATACGCTCCTTACGGAGGTAAGAAGAGAGGGCCCTATGGTCGTCGGGTGTTTGAACCTTAATTTGAATGCCGTTCGCGAGGTTACGGGCATTCGTGAAATTTATATTTTTGGCCTTAAGGGCCAGGCAAACTCGATCCCAAGCTGCCTTCTCCTGAAGGATAACCGGGGGAGGGGTCTGGGTTTTATTTTGTGCCACCGGACGCGGCGACGGAGTGGCACGGGCTGGGGGCGCAACGGGAGTCTGAGGGCGGGGGCGCGACGCGTTCACGGCTTTGCTAATTTTAGCGGCCGCGGGAGCTCGAGACTCCGCGGCACGCTTCTTACCCTTCTGTACCAGGGTGAATCCATCCGTCGATGAGGCGGGTGCGAGGTCGACCTCCATGTCCGAGTCAGAGTCGGAGCACGAGGAGGCGGGTGCAGGCGACCTACGAGCAAGTGTAGGTGTTTTAGAGGGCGCGACGGAGGCCGCGGATGATCGCTCAGCTGAAACGATGGTCACGGCGGACGACGCAGCAGCTTTTCTCGCCAGTATAGGCGACACGGGAGCGGCAGGCACGACAGAGGCTGCGGTGCTCAATGCAGAAGCTCTGCACGCAGGTACAGGCGACGCAGGAGCAGCGAGCGCGGCGGAGTCCTCGAGAGGGCTCGCAGTGTGATTGGCCTTGAAGGCCAGAAACTCCGAGGCGAGCTGTGGGTGGCGAAGTCGGAGGAATTCCGCGAATACAGCGTCCATGATCGCTGAGTACCCAGGTGGGGCGGCCCCGGGTCTTGAAAACACTCGCCTTGCGGCGAGGCCCCAACTTTTCGGACCTGAGCGGTTCTATTGAACACAGGTGGCAATGCGGCGCGATTACTACAGGACAAAGAAAAATCACAACAAAACAGAAATTACGAAAAGAAACAAAACAAATAAATACTTGCAGGAAACCACTTTGTCGGCAAATGTTCCACGAACACAAAAATAACTAAAACAAAACAAATAAAAGCTTCCAGGAAACACACTTGGTCGGCAGATGTATCACGAACACAGGCCGCGCGAACAAAGACCGGGCGATCGAGTGGACGATGAGCACGTCCGCACGTGACGGGTGCCTCTATCGGAATGCGTTGATACTATGGGTGCATCACTACATAGTATAAAACAAAGTCGCTTTCTCTGTCCCTATGTATGCTTAAATCTTTAAACTTACGCAACGGATTTTGATGCGGTTTTTTTAATAGATAAAGTGATTGAAGAGGAAGGTTTATATATATATTAAAATCCATTAAATAGTGGAGAAATCAATAATAAATTATAGTTTTTGAAGCGATGCGAGGGCGGGTCGCTAGTATTTTGATATAAAGAAATTATTTTTGTTTTAAAAAAAAATTACTTTGACTTTATGTATAGGAAACTAGTTAACTTTATAGTTAAATTTTACTAACTAAGATAATTTATCGAAATATGTTCTTTTATGGCTTTGGTATGTGGACAAACCCACGGCCCATCTAATGTTTATTGGCTACCGCAGCTGGTAGACACCAACTAATTACATATCACCATCCACCTTGAAACATGAGTTCAAATTTTCAGTTTTATAGTGCAACGTTTGCCCCACTCTTCAAACTGAAATGTATACTACCTGCTTCACGGCAGAAATATGCGGGGTAGTGGTCCTAAGCCGTGGGGGATCTCACAAGATGCCCCACTCCAAATAAAAACCTATCAACCTTCATATCGTGTATATGTATGAGCAAGAGAGAGATTCAGGTCTGTGCAGCTGTGTAATAAAAAAAAAGTATTATATATTTTTGTAGGTCAAAAGTATTGTGAAAAACGAAATTCGGGCATATCGCGAGAATGAGATATCATTTTTTTGTTAATCCCATATTTCCACGACTATCAAGGCAACGCATTACGTATGTAAATAAAGTAATTTGTCACGAGTCAGGGTAGATGTGCCGCTATTCCCGTGTAATGACAACCCTTGTGGATTACGAATCAATTTTTATTTCGGGAACGTTCTGGAATATGGTACCTAATTTAAAACGTATTTTAATTTGAAGCTTTCGAAATCAGACTTCCTGTTTGTATGTGTGTATTGTGTGTATTGTGGTTACTGTATTGTTTGATACGGAAAATCATATTGCAGTTTGATTTTGAATCTTACGAAGGCCGTTAATCTTCCGTAGGGACTATCGGGTACCGGGTACGGGGGCGTCCGGTGCTCGGTTGTCGGTCCGGTGGTGAAGCGGCACAAGATGGCTCCTGTGCGCCGCTCGTGTCTCGCGCGGCTTTTTTAAGGCAAGAAGAGGAGGACTTCGATCTTCCTCTTCTCCCTCGTCTTCTCTGGAGGCGCCGGAGTCTGACCTAACCCGGTCTGTTACCCCCCTAGACCGGTTGTCGGTAAACGTATTCCCCAGCGTTAAAAAAGGGGCACAGCTTATTATATACCCGTTGACTACCGCTTATGTCTTTTCTAACCTTAAAACGAACTTGCGCGAAATTTTTGTTTATTACGTGATATCTTGAGCGCACCAACATAGTTATTATTCATTTAGCAATAATAACGAAACGAAAAAATTGTGAAAACGAGTAGCTGAAGTATTTTCAAACGTCGCTTATTATACCTAGTCAGGTCATAAGTATTGTCATACAGTAAAAACTTTTCTTTTAGAATGCTGGCCACAAAAAAGTTTATTGAATTCGAATTTGGAATTGTTCATGAAAATAAAAAAGGTATACTTTTAGAATTTTACTCATTTTTAAATATGGAGTGGACGCTTAAAGAAGACCGTGTTGCAGTTATTGCGTTACATCGTTGCGGTTACGCGCCAACTCAAATTTTTAACATACTGAAAATTTTGAATATAACCAAAAGATTCGTTTATCGTACCATCAAACGATACAATGAAGACTCTAGTGTAGATGATAGGTCAAGAAGTGGTCGCCCTCGGTCTGTTAGGACTCCAGCAGTGATAAAAGCTGTGAAGGCGCGAATTCAAAGAAATCCCAAACGTAAGCAGAAACTGTTGGCCCTTCAGATGGGGTTAAGCAGAACCACGGTGAAAAGGGTGTTAAATGAAGACTTAGGGCTTCGGGCATATCGAAGAAAAACAGGACATCGTTTGAATGCTCGTCTAATGGACCTGAGACTGAAGAGATGCCGCGCTTTGTTGAAGCGGTACGCGGGAAAAAATATCGGAAAATTCTTTTTTCGGATGAAAAATTTTTTACCGTAGAAGAGAGCTACAACAAACAAAATGATAAGGTCTACGCACACAGTAGTGAAGAAGCGAGCAACCGTATTTCGCGTGTCCAACGAGGTCATTTTCCATCCTCGCTCATGGTGTGGTTGGGAGTTTCTTATTGGGGCTTAACAGAGGTACATTTTTGTGAGAAAGGTGTAAAAACGAATGCAGTTGTGTATCAAAATACAGTCCTGACGAACCTTGTGGAACCTGTTTCTCATACCATGTTCAATAACAGGCACTGGGTATTCCAACAAGATTCGGCGCCAGCTCATAGAGCGAAGAGCACACAAGACTGGCTGGCGGCGCGTGAAATCGACTTCATCCGGCACGAAGACTGGCCCTCCTCCAGTCCAGATTTGAATCCGTTAGATTACAAGATATGGCAACACTTGGAGGAAAAGGCGTGTTCAACGCCTCATCCCAATTTGGAGTCACTCAAGACATCCTTGATTAAGGTAGCCGCCGATATTGACATGGACCTCGTTCGTGCTGCGATAGACGACTGGCCGCGCAGATTGAAGGCCTGTATTCAAAATCACGGAGGTCATTTTGAATAAACTTTAGTGTCATAAGAATCTATGTTTTGTTAAGTTCATTTTGGTATATGAATGGTTACATAATGAATAAACTTGTTTCAATTATTTTACATTTAACATGTGACAGAATTTATGACTTGACTAGGTATATACCCTTGTCATATAATCCGTTTTTTCTTTCCATATAAATCCAGAAAAATCTCATTAGCCCGACGCTATGTTAATCAAATTAATCAAATTTGCTAATGACCCTTCGCCTTTTGTTAAGCCCATTCAAAATTTACGATTTGTTAGTTTAATATGAAAAGGATACGAAACAAAGATTAATTTAACTAAGCTCTGTCATCATTTAGAAATCTTTACAGCTGCAAAGCACCTGAATCAACTTTAAATGAAACGAACGCCCCCACTGATTGCACCAACGTTACAAACTCTCATAAGAGGGGCGTACAACGATTGAATGGTTTATTTATCTCGCGAACCTTATAACGCGAGATCGAAAAACGCTTAACCGTCAGCGGGAATTACAGTGGCGAGGGCTTATTGTTCTGTTCGAATTTATGACAGCAGATTTCAGCGGAATTCAATGTGTGCGGACACAAAATGTACGGAACGTATAAAAATAACTACATTTATGCTAACGAAAAATTTTTTTTTATTCATTTTGGGAAACGTGTTTGTAAAAACCAAACGCGTTTTAAAATGCACGCATTTCATAGTTTGTAGTTGGTCTTACAATGCTTATTTACATCTATTTGAAGTGAAACTTCTTTATCGGCGTTGGAAAAAAATTTACCGTCACATTTTTCGGTTACGCGTCACATTTTTCCGTTACGCGCCATCTTTTTCTTCACCATTCATTGTTGCCGTACACAAGTGAAGGTGCCTCTTTACTCGGTAACAATAATTATAAAATACCGATGATTTTAAGTGGAGATTTTAATGTAAATTTTGCATCGGAAAATTCTTTGAAGCTAGTTGAATTTCTGAAAGATAAATTGAATTTATCCATGAAAAACAGTCCTCAAACGTCAACAACAAGATCTGGCACTACAATTGATGGAGTTTTTACTCGGTCACTAAATTTCGTGGAATGTAAACCATATATTTCATATTTCAGTTACCATAAGCCATTAATTACAAAAATATATAATGACAATGACAATGATAGTAATAATTCTATTACAATTAATGAAATGCTGTAATAATCTTAGTAGCAAAAAGGTAAAGTGAAATAATTGTATTATTTGTATTCATGTCTATGATAATAAAATCCTTTTGTTTAAACTTTATCTAATTTAACTTTATTTAACCAATTTCTAGAAAGTTGCATGTAGATCATTTTTCGAAAAATAAGGCCATAAACAAGTTTCACTTCTTACGTGTGTACACTAGTACACGCACACATTTTTTTTTGTATTATTTTTCAACGTAATACTAATTAGTAACTTGTTAAAAAAGGAATACAAAATCTTCTACAATACTTTCATTATGTCTAGTTCATTGATGACCTCATCATTACGTCATAATAGCAAGTTGGTTGAATTAACGTTAAATAGGGGGTAATAATAACGTTAAATAGGGGGTAATAAAAAAAGTTGACTTTTTTGTTATCAATAAAATTGACAATTTGTCAAGTCGTACTTTTTTTGGTTACTAGAAAATCGCCGGACTACTATTATGTCAAAATTAAATATAAATTAGTAAGAGAAAATTAATCAATAATTTGCTGAACATCATTATCCCTCTCCTGCGGTTTCGAGCGTGTAGTCGCCGATGACGTCATTAGTTGAAGAATAGGCCATAGCACTTAGTTTAGAAACAGCCCTCATAGATTTAAAGGTTTGTCTGTTATTTTTCGTGTTCAATGCGTATTCTTTTGCAGAATTGTAAAATTTGAGCCGCTCGGCTTTTGCTTAAAGGGATTTTTCTATTTTGATTATACATCTACATAGTTATAGTTATATTATAGGAAATTTTGGTTTGGTAATCATTATAAGTAAACTTCAGATTTTTCATGTCAATATGAAATTATCACAATAACACAGTAGTAGCTTTGTACTACTTTGTTATCGGTTAGTTCAGTTTTTCTCTCGCCTTTTAACAATAAATCAGTGCACCGGGCAGTTGGGATAATTATCTCCTGACCCATCCCTTCAGGGTTTACGACTTATTTTACGTCAATATATTTCTTCTTTGCCATAAAAGGCCTGGTCCAGCCTCCATCTTGTGAAATTTTCCGTGTAAAATTCTTTAACATAGTGTTGTATATGAAATCGCAGTAATTCTAAACTTAGATTAAAAGGTAAGATCGAAGTGGAGCTCGGTGAACCACAAAGAGCAACGATGCTTTGCTAATCTAACCTTTCCTTAGTACGGAAACTAGGCGAGGGCACCTATTCAGATTGCTTCGTTAGCTACCTGTTTCGATTTTTATTCTGTTGATGAAAATGCAGATTAAAGTTATCGAAGTATCTTGAACACGACACTCGCTTAATTTTTTTTTTACTAATAATAATAATAATGACACATTTGATTCATTATGCCGTGATTAGAGCCAGTACTTACAAAATTTTTAAACTAAATAAAGCACCGTGAATCGTTAATTATGAAACAAATTTTAGAGCTTCAATTAGGTCTTGCAAGTGATTTTTGTACTCCTACTAAATGAAAAGGATAAAAGAAATCCGTATTAGAATTAGAAATCTCTATATATAAAAATGAATTGCTGTTCGTTAGTCTCGCTAAAACTCGAGAACGGCTGGACCGATTTGGCTAATTTTGGTCTTGAATTATTCGTAGAAATCCAGGGAAGGTTTAAAATGTGAGAAAATATAAAAAAGCTCGGAATTATATAAAAACAAACAATTTTTTTTTTCCTTTGATGTGTCCCCTTGATGTGTCTTTTATTTATCGATTGAAGCACTACGAAGTCTGCCGGGTCAGCTAGTCTTACAGTAATTACTTACTTACATGAAGGATTAATTAGGTCAAAGGATTTTAATTATAATAGCCCGCTACTGATAATTATGATAACAACTACATGTAATTTAATACACGAAATCTGGGGCAAGTGTTATGTTTGTTACACTTTGTAAATTAATCATGTTTTTACTTTAGAGTAGTAAGTTCACGTTTCGGCTCGGGAACTTTCTCTTTTTAGGCGCTTTGTATGGCACGCTATTCAAAACAAATTGAAATTTAATGATAGTAATGTAAATTCATTCCGCTTAAGCCGAATTGGCTGTGCACGGTGCAGTTGGTCAGTTTTTATTTGTAAAAAATAACATAAGGTAATAAGTACCTAAAAATAAATAAAAAGGAAGACAATTTCATCAAAAAGAATGCAGAAGCAGTCTGAATACCACGAACCACTATCTTATAAAATATGTTTGTACTTCAAAGGCATTTTGATGGGCATGAAAAATAAGGAAAAATTGCACAACATCACAAGATACGGGACGAGAAAGAGGGCAGCAAAAGGCTGAATCTCTTGTAATTCGCGGCCATTTATCAAAGTCGTCTTCGGTACGGGAAGGCCAAAGTAAACAAAATGTTTTAATTAAATGAGTAAAGTGATTGCTTAATCGCATCTACATTTTCAAAGAACATCTCTTTATTTTTTAATTAGCTCATCGCTTTCTTTCTTTCGATTTAAAAAAATGATAATAATTAAATAGGTTTTCCTGTTCTCGAAAAACTATAAGGGAAATGCAATTTAATACGTACCTACTATAAGATCTTCTGAGTCAACTTCAAAAATAGAAGTGGTTCTGAATTTAATTGTATTTTTTATGTGTGTTAGTTCAGAACGTTTTTTTAGCATACACTAATAGGTGAATTTCAATTTTAGCTTAAATATTCCTTGTGTTATATATTAAATTTTTTATTGTCATTGTAGACAGACGAAAATACGTGATGGTAAATTGGCATCGTCAATTATGGACCTCAATAACTTTAGGGGTGTCGGCAAGACGCTACCTACCGCTTTAAAAAGAGGAACATGCTTGTACATTGCACATAAGGTAACTTAAAAAACAACAGACGAGCCGGTTCATGATCTCGGGGAAACTTAGACTGAAACTGCTACGTTAACATTTCGTTATTGGCTCACAAAATAAGATGATAATAAAACGTCGTCACAGGAGTCAATGGATATCAATAATGCTATTGTCGCCTCCCACATTGAGCAATGAGATCGAAATTTCAATAACACTGTAGAACGGCTGGTTCCACCATCCAAACGATGTCGCATGATTGCTTCGCGCGTTATTAATAGGCAGGTTGGTGTCACCTATCAACGTCGTTATATTTTGATATCATCATAAAATATTTCCTTAAATTTCAACCCAGGTTACTTACAAAAAAAGCTTATTATTGTAAATTATATATATATATATATAAATGAATTGCTGTTCGTTAGTCTCGCTAAAACTAGAGAATGGCTGGACCGATTTGGCCAATTTTGGTCTTGAATTATTTGTGGAAGTCCAGAGAAGGTTTAAAAGGTAAATAAATATGATAATGGCCCGAATTAAATAAGAATAACAATTTTGTTCTTCCTTTGATGTGTCCCCCGTCGGACGGATTCCTTTTGTTTGTTTTAAGTTTATTTTATACAAAAGTTTAGGTCTTTTATTTATCGATTGAAGCACTACGAAGTCTGCCGGGTCAGCTAGTAAGCAATATAAATTCGTTCTGGAGTTAAACCCAAATGTTTTTTTTTGATTTGGAGAAATTTTAAAACAAAGCATAATATGTGTGAATTAAAAATTACCAGCTATTTAAATTTATTAGTTGTTTTCGGACGTTAAGGATGAATGTGTTCATGATTGAATTGGGCATGGCTCGCAGCCAGATTGTGAAACAGTAAGTAAATAACTGTCTCACGAAGGGCCTTTTTGTCAGTTCCTGGCACAATTTAGTCTCGTCGCAGGAAATTGCTTTTGTAACAACTATTAAGCGAACGTTCTTTTGGGTGCCGACAAAACAAAAAAAAAAAATGCGCATTAATGTGGATTCACTTAAACTGTTTTTGTAACTCAACGATTTTCAGATTATACATAAGGTTTCTAAAACAACATTATATATCGTTTATATTAATTCAAACATAATCCCTTGAACAACTCGTAATTTTAAAGTATGATAGTTTATTATTATTTTAATAGTATCTTATAATAGTTTTGTTAATGAACAACATCGACGTAATTAAGTTTTTGCAGTTATCGAAAATTCCAATAGACTTTAGAGTAGTTTTCTTATTAGATTCAATACTGATTTCCATTTATGCCACCTTATAATAACTAGTCAGAATTTCATAAAAACTTGGCAACAGTTGGCGCACTAAAACAATTACGAATATTTTTCTTCGTTGTCCGAAAGTATGATTAAAGGCTCCGGTCTAATTGCTCAAAACGGTTGGAGGTACCATAAAACTAAAATAAAATACGAATTTCAACCTGATTCAGCGAAGCGCTGATAGAACTATATCAATGTTACGTGTGAATAGTACCCAATTGTTTTGAATTAAGTGGTTTGATTGATGAAAATCAAAATAATAAATTTATAGAAGATCATTTCGGTGGTAAGGCGCACATAGTCATTAAAATACTGCTAATGCTCATCACGACTTCAATTAAAATGTGCGTAAATTTGTTTGAAGGACGTATAATGGTAGATTTTGTTTCTTCGTAAAGACACAACACGCAAACGTTTCAGATTTGTTTAGAAGCAACGCTGAGCTCTCCGTATTAATCTAATGAACGCTAATCATCGCAAATCTGAAATAACCAAAGACCAAAGTCATCGGAACTTAATATATTTAAGACGTAATATAGAATTCTCGATTGCATTTTTACAATGGACCTCTTACGTTCAAAGAACAATCGCCATCAGTACCTACACTTGAGATGAATTTGGGAAGTAAAAATTAGGGATCTGGTATTGTAAGAAGTCTAGGATTCTGCTCTTACAATCGGATCATTGGAAATAGTAGTGGCTAACAGAGACCGGGGCATCCATATCTTCTTATAAATAGCGGATAAGATTATTAGCGTTAAATAATTTATTTTATTCATTTAGTCCAAAAGCAACAGTAATGTTGGTATCTGGTATATATCTGTATGTCTTAACTAAGGGCAAGGCTTTTAGTGAAATTACTGAGATAATTGCCCACTGAGTTTCACGCCGGATCTTCTCAGTGGGTCGCGTTTCCGATCCGGTGGTAGATTCTGCGAAGCACTACTCTTGCTATGGTCAGTGTTAGCAACTCTCCGGTTTGAGCCCCGTGAGTTCTCCTACAAACGTTAGGGTGAAGCTGAAATAGCCTCTCAAGGCTATCAGCATAGATAGGAAAAAAAACCTGAGATAAAAATTCAAATAACATCAACCATTAATTTCGAAGTCTTACTTAGTTTTATAATTGCTGGCGTCACGTCTTGAGGCAGTTGTCGAATTTTAATGAAGGGCAAAACCGATTGTTAACAGAATTTGTCCGAGTGTCATCACTCATCAGAATATTTAAAGAATGATTTTTGTAAAGAATAGGCTTTGGGTCTTTTTAATTAATACGCGAACTTGACATATTATTATTATCTTTTGATTATCGTATTCTTTTTTGCTTTGTGCACTTTTTAAATTTGTAAGAGTTAAACGAACATTGTATTGAAACAGGACCTACCAGAAGCATTACTTGGCAAATAGCGGCCCTAACAAACAGCACAATACGGCCATCTAGTAGGGAGCAAGCGAACTATAGAATGATCGAGGTCTTACTAAGACTACTTTTTTTTTTTGATGAAGGATTACTGGCTGCCCAGAAAGTAAAACTACTATCGCTCGACTAATGTTCCGGAAAGTTCGAATGCATTCCATAGTCCGTGCGTGGATCAGGCATAAGCGTGAACAAGCGCGGAAATATAGAAGTCGAATTTAAGATCGTTTAGCACAAGACAAGCGGTATGAAATGTACTGGTGGTAGGACCTCTTCTCAGTCCGCACGGGTAGGTACCACCGCCCTGCCTATTTCAGCCGTGAAGCAGTAACGCGTTTCGGTTTGAAGGGTGGGGCAACAGTTGTAACTATACTTGAGACCTTAGAACTTATATTTCAAATTGGGTGGCGCATTTACGTTGTAGTGTCTATGGGCTCCAGTAAACCCTTAATACCAGGTGGGCTGTGAGCTCGTCCACCCACCTAAGCAATAAATAAAAAATTGAAAGCTATACAAGTAGTAATGTGCGACATAGTATAGAAGCCGTGACTACAAATGCATACTAGGTACTAAATAAGTGTGTACGGCACAATTTTGGAACATCTAGTTTTTTATTATGAGAACTGTTAATAGCCATGTTTGCAGTGGAAACTAGTCAAATATTTTATCATGAACATCAACTCAAAACCAAAAGTAATGTGTTAGGTCAAGTTATAGTGTAACAGAATGCCGCTAGCATCTAGATCTATGGATATGCCTGTGATTGTTAGAGCGTGTGTGTCTTAGAGCACGATGTTGTCAATCAACTGTGTCTTGGTGTGCTATATCTTATTAATTATCTGACGGCCACTCTATATACATAGTCAGCTCAAAGCCCAAACATAGAAAATTCTCGAAGCTACATAGATATTCGCATTTATTTAAACAGAATCAATGAAAATACTTTTGTTTAAATTTAATTTACTAGTTCACCGAAGTTAGGCTCTACTAAAGAACAGAATAGTGCGGTGTAGCACTATTAGAGCGTCTGAAACCGGTTAGCCTTCTATTTTAGCGAATTAGTCGCCAAGCTATTGAATCAAAGCTGTCTTTATCGTCTCAAATGACACGACGATCCTGAAGCTGTAGTCTGAGGCGAGCGAGACGGGTTCGAAGCTAATTGAATTTACAGTTAACTAATTCGATTGATTTAAGAATTTAAATGGGTTGCGGTTAATATGTTGTTATGATATCCATGGGATTCGGTAGCTGCTTGACGCCAGTGAGCACGTTGATCTAAGGAATATCATTATTTAAAAAAGAGGTTGCAATGGAAAGCCTTCGTCAAACAGAACGCGTACTTAGCGCCGCGTACTTAACGTCGCGCTCTTCTAATTGACTAGATGAGTCTAACGCTCCTTGACGCAACGCATTCGCCAAATCATAGTGCCTTTCGATAGCAGTGTAAAAATTTAAAAGTATTAAGAAATCGAGTGATTCAGATGTGGCATTGTATAAGCATGGGTATTTTCTAACTATTTATATCATTTTTTCGGGCATTATCTAGTATTTTAATACACATTCACTCGGACGCTAAAATAAAATTTGTAAAAAATTACAACGCCTGACGTCAGAGCGTCCTAACGCCGCGCGCTGCGTACTTATAGCGCTGGGGCTCTGTTTGACGGTATGTTACCATAGTAGTACAACACATCTCGGCGTCATAGCGTGGCGTCAGTTTAGCGCGCGCTAATTACGCGTTCTGTTTGACGAAGCCTTAACTGTTGTTGTGTCGATAATGTTTCAAAATGCTTTTCTAGTATCCGTTAGTTCTATGTACTTTAGCTGGATATATTCGTTGAAAATGTGCCTGTGATGCATGGATAGCAATCTGCCTACACATAAACAAAACAAGCCTGTTACACTATTCACGGCGAAACTCGATTTATATGGAGTTTATGCGTTTAAATGGAATGGAAATGAACGGTCCGTTTCACACATATGTAGTTCAGTCACAAAATATTGGTGGTCACAACCTAGTATTGAAATTTAAATACCATTACAACTATGATTAATTTCAAATCTGCGGTATAGTGGCTAAATTTAATTTATTACAATTTTTCCTTACTTTTTGTAGACGAAGTGAATCGTCTCAGTTCATAGTACTTCCAACATTCGTCAAGAAATCTGGCTAATTGAAAAGAAATGGAAAATAGATTTTGTGTATCTTTCATACATAAAGGAACTTTTTCCTATAGTTAGTAGGTTGATTTCGCCCTGAATGGGCGTAAAAAAAATCTTGAACTTTAGCCTGGGAACGTTCTGTTAGTTTAATTGTAGGCTTAAAATTCTTTGCGAGATTAATTATAAAATTTGTGGCTAGATTTCAGTTCATTATAATAGAATTTAATTAAAATTGTTCAACAAAATAATGAGCTTTCATAATTTTGGTATATTTTATATTTATATTTTTACGAATATGTACCTACTGTGTTGTTTAAATTTTAATGTAAACTTTTATCAACACTTAAACCGATATGAATCTAATTCATGTACTTTAAAATGATAGAACTATTGCATATGTTAAAATGGAAAATTAGTATAATATATATTACTATTAGGCTGCTATTTCCGTATAGTCTGCATGAACATAAAAATTCTCAGTAGAACGATGGTGTGAAAATTCTCAAACAAGAAAACCTCGATTGGCTTTATTTTATTTTTTTTAGCCTTAGGTGGTTGGACGAGCTCAAAGCCCACCTGGTGGTTACTGGAGCCCATAGACATCTACAACGTAAATGCGCCACCTAACTAGAGGTATATTAGTTCTAGGGTCTCAGTATAGTTACAACGGCTGCCCCACCCTTCAAACCGAAACGCATTACTGCGTCACGGCAGAAATAGGCAGGGTGGTGGTACCTACCCGTGCGGACTCACAAGAGGTGATACAACATCTCGAGCCTGTATTTTTAAAAGTTCAAAACAATGTGTTTGAATCGATCAATTGCATTTTAAGTCATGTCACTACATATATTCAATAATATAGGCTGTAAATTATCGTTTGCGGATCATGTGGATGTGATAACATTTGTTATTCCCCTACTCATTGGTATTGATGTCATTCATCGCATGTAATGCTGCCATACGAACAACTGTTAAAGCCACAATTTCGTTTCATGGCTGGTGAAAATAATTAAATGTCAATCAAGTTAAATTGTGTGTAAAATTTATTTGTATTGTATCTAGGTAGTTTTTTTTCGGACACAAAATATAGATGTAAGTAAAAAGTTATTAAGAGACATACATATGCGGGTAAGAATGAAAATTTGTAGGACAATTCGCTTTCACACGAATAGATGTCGCGAAGACACAATGGATTGTAAGGATTCCTTTTGTTTTGCATTTAGCTGCGAAACCATAATCATCATCAGTAGCTCACATACGCCCACTGCAGGATATAGACCTCCTAGATTAAATAAATGATCGGTCCTGCACATCCAGCGTTGGTCCATTTCATGGGAGGGCTACTCACGCTACGTTTTCCAATACACGGACTCTCAAGAACTTTTCGGCCCCAAAGTCTAACGGTTCTTTCAGCAATATACCAAGCCCGATGCCACTTCAACGTCGCAATCTTTTGGGTTATATAAGATACCTTTGTACTTCTGCGAATCTCCACTTTCCTCCGAAACCATAACTTTTTGTCCGTATTTCTTTTAGAGTCACAAAAAACCTATCCAACTACTCTCTTAAATAAAATTGGTCGAATATAAACTTATTATTCCTGAAACACATTCGAGTAAGCAATGTATTTAAACTTAATATAATTTTCCCGAATGCACCAGACGAAGTCCATTAAAACACTTGGCTCGTGTTACGTTAAAATAAGTTTTTAATTATGAACTCGTAGGGGACCTCTCGGTCGAGTGAATGTTTACTTTGGTCGTATAATTGTTGTAAATAAGTTAATTAGATCACTCTCTAGTACTTACGTTGTATTTTAAGACGAAGTCTGAGTAATTTTAAAGTTTGTAGACGTTTTTAATAGTTTTATGGTTATATTTTGTAAAAGAACACAAACTTGTAATAAAACTTTATCAAAATTAATTTTGGTTTTATTTATCTGGAGACGTGTAATCGGTTTATAATCAAAAGTTTCCTATTACTTGATAGTAGGAAAAAACTAAATATTTACAAATTTTTAGCGCCGCGCTGGTTTTATATTTTTGGAGGTTTCTGAAGAAGAAGAAGAAGGGTCGTCGTACCCTTCGGGCCCGTCGGGCACGGAACGGGCCTCGGGGCAAACCCCACTGCCCGGAACGAAGCTCCCTGCCACACAGGGCAGGGGTGAAGTGTTGCAAGACGGGATTAGGGGGGCTGTTCGTATGCGTGTTCGGCGCACTCCACATCGACAAAAATATATACATAAACATAATACGATGGGCTTGATCTTAAGCGACGGCTTGATGCCCGCGGAGGAGTCACCCCGGCGCCGGCTGCTGTCCTCTGCTTGTTTTTTTTTTTTTTTTTTTTTTTTTTTTCTCTATAACTAACTAACTAACTAAAACTAAACTACTATACTAACTATTAACTAAACTATTTACATTATGTACAAAGCGGGACAACAGTCAGCACCGTGGGGCCCGCCACCGGCCCCATGCCGCGGCCCCACCTCTACAAGTCAGAGGGGGAGCCGCGGCACTAGTTTGGCGCTCACCCGCTAAGGGCTCCCCAGAAGGGGAAGACCGTCGCGGGGAGGGACCGACGTAAATCACTCCCCTTAAGGGGGAGTGGTCCACCCAAACGGGCGGTAGAAATGGGTCCCCATAAGGGGGCACCCCAACAGTGTGGGGGGAGATGAAGAGTGTGGACAGCTCAGTCCCATGGGGGCACTCATTATGAGCACTCCCATATCACTCCGGTTAAGCCGACTATCTTACCATAGCCGGGGGTTCCAGTAGCTCCCTTGGTAGCGCCTGACCATCAGGTGGTCTGGCGTGCAAGGGAGCTATATTGTGGAGATGCTCGTGGGGTCCACCGTCAGCCCGCTCGTACATATTACGAGCTAGCCTCCGGATGAACTCCTCGAGCGACTCCACATCTAGATCCCGGGCGATTACGTCATTTCTGACGTAACGCCCTGCTCCGACTATCGTGCGAAGAGCCAGATTCTGCTGGGCCTGCAACTTCACCCGCATGATCTGCGGGATGAGGTGATACCAGGCCGCAGCTGCGTACGTGATACGGGAACGAACATACGTCTTGTAAATGCCGAGTCTAGTCCTGGTCGGCAACCTGGAGGCCAACACCGGCCGGAGGAGAAACCTCGCATAGCGGGCGGCCGCCAACGCCGACTTGGCGTGGGCGGTCATCCTCAAACTCCGGTCGATATTGACTCCCAGGTATCGGACACTGGGCCTAAACTCGACATTGACTCCACGGAGACTGAGCTGTCCTGGGACGGCTCTTGTGCGGACCGGACCGAAGAGGATAGCCGCGGTCTTCCCCACGTTGACCGCGACCCTCCATCGGTCCAGCCACTGGGGCAGTAGGTCCAACAGCCTCTGCATCCTCGAAATGGCCGCAGAGGGGAAATTAGAGGACGAGAAGTAGGCGCTGTCGTCGGCAAACAGCGCCAACTTCACGTCGGCTTCCCACGCTTGAGGGCAACCTCCAATGTCGTTGGTGTAGAGAGCGTAGAGGACTGGTGCCAGGACGCTTCCCTGGGGAACTCCGGCCGTGACTGGGCGCACCGACGACTTTGCGCCCTCGACCGCGACAAGGAAGGATCTTCCCTCCAGGTACGACCCCAGCAGTCGCACATAGGCGTGCTGGAGGTCCGTGTTCTGCAACAGCTTGTAGATCAGTCCCGCATGCCAGACACGGTCGAAGGCCTTCTCGATATCGAGAAAGACTGCGGCCGTGTACTGGCGCGCGTTGGACCGATCCGCCAAGTGGTGCATAACGCGGACCAATTGCAGCGTTGTCGAGTGACCGCTGCGAAACCCGAATTGCTCGGGTCTGAGAAGGATGTGCGGCGACACCCTTCTCAGCAGCAGCCGCTCGAACAACTTGCCCATATGCGACAGCAGAGTGATCGGACGATAACTGGAGGGATTTCTCCTATCCTTGCCGGGTTTGGGCAGGGCAATAACCTTGCCCAATTTCCAAATTCCCGGGAAGTGTCCTGTGGACAGAATGGAATTGAACAGTCGTGTCATGAGTGACACGACCGTTTCGGGGAAGTGGAAAAATGCGAGGGAGGGAATACCGTCCTCGCCCGGCGCCTTGCGCCTCTTCATCCGCTTGATGGAGAGGCGCAATTCACTGGGAGTGATGAAATCACCATCTCCCAACGGTGGCACCGGGGAGGAGAGTAGGCTTGCTACGCTCTCTTCCACCGATTGGTGGAATGCGGCCTCTGAGGGTGCAGAGTTATTTGGAGCGAACTGCCGCTCCAGCATTACGGCCAGGACATCGGCGCGGGCCTGAGCCGAGAAACATCGGTTGCCCCTCTCGTCCACGAGTGGACAAGTCGGGGCAGGCCGATTTGAGAGCTGGCGGCAAAGTCGGTGGAGGGACACGGACGAGGGGTCCTCACGGGCCTCATCGATCCGTTCCTCCCACGCATAGCCCCGATAGGAGCTAATCTTCGCCGCCAACTCCGCTTCCAGCTCATTAAGCTCGCGCTTGATCCTGGGACAACGAGTTGTCGCCCAGAGCCTCCTCAGGCCCCTCTTCCGGCGAATAATCGCTTTCAGATGGGCCGGGAGTATACCTCTGGGCCCGCCGCTGGGTACAAGAGTCGTCGCCTGGTCGATCGCTCCCCTGATGGAGTCGACAAGGCGGACTGCCGCGTCGTCGACCCCCTCAGGGGTGTTGGGGTCCTGAATTGCGGGAAGGTCGACTAGGCGTCTCTTAAAGAGCTCCCAGTCGACCTTCGGTCGTAGGGGCGAGGTCGCAACCCGGGTGAGCCCCATTCCCAGTGTGACCAGGATAGGGAGATGGGGGGTACCCAGGTCGTACAGTGCCTCAATAGTTAAGGGGCACCGTAGCCCCTTATGAACGCACACATCCAACACGTCGGGCTGGAGTTGCGCGGCGGTCGGAATGTGCGTGGGTTCGTCGGGGCCGACCACAGAGTAGTCGCCCCTGTCGGCATCTTCTAACAGCCGCCTGCCCACTGCTGAGTTAAGTCGGGAGCCCCACGCGACGTGCTTCGCGTTGAGGTCCCCGACCAGCAGAGCTGGGCGGCTGTCGCAATTCAGGACCCGTCTTATGTCCCCGGGATGAAAATCAGGCCCCGGGGGTCTATACGCGGCATAAACCCGCATATCTCCCCCCGAGGTGTGGATCCTCACACCGATCGACCTTGTCGATGTGAAGGCCAGCAAATCCAACTGATCATGCACCACGTCTCGCCTGACGAGCGCCGCAGTGCCCCTGAACGGCGTCCCGGCAGGACTCACCTCGTCACGTCGGTACATGAAGTAGTTTGGAATCCTGAACACATCCCGAGGACGTAGCTTGGTCTCGCCCAGGAGCACAACCTCAGGGTTGTACTCCCGGGCGAGAACCAAGAGATCGTTCTTGCGGGTTTTTACCCCGCCGGGGTTCCAATAAATGATGCGCAGTTCCTGGCTAGCCATTGAACTGCGCAATCATTCGGTAGAACCCCGACAAGAGCGCCCCGAAAGGGCTGGCTCCCGAGGCGATCTCGCGGATCACTCCGGAGACCACCTCGGATAATTTTTCCCAGAGCGCGAGGAGCCATGCAGCAAAGCCGGCAGGCTGTGAGGCCTGCCGACCGCTGCGCTGCTCGCGCTGAGGGCGGGGGGGAAGGGGCTGAGATGAGGTTGGTTGCGACTGAGGCAAGTTGACTTCAGTCACGGCTTGTACATCAATGGCTTGACTACTTTCGGGGATATGAGGGGTCTTAACATCGACCTCCATTGCTGTTGAGGAGGTTTGGGCCGTTTGTATGTTTGTTGCTACTGTTGCTGTTGCTAGAGAAGGGGGAGGAAGGACTACGGCTGCTTCTATCAATAGTTTTCTCTTTAATTTCCTTCTCTCTTTTTTATTTTTATTTTTCTTTTTATTTTTGCTGGCTTTATCATTAGCACTTATATTTCCTGGCTGCGACCCGGGTGGTTGATTCATACCTTGAGTGGTAGCGATAGTACTACGAGGGGCAGGAAGAGGTTTGTTACCCCGTCGCGGAGCATTGGCTTCTGCCATCAGCGTTGCCGCTGACGACTTAGCCTCTACAACAACGACGGGGTGGATGGATAGGGACTGGGGAGGGGGCTGGGGCTGGGAGGATTTCCCTTTCCCTTTCCCCTTCCCCTTAGGAGCTTGAGATGAGGACGGAAGTACCGGAGCCGGATGCAACTCGGCCCGTGGAGCCCGAGGTACCGGAGGGGGAATGGTGACTCCCATCATCCTTGCCCTTCTGCGGAAGACCGGGCACCGTCTGTCGACGGCAGTGTGGTCCCTTCCGCAGTTGGCGCAAGAAAACGGGCCATCCCTCGGCCTCGGGCAGTCCGCTACTACGTGCTCTTCAGCACATCTAACGCAGCGGACCGCGCGGTGGCAGTTGGAGGATGCGTGCCCAAAGGCCTGGCAACGATGACATTGCGCCGGCCCTCGACCTGAACGCCATCCCTCCACTGACACCCCCGGCAAGTACAGCAGCTCTTCAACTGCGTACAACCGGGCGAGGTCGTCCTTGGAGAGGTGGTCCAAGGCCACGAAAAACACGCAGCCTGGCCTACCCCTCCTGGCCTCGATACATCGGGCATGCCGGGCCGGGAAGCCCAGCTCTCTTAGGGCCTGGGTTACGTCGGCCGCATCGGTATCGACAGGGAGGCCCCGAACGACTACCTTCGAAGGAATGTCCTCCGCCAGGGCATAACAGTACCATTTAATGGCACTGTCCCTGGCAGAGACCTCCGATAGGTAGGCCTGGACCTCCCTGTACTCCTCGATCGACGACGGGAGAAATCGGAACCCGGCGCCGTAGGGTCGCGCCGAGGGAGCTCTGCCGAGCCGCTCCCTAATGGCCGCCATATGGCGAGGCCAATTAGGGAGGGCCTCCACTACAATCGGTGGGTGACGGCGTAAGTCCACCTGGGCACGACCCCCCGACCTCGGGAGAGGGGCAACTTGGGCTTGAATAGAGGGCCGTTTGGGGCCGGATGATTGAGATGCAGCCATTGCTGCATAGGATGTGGATGGTTTTGGTTGGGAGTGTTGTGATTGAGCAGCGTTATATGGATGGGAATGGGTAGCCTCAAGGTCCACGTACCTTGTTGATTCGAGGTTGCCTGCCGTGCTGCTTAGGGCAGGGGTACCTCGAGGCCGAACCGCTGGTATGGGAGATATAGGAGGTGAGGGGGAACGAGGAGGGGTTCTCAGTTGCCTGTGGGCTTCCGCCGCCCTGGCAAGAACCCTTGGTTTGGGTATCGGTTTGGCAGGAGGGGAGGGTGAAGGGCTGCCGCTGGATGAAGGAGAAGAGGATGATGATGTGGCAGGGGAGGAGTACTCGTCGCTGCCACTCTCTTCCTTGGACCGTGGTGACGGTCCAATCCTAGGGCGCTTATCGCCCGCCCCAGATGAGCCCTGGTCGGACCCGGACCTGGCCTTCCTCCGAGGCCGAGGGATCCCCGAGCGATCTGCCGGAATTGGAAAGGAACTTTCCCCCGACCCGATCCTCGGAGACCCCCGGGCCTCCGAAGAAGGTCCAGGCCTGTTTGCCAGATCAGGGTCCATACGACCTGAGACAGGAATGAATGAAGGGCGGTGGGCAAAAATGACTGCCGCCGCTTTACGTCCCTTACGGGATGGGCCGGGAGTGCTGATTATGGGCGGAGACGAGGCCCCACCAGGCATGATTTGGCTATCCTGTCTGGTCACGCGGTCATCAGTGCTCTTACTGGAAGGCCAGCTGTTGGATGAATTAAGTTGACCTATGTCAAAAGGCCCTAAAACCTTCCCGGCGTAAGGTTGCAAAGGTTAAAGAAAAGGAAAGAAAATAAAAGAAAATTAACTAGTTAGTGTAATAGAATAAAATGAAATTATTAAAGTAAGAGGAAAAAAAAAAAACTTATATCAAATGCTACTCTAATGTGAAGTGGTGAATTAAACCGACTTCTAATAACTAAATGAAAAATCGAATCTAAATTTATATACTGAATGGACGAACACAACTTAAGACACAAGGATGGCCGCGACTGCCGGCTCCAGAAGCGTGCTATTGTGCCAGTATTAATACTAATAACTGTAATTTGTAATAAAAATAATTAAATTGATACTACTAACCGCCTATCTGATTATAATAGCAATGGAATTATTTGAAAGATGATATTAATTATAATAAGTAACAATAATAAAAACCTAGAGAATTTACAATTAGAATAAAAAGTTCAGATTAAAAGTAACAGTGCCAGTGGCAGCACAATAAGGGCACGGAAGGGGGCCGGGGTCCGATCCCTCAGCCTAATGGCTCACAAGGCCGAAGACCCCCGATTCAAGATCTCAAAACAAGTTTTGAGATCAGTAAACCGAGAGGACCACAGCCAAGGGGACCACAGACATCAGAATCACACCACCAGCTTCATCAACCGGCACTGGGCCTCGCCAACTGTTCGTTAAATTATAACTAAATATGTAAATCTAATAAAATAATATTATACAGAACTACTTACCAAGAGCAACACGACTGGAACCTAGAAAGCATGCAACCGTCGGTGATTCTACAAATAATAAGGGAATGCAATAGGGACAACTTATGACAGGTGGTCGGTATGCCAGATTAAACTAATTTATGAAGTAAAATTAAAATTATTTGGTAAACAAAAAATATAACATCAAATGTGGGTAGAATTGAAAAAAGGGTATAAGTACGCTATATAATTAAATTTTGTTTGAGCAATTGCTCCTATTGGCTATCAGATAAGAAAACTATTGTATGTCTATTATTATAAGGAAATTAACTGATCTATTGTATTAATTACAAATGAATGGACGAGTAATTTAAGATTAATAAAAGCATTAATCAATAATGAATTAAACTAAACTAAAACTAAAACTAACCTACCTGTAAGGGCTCCGACGCCGCAAACCTGTGAAAGGATTGGCCTGTCGGGTGTTAGTAGCAGCCCCTCCTAACCCCGAAGGGTAGGGGAGGACTGGGAATAGACACGGGCGGCCAGACTCGATGGCGCTCACGAAAACCGATTTTTATCACTAGATAAAATGGCTTCGCAGCTTTCACAGGCTGATCTACACCTACCCGCAATTAACCAATGTTAAGGAATAGATGGTGTCGATCACTTACCTGTTCCCGGGTCCTTCGTCTCACTGTTCGGGGCGTTTCCGCTCCGAGACAGCAACTCCAGATTAAACACGCACACACTTGGGCACACACAATTGTACAGCACTAAACAATCGGGGCCTCTTAGCACTGGTGTCCCGGGCAGGAGGTTTCTGTGCGGCCGAATATCGCCAAAAGCTTAACAAAAAATAGGTGCAGGCCCAGGCTAGGTAATGAGAAGTAGACGTACCTGCCAATCCGTCGTTGGCTTCTTACAGGGTGCCGAATCGAAGGAACGTGATTAGTGGACGTCGCGTAATGGCGGTGGTCGACCTGACGACTTGACAGTGCTCCTCTAAATTGTTTGTGTTCACAAAACGGGTATAACACTCGCGCAACGACGAGGATGATCGCCCGTAAGAGTTTGTAATAGAAAAGTAGTAAAAGTTCAAAAAATATTGAGATGAAAAACAATCGGCGTGTGCGTGTAAAATGCGCGGTGCAGTCGGCGAGTCTTCTTTTTTTTATGTATATATTTGGACATGTGATAGGTTTTATGTCTACTCTCATTAAAAAAAGAACAAAAGAACCACTCAACAATGTAAATTAATTGCTAACAGTCCGTAATCCGTAATAGGCTGTCATTCGAGACACATAAATGCATGTTCACAAAATATTTCCGTGAAAAAGTAACAACAGTACCGCGTGATAAAACTGAAACCCGATTTAAAATTATTGCATATTACGTATTTTTCCTGGGGCAAAGCAGTCATACGTTCCAGTTTGCAGAGAGCACCAGTCGCTATGATCATAAAGTTCACAGCTTAAAGAACAAATAATTCCATTTGAGTTGAATTCAGGAAAATGATTATTGTCAAAATAAAATGAAACTTAAAGAAAAATTGTCGAAGCAAAATAATTTTTTGAACCTTTTTTAGAGATGTATAATGTATTAAATACAGGCTAATTCTAATTAAGGAACAAAAAAGCATTATCAATACTTAAGACATTTCAATTATGATGTCTAATCTCAAGATGCCGTTCATTAGTTGGCCCGCCGTAATTTATTCTTAAAGAGAAATCTCGAATTCAACGATGAACACGGCTATTTTACAAATACAGTAGGTATTTGAGTTAAACTCAAACAGCAAACTTCCTAATAAGCGGGAAGATACCACTTCGAACTATAGATCCATTTACGGAAGTTTATGTAAATAGTAACTTATATAAATTTACATCAATATTCATCATAGCTATTTAAGACACCATAGGATAGACATACATTACCCAGGTGCCCTTTTTAGTTATATTTAGAGAAGCTCATTGTCCAGCTCGTATTAAGCGGTAGCAGAGTTTTTAGATGTCAAAACTTCATTGAGCAAGATGATGGTGGTTAATAGCTCATTTCCATAATACACAACCACCGCGAGCTACGAAAATTGTAAATGTGAAGTACTGAAATACTGTTGAAGTCGTCGTGGCCTGCGGGATAAGACAAGTACAACTCACAACGTTTCCTTAACAAATTTCCACGATTTACTTTGACGATGAAGGAATAACATCGGGTATTAAAAATCAAAGCCACAATAATTATGTTTTGTATATTTACGGGTGGTAAACCGTCTTGTTAACCCATGCGGGTAGGTACCATCACCCTGTCTATTTTGCAGTGAAGCAATAATGCGTGTCGGTTCGAAGGGTGGGGCAGCCGTTGTGCTATAAAACTGAGAATTAGAACTCATGTCTTACGATTGCTTACATCATTCAGAAACAGAAATAAGTGGAAAGAAACAGTGAGAAGACTACAGAATAGTTACGATTCTCAACAATAAGAGAACGACCTAGTAGAAGTAACTAGTACACAACCACTTAGGATACAGTAAGATTACGGAGACTGAATAAAGCTTGAAATACTCTGACGGCATTGTGTAAACAAACCTATAGAGCAAAGAGTTATTTTGTGATTGTAGGTCATACATGAAAGCGCGGTGGTTTGTCGGATAAGCGCTATGGGAAGCCCCATTATAGCTAATACTGCGACGTACTGGCGCCTATCAAGGGATACTTAACGGCAAAAATTCCATACGTATACAATATCGTGAATTCGCTGCAATATTTTGAGACTTCGATGGCATGTCTCAAAATCGATTTCTCGTAATGAGCTCAGTAATAATTTAATATGAGTAGTTCGTGAGCCTGTCTGCGAACCTACCGAAAAATAATTAAAGGAATATATTATTATTAACCTTGTCGCAAATACTAATAATAATATTGTTTTAGAGATTTTTTATAATAATGAATAAGCCTGTGTACTATCGATTGTAAATCGTAATAAAGAATAAAATAATCTATTTGTTAATGTTCTTTATACATATTCTGGTTGTTTTTGTCATTAAATTGAAACTTTGTTGTTTTTTTTCTCTCCTACCTATGCTGATAGCCTTGAGAGGTTGTTTCGGCTCACTTCGTGAGCTTACGGGGCTCAAACAGGAAGTGTTGCTAACACTGGCCTTAGCAAGACCAGTGCTTCGCAGAATCTACCACCGGATCGGAAACGCGAACCACTGAGAAGATCCGGCGAGAAACTCAGTGGGCTGTGTCTATGGGTTGATTCGCTCGTCGAGACCTTCGACGTGATGGATTCACCTTGGTACAGAAGGGTAAGAAGCGTGCCGCGGAGTCTCGAGCTCCCGCGGCCGCTAAAATTAGCAAAGCCGTGAACGCGTCGCGCCCCCGCCCTCAGACTCCCGTTGCGCCCCCAGCCCGTGCCACTCCGTCGCCGCGTCCGGTGGCACAAAATAAAACCCAGACCCCTCCCCCGGTTATCCTTCAGGAGAAGGCAGCTTGGGATCGAGTTTGCCTGGCCCTTAAGGCCAAAAATATAAATTTCACGAATGCCCGTAACCTCGCGAACGGCATTCAAATTAAGGTTCAAACACCCGACGACCATAGGGCCCTCTCTTCTTACCTCCGTAAGGAGCGTATAAGTTTCCATACGTATACGCTCCAGGAGGAGCGCGAACTCCGCGTTGTAATACGCGGAATCCCTAAAGAGTTAGATGTAGAGCTCGTAAAAGCCGACCTGTTAGAACAAGGCCTACCAGTGAATTCTGTGCACCGTATGCACACCGGTCGCGGTAGGGAGCCATATAATATGGTTCTAGTCGCTCTCCAGCCTACCCCCGAGGGTAAGAAAATCTTTAACACACAGACCGTCTGTAGGCTCTCTGGTATCGCTGTCGAAGCCCCCCATAAAAAAGGCACTCCTAGCCAGTGCCATAACTGTCAATTGTACGGGCACTCTTCCCGTAACTGTCACGCGCGCCCCCGATGTGTTAAGTGTTTGGGCGATCACGCCACGGCCCTCTGCGCTCGCGACCAAAAAACCGCGACGGAACCGCCTAGCTGCGTCCTGTGTCGAACACAGGGTCACCCCGCGAATTACCGTGGTTGCCCCCGAGCCCCTAAAATAAATCGCCGCGTCGCCCGCCAAAACCGCCTCCGAGCTTCCGGCCCAGACATCAAAGCCTCGGCACCCTCTGCGTCGCAGGCTAAGCCAGCGTTCGTTCCGGCGGCGGTGCCCAGTGTCTCGGCCTGGGCAAAACCGCTGCCGTACACGAACACGGCTACAACTCCCTCCTCCGCGATTCGTCCCGCCCCCGCGACTCGTCCCTCTCCCGCGACTTGCCCTCCGACCGCGTCCGACAATCTCGCTTTAGCGATCGACTTCTTTCAGTCGATCAACTTTGAGCGCGTTAACGCTTTGGGCGACGCCATTCGCGCTGCCTCCACTGCACAACACTTTATCGCCGTTGTGCAGGAATACGCCGACGTATACGCGTCATTAAATACGTACGTCCTCCCCTCACTCCGCCGGTAATCAATGGCGTATATAAGTAGAATAAAGCCCCTATCCGTAACGATAGGATTTTTTAACGCTTACGGTCTCGCAAATCAACGTGATCAGGTTTCTGACTTTTTGCGTGACCACCAAATTGATATCTTCTTAGTGCAGGAGACCCTACTTAAGCCCGCGCGCCGTGACCCTAAAATCGCGAACTATAACATGGTCAGGAACGACAGGCTCTCTGCCCGTGGTGGTGGTACCGTCATTTACTATAGAAGAGCCCTGCATTGCGTCCCGCTCGATCCTCCCGCGCTCGCTAATATCGAAGCATCAGTGTGCCGAATCTCACTGACGGGACACGCGCCGATCGTTATCGCGTCCGTTTATCTTCCACCGGATAAGATCGTTCTAAGCAGTGATATCGAGGCGCTGCTCGGTATGGGGAGCTCTGTCATTCTGGCGGGCGACCTAAATTGTAAACACATCAGGTGGAACTCACACACCACAACCCCGAATGGCAGGCGGCTTGACGCGTTAGTCGATGATCTCGCCTTCGATATCGTCGCTCCGCTAACCCCGACTCACTACCCGCTAAATATCGCGCATCGCCCGGATATACTCGACATAGCGTTATTAAAAAACGTAACTCTGCGCTTACACTCGATCGAAGTAGTTTCAGAGTTAGATTCAGACCACCGTCCCGTCGTTATGAAGCTCGGTCGCGCTCCCGATTCCGTTCCCGTCACGAGGACTGTGGTGGATTGGCACACGCTGGGCATCAGCCTGGCTGAATCTGATCCACCATCGCTCTCGTTTAACCCGGACTCTATCCCGTCTCCTCAGGATACCGCTGAAGCCATAGACATCTTAACGTCACACATCACCTCGACATTAGATAGGTCATCGAAACAAGTTGTAGCGGAGGACTTCCTTCACCGCTTCAAATTGTCCGACGATATTAGGGAACTCCTTAGAGCTAAGAACGCCTCGATACGCGCCTACGACAGGTATCCTACCGCGGAAAATCGTATTCGAATGCGTGCCCTACAACGCGACGTAAAGTCTCGCATCGCCGAAGTCCGAGATGCCAGATGGTCTGATTTCTTAGAAGGACTCGCGCCCTCCCAAAGGTCTTACTACCGCTTAGCTCGTACTCTCAAATCGGATACGGTAGTAACTATGCCCCCCCTCGTAGGCCCCTCAGGCCGACTCGCGGCGTTCGATGATGACGAAAAAGCAGAGCTGCTGGCCGATACATTGCAAACCCAGTGCACGCCCAGCACTCAATCCGTGGACCCTGTTCATGTAGAATTAGTAGACAGTGAGGTAGAACGCAGAGCCTCCTTGCCACCCTCTGATGCGTTACCACCCGTCACCCCGATGGAAGTTAAAGACTTGATCAAAGACCTACGTCCTCGCAAGGCTCCCGGTTCCGACGGTATATCCAACCGCGTTATTAAACTTCTACCCGTCCAACTCATCGTGATGTTGGCATCTATTTTCAATGCCGCTATGGCGAACTGTATCTTTCCCGCGGTGTGGAAAGAAGCGGACGTTATCGGCATACATAAACCCGGTAAACCAAAAAATCATCCGACGAGCTACCGCCCGATTAGCCTCCTCATGTCTCTAGGCAAACTGTATGAGCGTCTGCTCTACAAACGCCTCAGAGACTTCGTCTCATCCAAGGGCATTCTTATCGATGAACAATTCGGATTCCGTACAAATCACTCATGCGTTCAACAGGTGCACCGCCTCACGGAGCACATTCTTGTGGGGCTTAATCGACCAAAACCGTTATACACGGGAGCTCTCTTCTTCGACGTCGCAAAAGCGTTCGACAAAGTCTGGCACAATGGTTTGATTTTCAAACTATTCAACATGGGCGTGCCGGATAGTCTCGTGCTCATCATACGGGACTTCTTGTCGAACCGCTCTTTTCGATATCGAGTCGAGGGAACCCGCTCCTCCCCACGACCTCTCACAGCTGGAGTCCCGCAAGGCTCTGTCCTCTCACCCCTCCTATTTAGCTTATTCGTCAACGATATTCCCCGGTCGCCGCCGACCCATTTAGCTTTATTCGCCGACGACACGACTGTTTACTATTCTAGTAGAAATAAGTCCCTAATCGCGAAGAAGCTTCAGAGCGCAGCCCTAGCCCTAGGACAGTGGTTCCGAAAATGGCGCATAGACATCAACCCAGCGAAAAGTACTGCGGTGCTATTTCAGAGGGGAAGCTCCACACGGATTTCCTCCCGGATTAGGAGGAGGAATCTCACACCCCCGATTACTCTCTTTAGACAACCCATACCCTGGGCCAGGAAGGTCAAGTACCTGGGCGTTACCCTGGATGCATCGATGACATTCCGCCCGCATATAAAATCAGTCCGTGACCGTGCCGCGTTTATTCTCGGTAGACTCTACCCCATGATCTGTAAGCGGAGTAAAATGTCCCTTCGGAACAAGGTGACACTTTACAAAACTTGCATAAGGCCCGTCATGACTTACGCGAGTGTGGTGTTCGCTCACGCGGCCCGCACACACATAGACACCCTCCAATCCCTACAATCCCGCTTTTGCAGGTTAGCTGTCGGGGCTCCGTGGTTCGTGAGGAACGTTGACCTACACGACGACCTGGGCCTCGAATCAATTCGGAAATACATGAAGTCAGCGTCGGAACGATACTTCGATAAGGCTATGCGTCATGATAATCGCCTTATCGTTGCCGCCGCTGACTACTCCCCGAATCCTGATCATGCAGGAGCCAGTCACCGTCGACGCCCTAGACACGTCCTTACGGATCCATCAGATCCAATAACCTTTGCATTAGATGCCTTCAGCTCTAATACTAGGGGCAGGCTTAGGGACACCGGTAACCGTACTCGTCGAACTCGACAAAGAGGTCGACGTGCAACCTAACCCATGCATCAGCCCGCTGAGTTTCTCGCCGGATCTTCTCAGCGGGTCGCGATTCCGATCCGGTAGTAGATTCATTCGCGAAACAATTGCTCTTGAGTTGTTAGGTCTCCTTCGGAGGCGCTCGGGCAGTTGTTAGCAAATCCCACCCCTCTTGGCTGAGCCTTTGCTCGCCCACCTGTCCTGGTGAAACTGGAAAGGCCTTCGGGCCACCAGTAAACTTTCAATCATAAAAAAAAAAAAAAAAAAAAAAAAAAAAAAAAAAAAAAAAAAAAAAAAAAAAACCTTCGACGCAAGCGACGGGCTCGACAAGGACGGTGACCGATGCTTGTGGTACCTAAAAGCACCGTTAATAGATCGGGTGGATCCGTAATGACTTGTTTTGGGCAAACTTTATGCAGTTGTTGTGGGCACCTTATTGAAGATTGTTGGCGAAAAGCCAACAACGACTGACAGATGGCGCGCGTGTAGTTTCAACAAAAGAGTATGACAGAGTGGTCGTGGTCATGCATCAGTCGGATCCTGCGATACCGATGCTCTCGCGATGCGACGCCATGTGGCACGATGTTTCGCAGAGTGAGAACAATCATTTATGTTGGAGTGAGTCACAGATTTTATGAGGTCGGTCCATCGTGTTGGAGATCGTCCGCAAGATCTTTTGCCCTCGACTTTCCCTTGCACCACCAACCGCTTAATGGAATCCTCATTACGAGTCAAATTTCGTTTTCTATATCGCAAAGTGTAACCGGCTTTAGTTCAATATAAAATAGAATTAAACAAATAAAGACGCGATAAATTAGGGTATTTTAACTATATTCGATATTTTTTAATGCAATACTAGTACTGATAATATTTCTGATATACTTACCTAGTATTTGAATTTCATAAGTTTAGTTGGTATTGAAGATTGCGAGGTTGAAGTGACAGTAGGCAGGACACATTGCTCGTAGATCTGATGACCACTGTATCCAGTAATTGTCGAGTTTTAATCGTGCATCGGAAGTTTGACCGTGGATAGACTTCTTACAAAGTTGATTAACGTCCCGTTGAAGGTCGTGGAAATGGGCTGGACGTGGCCAGTACACAGTTGATCATTATGGCCATTTTTGGGGGAGGCCCATAGGCTTTATCCAGAAATGGGCTTCTGAGGGCCGAAAATGATGATAAGGTATTGAATGAGTATTTTCTTTAGTAATGTACTAGCTGACCCGGCAGATTTCGTAATGCCTCAATCGATAAATAAAAGACCTAAACATTTGTATAAAATAAACATAAAACAAACCAAAGGAATCCGTCCGACGGGGGACACATCAAAGGAAAAACAATCTTTTATTTAATTCCGAGCATTTTCATATTTATCTACCTTTTAAACCTTCTCTGGACTTCCACAAATAATGCAAGACCAAAATTAGCCAAATCGGATGGTTAAAAAACACACACAAATTTGTTACTACGAAACAACAAGTCTTCCGCTGCGCGGTCTCCACTCGAGACACTCGGTTAGGCTTTCGTAAACTAATAACAGTTCCATCGGTCGCGTATTGTTTACATTGAGTATATAGTTACCTGTTTCACAGAATAACCATGGTGGAACTCGACGTTTTCGCTTCAAAAATACTTCAAAGCATTCTTTGCTGTCCGTCGCGTCATATTTTCGACGTTGTTATTTCGCCTTTAATCTTTTATTTTTTCACATAGTATACGTTGATATTTAATATGTAACATGTCTTTAAAGTATAAATAGCTTATGCTGGACGGCTAAGATTATGAGATTTAAGTGGGAGCTTAGTTGTTTTTGAAATTCGCATTCTGTTTTATTTTTTACTAGCTAAGTCCCGTGATGTTTCCTGGAGGGCGAAGCTAGTCTAAAAAAAGTAGCCTAAATCAGTGGAAGTCCCGTCAAAATCGGTCCAACCGTTCCAGAGATTAGCCGGAACAAACAGAAAGACAGATAGGCAGACAAAAATTGTAAACAATTTTATTTTGGTATATGTACCGTATATATATTCATATGCATGTAGTAAAAAGCGGTTACCGAGTTGGTCTACCGAGCAATATCTCGCTCGCTCAGTGGAAGATCTTCCCTCCATCGTTAAGCATTCCACAAATTATTTACACATACACAAATTCATAGTTCTGTTAAGATCAATATCACAACAATTGGGAATCTAATTTTATCAAAACCTGACTTTCAATTTCACATTTCATTTCTTTCATTTTCAGTGGATTCAATGGAGTAAAATATACAAGCGACAAAGCCAAGTCATTTTTTTTTTTTCTTTATACAGTCACTCCATATTAACTGGTCCCGTGGTAAGTTCGTAAAGAACTTGTGTTACAGGTACCAGATAACGGAAATAAATGTAAGATTTTTATTATACACATACATATATTTAAGATACATCCATAACCCTGGAAAAGACATTTATATTTATCATACAAATATCCTCCCTGGGCAGGATTCGAACCCGCGACCCCCTTGTGTAGTGACCATGTCACTTACCACTACACCAGACGGCGACAGTCATTGCCGCAATCTTATTGTTTACGGTATTATCACCCTTCTTTATAACATGTACATACTTCATTACCTAATATTCCGGCTTACAGCACGTGCTACCATTAGTAATTACGCAAATTACGAAAATCTTCTTTTGGTTTTGTTTACACGTAGCCTATTCCTTTATCGTGGAAGTCACTAATAAGACGTCCTACCACCAGTAAAGTAATCTATGGAATAAACAGATATGTGCACGAAAATTAATACGTTTCATATATTTATTTTGATCGACGACCGCCTAAAAATAAAACTCTTATTAAACTTCTAATATATATTTTTTGTATCGTTAGATATTAAAACATTTCAAACAATAACAAAATAAAGTCTCTAAATTTTCAAGGTCTCAAGCATTCCAAATTTTAGAGTTTTTAAATTCGTTATTTTGACCTTTAAGTAAACGGTCCCAACCCCCCATGATGCTGCGGTTACGGTCATTAAACTCTAGATTCTACACCAAAGAGATGATCAAGTGGATAATATTATACGCGAGTGTGCAACAAATTTATTCATTAGCAATTTTATCGGCATAATATAACTTTATAAACATAGGAAAATGTGTTTGTAAAAGTCAAATGCTTAGAATCGATTTAGAATGGTTGAACCAAAATTCCAATTTATATTTATACTCGACTTCAATACATTAAAACTAACTTTGGAATTCTCGAGAAACCGATCCCTATTCCGATCAAAATTTAATTCTAATAAAATTATACTACATTGTGAAATTCCATCTCGATGATACAGATCAACATAATTGGTTTTTATTGTGTGAGATGTTCACAAAATATGTGATATAATCAGATGTGATAAAGTTTTGAGACGTATTTGCTTGAATATAGCGAAAATAATTTCTGAATTATTTATTTTTCAATAATTTTATTTGTATCGCGATTATATTTCAATTTTTTTTTGGGTTTCGCGGATCTAAATAGAAAATAAGCAAAAAGGAAACCCTTGTTAACACTTTACTATCTATCTGTTTCTACTGAATTAAACAACTCTTAAGACCATTTTTCTCAAAAGCGACTAGAAGCATTAATTTGAAATTAGTAATAAAATCACAGTAAACACCAGATAACTTCAGATTTACTTAGAATGAAAGACAGTCAAGGAACAAGCAAGGTCTTATAATATGTATAGTACAAGCAAGGGTTATATCTGAAAACAATTTAATTCCCTTGAAAAAAGAACATTTTGTTATTTATATTAAAGTTGTATTTCCAAGTAGAGCATCGACTATTCGGTAAAACCCTCAGGGCGCAAGCATTTCGCGGCCCTTATAAACAATTTTACTTATTGAACTATTATTTGTATGTTGTCGGTTGGTTTCCTAATATCTACCAAGCCGAACAAACGGATATGTTTTGCAAAAAGATGCCAGTGAAAAACACAACCGCTACTTTTGTTCCGTAAAATGACTGAATTGAAATTGAAATGAATTTCTTCATTAACTTCATTTGGAATTGCAAATTTGACAAGGGTGAAACAGCGGGGCACTCCTACTTGATAATAAATAAGTACCTAGTAACTTGGGTGTACTCTGGAAGTGGTTTTGTTTAGGCTATCTTCGTTGATTTTTACGGATTTATGGACAAAAATATTTGCATTAGAACATTTTTACTTATAGAAACCGAATCGAGATAATGATTAAAATCTACGTCTATTCAATTTATTCTCTCTGCCTTTTAGATGGTTAGTTGAATTTCTTAAACTATATACATAGTTCCACATTGGCACCGCCGCTGATAGCCCATGGCTGTACTGTCGCGATCAATAGCACGTTTTTTAAATATTATGGCGTAGAACTGTAGTGAAGAATTAAAAAAAAAAGCTCAGAACTCATCTCAAGGTAGGCGGCATTTACGTTGTAGATGTCTATGGGCTCCGGTAACCACTTAACACCAGGTGGGCCATGAGCTTGTTCACCCAATTAAGTAATAAAAATAAAAAATATATATAAAAAGATATCCGATGCTAACCGATTACTGTATCCCACAGCCAAACTTGAGATATAAAGTTAATTAACGACTGGTGTATTGTAATCTATTCTTTTCTTGTCTAACGATTTTTTGCAATTAGAGTTAGAGAAGCAGTCGCTTTACATGTCTATTAATTTCATAATAAACATAATATAATCTTTTTGTCCACTACTTCAACCAGACAACTAAACGCGAAAGGATGAACTCTAGCTTTAGACATTCAAACATCTAATAATCTTAATAAAATCTTGTGGAGACTATTCAAATAAGTTTTTGTCGCAACTGTACTAACACGAGCCGTATTGTGTATGCTCGAAGAAACTCGGCTTAGCTCCGGGAATATTAGGAGGCTTTTCAATGTATTATGGGGCTGTTATCGCGGAAATATCTTGTTTATAATCTGAAAGTTAAGTGCCTGCGTGAATGCGTGTGAATAATACAAGAACATTAAGGTCAATGTTTTCCGGTTAATAAACGGGTAATTTTGTTTGAAATTAGATTGTCATGTGTAGATATTGTTCTAAAGATATCAAGCACAATAGTAGGGAAACGAAAGTCTAGCGCCGAGTTTGTGAAAGTTTTTTTTTTTTGTATTGCCCCTTTATGCAGACGAACATAGGGCCCACCTGATGGTGAGTGGTTACCGTCGCCCATGGAATTCAGTAATGCCAGGGGCAGAGCCAAAAGCTGCCAACCGCAGTACTGAAGACCTCAAAATGTTTTGAAGCGTTTATTGCTTAATTTAACTTAATAACTATTATGTTATTACACTGACAGCCAGTTCACTATCAAAAGAATAATCACAATGTAAGGTCTAGGATAAGTTACACCGTCTTCATTAATAATACCTATACTATGCACACTTAATAACAGGGACAAACTTAAGATGTTAATGAACACAGCAACACAGCAAACAAATATCAGGTCGAAGTTTAAATAGCCAACTTGAATGTTCGAACCCGTATTTAAGTTAGCTTGTATCTTGCATGTCGATAGGTCAGTGCGGACGATGTGGTTAGAAGACCATCCCGACTGTCGTATGTCGAGTCGATAAATGAACTTTATACTCTTTATTGAAACTAATATTTTTATTGTTTTTCTAAACAGGCGAGCAAACAATCCAATTGATTTAGGGGTTGGATTTGGGGGTTTAGTTTCTGACGACAAACATCGGCCAGCATGGGGGCAAATGGAGATAGGAGAGTCTGAGGAAATGCCCTGAAGGTACCTAAATCTGTGGTAATTGGTTACGAAACACATGCATACAACGCGAGTGTTAGCACCAACTTTGATACACGAAGTATAAGTTTCAGTTCTTGTTTAATAACCACTAACATTTCAAAACGCATTATTGTTTTGTTCTAACAAGTCTTACTGTAGTTGCTAATGTTATACAAGTTCGATCGTTGTTTATTCGATTGAATTGAAACTGGTACGCTTGTGTTAGTTAAGAAGACTTACGTATATATTTATGTATATCAACGCTTGAAAGGCAAACGTGACTAAGCGACAATTACTGCTTTGTACATAAATGATGGGCAATAACCATAGGTATTCGATGCGCAAAAAAAAAATATATTTCTAGGTCTATTAAAATAATTTCAATCCTACAGCTACTAGCTAGATTCTACTAAAGCTAGATTCGTTAAAATAAATTTTGTTTTCAGGTATTTCAATTTTAAATTAGTCTACTGTGAAGTTCACGCATTGTCGCTTAGTCACGTTTGCCTTTCAAGCGTCGATATGTATTTGTTTCAGTACGAGTATTTGTATCTATAAATATTATGTATATTATATATACACATATGTTGAAGTAATATCACCTTCACACTACACCTACCTAGGTTCATCTCTGCACTCCCCTAAGATAGACTGTTAGAGAATGCCTATGGCATTAAGTCCGCCTTCTTACTTTCTTAATGAAGTAAAAAAAAAAGACATTAATTATATTATAGACTAATTTAATAACTACCCACACATACTATACAACTTCTAAGTTATTTAAAACAAAATTAATATACTTATGTGTACATACATCACTCATAAATATTTATTATATTTATTACTTGTAAATTATTTACATTAAACTAAAAATAATTTCGTTCGAATTACGCATGACTATTGTTCGAATTACGGACATAAAACAATATTTTGTGTATATCCTAGTTGTTATTGTTACGATTATAATTATATATTAATATCTCTGAATGTGATTGTTGTACTCAATGATGTTATAGTAAATTTTACTGTAGCATCATTGGTTGTACTCGTAATTTTGTGAAAAAGAAATGTCAGTAGGTTTTTAACGTTGCCTCATTTCATTGATAACTAATAAATAACGGAAAAGTTTCTAATTAATAAAAATTATAAGCAGGATTAACTTTAATAAGAATCAAAATAGTGTATAAAACCTTCACAAATTAAATCAAATCAAATAAAAAAAAAATTATTCAACATAAATGAAAGTACATACTCGTTGAACGTCAAAAGAACTACCGCCAATTCACAAGAAAACTAGCCTCCGTTCTGAGAAGAATTGGCAAAAAACTCAGTGGGCATGTCTTTTTTTTTTAATATTAGTTTTTTTTTTAACAGATAATGTTTAAGTAATTTTAGTATTACCTGAAATGAAAATATATTTAGTATGAATTGATATTTACTTAAACGGCTAAGATTTATTTTAATCAATATTGTCGGCGGTCGTTTAATGTCAGATCGATTTAATGCGAAATGCGGTCGGGCAATAAGAAACAATTTCCTATACGTCTTCTGCAAAAGACAATTACTTAACTGTAAGACGGTGATTTCTTGATATTTAAAAATTTTGTTGCTTTCTGATGAAGGAAAACTTTTTCTTACAATAATATTATAAAAAGCTGTGTTGGTCTAGTGCAATTCAAAAAAGTATCAGAAAATAATGAAGGATAAAACCTTATTGATATTTTAATAATGACAACTACAGATTCAAATTTCTTTAGTTTCTTAGCGAAACGTAACAAATGTTACAAGGCTTTGAACAGTTTTGTGATGTTAATTCTGTCAGCTTATTCTTAATATAGTAGCACTCCATAACGAAACAGAGTTTAATCTACATACGTATATTCTTATACATTGTCAGTATCTACCGTTTATAGCCAAAGTTCATTTTTGCCACGTACTATCTGGCTCTGTAATTAACCCCTATGTAATAAAAATAATTCATAACAGTAGCAGCTAGATTTTTCAATGCAGTGAGCTATGTTGGCCACTCGGCGTTAGGTTTACCATGTACACGTCTGCATTCTTAGGCTATAATCATAAAAATAAAACTGATAAGATCTTATATGCTAACGATATCTGTATGAGTATCCGAGATAAATAATTAGTACGCCTGTTTGAGGGCTTCCCTCGGCGGCCTCTGGTATTATTTAAAGTGACAGGTACTCGAATGAAAGTGACTATTTCTGCGGGATACGGGCTGGCTTGGGCTCGGCATAAATTCCGGTGTCTGCGTTATTGCGGCTCCTCACTTTGACGAAGGTACAGCTAGAATTGTTCTAGTTATCTTTGAACAGATCGAACCCCTAAATCCGGCGCACATTGTTTATTTGAATGCGGAACACTTGACAATAACGAGATTTATACAAATTTGTCGATATTCTAATAAGCCGCTGTCGTAAACTTGTATAACCGCGGGACGCGAAGCACTCTCTCATTAATTAGATTCGGGGAAATTGTTGGTAATGTTTTGGCCTTTTCTCGTGATACAAGACAATTTGAGTCAGAACTTCGTTAACGTGCGTTTTTAATTTAGGCCCGAGAATCTTACGATGATACGTCAGTCTATTCTTCTGAGGATACGGGCACAGCGACGATCAGCTGCAACTAATTCATACATTCCTTTAACCCATTCTTACTACAGTTGCTCGCCTCAATAACATTTCCCTGTCTAAGTTTTTTATTTATGTGGCGGTGAATTCCCTTGTGTCCTAAGTGCGCGGACTCGGCTCATCTAGTTATCTATTGCAACAAAAATATTGTGCTTGGAATTCGACTGCAACGTCTACGATCTACAATATAAAGTGTACAGTTTTCAAAGAAGCCAACTTTTAAAAGACGCATCACTAACGACCGCCCCGCAACGTTCATATAGCTAACATACTCATGTTGTAAATTACACTAAACTTTGCCGAAATTGGAGGAAATGAACAAAAATATATTTTACTCAACTGATTGCTTTAAATTTCGAGCTCTTTATTTTTAGACATGTGTGTAGACAACTGTGTAGATTAATAGCTGCTTCAGTCGCAAAACCAATACCATCACTGATTTGCAGTGGAAATAAGCATGATGGCGGTGCAATGATCGTAAGTTTTTTTTTTAGAAAGATTGGTAACAACTCATGTATTTTGAGCACCTACGTCTTACCCTTTAGACGAAGACGATTGCAAATATATTCAATTAACTACAATTTAAAATCGAAAATCAGGAAAGCGCATCTAATAAAGAATGCACATTTACACATCAGTATCGTTTTAAGTACTACAAAATCACCATAACCATTTCACGAATAGCTTCCGCTATGCCCTTATCTTATTGATTAAGTGAGGATGTGAAGCATGTCCGGAAGTAAACCGACGCTCGGGATTGAGTGTTTCTCCTGAACCGAATCTAAGACGAAAACCGATCGTGCAACGTACTAGAATTAGAAATAACCAAAAAACAAATTAAACTTTATCTTCAAAGAAGCAATAATTATCACAAATTTTTAGTAGTTCAGTTATAAGCATTTATACTGATTTTTCAAATCGAAGTTGATGGGATTGTGTCCATAAATAGCATTTAAATGTCCTTGAAAAATTACCAGTTTGATGGACAGGCCGTTCGATATCTAATTCTCGTAAAGTAATCGTACGAAATTAGGGTAAGTAACTCAATTTTTATACAATTACTCTTCTGAGAATTAATCCGAAATTAATTCTGAGTATTTATATTTATGAGAGACCGAAATCAAATAATTCCTACCGAATTGAAAATTTTCAATCCAAAGGCATCTTAGATATTGAAATTTGCTAATAAACAGGAGGCGCTAGCTTTGAAACTGTTTCAGTGGAGCAGATTGCGCACTTCGTAATTCGGGTCACGGTAGCGTTTTCCGTCAGTAATTCATTACTTTCTCAACATTAATCAGGAGTTCTCTGTTTGGGTTAGAAAATAGGAGAAATTCTTGAGATGTTAAGCATATTTGCTAGATTAATTAAATCTCTTTCAATATTTTCATTATCAATTTAATTTGGTAATATAATTGTTATGTCCTTTTTTAAGAGGAAGCCAGTTATGATTTGTTCATGGAAACGTATTTCTTTTTCCTTGGATAATGAATGACATTACAGCAAAGCAGCTTACACTAACAGTATACGAATGTAATGCCGATGAATTTTGCTTCATAGCGTTTCGTCAACTATTTCTATTCGCCCTCAGTCGCTCCACTAATGAATTTGATTTATTAAAAGAGACTTAGTCTGGTTAGTAGGTACATCAGTTCTTTCCGCTTTACCATTTACTTATGATACATATAAGTTAATGTTGTTGATCGACGCTGTCTAACAAATACTGAATAGTTCGACCATGGGAATATTGGTTCGAAATTTGGTACACGATACTTGAAGCATCATCTTCTCCATCATCTTATTTTATATTATTAGTAACGGCCACATCTCTGAAGCATACAGAAATATGAAGATAATTAGAGAGCTTTGGCCGGTGCTATTTGATTGATTGGTCATTGTGATCATAGAGAGACTTTAATAGATGGATTGTGGAGACGCAAGGGATGGTGAAACCGTTTTATTTATTTATAAACAGATTCGTATGAGAATTAATTACTTAGTGACTATTAGGTGCATGTGGCTTCAGGGCCTTTTCATATTATTGTGTACCAAGAGTATTGTGTGAAATTCAATGTATAGCTATTATAACGTCGTATGGCTTGGTTAGCGTGAAATGGGTAATTATGTAAAATACTGTGACGTCATCAACATTGACGTCAAAGTTGTCATTGACATGCGGATGCGGAAGAACTCAAAAATATAAAAAAATGGGTTGTTGTTTTAGAATGGATTTGAATGAAAGCAAGCGAAATCTAGCGGATGGATGAGCGCGGTTACGAACCGCTTTTGTTGAAGGAGATCATCCGTTTTCTTGGGCAGTATACTTAATTTTCTTTTGCTCTTTCTTTGCTTCTAATCTTTTTAAATACTAAAAAAGTCAAGGAAACAAGTTTTTTTTCTCAGGTATTTTTTATTTATTTGGGGTACTAATTAATATGTAAATAAGTTTTCATCTTTAACACGACACATGAGCGGATAATGAACAATTTAGTAACAATTAATTAGTAAAAATTTACCAGTTAATAAGAAAATAAATAAATTACTAATAACCACTACAAATCTATAAATTGGACCAAATATTTTCAAAGTTAGGTACAACAATTATGGCAACATTATAGAACTAATGATCATTTCTGTGTTTAATAAAAGAAATCAGAACAACAAAAAAATATAAAGGTAATATACTTAGTCTGGCCATAAATACATACTGTTACAATTAAAAATAAACAAAATATTACATTTGTATTTGGAATCTGTCATTTTATATTATGATTGCTCATTGAGTTTTCTCATTTTGGCGCCAATACATTGTACAATATTTTGCGATATTAAAATGGAGTGGGGTGATAAAGAGAACCGAATCGCTGTGATTGCATTACACAAAGTAGGTATGGAGCCAAATGCAATTTTTAAAACTCTCCATACGCTTGGTATTAGTAAAATGTTTGTGTACCGGGCTATTAATAGATGAAATGAGACCTCCTCTGTTTGTGACAGAAAAAGATCTGGCCGTCCACGTAGTGTTCGTACGAAAAAGGTGGTCAAAGCAGTAAGGGAAAGAATTCGAAGAAATCCTGTCCGAAAGCAAAAGATTTTATCTCGGGAGATGAAGATAGCACCTAGAACCATGTCGCATATTTTAAAAGACGACTTAGGACTTGCAGCCTATAAGAAACGTACTGGTCATTTCTTAACTGATAATTTAAAAGAGAATAGGGTGGTAAATTCGAAACAACTACTGAAGCGGTACGCAAAGGGAGGTCATAGAAATATTTTGTTTACGGATGAGAAATTTTTTACAATTGAGCAACTTTTTAACAAACAAAATGACCGTATTTATGCTCAAAGCTCTAAGGAAGCTTCCCAATTAGTCGACAGAGTGCAACGTAGGCACTATCCGACTTCAGTGATGGTTTGGTGGGGTATTAGCTATGAAGGAGTGACTGAGCCATACTTTTGTGAAAAAGGTATCAAAACATCGGCACAAGTATATCTAGATACTATTCTTGAGAAGGCAGTGAAGCCTCTTAACAACACCATGTTCAATAATCAAGAATGGTCCTTCCAGCAAGACTCGGCACCAGGTCATAAAGCTCGGTCTACGCAGTCTTGGTTGGAAACGAACGTTTCGGACTTCATCAGAGCTGAAGACTGGCCGTCGTCTAGTCCCGATCTGAATCCGCTGGATTATGATTTATGGTCAGTTTTAGAGAGTACGGCTTGCTCTAAACGCCATGATAATTTGGAGTCCCTAAAACAATCCGTACGATTGGCATTGAAAAATTTTCCCATTGAAAGAGTGCGTGCTTCTATTGATAACTGGCCTCAACATTTAAAGGACTGTATTGCAGCCAATGGAGACCACTTCGAATAAGCTTTTTATACTTTAAATTGTTTTATATTTATGTATTAAACTAACACACTGTAAAAGTAATAAATGATAATTGCCATAGATTTTTTTTGTTTTCCTTTGTAACAGTATTTATGGCCAGACTAAGTATATGCATTTTACATACCTGAGATGTCAGGATTAATAAGGGCAGTTTTTCCATCGTGTTATCACTGGTAGTAGCATAAAATATATTGTATGTGAACATGAGTAAGTACCACACAATATTGCTTATTTTGGCCCTACTAGTCTTGCATACCGGCTTAGAGGATGGGGTAGGTAGCAGTGATACTATACAACTGAGACTTAGATCGCATGTCTCAAGTGGGGTGGCTGCATTCACGTTATAGTGGATTCCGATAGCCACTTTACGCCACATGGACCGTGTGCTCATTCAAGCCACTACGCAAGTGAAAGGTTTGTTTCAATTATTTATTTATATTTTTTGTATATTCCGTGGGTATTTTAACGAACTTTTCTATAGTATAGATTTTATTTAAAGTTAGTACATTAGTAAGCTGTACCAATAAAATTTATTTATACATTGAAACATATTACAGTACTGTTATAAAGTTTCCTTTCGCTTTCAATAGCCTGTTGGCTTGACGAACTCATTGTTTAGGAAGTTCCGTTCAAACTACTTGACTCAACAGCGTTCAACAAACGAATAAGATCAGAGAACCTGAAATTGAAACGGTACCCTCGGGTATAATGACCACTATCGTTCAATTTAACAACGTAGTCACTTCAAATAATGGAAAAAGTTTCTCAATAAAACCTTGATAAATCCCCGCTTAAAAGTGGTTTTTATTCCGTGAATTGTCTTGCGATTGACGCAACAGACATTATTATTCGGCCATTCGAAAAATTATTTCCTTTGATTTTTGTATTTTTATTTATTGTATTATAATAAAACAATTGAGTTAAAGATTTAAATGTTGAAGACAATAAATTTTATTTCAATTGAAGTCAATTTAATTTTTTGCGTACACGAAAGTCTGGTCGTATGGTTGTAGTGAAAAATTAAGTGCTCATTCAAGACTTTCATTGGTAATTTGATGATTTAGCTATTCAATAGCTGTTAAATTCAATATGTCTATGTCCATCGTTCCAGAAAACAACACCAACGATCTGTAGGCGTGAAATTATGTTCAAATCAAAATTATTGTGATTTGTTGTGCGTGTACTTTTTGTTCGTGAATCTAGAAAAAACATTGAAACTGCTTATCCATTTTTTATAAGAATCTTGAGATAACTGTTAAAGTGTTTTTCCCTTTTTACGTGTACTTTATCATGAAGAATGAAGATACTATTATTATTTTTTCCAAGCCAAATTAGAATCTATTTTTCGATGTCCTCAATTAAATCCGGAAATAAATCGGTTACGAGCAAATTTAAATCACGCCGCACTCGACAATGCCAAATAATTTTCTTTTCTGCTCCGCGAGGTTTCAATTTACGGAAGAGTCTCGGATTATACTGAAGTTTTCAATTATCGGGCCCATTAAGAAGGTGCTACGCCAAGATGTGGAAGCTTCATCAATTTTTATAGCGAGAAGAGATAAGCCAGCTCATTACCAGTGTTCCCGATCAACGTTAATGTGATCGGCCTGTACGTAAATTTGTTCGAAATTGAATCTTAATGAAAAATTCGGTCGATCTCCCGTCTTCACTTCCACGCCTTAATATCAACCTCACGATTCCCTATTTAATAACGTCTGCGTTTTGGGATGGAGTCCTTTCGGAGAGATATTTCTCAAATTATTTTATTGATATTTTTGTCTGAAGCTGTGGTAGCCCGTGTGGGTTCACGAGACGCCTAACCACCAGTAAAAACTATGGGCCTGCTGTACATTTCATGAGAAAACAAGATAATTGATACCAGACTTATTCGAAAAAAACTCAAATAACACATGCATCATGGTTAAAAGACGGACTTGGTAGATGTCGTTAGGCCATTAGAAGGAGCTATTTACAGTTAAATCTTTTTTTAACAAGGAAAAAAAATGATGCAGCTTTTTGTGTTTTAACCAATGCAATAGAATTATACTAGGCCAGCAATGAGTTCTGAATGAATGATAAACTACGGGACTTAATAGTCAAGTCGTGGTGTAAGCCTTGGTGACGTTAATTTGCTAGAGCTTGATAAGGGTCCAAGAATGGAACGTTTAGGGAATATCAAGCTGAAATAGAAAATATGGTGAGCTTGTATTGTTGGGAAATTGATTACGAGACAGGCTTTGATTTTAAGATATTGCAAGCAACAAAATATGGGCAGATATTGATCATGTAGCTTAGTAGAAGTTTCTGTAAAATGAAAATAATTATAGAAAACATGTTCAATTTGATTTGTTTAAGTATTCTTTACATGACACTTTTTTGTGTGAATAGAGAGAAATATGCATTAAGAAATATATATTTCACAGAAAATGCTATACAAGCCACATGTATCTCATTTATGAACCTAATGAAAACTAAACCATATTATTATCACCTCGTCAAATCTATTTGTTGTTATGGATTTTTTGGTTCAATAGGCTTACATTATTATTACTCACAGCTATAAATGTAAAAGGAGAAACCCCATTTTGGGCCTAAGCGTTACACGAATGAGATATGTACCAAAAAATTCGTCTATTTTGCTTGATTAACCTATTGAAATCTTAGCTTCATTGACAATGGCCAAGTGTAGAAAATAAGTTGAATTCAATTTTTTGTTTTAAACAATCTTTGTAAACATCTGCAACACTTATTTCAATATACGTAACTAGCTCCACAAACGTGCGGATTAGAATTAGAACATCCATAAAATAGGATCGATTTAGTGGAAATTAAGTGTAAAAAATAATTAATACTCTTTTGCTTTAGGATAAATGACTGTTTTTATAGGTATTTTAATCAATGTAAATAGAGTATGGCCATCGAATCGTGACACAACTACTTATAATGGCGGCAATTCAAAATATCTACAACTGAAAACATTAAATATAGCATGAAAGGGTAGTTTTGCATTTTTATATTAATGTGACTATGCCATAGAAAACACAAATGTATCAAATCGTGTTATGTTATCTTTAATGTTGCCAACTGAAGATATTTTGGATTTTGCCGTAAACCAGTAATGCGTTTCAGTTTGAAGGGCGGGGCAGCCGTTGTAACTATACTGAGACCTTAGAACTTATATCTCAAGGTGAGTGGCGCATTTACGTCGTAGATGTCTATGAGCTCCAGTAACCACTTAACATCAGGTGGGCTGTGAGCTCGTCGATGGGTATCTAAGCAATAAAAAATAAAAATAAAAAAGGCATGAAATAAAATGAAATGAAATGTGATGAGATAATATGGGAGCACGTAATGATTTATATTTTATATAAAAAAGTTATCATATAAATATAGTTTTTCATATAAAAAAGTTTTCATTAAAATTAAAATAAGACTGACCTAAAGGTCTTAGTTACGAGGTCATAAAATCCCTTAAAAAAATCATTTCGTGCGCAGCGCGTTTCGCATTACGTTGTTTTTAATTTTTGGCTTTCGTTCGTTTTCGTAAACAACCTAACGCGCGATTTCTTTTTTTTTTTTTTTTTTTTTTTTTTCCTACCTATGCTGATAGCCTTGAGAGGCTATTTCAGCTTGCCCTAGCTTGTGTAGGTGAGCTCGCGGGGCTCAAACCGGAGAATTGCTAACACCGCCCTAGCAAGAGCAGTGCTTCGCAGAATCTACCACCGGATCGGAAGCGCGACCCACTGAGAAGATCCGGCGAGAAACTCAGTGGGCTGTGTCTGTGGGTTAATTCGCTCGTCGAGCCCTTCGTCGCAAGCGACGGGTTCGGCGAGGACGGTGACCGGTGCTTGTATTGCCTAAAAGCACCGTTAGTGGATCAGGAGGATCCGTGATGACGTGCTTTGGGCGACGTCGACGGTTTACCAAACGGTCTACAGGATCGGGTATGTAGTTTCCGGCGGCCACGACAAGAGGGTTCTCATGTCGTGCCGCCTTCTCAAAGTGGCGCAGCGATGCCGACTGTAGATACTTACTGACGGGGTCGAGCTCCAGGTCATCGTGGAGGTCCACGTTCCTCTGGAACCATGGTGCTCCGACGGCTATCCTGCAGAATCGGGATTGTATTACCTGAAGGGGTTTCAAGTTGGTGCGGGCCGCGTGAGCGAACACTACGCTTGCATACGTCATGACGGGGCGTATGCAAGTTTTGTAGAGGGTTACCTTGTTACGGAGGGACAGTTTGCTTCGTCTACAAAGCATTGGGTAGAGTCGTCCTAGTATAAACGCGGCGCGATCGCGTACCGTTTTTACGTGGGGACGGAATGTCATCCCTCTGTCGAGGGTGACGCCTAGGTATTTGACCTTCGGGGCCCACGGTATGGGCTGGTCAAAGAGAGTGATGGGGCTAACGGCGGAGGTGTTTACGCGCCTACTGGGGAGTGGGGTGCTCGAAGTGGTATTCGGAGGGCGACCCCTTTTGAATAGCACCGCTGTGCTTTTCGTGGGGTTAATGTCTATTCGCCACTTCCGGAACCACTGTCCCATGGTGGTTACTGCGGTCTGGAGTCGCCGATGAAGCAACGACATCTTCCTACACGAGTAGTAGATAGCCGTGTCATCGGCGAAGAGCGCTAGATGGGTCTCCGGAGACCGGGGTATATCGTTGATATACAAACTAAATAGTAACGGGGAGAGTGCGGAGCCTTGCGGGACTCCGGCAGTCAGATGACGGGGACGCGCGATTTCTCGTAACAGGCTCCATTTTTATTTTAAAGCAACCTGTTGCTGCAACCTGTTTCGTAAAAAAAATTACTCATCTTTAGTAGGAAACAGCCTCAAAAATATCGTTTTTATTAAAATATCTCGAACAATAAACATAACCTAAAATGTAAACATTGTCTGATTTTACCAATTTGGCCATTGCTGGGAGACCTGAAAATTGGGCTCATGAAACCTTCTTAGGTATTGTAACTTATGCCCAAATTCTAGCACTGTAACGCCAGGCCCAAGTTTGTATGGATTTCGGGTTTGTCCTTTAATGTAATTAAGATATAAACTATACTATACTATACTATACTATACTATACTATACTATACTATACTATACTATACTAGCCTCTCAAAGCCCAACCCCACGTCCGTGTAAAACATCTAAACCACGTGAGAGGCGGACATCTGAAACGAAATTACCAATCAGTTGACCAAAAGGGCCATGGCAACCCCCAAACAAATGGAGAGAAGAAATAAAAGTAAACGTTTAATGTCGCTACCCGAGGGTGATCGTCGGGGCACGTCTGGAGCTGACGCTGGATGTGACAGTATACGGACCGTCAGTGGCTTCTCGTTGAACAGGCGGGCGAGAGCCGGGGAACCCGAAAGGACCACAGCCGACCATAACCGAGACACCGATGTAACTTTGCAGAGCGGGGAACTTCCCACTAGCTCTGCCGGTCCATTGGTAGAGACCATGACAAGTTCAGTAGACACTAATGATTCGAGAAGGAAGTGGTCAACAGAAGAGATACACGAATTAATGTTTTGTTACTACAAGGCTAAGGCAGAAGGAGTAGGTTTTATGAAGCGTTTAGAAATGTATTTTAAAGAAAGAAATCCAAATAATCCTAAGATACATAAATTCACAGGCAACACACTATCCAACCAAGCCCGAAGCATAATCAACCGAAAATGGGTTTCAACACAGCTATTACAAGAAATTAAAATGAGAGCAGAACAATCTAATAGGGAAACAAACAGTAATTTACCTGACAACAATACAATTTTAGTTATACCATCACCTTTAGTGAACAATACACAACCTACACTGACGACTGTACTGGAACATACACCCACAGACAACGTCAATGTTTCACCTTACACACAGGCTAACCAACTACTAGACGATGAGATTACAGATATACGTACAGATCAGTACACTTTAGATAAAATAGGGACTTTTAATATAGATATGCATACACAGCAAACACAAAGCTTAGATGAGCCCGAGGCAATTATTTTACAGTTTTTACAAGTACTATCAGAAACAAAGGAGACATGTATAACAGACCGACCTTGTCTACCAAAACCAAAATTTAATAAAACTTTCATCGCCAATTTAGGTAAAATTAACACATACATTCCTAATTTATTAGATACACATAACACCTTACGAGAACTAAATAACATAATTTATGCAGCGGCAAAGACACTCATTATTGCCAATGGGCAAAAGCCATTCACACCTCGCACTACAATAAAACCCAGAAGTGATCCCCCTTGGAAAAGAAGAATAAAGAATAAACTTGAGGACATTAGAAAAGAACTAGGTAGATTGGTGGAAATTAAGAAAGGAGTCAATAGCAGAAGACTGATAAAAATTAAAGATAAACTTTATGAAAAGCACAAGATATTCAGTGATATGGACCATGACAAGACAGTTGAAGTTTTAAGCCAGAGAGTCAAAGCGTTGGCAGGTAGGATAAAGAGGTATGAAGATATTAATAAGAGAAAGGAACAAAACAAACAATTTCGCGAAAACCAACATGCATTTTACAGATCACTTAGTGCAAATAAAAAAAGTCCGACAGAAATTCCAACAAAAGAAAACATACAACAATTTTGGAGTTCCATCTTATCACAACCTATACCATACAATAAACAGGCAGAATGGATAGCAGACATACAGAATGAAACAGATGATATACATAAGCATAACTTTCAAGAGATAACTGTAGAAAGAGTAAAAACCGCAATAAGAAAAACACATAATTGGAAAACGCCTGGACTCGATAAAATACAGAACTATTACTTAAAATACCTCACTAACATACACCCACACATTACTCACTTATACAACAAACTATTAGATGGAAGAGAGACGCTGGAAGAATGGTTCACCACTGGACAAGTTATTTTAATTCCAAAGAATGATAACACACAAAATCCACAGAACTGGAGACCAATAGCCTGCCTGCCAACCATGTATAAACTCCTCACCTCTATAATTGCAAACGAACTATACGAACACTGCGAAACTAATGATATATTAGCTCCAGAACAAAGAGGATGTAGGCGTCGCGCTCGGGGCTGTAAGGATCATCTCATGATTAATAAAGCAATCCTGGAAGACGCCCATCAGTGTCAGAAAAATCTTAGTATGGGCTGGGTTGATTATCGAAAGGCCTTTGATAGTATTTCCCATGACTGGCTACTTAAAGTTCTTGAATTGTATAAATGCTCACCTACTATCATTGACTTTCTAAAAAAGGTTATGCCCTCATGGAAGGTGATCATGGCGGCCCGTGGCGTGAATTCCTCTGTGACAACAGACCTAATAGCTGTCCGCCGTGGTATCTTCCAAGGCGATTCGCTGTCACCACTACTGTTTTGCTTAGGTATAAATCCCTTATCATTCCTTCTGAATAAATACATACAAAAAGGGTACAAACTTAAAAACAATACAGCTATTAACCATTTATTATACATGGATGATTTAAAGTTATATGCCAACAATAAGAACAGCCTCAAAGTTTTACTTGATAGCACAGAGATTTTTACTAGAGACATAGGAATGGAATTTGGCTTAAATAAATGCAATGTGCTTCATTTAACATCTGGAAGGAGAGCTGAGCACCAGAGCGAAGGTCACATACTGTTGAGTGGCTTAAACTTCGAACATTTGAAGGAAGACGAAAATTATAAATACTTAGGTATAGATGAAGCAGGCAAAATAGATCATAAAAGAATTCAGGATCAGGTGAAAAGAGAGTACTTCAAAAGAGTAAAATGCATCACTAACACACAACTTAGCGCGAGAAACCTCATAACGGCCATCAACACTTATGCCACACCAGTTCTTTTATACACGTTTGGAATAATAAACTACAAAAATAGTGACTTAAACAAAATAGATATAAAGACAAGGAAGATACTCACTTTGAATAAAGCCCAACAACAAAAAGCGGATATCGAAAGACTCTATTTACCCATAGAAGAAGGAGGCAGAGGACTTATAAATATAGAAATGTTACACAAAACTCAGATTATTAAATTTAGGCAATATTTAAACAATGAACAGGACCAAATCATAAAAGCAATAGTTAAACACGATAAACATAGAGATAAACATTCAATACACAAAGATGGTAAAAATAATGCAGTAAGAATAGAATTAACAGAAAACAGAAACTACACCGATACTGAAATTAAGAAAGCAGTAATAAAGACTGGCATCAGTAAATGGAAAGAGAAACCGCTACATGGACAATTCCGTAGGTCCGTTATAGAGAAGGGTAATATAGATCGAGAGTATTCGTTCCGCTGGCTTAAGAAACAAATCGTGTCCCCCACGTTAGAATCTTCAGTATTCGCTATACAAGATCAGGCAGTAATTACGAGACAAATAGAAAGAGATATTCTAAAGAAATCTGTCGATGGTAAATGTCGCCTATGCCTAGCAAAAGACGAGTCCATAGAGCATATAATCTCGGGATGTGAAAAACTGGCCGGCACTTACTATGTGAACAGACATAACAACATAGTAAAATATATTTGGTGGGCAATAGGAAGAAAACACAATTTTGAATTAGACTCGCTATGGTGGAAGGTGAATTTGACTCAACCTCAGATAAAAGAAAACAGCTCCGCGAAGCTAATGTGGGAGATACCAGTGCAGACGGACGTTACAATAAAGCACAATAGACCAGATATAATATACATAGACAAGACAGAAAATAAAACCTACTTAATAGATGTAACTGTACCATCTGACTACAATATAGGACCAAAAGAACTGGAAAAACTTAGTAAATATCACCCCTTAAAAGTAGAACTAACACGACTCTGGAATACACACACAGAAACCATCCCCATAGTAATAGGCGCAACAGGCGTAGTGGCAAAAAGTATACATAGATACATAAACAAACTGGAAGCAAATATAAACATACACATAATACAAAAACAAGCAGCCATACACACATGCACAATAATAAGTAAAGTTTTGGGTAATACAGTTTTCATAAATTCAAGGGAGTCCGAACCTCCTCTTCCCTGAAGGTTTCAGGGCGGGAGCTAGGAACTAAACCGAGTCAAGAACTCGAGAGAAAACTCCATAATACTATACTATACTATACTATACTATACTATACTATACTATACTATACTATACTATACTATACTATACTATACTATACTATACTATACTATACTATACTATACTATACTATACTATACTATACTATACTATACTATACTATACTATACTATACTATACTATACTATACTATACTATACTATACTATACTATACTATACTATACTATACTATACTATACTATAAGATATACTAAATTGTTTTGGCGAAATTCAGACACCAATTTTATAAACAAAATGTGGATTTAATAAAACAATTGCAGATTGAATTAAGTTAAAATTGTATATCGGAACATACGCCGACCGTTAAAACCGTTTCATTTTGTTTATTTACCTTATGAAAATATTTCATAAAGGACGCGGGGAACCGGTTACAGCTCGCAAAAAATGTATTCAATAGGCCACAATACGCAAAGTATGAAAACAATTTCAATATTTCAAAACAACCATGTGTAAGGCACAAATAAATCTACAGAAAAATTCATGGTTCACATACAATTCCTTGTTTTTAGTGTCGGGAATACCTAAATGCTTTGCACAAAGCGGATTGTCGGACATGCCTGGTTGATTTGGAATATTGAGGAAATACGGAAATAGCTACTTTACGAAGTGTTGTTCAAACGGGAGTTTTTTTTTTATTGGAGGATTTTGAAAATGTAGTTTCCTATACGGAATCTAATATTTTTTTAGGAAAGTTCGTTTTAAATTATAGTAACAACGTTTAGTAAATAGATATAAAGTTACACGAGTATATAAACGAAACTCTGTGATGTAAAAAAATTGAAATTCAAAGTAGCATAAAATGTCATACCAAATATGAAATTTTTATATCATCATCATCATCACCAGCCTTTATCTGCCCACTGCTGGACATAGGCTTTCCCCAATGCCTTCCACATAATGCGGTCCTCCGCCTTCCGCATCCAACGACTTCCCGCCGTGCGCACTAAGTCGTCAGTCCACCTGGTTGGAGGACGCCCCACGCTCCTTGCACCCATCCGTGGCCTCTATTCGGGGACTTTCCTCCCCCACCTGGCGTCGCTGGCTCGACAGATGTGACCGGCCCATTGCCACTTCAGCCTGCTAGCTTTGAGAGCTATGTCGTCGACTTTGGTTCTCCGTCGAATATTTATATGAATTTTTATATGTTAGGATAAAATCTACAATACGGCATGTATACAAAACGACAACATGCCTATCGTTTGATATCTTTAAAAGGGTATAAAGTTAATGCGATAAATCTGAATATTGCCTCTTCTATAAATAGAAATCAAATTAATGTTGCGATATTTACAAATGAGTTGAAACTGGATAAGGTTATTGTGTATCGGTTTTCCGGGATGTTTGTAAGAAAAAGCGATCATTTACAACTTTGACAAAACAATCATTCTAGATTTTTCCTTATTCCCTTTCCACACCGTTTTTTCGAGGGAACAACATTATCTACGTCACTTGTGAAACTTTTTCAATTTGTATTATTTATACGTTTCATTCAGAATCCTAAAGGTTTATATGCCGTGAATGGTACCTTCATAAATTTTAAGGGCCACCGAAGTCAGCGTTTATGTATTTTATTACCTACTTATTCTACGTGTGGCCAATTGTGTGAAAATTATTCTTGTCAGGGCCGCTCACGTGTAATGGATCGTTATGCAGAATTGTCGGATAATGTACTATATTATTAACAATTTGCAACATTATTTGCACATTGTCTTTATTTACTGACACGGTCTATGGCTCACCTAGTACTTAGCGCCTATCGGACTCCGAATACATCAGAATATGACTGCCGCTATCCACAATCCGACATGACGCTGAGACACGAATCTCAATTATATTGAAAAAAGGGTTATTCTGTTTTGGAAACACACACGATCTTTCATTGCTTTATGATATGAATACGCAGACTATAGTAGTATAGATTATACGGGAAATTTATAAATAAAACGAACAGCAGTTGATAAATTAAAATAATTTAAAATCAATTATGAATAACAAATGTCGTCGTCGTGTTTCAAGCCTTTTTTACATTTTGTTGATTAGAGCAAAAAAATCAAATAAATTGAAAGATTTTCTAGTCATGGTTCATATGTAGAAACGAACACTCCTTTTTTTTAACGCTTCCTAATCCGTTTACGGATACCCGGTCGAGGGGGGTAACAGACTTGGTCATGTCGGACTCCGGTGATCGCCCTTGCGCCGACTTACGACCGGACCTACAGCCGAGCACCGGGCGCCCCCACACCCTGTACCCGACGGTCCCTACAGGAGATGAAAGGGAGTTTCACGCCCGCGCCGCCCACTCCGCCTTCTTCGCTGAGGAGCCGAAGAAGGATCCCAATCCTTTTCGCGTCCGACGAACTCTAAGAAGCAAACACTCCTGGACAAACAAAAATTTTGATTCACATTAATTAATTAATCTTTTTATGCCAATATTTAACCCATTACAAGAGAAAACATCTCATTTCTATAATTTTATCGACAAATAAGATTAATTCACTTGCACATCAAAGTGAATTTTGTAATGTAAATGTAAATGTCAGCTGGTAATATTAAAGTTAAGCAAATGGTACATAGCATTAGCAAATGACGTTGATAAATATTAACTCTCAAACATTGGCCAAAATTAAATGAATAAATACTTTTAAAAAAATATTAACATTTAAGTAAACTAGCAAACCCTTTTAAAATGATATTATTTTAGGTTCATAAAGTTCTCCTCTTTTATAGGCATTAAATGTAGGTAATGGATCTTCTTTGCTGTTTTATTTGACCTCTGTTATAGTGGCTAATATAAAATAGGTACAATTATTTATAAATATAGTTTTGAGGTGGTCGTGACCTAAAGGATAAGACGTCCGATGTATTCGTATCAACGGTGTTCGAATCCTGCAGGCAGGTACTAATTTTTCCTAATGAAATACGTACAATGATCACGATTGACTTCCACAGTGAAGGAACAACATCGTGTAATAAAAATCAAACCCGTAAAATTATTTTTTGCGTAATTACTGATGGTAGGACCTCTTGTGAATCCGCACTTGTAGGGTGCCACCACCCTGCCTATTTCTGTCGTGAAGCATTAGTGCCTAGTTAGAACTTCATGCCTGAAGGTGGATGACGCCATCTATAGACGTTGTAGATGTCTATGCGCTCTAATAATCACTGAACATCAGATGGGCGGTGAGCTAGAGTATTCATCAAACAATAAAAAAATACATGCAAATTTAAATTTACTAGTTAAAATATTTTATACCGATCAGATGCAAGGTACGTATTTAAAATAGGCAGTCATAAATTTAGAAGTGGCTCTAGAACTATAATATCAAAGTTTTAAAGCTTCAAGAGACTCGTTACTTTTCTTCTGAGTTGAAATTAACAGTTAATTTACATCAAACTAAGAAGAACATGGTTTTAAAAAAAAGTATTTTTTTATTTTTTTTATTTATTTATTTATGTACACACAAAAAAGAAGACATAGTACAGAGCAATAGCAAAATTATGTACAAGTAAGTAAATGTGTAGGTAATCCAAATCAAACCACGTATTTCTGTACATTTTGCACGAGAGTATGGTTTTTTTATACTCATTATTCCACTAAAAGGTATCATAGTCTATTACAACTTTCAAAGACTGGTAGTTAAGCTTTGCAAAAATTGTTAGTTAAAGAGTTAAAGATTCCAGTCTAAAACTTAAAATACTGTGATTTATTTAATCTTTTTATTTAATTTCCCGTACTCTTGAAAGGAAAATAAATATTACATGATTCATAATTTTAAAATTCCATGTTGAAATCATAGAGTGTAAAATCATAAATTCCTTCATTAATGACCAGGAACTTGGTATGTTTTTTGGATCGCAATAACTTAATAAAAATAAAAATTCTAATTTCATGCCATATCTTAAATATATACCTATATATTTAAAATTTCCTATTTCAACGTATAATATAATATAATATAATATTATTTGTGTTTTTTTTTTAAGATTTAAGATTATGATTTAATTTTTAGAAGACTTTATTAACAATCTAATTTAAGTTACATTTTTAATACACTTATTATCTAGTTTTATTATTCGACACCGGTTTCTTGATCGTCTTGCTGTACAGAATAGGCCTCCCCAAGGGTTCTCCATAATTATATCTTGCGTTTTTCTCATCCAAGTCGTTCCTGCCATTTTTTTGATGTCATCTTCCCATCTACGTTGCTGTCTTCCTTTATTTCGTTTTTTATATCTTGGACACCATTCTGTCACTCCTTTGGCCCATTTTTCTGTTTTATCTCGTGGAAATTATTACTACTCCCATAAAATACACTGCTGTTTAATTTAGAATTAAATCTACAGCATATCACAATTTAAGCGTCCAAATCACGTATTATATCCGCTTTGAAGCCATAAAATACGCACGATTATTCTTGGTTAGCGGTTACAAGCGTCCGTCGCAGATAGGTATATATTTGCTTTTTGTTCCGAGCAAACAGTCGCATTTTTCACGAAAACAAGCTATTGTTATTCACGTTACCGCGATGGATTGGGAACGCGTAGATAGCGGCCTGATTTTGTTGCTTTTTATTTATTGGCATATATTGTGCGAGTTATAGTCTTGAGGGATTTCTTCGAATTTGTGAACAGTGGTCGTAGACTTAAAGACATTACAGGATCTATCTTGTGAGCGTTGACTTTGTTCAACTTTAGCGGGCTGCTATTTATTAGCCATGCATATTACTATGGTGAATTCAATTTCATACCGGTTTTCATTTACGCAAATTACCTTCCTACCTTTTTTGAAAGTGCAATTTTCAAGTTTGTTTCATGGCATCATTATTATTCATGAATGGGCTTATTTTAGAGGATCTGTTTACGAATGCTTATTAGTTAAATTTATTTCATTGTTTCGTTCATAGGCTGCCGAAACTCTACGCTGCTTTCTTCCTAAGATAAATAAATGTACTTGAATAAAAATAATTGATAGAAGGAGCAATGAAAAAGAAGTGACCTCGTGCTTTCTAATCTTGTTCTATTAATTTACAACTTCTGTTTATTAGATTATGTGCAGTAAGGCACAAAAAACTTTAGAAAGTAATAAATTCGCGCAAATTATTTCACGTTGTTGCTTGAGGAAGGGTATCATGAACACAGACGCGACCTGTTAGCTGGTTATCCCACACAGTTTGGTGCAGCCAGTTCGAAGCGTGGGTCAGCGGTTATACGATACAAGTGAGACTTGAAATTTTCAATGTGGTGGTAGCATTTCACATAGCACTTGATAACAGATGAGTCCTGAATACTGAATCTTGATGAGCTGATTTTTTTGAGGATTTGATTTTTATTACTAGATGTCATTCCTTGATCAAGGAAGTGGTTTATGAACACCGATTAATGCGTATTTCATTTTAAAACATTACATCCTTTTGTTCTGTTTTTTTAATAAAGTGAGAACATAGGCCTTTAAATCGAAGGAAAAATAAAATAATAATTTTGACAAGTCCTTATTTTTTACGACTTTGTGGAGTTTTTAATGAATCCAACAAAACGTCAAGCGTACAAGTTGTAAATTCAAGCTTTGTGGGAAAGTTGCGAGCGTCCACGAGTTATAATATATTACAATTTGTTAACATTTGGAAACTTAAATACATAGAGCCAGTTTCTTGTACACAGGACTACTTAAATTATAGTTAATTAATGAAATAAAATTCAACAGTACTAAAATTCAATCAAGTTTGAACTGTATTTACCGTTTTTTCGTTAGTTTAAACAACATTCGATGAATTATTAATCGGAATAAACCTAGGCAAGGAACTTAAAAAACCTTTCAAAGTCAGTTAACTATTCATCTCAGATTTGGTGGTTGCAAAAAACTATGAGGTTATCTTTTTAATTCTTCCTCACATGACATAGCTAACGAACACTCAACAACATTCAATGCCCTCCCAGGAATGCCCAGTGATTCCCGAGTAAAATATCCACATGAACAGAGCCCGAAACCCCAAAAAGGCATTCCTTGAAAATGTTCGACGAATTAATAAAATCATGTAACCACCTTCCAATACATCAGGTACAAATTTTCGTAGAAATATATCCTAAAAGAGACCTCTGAGACCAAGGTTCTTCTTACGGGCAGCTCTTATGGTATAAGTACTGGAAGGCACATGCTCTACTCTCCACTTTCCGCGTGTTATTCTATCGAGGCAGAGAATGTTCGAAAAGAGGACGTTATGGTCTCTACTCTCACCTAGATTGCCTGATTTATTGCCTGATATATATTTGCTGGATTTTTGCACCACGATAAAGTGTATCTGTGTACTTACGTCAGGGATCCTCGTTTTTTTATGGTTTTTAGCTTTATTTGTTGTTGTAAAGCGGGTTAGATTCTCATGTACCTAATCCGCAGTCGAATCTGAAGTGAAAAACCGGCAATTCAAAAAGTGGTCGAAAACGATTCATTGGATATCTTATTTCATTGCTTAAACTACCATAATTCTTTATTCGATTGTATAAACAAACAGACACGTGTACATATTGCTAATTTAGGAGAATCAATATGATCTTGTTACGAAGCCACCTTATTGACAAGTTACTCATGACCATTGAATCATAAACAACAGGGATACAATCAAAATAATATTTCTCCGGACACAATAGATTCTCCTAATACTGCGGTGTGTATTTGTCGGAAGGGAGCAGGAAATTCGCTCAGGTGACATTGTACTGGCGCGGGTTTGCCAATTACATGGAAATTTCATAGGGGGCGGCCGTAATTTCGGGCCCAGGGGTTGTGTCATTAATGATATAAAGTGATCCGACGGTCGCATAGTAAAACCTCGACGGTGAGTAGACCTTGTAAATTGTATGGTGACCCATATCTTTGTCTCGTTTGACTCTGTATCTGTCATATTCAGGGTTTTATATTCGTAGAGACGTGTCTGATTTTTTTAATTTAAAAGAGGGAAATATTAAATGTAAAATACCTATTGTTTTACAGTGGTTTAAATAAGCAAGATATTTTATTAAGCATTATTTTTTTAATGACATTAGTTTTCTTGTAAAATCAAATTGTAAATTTACGGTATTCCCATTTTATTTAAATTTCATATTGAAGATGGATTCGCTCTTAAATTTAGTGACACTAATTTAAAAGTAGATGGTCAAAAGATTTTAATGACAAAAACCTTCCGGCCGAGAAGTGTCTTAGAACCACAATTAAAAAGAAATCTTCAAGATTCCTTAAAACAATATTCTTTCAAAATTTTGACAGCGCTCCTAAAAACGTTAACACAATTTGGCGAGGGTGTTGTTCAATACCAAACTTTACGCTTCGAAGATAATCTTCACACCATAAACCCATCTATGGAAGTCGGATGGTGATTATTGGAAAAATCAATGTACCGTCTATGTAATTCCGTTTTTCCGGGACGATGCGCACGATAACAACGATTAAGTACGAGTAGTGTAGTACGGAGTTTACTGTTAATAAAATAATTACCTTCATATAAGTATTTTATGTAGATAGTAAATTAAAAAAAATATAAGTATTACATTGCAAAGAAACTAAGAATTGTCATTGAATTCGAATACAGTTAAAGCGGGATAAATAATAAATACTCTGATAATTAAGACTAGTCGATGACCGAGCTTTGCTCAGTTTTTTTTTTATAACGCCATCTTGTTGTGTCTTTAAAGCGGTTAGTTGCCCTCAATAAGGAAAAAAAGTATTATTATTCGCCAATAGATGTCGGGAAGAGTTGATTATTGAAAACACGAATAAAACAACATTTTCTGAAAATAAATCGTAGCTAGATCGATTTATCGCCCCCGAAATTCCCTGTATATTAAATTTTATGAAAATCGTATGAGCCGTTTCAGAGATTCAGATTATATACATATATATTAATATACAAGAATTGCTCGTTTAAAGGTATAAATAAATAAATAAGATATTATTATATGAAATCAATATATGAAAAACAAGATTTGGTACCTAGTCCCAATTTCATTTGTTTTGTGTGGCGTATTATACAAATTTTGGCTTTTGTTTTGAATTACGACTTAACATTTTAAATTTATTTATTCGTCTAGTTTCTATTACAAGAACAAAAGACAGTTTCAGACAAATTTATTAGTCACTTTGCCTGTACAAACGTGACCGTCGTCTTGTTAGGTGTTCTCATAAAACTCTCTGTGGATTCATAAAATATGTAATTTGATCAGGATCCGATCTGGCGCCGGACGCTCCCCGGGGTGATACAGAACGACCATCGAGATAACGTGGAAATAGCTCTGTCCAAAATTGACGTACCCACACGTTAGAAACTTTCTGACCTTGGTCGCTCAAGAATAAGGACACTTATCTATGTTTCTTTTGATTTTATTGTAACAGGATCACTGTTATTGACTACGTATATTTACGTAGCACATTGTTATCCATTAACTAGAAAATTTGCATTCAATTATTAATCTAACTAGCTTTTTCCCACGACTTCGTCCGCGTGGAATTGTTACTTTGGCGTATATCTACGTATAGTGACTCAAAAAGAAAAAATATCCCGATTTTGAAACATTCTTTATTGGTGCTCCGCTGGGTCCTATTGGTCCTATTGGTCTTAGCGTGATGTTATTTAGCCTATAGCCTTCCTCAGTAAATGGGCTATCTGACACTGAAATAATTTTTCAAATCGGACCAGTAGTTCCTGAGATTAGCGCGTTCAAACAAACAAACTCTTCAGCTTTATAATATTAGTATGAATGTTATTTATGAGCGTAATTCGGAAGACACAGTCGCAACGTCACTGCAGTTTTACTAGTGGTAGGACCTCTTGTGATTTACTGGTAGTAGGACCTCTTGTGAGTTCGCGCGGGTAGGTACCACCGCCCTGCCTATTTCTGCCGTGGAGCAGTAATGCGTTTCGGTTTAAAGGGTGGGGCAGGCGTTGTAACTATACTTGAGAACTTAGAACTTATATCTCAAGGTGGGTGGCGCATTTACGTTGTAGATGTCTATGGGCTCCAGTAACCACTTAACACCAGGTGAGCTGTGAGCTGTGAGCTCGTCCACCCATCTAGCAATAAAAAAAAGATTTATATTTAAAATGTTATTCAGTAATGAATTAAAATTGGTAATAGTCATACGTTTACTGGTATTAAGAACATATTCCAAGCGCTCATGATTTGGTGTCACAATTCTATTTAATTCTGCCATGAAGCAGTAGTCATTGCATCGCGAGCATCATTTGCAAAGTGGGAGAGCTGTTCTGCGGAACAATGAAGACTTAAACGCAATGACTCTATCTGGTGGTCCCAAATGGTGGTAATAAAATGGTGGTAATAAAGAGATGGTAGTCTAAATTTTAAGCCAATGGTTATGTCATCGAACTTTGACACGTATCCAAATTTCCACATTACAAAATTATTTAGAAAAAAATTATTTCATCCTAATACAGCATGTTTAAAAGGCGCTCCCTTATACTACTCGTAATTGAACGTGTAGTGAAACAATTTGTTATAGACCTTGGCAAGGAACTTAACTATCTTAACGATGGGGTTCTCTTTTTCATTCTTCCTAATATGACGTAGCTAACAAACGCCATTCAGTGCAAATAGTTCCCGAGTAAAATATCTGCAACATATGAACAGACAGAGGATCAAATGATAAAAAAAAACAAAATGTGTGCAATTCACACGTGGTAGAAGTGAAACCTTCCAAAATTAAAATACAATTATCCTAAACGTCTTAAGTATATGTAAAATTTTGTCATTAGTAAATATTAGTAAGGTAGCGCCCTCTGTGAATTGATATTTTAATTTCACGTATAATCCTAAATTAAAATTCACTACAAGAGCTTTCATACACGCGTTAGTATTAAAAAATCTCACAGATGGCTGTATTAAATAGTATGTATATTTCTGTCTCATTCTTTGCTGGCTTCATCCTACACATTTTTGTATTTGTGTCTCTTACCTGTCGTTTTTTCCGTTGCATACGGTTTGAAATCCCAACGATTCTAAAGAAGTTTTCACTTCAAAAAAACACTTTTGCTATTTAACAACGAAAAGCCCCAAAAAGGCATTCCTTAAAAATTTTCGTCAGTGTTAAATGTTTTGAAGCAATTATGAACTTGTATCTGGACACGACCGAGCCACACGCAAATTACATGTAAAGTTTCCCTTTGCTGTGGTCCATGTCTACCGGCCACTTTGATTACCACGCTGGCTTTGTGGGCCAGTAATATGGGTGTGTAGCGACACAAATACGAGTTCGAATTGTTCAAACAAAGAGCTAATGACAAGTTCAATTTGTAATTAGAAAGTAAATTTCTTTGTGTGTCTTGGGATATACATATTTACTTACTCGTATATCTTAATTTTAAATAAAAATAAATAAAGTGACAAATGGATAATTCCTAAAAGCTACCTAGTCAGTACCTGGGTTTGTTCTTCATAGTATTATAATAGTATATGCGTTTATACATTATTTATTTATTACATACTAAAATGTATTAACAATATAAATATATATTTAAAACTAAGAAAAAAATACATACACTGCAATTAAAAACTAACAAAAAGTCATCAACAGCTTAGAAAAAATATGTATAATATATAATATGATTTCATCCTGTTTACTATTATTAGTAGGAGAAGTAATAAGATAGACGAGAGATTGTGAGTCAAGGTTACTTTGAATTTTTGGTAGGTTGAAAGTCGTAGGTAGGTAGTAGGTTGAAATTTGAGCAGCCGTCTTTCTTCATCACTAGACCATTTCGTGAAACCTATCTTTAGAGCAAGCGAGCTCACTAAAGGGGATTGCCCACTCTCCATAGTGCGCTAGGCCCAAGATGGACATCAAATATTACTATAAAAATGTACTGATTCAAATTCTTAAATGTATTGGATATCTAAAAAAAATATTGAAATTGACGCCACTATTATAAAAAATATAATAAAAATAAAAACTCGTTTTGAGGTTAATTTTCTATATAAATAAGTGTCGGATTGTGAGATACTTCAAGAACTTTTCTTTTCTTAATGTTTAAGATGTTCCTAATGTATTTTTATCCAATAGGGTATAAAAACACACTTAATTCTTTAAATATCTATATTTTCTTCATCTTCATACACAATTAGTATCATCTAAAAATAGCAAAGGAGAGCATATACACGGTTTTAAATCTCGGTCAGGGTAAAACCACAATTCACACAATGTTTTTTAGTCGTAGTATGAAACGTTATTGATAAAAGTAAAATAAATCGAAGAAAAATCAAAACACATCCATTTTGTACGCAAGCACAACACCACAAGCAGCAAGCGAAGTATCAGTCAGTCAGATTAAATTCAGTGTTGTCAGTATAAAGAAAAATAATTACATGAAATTCATTTATCGATTATTTTTTTAAATAACCGATAATTGATTTATATCTTAATCTTTTTTTTACGAGTACACAAGTAATAAATTCGCGCAAATTATTTCACGTTGTTGCTTGAGGAAGGGTATCATGAACACAGACGCGACCTGTTAGCTGGTTATCCCACACAGTTTGGTGCAGCCAGTTCGAAGCGTGGGTCAGCGGTTATACGATACAAGTGAGACTTGAAATTTTCAATGTGGTGGTAGCATTTCACATAGCACTTGATAACAGATGAGTCCTGAATACTGAATCTTGATGAGCTGATTTTTTTGAGGATTTGATTTTTATTACTAGATGTCATTCCTTGATCAAGGAAGTGGTTTATGAACACCGATTAATGCGTATTTCATTTTAAAACATTACATCCTTTTGTTCTGTTTTTTTAATAAAGTGAGAACATAGGCCTTTAAATCGAAGGAAAAATAAAATAATAATTTTGACAAGTCCTTATTTTTTACGACTTTGTGGAGTTTTTAATGAATCCAACAAAACGTCAAGCGTACAAGTTGTAAATTCAAGCTTTGTGGGAAAGTTGCGAGCGTCCACGAGTTATAATATATTACAATTTGTTAACATTTGGAAACTTAAATACATAGAGCCAGTTTCTTGTACACAGGACTACTTAAATTATAGTTAATTAATGAAATAAAATTCAACAGTACTAAAATTCAATCAAGTTTGAACTGTATTTACCGTTTTTTCGTTAGTTTAAACAACATTCGATGAATTATTAATCGGAATAAACCTAGGCAAGGAACTTAAAAAACCTTTCAAAGTCAGTTAACTATTCATCTCAGATTTGGTGGTTGCAAAAAACTATGAGGTTATCTTTTTAATTCTTCCTCACATGACATAGCTAACGAACACTCAACAACATTCAATGCCCTCCCAGGAATGCCCAGTGATTCCCGAGTAAAATATCCACATGAACAGAGCCCGAAACCCCAAAAAGGCATTCCTTGAAAATGTTCGACGAATTAATAAAATCATGTAACCACCTTCCAATACATCAGGTACAAATTTTCGTAGAAATATATCCTAAAAGAGACCTCTGAGACCAAGGTTCTTCTTACGGGCAGCTCTTATGGTATAAGTACTGGAAGGCACATGCTCTACTCTCCACTTTCCGCGTGTTATTCTATCGAGGCAGAGAATGTTCGAAAAGAGGACGTTATGGTCTCTACTCTCACCTAGATTGCCTGATTTATTGCCTGATATATATTTGCTGGATTTTTGCACCACGATAAAGTGTATCTGTGTACTTACGTCAGGGATCCTCGTTTTTTTATGGTTTTTAGCTTTATTTGTTGTTGTAAAGCGGGTTAGATTCTCATGTACCTAATCCGCAGTCGAATCTGAAGTGAAAAACCGGCAATTCAAAAAGTGGTCGAAAACGATTCATTGGATATCTTATTTCATTGCTTAAACTACCATAATTCTTTATTCGATTGTATAAACAAACAGACACGTGTACATATTGCTAATTTAGGAGAATCAATATGATCTTGTTACGAAGCCACCTTATTGACAAGTTACTCATGACCATTGAATCATAAACAACAGGGATACAATCAAAATAATATTTCTCCGGACACAATAGATTCTCCTAATACTGCGGTGTGTATTTGTCGGAAGGGAGCAGGAAATTCGCTCAGGTGACATTGTACTGGCGCGGGTTTGCCAATTACATGGAAATTTCATAGGGGGCGGCCGTAATTTCGGGCCCAGGGGTTGTGTCATTAATGATATAAAGTGATCCGACGGTCGCATAGTAAAACCTCGACGGTGAGTAGACCTTGTAAATTGTATGGTGACCCATATCTTTGTCTCGTTTGACTCTGTATCTGTCATATTCAGGGTTTTATATTCGTAGAGACGTGTCTGATTTTTTTAATTTAAAAGAGGGAAATATTAAATGTAAAATACCTATTGTTTTACAGTGGTTTAAATAAGCAAGATATTTTATTAAGCATTATTTTTTTAATGACATTAGTTTTCTTGTAAAATCAAATTGTAAATTTACGGTATTCCCATTTTATTTAAATTTCATATTGAAGATGGATTCGCTCTTAAATTTAGTGACACTAATTTAAAAGTAGATGGTCAAAAGATTTTAATGACAAAAACCTTCCGGCCGAGAAGTGTCTTAGAACCACAATTAAAAAGAAATCTTCAAGATTCCTTAAAACAATATTCTTTCAAAATTTTGACAGCGCTCCTAAAAACGTTAACACAATTTGGCGAGGGTGTTGTTCAATACCAAACTTTACGCTTCGAAGATAATCTTCACACCATAAACCCATCTATGGAAGTCGGATGGTGATTATTGGAAAAATCAATGTACCGTCTATGTAATTCCGTTTTTCCGGGACGATGCGCACGATAACAACGATTAAGTACGAGTAGTGTAGTACGGAGTTTACTGTTAATAAAATAATTACCTTCATATAAGTATTTTATGTAGATAGTAAATTAAAAAAAATATAAGTATTACATTGCAAAGAAACTAAGAATTGTCATTGAATTCGAATACAGTTAAAGCGGGATAAATAATAAATACTCTGATAATTAAGACTAGTCGATGACCGAGCTTTGCTCAGTTTTTTTTTTATAACGCCATCTTGTTGTGTCTTTAAAGCGGTTAGTTGCCCTCAATAAGGAAAAAAAGTATTATTATTCGCCAATAGATGTCGGGAAGAGTTGATTATTGAAAACACGAATAAAACAACATTTTCTGAAAATAAATCGTAGCTAGATCGATTTATCGCCCCCGAAATTCCCTGTATATTAAATTTTATGAAAATCGTATGAGCCGTTTCAGAGATTCAGATTATATACATATATATTAATATACAAGAATTGCTCGTTTAAAGGTATAAATAAATAAATAAGATATTATTATATGAAATCAATATATGAAAAACAAGATTTGGTACCTAGTCCCAATTTCATTTGTTTTGTGTGGCGTATTATACAAATTTTGGCTTTTGTTTTGAATTACGACTTAACATTTTAAATTTATTTATTCGTCTAGTTTCTATTACAAGAACAAAAGACAGTTTCAGACAAATTTATTAGTCACTTTGCCTGTACAAACGTGACCGTCGTCTTGTTAGGTGTTCTCATAAAACTCTCTGTGGATTCATAAAATATGTAATTTGATCAGGATCCGATCTGGCGCCGGACGCTCCCCGGGGTGATACAGAACGACCATCGAGATAACGTGGAAATAGCTCTGTCCAAAATTGACGTACCCACACGTTAGAAACTTTCTGACCTTGGTCGCTCAAGAATAAGGACACTTATCTATGTTTCTTTTGATTTTATTGTAACAGGATCACTGTTATTGACTACGTATATTTACGTAGCACATTGTTATCCATTAACTAGAAAATTTGCATTCAATTATTAATCTAACTAGCTTTTTCCCACGACTTCGTCCGCGTGGAATTGTTACTTTGGCGTATATCTACGTATAGTGACTCAAAAAGAAAAAATATCCCGATTTTGAAACATTCTTTATTGGTGCTCCGCTGGGTCCTATTGGTCCTATTGGTCTTAGCGTGATGTTATTTAGCCTATAGCCTTCCTCAGTAAATGGGCTATCTGACACTGAAATAATTTTTCAAATCGGACCAGTAGTTCCTGAGATTAGCGCGTTCAAACAAACAAACTCTTCAGCTTTATAATATTAGTATGAATGTTATTTATGAGCGTAATTCGGAAGACACAGTCGCAACGTCACTGCAGTTTTACTAGTGGTAGGACCTCTTGTGATTTACTGGTAGTAGGACCTCTTGTGAGTTCGCGCGGGTAGGTACCACCGCCCTGCCTATTTCTGCCGTGGAGCAGTAATGCGTTTCGGTTTAAAGGGTGGGGCAGGCGTTGTAACTATACTTGAGAACTTAGAACTTATATCTCAAGGTGGGTGGCGCATTTACGTTGTAGATGTCTATGGGCTCCAGTAACCACTTAACACCAGGTGAGCTGTGAGCTGTGAGCTCGTCCACCCATCTAGCAATAAAAAAAAGATTTATATTTAAAATGTTATTCAGTAATGAATTAAAATTGGTAATAGTCATACGTTTACTGGTATTAAGAACATATTCCAAGCGCTCATGATTTGGTGTCACAATTCTATTTAATTCTGCCATGAAGCAGTAGTCATTGCATCGCGAGCATCATTTGCAAAGTGGGAGAGCTGTTCTGCGGAACAATGAAGACTTAAACGCAATGACTCTATCTGGTGGTCCCAAATGGTGGTAATAAAATGGTGGTAATAAAGAGATGGTAGTCTAAATTTTAAGCCAATGGTTATGTCATCGAACTTTGACACGTATCCAAATTTCCACATTACAAAATTATTTAGAAAAAAATTATTTCATCCTAATACAGCATGTTTAAAAGGCGCTCCCTTATACTACTCGTAATTGAACGTGTAGTGAAACAATTTGTTATAGACCTTGGCAAGGAACTTAACTATCTTAACGATGGGGTTCTCTTTTTCATTCTTCCTAATATGACGTAGCTAACAAACGCCATTCAGTGCAAATAGTTCCCGAGTAAAATATCTGCAACATATGAACAGACAGAGGATCAAATGATAAAAAAAAACAAAATGTGTGCAATTCACACGTGGTAGAAGTGAAACCTTCCAAAATTAAAATACAATTATCCTAAACGTCTTAAGTATATGTAAAATTTTGTCATTAGTAAATATTAGTAAGGTAGCGCCCTCTGTGAATTGATATTTTAATTTCACGTATAATCCTAAATTAAAATTCACTACAAGAGCTTTCATACACGCGTTAGTATTAAAAAATCTCACAGATGGCTGTATTAAATAGTATGTATATTTCTGTCTCATTCTTTGCTGGCTTCATCCTACACATTTTTGTATTTGTGTCTCTTACCTGTCGTTTTTTCCGTTGCATACGGTTTGAAATCCCAACGATTCTAAAGAAGTTTTCACTTCAAAAAAACACTTTTGCTATTTAACAACGAAAAGCCCCAAAAAGGCATTCCTTAAAAATTTTCGTCAGTGTTAAATGTTTTGAAGCAATTATGAACTTGTATCTGGACACGACCGAGCCACACGCAAATTACATGTAAAGTTTCCCTTTGCTGTGGTCCATGTCTACCGGCCACTTTGATTACCACGCTGGCTTTGTGGGCCAGTAATATGGGTGTGTAGCGACACAAATACGAGTTCGAATTGTTCAAACAAAGAGCTAATGACAAGTTCAATTTGTAATTAGAAAGTAAATTTCTTTGTGTGTCTTGGGATATACATATTTACTTACTCGTATATCTTAATTTTAAATAAAAATAAATAAAGTGACAAATGGATAATTCCTAAAAGCTACCTAGTCAGTACCTGGGTTTGTTCTTCATAGTATTATAATAGTATATGCGTTTATACATTATTTATTTATTACATACTAAAATGTATTAACAATATAAATATATATTTAAAACTAAGAAAAAAATACATACACTGCAATTAAAAACTAACAAAAAGTCATCAACAGCTTAGAAAAAATATGTATAATATATAATATGATTTCATCCTGTTTACTATTATTAGTAGGAGAAGTAATAAGATAGACGAGAGATTGTGAGTCAAGGTTACTTTGAATTTTTGGTAGGTTGAAAGTCGTAGGTAGGTAGTAGGTTGAAATTTGAGCAGCCGTCTTTCTTCATCACTAGACCATTTCGTGAAACCTATCTTTAGAGCAAGCGAGCTCACTAAAGGGGATTGCCCACTCTCCATAGTGCGCTAGGCCCAAGATGGACATCAAATATTACTATAAAAATGTACTGATTCAAATTCTTAAATGTATTGGATATCTAAAAAAAATATTGAAATTGACGCCACTATTATAAAAAATATAATAAAAATAAAAACTCGTTTTGAGGTTAATTTTCTATATAAATAAGTGTCGGATTGTGAGATACTTCAAGAACTTTTCTTTTCTTAATGTTTAAGATGTTCCTAATGTATTTTTATCCAATAGGGTATAAAAACACACTTAATTCTTTAAATATCTATATTTTCTTCATCTTCATACACAATTAGTATCATCTAAAAATAGCAAAGGAGAGCATATACACGGTTTTAAATCTCGGTCAGGGTAAAACCACAATTCACACAATGTTTTTTAGTCGTAGTATGAAACGTTATTGATAAAAGTAAAATAAATCGAAGAAAAATCAAAACACATCCATTTTGTACGCAAGCACAACACCACAAGCAGCAAGCGAAGTATCAGTCAGTCAGATTAAATTCAGTGTTGTCAGTATAAAGAAAAATAATTACATGAAATTCATTTATCGATTATTTTTTTAAATAACCGATAATTGATTTATATCTTAATCTTTTTTTTACGAGTACACATTATTTTTTATGTTTTTGTTTTAGTTGTACATATTTAAATAACAATACTAGTAAAGTTTTTTTTATTGCTTAGATGGGTGGACGAGCTCACAGCCACCCTGGTGTTGCTAAGTGGTTACTCGAGCCCACATACATCTACAATGTAAATGCGCCACCCACCTTGATATATAAGTTCTAAGGTCTCAAGTATAGTTACAAGTTAAAGTCCAATGGGTATGTCTTCGATGTTATTTTATGTGCATAAAATCCATTAAAATCGTTTGATTAATGATAATACTTAAAATGATTTATTTATATGTTTTATTTATATACTCAAAATATTTACTTCATACGTAAAAGGATTTGAAGCTGGCAATATTTTTCCCGCAAAAATAAAAATCCTTGTTTTTTCAATAGAGTTACTTTTTTTAAACTACTTATTGTAAACTATAGTGGCGCTTATCTGCAAGAAAGTAAATGCATATTTATTTATGACAAAATTAATGCACTAAGTATTTTTTCTATAATCTATTGTCCGCTTTGGGCCTAAAATGGGCCATCCCCTTTAGTGTTTTGTTTTATGTGCAGGGTTTTTACGCGGCAATAATTCTCAGGGTAATTTTTATTGTGTCACAAATTATATTGCTCTAGTAGCGGTCTCAAATAAGTTTTATTGGTGTAACCTTCTTGCAACTCGGTTGCCAAACGAATTTCGTAAATATTATTTCAACTTGTAATAAAAAGAAATCGTTTATTTTAAGATCATCAAGCAGAAGGAATTACAATTAGTGAAGTGAATCTTTTTTAGTATTTTATTTTATATTAAATAAAGGATAAACACAAACACTCAGGGCATTTAAAAATAAAAATAAAAAACATTGAAACAGCTAGAAAGCATTTCTCGACAGTACTAAGCACTGTCTGTGTTTACAGAAATGATGTTCGGAGTCAAAACCAGCGTCAGTACCCAGATAGTATCTCTTTTTGAAGAACTACATAATATTATTCGTACCGTGTTAAATGGCACCCAAAAGAATTTCCACCAGCATTTTATATCGACGGGTGCATTTGTGGATTATGGACTTTATTTTTGATATATATAAAGTATATTTTATGTACGTACTATCATAATTAGTTGCAGAATCAATATCTCTTTCGTCACTTTCGCTGTTTTTTTTTTATGACTATGAAAAGTGGCGTAAAAGACATTTTCATTATTGTTCTTAATATTCTATCGTCTGGCCTCCTTTTTTTTGTGCTGAACGTTATTTTGCAATCATTAATTCTACAAATGAAGCTGCATTTTCAATTAATTGTGTGCAGCGAACATCGTGGTGTTGTTTTTCTTCGGGACCAATAATTAAAATAATTTTAACGAGAACGACTGTCATAATCAACTAAACTGCGAAACCTATAAAATATTCGAATCATCGAAAATAATAAGCTCGAGATGTTTTACGTAAAAGTGTTTTTATTTATTTATGCTAAGATGGGTCGACGAGCTCAAGGCCCACCTCTTTTTTTTTTCTTTTCTTTTTTTTTTATTGCCCTTGTAGGCAGACGAGCATACGGCCCACCTGATGGTGAGTGGCTACCGTCGCCCATGGACTTCAGCAATGCCAGGGCAGAGCCAAGCCGCTGCCTACCGGATGATGTTAAGTGGTCACTGGGGCCCGTAGATTTCGTAAATACCACCACCCATCTTGCGATATGAGTTCTAAGACTCAGTTTTCAGTATAACGGCTGCCCAATCCTTCCTATCGAAACGCTTCACGGCAGAGTGGTAGTACCTACCTGTTTGGGGTCACAAGATGCATATCACCAGTAATAAGTAGTTTTAATAGATGATGTGCGGCCCGGTAGTCCGTTGCGGCTTGATCCTTTTTTTTTTTCATAATTCCCCGTGTAGGCAGACGAACATACAGCCCACCTGATGGTGAGTGGTTACAGTCGCCCATGGACTTCAGCAATGTCAGGGGCAGAGCCAAGCCACTGCTTACCGACCTTCTAACCTATATTTTTATCTCACGTAATATAACGGTATTTATTAATTGACCAACATAAATTTTAAATATTTAGGTTCTAGGTATGGTTATATTATGGATTACAGCACGTTAAGTCATTGTTTGATTTATAATTAGACTCTGTGAGTTACAATAAGGCTTCGTATCGTCGAAGTGAGTTCTATTCAGCGTTGCACAGCCTTTGAATTTGACTAAGCCGCTGGCGATTTTAAGATTATAGAATACAATAATAAAAAAAATGAAGATTATTTAGGTGACATAATGAAGAATGATTAACATTGACATTAATTGAGAATTGTAACTGTTCATATTTTAAAACTAGTTACATTCTATTATATATTACGGTAATTGTTTTTACTTCTATGCTGCTGCTGTTTGCAGATCTGTTTTATTGCCTTCGTATGCTGAAGAGAATTGGAATAGTGATTCGTGTAGCTCATGGGCATCATTAAAGTCAGGGGCACGCTCAAGCCGCAGTCTACCGGTGACGCTCATTTTCGTACGTATAAAGGTATCTGAGAGTTAAAGTCGGGTTAATCATTATTTTTATTTAGGAGTATCGTGAGCTTCTATGCCGTAAAGTAATCACGTGTTGTATTTTGACTTGTGGATTAGCCGTTTTGCAACATATTTTTCGAAAATACAACCCCATATCTCAATGTGAGTTGCATCATTAACGTTATCTTGTCTCTCGTGAATGATCTGGTACCATTATTTATTTATTTATTGCTTAGATCGGTGGACGAGCTCACAGCCCACCTGGTGTTAAGTGGTTAATGGGGCCCATAGATATCTACAACGTAAATGCGCCACCCACCTTGAGATATGAGTTCTAAGGTCTCAGTATAGTTACAACGGTTGCCCCACCTTTCAAAAAGAAACGTATTACTGCTTCACGGCAGAAATAGGCGGGGTGGTGGTACCTACCCGTGCGGACTCACAAGAGGTCCTATCCTACTACCAGTTATTACACAAATTATAATTTTGCGGGGTTTGATTTTTATTACACGAGGTTATTTCTTCACCGTGGAAGTCAATCGTGAACATTTATTAACTACGTATTTTATTAGAAAAATTGGTACCCGCCTGCGGGATTCGAACACCGTTGCATCGCTCGATACGAATGCACCGGACGTCTTATCCTTTAGGCCAAGACGACTTTACCAGCATATGGTATGACGTAAGTTTCGCCTTTTTGGCTTAAAACCGGGTAAAACTAGATACATCGATCCAGAAACTTCGTTATCATTTCTTGCACCATCTCAATACAGGTTCAAAAGATAACAGTACAAATAAATTACCCGAAAAAAAAAAGTCGTAAAGCCAACCCTTGGTTTTCCCGAATTCCGCGTAACGAAACATGGAATAACAAACAGGTGTTTAGAGTCCTCATTTGGCGTTGCTCGCATCGAAACCCTCTTTTATTAGCTGCCTGAGCCCGTTTAAGATGGTTTGGTACTTAAGTGTATCGAGTTCGAATACGTAAGCATCGTAAAATACTCCCGGAATGTGTTGAAATTGAAAACTTCGGGGAAACAAAGGGACGTGAACGCTCACTCAGACGAACTTCTGTTTCTCAGCGATAAGTAATTCAACGAATAAAATGTGTATTTGTTGTTCGTAATTTTCGCGCTGCGATGTGGAAGTTCGCTATGATTTTTTTAGTCACATGCAGAAGCATATAAAAACGATGAACGTTTTTTTTTTATTGCTTAGATGGGTGGACGAGCTCACAGCCCACCTGGTGTTCAGTGGTTACTGGAGCAACGTAAACGCGCCACCCACCTAGAGATATAAGCTCTAAGGTCTCAAGTAAAGTTACAACGGCTGCCCCACCCTTCAAACCGAAACGCATTACTGCTTCACGGCAGAAAGAGGTCGGGTGGTGGTACCTACCCGCGCGGACTTACAAGAGGTCCTTCCATCTAAAAGTTGAATTCAATTTTGCTTACTTAACTATTGATCTATGTGAGAAGAAAAATGCTGCTAATAAGCAAAAACCATTTTATATTTATCGCGTAGATAACTAATAGTCCACACAGGAAACGGCTTTCTTAATACAACGATCATAATTATATACGTATCAGAGAACAACTTCGGCTCTCTCTGTGTTTTATACCGCATGGTCCATGGGGAATGCTCTGAAGAATTATTCGAGATGATTCCCCCATCTCCTTTTTATCATCGCACCTCCCGCCATCGGAGCAGAGTTCATCCATATTATCTGGAACCGCTGCGTTCAGCGACAGTGCGTTTCCAAAGATCTTTTTTGCCACGTACCATCCGGCTTTGGAATGAACTCCCCTCCACGGTGTTTTCCGAGCGCTATGACATGTCCTTCTTCAAACGAGGCTTGCGGAGAGTACTTTATGGTAGGCAGCGGCTTGGCTCTGCCCCTGGCATTGCTGACGTCCATGAGCGACGGTGACCACTTACCATCAGGTGGGCCGTATGCTCGTCTGCCAACAAAGGCAATAAAAAAAATAAAAAACTCGTATTGAACTGAGAGACCAAGTATTTTTCTCAGAAGCACTAATTGTTTCAGCAAACACAGAGTTTTCTTATTTCCGCTCATATTCTCTGCTTGGGTTTACTCGCATGTCTTTAAATGCATTTTATCTGTAAATAATTTTGAACTTCTTCTGATTTTTATAAAAACCCAAATAACCCAAGGGCATAGGTGGGATTAGCATGTTTTTAAGGAAAGAATATGTTATTAAATTAGGTTAGGGAATTGCAAGTGTCACGAGTGACAAGGAAGTAGCAGTAGTGGCTTAGCCTTACACTCTTAGGAAGTAGATATTTTTTTGTCATTAATATTTTGGACGTATGTATATTTGAATGTTTGTTTTTTAGGTTTCCACTACAAATTTCAACGAACTGATATCGTTGAACGTTGTAGTCATCTATTTTTAAATTCCATTACCGAGAAATTTATTGAGGTTTTTTTTTTAATTTTATGTAAGAGCAAAAAGTACTGTTACAAAAATCATTTCATGTTTTTGAAAATTATTTATTTCATTATTTAATTATATTTTTAAGGTCTCATGAATTTTACCTTGACCTTATTTTCATTTATGACGATTTCACTATTCCCATCTTTGTCATTTTAGTTATTACTAGAGGTCCCGCAGTAGTCGAAATTCGACTATAATTAATTGGAATTGTAAGTTTGTACACATACTATAATCACAAATTCCGTCAAGGCTACACTATAAAAAAATATCAATAAAGACAAACAATATTTAATCTATTCTCAATTTGACCACAGACGTCAAGATCAAAAGTTTGACAATAAATAGTATGCATGCGTGTGTGCGTCAAATACATGGTATGTAGTATGTGTAATATTTTCTTTATTGATTTAATGTATATTTTATACATTATTTTTTAAAAAATATTAGCATTGTGCATTTCTTCTCTATATTCTCTATAAGTGTGGAAAATTTCCTACTTCTCTTTCCGCGCAATTTTCGTAAAAAGGGATACAAAGTTTTTGCTTCACGTATTAATATATAGATATTTGGCTTAACTTTGTTTTTTATTATATTAAATTTTTAAACGAAAACTCAGTGTCAGCCCTGAAACGAAGCAATTTAAAAAATATCTGAAAACGCACGTCAAGAGTAAAATTATCCCGAGCGTACAACAAAAGAAAAAATGATTTTTAAAATTGGTCAAAAATAATGGAAGAATCAGCAAATACAACACACATAAAAATACGGTCGAACATAAAAAAAATCCCTTTTTGAAATCTGTTAAAACCAACTGTATTTTGATATACAATTTGTTAGATGTTTTGCATTTTAGGACATTTTAGGATTTGTTTCCAGAAAATGTTTTGAAGAAACCGAAAACAGCCGGAGGTATGGGACCATTGTTTTTAAAACGTAGTATAAACAACATGAAGTTGTTTTCGAAGAGTTCATATTTGAAAGAGTATTTTTGTTATTTTGCATTAAAATAAGAAATATATAAAGAAGTAAAACATAAAGAAATCTGAGCCCAATTTGCGTGAAAACAGTAATAGAAAAGTATAGAGAATAATATCCAAGTTTTATATACATTTTTTTTATTTTTTATTGCTTAGATGAGTGGACGAGCTCACAGCCCACCTGGTGTTAAGTGGTTACTGGAGCCCATAGACATCTACAACGTAAATGCGCACCCACCTTGAGATATAATTTCTATATATCGTATAGTTACAACGGCTACCCCACCCTTCAAACCGAAATGCATTACTGCTTCACGGCAGAAATAGGCAGGGTGGTGGTACCTACCCGTGCAAACTCACAAGAGGTCCTACCACCAGTAAGATCTCACAGAATGGGTAGATATCTTTATTATTTCTTGCCATTGTGTGCCTATGGTGGGTAATCGTGCAAAAATATTGCGCAGCACGAAACGATGACAGTTTCGAGACGCGTTTACTCTTCCTAAGTCAGGCAACCCGACATAGATTATATAATTATGTATTTCGATTCAACCCGAGCGAAGACACTTCGGTTTTGCCGAAGTAGACCACCCGAAGTTAGCCGATGTTTGACGAGTAGTTGCGGCTCACATTCACTATGTGGCACGCTTTCGCTTCGTTTGTCGTGTCCGGATGCGACATACAAATGATTTGCTTATATGTGAAAATAAATAACTATAAGTAAAACCGATATGAAAAAAAATTAACAATTCATTTTGATAACAACGTGATAAAAGCTATCATCAGTTGTTTATCATTAAATTGAAAAAAAGTGCTCTGAACCTAATCTGCAAAAAATAAATACATTTCTTAAATATTATTAATACACTGAATCCAAAACATCCAAAAATGTTTTTATTCCTTGTAACTTGTAACTTTTTCATAATATAAAGAGGCGCAATTATACGATCGCTGAAGACTACGCATTGGTTTGCTCATATTTACAAATAAAATACTCATTTAAGTTTTAAATATATTTGTCGATTCACTGCTGATTCCAAAACATAAAAAAATATTAGATATATTCATATATAAAATATTCTAAGCACGGAAATATGCTAATTATATATTATGTACTATCAGACGACAAACACAGGATAAACGATTGTGTAACGCAATAAATAAGTGTTCAAATCAAGAATTTCTAATTTTAGTAAGTTACAACGTAATCATTCAGTTGTATTAAAGTTAATGTAACATTCTTCTCAGCTGAATACTGTCGGTAAGGTCTCAAAAGAAGATAATTGCCGAATTCCGGAGTGTGTCTTAAAACGTGTTTTTGCTTCCTACAGAAATTCCACGGCGCTTCCCAAAAATTTATCGTAAGCGAAACCCTCTTAGCGTTTAAGGAAATGTAATAAACGATTTACATTACGTGGGAAATTCTATCTACTTTGCGAATAAAATCTTGATAATGTCTGGTCTGATTAGAAATGTTTCTTTTTTAGTTGGTGCGATATTGCGTACGAAGCTTGTTCAATTCCAGTGGAATATTACTTTTATTGAAATATTTTTTCGAGATTCCTTATGTATCTTGTTAATTTGTCATGTAGCTTACAGCCTAACTTATATTAGTTGTTATCAGAGTCCATGACTACACGCATACTGCATTCACCTTGAGAAAACTAGTTCTCTGATTTTTAAGAGTTAAATAAATGCTTTCTATACCCAGCAGTGGAAGTTAGTATGTTTATGCTTATGAAATTAAAATTTCTCTTTGAAATTGAAGTCACTGTTCGCCGCTAGATTAGCGAATTTAAGCACAATATACACTGGGTGAATCATGCTCATGTTTAGTATTTAACAGCAGATTAAATCGGAACGTGTACTTCAGATCCACACAGGGGTCTTTGCAATCGTTTTTTGCCGTGTGCCACGCTATTTCATAGGGCGATTCAAATTGGAGAAGGCTCGGGTTGAATGGTGCCGTGATATGATAGCAAAGTCAAAGCTGGCTTCTCTCAGCACGTTTGCGATGTCATTACGGGTTATGAGTTTTGGATTTATAAGTTGAAGCGCTCCAAAATGGATTGACAAACAAAATTTGTGAGTTGATTTTATTTTTACTTAAAAAAAAATCAAAGAGCATCATAGATGCTGTTAAAATAATTGTATTTTATTTAATGCTTGCCCCAAGTTTTATTGTTGGAATCGAAAACCAAGCTCCAAAGACGCCTACTGCAACACCCCAACGGCGACGTAGTGTAACACAATAGACTACTAGTTAGTAGTTCTTTCAACTCGAGGATCATGAAAGGAAACTTTTTGATATCACTTTCTCAAATATTATTTTATTTTTTTGTAATTGAAAGATTACTGGTGGCCAGGAGGCCTTTCCAGCTTCACCAAAACAGGTGGGTGAGCAAAGGCACAGCTAGGAGGGGTGGGATTTGCTAACAACTGCTCGAGCGCTTCCGAAGGAGACCTAACAACTCAAGAGCAATTGGTTCGCGAATGAATCTACTACTGGATCGGAATCGCGACCCGCTGAGAAGATCCGGCGAGAAACTCAGCGGGCTGATGCATGGGTTGATTCTCAAACCTATAGATCACTAGCTGTTACTCGTGGCTTCGCTCGTGTGGTCGAAGCTCAGCGTCAGTGTAGTTCAGTCAGTACTCCAACACTAATTGATACCAAATGATAATTGGCATCAAAAAAATATACGTCTTATGTTACTAACTCCCAAATCGAAATGCAGATTTTTTCAGTTGTTCTTAAAAGATTAATTTTATTTTAATTTTGCTACAGTTCCTCAAAGAAAACAGTTACAAATTTTAATTCATCTTAATTAATAAAAGCGTTATTTTTCTGCGTGATCACCCCAATCTGTCTTATTAATTAGAAGATTGATTAGTTCTTACTCAAGATAATGAAGTGTCTTTTCATAACAATAAAAAAAAAGATGATTCATCACTTAATTACTTACAGCTATAGAGGGGATGGACATTTTTGATATATTCTTTGATTAGTTTTAGAAAAATATTCACTGGTTATACAAATACACAATAAAAAAGAAATTTCCAAGCTTCATCATGATTCAAAATACGGTTACAATGGACACGACTTAGGATTTATTCATCAGGTTTTTTGATGACAAAAACAATTTTTAATAGCACACAAGAATACTATATATAAAATATAATAAAATGGGAACGTTATTAGACTCAATTTGCATTGACGTTTTGGACCACAGGCAGGTTTATATTGTAAGTCGTGATATTAATATAGTATTGTGTTCACTAAGTTGGAGGTATAAAATAGGCGAAAAAACTTATTGGCACTCCCTATTTGTATTGTTACGCGCTGGGGTTCGATTTAAATAAATGTTCCACCAAATTACAACTAAAAAATGTATTCAAGACTTAGAACACTTCACAAACACTTTAAAATTCTCAATTCGCTTCTTCCGCTTCGCTTCAGGTGATCGGTGATCCGTTCGTTGTTTCGCTTCGAGTAGTTCCGATTAATGACTGACTGCGTGCCATCTCTGTAACGCTTTTATAGCCGATCCCTTGATTTATCGAGAATATTCAACACCTTTCGAGTATTGTGTTTCCGCTATCTGACAATAGATAGCGTTGTACTTCTCGAGCGTTCTAGGTGCTACTAGATCCTTCGATATTCGTTCGACCATTCAGCGATAGATGGCGTTAGTCTTACCAGCGTAACAATATTGTTTCTCGCTGGGGTTCAGGATAAACAAAACTTCCACCGAAGTACAAATTAAAACTCTAGACTACTTAGAACTATTATAGAACACTTTACGTTTCGTAATTCACTTCTTCCGCTTCGCTCCAGGTGATTCGTTCCGTTTCGCGTCGAGTACATAAGATTATTAACTGTTTTCGTGTCATCTCTGCAACGCTTTTATAGTTGATACGAAATCTCTACAATTATCGAGAGCACTCCCTGCAAGTCCAGTCGTTTCGATATGTGTTTCCGTTATTTTACAATAGATGGCGTTACACTCTGCTCGAGTGTTCTCGATATTACTTGTTCTTTCGATATTCGTCTCTGCTATTCGATTACGGGTGGCGTTACTCTTACCAGCGTAACAATATTTCATGAACACAGCCTAAAGAAAAACAAAATCTTTGAATATAAGACAAAAAAACATTAGATTTTCAGTAAATTCGCTTAGGACCTATAAACAAAATATTTCAATTTCGCACAAGTCAAAAAGTAAAAATTTGTGACTGAACACCCAACAATGTGCGCTAATCTACTCTAATAATAAACCACATTATCTCCGACGAGACAGCGAGGTCATCGTTTGTCACCTCAATCGACCTCAAACTTGGCTCTGAGTACACAGCATAAAGGGGGATCTCATCTCGTAATTTGTCCTAACAATGGTATCCTCTCGAGGCCTTAATATCAACCAAAACACGCATTTGGGTTCATTATTCACCTTAAGGAGGTATTTTCTCTTGTGACGATGCAGAGTTTTAAAAATGTTTTCATTTCGTTATATTTGTACTGTTCTAAAGACTTGAGATAAGACTTTGATAGAAATTTTAGTTGATTATTTGGTTATATTATTTATTTAAAAAAAATATTTCATGTATCTACATATAAGTGGGAAGATCGGTACTTTTTGGTTAATTCACACTGGCACACGAGTTTTATTTTAAAAGAAGAAAATATAAATGACAGATATAAGATTGACAACGATGTTACGTAATGGTATTTTCTTGAAAAAATAAAAGATTTTGTTGTGTAACTAAATATCCACTAGATTTCACCATACCATCCCACATATATATGTAAAAAATGTTTTCTGTTATCGATTTTATTCACATATTTTAAATAGTTTAGTTGAATACTTTTAATTTTTTAATCAACCAACTTAATTTAAATTGTATTAAGCATCAAGTAAGTTAACAAGCAAAACAAGCTTTAAATGTAAAAGTTAATAATATGGTAAGAGCCTAGACAATAACCCTTTTAATGTCGTATTAAAATTATATAACTTACTAAAATATGAAGTAATAATTACATCATTTTACCTGTAAAACCCTGGTAATATTTAGTATTACGTTAAAAATAATTTGAATGAAAGGGTCACACGCAGCCTTTTAACTTAATGGCTGTCTACTTTGCAAGCATTATTCTATATTCTTCATCTATAAAGAAAATGGACCGGGGCTTAACTTTAGGAAATTCATAAATAAATAATTTGGCAATTGCAAGAAAATTAGGGTCATGTTTCTTCATTATTGTATACCTGTTAGTTAAAATGACGGTGTTAGTAGGAAATTATTATTTTTGGTTCTTTAAATAAGCAGATAGATAAATTTAAGAACCACCTTGCCTTCAGTACCAGACTCATGGACATCAGAATTTGAATGTCATAGCCCATTTAAAAGTGTTGTATGGTCCCGATTTTAAATAAACTAGTGTTCTCGCAGTAGTCGAAATTCGACTATAATTAATTAAAATTGTAGGTTTGTACACTATTATGATTCTATTTTCAAAGACTATTATACTCTGGGTCTGCGGAGGGACTTCGGTTCCCTCTGTATTTTGTACCGTATGTTCCATGGGGAGTGCTCTGAGGAATTGTTCGAGATGATACCAGCATCTCGTTTTTACCATCGCACCGCCCGCCACCGGAGTAGAGTTCATCCATACTACCTGGAGCCACTGCGGTCATCCACAGTGCGTTTCCAGAGATCTTTTTTGCCACGTACCATCCGGCTATGGAATGAGCTCCCCTCCACGGTGTTTCCCGAGCGCTATGACATGTCCTTCTTCAAACGAGGCTTATGGAGAGTATTAAGCGGTAGGCAGCGGCTTGGCTCTGCCCCTGGCATTGCTGAAGTCCATGGGCGACGGTAACCACTCACCATCAGGTGGGCCGTATGCCCGTCTGCCTACAAAGGCAATAAAAAAAAAAAAAAAAAACTTCTATAATCACAAATTTCACCAAGACTACACTATAGAAAAATATTAATAAAGACAAACAATATTTAATCTATTCTCAATTTGACCACAAACGTCAAGAACAAAAGTTTGACAATAAATAGTATGCATGCGTGTGTGCGTCAAATACATGGTATGTAGTGTGTGCAATGTTTTCTTTATTGATTAAATGTTTCTTTTATGCAATATTAAAAAAAAACAATACCATTGTGCACTTCTTCTCTATATTCCCTATAAGTGTAGAAAATTTCATATTCCACCATCCGCGCAATTTTCGTAAAAAGGGATACAAAGTTTTTGCTTCAAGTATTAATATATAGATTTTGTAAAGAATTCTCAGCGGTAGGCTGTTCGTTGGTTATACCCAGGGAGTGCTGACGTCCTTTAGCGACTACTCACCATCAGGTAGGTTGGACGCTCTTCTACTAATAGGCAATTAAAAAAAAAGACTTGCTCGCCGGGTTTTAAATAAAGTAAAAAATTACATATTGTACTGAGCTCTAATGGTATTAATTTGAGAACTTTAAAATTACTGTATATGTTTAATCTTCTTTCAGAAAGTTAATTTGAAAACGACGAGGGATTAATTAAAAACTTTTTAAATGTGAAACTCATTTAAATTAAAGCAAATTCGAGGAGTACATACGTATTTAGCGTTGAATACTTCAAGAATCAAGTTTAGTTTAATTTCATTTAATTATTGTTTTTTACTATGTGTCTGGTCTTGAATTCGAAGTATTTAATCTTTTATTTCATCTGTCCTAAATTTACTTTTTTATTCCTTAGATGGGTGGACGAGCTCACAACCCACCTGGTGTTAAGTGGTTACTGGAGACCATTTTTTTTAATTTTTTTATTGCTTAGATGGGTGGACGAGCTCACAGCCCACTTGGTGTTAAGTGGTTACTGGAGCCCACAGACATCCACAACGTAAATGCGCCACCTACCTTGAGATACACGTTCTAAGGTCTCGAGTATAGTTACAGCGGCTGCCCCACCCTTCAAACCGAAACGCATTACTGCTTCACGATAGAAATAGGCAGGGTGGTGGTACCTACCCGCGCGGAATCACAAGAGGTGGTAGGACCAGTAAAAATGTAGCTTAGATTGTGCTTTTGCTAACGGAGGGTACTTCATATCCACCAAGCGACTCACCTTGCACTCTCTCACCCGACGTCCGATCTCCGCTCGGGTTCAGAACCTAGATAGAGCAGGGGGTTCCTGCGGTCAACTACAACCAAACTCGCGGCACCACTCCTAGTATACGCGACAGATGGGTCGTCGAGGCGATAGTCGACGAGTCTAGGTCGGCCGACTTAGTATGGCAGCAAGTTAGGCCGCCCAAGACGGTGCCGCTGGTGTTTCGGAATACCCCACTGGACCAAAACCAGCCTGCCAAGTCGGATTGCTATACACTACCAACTGACTACTCTTACACAGAAGTTCCATAGATCTGCTTCTATGCAGCGCGCTTGAGTGAATTCGGATACCGCCTATTATAATTGTTGAAGAAATAATATTAGTAAATAAAATTGTTTTGAGATAATAATAAAAATATTTTGCAAAACACTTACACTCTGTACATTGCTTAGAGACTTAGCAGTACCACGATACATGATCGTCGGTCGTGGGCTCACGATTTTGTGCGAGACATTTCCTATCTTCTTACGTTTCCCATTACCGGCTTACGAAATATGAACTTATTAAAACGACATGGACCTGTTCTTGGCACAATGGTCGGAGTAGTAGGTTTTCTAAATTTCCGCTGGAACAGATGCTGTATATTCTGGATTGCCTGAACTTTTATGTAACTTTAGTAATAAATAGCGGAATATTGTTCGAACGAAATAAGATTTGAAACGACCCATTAAATTTTCAGTCCGAAAGCAGCTTTAAATTTTATAGTAGTTGTTTTCCGTGGCCGCGAGCACAATTCGAAGTTACTGGTATTTTCGCAAAGAATTCTCGGAAGCGAATCCACGATCTTTGGTAACGAATTTCAGTTTTCATAACGTTTTGTTATCTCTCTATTCTTGGGGGAAAATATTAGACCAATGTTAGATACACATAGACTTTAGATTATTTTAAGATTTCAATACACTTAGTTACATACGTACATATTAAGTATTTAAATAAGGCACGGATAATAAATGTGCTTAAGCAGTGGATGGCTTCACTGAATATGAAACAAGATAATATTATTAAGTAATATCAAAAAATCAAAATTGTTTTTTGAATGTAAATTGTGTTTTGGTGTGCAATAAAGTGTATCCTCTCTCTCTCTCTCTCTCTCTCTCTCTCTCTCTCTCTCTTGTGTTATGTTTGTTAGAACAAAATTCTAAGTCATAGGGTTGTTCCGACTCGAAAAAAATTGCTTAGGAGACTTAGGGAGCAGAGGTGCGTCCTCGTCGCGAAGACAGGACCAGCCCTGTCGCTACCGACCGTCGTAGCTATGATGCTCAGTGGCGACGACCCCGATAGGCGTTGCTCGACTTCTGCGAGTACACCATTTTGAAGAAGGAGGTTGTGGAACGGGATTTTCACGCAAAGTTTAATACTTTTAGTTATACAGTGAATCTCTGTAACTGTCTTTATTCTAACCGTCATCAAATTAAATGTGAATTGCAAAGATTTGTATCAGTGGCCCGCCTTTTAAAATAAAATAAAATAAAAACTTTTTTCCAGTACCAATTACGACACTACAAAATTTAAATGAATCTATTAAACGATACGCTCACTTGAATATCACGAACATAGCGAGTTACAAATATAATTTATTTTCTATAGCATTCTATAAATGCGCTGTATTTTCCGAATTTCATCGGAGAAAAAGTTCTGTTCAAAAATGAAAATTTTAAGCTATTCGATTTTATAAAATTAAACATGTCTAGCGAGACGTGAGAAATGGAACGTGAAGAGATAGTGTTTTCTGAATACGTAACTAAATTTATTCTAACAAACTTCGGTGTGCATCTTGAATAAAGTTCGGAGACCGGTGTAGTTCTGATAACGTAAGTAGGTACTCGGAGTAATAAAAAATGAAAGTTACAAATAAAATGTTTTTAGACATAATTCATTTCAAAAAAAACATATTATTAGGATAATCTGGCTGTATTCATTGTGTTTTTTACTGCTTTCGAAGAGAAGGGCTTGCCTATCGAACGGTACGTGCAGGTGTGGTGAATGATTTTTCACAGCACTAGCAACGGGAGACATCCCTAAGAAAAAATGACAGGCTGTCAGACGAGAGATAAACGTCATGATAAAATTGCGTTCTACGTAGGTATTAAGTGTATAATCTATGTTCTACGATTTAAAAGGTTTAAAGAGGAACTTTTTGGCGGGAACGCGAGGAGTGAAGTTGTGTGATTTGTTTTATTTTGTCTATTTAGTGTTTCTTCGGGTTTAAATGTGTAATAATGGTGGTTTATTAACTGTTTAATATCTGTGAAAATGTGGGAAAATGAAACAAAGCCGCTGGACGTAACTTCTCGGGATCCTTCAAAAAGTCCACTGAAAAAATCTTAGTAAATGACCACCATTTTACTGAGATTATATTTCATTCCATATCATCTCAATTCATTTCATTTAATTTCATCCTAGTTGATTAGTGTCTCAAATTAATCATCTTCATTTCATTTCACTCCATAATATCATTTTTCATGAAAATATGAATAATATAAATTAAAATATGACTTAAAGGTCTCAGTTACCAGGTCATAAAATCTCTTTAAAAAAAAGGTTTAAAGATATAAAAACCAGTTGATTATCAATGTATACGTTTTTGGGGTGCGTGTGTTTTTTTTTTTTTTTTTTTTTTTCCCTACCTATGCTGATAGCCTTGAGAGGCTATTTCAGCTTCACCCTAACGTTAGTAGGTGAGCTCGCGGGGCTCAACCGGAGAGTTGCTAACACTGACCCTAGCAAGAGCAGTGCTTCGCAGAATCTACCACCGGATCGGAAACGCGACCCACTGAGAAGATCCGGCGAGAAACTCAGTGGGCTGTGTCTATGGGTTAGTTCGCTCGTCGAGCCCTTCGTCGCAAGCGACGGGTTCGACGAGGACGGTGACCGGTGCTTGTGGTGCCTAAAAGCACCGTTAATGGATCAGGAGGATCCGTAATGACGTGCTTTGGGCGACGTCGACGGTTTACCATTCGGTCTACTGGGTCGGGTATGTAATTTCCAGCGGCTACGATGAGAGGGTTCTCATGTCGTGCCGCCTTCTCAAAATGGCGCAGCGATGCCGACTGTAGATACTTACTAAAAGAGTCGAGCTCCAGGTCGTCGTGGAGATCCACATTCCTAAGGAACCAAGGCGCTCCGACGGCTATCCTGCAGAATCGTGATTGAATAACCTGAAGGGATTTCAAGTGGGTGCGGGCTGCGTGAGCGAACACTACGCTTGCATACGTCATGACGGGGCGTATACAAGTTTTGTAGAGAGTTACCTTATTGCGGAGGGACAGTTTGCTTCGACTACAAAGCATTGGATAGAGTCGTCCTAGAATAAACGCGGCGCGGTCGCGTACCGTTTTTATATGGGGACGGAATGTCATCCCTCTGTCGAGGGTGACGCCTAGATATTTGACCTTCGAGACCCACGGAATGGGCTGGCCAAAGAGAGTGATGGGACTAACGGCGGAGGTGTTTGCGCGCCTACTACGGAGTGGGATGCTCGAAGTGATGTTCGGAGGGCGACCCCTTTTGAAGAGCACCGCTGCGCTTTTCGTGGGGTTAATGTCTATTCGCCACTTCCGGAACCACTGTCCCATGGTGGCTACTGCGATCTGGAGTCGCCGATGAAGCAGCGACATCTTCCTACACGAGTAGTAGATAGCCGTGTCATCGGCGAAGAGCGCTAGATGGGTCTCCGGAGACCGGGGTATATCATTGATATACAAACTAAATAATAACGGGGAGAGCGCGGAGCCTTGCGGGACTCCGGCAGTCAGTTGGCGGGGACGAGAACGAGTTCCCTCTACTCGATATCGAAACGAACGGTTCGACAAGAAGTCTCGTATGATGAGCACGAGTCTGTCTGGCACTCCCATGTTGTACAGTTTGTAAATTAAACCGTTGTGCCAGACTTTGTCGAACGCCTTCGCGATGTCGAAGAAGAGGGCGCCGGTCGGGATTTGTTTACGCCTATTTAGCCCTATCAGAATGTGCTCCGTGAGGCGGTGCACTTGTTGTACGCACGAGTGTTTTGAGCGGAATCCGAACTGTTCGTCTATGAGAATTTTGTTCGCGGTAACAAAATCCCAGAGGCGTTTTCTAAGGAGACGTTCGTAAATTTTTCCTATCGTCGAGAGGAGACTAATCGGACGGTAACTAGAAGTTTCGTTTCTCGGTTTGCCCGGCTTATGTATACCGATAACGTCCGCTTCTTTCCACACCGCGGGAAAGATGCAGTGCGTCATAGCGGCATTTAAGATTGTAGCCAACATTGCTATCAGTTGGACTGGCAAAAATTTTAGCGCGCGGTTGTGGATGCCGTCGGAGCCTGGTGCCTTCCTAGGTTGGAGGTTTTGGATCGCGTCTCTAACTTCGTCAGCGGTAATGGGGGGTAACGCGTCCGAGGGCGGCAGGGAAGCTCTGCGCTCGACCTCGTCGACTAACTCGGTGTGTTCGGGGTCCGCGTGTTGAGTGCTGGTGGTGCACTGCTCTTGCAGTGCATCGGCCAGCAGCTCAGCCTTGTCATCGTCATCGAATGCCGGTGGTTGGCCTGAAGGGCGTAAGAGGGGAGGCATAGTAGCGGTAGTTTCGGATTTGAGAGTCCTAGCTAGTCGCCAGTATGCTTGGTGGGAGGGCGCGAGTTGTTCTAAATAACTATGCCAATTATCGTTACGCGCGTCGCTTAAGCGGGAGTGGACTTCGCGTTGTAGACGACGCATCTGAATCCGGTTTGAATGCGTGGGAAGACGATCGTAGGCCCGGATTGCCGCGTTCCTAACTCTTAAGAGATTCCTAAGATCGGGGGACAGTCTGATGCGGTGGAAGCTGTCCTCCACATCGACTTCTTTAGAAGATCTAATGATCGCGGAAGAGATGTGATCGGTAATGATGTTTATGGATTCGACGGTGTCCTCGGGGGATGGATTCGAATCCGGGCCGTAAGGGAGGATTGGCGGAGCGGCGTCGGCTAGGCACGTGCCCAGCTTATTCCAATCCACCATGGTCCTCGTAACAGTGATTGGGTTGTGAGGGCGACCGAGCTGCATAACGACAGGTCGGTGGTCTGAGTCGAGCTCTGACATTGCTTCGATGGAACGTAAGCGCAGAGTTACGTTCCTAAGCAATGCCAGGTCTATAGTGCTCGGACGGAGCGCGATGTTATACGGATAACATGTTGGAGTTGGGGGACCGACTATTTCAAAGGTGAGGTCGTCTATAAACGCGTCGAGACGCCTACCGTTGACGTTTGTACGATGGCAGTTCCACCTAGTGTGGTGGCAATTTAGATCGCCTGCCAGGATGACAGAGTCTCCCATGCCGAACAGTGACTCGATGTCACTGCTCAGAAGGGGCTTGTCCGGGGGGAGATAAACGGATGCGATGACGATCGGCTGGTGTCCCGTCAGCGAGATACGGCACACTGACGCCGTCGATATGTAAGAGCGAGGGAGTATCGAGAGGGACAACGTGCAGGGCCCGTCTATAGTAAATGGCAGTCCCGCCTTTGGAGGCGGTGAGTCTGTCATTCCTAACCATGACGTAGTTCGCGACTTTCGGGTCGCGACGCGAGGGCTTCAGACAGGTTTCCTGCACTAATAGAATATCTACAAGATTATCGCGGAGGAATTCAAAAATTTGATCGCGTTGCCGCGCGAGTCCGTTAGCATTATAGAATGCTAACGTAAGGGAATACGGTTTTTCTCTACCTTTTTGCGCCATTGATTATCGGTAAAGATTTTATAACGTACGCGACACGGACTCGTAGACGTCCATGTGGTCGAAAGCGGCCGCGAGCCGCTGTTCGGGGGTTACCGACCTACGTATCGCGTCTGCGAACGATCGCAGACGGTCGAAGTTGACTGCGGTGACGAAGTCACGCACGAGCGCGAAGTCGTTGACGGCAGAGGGTTGAGGGGGACGGAACGCGGGCGCGGGGCGAGGTGCGAGCAGGGGCTGGGGCGCGGGGTGTGTCACGAGCGGGGGCGGGGGTGCGGTTTCCGTTCCCGCCTTCGTATACGGCAGCGGTTTTTTCCACGCCGACACCGTGGGAACTGCGGCCGGCACGAAGGCGGGTTTCGGCACTGAAGGCGCCGAAGTCTTTGGGCCGACGGTTCGGGGGGCTGGGTGGGTCGGACGTTTTCGCGGAGCCCTAGGACATCCACGGTAGTTCGCGGGGTGCCCTTGCTTAAGGCATAGGACACAGCTTGGAGGTTCGGTCGCGGTTTCCCTAACACGCGAGCAATCTAGTGTGGCGTGGTCGCCGAGGCACTTTACGCAGCGGGGGCGCGCGTGGCAATTACGAGCCGAGTGGCCGTAAAGCTGACATCTGTAGCACTGCCCGGGAGTGCCACGTTTATGGGGGGCTTCGATGGAGACCCCGGATAGGCCGCAGACTGTCGAGAGGCATGAGATCTTTTTCTTGGCCTCCGGGGTTGGCTCCAACGCGACGAGTATCATGTTGTAGGGCTGCTTGCCCCGCCCGCTGTGCATCCGATGCACACTAACTATAGGGAGTGCCTGAGCGATCAGGTCCTCCTTAACGTAGTCTATGTCTAGCTCTTTCGGTACTCCGCGTATTACTACACGGAGCTCGCGGTCCTCCTGAAGAGCATAGGTGTGGAAACCTATGTTCTCCTTTCGGAGGTATGCTGAGAGGGCCCTATGGTCGCCCGGCGTTGCGACCTTGATCTGAATCCCATGCGCGACGTTACGCGCATGGGTGTAGTTGATTTTATTTGCCTGAAGGGCCTGGGAAACGCGGTTCCACGCAGTTTTTTCCTGGAGAATCAGCGGGGGCGGGGCAGCTGCTTTAGGAGCGGGCGCGGGCTTGGGACGCGGCGGCGGGGTTACGCGGCGAGCGGAGTCCGACTCCGGCGTCACGACTACCTGCGGGCGGGAGGCGGTCGCGGATTTTGTCTGCTTCGTCGTGGAGCTCCGGGACTCCACGGCGCGAGTACGCTTTTTACCGCGCGTTACGGTTTGGAACCCATCCGAAGTTCCAGGCTGAGGGCTTGACGCGGATTCGAAATCCATCTCCGATTCGGTATCGGAGCCTGAACTCGAAACGATCGAGGTCGCGACGGACGAGACGCGCGATGACGTAGTCGACGCGGGCGCGGGGGTGGGGGTAGCGCTAGGCGCTTCGTGAGTCGCATCGTCGGAACGTGCGCTCGAACTTAACGCGGCGGCGGGGGGTGCGCGGCGTGCCTCCGAGGCACGTTTGAGATACGCGGCGACGGACGCGGGGGGGGAGGGATTGCCACGGGCGGCCCTAAACTCTAGGTACTCGGCCCTAATTGACGGGTACCTATCCCGGAGGAACCCGACAATATCACTAACGTCTTCTTGCTCCATTCTTCGGTCTTCTTGCCCGGGGGGGGCGGCCCCGGGACTTTTGTTGAACTCGCCGAAAGGCGAGGCCCCGGATAGGATTTGTAACCCCCCTGTGCTGCAGGACAGCAAGGAGCAGGGGGGGGGAATGCCTATGCCGTGAAAACGGCAATCGGCGGGGAAAAGGAAAGGAACCCGCTCGGGCTGTATAGTGCTACAGCAGGCAGAATCGCGAGCGGGGGTCTAGTCTTGAAAAAGACTGTTGTTTTGGGAAGGGTTAGGAAATCGCTAGCCTGTGAGTGCCACAGGAAGCCTGATCGTAGCGATTGGTTGCCTTGAAAAAGACAGTTGGTATGAGGTGGGTATTCACGGTCACAACACTATCACGCACAAATGTGTATTCCGATGCGTAGGTCGCAAGCGACCAACGGATTGGAAGGCACGTTCACACACAACCGAGTCGTAAACGAGAATGTATTCACGGTCACTAAACTGTCGAGCACAACTGTGAGTTCAGAGACGTAGCTCGCAAGCGGGCCACGGATCGGAAAGCACGTCCGCGCACGACCGAGTCGTGAGCGAGAATAGGGGTGCGTGTGGAATCAATAAGTGCTTCCTATACTGCAGTTTGAGTTCAATCCGCAACGACGACAGATGACAGCGCATTTCCTAAACAGCACATGCACACTGCTAAGCCAAATACGAGTTACATTTGTAATTGTAATAGGTCTTAGGTGCATAATTATCATAGTTCCGCTTCTTACGTGTTTAACTTACTAAAGAAAATGCGATCCAGCTGAAGCCGATAATACTGTAGCAAAAAGTACATTACTTAGCTCTTCATGAAAAATCTTATGCACGTTTAAAGACTCTCCCAACATCGTATTATTCAAACGGACTGGAAATATGATCTGAAACGCTGAAAGGTAACCCGTGGGTGTATTTACAATCTCTCTGTACATTTCTGATTGATTATGTCAACTGTAAAAGATTGGGTTTAAATACATAAAAAAAAGGGGGACTGTTAATTCGAAAGATATATTACAGTAACTATTCGTAGGAGACTTCATCTAAATTAAAAGATAGCTATCGATCTAAGCTTATGTTAGTGTTAAAATCGTTTAAAATAACATAAATAAATTTCAAGATAAATGTGTAGGTACACGACAAAGCATTTTTATTGATATGATAGTTCAACTGCGATCAATTATAGGTAATAATGACTACAACTTTAGCTGTGAAAGTGTATCTATTTCTTCTTCTTTTACAACAATAAAGCAACAATTCGTTTCGTAGAAAAGTGATATACCTGGAAAAGTACATTGGTTTTTATTCTGAAAAAGTGACATTTTTTGTTCAGAATGAAACATATGTGAACCGCAGCGCGTTTATTTTTTATTTCAGCCGGAATCCGCTAGACTTCCGTCTAAGGGGGCAATCGGCGGGCCATGTTCTGACGTGAACCGACCCTCAATTGCCCAACAATACACGTTCTAGTCTCGGTTGAGACGAATTCTACTGATGCAGGCGGTGGGTAAGTAACGGGTTTTGCGTATATCGCAGCTCTCTCTGCCACCTTACCCACAAGAGACGCTGGGCCAGGTATCATAGGCGCCATGATCGCCAGTACCTACTCTGAGTCGATGAGATATCCGAAACCCGCCTAGATGGTACCGCCAACTTGTACGCCGAACACGAAAGTACTAGCTGATCGGGTAGAAGGGACTACACTTCATTACTCTAAGTATCCTGTTACTGTGCTTATAAAACTCTAAAATAAAAAAAAGATGTGTGGTGTCGTGGTACACCGGATAGGAACATAGTTCCTTATTATAAAAATGTTAATTTTAAGTTCTATTCGAGGTATAAAGAAAATAAAACTGGAGGTTTCGCAACAACCCACGGTCATTCGGCAACGTTCAAACTTATTGTGGTACACTTCTTTCACGGTTGTTGGCATAAGATTTAGTGTATTGCGCAAACGAACGCTCTGAGATCGTGGTCAATAAAAGATAAAAAAATATGTTGTTTTTTGTACGTTATTACAAAGTTAAGTCACACTGTGTGCATTACTAATAAAAATCTTACGTTACGGACTTTTTCCCGGTTACGGTACCCCTCCGCATCGTCTCATAAGGAACTTCGTTCCAAAAACGTGACCTTAAAATAATGTTTAAATATCGAAATAAAGTGTTACAATAATGGACACGACCCGTAAAAATCCGAAATATTAATTAAATACCAATTTCTGAATTCGGTGCCGCATTAAACACGATTCATCAATTCCCTTTGATGAATTCGCCAACGGCGAAAAATAAAGTGGATTAGGGAGATACAAATTGTTGCGCAATGAACTTGTAATGCAAAATTACAGCGCTGGAAAACATCATTAAAAATAACGAACTTCACACGTTTTAAAATGTAGCCTCGGGTTATAAAACGTCCGACGTTTCGAATTGTTAAATTAAAATGCTGAAATAAAATGCATAAAATTTTATGTATTTATGAACGTTATGATTTTTGATCGATCGCTGACGTCTTTCTTTTAGCACTGGCTAGGCACAAACAACAGCGTCCCGGGCGCCATTAAGCAGGCCGAATGCAGGCAACATTGGAGGAAGCTGGTGCAAAAACTGGACCAAGGTGGTCACGACCCTCAGTAATGAGGAAACGACAAAGAAGAAGAAGAAGGCACAAGGATATTATTCTGTGCTAGAAAACTACATGATTGGTCTAAGCATTCTTAATGCAAAGATAGGACCGGACTTGTCGCTGCCAGGTGTCGTGGCGTCGATGCTTGGCAGCGACGAGTCTTGGAAGGCTATGCTCGACTTCTGCGAGTGCACCATCTCGCAGAAGGAGGCGGCGGGGCGAGTGAGGCAAAGCTCTCCTCACTACGCAGAAATCCGCCGCCGCCGAGCAGGGGGTCGGGATCGGGGTCCCGTCCGTAACCCGGCCCCCTAAGAGCTTCGGGCTCCACCCGCTTTGTGCGGAGAGGAGCCTAGGCGTGGGGCGGCGTGGTAGGCCGCGTTCCCCCGACCGCTCCGGGAGAAGGTGTAGCGCGGCGCCATTAGTGCGGGCCACTGCGGGCTCTTGGCCCGTCGACCGAGGGAACCGGCGGTCGTGTCGCTGGCGGCCGCCGGTCCGGCGTCTGGAGGACGGCGGGATGGATGTAATATGCTCTGCGTAAACCCTGTCCCGCCGTCTCAATAGCTCCGACTGGGTTCCCGCCCGGTCCGGGGTAGGGCACCGGCTGTGAGCGGCAGGAGTTTTTGGTGAGGTTCGACTCCCACATACCCCACCTGCCGTGCGGGTGGGAATCTGGCGATTTTCTACTGTGGACAAAAAAAAAAAAGCGTTCTTAATGTCACACACATGTCATGGGCGCTAGTGTCACGATCACTTATAGTACAGTATTGCTTATAGTGTTACACATATATACTCATACTATGTACTATTATATCCTATAATGAGTAATAGTACTTATAGTACGCTTTATTGACTTTTTAAATCGGAGTAGATCAGTATTATAGTGAGAGATAATTTTCAGTACAATATTATGTTTCAAGTCCGATGTTTGTTAAACTAGAAAGGCATGCACACATAATCATCAGCCTATATCAATCCTCGGTTCTTCGGCTTCTCTCATCCAGCTCTGGACAGACTTTCTGCACAGATCGTCACTCCATCGAGCCTGAGGGCGTCCTACACTACGTTTGCCATTAAATGCAATTAGCGACCTCCAAGAACACGTTTACCCCAACGTTTATTGGTTGTTTATTTATTTTTATGCACTTATAATTATGTAAATATACAAAGTTACAGAGCTTATACTGCAATGATTATAAACAATCCAAATAGAGCGTAATTGGAATAGCCGTTAGGTAACGAAAAAAAAAACAAATACAGTACTAGGAATTTTGTAATGTAGCATTAAGCTTTGTTTCAAGTAAGGCTATTACGATCACGGACGTGTACATATTTCATTTCCCGTCACTGAAACAAAGGGTTCCAGATACATCAAGCTGAATAACATGAAACGGATAGCATTTCAATGTGATGTGAGTTATTAATAACGTCCACTGACGTCCGTTGATAAGGAAGCTCTGGCGTAATAAGGCACGAAGAATAGTTTACAGGACCGTAATGAGTGCGGTACTCAGAGCATCTATTCCGTGCCCAGAGCTATTGCTCTTTTCGTTTTCTTAGTAATGACGCGCTTATCTTTAGTTGCTCACCATAGGGGATTATTGACAAACTTTAACCTTGAACTTGAATGATAATATTTGTGTTTCAACATTTTGGTTTCATATTATGTAATATGTCGGTTGTGATCAGGCAGCTAAGCCATGGCTCGATTCTGGGTAATCTTTACCAATTGATGAACTTGTGCTTGTAGTTATTACTAAAATAAGGCATATATGTATGTAGCATTTAAGATAAAATATAATTTAAAACTTGATCTGAAAAAAAAGAGGATGCTTCATCGCCAGATACTCAGGGCGGTAAGACAATGAGAATATATCTAAAATAGAAGTTATCAGCAATGACCTTGTCGGTCCAGTGGTTAGTGTGTACCATGTGGCTCAAGTTCATTTGACGGTCGGTTCTTTAACGGCCTTTTCTAGAACTGTAATGCTTTGTCATTCCCCTTATCTCACGAGCAACTTCTGTTTTTTGTAATTTCTTTGGCAGGTCTCGAGGATGATGAGGAAATCAATCGCTAATAATTTATATTTGTATCTATAAATAATAGGTATGCTATATATACGTATGTTTAAGTAATATCACTATAACGCTAGTCTACACCTATCAAGGTTCATCTCTACACCCCCCTAAGGTAGACTGTCAGGGAATGCCTAAGACATTAAGTCCGCCTTTATACCGTCAAGTATAAAAGTTATAAATAAATAATATTTGCCTAGGGCAAAAATCATACCTAGTGTTGTTTAATCAAATCCATGCCGAATGGCTAAGCAAGATCGGAGCCTAATCTCTTTCTTGATAACTACAGGAGCAGATAACTCTGCCTAACTATAGCAGAGGAGGCTATTGGTCTGGAGCAACACAACACTAACAGATGAAAATGCTACACCCTATTCCCAAGGGCGAAATCTATTCTACGGCCGTTCTAATGGGCCCCTGGCAGATCAGTGGGAACACCGTTTCACCTGACCTTACGTGCCCTTCAATTTTGCACGGACGAAAAAGATGCTCTTTCAGTTTTGCGGATTTTGGCTTCTACACAAAATACCCAGAAGCCACCACAAGGCAGATTGATTTGAAGAAGACCAACCAAAACATAGTCTACAGAAATGTTATTAATCACAACAGAAACTCAGAAAACAAAGATTTGAAACGTTTCGAAATTTCCCAAAGCATTTAAGACTTAATACCTCCCTCCGACAAGCACTTTAATGGTACCTTTATTACGTAATTATCGTTACTGCGAAATGCTTGAATATCAGGCTTAAACTTCACCGGCAAGAATAAAGTCTGAAGCGAATTTTAGTTTTTGCATAAAGATTCGAGTAATTCTAGCACCAGGTCTGAATGAACCGGCATTAAATATTATAATGGGTTTTAACTTTTGAAATTTTACATCTAATTGTAATTTAAACTATATGTTAGTTCATACATCGTCGTTGTCAAACCAAAATCTGCTATGTGTACTTTTTGAGATTTTTACTTTTTGACCTTTTCGTATAGCTCACAGCCCTATCTACCGTATAAAAAAAACTGTTGTGTGTCTAGAGCTTTAATATTTAGCTTTCATTTGATATAGTTCTTAAAAATCCACCTTCATATAAAATTTTATACGAAAATGTTTTTACTCATTAATTCAAAATAGAGTTTTTGCACATAGCAGATTTTGGTTTGACAGCGACAACATGCTGATTATTATTTAATATGAGTCTATGAACGACTTTTAAGATTAAAAAAATTGCATCGGATAGTATCTGCAAAATTTATAAAATGCGTACGTTTTGCGTATTATTGATGGCGGGGCGTGCACTATTATTCTGCCCATTTCTGATGCGGAGAAATATATAGTTCCATTTTGAAAGCTGAGACAGCCGTTACACAATACAATTGAAACTTTGAAGCTACGTCTGAAGCTTTTTGACGGCATTCACGTTATGTTTCTATGGATTCTCTGATTGCCCAAAACCTGGTGGTCTGTGGGGTCATTCAATAATGAATGGTATAATTTTTTTTGTAGATTACAATTTTATTGAAATATAACTCTCACATCGCAAGGCTTTGGTAACAAATCAACAATAGTTGGACGGTTCCTGATCTTGAGACTTAAAGGAGCGTATAACTGCATCATGGTAAATACTAATTTACTACTACGTAAGAGGTGATTGTAAAACTTCAAATTTCTTATTAACACGCCTTAATTAGCTTAGTTTGTATGTATGTATTTGTGTAGTGAAATTATTGAACGAGATTTACGTCCACTTCTGTACGTCCGATTAATAACTTTAAAGTTATTTAATAAGTTTGTCTTATTAATCTGATAAAACTAGCAAATTTTAATATACGTACGTATATTATGTACTAAGACATGGATGACTTAATCTTAAAACAAAAAAAAATCATTCGCGCTATCAACAGGAAAGTTTCTTACATCTCTGAATTAAATTTCAATCAAATAATTTTACATAATAATATCATCATAGCTCTAATTAATTTAAGAAGCATTTAGCTATTACTCATATTTTATTATAAAGCTATAGAATGAACTCTCTACATTAAAAAAAAAACGAAATCATTGTTTATTTATTTATTTTTATTGTTATTACCTGAAGTATCGTGATCTTAAGGCAAGCTTCAAGGGCTTTAGAACAATTTCTTACTACTTTCATCGGGTCATGGACATAATTAGAACTACTTTTACGGTGCAATCCACGGAATAGATAAATAAAGTTTAACCTTATTTAACTATTCCGTGGTGCAATCCCACGAAAAACTATTTACTATTTATTATCTATTTAGTATATATTCAAACCGTCTAAAATAACACATCGGCAATAAAAAATGCGAGATTAAACAGTAAAAGTAATTTTAATTAAGGCCTTAACACGTACATGAACAAAGATATACTACTATAACGTACTATAATATAATATAAGAGTAAGTAAGTAATATAAAGTACATATTATGAAGTATCAGGCTGTTTATTTAGGATATTTTCTAGCCTTCGAATAGTTAATAAAAGTTGTTTGCATTTTACTTTATTAAGTCTGCTGTTTAACAGTGCGATAATTGAAACTTCCATAAGCTGTAATATCGATATCTATGGGCAATTCGGTATGGTTTTAACAGGAGTTGATTTAATGAATAATTTATTAATCAATTATGACAATGAATTGAATATCCTTAGTACTCTAGTAAACTCCAAGTTAATTATAGATGATTTAACGCAAACACCAGTGCATACCTTGAGAAATAAGTTAGAGTTGTCACTTAAAGCTAATTCGTCACGGTCAGTGGTTTTGTAAAATTAACGCATTCGCAGAGGGCGAGTCAATGAGTTCCAGTGGTAACACTTAAAATTTGATTAGATCGGGGGACAGATTGGGCCTGTTGGGATTGGATCCTAACCTCAGTCTTGACTTTTTCAAAACGAAATAAAAACGTAGTAAGAACCCCTACAAATAATAATGTTTATCAATTATAAATTAATTTCCATTACTACATTTATTAATTTGTAAAGTAATTAAGAATTTATCTGTTTATCCAAAACAGAACATGAAACATTTGTTATTTGTTTGAATTAAGTTCGATGTGCAGTTTCACGAATGGCGACAAAGTGTTACGATTCATCTTTTAAAACTACCGCCGTAAATTTCCATTAGCTGATGAGAAAATTGAACAGCTACAAAACTTAATAGTTATAAAAGCTGTATTAACAAGGTAGTTGACTTGGAAGATCAAAGTTTCTTCATAAATAGCACTCAAAGGTGACCCCTTTTTCGCAGCTTCGGGTGCTTTCAACTACTCACTTAACATTCAGTTTGTTAATTAGTCATCAATTTTCCATCCCTAACGAAGTCACTTTAATGAAGTTATCGTGACCCTTATCCCGGGCTTTTATGCGTGTCGACAATTGCCACTAGCAGTGTTACAGCCGACGTGATTTTCACTGGAACATCGACATAGCGTTTTACGGTTACTACGTGGGATGAAAGTGAATTAATATCAGAAATATGTGAAGATGTCACACGTTAACAGTGAGAATCCTGAAGATATTTTAAATATTCTATAAAAATATGCTTTGTTATTACCGAATTTTTAGGCCAGGTGGATTTTTGTCTCGGATCTATCAAAAAAACTTGAATCTTGTTTGGATTAACGTGCCCTCAACTTACTGGCTGCTGAACTTGGCGCAGTAAGTCCTCGGGGAGTGTTCCTCGTGAGAGGTACAGCCTGATCGTAGAGTTCAACTTATGGCTGACTGGTACGTGTAATATTAGTGATAGCTGATAAAACTACCCTTTGGGGAAGGCGTTTTACAGAAGGAGATAGTAGAGAGAAAAAGAGTTTTAGCTCGTTCTACTATGCTCTTATCTTTGGTTGACGAATATAGAATGAAGTTGTGCATGCCTTGCTCAGGCTTTGTATTACATTACGTGGTCTTGGAAGATATAGGTCAATCAGTCAAAAAGCGCAACGCTTAAGTCTGTCGCCAACACGATGAGATCGGGAAGGTCGGCGCGCTTGTAGATCGATTAAGCTGATAGGGTGGACTAGATGTTTTCCGACAAAGGGACCATATTTTTATGGATCACTAAAAATACATAATAATTTCACATAGTATATATTAATTACATTAGTTTAAATTTAAGCTAATTTATTGAGTGCAGGAGCTATTTAATCAACAACTTCTCCATTTGTAAAAATACTACATTTTCCATTCCCTTTAAAATTCCGTAAACAGAAAAAAAAACAATCAAAACACAACGTGAAATTCGTGTAATACGTAATTTTAATAATTTAAGGCTTAATACAGATCTACTTTAGACCTTAGAACTTATATCTCAAGGTGGGTGGCGCATTTACGTTGTGAATGTCTATGGGCTCCAGTAACCACTTAACACCAGGTGGGCTGTGAGCTCGTCCACTCTGCTAAGCAATAAAGAAAAAAACTATACTACCGTTTAAAAACTTCCTTTTTTCAATCACTTTTTTTCACGAACAAATTTTTTACAATCATCTAATCTTTAAAAAAATATATAATAAACATATATTTAATAAGCTCTATATGTCTTTATTTACATAAATATTTGAAATACAAAGCTTAAATGGAATTCAGAGAAGGTTCTGGTTTTGTGGTTAACCGAATTTTCAAAGGTATCGAAACCATCTACGCTTCGTTGTCATGGCCCAAGGATGAAATATATAAATCAAATACATTGTTTATTTATATTATTGAAGATATAATTAAAGTTTAAAGGAGACATTATATTGCGGTCGTCATAAGTAACTATACTGAGACCTTAGAGCTCTTATCTCAATGGCGGAATTTACGTTGTAGATGTCTATGGGCTCCGGTAACCACTTAACACCAGGTGGGCCGTAAGCTTGTCCATCCATCTAACCAAAAAAAGATAGTTTTGTTGTAGATAAGTAAAGAAAATTTGACAAACATTGAAACATTTGAAAAACAATATTGGGCCTTGAAAGAAATTATGAAAAGCCAGGAATTGGGCATTAAGATCAAGAAGAAGACATTTGATACCTGTATCCTACCCTGCATCACATATGGTTGTGAAACCTGCTTTGACGAAACATCATAGGGACAAACTAGCAAGATGTCAGAGGGGTATGGATATGAGCATGCTAGGGTTGAAACTAAAGGACAAAGTTAGAAGTGTAGACATCAGGCGCAAAACGAAAATGCTCCGCTGTAAGAAGAAAAAATGGAGCAAACAGGTGACAGTATGGTACCCAAGGGATGGAGCGAGAAGCCGAGGTCGCAAACCAAGAAGATGGGAGGACGAACTAAAAATTACCCGTGGAGGACTTTGGGTTACCCCTTTGGGTTAGAGTAGCAGCAGACAGAAAGCAGTGGAAAGAGTTGGAGGAGGTCTTTGCCGAAAGGCACACCGAGACAAGAGACATTTTGTAGTATAAGTGTAGATTTTATTTTTTATATTTTGTTTTAATTTGTTATATTGTTTTTAGTTATTTTTTTGTCTACTTAAAATTTTTAGCTTAAAATGTAAAATTTTCGGGAAATAAAGGCTTTATTATTATTATTATGAAATAAACAAATTCAGCGTTTATTCATAAGTTAAAATTAATTATATTTGGGAAAGTCTGGCTAATAGATTTAGTTATGATGATCTAAAAAACTGGAAAAACCCCAATAGAAATCTACGATTTTTCAACCTCGGATCAACAAACGATTTCACGGTCCCAACTGGTTTTAAGTAGTTTCCGAAGGACGGCTTTTAGCATCGTCTTATCAAAGCAAGAAGGAAACCCACAGCTAGTTTCATTAAATGGTTTCACATTTAAAGTTAGTTATGTCGAAGCGTGACTGGATTTTATTAGTATAATAGCTGTACCCGTCCGCTTCGCTAGGCATTTAAAATTAACATTATTATTTCTCACCCCCACAAAGATTCTTATCATTAACGCTCCCGCAACTGGTGTAGGGAGTCCAACACTCATATAAATATTAGCCTATCCATTAAGTACATGTATTTTCTACATGGATACCAAGTTTCTAGTCAATCGGATGCACGGTTCAGTAGCTATAACGGAACATCCGTAAAAACCATTGTAGATTTATTGGACTGAATTAGCTTGGACGAATTACAATAAGATTTGAAAGTCGCAAATATTATGAAGTCGCTTTTAAATTTCGGTAAAGTATTTTATATCAATACAGTTCTTGTAAAGTTTAAGTTTAAGTTGATAGACCACTGTTAAAATATTCCCTACACAAGTAACTCACGTTTCCAATATTTTCCGTTTTCATCTAAGGACTTCGGCGGGCTTGCGAACAGTTCCGATTTTAATAATGATTCTTATTCGAATCTAGAAATTTAAATTTTACATAATTAAATTTTGAGTATTTTGAAATAATAATAAAAATAATTAAAAAAGTTATCGATCGAAAGACTTGTTTTCGTGAAGCGATATACGCTAAAGAATATAGGTATTCTCAAACTTTCTTACAAAAATATATATTTATTGAATGCGAAATTTAAAGCAGACGTATACGACGAGTAATTGTTTATAGACATATACGTATAACAATTATAAAATTTACTAAAAGTAAAAAGCTCTCGACCGATATCTGAAAAAGTTGTTGTTACATTGTCTAAGTGAAAAGGTTAATTTCCTTTCAACAGTTTTAATGTGTAATTGGTATGAGTGACTGTTTGGCTCGCCGCCTGGTGTTTGTTCATCTGTAAAGCACCAAATGTAAACTACGACTATTTTAATTTTCTCATAAATCTGTCTATCATATTTTCCATTACAGTTATTCTACCCTTAATTCTTTAAAGCTAGGGCAAACATAATGCACAAACATATCAGGTTTAGAGAGAGAGAGAGAGAGAGAGAGAGAGAGAGAGAGACATACTTTATTGAATAATATAATTGAATAAGTACTTTAATTGAACGTACTTTATTGAATAGTATAATTGAATTAAATTGAATAGAATTGAATAATAGAATAGAATTGAAAATATATATTTGAAGAGTACTTTATTGCACACCAAAACACAATTAACATTAGTAAACAATGAACGTATGAAACAGAATACAGTATGAAACAGATACGTTTGTACAATAGGCGGTCTTATTGCTAAAGGCGATTTCTTCCAGAAAATCGTTTAATTAACAGAAATTCTGGAAAAGATAAAGATGCAGCAGGTATGTTGTGGTGTACTATTAATAATAGTCATACATTAAAAAGAAAATACATACACAATATAATAAAATTTATTTCAATAAATAGATATATTATAGCGTTAAATATATTATGAAATCACTATACGGTTTATATTCCAATATACTTACATTACATAAATTAAAATTATCATTGATAGATGGCTTTTCTCCCTTACATACGAAGATATGGAAGAATTACTGGAGTAGATTACACATTTTTACACATTTTTTGTAATGAGCAATTTATATATTAGGTATTAACACGCATCTACACATACACTCAGCATACACATACACACACACACACACACACACACACACACACACACACACACACACACACATACACTAATTGTACTCCTAGATTTTGAAATAATATTGTATTAATTTGATAATTGTATCTAAAATTAATTATTATAATGTGTTTATGAAATACTTAAATTTATATGTTATTATTCGTTGTGTGTAGGGGTTGGCGTTGTTATCTGCAACACAGTCTATGACTACAGCAGATAACATCGTTTCAATATTTGTTATTATGATTAAAATTGTATGTTTTTGTAATAAATATATAAATAAAAAAAATAAAAAAATACACATAATAAATCAACAGTATGGATAAACAAGCTAGCAAGCAAGCAATAACAAGTTTGCCAATATAAAAAATCTTCTTAATTTTTGTTTACATATTTATTTACAGACACAGTCAGGTAGGTCACTGATTTTAATGCAGTAACTACAAAATTACTCCAAACACATAACTCGTATTAAAAAAAAAGTATATTATATTATTATAAACCAACTAATGGATATATTATTTCCATACAAACTCACCGACCTCGATATGAAACTGCACTGCTTCTGATAAAAGTTTTAACGATTTATGATACGGAGTGTGGTGACGCTTGGAATTTATAAATGCGACCGCACTCAATTCAATACACTCAGTTGGCTTCACGACGCAATTTAAGTTTACCTGTTTGGGTTAAAATGTTCTGTGTTTGTTGTTGTATGGTGGTTGTTGTTATATGTTTTTTATATTGTTTGCGTTCGTCGGAAAATGTTTTAATAGTCCGTTTGATATGTATATACATAGATATATGGGTATTAACATGCAACCAACTTAAACTTGAATGAACGTTCAAGTTTAACGGTACAGCATTGGAGACACGAGAAGTAGGTAGTTCTTAGTTTTATTTTGCAGATAATTCATTTATTTTGAGAGTATAATGCCTCCAAGCAGAAGTCGAGCATAGAATAGAATAGTTGAAGAAAACTGTTCATATCATTGAACTTAAGATGTTATTACATATAATATGTAGTTTGTTTTATAATATACTACAACTGAGAGTCGCTAGCTTAGAGCTGTCATTAAGATGTAAAAATGCTGTAAAAACTGTTAAAGCCATTAATTAATTAATATTATATTATATATTATTATCTATATATATATATATATATATATAAATGAATTGCTGTTCGATAGTCTCACTAAAACTCGAGAACGGCTGGACCGATTTGGTTAATTTTGGTGTTGAATTACTTGTGGATGTCCTGAGAAGGTTTAAAAGGTAAATAAATATGAAAATGCCCAGAATTAAATAAAAATAAAATATTCTCGTCGGACGGATTCCTTTTGTTTGTTTTAAGTTTATTAGGTCTTTTATTTATCGATTGAGGCATTACGAAGACTGCCGGATCAGCTAGCATTATATTATATAGTAAAAGCTCTTTTTTCGCGGGGTATATTTATGCTCCGTAAATATGCCGTCAATACCGAAACCGTGAATATGGATTGGTAATTTACATACATGAGGTTATACATTATACGCAGTGAGTAATAAGGATGATTTCATTCTATCTGTTTACATTTTCAAAAACGCCGACTGCGGCGAAGGCAGCTTCTATCAAAGGATATTCGGTTGGATACCTTCATAGATATTGGAACCCTTCTTAAAAATGTGTATGTATCGATGTACTGATTCGATCCGCGAGTAAACAAATCTTTAGCTGCCAATATAGGAATTGGGACGCATTTTTTTAATCGGCGAATAGTGAAAACGCGAATAAAGGAAGCACAAATAAGGAGCTTTTACTGTATTCATTCCGCCAATTCCAACTGTATCAGTTTTCTTTGCCCTATATTCAGACGACCATGCAACCCATGTTATGGTGAGTGATGCCCGTCTATCGCAGTTACCGTCCTCGTCGAACCCGTTGCTTGCGATGAAGGGCTCGACGAGCAAATTAACCCATAGACACAGCCCACTCAGTTTCTCGCCGAATCTTCTTGGTGGGTCGCGTTTCCGATCCGGTAGAAGATTCTGCGAAGCACTGCCCTTGCTAGGGCCAGTGTTAGCAATACTCCAGTTTGAGCCCCGTGAGCTCACCTACACATTAGCGTGAAGCTGATATAGCCTCTCAAGGCTATCAACATAGGTAGGGAAAAAAAAGTCTATCGTGGACATGAAAAATGCCAGGCGCACAATGAAGTCACTGCCTGCCATTGAATACTCCCTTAGTCTCTAAAAACCTAGTTTTGCAGCAATAAGTTACCCAATGACTATAAAAAAGAAGTAGACATTAAACTTATTTGAAGATTTTTTATTTGCCTTTACACGGATAGATGCACTCGTTGCCATATGGCGGCGAGTGGTTTTCGGAGGCCAAAGATAACGAAAATGCACAAGTGTCAAAGTATAAATTTTGAACCTTTGAAATTAACGCAAGACTGCTTTGCGGCAAAAATAGGTCGGGTACTGATAGCTACACATACGGGCTGGGCTCACAATAAATCCTGTCACTATTCGTTAATTTAAATCGCTTTAAAATGTCACTAATCTACATCGCACTAAATAAAGAGTACAAGTTAATAACACTGGGTTTCGTTTGTGTATCAACTAGCGTAGGTTCTAACTTAGTTGACTATTGCGGAGAGCTTACACAAAGGCTTACCTCGACAAACTGGGAACAAATACGTGTACTCAACGACAAGTTGTTTATGTAACTGTCAACGTGTGAATGAAATTGCAGTTCGAGTTGTATCCGTTTGCGCTGGCGAGGGTTCGTCAGTGTAAATATTTTGGATCCCGGTCATACTGATCAGGATTACGTAAAACATCTAATTTCATCATTGTTGTTGCATAATTGATATTGTTTTTTGAAATTGTTTTCTATAATTTGACCATTACCACTACTACTATGCTCTTCAAAATACAAATTTTTATTTTTATTTTGCTATGACTAGTTTGCGTAGTGACTAGTAGTGATCTAGGGAGCTAGTGCAAAAACTGGACCAAGGTGGTCACGACCCTCAGTAATGAGGAAACGACAAAGAAGAAGAAGTTTCTAGAAAGAAAAAAAAATTAGGGTGCAGCGAAGACAACCGCAGATCTACAGTTGTCTCTAGAGATACCTCTAGGTGTGACGTTTAGAAGTACATCTTTATGTTTTGTTTTCTTGTCTTTCTTGTCTTTTTTTTCCTACCTAAGCTGATGGTCTACAGAGACCATATCAGCGAAACCTTAACTGAGAAGATCCGGCGAGAAACTAAATGGGCGGTGTCTGTGGGTTAATTTACTGGCCGAGCCCTTCGTATAGTTCAATAGTTTGAAGTCAGCATACGAGAATTGTGAAACGCTATGTAAAAACTTTTTGCTCGAGCAGTTGAACAAAATACAACATTTTCTAGCGAAGTGGTAGGTAATGCATTCGGATTTGAAAGATGGAACAACCTTTTTCCAATACCGTTAGAACTTCGACTTAATCTCAAGCGATCACGTTGTGAGGACTTAAATATTTATTTTTTATTGCCCTGGTAACCAAATGAGTATATGCTGAGTGCTTTCCGCAAACCTTGTTTAAAAAATTACATGTCATAGCGCTCAGGAAACACTGAGGAAGGAAGTTCATTCCAGAGCCTAATGATACGTGGAAAAAATATCTTTGGAAACGCACTGTGGATGCACGCACTTGTTCTACGTAGTGTGGATGGAATATGCTCAATTACAACCGAAAAAACATTTAAAACATCGTACAATGCTTTAGTAAATGTGAAATCTTTTAAAGAGACGGTCTTCCTAATTGTTGTGCACCTTAACACAATACAAAAGCCATTTCTTCAGCTGACAATAAGAAACGTAAACGCGATGTTCTGTTGTACAAAGCGACTGTTAACTTAGGAGTTTGAGGTTTGAAATTGAACGAACGCAGTTAATTCATTCAAGGGTTGCGGCCGCTGACGTTCAACGACGTAAACGTTCTTTGTTGTACCCTTATTTATTTACAGGCTACGTCATTATACATTCAGGAAAAAAAGGGGCGAGCAAAAAAGGGATGTTACGTTTATTTAGACGAATTTAAAAGGAGCCGGATTAACTGCTCATATGGGATGAAAGTCACGGGAAGATTGAGCTGTAATTCTTTTTTTTCGGATTTTTTGTTAATTTTTTTTTTTATCAAGAAGGATGCAGTTAATTTGTAATATATTTTTTAAATGTTCCATACAAGTAAAGGCCTTCTCGTCCACTTATTATTAAGGTATTCATATATGTAGTTATATTGTATAGGTTTCAAAACTGTCTAACGTTGGATGCACCATGAAATATATCGTACTTACAAAAACCAATACATTTTTTCTCGAGTTACGTAATACCGAATCTACCTATTCAGACCATCTACATTCGTTATTATCAATGACAACTGACGAGAAAGTAATAATAGTAGCTCGACATGTATCCAAATTACGTACTTGAAAAAAAAAAACTGTTTTTATAAACAATCGTACAGCTGAACATTCGTCTTTTAAAGCGTTAAATGTGTCTATAATTGCGTTCATAGGATTAATTATGTAAAAGATCGCTATTAGAAGCGATCGGTCGCGATTGAGTTGCGTTCTACATTAAACAAACATATGCCTTGTAGCTTGGAATTCGAAGACATTAATCATCCATTAGATTGACAAGGCTACCCCTAACAATATTGGATTACAGAAACGAAATAAGCAAAGAAGTAGTGAACTATCTAACTTAACAGATCAAAAAAATCTTGAATAAAACTAGTATAAAAACTATATATATATGTATATTTTATTACATTATTACGAATTATAATAGTTAATTTCAATCCTAGCTATAGGTTAAAGGAGCAGTAACTGGAAATTAATTCGGAAAAAAAAAATAAGTGCGCGTATGAGAATAGTCTGTGATTGTAAAAGCTCAAAAAGAATTTCAAAGCTTCTTTATAATTTTCTCGTGATTAATATTTTAATACTACGGAGAGGTTTCGCGGTTTCCACTTAGATTTAACTTTTATTTCTTAAATCATAATGTTGTTAAGTATATGTATACACTTACTAAAATTAAATTACAAAATGTTTTTTCGTTTCTTTATCGAGAAATTAAAAAGAAAAAGGTAATGGTATTCGCACTAAGTTCATCATCATTAAAGCATAATGTTATTGTCTTTGGATACTTTCTATAAAGTTATGAATGAATGGATGGTTCGAGAATAAGCACTTTAGCCCTTCTGTCCAAAAAAAAACAGATGCAATTTTTTGGCATACATTTATAACCAGCAATGAATACAGAATGTCAACCTTAAGGTTTACAGATGACATAGTTTTTATCAGAGACACATATGTTTTATTCACAGTGAACACATTTTCCTGTTCTACCCACGTAACAGAATGCAACTTATCTATCTTCCGGGCTCCTTTATTCCGTGACCCCCGACAAAGATATTGACTTACAAACGCGTGATCTTCGTTCAAATAAATTATTTTCTACGCGAAAAGTCATTCAAAGGGTATTTATTTACATTTGAACGCCTTCGTCGTATCAATAGATCTTGTAATGTAAAATGGATTAGTACATATAATATATTTCGTAAACATTGACATTAACTACGAGAGAGGTTATCTATACTTAATATTATAAAGAGGAAAGATTTGTTTGTTTGTTTGTGTTGAATAGGCTCCGAAACTACTTAACCGATTTGAAAAATTCTTTCACTGTTTGGAAGCTACACTATTCCCAAGTGACATAGGCTATAATCTTTTTGAAATAAAATAGGGATCCTTACTAAAACTCCAATAATGTAACCCAAGGTGTCAAAAAATTACCTAAATATTCTTTGCATCGCGTGCCCTGCGAAAACTATTGATGATAGAATAAAATAATGTACTACGACTTTGTAGAACACATTATTATTCACAAAAAATGTCGCGACAGCATATGTTTAACTATCATAGTTATGCCGCAATAAGTGTTCTTTTATTTTAAAAAATAAAACAACGTCGTTGAAATTTTTGTTAAAGACCCAAGAGGAGCCGGAACGGGCCGCTAGTGTTTTGTAAATGATGTACTATGAAAATATAAATACAGATGAAGAGATACACGAACTCAATATGACCTTTCGGATGTCATGATTTATTGAATTTGTTAATTTTCATCATTAATATCATCTTACGAGCAAATTTATGTAATTAATTACGGGATAGAAGACGAGTAGAGTAAGTAGATGCTGATGCTATCATCAGTATATTAGAGATTGGAATCGTAAGGCGAACGGCACGCACACTATTATACTAATTACACAAGTGAATTAGAACTCTCGTGTAAAAAAAAAACAATGATGATATAATATTTGTCGTTCTAATTATTTGACTATTAAATACATTCGGGTCCAAGACCAATTCTTTTTTAAGTCTTTTAAGGAATAATTGTATCGAAAAGAATTATGTAAACTCCAGTATTAAGTTAAAACGCTCGTTAAAACAAGTCAAGTTACATTATGTCGTCTTCTGAAATTTTCTTTACGACATTTCAATCACTGTCACTGACGAAGTTCAATTCTAAATAACGATCACACCTTCCCGAAACTTTTCAAGACGTTTGACGGTTAAGTTCGTGAGACTGTTGCTATCAAAGCAAAAGTTACAAAGTCTTTTGGATCCGTCGCATAACGCCCCTACTTATACAGTTTCGTCCTATAATGCGTGACTCGTGAGGGGAATGATCGAGTATTCGAGTAACCGTGAGATCAGGAAGACACGCCAAATACTTTGCGATAAACCATCTCGACGAGAGAATAATGATTATATGCTAAATGAATAGTACTCAATTTGATAAATATTTTTGATTTTTTTTCCTAATGGCTGAAATGTATTCAATTTGGGCTTGATGAAGTGCCGTGGAACTTTAAATATACACAAAATTTACCCAAAAATAAAAGTCAGAGCCTGCATAAGTTACAATCCTTATTTTTGAAGAGATCTTCAAAAACTTCTTCGAATTAATTAATACAAATAAATTTTACAGTTTTTCACAATCAGTGCTGTTTAATAGCCAATAACCATAATTTAAAAACACGAAGAGACTGGGTGGTCGAGGCTCACGTAGTCCGAAGTGTTTATCAGATTCGATAGATAAACAAGAACATATGGATGTAATAATTCTACTGGAGTCACTTTATCAATTTACCGCAGCTATGTAAGCGAGACCTACCGTTTCTAAATCACTTAAGTGAACCACCTAAAATTATATCTTAAAACGGAGTAGACTTCATGCTCTAATAGAATGAAACAGATAATCTTATTGTCTGCTCTCTGTTGTTGAAGCTAATCTACTTTAAACGCAGATAACAGTCGTATAAAGCTGGAAACGTCACGTCATGACTGTCTTTGCTCTACCTATCATTTGCAAACGCTGTTTTTGATTGCCAACATAATCTTGATTAGATAATAAAGAAGTAAAATTCTACTAAACGTACTCTTTATTAGGCTGTCAGGTGGGAGAGAGGAGCCGAATTTGAGCGAAAGTTATGTGCTTTAGGAAAAATTTTACTTATAATTCTCAATTTTTGTTTGGAGACCGAATTACTTGTTAAGTTGTATCACTTATGTACATCATAATAATAAGTTATAGTTTTTTGTCTCTTTAACCGCTTTAATAAAATAGCAGTTTATCCAAAATGAAAATAAATTTTCCTTGAATTAAATGAGCCCTATGATTCCATAGTGAATACGTAATAGCTACTTTTATGTACCTACTTTTATATATTTCTAAGTTTGAGTTATTTATAACTTACTTTCAATAATTGCTTTGACGAAACCACACTGAGGCACTCAGCTTTCAGTTTAGCTCTCTAAGTCCACAGAGAATCAGTTAATATTTCAAAAGGTAAATATTTTATAAACTTTCAGTTTCTTCGTAAAGTTGATATGTACTACTATTCAACATTAAACGTATTACTAAGTTCAAAATTGAAAAATGTAAGACCCAGGCTAGTAAAGAGAAACCCCAGCAGATTCTCCCGCGTTTAAAAAAGGCTTCGAAGAGAAAAGCAGAGGTATTTTTTTATTTTTGGAACACAACACATTAACAGAATTATATTAAAAAAAAAATCTTTAGCAATCCTTTAAATTTAGTAAGTAGGAAATCTAAATTTATCGAATTTCATAATCATTTAAAGTATGCATTATAACGCTTCATTTCATTAAGATTTAAAAAAAGACATTTCTGCACACTAGCTTGATGCAATAAAATAATTTTTTTTTTTGAAGTGAGAACTTCTTTAGAATCTTTGTGATTTCAAACCGGATGCAACGGAAAAAACGACAGGTAAGAGACACAAATACAAAAATGTGTAGGATGAAGCCAGCAAAGAGTGAGACAGAAATATACATACTATTTAATACAGCGCCATCTGTGAGATTTTTTAATACTAACGTGTGTATGAAAGCTCTTGTAGTGAATTTTAATTTAGGATTATACGTGAAATTAAAATATCAATTCACAGAGGGCGCTACCTTACAATTATTTACTAATGACAAAATTTTACATATACTTAAGACGTTTAGGATAATTGTATTTTAATTTTGGAAGGTTTCACTTCTACCACGTGTGAATTGCACACTTTTTTTTATTTTTTTTATTGCCTTTGTAGGCAGACGAGCATACGGCCCACCTGATGGTGAGTGGTTACCGTCGCCCATGGACTTCAGCAATGCCAAGGGCAGAGCCAAGCCGCTGCCTACCGCAACGTCTACGTGATTACATTTAAAAAATTACGAAGGCTAAGAATGTGTTCATTAAAATTTTAATGACCCTACTACCTATATAGTTTATTAGACTGTTATTTTTTGCACCATAACTCGGACGGAATTAGTTTAAAAATGTGATATTGAGTAAATATGATTATTCATACAAGATTGTCCTTATACAAAATTGTATCGGCGTTAAAATAAACGGCACAGACACAGTTTACTCAACAAATCTGAGAAGACGCTGACATAAGCTTGCTCAGCAGTTTAGAACCGAGTTAATACAAGATCTATAGAGATCATTGGTTTCGCTTCCGTCCCTCTTTAACGTTATGTATTATCATAAAGCAAGAGCCAGATAGCCATACTCGTAATACGGATTGTACACTCGTGACTTGTCTAATATTTTTCTTTTATGATGTGACGTTTATTTTCGAGTCCAAAGGTCCACAACAGTATCTTATTTTCCACTCATCGAGTTGCGAATCATAGAGATAAAAATAACGGTTATTATTTTGTTGTTGTTGTACTTAGGATTTGTCGACTAAATGTGATAATATTAACTTACCTATTTTAAGTGATTGTATTAAAATACATCGTAAAATGTTTTCAGTCCAATTCATTTTCTTAATTTTTGTATTTGATATACTATAAGCGATAAAGTTTTCATTTTTCGCATTAGACCAATCTTTTTGTTAGCTTTCAAAGATTAAAGAAATCAACACAACATTTTTATTATTATATCGCAATAATCTTCTTAGACGAATTTGACAATTAATAATTATCTTATTATTAATAGTTGAACTGACTATTTTCAAGAAGAATTTCTGAAACATTTAGTACACATTGGATAAACAGGATAAACATTAACCTGTATTTGAATGTTTTCAATTGTAATCCAATATGTTCCAAATTGGTAGCGTTTCTTTGACTAGACCGTACTTACTTTCTCTTCTTTAAAACCAGCTTGGTGTTATCAGGAAATGTTCTTCGACAAACCATGTTAAAGGAAAATGGCCTCTACGCAATGACTATAAAACACAATGAGGAAAAAGGTATCATGTACACATTTCGCTTTGAATTTCCGCACCCAACGTTAACATGAGTTAGATTTGAGGACAATATAAAATCAATGCGAGAAATGAATATTATTTGATAAAAGTGCTTTTGTAAATATTTTACTGTTTTCCTGGTTGGTAACAAAATACTTTTGTTGAAATGAAGTCAAATATTACTTATATGTAAAATAAATAATATTGTATGTCCTGCTCGTGTTGTCGTTCTTGTTTGGCTCGTCTTTGGCTCGATTGAGTTGTAACTATAAGAGAAATTAATCACTATTTAAGCTTCAGTAAGTTGTTGTCGAGAACTTGGAAAAATTAATAGTTGTAGGTCACGTGGAAGGAAAGAGAAGTTGAGGAAGATTGCCAACCAGGTGGACTGACATTATCAAGGAGGCCACAAATACCAGCGTCCCGGGCGCCATTAAGTAGGCCGAGTACAGGCAATATTGGAGAAAGCTAGTGCAAAAACTGGACCAAGGTGGTCACGACCCTCAGTAATGAGGAAGCGACAAAGAAGAAGAAGTTGTTGTTAATATTTGAGCGAAGGTTTGAAAAGTACAATTTGGATAAAATAAATAATTAAAAATATATTTGTATATATATCTCGGGACGTCAGCAGGCCGGGCTTTTACTTATTACGATTGTTAATTCATTCGGTGGTCGTTGAAATACGAGAAATGTTGAAATATGTAAACTGTAGTGTTGACTTTTCACTATTTTCAATATACATGCCCTTAAATTACCAAAAGAAGCGCGGATAACAATAATAATCAGTGATTTAGAGTCATTTGGTTTGTGTATGAGCACCACGTGCGACCGCTGTGAACAAGAAGTCATTGTGGCCTAAAGGATAAGACGTCTGGTGCATTCGTATGTAGTGATGCACCGGTGTTCGAATGCCGTAGGCGGGTACCAAGTTTTGTAATGAAATACGTACTTAACAAATGTTCACGATTGACTTCCACGGTGAAGGAATAACACCGAGTAATAAGAATCAAACCTGCAAAAATATTATCTGCGTAATTACTGGTAGGTACCATTTTAGTACATAAGGTACCAACGTATATACGCCACCCACTTTGAGACATGAGTTGTAAGGTGTCATTTTTAAATACAGCTGCCTGGCCGTTCAAACCGAAACGCATTACTGCTTCACGGCAGAAATAGGCAGGGTGGTGGTACCTACTCGTGCGAACTCACAAGACGTGCTGGTTGTTTTAACAATAATTGTTTAGTGTGTAAAATTTTATTGTTATTGAAATTTATTTTACAAATATTAAATCTAGCATATTATAAAAACTGAAGTCCTAAAGTCATTGCAATGGTATTATTATTATTCTCTTTACTAAATTCACATAAGCAAAGCCTTGAAATGTCACCGATAAAATATGTTTGATTAAAATATCATAGCCTTGTTTGGTATTACAGTGGCATTCGAGAGAATAATACACGCGGAATTAATCATGAGTGGAACGTTAATTTAATTGATTTATGGTTTTCGGGGCCTGCTGCTGTTCCGAATGGTATTTTTTTGAAACATCGTCATTTACTTTATTTTGTAATTTTCTTTTATGGTTTAACAATAATAGAGTTAGTGTTGCAGTTTTTTAGTACAAGTATAGGGCAGTTTGATTTGACGAAATGGACTAATGTAGCTTGTCTGATATTTTTCACTTATTTTTCTTTCTACCTATGCTGATAGCCTTGAGAGACTATTTCAGCTTCTCCTTGACGTGTAGACGAGCTCAACGGGCTCGAATCGGGAGTGTTGCTAACACTGGCCCTAGCAAGAGCAGTGCTTCGCAGAATCTAACACCGGATCGGAAACGCGACCCACTGAGAAGATCCGGCGAGAAATTCAGTGGGCTTTGTCTATGGGTTAATTTACTCATTGAGCCCTTCGTCGTAAGCGACGGGTTTGGCGAGGATGGTGACCGGTGCTTGAGGGAGGATTCGTTATGACGTGTTTAGGGCATTTTTCACGATTATTCAAAGCGGCACTTTAAATTGATCCGGCCCTACTTCGGTCGCTATCCAGCATTAATTGGTGGAAAAGTGCATTTTGAGTCATACTTTTTGCCTATTTAGCTACAAAGTAATCATCATTTTTAGTTGCGCCATTTTGAGAAGGCGGCACGACATGAGAACCCACTCATCGTAGCCGCTGGAAATTACATACCCGACCCAGTAGACCGAATGGTAAATCGTCGACGTCGCCCAAAGCACATCATTACAGATCCTCCTGATCCATTAACGGTGCTTTTAGGCACCACAAGCACCAGTCACCGTCCTCGTCGAACCCGTCGCTTGCGATGAAGGGCTCGACGAGCGTACTAACCCATAGACACAGCCCACTGAGTTTCTCGCCGGATCTTCTCAGTGGGTCGCGTTTCCGATCCGGTGGTAGATTCTGCGAAGCACTGCTCTTGCTAGGGCCAGTGTTAGCAACTCTCCGGTTGAGCCCCGCGAGCTCACCTACTAACGTTAGGGTGAAGCTGAAATAGCCTCTCAAGGCTATCAGCATAGGTAGGGAAAAAAAAAACATTTTTAGTTTGAAGGGTAGGACATACTCATAACAATTGAATTTCCAATCATCGTTCACAATGCTGTTTCAGGGTAACCATTCGGTACCCATTATGTTAACCATTTAATCAGAGGTAAGAAGTTATCCATAAATCTAGAGAATTAAAAACATGTTTTAGTAAACATATTAGTCAAAATACCGTATTCTGATTTAAAGTTTCGTTAATTAACCAGAACGATTATAACTACAAAAACTGCCGAAATCCGAAGGTGTAAAGTTAAGACATATTTAAATGAAACCAAGAAATGTCTTTCTTTGTCTATTATTTATGTAACTTGCTTCTTCATATCATTATTTGAAGTACCCGTAAAATGGCTATATTAGTCCTAAACGAGTTGCTTCAGGAATACTTGCGGAAGTGTTTAATCCAAGCGAGTTTAGAGACTTGTGAATACTTTAGACATTCCCTTCGTTGCTTGTTTCTACTTTTTAGTACTCTGTAAAATTAGGGACCAGTTTACTGTACGTGTCTGATAATATACCAAATGCGTTCAAATGATATGTTCTGCTATGACCTTCAATAATGAGTGAGAGCATAGCAATTTTATTCAGTTCGATTATTTTAATAATAAGATGGGTGACGAAACTAATTTTGTATTCAAACGATTTCTATCCAATAAATGAGTCACTGCGGTCAATAGAAAGAAAAAGTATGGCAAATTAGGGTCTTCGAAGTTTATTCCTAAAGAATCAATTTCGTTTAAAGATCCTGGTACGATCATTTGATGGATAATAACGTCAAGTTTTACTTTTTACTAAAAAGAGTAACATTTTTTCATAAGCATTATATTAAATGGAAAACGGATTTTATCGCATTACACTTAAACATCAGTTGTATTCAATTTTCAATTTTTCTCTTGCTTGAGTAATTAACGTAGAATTTAGTTAAAATTAAAAATTTGTTTACTCATTTCTTCTATCTGTAGTAATGAAATTTAATTTAACAAATTAATTTTATAATTAATTCTATAACCTGTCGATGGACGCAGGACATGTTTTTTTTTTATATAAAGTGTTTTATGTACATTATCAAATCAATAAAAGAACATGTCTCAGTATCAGAATTTCATTCATTTACCGCTATTCCAATATTGAATATTCAATGATAACAACACTTAAGAATTGACCCTGATCAGGTATCGGTGATAACACACATTTTACTTCTGAATTTTTCTGTAATTAGCTTCTAAGCATAGAGCAAGTTGTAAAACTATAAAACTTCAAAAGCTTGTACGTAATCGTATATTTAATATCATCATAAACCCATGCCTTATCTGATAGAATCGTTGGTTTAGCAGGATCGTTATAGCCCAGCGAAGAATTATTACGGACGCACCTGACGCCACGTAGCGAGGGAAACTTGCCACTTAGTGGATGCCTGCATTAAAGACGAGACGCTCTTTCCTGTACTCACTATGTTTTTGGTTTTAAAACGTTACGCAACAAAGATTTATTGGTGGTAAGATAATCTTTCGGCACCTAAATGCTTGGCCTAAAATTTCATAGTCTGTTGAATTGTTCACTTTGATTAAATAGATGAAGAAGCTGGTTTCCATAATGTATTTGGTAAATTATTTTCTCTTAAACACACAGGCTAGTCGTTACACAAAAGAGTCTGAGACTTCTGAAGTCTGAGAATCTTTGACGGCATCCACGTTTGTCGTGTCCTAAAGTCTTTGGTAACCGCATAACGAAATACATTGAAAACTAAATGTATCAATGTACCAGATCGGGCAGACTATAAAATTAGTGTACCTTGAACTCAAGTAAGTGATCGTAACCAGAATAAACACGAAGACGACACGAAATCGTAGTGCAAATGAAATTTGAAACTAAAACGTTGCGGAGTAAAGAAGAATCTTTGATGGAGTGCTATTATCTGAGCACCTACCTACTTAAATATCACAACGTGAATCGCTGCTAAACTAGGGAAACGAGTGGAAATTGCAAAAAAAGATCTACTACAAATAACATAGATTATACAGGATGGAGCCATAATATGTGTAAAACCACGAAAAGTAAATCCATTCTCAAAGTCTGGCTAGTTTTCAAAATGGTCAAATTTTCTAAACAAACTAGTGTCTAAAAGCGTTAATTAACTCCGCTCAACAGTAAATACATAGTTTTCCGAATTATTTAAATTCGTAATGAGCAACAGAGTGAACGTCCAGCATTCTACAAGTCACGTCGCACGGGACCCATAAACAGTGTCTTTCGACCGCCCGTTTGCCGCAAGAACTTGTTCTGTTATTTAACATTTAGTGCTTGTTCACGTTGACTCGCGGGCGCGGTGGCGGGCGCGGTCACGAAATATCAAACTTATATGGCGTAATATACGAGTGTTCACGTACGAAACGCACGCGCGGTCTAAGTAGCGGGCAAGCTAGCGACTTGCGCGCGCGTTCCGCTCGCGACAATATCAGACGCGCGAGTTGCATGGGTGTATTGACGCCGAACTAGCGGCGAAGCGCGCGATTCACTCGCGACGTCAGGTAAGTTCAACCAGTTTAATTAAACTTGTCGCTAGAAACGATATGTCTTTCAATACAGAAGAAATAAGAATAAAGTATGAAATTCACCATACCGTTGTTCTCTTTCTTTATTAATTTCATGCACACCGTTTCTAATTGTTATCATCTCCCACTTTAGGTATGAATTTTCGGTTAAAAATAACAGATCGTCGTGATGTTTTCAATTTCACAGTCAAACTCGCGCAAACGCCTGACGGCCAATGTGAACACGAACTCGCTACGTCTACCGCGCCCGCACTCGCCGCCGCGCCCGCGCGTTCGTCGTGAACAAGCACTTAAGCTACCGGACGGTGACCGGAACGATGTAAGTGCACGAATGCGGACGGTAATTGCGTTTTAGTCCACAGGTTTGTCCAATAAATTTGTTGAAATGTCCGAATACGATTTATGTTGTTTGATTTTATTCTAAAATCAATTTCCATTTGTTTTTTTTTTGTGTTGATAACGTCACTGTATTGAAAAGTGCAAAGTCCTGTGCTCTGAGGAATTGTTTGAGATGATACCGTCATCTCGTTTTTACTATCGCACCGCCCGCCACCGGAGTAGAGTTCATCCGTAGTATGGATGCGGTCATCCACAGTGCGTTTCAGAGGTCATTTTACCACCTACCATCCGGCTATGGAATGAGCTCCCCTCCACGGTGTTTCCCGAGCAGTATGACATGTCCTTCTTCAAACGAGGCTTGTGGAGAGTATTAAGCGGTAGGCAGCTGCTTGGCTCTGCGCCTGGCATTGCTGAAGTCCATGGTCGACGGTAACCACTCACCATCAGGTGGGCCGTGCGCTCGTCTGCCTACAAGGGCAATAAAAAACAAGTCCTACTAATGAAAACTTCCGCGCGTAAATTACACGATACTATAATACATATAATGTGATGTTAATATTAAATAGCGTGTCAAAAGTGATACAGCAATCTATATCTATACTAATATTATAAAGAGGAAAGATTTGTTTGTTTGTTTGTTTCGAATAGGCTCCGAAACTACTGGACCGATTTGAAAAATTATTTTTCCATTAGAAGCCGACATTGTCCCTGATGAACATAGGCTACTATTTTTTTTTTTTTTTTTATTTTTGGAGTTTACTCCTTAAGAATCGATTTACATAATATATATAGGCCCGGGGTATGAAAATTATGGGGACCAAAATCGTACTAGAGAGTATAGCATGTCACACGAAATGCGTTATGCGCCTGATTGGCCATGGTGATGCGTGCGCGCGCCAATCAGGAGCCAACGCGCGGCCGCGTTATCGCAGGTGACGCCGGGCTGCTGCGCCGGCAGTCCGCCACAAAGCCTCGTACTGATCGCGCGTTTCTCTCATTATTGTATTTTCATATATTTGTTAGTCGTTTGTTTTGTGTCTCGTTAATTTGTTAATAATCTGTAGTGTATCGTGTTGTCGTAATATAGAACTATTTCTCGTATTGTTTCGTTTAATTTACCGACATCGTTTTGCTTGTGGCCGGACGCCGTTCGGGTTCGATTCCTGAACGTATCAACTGTTAGTGGGTTGATACCCGAATATAACCCGCTACAAATCATTTATTAATAAAGCTTTTTTAATAAATGCATATTTTACTGTATTCAACTGACACAAATTTATATTTATATCCAGTAAACTCCAGTCGTGCGTCGGAGCGGACACACACACTTTTTTTTTTTTTTTGTTTCATGTGTGTTTTAATGTTTCCGAAGCGAAGCGAGGGCGGGTCGCTAGTAGTATAATACATTCATTAGCTATGTTCTTGTTAAGTAAAACTAAACTAAATTTAGCTTAAAATATACATAGATTAACAAATCAGTAATATATAGATGTACCTATAAGATGTACCTATAACATTTCTTTATCGTCCATTTGAGATTGCCTGTTCCCAAATTTCAAATTTGTGAAAAGAAAATACCGTACGAAGAGAGAAAGAGCCCTCTCATTGAATAAGTTTATTCGCATACAATCTGCGTATTTACTGTGTTATTAGACCCAGTCATTTGTCGATCGTCCTCTTTCATTACTTACGCTTAACGAGTTTTATTAACAACGTTATAAAGATTTACGATGCCGAAACTCGATTGTTGATAAATTAATGAATCATTATTGGATCGCGCGTTCCACGATATACTGAAGGTTAATTTCTTATTTTCTTTTAATAATAATGGATATTTACTTTACTTCAATTAATTATTTATAGGTCTTTTCTTTTTTTTTTGTGTAAACTGAACGTTTTATCTCTATATTAGTTTGTGATTAATTATATCATCCCACGCTCAAACTTAAAATTCCAATTAAAAAAATTCAGTGCAATAAATCACTTAACAGTTAGGTTGTACTTATTTATTATTTCTTCTGTTTTTGAAAGAATTAAATCTGCTGTAATTTAGGTTTCATTATAACCACTTTGACGTTTTAATCTTGCATTTTATATTGATTATATTATTTACATTATTTAGTATTGCAATAATAGTGATGTAACTAAAGAACACATGAACAAAGTGTTTGGCCTTAATAGACACTAAGTTAGGTCAGTGGACTTTATTCCTGGAGACATTGATTGTATTAGTTGTTTACTTTAAATTAAAATTATTTAATTATCCTCATTGACTTACATTGTAATCCTAGTATTATGCCGCACCTAGGTTTTGGTACATTACAGAAATAAAAATTATTTCGAACGATTCAAATGCTTTACAGTTATCGCCGTCACGGCCGATTGATTAATCCATAAAAATAGTTTATAAATGGCTAGTTTACAAATGAATGCACAGGCACATATTCATTTTTTCATATTTTTCCTGCCCTGTATAAATAAAGCCTTCGGAAATTTCCTACGTCGAACACCAAAGATAACTACAAAATCTAAGTAAACTTTAAATAAGCCATTGAAACCTCAGCCCAAGTTTTGTAATTCTTGCCACTTTCATTCCGACAACGAGCAGATCTCGCCGTAAACGAAAACTTGATCCGAGTTAAACTAGTTTCATTGAGACAAAACTGAAATCTCAAGATTCACGAAGCTGTAAATAATTGTATAATTGTAGAAATATTTGTAGCATCTGCGGCGTTAGATAAAATAGGGTTAGATCAGGGGTTCGTAAACTTATTCTGTCCACTTTGAGAATAAATTATTTTTAGCGCCCCCATTTTTTCGCCTACTTAAAAACCACTATAGCGAAAGCTCAGTCGGTGTCTAAGAGTCCTCCTAGATGAAATTATAAATCGCCTCCCAAGTACACAACGCCCCCATATTTTTTCCGGGTCTCTTACCGCCCCCCTTTAGGCCTTCAGCGCCCACAAGGGGGCGTTATCGCCAACTTTGGGAAATGATGGTTAGATGATCTAAGCGAACTACGTATACACGGGTTTTAATCAAAAGATATGCATACAGCCTTTTTGACTTCAATCTTCTTCTATAAAAGCTGAAATTCTGTAATGTTCAGCAGTACCATTGCTTAAATCTCCATATTAATCGCAAAATAAGCTATTGTTGGGTGTTCATGGAGTGCTGTACCCCACAGCACGTGATAGGCGATGAAGACCCGAGTTTAGCTGGGAGACATACGTCTCATATCGGTAGTCAATGTTTTCACAGCTATGCCGTGTTAAGCCGAAGTGGGTACCAACTTAATATTTGTATGCCGAACAGGTTTGAACGACACTCAAATGAAATCAGCGAAGTAATAAATTATTAGAGTTAGAGGGCACGTCGTGTACGGGTAGGAGTAGCTCTCGCCATAGTAATATCAACCTTCCGAAATTTTATTATAAAAGCGCAATGGGGGCTGGTTAACTCTAATTTTACGCCTAAAGATACAGCCATACCTTGAGAATATCTATGGGTTCTGTTAAATATCCGGCAGGCTCAAACTCGTAAGGCAGTTTCTTTTCTTTTACGAAAAATACAATAAACCTGCCTAATAACATATTCAGTATATTTAAATTCAAAAAATATGTTTGATGCAGTATGAGTATAAAGGCGTAAAATCCGACTGCAGTGAATGTGTCGGATATGACGTCAACTGCCATTTAAAACTCGGTCTGGATATTGCATTAGATTTGCAAAAGTCCTCTTGAGAACTATTTTAGTTTAAATGTGAAATTATATTCAACTAAACAGTAGTAGGTGTTGAATCTGTTGTTAGGTATGAAAATCATTCACCATGTTCAATCCTTCGCTAATTGTTGAGCATCGTGATGCGCCCACCCGATTTTCGTGTAATTTACAGCTGCTTATGTCGGTCAGGATTTAATCAGGACTCCATGGAGCGGTTGGTAGTGTAAGGGAAAGTCAAGGGCAAAAGATCTTGCGGACGATCTCCAACACGATGGACCGACTTCATAAAATCTGTGACTCACTTCAACATAAATGATTGCTCTCACTCTGCGAAACACCGTGCTACATGGCGTCGCATCGCGAGACCATCGGTATAGCAGGATCCGACTGATGCATAACCACGACCATTCTGTCAAGAGTGTACGAATAGGAAGAAGAAATGTCGGTCAGTGGCACACTTAAGTGCGTCGCTCAGTCTCGTGTCCAGGCGCTCGGATACTTGATCACTACATCTTTTCAGATTCCAACCCCTGGATCGCTTTTCATTCAATTTACGCGTTACTGTTAGTCTCTCCAGGTTGAGAAATGAATGACATAATATGATCTCTCTCATGAAAATCATAGGTTTAAACAAACTAAGCCTTCAAAAAGAAGAGGCAGGTGTAGCAGATTGACGAATATGAGTTCTGATTTTGTTATTCTGTAGTCCAAAAATGTGTTAAGTTGGTGGTCATGGGGGTCGGGACCGGGGTCGTATCCGTGACCTGGCCCCCTAAGAGCTAGGGGTCCCACCCGTTTTGTGCGGGGAGGGACCCAGACGAGGGGTGGCGTGCTCTGCACGCTCACCCGCAATAGGAAGCCGGGTGATGGTAGACCGCGTTCCCCCGACCGCTCTGGGGGAAGGTGTAACGCGGCGCCATCAAAGCGGGCTCTCGGCCCGCTGAACGAGGGAACCGGTGGTCGTTTCGCTGGCGGCCACCGGTCCGGCGTCCGTGGGACGGTGGGATGGATGTAATGTGCTCTGCGTCAACCCTGTCCCGCCGTTTCAATAGCCCCGACTGGGCTCCGGCCCGGTCCGAGGTAGGGCGCCGGTTGTGAGCGGCAGGAGTTTTTAGTGAGGTTCAACTCCCACATACCCCACCTGCCGCGCGGGTGGGGATCCGGCGATTTTCTCCTGTGGAAAAAAAAAAAAAAAAAAAAAAAAAGTTGGTGGTCATAAACGAAATTGAATAATAAACAGAATTATACTTGGGATAGAGAGAACAAACAAAGATGAGAACATCGCTAGAATGTTCACAAAATAAAATATGCGTTAAGGTGTGGCCATAATGTCGTGGGTAACAAAGCATGGCTTTATTTATCATTTGAAGTCATTTCTTTTGGACTCACAAAAACTAATTTAATTTATAGTATTTATAGTAACCAGTTTAATCCTTGCTAGTGAAAATTTTCTTTTATTAAAATAATTTTTAATAATGTACAAGTGTAAATGTTGTGCTGCTTGTCAGTAATAGTAATAGTGCTTTATTTTATTTTATTTTCTTTGTTGTTTCGTTGTAGGCTGCCCACAGGTCGTTATTACTGTGTGTACTTATGTGTGTTTTGTATTCAGGTTCACCATTTAATTTGATTTCTGTTTTGTTTTTTTCTTATTTCTTTATACTAGTTTATACCATATTCTCAGTCTGTATACACGTACCTAGCCTTCATTCCCGCAAAGAACCAAAAGGAAACGGGGTGACTGAAAATCAGCGCTGTTCGATTTATCGACCTTGAACAGCATTAGCTGAGCCACCTCCTTTTGCCTTTTTCTCTTCTTTTTCTTTTATTTTATTTGTATTTTATTTTTATTTAATGTGAAAGGCAGTAAATTATTTTATTATTATTATAAGCTCGACAGTCCATTGAATGCAATAAAAAATGTAGACCAACTTCATCAAAAAAAATTACCCCTAAATTACGAAACTTAGAAAGAATCTGGACTAAATAATATTATTGTTGGCCTTCAACAAATACTCGAGGCATTCAACTGAAGATGAGTATATCAGATTTCAATAAAACATTTTTACGAGATTCTAATGCCGGCCGAAGAAACATGATACAATCGACAAGTTTACTCGGCGTTCGAAGAAAATAATATAAGTTTTGTTCTGTATCTCTTTAATATACCATCACTATGACTTGACATTATGAACTTTTGAAATTTGAAAAATTATATATTGCTTATTTATGCTAGCAAAAATTCTTACTATGTTTTAATTACATTAATTTAAAGAGAAACGCCGTCAACCTCCTTGAAACATGTTCTCAAAGTCTCAAATGTAGTAAACGCATTACTGCTTCGCGGCAGAAATAGGCAGGATGGTAGTACTTATACATTTTTAGGAAAGAAGGAAGGATTTAGAGGAAGAGGTAGACCTAAGAACAAATGGATGGATATCGTGAAAGACGATATGTGTAAGAGAGGAGTGAGCGAAAAAATGTTACATGATAGAGGAGTTCTTCTCAGTTATATGCGCTCTTGGCAGAGTGGTCGTGCTCAACATTCGGGTGGTGGTGCGGTTTTTTTTTTTAAAAATGTATTGCTTAGATGTGTGGACTAGCTCACAGCCCACTTGGTGTTAAGTGGTTACTGGAGTCCATAGACATCTACAACGTAAATGCGCCACCCACCTTGAGATATAAGTTTTAAGGTCTCAGTATACTTACAACGGCTGCCCCACCCTTCAAACCGACATGCATTACTGCTTCACGACAGAAATAGGCAGGGCGGTGGTACCTACCCGTGCGGACTCACAAGAGATTCTACCACCAGTAATTGTTTGTTATTAGTATTAAATACAAAATCTGAAATAAAAAAAAGCCTATGTAGCTATCTATATAAACACAAGAAACACGATTATTTAGATACAAAGTGTACACATTAATCACAATTAGCTTTGGAATCCAAATTGACAGGATACATCCTGGTAGCTACCTTAATGTTTATGTAATCATTTGAGACGTGTATGACATTTGACACATGTGTGTTTGTAAGTCATATGGTCGAACATTAAATTTGTAATTAACACCACTTACTTGCCCCCTCAGTCGTAACACGGAAATATCTTATAGAATTGATTGATAGCACAATGCTGTTGTCGCGCCGCCTGACTCGTTTAGCACAGCAAGCTAGCCAAAACGTCATACCAGAACATTTACTACTACCGGCACCGCGCGCTGACAGCATTCAACAACATTCTTAAGATACCTCACAATAATCATTATTGACAAGATCCATCCTCATCGAGAAAGACGCATCATTCATATTTTCATCGACGAACAATCACGACTAAAGCATTGTAAATTATAATTAAAGCAAGTAGCAAGAATTCAATTGGTTTTATTATAGAAGCAATAAAGCCACAGTGTCTCGCGTAGACAGCTGTTTTCACTAATAAAGCATTCAGAAATATCTCGATATCATATTGCTACGAGTACTGTTTATTTATAAAGCGAACCATTTTATATTGCAGACTGTAAAGTTTAAGAGTAGGTACTTACATAAAGAAAGAACTACATTTTACCTTTTCTAAGTAGTTTATATTAAACTCGAACAAAATGGAAGGCGTGGTGGCCTAAAGTATAATGCGTCGGTTTTTTATGAACCGGGCGATGCGACCATGTTTGCGTTAAAATCCTGCAGGCACGTATATTATTACAAAACATTATTTCTAATGAAACAGGACCTTAATGCATGTTCACGAATGACGTGTACGATGGAAAAGTACATACTCGTAATAATATAATTTAAACGAGTAAAAAATATAATTTGCTTAATTACGTAGGTATACTTATAATACTCCCCTCGACTGGATATCTGTATACTAATGCCCCAGCGATAAAAAAAAGAGATACTACAGTATTGGTTTCTGCCACGAAGCAGTTATTCATTTTGATAAGTAAGGTTGGAACAACCCTTGTAGTAACTATTCAATTGTGACTTAGACCTCATATATCAAGGCAGGAGGTAGAATTAGCATCATGACACACGTATACAGGTTCCGAAAATCACTTCACACCAACAGACATAAAAAAAAAGAGCTGTGAGGATTCAAGAAACTGGAACTCATGGTATCTATGTAGTTTCACAATATGTGCTGATACCGATAAAATCGAAAATGTATCATTTTCCACGGTGTATATAGTTTCACGAAAGCTCTATTGCCTTAAACTAAATTCAGATTAAAATTTATTAACAAAATTGGTCAAGTGAAAACAGCGAATGCGTAATCAATGAAGGTATTAAAAAAATAAAGAACACAATACGAAGAAACTTATCGCCCATTAGGGTAAAGCGTTTGAGGTCCAATTTACTTCTTACAGAGTAACTAAAAGGCTAAAGGTGTTATAAATTTTGAACACGTTCATTAGGGCCCACATCTCTCGCCCCGGCTTTTAGCCGGCGACACACGTCGGAATTTCGTAATAAGATTTCCTTAATTTAAGACTACACATTCACCTATACGTAGATAACCAACTCATTTGTGAAATTCTCGAATCAACATAATATTGGAGCGGTGGTGTCAGGTATCATGGGAGCGAAATACTTAAGCGGCTTTGTTACAGAATTTTATTAATTAACTAGTAATATATACGGGTTGAAATCCTCAATTTTTATCCAGATATATGAATTAATAGTCTCTTTGTCTATAAACGATAAAATAGGCAAAAATTGCTCCGAACTCATACTGTAAAAAAATTCCATAGTTCGGTAATCTTAGTAGTAAGTATCTTTATATTCCACTACTCCCATACTACTTGTTATCAACTCCAGTACCGAGTGTCTTTTGTCCTAGATGGGTATACGAGCAAACGAAACATCTGGGGATAAATAGATAGATAAATAGTTCATACAACAAAACGCGGATCTTACAACTCAGAGGGAGGCATGTGGTGTGTTTTTTTTTTCCTACATATGCTGGTAATCTCGAGGGGCTATGCCAGCTTCCTATACTTCACCGAGCGAGTAGGTGACCTCACGGGTCTCTAACCTGACGAGTTTGCTAACACTAGCCCTAGCAAGAGGCATATGGTCCAAGTCTTAATTATATTTATATGGGCCCGTCATACAAATCGGAATCGACACCTGCTAGATGGAGCGACAAACTGCGCAAGGCAGCTAGCTAGCTGACAGTGACTGGATGCGTAGAATCGAAGATCGGGTTCATTGGCCAGTTTTGGGGGAGGCCTATGCCCAGCAGTGGACTGCCGTAGGCTGATAATGATGATTATGATACAAATCGGAACGCATGACAATTTCACTGCAGTGAAACTATAGTGGCTATAATTATTGGTGCGGAATCAGAATAAGTCAAACTACTACTATTTAAAATACATCAAATTTGACTTATTTGGCCTCAAATTGACCTAAATCACATAGATTAACTTCAAAAAAGTGTGAAAATAAAATAAGATCGGGAATGATAGGTACCTCATCAAAAACATTTGAAATAGTCGCATATCTTTGCGGAGGATCATCCGATATCCTGCGTTCTGCTGGGAGTCGCCGAGGGAATGTAGTTTATGAGTCAGATACATAAAAATAACGAGAGCACATGTTCGATTCATTGTATTCAATGAGAAATAGAATAACATATCCTTTGATAGATGTTAAATAAAAAAATATATTCAAATACACAATTCTGTGGTGGAATTAGAAATTAATTAGCAAAAATTCATCCCGAAATGGATTGGCGCTGTGCAATTTTAATAAGGTACGGGCATCATCTTTTTTAAATAATAATGAAATAAATATTTGCGGCCTATGAACAAAGAGATAGGAACAAAGGTTTATTTTCTCTTTGTTGGTAGAACGTTTGTTCGATTGAGATGGAACTTGGTAAAGTTTTTGGCATTTCAAAGATGACTTTTGGTATAACAATGCGCGTGAGTCCGCGCGAGCAGTTCCAATGAATTTGTATAATTTAAGTTAAGCCACACAAGTTTTTGTAAAAATTGTGAAAAAATGGTGTAAAGTAAAAAGAGGAAGTTTCTCGTATATTTTATGACAGCAAACTCACTGTGCTTATACGTTACGACAGAAGCCTACTCCCTCCCGGTTCACACTAAATTGGAAAATCATTTCAGTATTGTACGTAATTTTTGTCGGAATCGCTGTTCAAGGGTTTGCTTTCCCGAATTTATGATTTTTGTCACTTTAACTTTCCTGCTTTTCGAACATATAAAGCTAACCTTTTTTTTATATATATTTTATTATGTGTGATTGTTATTAAAGTTTATATAATAAAAAAAAGTTATTGTTTTTAAAAAAAAACTAATTATCTTAGCCGAGGAGAAAAATCTTTATTAACATGCATTATAAGTGTAATTTCCGCTTCCTTACGTCGTGGCCTCTTTGAATAACTTTTTCTTGGACTAGCTTGCGGCAGATTTTTTTTTTTTTTTTTTGTTGCTTATGTCGGTGGACTAGCTCACAGCCCACCTGGTGTAAAGTGGTTACTGGAGCCCATGGACATCAACAACGTAAATGCGCCACCCACCTTGAGATATAAGTTCTAAGATCTCATTATAGTTACAACGGCTGCCCCACCCTTCAAGCCGAAACGCATTACTGCTTCACGGCAGAAATAGGCAGGGCGGTGGTACCTACCCGCGCGGATAGCATCGTAAAGAAGTGATGAGTACAGACCCTCCAGTGCATTGAACTTCTACCTCTGGGGCTTCCGCATACCTTGCTTGTTACTAGCAGCTTTTCTATATTGTCGCGTTTCTTTCTGGCATTCTGTCCGAAGAACTCAAGACTCCTCTTGAACTCGGTAAGAATGGATTATTTTATTGCATAGACCAGCGAACAACACAACATCACAATGTGATTTTTATTGCTTAGATGGGTGGACGAACTCACAGCCCACTTGGTGTTAAGTGGTTACTGGAGCCCATAGACGACGTAATCGACATCTACGACGTAAATACGACACCCACCTTGAGTTATAAGTTCTAAGGTCTCAGTATAGTTACAACGGCTGCCCCACCCTTTAAACCGAAACGTATTACTGCTTCACGGCAGAAATAGGCGGGGTGGTGGTATCTACCCGCGCGGACTCACAAGAGGTCCTACCACCAGTAAGTAATTACGCAAATTAAAATTTGCGGGTTTGATTTTTATTACATGATGTTATTCCTTCATCGTGGAAGTCAATCGAGAACATATTTTGTAGACTACGTATTTCATTAGAAAAATTGGTACCCGCCTGGGATTCAAACACTGGTGCATCGCTCAAAACGAATGCACCGGACGTCTTATACATTAGGCCACAACGACTTCTAAATGCAGACTAAAGGGAGCTAAGTATTAATTGTGAACAAAGTCTTTTACCTATCAAACTGAAACGCCCATACCGCCTTTTAATATGCCTTACCACCACGCTGCTAGTGAAATATTTATATAGGCCTGCCTTATTATGGGCACGATACAATCGTATTCCGCTGAAAGCATTCGATTTTTTCCATAATTGCTATACAAATAAAATGCTTACTGCTTATCAGTGCTTACTGCGGCCGAGTCAGCTTTATTCGCAGCGTAGACGATAAAAGATAAACCGGCAACGATTCAGAAAGACAAACTGCTCGCCAACGTATTTACTGCTAAACACAGCATCTTCTAACGCAATTCTTTCCCAAACAAAGCTATATCCGAGAAGAAATATTCTGTAAATCTCAGAAGCGGCCCGGACCCGTTTCGCCCACTCTCGGGAAATAAAGCATTACTCTATATGAATAACTCTTCGGAGCTTGACTTGCCGATGTTTTTCAAGAAGCACGATAATCTACTCCATTATTCTTTCTGTGAGTTTAGTCTGTACCATCCATGGATATATTACATTTGTATTCATGAAAGTGGAATGTTTTATTAGTAATTGTTTTTGTCTTCGAACGAAATCAACGTAGGCTATTCAATTTCGTGTATTAGGGCATTATTGTGAAAGACAAAATAAGTGGCAGATTGTACGGGACTCATCGCATTTTATAATGCCCAATGGACTAAAACAGTGTGTAAAGTAATGTCTATGTAAAAGCAACTACAGTGAAAAGCTCTCTGCGTAAAATATTACCACTTTGCGTAAAACTACTTTGTAGCTTAAGTGAAAATCAAGATATTCTGATATGGAACTTTGTTTGCATATCTTTCTTATTGCATTTCCCTAACAAAAACTGTTCTTAATTTGTTTGACGTTGGATCTAAGGAATTGTAACTACCATTCAAACTAGAGTACCTAAGCAGTCGTCGACACACACGGTGCTACCATCATAATTAAAATCGAATTTTTAACATATAGGTCTATAAATTTATTACCCAATACGCCTTACGGTACAGTACGATAAGATCTGTTTAATTCTGGCTCGGAGTTAGTACCTTTATTAAATTTATTTGGTGTACAGAAGAAAATACTAACTTTCAGTACAATCAAGTGTTGAAGATGATATAATTACGAAAACAAATAAACTATTTACAATTTACACTATTTATTATTTACAATTTTATATAATTTGATTTGTTATGTTGGTTCGACTGGATTGTGCCAATTGTAATATTAAACTATTGTTTGTATTCATTGTGAAAGTATTGACTTAGAAGCATAAAGTACCAGAAAGACAATGTATAAGACGGGCTATAAAATATAAGATATAGTTATTGCAAAGGCACAGAATAAGTTTATGGACAATGTTTTAGTGATTCTATAGAGGCTGAGTCACGGGCAGTTAACTCCAAAAAAGGGTCAAACTCGGCTGTTAGATTGGCTCGGACTGTAGACGCTACGCGGAACTCTTTATTGGCCATCAGAGATTATCGGCTTTACGTTTATGTGATCTTTTTCAGTTCTGTGACTATTTCTACTACAAAGCCGTCTTTTGGTAAACTGTTGTTTTTGCATTCGTCAGTAATCAAAATTTATTATAAACATTTACAGTTAATTCTAATGCAGAGTAAAAAATGTATACTTTTCAAAATATTCAGGGTGCTTTAATGTATGAAAACCGAAACTTTTGTCGTATTGTCAGATTTTGCATGCTACTTACTATATTATATGCAATGTGCAATTTGAAGTCGTCGTGGCCTAAAGGATAAGACGTCCGGTGCATTCGTATCGAGCGATGCACTGGTGTTCGAATCTCGCTGGCGGATACCAATTTTTCTAATGAAATACGTACTCAACAAATGTTCACAATAAGCAATAAAAATAAAAAAATAAAACATGTGGTATTTTATTTAAGCTACGAATTGGAGTAAGACGGAATAAATTCAAAAAGCAAGTTTAAATGTTTCACCTGTCTTCACCTGCATGGAATAAGGCCGAAATAATAGTCTCGTAAATTCGTAAATGACAATTTCGAAGGCCACCCCAAAACTTCTTCCGAACTTTAGGGGCTACAATAAAAATGTCAAATCGAAAAATTCTCTTTACATAATTTACTACGGGCACGAACGTTGAATGTTTATAACCAGTGAATAGGCTGCATTCGTTTTTAGTGTTTTATCTGGGTACACTGACTGTATAAACAACTATCCTATATTATTTCAGGCTGGGAAATTTATTTCTTTTATACGTTTTTTATTTCTTTCAAGGTAAAAATAGTACAACTTCTTAGAAAAACGAAGTTTTTGATAGCAAGAATACTGTGATGTGCACTTAAATATTTAGTACTAAATATAGTATCTTATACATATTATATTTGACGGCGTTAACGATATTTATGTTATATAGCACGTGCAATAGGAGTGACTCACACAAGCCAGGCGCGCCGGCCGTGTCGTTCCACTCGTAAACAACAACTGCAACAGAAGTGACTCATAAGCCAGCTGCGCCGGCTAGTATAAAAAGGCGGAACGTGCCTTGAAATGAACATTCGTTGGACTGCGCTTGCCTGGTGCACTTACTATATCCTTGTTACGTTGTGTGATTCAGTGATTGTTGTACGTACTGGTTAGTTGGACAAGTGTTAAAGTGAATTGTTAAGATAACATATTGTTGATTAAATCAGGAATCTCAAGTGACATCGTTTTACTTGGTGTTCAACAAGATAATGTCTACCCTCAAGCTTACATATTTTTAAATATGTTTAACTCAAGCTTAGTAAATTATTTGTTTATTATTTAAAGGCGAAACTTAGCTAACAATAATTCTGTGATAAGTTTTTATTTTTAGTTCGGCAAGTTTAGTAGATACTTCGGTGACCTTTTGTTAAAAATCATCAGTATTTACACTACCATTACCACATCGGCTATCAAGCGTCCCCAGGGAAATATGTTAGTCTGTATCGGTTGGTCGATCATTGCCCAAATTAAATTTACTGCCTCAAGCCCAACAGATCGCTATAACGATACCGCGACCGCCATTTATTGCCAATAAATATTTTTTAGTAGCAGCTTCTACATGCTCTTGTATCGTTTTTCAGACCGTTCTTACACCGTATTTTATTTCATAACCGATAATTTTATTGCAATAGTATAGGGTTTTTGTATTCATTCGTTAGCTCAGAAGTAAAGGATCGGGTATGCACGATTTCATGGTTTCAACGTTTTAGTGGGGATGATATATGTGGGGTTTAATTTGGAATATACTTTTAACTGTTGATTATATGCAAGAAAACCTTAGTTATTTGATAATTCGATTTGGCGTTAATATTAACTAAGTCTACGTTGAAATTGTAACCCTATTGTAATGCATGAAATTTCAGACTGACTCTCAAGTGAAGAAATTCGTGGCATTTGGTTTGGAAAAAAAAACCAATATGATTTTTGTTAAGCTGTCAACCGCTTTTATCATATCTTATTTTTATTACAGTCGTTGTAGCAATAAAGTACCTATAACAATTCCAAGTTAGTTATCTAATCATCAGGTTGGTTATGTCTAATCATGTAATCATCAGGTTACTTAAGTCTAACCAACAGGTTGCGACCGGGACTCAAACTCAGGTATCCAGTTAACGCCAGGCTCAATAACTAACACAGAAATGAGGCCATCGAGTATGTCAATATATCAATATAACCTACGTGATTTGCTTAATATTTTCATTTCCGCTTTATTGTTTCATATTATTGTTTTTACTGGTGGTAGGACCTCTTGTGAGTCCGCACGGGTAGGTACCACCACCCTGCCTATTTCTGCCGCGAAGCAGTAATGCGTTTCGGTTTGAAGGGTGGGGCAGCCGTTGTAACTATACTTGAGACCTTAGAACTTATATCTCAAGGTGGGTGGCGCATTTACGTCGTAGATGTCTATGGGCTCCAGTAACCATTTAACACCAGATGGGCTGTGAGCTCGTCCACCCGTCTAAACAATAAGAAAAAAAAGTATAGCACAAGCAATTTCCGAGTCTGTTCCTATTACAACAACAAGAAATAAAAAGAAATGAACAGAATGAAATGAGAATTTAATTTTACACTTGGCTGGCCAGTGAATGACAAGGGTGAGCGTGTGTGGATATCATCCTTTGCGATTTCTCACACTGATTTTTCTTCGGTGATAATAATAAAAATGTATTACGAACATATTATATTGCTTTGTCGTTTTTTTTATTATGTCCTATGGAAAAATCCATTTCTGCTAGACGCATAATTCAATAGAGTATGAAATAAAACTAAGCTTTATTTCTATTACAAGGCTGTTTTTTTGTAAATGAAATAAAATACACACCTACAGTTACTAGTGGTTGTGGTTTAACACTAATATAAGTTTCGATGAAGGTTGCGATAAAAATTGGTCTACAAATTGCTATCTAGAACAAAGAACACTTTAAATCTCAGACTTCAGAAGAACTTGTCCAAGCGATGAAAAAAATTCAATGAAATTGGATACGAATAGAACTTCAATTAAGAAAAACCCATTGCTCCGACTGACTGATCCTAAATAAATCATAAATTGAAAAAAAAATGATAAGTGTTTTCTCAAACCCCTGTAAGAATATTATATAGTGCCCACTCAGAAACAATGGAGCTTAAACATGCTAAAGCCGGTCGTGTTTTTAGTTGCCAAATAAAAATCAGTTTTTTTTTGGTTTTGACAAATCTTTGACATAATTAAAACTACATTTACCATTTAATTTCGCGCTTTTTATTGTTGTTTTAAAGGTTTTTGCTTTTCATTGTTATATTGCTTTAAACGTCTGTAATACTTTGCAGTTCATATGTTGAATAAAGCCCTTTTATTACTTTCCTGGTAAGCAGATGAGCATATTATTATGATCCACGTGATGGTCACTGGTTACAGTCGCTCATGAATGTCAGTATTATCTGAAGTACAACTAAGCCGCTGCCTATGGTTGAGTAAGCTTTGGTCATCCATGAAAAATTCAATTTAAAAAATTCAAGCCTAAATCATAAAAGTAATAGGTACTTTAAATTGATGACAATTAATTGATTGAAATTTGTGTTTGCCACTGTTTCCAAAGAAATGTAAAGTAGTAGTAGTAGTACTTCCCGTCATGACGTATGCAAGCGTAGTGTTCGCTCACTCAGCCCGCACCCACTTGAAATCCCTTCAGGTTATTCAATCACGATTCTGCAGGATAGCCGTCGGAGCGCCATGGTTCCTTAGGAATGTGGATCTCCACGATGACCTGGAGCTCGACTCATTTAGTAAGTATCTACAGTCGGCATCGTTGCGCCATTTTGAGAAGGCGGCACGACATGAGAACCCTCTCATCGTAGCCGCTGGAAATTACATACCCGACCCAGTAGACCGAATGGTAAACCGTCAACGTCGCCCAAAGCACGTCATTACGGATCCTCCTGATCCATTAACGGTGCTTTTAGGCACCATAAGCACCGGTCCCGTCGCTTGCGATGAAGGGCTCGACGAGCGAACTAACCCATAGACACAGCCCACTGAGTTTCTCGCCGGATCTTCTCAGTGGGTCGCGTTTCCGATCCGGTGGTAGATTCTGCGAAGCACTGCTCTTGCTAGGGTCAGTGTTAGCAACTCTCCGGTTGAGCCCCGCGAGCTCACCTACAAACGTTAGGGTGAAGCTGAAATAGCCTCTCAAGGCTATCAGCATAGGTAGGGAAAAAAAAAGTAGTACTTATATTTTTCCGACTGAAAAGGCAAAGGTATCACAATACGGCCTAATATTTTATATATATATTTTTAAATGAAAAATGACACTTATTAAGAAGTGAAATGAAATGAAATTGATTAAATTGAATTAATGAATTGCATGAAATTAAATGATATGAGATGAGATGAAATATAATCTCAATAAAATTGTGGTTATTTACTGAGACTTGTTTAATGGACTTTTTGGAGGATCCCGAGAAGTTAGGTCCAGCAGCTTTGTTTCATTTATCCACATTTGAGCACTTTCACAGATACTAAACAGTTAATAAGCTACCGTTATTACATATTTAAACCTGAAGATATACTAAATAGATAAAATAAAACAATTCACACAACTTCGCCCCTCGCGCTCCCGCCAAAAAGCCTAGAATTGTAAATTCATAATGGTTTTTCTTTTATAATAACAATGAATATAGTCAAATGAAGGGAACATCACCAGACGGACCTAGTTTCGTCAGCGTTAGTTAGCCAGAAAAAAAAACAAGAAAGTAGGTATAATATGTTACTGCACTCTGGTATCAGTATAGAAATACTAATATTATTATTGTGATCTGTGAAAGAATGTAAGTATAACAGGATATTAAATTAGAGTATATCTGTACATACCTTGTTAAAGGAGTTATTACTCTGAACCTTGTAAGTTTATTAGTACGCTAGTTGTAAGTTAGTTAGAACATGGTGATCTGCGAAATTCGAGTATGGTATTATTATTTGGTCATTGTATAAAATGTAGTCGATCTGTAATGATTAAAATTAAAACGTAATTCATATGTTTTTTTTTCATTACCCAATTGCTTGTAGCCTAAGGGCCTTTTTTTCGGGCAGCTGGCCGTACCTCCTACGAGGTGTCCACGCCTAGGGGGCGTACGAGATATGTGGTATTTGACAGTCTGCAGATGTTTGGAGGAGACCGTGGGCCCAAGGATATTTGTAGGGTAACCTAATCGGGCGGGACTATTTCGATGAATGGCTACGTATGATTACGATATATGTCGGGGAAAGGCTTTTCCCGATGGCATCGTCATTAGTGGCTGTGGGCTTCATTGGGATGAAATGCGAGCACAAAACACAAATGATCACTATTGTTGGCTTTATCAGTAGTTTAATTCAGTTTGTACAATATTTTGTTATTTCACTGTAATATTGTAGTAATTCTTCTCAGTCGTTCACTCCTGGCGGAGTGGTCGTGGTTACGTAAGTCTTAATATTTGGTTGCGGCTTTTGAGAGGCTTCTCCATCTCTCTCTATTTGTGGCGGTACGTGTACACTCAGTAAGGGAACACTTCGTAGAAAACTTAACCAAGTCTGTCCACCTTGTGGGTGATCGGCCGCGAGAGCGTTGACCGTCTACTCTTCCTTGAACCACTAAACGTTCCAATGATCTTTCATTACGAATGATATGTCCATATATGTATTGTAGTAATACAACAGCTTAAACCGAGCAGCGAGTTCGGTGCACCAATCTCATTCTATTCCCAACGATTTAACTCGGTACGTTTTTATGGGCCAAAAAATGTGTCAACCGACAATACAAGCCTTCCCAAAGTAAAGATGGCGCCTCAACCACGCTCAAGACAAATGCACTGCTCTGATTGGTCGCTGCCTACGTGAATTTACAGTTTTCGTACCTTTTATTACAATTTATTTTTATAAAAGGTTTTAAAGCTATAGCAAAACGTAACAAACAAAATAAAATAAAATTGGGAATTATAAAAGCAATTACAACGTAAAAAATAATAATAATAAGCATTATGCATGTAAACAAGAATCAACTCGACTCATTGCTTCCTCTGACTTACATATGTTACAGTTTAATCCAGTATTCAAGTTTATGAATAGCACACAGTCATATTGATTTCGTGATTAAATGCGTACATGTGTACGTTAAAACGAAATTAAAAAGCTGCTTTAATCAAAACATCAAATAAGAATTTCTCGGTACTGTAATAACGAGTTTTTTATTTTTATTCTCCATGTTTCTTTGCTTCCGGGAATTTGATGGCATATCGGAAAACCAAATATCGACAAAAAGTTCCGTCCAAGAATAAATATAAGTTAATCGGAACATGAATTGAACATGAATGATCCATGAAATAAATTATTATGATTAATATATACATTTATAATCTCTCTAACTAATATCTCTAGATTGAAACTTAGCAAACATTTCACCAAACTTGCTTTTATTAGATTGGTATACATGGTTTTTTTTATGGCTCAGATCGCGCCCACCTGGTGTTAAGTGGTTACTGGAGCCCATAGATATCTACAACGTAAATGCCGCCACCCACCTTGAGATATGAGTTTTAAGGTCTCAATATAGTTACGACGCGACGGATAGTTATAACCACCCACCCTTCAAACCGAAGCATCATCATCATCATCATCAGACTTTATCTACCCACTGCTGGACATAGGCCTTCCCCAATGCCTTCCACAGAAGGCGGTCCTCCGCTTTCCGCATCCAACGACTACCCGTCGTGCGCACTAAGTCGTCGGTCCACCTGGTTGGAGGACGCCCCACGTTCCTGGTACCCATCCGTGGCCTTCATTCGAGGACTTTCCTCTCCCATCTGGCGTCGTTGGTTCGACAGACGTGACCGGCCCATTGCCACTTTAGCCTGCTGACTTTGAGAGCTATGTCGTCGGCTTTGGTTCTCCGTCGAATTTCTTCGTTCCGGATTTGTCCCTTAGAGAGATACCGAGCATAGCTCTCTCCATCGCCCGCTGTGCGACTCTTAACTTATGGGCCAGCCCCGCCATCAGTGTCCAGGTTTCCGCGCCATAGATCATCGCGGGGAGAACGCACTGATTAAAGACTTTAGTCTTCAGGCATTGAGAAATTTGCAAGGTGAGGATTTCACGGAATTTCCCAAATTCGTCCTGGGTACGACGTTAAACTTCCTAGTCGCCAACCCGCATGCCCAGCGTGGTGACTTAAGGGCACAAACTTCCCAATGACAGGACACAGAATGCTGAAACCGAAGCGCATTACAGAAATAGGCAGGGTAGTGGTACCTATCCTTGCGGACTCACAAGAAGTCCTACCACCAGCAAAAATGTATGTTTGTTTTTATGCAAAGGAATCTTTGAGCGTCGTTTTCACTGACTTCAAGCGCCCGATTTATCTGAAAACTTACACACGCATCAAAAGCCGATAACAATACAATAATTTTATAACTTCGTTTTAATACTAGACCAGTATAAATAGGATAAAAATAAAATAGATGTTATTAATTATTAGTTCAGTTTGCTATTTAAGTGTGTTTTTTAGTTTTTCAACAACGTTTAAAATAACACACCTTAAGATCTGAGGTCTGCGTAGTCTATTTTAACATGGATTGTGGTTCGTATAAAGAATCTTCCACCGAGCGGGTGGGAGAATTAGCTCAGGAGACCGCTCTGGTACAAATATTGTTGTTCAGAACTTGTATACGCCAATACGCAAGATATCGTGAAAATATCGTTAGCACGATTCAGAGATCGGTACACTGTGTGTATCGAGTGCTATACGATCACATTTTGTTAATAATTTAATTAGTTATATAATAATTTAAAAATTAAGTTAAAAATTTAATGAATTAAATTAATTTTAGTGAAGGCAGCGGCTTGGCTCTGCCCCTGGCATTGCTGACGTCCATGAGCGAAGGTAACCACTCACCATCAGGTGGGCCGTATGCTCGTCTGCCTATACGGCAATAAAAAAAAAAGATGGGTGGACGAGCTCACAGCCCACCTGATGTTAATTGGCTACTGGAGCCCATAGACATCTACAGCGTAAATGCGCCACCCATCTTGAGATATAAGCTCTAAGGTCTCAAATAGAGTTACAACGGCTGCCGCACCCTTTAAGCCGAAACGCAATACTGCTTCACGGAAGAAATAGGCCGGGTGGTGGTACCTACCCGCGCGGACTCACGAGTCCTACCACCACTCAAGAGGTCCTACCACCAGCAATTACGCTAATAATAATTTTGCGGGTTTCATTTTTATTACACGATGTTATTCCTTCACCGTGGAAGTCAATCGTGAATATTTGTTGAGTACCTACGTATTTCATTAGAAAAATTAGTACACGCTTGGGATTCGAACGTCTTATCCTAATGCATCGGACGTCTTATCCTTCAAGCCACGACGACTTCAATAAAGTTGAAAGCTATCAATTGCATTAACCTACAAACGCCAGCTTAGAGAAGCGATGATTAGGATATGTAGATAATCAAAGAAATGATCGAGTCTTCTTTATTTAATTTGCAAACCAGAACTTGTTAGTATAGCAGTATTTAATCTAAATTACAACTCTTAAATATACTCGCAAAAATGTAGTTTACAGTATTTTAGTTGCGGCATTAACAAAGATGTCACAGAGTCATTAAGGCGTCACTAAAACCTAGCCTTAAAACTTTCCCGCGCAAGTCACTAACTCCTAATTATCATTTAAAAGTACACTCGGGTACACAGTGACCACAAAAGTCTAGTTAGAGGAATGAAATAAAACTAGATGCTAGATAAGAACATACTAATGCAAGAACCGGTTTTAGCTCAGGTCAAATGATAAGGCAGTTAAATGGCTCGGCAGGATTAGGTAAAGATCGTAATCTGAATATTTCTCGGCGGGAATGCCTCTATGAGGAAATTCGACTTATTTTATTCAACGATAATTGCCTTAGTAATCGAGCGCTATGTCGCGCAAATGTTGAGTCAGTGTTTTATCATTTATTCGGATAAATACGACTGATAAAAGTAATCGTCTTATTTGTTCTTGATTAAGAGTAATTGAGAAATACAGTTACATTTCAATTTAAGTTTTTTGTGCTTATTTTTTTGACTATTTTAGTGTTAGTGAAATATTTCAAAAAGTAACATAAGCGCGATAGCGTTAAACGATTAAATGCCAAATCTATAAATAAGTTCTTTTTTTTATTGCTTAGGTGAATGGACGAGCTCATAGCCCACCTGATGTTAAGTGGTTACTGGAGCCCATAGACATCTACAACGTAAATGCGCCACCCATCTTGAGATATAAGTTTTAAGGTCTCAGTATAGTTACAACGGCTACCCCACCCTTCGAACCGAAACGCGTCACTGCTTTACGGCGGAAATAGGCGGGGTGGTGGTACCTACCCGTGCGGACTCCCAAGAGGTCCTACTACCAGTGAAAAAAATATAAAGATAACAGCTATCATTACCATTATCACACCACATTATCACAGATACACCACATTACCATTGCCACAGATACCATTTTCTTCTCTTTTTGTCGACTAATTTTATTTTTCTTTACTTAATCAATGAATTTTGTGCTATCAATCATGTTTTGGAATTAGGTTTTTTTTTCTTTCGGTAAAGACAATTTAATCGAAAGAAAAATAAAAGAAATGTATTGCATAAAATGAATCTAAACTTTGAGACGTCAGTCGAATTTCGATCATTGGGTGAACACTAGTTTAATATTAAAACTTAAAATTACTCAAGTTTCAGAAATGATTTCAATAATTAGGAAGGAATTATTGGAAAAAATAAATTACTACGGGACTGACTTTTTATCAAAAAATAATGGGGAACGGGCGCTAAAAAACATTCTTATTCGAGTCACAGAATTATCCGGATCTTATAAATCAACTCTATTCACTGAGAGATGAAGTATAATTTAAACCTATCATATATTAACTTCTATTGCGTCACTATTAAATAGAAACCAAAATTAGAGACATGATCAAATTACCTCTATGTTTCAAAAAAAGTTGATTAAACCAATCATGACAACATTCTTACGAACAAGTATTTTTTGAGTACACCAATATCTATATTCGTAAACTTTCATCAAGATATTTACGTGGTCATAAAAAAACGTGATAAAATAGGGCGCCGAAGTGGGTTCTATATAGAATTTTCCACCTTACAACTTCTTTAACTATTTACGAACCTTAAAAGTATGCCGATAGCGCTGAAATCCGAGTTAAGTGACTCTTATCTAGTGCTAGTTTCCTTTTGGGCTGTTTATACTTTGAGAGCTTAATGCTATTGTGAATGATAAAGAATAGTGTGATGTATTAAATAATTTCGATACTTAACAGGTTATGGACCGAAGCGGTCTCTGTGGGTGGATACTATTACTTTGCCAAAACAAAATTAGCGGTCCCTTGGGATCGCCGCGCGAACTAACCTGCCTAGAATAACCCTGACCGCAAGCCTTCTATTGAATATGTAAGAATCGCGGACCCCCATGGCACATCCAGGCTAGTATAACACATTGAAGGTGGCTATTCGAAAATGTAATTGTATAATCAAAAAACTAAAAAGTAGGAATAGCTTATTTGAGCAATTCTTTATCCATATGCATTTAATTACTTTTGGCAAAATCCCAAAAAAGCTGTGTCCTTAACCTGTTAAGTGCGTAGCTTTATAGTGAGGCGGCCAAGAATACTACCTTCTTCTCTTCCTGCCGTAGTCGTAAAAAAACGGCTAAAGGATTCAAAGGAGAATGTACAAATACGTTTGAAGTCGTCGGGGCCTAAAGGATAAGACGTTTATTATTATTATTTTTTATTGCCTAGATGGGTGGACGAGCTCACAGCCCACCTGATGTTAAGTGGTTACTGGAGCCCATAGACATCCACAACGTAAATGCGGCACTCACCTTGAGATATAAGTTCTAAGGTCTCAAGTATAGTTACAACGGCTGCCCCACCCTTCAAACCGAAACGCACTACTGCTTCACGGCAGAAATAGACAGGGTGGTGGTACCTACCCGCGCGAACTCACAAGACGTCCTACCACCAGTAGAAAGTGTAATAAAAAGAAGAAAGGAGTGGCCACTCCAGGAAGAGTAGTGCTGGAAACATTATTATAACCACAAGGGAACAGACCTACGGTGAGTTCCTAACAAATTACCAATTATCCTATCGATTGCGCTTTTTTAATTTACGAAAAATAAAAACTAAAGAGTAATATAACCTTTATAATATAGCGTTTTTAAATTATTAAATGACGTTTTCATAATTTTTATCCACAGAAATTCTAGATTAGAAGGAATTCTTATAGATTAAGAAAGAATTTGCTACAAGCTGCATTTATTAAAAAAAAAAACAAAGTTTAATAATTATCTCTTTTCTTTGTGACGCTATTCTTTATTATTAAAACGCATTTTAAATAATAAAGTCAAATTGCGTATGTTTTACGTGGACGTTCGGTATAATTTTAATTAAACTTTGAAAATACAAAGTAGGCTTCCGAGGCTTGCAGGATTTTGTGAACTTTGATTGAAGTTACACATCAAAGAGGAAAGCATCATAACATAAAATTGAGGATTATTGAAATTCAAAAATTAAAACTTTTAATATACGGCCAAAGTTTTCGAATTTCAACGGTTAGCATATTTTAGTGTTTGTGATATTTTTGATAAGTTATAAGAGCAGTTGAGCAGTTTAACGAAATAATAACAAATTTAAAACCAATTTAATCAACATTAGCATAATCCGCTACTTCGTAATTTTAAGCATAAGTCGTTTGGCTTCCTTAAATTTTCGGTACGCATCATTTAAACAAATGTTGATATATACTTAGTCTGGCCATAAATACTGTTACAATAAAAAATAAACAAAATATTACATTTGAATTTGGAATCTGTCATTTTTATATGATTGCTCATTGAGTTTTCTCATTTTGGCGCCAATACATTGTACAATATTTTGCGATATTAAAATGGAGTGGGGTGATAAAGAGAACCGAATCGCTGTGCTTGCATTACACAAATTAGGTATGGAGCCAAATGCAATTTTTAAAACTCTCCATACGCTTGGTATTAGTAAAATGTTTGTGTACCGGGCTATTAATAGGTGCAATGAGACCTCCTCTGTTTGTGACAGAAAAAGATCTGGCCGTCCACGTAGTGTTCGTACGAAGAAGGTGGTCAAAGTAGTAAGGGAAATAATTTGAAGAAATCCTGTCCGAAAGCAAAAGATTTTATCTCGGGAGATGAAGATAGCACCTAGAACGTTTTTTTGTTCCGACTTCATTAATTCGGTGCTAGTAAATAGGGCAGTGATGCTTACTAGTTCGTCGGTCGGGCGTCCTCGGGGTGACGCCACGTGTCTGGTTGTAGTGTTGACTGCGGGAACCCCCTTACTTTTACTGGGTCCTGACCCCGGACGGAGATCGGACGTCGGGTGTAAGAGTGCAGGGGAATCGTATATTGCGGTAGGGCCCTTAAATTCCTTGAGCCCGCGGTCTGCTCCCAACACCTGCAGATTGTCAAGTCCCCATACCCCGCGCGCCCCCTAGTCGTAGGGACCTCGTAGGAGGTTCGGCCCCGGCCAGAAAAAAAAGTGTTGCCTACTATTTTATGTTTAATCAAAATACGCCCAACAACTAGATTTCAATTTAGTTTTGTACCGCTAACTATTTATTCATAAGCGCTGTTATACTAAAAGTGTTGTTTAATAATTTATCACGTAACTCACAAGCTGTCGGCCTCACAAAGAAACTCTGTGCAAGCGAGCTCAGTCCTCCTTACAGAATGCACCTTTCAGAATTAATATCCGCTCTCTTTGATGCTATTGTCATGCCGTATTTTCATAAAACAACTTTGTTGAATACGAAACTTTTCATTCTTAATATATATTTAAGATTTTAGCTTCCTAAATTGAGCATTTCAAATTGTAATTGTAAATAATAAAATAAAATATTTAGATCAGATTTTTAGCAACATAACTATTTAAAGAATTCCTTTAAATTTTATAATTCCAGACACAAAACATAATGAGACAAGAAACTACATGTGAACTAAAATACAATTAAATTCAATATTTATAAATTTATACTTAAGTACTATTATAAAGTGGCACTTTTGGTGTTGTCGTTTAAAGTGGAATGTGACCTACACAAGTACTTGCGTAGTTGGAATAGTCCCTTAGGCTACCAATAAATAGATAGGGAACAAAAAAGGGACCTATTTAAATAATTTTCTCTTTTTCTCTTCTTCAAAGCATATTAGACACGCCTCTGCTGCTTAATTTAGTCTTAAATATCCTTGAAACCTTTCTAAATCCAAAAGCTCACTCAGTTTGAAATGAAAAAAGACTATTCGATCTTAAAGGACAAATCCCGCACAACTAGGCTTCTGGCCGACTTTATCTGTTAGGAAGGACGCATATTTTTAAGGGCCAGGTTTGTACCTGCAACGTCAAACGAGGATTTCGGAGTGACAAGGGTTCAGCCTGTGTAAACTCATCACATTTGAAATGTTCTTGGTATCCATTACAATGTTTAGTGGCGTATCTGAAAATGTGCTCCAACATTATATTATGTAGTGGCAAATAATATTGGCTACACAATTTACATATTATTATTACTATATTGTATTCGAGCAGAATATTTATTTCACTAAAAGACGATAAGTAATAAATTGTTATTTTTAATTCTATTTTATGCTATAGTTATTCATAATTTTCTTAAATTTTTTCGTTACCATCACAATGTTTGTTTCAGGAAGCAGTAGTAACTCAAGGCCGAATCAATTACGGATTGGAATCGTAAAACTTCCCTTCGGCTTGGTTTACGGTTGCGCTCCACTCACATCTGCTCTAAGGGGGCCAATTTTATTGAATGCCCTTAATATTTACGCTCAGAAATGTATATTAAGCAGTTCGGCTGTTATATTGTCATGAAAACGAGAAAGGCCTACTTTCGAAGAATCAATGAGCCCTAATAGGTAATAGTAATAATGAAAAGGCCAGTTTTTTAATGCTCTAAGTTTTGCTTGTGCCTCAGTCTGTTTAAATATTTATTGTGTAAATAAAATATTTAAAAAAATGTGTGTGTCTGTGTGTCAGTGCAAGTCACACACGCTACAAGTCAAACATATAAAAAATAAAAATAATCGCAAGGGTCAACCACTCCGCAGTGCAATGGAGCAGCCTCAGTCTGGGGGAACCGCCTACATGATCACGGTATCCCTACGCCAGGTAAATATCATTTAGCAAGAGAAATACGAGAACCTCTATCAACTGTGTAGCATCTCGTCACCGCGATTCAGGAACTGTTGAATTTAAGTGCAGCGACATCTGTTGATAACAAACTAAATAGAAATAAAAGTATCTCAGGGGGTTCCGAGAGCCACGACAGCGTGCACGGACGTCAAAAACACACTGAATTAGTCGGGGACGCGAGGCCGCTCGGACCCGCTTCGGCAAGCCAATCGCGGTACACTTATTTTTTCGTTTCGTTACATTTCGTTTCATCGAGTTTGAAATCACAACGATTCTAAAGAAGTTTCACTTTAAAAAACAAAAATGTGATGGCTAGTTATACAATTTTTAAATTCACATACAAGTATGTGGTAATTAGAACAACACTTCACTGAAAAGTTAAGTTGCGAACTGCTCTTCATGAGCATGTGAGAATACGTAAATGAAACTTCACCGTTTCTTTGTGTGAACTTCGAGAAGTTACTTACCTTTATTTCGGAGAAAGTTTCATCTACAGGTAATTGAAATAGCTACATACATATGCGATCGAGTTTCGCGAAGCAGTCGGATTATACTATCTATAAAATAAACGAAGTGATATTAAAATTTTTAGTCATCATGGAACGATTTGTATACAGTAGCAGTTTTTATGACGGTTTTTTTTTACGGTCCGCATTAAAGCCGCCAGCCATAAGCTACGATTTTAGCGCCCTTTTCAAGCATTTCTATGTTATTACATAAATGTCACGGACAGTTTCCTGATGTCTCTAAGTAAAGTGGGTGACTGCATTTACGTTATAGATGTCTACCGGTAACCACTTAACACCAGACTAACTATTTCGCCAAAGTACCTAAGTAAAGGATAGATATACCTAAGATAAGATTTCCGGTGCATTCGTATCGAGCGATGTACCGGTGTTCGAAGGCAGGCGGGTATCATTTTTTCTAATGAAATACGTATTTAAGAAGTCTTCACAATTGACTTCCGCGAGAGACCTTAGAACTCATATCTTTTTTTTATTGCCCTTGTAGGCAAACGAGCATACGGCCCACCTGATGCTGAGTGGTTACCGTCGCCTATGGACTTCAGCAATGCCAGGGGAAGAGCCAAGCCGCTGCCTACCGAGCAAAGACGCTGCCTACCACGCCATTTTTTTTTTTGGGTCGCGGCTGAACCTTCTGCGAGGAGATATGTGAGACTCAACGATCTGCAGGTGTTACTGCCTACCGCACCTATCTCAAGATGTCTATGGGCTCCGGTAAAGTCTTAACACCAGGTGGGCTGTGATCTTGTCCGCCCAACTACGCAATAAAAAAATAAAAAGAAACCTTAAGTACATATATAGAATATTATGGTTAACCTTTACCATACCCGGAAGGATGCCGAAGACTGGGCAAAGTGGAGGAGTTTCAGTAGGACCCTGGCAGTGGACCGGGAAAAGGCTATTAAGAAGAAGAAGAAGATATAGAATATTATAGGTGTTAGGGAATGTTTGTATGTTGGGTCTTTCGTAGCTTACTACGTAAAAACGGCTAAACGAATTTCATTGAACAGACAATGTAATGATACATAATTAATAACAAATGGGATATTTTTTTATCGTACTTAATCCGTGCGTCCAATCCTTCCGATGCCAAATATATCTGCATAACCAATACAATGTGTGCGCTGGTTCGTGATTTTATATTCGGGATTTGCAAATCGGCTGGAGTTTACGGACCAGTGACTGACACAAGCTACACTTTATCCTGAGAAAATATACATGAAATAATTCATATAAAATACAAATTTAATGTGAATTCCACTGCGGGACATGTCTAGAATAGAACATCGTTTTTATTGTATTTTTTTCTTCTACCTATTAGCTGGTAGCCTCGAGAGGCTACTCCAGATTCTCTGTTCTAGTGGGCGATCTCTGAGGGCTCAGCCTAAAAGAATTTCCTTATACTTACATTAGCAAGAGAAGCAAGAAGTATTAGAAGAGGAAAGTAAGGGCAAAGTGGAGGAGTTTATGTGGGAAAGCGGACCGTCGCACTAGAATGGAAAAACGATAGAAAGAATAAGAAAACTAAGAGCAGTGATTTGCTGAATCTACCACCAGATTAGAATCCTTAATTGATAGTTTTCCATGCCGTTGTGAAGGTCTACATTACTAACATACCACGGTGCTGAAATTGCTAGTGCGCACAGATGTAGTTTGGATGACCTGAAGGGTATTTAGATACGCGAGTTTGGTGTTCACTCACGCCGCCGAACCCACATAGACACCCTCCAATCCCGTTTTTGTAGGTTAACTATCGGAGCACCGCGGTTCGTGAGGAACGTCGATCTACACGACGATTAGGACCTTGAATCGATCGGCAATACTGAAATTCTGCTTCGAAATGGTACCTCGGTAAGGCCATACGCCATGATAATTGCCTTATCGTTGCCGCCACTGACTACTACCCGACTCCGGCTCACGCAAGAGCTAGTCACCGGTGATGCCCTAGACACGTCCTTACAGATCCATTAGATCTACTAACTTTATTATTAGACTCTTGCAGCTCTAGCACTAGGAGCAGTAGATACTCTGGTAGCTGACGAGTACTCGTACGATGAGACAGTAGTCTTACCTTTCAAAAAATAAAAGGATAAGCTCTAAGAATGCTAATTGCGTTAACAACGTTTCCAAAAAACAATCAATCAAACATCCAATAAGGTTTCCTAAATAAATATAATGATATGCTAGTAAAAGGTTAGCGAAAAATCTAATGCTCTCGAAAAAATTAGTCGTTCAAGCCGATTTACATTATTATTTATCGGGACGCTAACACTGTGCCTTCACGCTACGCCACGCTTAAATCAAGACACATCTTATGTGTCGGATTAACAAAAGTATTCCGAAACATATTACAAAAAATAAAGTATCTAAATGTACCAGAAAAAAAAAAAACTGAAATGATCAGCAAAGATAGGGGCCTGACCCGAGCTTTCTAATATAAAAGCTGTCGCATAATAAAGCAATGAAACGTACAATAAAATTTCCCTTTTACTGTATACGGACTAAGTGCAATCGAAGAGAAACTGGAAGATATAAATTCGAATGCTCAACATATTAGAGTATCAAAGTGTTTTAGGTGTATTGTATTTCGTTAATTTCATTGGTTGTATCGACAAAATTATAAAAGTACATATTTATTGTGCATATTTATACAATATATTAACGATTTTTTGCAACGAAGTTGCTCATGGGACGATGCGGAGGGGTACCCTAACCGGGAAAAAACGTCCGTAACGTAAGATTTTTATTAGTAATGCACACAGTGTGCAACTTAACTTTGTAATAACATACAAATTAGTAATGCACACAGTGTACAATTTAACTTTGTAATAACGCACAAAAAATTACATGTTTTTTTATCATTCATTGACCACGATCTCAGAGCGTTCGTTTGCGCAATACACTAAATCTTATGCAAACAACCGTGAATGAAGTGTACCACACTAAGTTCGCACGTTACCGAATGACCGTGGGTTGTTGCGAAACCTCCAGTTTTATTTTCTTTATACCTCGAATAGAACTTAAAATTAATATTTTTATAATAAGGAACTTCGTTCCTATCCGGTGTCCCACGACACCACATATCTTTTTTTTAACTCCGTGACGTCGCCGATTATAGGTTGCTCGGTCGTATCCTAGGTAGGCAAGGCACAATTTAATTAAATTTATTGAATTACCGATAAATTTGATTTTTTTTGATTGATTGATAGGCGAACGAACTAACGGCACACCTGATACCCAAGTAGTAATCAGACCCTGTAGATTTCACAATATTAATGTCACCCATTGCAATAGGAAAACTACCTACCTACCTACCTACAATATGTACATGAGGTTGAAGAACCGGTGGTTTTGTAGAACGCCTGTGCCACCCTTCGACTGAAAAGCTTAAGCATCTCGCGAAAGTTACACGCGCTATGATGGTACCTGCCCGGGCGTGCTTATAATATGCTCAACTACCACGCTGCACCACTCAAATGCATACATTTTGTGGATCAGATTATTATAACACACTTGTATACCTTCATTGTGTTATTATTTGGTGAAAACATTGAAAGTACAATTTTTTTGAAAGGAAAGATGTGTTTGCTTTGAACTCAGGCATAATTTTCTCATATTGTATAAAATACCAATTGGTTAAAACTTTGTACTGAAATCTAACGATTTGGGAAGTCAAATGCTTAATCAATTGGTTTTAAAAGCTTGAATAATTTTATATTTAACAAACACCGGATCGGATATTTCATTTTCTATGTTTTGAAAATGGTTTTTTAATAAGGTGAAATTAAAAATAAAAAACACTTACAACATAATTAGGTATATTATTATATATAATGTTAGGTAATTCCGCAATGTTGTAATCATGTGAAAAAACTATAACAAAATTTATTTACCTTGTTTTTTATTAATTCTGATTTAATATTCACAGGCGTAGTAGAAAATTTAAAAGGTTCATTATAAAGTTTTAATTGAATTAAAAGTACCTTTCCGAGAGCAAATTGTAAACATTTCGAAAAATAAAAATAACAAATGCGTCAAGTCTTTCAAACGAAATTAGCTAATTTCCTCTGTCGCAATCTTCTTGAATTGCTCCAGGAAGACCAACAAAATAGAGAACAAAACATCATTAAAATTGTTCAATTAATTACGATTGTTGTTAACTTTGATAATTATTTCGTAAACAAAATGTGGATTTATTTAAAGTGTTTAAATAAAATTATCCACTAAAATCGATAGATGTCTATAATTTTTGCAGAGCCTGAAAACAAAGCTAGCAGATTGCGAGGAGATAAAAAATGTCTAGTATTTAACAAGATTTTTCTTGTGACATGTTTCTAATTCATCAGCACAGCATCACAGGCTGCGCTTGGAAGGAAACATCTAAATTTATCGTTGCTTTTACAAATTCACCTGTACAAATACGTCTACGGTTGATTATTTTCGTGCAAAAACGTCAAATGCAAAACGAATACAAACATTCAAATATTTGAACTGTCGACTCGACGCGAAACAACTTCGCCTCGTATTTCATAATAATGTATTTGAAAAGTTTAACGTCTCGTCTCGTTTATCGTCAGAGCCCGAGCTCTTTCCGTTCTAGAAATTTCGACTTAAATTAACAATATCTGGTATACGCAATTTGTCGTTCAGTCAGTTTGATAAACGAATAGATAGATATAAGTTACGATGCTTTGCAAGACTTGTCAGTCAGCGAGAGGCTGTAACTCAATCTTGAAACCATAAATCACAGCGGGAAACTTAAATTAGTTTCTTTTAAGGTTTCTCTGCCTACCTCCGCGAGCATCGCGAGTAATTATAGTCTTAATGGGCAGACAATTTACTTTTCCGTCGCATCTTTCAGTTCTGTTGAATTGTGAATTAAGTTTTAATTAATTTTGTGTAACGTTTGTATAACGAGGCTTTAATTAGAATATTTTATTAAATTTACTTATCTAATTAAATAATAACATCCCTTAATAGCTTTTATTTGGCAGAATTGCTGACGAACTTATGAAAGAGATGATGCGATTTAATTTTTTTTTTTTTTAACAATCTAGCCACGTTAACTGGTCCCGTGATAAGTTCATAAAGAACTTGTGTTACAGGTACCAGATAACGGAAATAAATGTAAGATTTTTATTATACACATACATATATTTAATATACATCCATAACCCTGGAAAATACATTTATATTTATCATACAAATATCTCCCCTTGGAGGGATTCAAATCCGCGACCGCCTTGTGTAGTGACCATGTCACTTACCACTACACCAGACGGCCGTTAAATATATGCAGTGGATACCTATACATATATAGTGTAATAATTAAAGGAAAATAAATATTCAGGTATGATACTGGTTAATTAAGTGTTAAAATGTTCACACCCGCGCAATTCATGATACGTGTTTACATTCAGTCATTGGATATCTTTGAGGAAACAATTGTCTTTTTATTCAGTAATTTGAAAATGAACTGTAATAATATAAATAAGACACTCGCAATACGAACAAAACCTTCCAGCGTTTGTGTCCCTGGGCGCTCTTTATTGTTTCGAAAATAATAAAGCGTTTTAATTTTATGTTAGTAATGCTGATGAGAAATTCGTTTCTCGAGACCCGGAAATTTAGGACAGAAGTTTGTGATTTATATGACGTCTTAGTGAATATTCATTAAATTTGGTAATTAAATTATATAATTAATTACTATCCTTATGGAATCTGCGTTTATTTTGCGATTCACCTATTGAGTTTTTTTGTACTATTTTTTTACTTTAGTGCCACACTGAACCCAGAGATAGCCAAGTTAATATATGATAATAATAATATTAATATGTGATAATAATTTTGAGAACAATAAAGCAAGGCAATTACGGAAATGAGCGAGCGAATTCAGAAAAAAACTTCCTTAATTAATTACAATGTACTCGTAGTAGTCACATTATCATTTGTATTGTTACTCGGAAAATCATCTATGACCTTACTACGAATTACACTACTTATTAGTACATAATAAATAGAATAACATAAACGAGTTTTCCTGAAATTGGGAAATAATAGTTAAAAAAAAACATGTGTGCAATTCTCACGTGGTAGAAGTGAAACCTTCCAAAATTAAAATACAATTATCCTAAACGTCTTAAGTATATGTAAAATTTTGTCATTAGTAAATAATTGTAAGGTAGCGCCCTCTGTGAATTGATATTTTAATTTCACGTATAATCCTAAATTAAAATTCACTACAGGAGCATTCATACACACGTTAGTATTAAAAAATCTCACAGATGGCGCTGTATTAAATAGTATGTATATTTCTGTCTCATTCTTTGCTGGCTTCATCCTACACATTTTTGTATTTGTGTCTCTTACCTGTCGTTTTTTCCGTTGCATCCGGTTTGAAATCACAATGATTCTAAAGAAGTTTTCACTTCAAAAAAATTGCTGAAAATTGTAGACGTTTTGGTGATACTCAGCTTAAAAAAAAATACAAAATCAGTTTGAAGTTTGAAATCATACTCATACATACTCGTAAAGGCAAACATGCGTATAAAGCTAAAATACAATTTACACGTAATTACGGACAGTGATCTCTTTCCTTCAAAAGCGAATAACAATTACGAAACACCAAACTGTCATAAAATTGAAAGAACAAATTCTGGCGACAACACAACCTTAATTAACAAAGAGACCAAGCAAACAATTAGTGGCGGAAATAACTTTGTTTCAGCTAATTGCGTACCATTACCATGTTTTAAGTACATTAAATAAATGCCAGAGGTAATTACATGGATGTTGATATTTTATCTTATTCAGGTTCGCGGTATTAAATTCTAAGTTGCAATGAAATTGTATACGTCGAGGGGTTTTGTTTTACTCACACTGGCACGTTCCAAAGATCAATTGAAATTATTGGTATATCACCCCTCGAACTGATTTCAGAAATCGACAATAGTTTGTATAGGTTCGCACATTTAATATGTTTGCATCAAGAAATTCTACCTTTTAATTGAGACGGTCCTGACAAAAACATAAGGGAACTAAGGGAACACGATGCAGATGATATTGGCCACACAGAACCTTTTGATCTAGAGCCTAAGAAACTAAATAAAACTTGATATCATCGAACACATTTACATAATATATGGGATCTTTTTATTGTGAAGATGAAACTCCAAGTGAAACAAACTGCGAAGCCTCGAGATTTCTCCGATTATTTTTGTGTGCGACGAAACTTATATGTAAAATAAATCATTTTTACATAGATGACAATAATTCCTAAATTGCCACCAAAACATAATAATATGCATAACGTACCCAAAATGTCGGAAATAATAAACCCAAGCTTATATAGAAATAGCAGCTTCAATTATATTGAAAACTAGCGACCCGCCCTCGCTTCGCTTCGGAAACATTAAAACACACATGAAACAAAAAAAAAAAAAAAAGTAGCCTATGTTCATCAGGGACAATGTCGGCTTCTAATGGCAAAAGAATTTTTCAAATCGGTCCAGTAGTTTCGGAGCCTATTCGAAACAAACAAACAAACAAATCTTTCCTCTTTATAATATTAGTATAGACATGATTTTAGGGTGCAATCGTGTCGTATTTTCCGACAGTATTTCTACTCGAATAAGGAAGTACAAAATGTGATGATCAAGTGGAATGAACACAACTAGAGAAGATAAGGGAATTCCAAGTTATTTCTTGCACCGAACGAAGAATCAACGAGTATTCTTTCATACACTTGAATAGCTTGATCAATTTGAAAGAAGTGAAATACATTTTAGAAATAATGTTCACAACTAAAATTATTGGTACATTTTACGTTATTCTGCAGGAACTCGGAATCGATGTTTCGGAATTCAATACGCATAATTCAAATTTACTCGAGTGAATGGTGATTGTGTATCTGGGATGGAGATACCTGATTAACTAATTAATTGAATCATGTAATAATGTAAAAGTGTAGCGCAATGGGGATAGCGTCCGTGCCTGATGCGGATTTTATGTTCTAACAAATAACTTTCAGATTGTGTCGTCATCGTGGCCTTTTTCCGGGTAGAAGCAGTTAAACCTCCCGATTCAAGGAAGAGGTAAGTGGGATATCCTGTGACACAAAGTAATTGAGACCCTGACCTCTGGTCTCAAACTGGATGAAAGCTTTAGTACTTAGAATTGCTCCTACCACCACTGACCAGAGAGGCATTTTGGACATACTATACAGATACGTACATATAAAATAATCGAGTAAGGAACATAGCATTTTTGGAACGATTGGTTTTCCAGTCAACCGATTTCTAAAATAGGCAAGCATATATTATATTGGAACGACCCTTTATTCCCCTCTCACGACTTTCTGTCAATATAAGCAGTTTTAAGTAAAACAACGCAAAAAAACGCCTTCCCTTTTGTTTTCACTCAATGAAGACAAATGTTTGTTTATTTTTCCTTTACTTTTCAAAGAAACTCCTCTTTCGTGTACTAGTTTGAAATTACAAAGATGTTTACGTTTGAGTATTTCATTGAAAACATAAAAGCCATAAACGAAATAGAGAATCAGTACGATTGGCACATGATACCGCCATGTTTCAAAGGTAACTAAATATGCCGCGTGAGCATCCCGTGTTTGGTAATATAATCTTGATTACTGAAACTAACCTCTCAAAATCAGTGGCATTTACGCTGCAGTGTCTGATCTGCATTTGATACATTATAGTTGCAGTGAATGATCTTCAGTATGCTATGAGATCAAATTTCAAGTAGTCTCTTTGCAGCAGGCTGAAAGTCTTAGAATGAGAGGTCGTCCTCAACAGAAATAGTGACTACTTCATCCTGTACCAATGGCTTATACTTCAGGACGTCTAAGACTACCAGATACCTACCAGATTGTCCCCTTCTAATAGTCGTGGTTCCCAGATTTTCGGGAAAGTCTTAGTCCGGATCGTTGGATCTCTTTGCAAGCTATATCCTAAATTTCGTAAGGAGTGCTCTGTGGAACTTTTTGAAATGGTACCATCTTTTCTTTACCATCATACCACTTGTCGGCGTTGTGGAACTCTCCTTTGCTTCCGGGGACCTATTACTAATTGTACAGTTTGCTACCAGAAGTAATTTCGCTCCTCGACCGTCAAGCTCCGAAATTTACTCACAGACTCAGTATTTTTTCATTCCTATAACATGTTGCTTTTTTAACGTTGCTTAAGGCAAGGTTTTTATGTTAGCTAGCAACCTAGCTATGCTCGTGACATTGTTGAAGTCCACGAGCTATCTGTTGCTAATAGTTGGAACGCTAACTTATAATAGTAAAAAGTAATTGAGCTAGGAACCAGTCACCAGTATTGTACAAAATTTCTACTCATTATTTTCAATGAGGCACCTGAATACAGGATAAGTTAATTCGGAGAGACTGAAACTTATACGGGCAGCGAGACTGCGGATGTATTATCCGTTGTTGTTATTGACGTTCCGAGCCAAACAGGTTCGAACGGGCTGCGTATAAAAAGGTATTAAGTGGAATCTATTGTCTCGACAAACAACTTAACGGGAACAAACTTCTAAGATCTCTGTTTTGTCGGACGTCAGCGGAAACAAACAATGACACCGGATACCTCATCCTCGTTAGATATTGAAGGATTTGAAGGAGTGGCGACTACCACGCGATTATATCATATACTTTCTTTACGGTACTCGTGTAAATGTGTCACTAATCTTGTGTAATGCCTTCGTTAGTGTTTCAGACAATGGCAATGTTAATATTAAAACGATTAGACTATAAATATATTTTAATTAGGGAAATAGCAAAAGCAGCAAAAAAAGCAATGTGATTGACGTGAAGTAAACACGAGTTTCATTTTCAGCCGTATTCGATTTGTAGGGTCTTATAGGTTTTAAAAAAAAACACTACAAACCTTAAGTAAAGGAGTACGTTTTAAATCACTACATAGAATAAAACAAAGTCGCTTTCTCTGTCTCTATATCTGTCTGTCCCTATGTATGCTTAAATCTTTAAAACTACGCGACCGATTTTGATGCGGTTTTTTTTTAATAGATAGAGTGATTGAAGACGAAGGTATGTATAATAACATCCATTAAATAGTAGAAAAATTAATAATAAATTACAGTTTCCGAAGCGAAGCGAAGCCGGGTCGCTAGTAAATAATATAAAACGTAAATTATCGTACATTAGTATGTTAAGAAGTTGTTTTTTTTTTTTTTTTTTTATTGCTTAGATGTGTGGACGATCTCACAGCCCACCTGGTGTTAAGTGGTTACTGGAGCCCATAGACATCTACAACGTAAATGCGCCACCCACCTTGAGATGTAAGTTCTAAGGTCTCATGTTTTAGTTACAACGGCTACCCCACCCTTCCAACCGAAACGCATTACTGCTTCACGGCAGTTGTGTTCAGAGATATCGATTGAAACGTATATTCCGCATAAAAGTCTAAAGCGACTATTGTTGTCAGCTCGTCCTACCGTTACGAATGCATAGAAAGGAAGTGAAGGCGATAACGTCAACTCCACTACAAACTCGGCAGTGCATTGTTTGAATTGCGCATCACAAAAGAATAACATTTTCATTTAAAAAAAAAATCCACGTTCCTTCGAATCTGTTCCTCGGTTATCTGATCTGGCTTCCGACATTTTTAATGGTGAAAAACATTAGAGCATTTCATCAGGTTTTCCTCGAGATAAAACATTTAGGAGGTTTGTTTTTCTTTTCTTTTTTACGTACTATTTGCTTGAATAATTTTAATTACCTAAATGAATGTTTTTTACGTACAAATTTGTACAAGTTTTGGAATTAATCGTGAAATATGTTAGCTTACAGTTACGCAAACTTCCAGGTGTGATAGGTATTGGAATTATGATGATCCTAGACAGAAAACTCTTTTATTGTACTAAAATAAGATACTATTTCAATATATATTTTATTTATTTATTGCTTCGATGGGTGGACAAGCTCACAGCCCACCTGGTGTTAGGTGGTTACTGGAGCCCATAGACATCCACAACGTAAATGCGCCACCCACCTTGAGATATAAGTTCTAAGTAGTAGTCTCAGTAGTATCTCTAAGTAGTATCTCAAGTATAGTTACAACGGCTGCCCCACCCTTCAAACCGAAACGCATTACTGCTTTACGGTAGAAAATAGACAGGGTGGTGGTACCCACCCGCGTGGACTCATAAGGGTCCTACCACCAGTGAAGACAATAGGCAGGGTGGTAAAATCATAGCCCATCTGAAATTGAGTTGTTCCTACAATCCAGAGATGTCACAGCATGAATGCCACCCACCTCGAAAAATAAGGTCTGATTCACAATTGTTTTGCCTTTCAGGCCATTGTTGAAACCAGAACGCATAATAACTTCAGGGCAGAAATAGGTATGGTTGTGGTTTTAGCGAGCTGCCTATACACCTTCCCATTAATAAATGGTTTCATGTTACATCAATACGCATTTAAAGACACTCGAACTTAAGCTCTTAACACCTAGCAGCTTTGTCAGTATTCATTTTCTAGTTTCTTCTCGAAATGTTCCAAAACTTTTCACCGTATTACCGTTGCAAGTTCGGGGTTCTCACGAGGGATACTGTAGATTGAAAAGGATTTTCGTGTTAAATCCCAAGGCTTCTTTTTGTTCGACGAATTATGAAAGAGTTATTAGATTTCATTCATAAATATACTTTAAATTCTATAGAATATAGAGCGTTATTTGATTCATATTTTAGTAATTCAGTCGTAGCATTTATAAATTAAACTTTTGTAAGCCAGTCAGTGTCTAAATTGAAACTTATGACTCAAAATATACCTTATTACGTATTGAGATAAGTTCTGTCTTTAAAATTGTTTTTATAAGTTCATGTTGTGAAAACTAGCTACAGGACGATCTAATAAATACTTTAAAAATAATAATAATAAAATACATAATAGAATGAATCATTCAAGATTATAATATAAGAAAATAAAACAATTTTCATAATCTCAATGTATTTATAATCAACTTCCAATTATTATACTAACATTAATATCACAGTTCATAGGTGTTTAAGAAATCATGTCATATCAAATGCCAATATCTATGAATGATTAGTAATTTAGTTAATGTGTAAAGAAAATAACATTTATTTATGAAATTGTCGTTTTGAAGTAAATAATACTTTGAACAAAAAATAACTACAAGCTATATTACATTTAAGGTAAATTTATCCATACTAATTATCGTTGGGGATTCAGAGAACTTTGAGTAAGTAAGTGAAATACAAACATAATTAATACTACAAAGGCCTGGCTGTTTTTGAATGGGGTTTTCGTCTTCGCGATAAGAGAATCTCTGGTGTAAGATAAGCGCCAACTGTATTCTTTATTTAAGTTAGGGTCATTTTTAATTTCAATGGCCTCGCGTGTCATACATAATTATGTCGACTTGACTTGTTTCTTTATTTAGATTTTGTTAAATATTATGAAATGATCGTTATCACAGTCAAGACTGTGTAGATACACAGCAAACTTGTGCTGATGGAAATTAGTAAAAAGAAAACAATAAACACAAGATAAATTGGAAAAAGTAGTTTAAATTTGCGTGTGACTTACGAAAACCGAATAAAATACTATGAGACACGAAATACAATTAAAAAGCCTGTCAAATTCATTGAGCTTATTGTTGGAAAGCTGAAGAAGCTTTCATATTTATTTATTTTAAAACCTATTTCGCTCTTCTAATCTCTCTCAGCAGTTTATCTGCATAAAAATATTTAGGAACAAATTGAATTTTAATATTATAAAATTTATAAATTATCAAAACGACAATTTCTGTTAGACATAAAGTTACAAAACTATTTACATCAAATTCGTATATATTACAAGTTTCAAAATCATTGGCTTAGATAATTTCAGAATTGAGTGGCTTTTAATCTAAGTGAAACGCAACGAATCCAACTTACAAATGTATACATGCACGGGGCGTAATTAAATATATATTGTACGTTATTTGTACAGGTTTTTTATTCATTTCATTTATTACTTCACAAAGACTTTTATAGAAAAAAATTCACAACAACAAGCTTTTAGGATAGGTAACATGAAAACTATATCTAATGAGCAAAAGAAATATATCAAATCAGATACGGTAACATCGAAATTTGGAATTTCAGTACAATTTCAGAAGAACTTATTACCGAACATACAATAATAAATAAATTATAAATTAATACGGTAAGTTTTGGTACTTGAATCACGAGATCTAATTCCAAATATCTTGACAAACTGTACACAATAATAGCGTCACTGCCACATTATTTTGCAATTGATAATATTTGTCATATACTATAATATTTATTGTTCAGTTCTTACCGCCTGGTCTGTTTCAAAGCCCATCCACTGCTACCTGTAATGAAATTATTTGATTAATTTTTAATAATTATTATTTGATTACCTATAAATATATTTTATTAATTTTAATATATGTAGTATGATACTGGTCATTAAAGTTAGCCGTTATAATTCATATCATGTCCTATTAGTCAAATAATCTGCTAGCCAAATAATAATTCAATTACAAAGCTAATTGCTTAGCTCAATGTACCGACTATATTCTATGGTATAAAGTCAAAAGCAGTAAATAAATAAATAATTGACACTCTTGACCCTACTTGACTTCTTTGTAATTTAATTAATTGTATTGATTGGCGAAGCTTCGACAACGAAATTAGCTATGGTCTACAATGTCCTAAGGGCCGTATTAAAAGGTACGGACCCACTAGCGCATAATTGGTGTTAAAGTGTGAGCATTTGGTAATACCACTTCCTCTGCACATATGGTCTTGATTTTATTATATCTATGGGTTTATCCATAGATAACCCGGAGCAGTGACAGACAAAAAACGAAAAGCGCCAGAGTATATTTCATTTCCACAAATGACTCGCAAAAATTTAACGCACAGAAAAACAGAATCTATGGACAATTCATGAATAGTACCTAACGATTTCCACCAAGAAGTTTTCCGTGATATCAGAAAGAAAACTGTAATTGAGGTCTTCTCTTTGAAATCGTCTGAATCGTATTTAATAAACAGTAAGGGGGAAATAAAGTTAAGGCTTCAAGTAGGTTTATTTGAAAATAGTATCTGTATAAAATATAGATAGTCTTTGCAGGACCTTAAGCGAGCTTTTCTATCCGAAATATGGAGCTTTTGGAGCTACCTCGTTGGACTGGTCATTAATGTCTCTGTCTACAAACCATGGGTATTCGATTCCCATACAAACTCCAATACATTTGATAAATACAATTGATATAAGATGTATTGGAGTAATTGAGGCTTGAATATGCTTGTTGTTTTCCCATATAGCTCAAACCTACTGTATGGGGAACTCTTGATTCAAAATTTTACCTCCGCATGCTTTATATGCTAACACTTTCTGCCACTCCATTCTCCAGTATACAAAATGCAAATTTGCGACCAAATTTTGTAACTATATCATACTTCAAACAGCATGTTTTGGGTGCAGCCCGTCATAAACAATTGTCCGTGTAAAACTTCAGTTGCTAATGAAAGCCAATTTCCTGTAGCAAATTTGGATTGCAGCCAAAATTCTCTGTGTCCATACGAGACGAAATTTCGAATTCAGCACGTAATGTCAAGTGCAGTTTGTAGTCGGTCACTTTAACTGCCATTTTAATAGTTTTGGTTGTTCAGTGTTAATAGAATAAAAATTAATAGGTTGTTCGGAAAGTAATTTCGTTTTTTCCCGACAGAGGATTTAATTGTATTTTTTTGGACCCAACTTCACATTAAAGCCGTATAATTTTTATATGGTTTGAGAGCTGATATACCAAGACTTGTGTGTGAAAAATTTCAATTAATTCTACGTAGTAGTTTTTGGTTAGTGACCTTTTAAATATAGAGAGCGGTAAGTAGCATTTTCGAAATATCTTAATATTTTACTACAAAAAGGGTAAAAATGCTGTTCAAGCCAGTAAGAAATTAACCGATGCGTATGAAGAAGGTGTGTTGACAGTACGCCAGTGCCAGAACTGGTTCGCTAAATTTCGATCCGGCAATTTTGATGTCGAAGATGCACCACGTTCGGGAATGCCGCGCCGGTTGAAGCTGATAAAGTCGCGATAAAGGCATTAGTTGATGCAAACCGGCGAATAACAACAAATGAGATCGGATTGAGGTTAAATTTATGAAATTCAACAGCTTATGACCATTTGAAAGGCCTGGGATTATTTCGACGTTCGATGTATGTGTTCATTTCCACAAAAAAAATGAAACTACTTTCCGAACAACCCAAATATATAATAATAATAAATGTTTAGGTCAGAAAAAAAGTATCGCGTCTTATTATAAACATGAATATGTGCTGTATTGAAATTAAAATAGTAGGTACCTATCTATATTTAAAATTCTAAATAATTTTCACAAACATGTTGGAACCCAGAAATCTTTTAATCTAAATTTAAGGCTAATTGCTAATACTTAAGTAGGCGAATGTCTGCATAGTTCGTAAATAGTTTAAATCTATTTAAAATATATTTTTTTTAAATTCATTACTTTCCAACAAAAATTAAGCATTTCACAAAAAAAAGTTACGCTTCAGTACGTTATTTTATGATCGTAAATGAATAAAATCAGGTAAATAAAAAACCTTGGTCAACTAATTTTGGGTACATTCGCATTGGATTGGCAAATCATAATGAAAGCAGAGTTAAGGTTTCCGTAATTTGTATATCTGGTAGAAGTTTTGATGATCTCGCGGCTCTCTTAACCAATAAGTATTTTTTTTAGTATCCATTCAACGAGACGTATCCCGCCACCCATCGTAAGACACGACCGTCGACTTCTGAGTTATAAAGCCTAGCGACTGTCCTACCTTCCAAACCGGAATGCGTTACTGCATCGCAGTAGAAATATGTAGATAGAATAGTACCGTGCGTGTTCACAAGTAAAAAAACAAGTACAAGAATATTTTAATTTGTAACCAGACATGATATGGTTGTATAAAATCCTCTAAATAAAAATTAAAATTTCATGTTTACATATGTATAATAAAATATATTGTCTTAATGCAGACTGAAACAGCTGCACAAAACTACGACGCAACGGTAAAAGTCTAAAAGTCATAAATTCTAGTTTCCGGCAATTAGTTCTGGGCAGTGCATGGATAACTTAAAATATTTTTACGACTTCTGCAATACGTTTCAACCTGGAAATAAAGCAATTAGGAAACAAATAATTCAGATTTATGGGAAAACATATGCTTAAAACTGGGAATGATTTGAAAGAACAGAGGGATAGCACAAATACCAGGGTCCGGTTAAATGAAGAGTCTTGTTTTCTAAGCTATTTCAAGATAGTCGAAAAATTTACGCATCAAAGATTTTTTTTATTGCTTGGATGGGTGGACGAGCTCACAGCCCACCTGGTGTTAAGTGGTTACTGGAGCCCATAGACATCTAAAAAGTAAATGCGCCACCCACCTTGAGATATAATTTCTAGGGTCTCAAGGAATAGTTACAACGGCTGCCCCACCCTTCAAACCGAAACGCATAACTGCATCACGGTAGAAATAGGCAGGGTGGTGGTGCCTACACGCGCGGACTCACAAGAGATCCTAGCACCAGTAATTACGCAAATTATAATTTTGCGGGTTTGATTTTTATTACACGATGTTATTCCTTCACCGTGGAAGTCAATCGTGAACATTTGTTGAGTACGTATTTCATTAGAAAAATTGGTACCCGCCTGCGGGATTCGATCATCGGTACATCACTCAACACGAATGCACCGGACTTCTTATCCTTTAGACCACGATGACTTCAAAATGTGGTACTGGAGATTTCTATTGGAAATCCTTTAGACGGACTTTGATACTAACAACTCCGTTACAAAAACCTCAAGATTAAGAATCGCTTTTTGTTGAATGCGCAAAAACAACAATTTTTTGTCTGGTTGCGCAGAAACGTGTGCTCCAAGGCCAGATTATAGGGAAGAAATTGAGTAGATTGCTAGATTTTATAAAAATACCTCTAGCAATGGTCAGGTACTTCCATTATTATCAGATTTTTCCGCAATTAGATGCATTAGATAAAAACGTCATCTCAAGTTATTGCAACGGAACAAAATATTAGGGGAAGATGAGGATCCACAATATGCACTTTTAATGAAAATAAATATACAAAATAAAAATACAAATAAAAAAGCCTTATTTCATTATAAAAAAAAACATAAGCGTGATTAATGAAAATCGCTCTAATAAGATGGAACTGCTTCGAATATATTTTACGTTGGAAGACCTTGAGCAAATAATGCAGGTTGCGCTTGCTGCATTGATAGGCACATAAAACTGGGTATTTTTAATATACCTACGTCTGTGTCTGTTAAGATGGCAGTATTTAGTTTATCCTGCTTTTTAAATTCGAGGGTTAAATGTAAATGTAAACACAATACGTAATACACAAATCACGGGGAGCCAGACTTGCTTGAGTTATTAATGGCGTCCTCGTTTGTCGATTGTTGAGTATATTTGTGTACTTGTAGAATTATAATCGGGGCCAAAAATAGAAAAGATTTTCATCAATGTTAGGGGCAGTCTGCAAACAAAAAAAATATACTTTCGTAAATATACTTTTGTAGACATCGGCTTGGCTTTGCCCCTGGCATTGCTGAAGTCCACGGGCGACGGTAACCACTCACCATCAGGTGGGCCGTGTGCTCGTCTGCCTACAAGGGCAATAAAAAAAAATTAACTATTTAAGCGATTTGTATATTTTAAAGCCTTGCTTAAAAAAAATAGCAAAAATACTAGTATTATTGGAACAAAAGCATTGAATTGTAAACTATAAATTTCAAAAATGATTCCGGAACGAAAAATTTTGGATAAATTTCTATTTTAAACACTTTTTTTTTAAACTTATTTACTTCATGTACATTAAAAAATTATCAATGATTTTGGCAGTTAAATACAATGATAATAATAGTATTTAGTCATTCAAAATCATTGGACATAATATAGTAATGACAATAGTACACCTACCAGAAATGTTTAATTTATTTAATGGTCTAATTTTAAGTCCGTTTTGCTACTAAAATGCGATATTAATTCTCATTGCTAAATATTTTATTACTTAATAAATCTCCAACATTTCTGTGTAACATCAAGGCAGATTATATGATGAGCACAGCTGGCCGGTCGGAAGCTTGTGCCCATAATTTAGTCATGTCATAAAAATGAAAATGTTCTCGTTACATTTTTTTTTTCTTTACACATATTAAGAACGTACTGTAATTTTTGAGAGATCTACTGAATTTAACCTTCATTATCAGTTGACTGTCATCATCGTCACTGGATTTTGACGATTTCAGTGTTTTATATTAGCATTATTATAATAATATTATGTATCGTATTAACATTGGCATATCTTAACACTGTCAATGTGTAAGTCAATCATTTTAACAAAAGAAAATATATGATAGACATTGAGATAAATAAAACTTTTATAAAAACGGATGTTCGATGTAGAGAACTTATTAAATTTTTCACCATAAATAGCTGTTAACGCTTCCAATAAAATTTCATACTCCTTCGTTCGCCAAATTTGCGTAAAAAGGGATACAAAATTTTTGCTTCGCGTATTATTATATATAGATACTAATTTATACAGTAATTAGGCGCGTCGTTTTGAAGGGCGTGAGTAACGTATTAGAAAATCATTATCATGCAAATGAGTAGCTTTCATAACGTTGCTCCTGGCTGGGATTATAAACAGTAATCGGATTTTAGCTCTGATTTTAATTAGTTGTTCAAGGTCTATCATCAAAGTTTCAGCTGTATCAATTACAGTAGTAATTAGTTCCAAGTCTATAATGATATTGTAGTAGTAGAGTAAGATTTTTAGTGATGTAACAATAGCTTGTGAACCGAAAAGGGTACCATCATCCTGTCTATTTCACAGCCATTCATCATTTCTCCTTTCACACTCCTCTATCATATACCATTTCTTCACTCACTCCTCTCTTATTCACAGCCTATTCATAGCCGTTATGCTTTCCAATTGGGACTTAGATTTCAGGTCTCAAGTTCGGTATTGGAATTCACGTAAATATGTTTTCGTCAAACACCAGGAAGGGCATGAGGTTGTTCGTCTACCTACTCAATAAGAAAAAAATTATAAGAAATTATTATTGTTTATCTATAATATTATTATATACTGATTCTAGAAATTTAATAGTCTATGACAATAGACCCATAATAATGTTCAAACTTAAAATATCAATTAATTAAAATCCAAGTTCGACTACTGACTGAGGGACCACTAGTTCAATATTAAAACACCTTACATTGTACTTTACTGTTACTTAAACGTATTAATCAAGTTAATTTTTTTAATATAGTGTAAACGTATATTTTATAATGCAAAAGAGTATTTGTTCTCGATTAACTTACCTTGGGTACATGGTGTGTAAGTCCGGATGTACAGGAACATGGGTGGCATGTACGGCGTGAGGCGACATCGCAGCTGCATTGATTGCTCGTATCCGCGCCCTTAGTCTTTCATACTGCTCCGGTTGGTATTGTGCAGCTATCGTCACTGCGCTCCCAGAATACTGTGCGCATAAGGTCTATTTTTGAATGAATTATAACAGAATGCCTTTTTTTTTTTTTATTGCCTTTGTAGGCAGACGGGCATACGGCCCACCTGATGGTGAGTGGTTACCGTCGCCCATGGACTTCAGCAATGCCAGGGGCAGAGCCAAGCCACTGCCTACCGCTTAATACTCTCCATAAGCCTCGTTTGAAGAAGGACATGTCATAGCGCTCGGGAAACACCGTGGAGGGGAGCTCATTCCATAGCCGGATGGTACGTGGCAAAAAAGATCTCTGGAAACGCACTGTGGATGACTGCAGTGGCTCCAGGTAGTATGGATGAACTCTACTCCGGTGGCGGGCGGTGCGATGGTAAAAACGAGATGCTGGTATCATCTCGAACAATTCCTCAGAGTACTCCCCATGGAACATACGGTACAAAATACAGAGGGAACCGAAGTCCCTCCGCAAACCCAGACGCTCACTCCGCAAGCCTGAAACAGCTGTCTGGTGAAGAGCAATCAAATAAATAACGATTCTACACTTTGAAAATACAAATCTCGAAATTAGAAGCATAAAAACGGATTCGCTTTTAACCGAAACATATTTTATATGGACTCTTCTGTAAACAGATTTAGATTTTGTCCCAGAACGATTTTAAAAATATTTTTTGTCACAAATTTTTTAACTGCTTTGTTGGATTTTAAAGCTAATCCAATAAATGGAAATTATAGTTCCGTACCGTCATATATTTTTCTCATTCGGTTTTCAAAAGTTTTTATAATTTAAATTAAATTGTTTTCTTAGCAAATATTAGTTAAGACAAAAAATAATAAAATAAACTAAGAAGATACCATAAAAAAATTATGTATACATCAAATGACTAAGTTTCTAAGAATTTAAACCTTTTAGTAAGTATTGAAGTCGTCGTGGCCTAACGGATAAGACGTCCGGTGCATTCGTGTTGAGCGATGCACCGGTGTTCGAATCTCAGGCGGGTATCAATTTTACTAATGAAATACGTACTCAACAAATGTTCACGATTGACTTCCACGGTGAAAGAATAACATCGTATAATAAAAATGAAACCCGCAAAATTATAATTTGCGTAATTACTGGTGGTAGGACCTCTTGTGAGTCCGCGCGGGTAAGTACCTACCTACCTACTCTGCCTATTTCTACCGTGAAGCAGTAATGCGTTTCGGTTTGAAGGGTGAGGCAGCCGTTGTACTGTTAAATCTAAGAACTTAGAACTGATATCTCGAGGTGGGTGGCGACATTTATGTAGTAAAGCCTATGGGCTCCAGTAACAATTTAACACCAGATGGGCATTGAGCTCGTCCACCCATCTAAGCAACAACAAAAAAAAAATATGTGGCTTACTCAGTCCAATAGCAAATTACAAACCTTCAACGCAGCGGCAGCTTGTTCATGAGTGGCTCTTGTTAAATCACGTCCATCAACGCTGAGTATCCTGTCCCCTCTATGCAGCATACCGTAAGCTGCTCCCGCCACGGATACTCCCGAAACAAATACCCCACAAGTATCCTCCTCGCCTTCAATCCCTTCAGAGTCACCGCCAAGACCGCCGACGATGTCCATACCTAGCCGCGATCCAGAACGGACCAAGCGAACCATCCGAACGCATCTGCGAGGTAATGTATCCGTCAATCTCACAAAAGCCATCTATTCATTAATATATAATAAGTTTAGGTGGAATAATTAATTTGACACATAAGTTAATAAAAAGTCTATATTAAAAAGTCTCGCTTTAGTGCAGTTAATATAAGTATGATATGTACAGGAATAGCTCGTCTATTGAACGGATAGTTTCTAACTGTTCCACTCTAAATCATGATATGAGCTACGTTTTCTCCACAACAGCTACTTTTCTCACTCAGTATTATCTACTGTAAGCACCCCGCGTTATATGAAGTTTCAAAACATTTGTAAAATTCTCAAAATTTCTCATTCAGTCTATTTAAAAAGTAGTAAATATTTCTTTAGTATTAATATTGTTTAAGTGAACTAGTGATATTAACTACCTTATATGGGTTTGTCAGATGGCAAAATTTCAAGTCACTAATTCATAAAAGTTTTTAATCTCGATTGTATTTTTTTGACTGTATAGACACAAACTAATGGAAAAGAAAACGCGGTGCAGATAAATAAACAAATATGACATTATTTAAAAAAATTGTTTTAATATTCCGAAACATCAGTTCCGCCTTATGTCTAAAGTACATGTCAATACGTAACAAAACTTACTTTTACCGAAAAACAAATTTTGAATTGGAAATATCCTAGTAAATCTTTTAGGGAATATAAACGAGTAGGTTGCGACTAAAACAAGTAGTAATATGATGGTAATAAGGCGACAGAATATTGTAACTAGATTCCAACAAATTCACTTAATTTTACGGGCTGATGCTTCAGAAACCGATGGTAGTTATTTTAAAGTTCAACACCAAGTTATGTTTTTAAAGATGTACATTATTTTTTGATTTGTATAAAGGATTTTTTTATATTTGAATGCAGCGAAAGGTGAAAGCATCCTACTTATCTTGAATAGTTAATTAAAGTTCGAAGCAAGATACAAAGACTCTACAAGCAAGCCTAACAGTTTTATAGTATTAACGAAAAGAGACAAAATTTAAGCTTACAGCGTTCAGAATTTGCTCCGGATTCCGTTAAGGAATTAACTTACTTAGTTAATGTAGTTATAATGATATTAATAAGGTACGCTTTTCAAAGACAAGAGCTGAGTTTGAAAATGTTGTAAAAAGTTCACATTCAAACTTTCACTGAATATGTCGAACGTTATTTACAGTGAAATATCTTTTTGAGAATTTAACAGCACAAGCATATTACTTAAGTGAGATACTAAAACAATTTATTACATACACTAAAACAGCTTTATGGTGTTTTAAAAACTTTTATAACTCAGACATACTTATATACATAAATACAATAACAGAATTTGTTGCCAAAAAGGGGTGTGTTTACACAAAACTCAACGCTTAAGCCGAAGTGGTGCCAAAAGTCGACACGTTAAAGTAATTTAAAAAGAGAAAAACAAAATCTAGATTGAAAAGCTAAAGTTTACCTCGGTATTTCACTTGGCTCCTCCTCAAGAAGTTCGTGTAGTGTTGAGCACGAAGTAGCTTGTGTTCTCGCTGTTTTAACAAACAAATTCAGTTTAAAAGAAAAAAATAAACACACTTAAGACACTTCTGTGCATATGTTAGCAATTCTTAATCATTTTTCTTTTATTAAAATAATATGTATATCAGATAACAAGCTTTACGCTGCTTTACGTTAGGTAATTAAAATACTGGATCTCGTTTGGGAATATTAATTGGAAAATCTGACACCACAGATTATATTTTATTAAAATAACTAATTAAATGTCGAAGCATTGATAAACGATAGTTTTTTTTAAATATTTTACCTATAATGCAATATGATAAATTCTTGCTTGTTTTATATTTAATAAATATTTTCTGCGATATATTTTTTTACTATAGAGGGTCAAATGACCTCGTGGCAGAAATAGGCTCATGCCTGCAATGGATGCTCAAAATACTTCCTGTTCCTATATTTAGATATTATAGGAAAAAGTAGTAAAAACGTATCTTCTATAGACTCTTCAAAGTATGTATGAATATGTCAATTATTGCTGATAAATATTTGAAAAACGATTGTGGATTGAGAAAAAGATAATATCAAACTACTGTCATTACGTGGGTAGAGTAGATAACTATTGTACAATTCGCGCTCAAATTGAAATTAAGCGTTAAAGCATAAGCATTGTAATTAATTAACATCGTCAGTGTCAGATCCAATCCGACTGAAGAGCATAAGGCATTAATGCTAATGAAGTATTGTTCTCCTATTTAACATTCTGACTTACTTCTTCAAATGTGTATAATGTCTCTTAGTTCTAATTTTGTTAGTTATATTTAAGCTCTATTATATTGCTCTGTATAACAAAGAAACGAAATAATAAGTATTTTTTATTGTAATGTAGTTCCGTATTTCTAAATAGAAATAAATTTCACAAAACCTTTAATTCACTTAACCCCATATCTTTCATTTCCGTCAATGCAGTATTAATATTCCACGTTACCAAAAATTCCTTTTCCTGTAGCGCAAACGCGGCAAAATTCGCAGATAAGAATAAAAATAATAATAAGGAAAGTCCACTTTTGTTTACATGTAAAATAAAGATACACTCACTAGAGTAAAGCGGTGCGGTTTTGGCAACGGGCGGCACCGAACCGGCTGGTAATACTACTAAGGTAACTTGCTCCCCTGTATTCCGAAGTGCAGACACTGCTTGTGCGTGAGTCGCACCAACAAGCGATGTCTCGATTCCCTGGACAAATCAATCGAATAAACATTAACAAGCATTTCAATCAGAATTATTTTCGTTTTGTCCATTAAATTTTATGAGGCTGCTCTGTCTCTTCGCGTGGATGTTGTAAAAGGAAATAAGACGTTCACCGGGGAGTAGCGGCATTTTCTGAATATAGCACCAGCTTCTTGCGATCGGAAATCGACATTTACTACTAGTTAGGTAGGACCCACACGGACTAACGTCTGGTAATTTGAAGGATTGAAACGCTATTGAGACTTGGACCTCTTGTCGCCAGTTATGTTTAAATTTGTGATGTCTATAGATTTTGGTCATTATTTTAGAATAATTACCAAAATTACGGCCTACTAAGTGTAGACTTAGTGGGCCGTAAAATCATTTAAATATCAGGAATAGACTAAGCTAGTTAGGACATTGCATCATTTAGCTCAGGGCGGTCCAAATAAACTCACATCTTCATCCCTGACTGCAAGTATTTTATCGCCTAATCTCAGTCTGCCGTCGTGATGTGCTGCACCACCGACGGCTATATGTGATATAAAAACGCCTCCTCCTCCAGCCGCGTCATCAGACCCTCCCGCTATACCGAGTCCGAGGCCGCGAACGCCACGCCACAACGACACCACTCTTGGTCTTCGGGCACGGCAAACTCGCTTGTGAAACATACAAAACGATATTGAAAAAACGAACAGTTTTTTGTGGACACTATGTAATGAAACAGACTCTTTTTATTTCCCTGCCTTGAGAGGCTATGTCAGCGTAACCGGGCGAATAGGTGAGCTCACGGGACTTAAACCGGGAGTGTTGCTAACACTGGCCCTAGCAAGAGCAGTGCTTCGCAGAATCTACCACCGCATCGGAAACGCGGCCCACTGAGAAGATCCGGCGAGAAACTCAGTGGGCTGTGTGTATGGGTTAATTTACTCGTCGAGCCCTTCGTCGCAAGCGACGGATTCGGGGAGAACGGTGACCGGTGCTTGAGGTACAGAAACTTATTGTAGAAAGATTGTAGCAAATATTTGCAAATATACGCTCCACAAATTTCTCCTATAAAAGTGCTCCTACAAATAAAAAGTAGTGGATAAAATCAAAAGTCATTAGCGTTACGGCTTGATACTTCACGCTGCGCTTTACATTGAGTCTCCACTCCAAACCATTTACGGCCGTCTCCTTTTGTATTTACGAGCCACGCGCTCCGTCCGTTAACACTTCACCGTACTGATCCTGTAGTCTCTATTCTCTATTAAACTCTCATATTTCGACGGAACCATCAGATAGTTTTTTTAAAGTTACCTATTTCCGTGGAAAAATCCCAAAAATACGTCGTTTACTTCCCGCACTTTTTTAATTAAACCCTAAATTTGCCTAATTAAAGCGCATAGGTTTTGTAAGGGCATGCAGAGTACTTTTTTTTTAACTCACTAATCTGACAACGTTGCCCGCTTTTTGCAATGCATCCACTGCGACAGAATGCGACGCACCCTCCACGGAGATGTCATTAACCTGTACGACAAACATTTGTGAACCAAATTATTCAGTAGTTTTCATTTTATTTAATGCAGATGCAATTTGATCCAACATATTAATTAGTTTTACATCTAAAGGGTTTTGTGTTCTAGTTTCCTGTGATTTTATCATTTTCATGCTTATAAAATGTAGTTATCTGACATACTAATTAGTTTTACATCTAAAGACTTTGTATTCTAGTTTCCTGCGTTTTAATTAATTTTAAATAAATTCGGAAAATACCAGTAGATGTGTCTGTTTATTTGGCCTTTATCTTTGAATTTTTTTTTTACCAATATGGTAGGATGTCTTGTGAGCCTGCACGGATAAGTACCACCACCCCGCATATTTCTACCGTGAACAGTAATGCGTTTCAGTTTGAAGAGTAGCATAGCTGGTGTACTATAAAACTGAGACTAAGAATTCAGGACTGAGGGTGGGTGGAGGCATTTAAGTTAAGACTATATGCCCCAATAACCTCTTAAAATCAGGTGGACTATGAGCTCGCTCTTTGCTCATCCTCCTAGAGTGCCAAGTAAAAAGTGAAATCTTTGAATATATTTTATTAAAATAACAAAACAATAATGAAATTAAGGGATATATCCATGAATAAAATTTTACTTCATCACCTCAAAATACAAAGCTTCAGGACATTCATAGTAAATTCAGTACACAAGATAAGGATCTAACGACCTAAATTAGCACGGTAACCGTAAGACGTTGCAAATTAGGCCTTTTGTTAGTATCAATAAAGATCTCAATCCTAGGGACGGGGCATAAAGCAGGATGATTTCGTTAATCGTATAGATGATAATCTTTCCTTTATTGCATGTAGTTTAGAGATAATTCACATCTAGACGGCTTCATTGGGATCGTGTAGGTGCTTCGAACTTCCTTGTCGAATAACTCTACAAAGGTTATCGGGGTACTTAATGTGAGGTTTATGATTAATTGCCATGAATATTCAATTAGAATTATGGATATTACAGGTGAACGAAATAATTCATGCTTTATTTGATGTAGCTGAGATTAACGTTCGTGAGATGTTGGCGTGTCTGAGCTATTAACTAACTCCAAAGACCATTTTTATTATTTATTAAGCAACATTACATGTTGTATTAATGTTTTGATTATTTTCCGATTCATAAATCACGAGCTATCAGCTACCTGGAAAGAAACAATACGCAGAAAATTCGTTTCAAATTTCACAACATCGCGTGAAGCAACTAACATTTTTCATTAAAAATGATTTTTTTTTCTGTGTAACCTTTAAACAATGAATTTATGACGTCTTTTATAGGACGTTTAATTTATTTTATTAGCTCATAAAATGTACTGTTTTGTTTTCATTAATTTAACAATTTCGACAAAGATAATATTCCTCTCTGCTTTTGTTCAGTCTTTCTCGTTTTTATTTAATAAGGGCTGTTTCCTGTGAGTTCATTCAGTACATTGTTTTATTGTTTTAAATGTACGTGCTTTATGGGAGCAATCAGAAGACAGTTTTAAAATTTGTGACAAAATGATTGCTTCACAAAATTAGTAACTACTTTGTTAAATTCTATTTCTAATTGAGACAAAGTCTAAATTTCAATAACTTTTTTCCCATCCTGCAGATCGGAATGTGTCTAGCTGCTTTACTGTAGAAGTAGGCATAGTGATGGAGGCTTATCATACAGATACGAAACCATAACTGTTATTTGAGTTTAAAAAAAGTAACATGTAAAATTAATGGAAACCCATTGAATGGACCGTGAAGCCAAGGACAAGCTTTTCCTTTAATAACAATAGAATACATATTTTTAATAACTAATACAATATAATAAATAGAAGTCACAAAAATTTATGAAAAACCTAAGGGGCCTAAGCCTCATAAATAAACAATAAAATCATGTTACATACTTACTTGCAATAAAACATCGCCTATTTGTAGTCTGCCATCTTTCTTGGCTGCCCCTCCGGCTGCTAGTCTGGTGATTGTGACGTCGCCGTCTGTCTCGCCGCCCGCTATGCTAAGCCCAAGACCACTCGCACCCCGCTCCAGCGTTACGTCACAAGTTTCCCAGTCAGACTCGTCCGCTTCTGAAGTGTACTGCGAGATTATAAATGAAACTTCACTTCATTTTTTATATGGATCAACAAACTCATGGCCTTGCCTAGCCTAGCCTAGTGTGAAATGGTTACTAAAGACCATAGACATCATAATGTGAATGCTACCGCGTCCTTGAGTCGTGAATAATTATCAATCATTGTATATTATTTATTCAGCTATGATAGTTTCAAAGTGCTCATAAATTTTAAGAGTAGTTATAGAAAAATCTCTAATCACAGCTTTAACCGTACATGTAAAATATTTTATAAAAAAGTACTTGAGTATACCTATTTGTAATCGCTGCATGGTCATATCAATTGATACGGGAAAATCGAGCGTCTTATCAAATAGACTGTGGACATTTTAAATATATTCATTCATACTGCATGGTAATAATGGCATTCAGTATCGGACTTATTAAGGGTAGTTTTGGCATTGCTTTTTTGTGAAGAAAAAAATTGTTTAGGTAAATTGGGTAAAAAAAGCCTCAGCCTCACTAGGATGGTACTTAATGGTGGTATGGCATCTTATGAGCCCACTTGGGTAGGTACTACCCTTTTTTAACACTGGGGAATCCATTTACGGATACCCTGTCGAGGGGGTTACGGACCGGGTTATGTTGGACTCCGACGCCTCCAAAGAGGAAGAGGGAGACGAGGAGAACCAAGGTCCCCCAATTATTCACAGGAGACTACGCCTTGAAAAAGGCGCGCGAGGCGTTCACCCCGCAAAACCAACTACCGACTAAGTCTCATCGAGCTCCACCACACCGGCTACACCAACCCTGCGGTACCGCAATATGCGTCGAAAGTCCGCCTTCGACGGATGATACAACGGGATTTCATCTCCGGGAATATCCCGAAGAACGTCGTCGGGTAGGTAACGCCCTACTTATTTCTGCCGTGGAGTAGTAATGCGTTTTGGTTTGATGGGTGGAGCAGTTTTTGTACTGTAAAGACTGAGATTTAGAACTCGTGACTCAGGATCAGCTCCAGTAACCACTGAATAACATGTGGGCTGCGAATTCGAACATGCATCTATGCAAAAAAATTGGATCAAATTATAAATTTTCATGCTCAATGCAAGTACAATGTTTTAAAATACTGATAAAAATAAGTTTAGGCTGCAGTTAATTTGTATGAAAAAAATGGAAATTAAATTAATTGTAAACTACGAATTTATTTAACTAGCTGGCATGAATCATACTTAAACGAAGTTAAGCAATACGGGTTTATGTTTATGAAGTCACAAATGGGAACAATTTAGCTAAGAGCACTACAAACACGAATGGTGTGTTTGCTGCTTTAACAAAATATTCATTTAGATAGAAATTTACGGCGATGGTTGAAATAAAATATCATATTATATATACTATTCTTATTTATTTTCAGCTTACATTTTTATCTTTTTTTTTAAATCGAGGATAAGCCCCGCAGTAATTTTGTCAAAACAAGGATCCCTTGTCGGTACTATCGGAAACTGATACATTTTTATATAAGTTTCAAGATATACCTACACATATAGAGATAAAACACCTTGATGAACATGAAACAGGCCTAATCATTAATGTTGAATTAATGCCGTATTTTATAAATACGGATGCTTCCACTATGTGGGGGAATGGGACCTACCCTAACCACCGCGTCAGTATTACTCATTGTAGTAGTGATCTAATTAAGTGTTGGATTTTCTAAATTCCAATTGAAATTCCATTAAAATTAGCATAATAAATGCGAAAATTACTGAAAATGTAAATAATAGCCTCCCGAGAGAAATGTAAGTCCTTATGGATAGGCATCACCATCCTGTCTAATTCTGCCACCAAACACTCTTGCATTTCGGTTCAAATAGTCGGGGTGGCCACTAAGCTTTGCAATCGAGAATAAGACCTCATGAACTATGATGGAAGGTATTCATATTGTTTTTTTTAATCCATATTCATCTATCAGTTACGTTAGCCATTTGAAGTTAGGTTGGTCATGACCTCTTTCACGTGTCTGTGTATTAAAAAAAAATATACAAAGGCAAGCACTATGTTCGAATTTATTTTCGACATTAAAGAAAATCGATCTTTTAATTCGGTAATGATCCTAAATATTGATGTAATATAAAAAGTAATGTAACTCAATCGAATGGCCGGTTCAGCTCCGTTAACATGCGGCTCCCAGCATTGTTACCGACCTGTAAAAGGCTTCAGCATTATCATTAAACTCATGCATGATAAAACGTTATGGTAAACAATAAAAGGTTATTACCCTCCACGCGATGAGAGTACATCGTGTTATGGTGAAAAAACAGTTTTCAAAATGATCTTCACAAGGCAAGCCGAGCTTCATACACTTTTTGAAACAAGCATAAAGCGGCCGTTTGTTTGAAAAGTACACGAACACGGCCCAAATTACGGTTGTGCCGTTAGGAGTTGAGCCGAAATAATTTGTAGGTTACAAAAAAATGGATAAAAGAGGTGCCTCTATCGGATACCAGGGTTATTTGCTAGACTAAGAAAAATATATTTTAACGATGGAAAACATTGCTAAATTGCCGCTCCACCAAATTTTTCCAAAAAGAAATCGTCGGAAACGGTTTTAGCTAGAAAAAAAGGTTAACAATTTTCCTTGTAATTTGTTAAAGTGTAGATGTGGATTATAGGGCATTCAGTATTCATTTCGTAAATTAAAATCGTTAAGGGTTTTTATATTGTATATTAAGGAACGGACTGATTCTTTCAATGAATGGAAGATACTACACATTTCGGATGTTACGAATAATGTGAAGCGTGCGTGGCCTAATTGATAAAACGCCCGATGTACTCGTATCGATTTGTATGATCACGTCGTTTTTGAATCTCAGGGGATGATCGCAATTTTTCTAAACAAATATGTACCGTTTATTTTCACTAATGACTTTCACAGTGAAATAATAACTTTTGGATTGTTTACATAATTCAAACTTGGAAAAAAATATTTCATATCGGTAGCCGTAGAATGTAACGCCCTCATAGGTGTACCACTTTCTTTCCAGTTTCTGCAATTTCATTCTTATTTAAATGGTAGGGTAATGGTATCTGTCATACAATAGCTCAATTGAAACTTCTTCAAGTCATTCAATCCCGTTTTTGCAGGATAGCCCAAGGTCGGAGCACCATGGTTCTTAAGGAACGTGGATCTCCATGATGATCTGGAGCTTGACTCAGTCAGTCAGCTTCATTGCGCCACTTCGTGAAGGCGGCACGACATGAAAACCCTCTTGTCGTGGCCGCCGGAAATTACATACCCGATCCTGTTGACCGAATGGTAAACAGTCGACGTCGCCTAAAGCACGTCATTACGGATCCTCCCGATCCATTAACGGTGCTTTTAGGTACCTCAAGCACCGGTCACCGTCTTTGTCGAACCCGTCGCTTGCGACGAAGGGCTCGACAAGTGAATTAACCCATAGAGACAGCCCACTGAGTTTCTCGCCGGATCTTCTCAGTGGGTCGCATTTCCGATCTGGTGGTAGATTCTGCGAAGCACTGCTCTTGCTAGGGCCAGTGTTAGCAACACTCCCGGTTTGAACCCCGTGAGCTCACCTATACGTCAAGGAGAAGCTGAAATAGCCTCTCAAGGCTATCAGCATAGGTAGGGAGAAATAAAAGTGCACAGAACATTCCGGTTCGAGCTGTCTAACGGAGCGGTGCTCTCTGTTGATATCTCTGTACACTTGAAATATAATAAGCGGAATACATTGGAAAAGTAAGTCTTTATTACTATCACTATGGAAGGCAATGATAATGATGAAGAGCATGGCATCAACGACGCTGACGTCAACATTTTATAAACACCATGTAACCGATCTCAATCCGTCATATATTTTACATTTATAATAATGATAACCCATTAAGCCAAAAATACTGGTAATTTAAAAAGAGTTTAATACGACCCGTGTTTCCTCAAAGAGAATTTATGCTACGAGGAAACCGTAATACCATTATAGAAACTGAATGCCGCTGTGTCCAGTTTGTAGGTAGTTACTGTGTAAAGCAAACCTGGTAGCTTCCTGCAGAACGTCGGGCGTTTCCGGGACTTTGTGCAGGCTGCTCTCGGCCGCACTCATAGTTACCCACGTTAGCTGAGAACAATAGTATAACTTAAGTTCTATTTAATCATAATGAAACATTTCTATTATGTAGTAACTAAAACGAAAAGATAACGTAACTGCATTTATATTATATACAATTATGGATTTAATGCGGCTAGTTAAGTAATAATTATTTATTAATTTGTGGCGAGGCTTAGGGGTGGCTTATTTCCAGTAGTCGACGTCTGTGGGCTGATAAGAAGAAGAAGTTAAGAAACATAAAAGGTTTTTGACACCTAGAAAAATTTGAAAGTAAATTGTAAACATTATTGTGAGCAGACAGAGAATGTAATTCGAATTGTCAACAAATTAATCAACACATATTTTATTTAGTTGGTGGTACATACTGCTTTTAATATTCACTACAGTAAAATACGATTTTTAATTACAAAGATATTCAAGAAATTTTGTATGGGTAGTGAAATGTACTAATCTACTTTAGTACTTAGTGATATACTGATTAATTTAAGGGACTGACTCGCCTGTGCAATAGCTAGCGTTCCTGACTGTTGCGAGTTCGATTCCCACATCGGGCAAAACATTCATGTGATGAATAGGTTTGTTTGCTCTTTGCCTGGGTGATTATTTTCTTCTTTTTTTTGTTTAGATGGGTGGACGAGCTTACAACTCACCTGGTGTTAAGTGGTTACTGGAGCCCGTAGACATCTACAACGGCTGCACCACCCTTATTAAGTATTATATGGATATACTTAACGTATGTAAGTAAGTATGTCAGTCTCTGGTATCCGTGACAGGGAATCCTAATTAAGGCCGGATGACCGTGTGTGATTTGTTCCCGGTTATTTATTTATTAAGCGACTATCAAAGCGAATCGAAACAAAAAATCAATGTCCCACTCACCCTAAGATTAAATGGAGCCTTAACCTTAATTGTACTGTAATAACGGTAAAAACGTTTTTTTTTTATTACTTAGCAAAGAGTCAGCGAGTTAAGAATGAGCTAACATACGGCAAAGACTCAGTGAGCCGTGCATCCATAAATTCGAAACACGCAAAGAAAGATTTATTTGAATCTCGATATGCGGACTTGTAACTGCTCTCTTAGAAATACAGGAAGAAGAAAAAAAGTTTTGTACAAAAAATCGCCTATTTCTTTTGAAGCAAATGAAAATAATATGTTTTCAGTGTTATATGCACTAGATACGACTAACCAAAATCGGAGATTTTATTACAAAAAAATATATTAAAAATAAATAAATAAATTTGCAATTGCTATGCATGGCAATTTTATTATCTACTAGCTGATATGTTCATGTCATCATAGCATCATACCATTTTTAAGCCTTTCTCTTGTAGACAAATAAGCTTATAATTAACAAATTAAGCGTTGTTCTATTTCAAGGTAGGTGAATCACTCAGATTCAACAGGCTACACTAAGAGCTCTGTTGGTTTAGGAAGACATCGACAACCTATTTTGAGAACAATCGATACAAAAACTTTGTCCATTTTGTATAGCGCAGCAGAGGTCTCATGCCAGTTTCGCAAGTTCCAGACTAGACACTACTTTCAGCCTATTCTTAGGTTACGTTCCGGTTCGATATGTAGGAGAACCAATATCACAGAACAGTCGAGAGACTTTAATCTGATATCTCAGGGCAGACCAAAATAAAATGAAAATTACTACTTTAAGTACTAAGTCACGAATCAGCAATGTTATCTAATAATGACATTTTTTTATTGCTTAAATAGGTGGACGAGCTCATAGCCCACCTGGTGATAAGTGGTTACTGGAGCCCACAGACATCTACAACGTAAATGCGCCACCCACCTTGAGATATAAGTTTTAAGGTCTTAGAAAAGTTACAACGGCCATTTAAACCGAAACGCATTACTCATTCACGGCAGAAATAGGCAGGGTGGTGGTACCAGATTTCCTCCTGACACAAAAGATAGGTAGACCTTTACCACTATCTATCAAAAGCATAAGTTTTACTTGGTATGTTGTATGGTATGTTGTATGTTGTATGTTGTATGGTTGACCAATCTCCTTTAGTCGACAAAAGAACCAAGAAAACCAGAAATAATTCTGAAAGAATTTATTTTATGTTCTGTTTCCAAAAATCATTATCTAAAAGTATACCTAATAAATGCTTATTTTTACCAAAAGCGTTTGGACCAGTAGCTGTCTAACTCAAAGAGGTTAAGCTTGAAAAGCAAAACAAAGGACAATTTCATTAAATCTAAATCACAAAAACAGAAGGTGCCAAAAGCAAAATGTTATTCAATTAATAACATTAATAAATTTTGATTGGATCAATTACTACAGTGTTTTGTTTACTTAGAAATTTTGTGATAGGCTATAATTAATCTACAGTATCAAATTATTTGTATTTTCGTAAAGGAAAATGTTTTCAACAGTTTTATTTCATCAATAAGAATTAAATACTCGACAGAAACTAATCTGTTTGATTTGTTTGTAATCTGTGTTTATGGTTTGACAAGACAGATTAAGGGGGACTTTTTGGCGGGAACGCGAGGAGTGAAGTTGTGTGATTTGTTTTATTTTGTCTATTTAGTGTTTCTTCAGGTTTAAATGTGTAACAATGGTGGTTTATTAACTGTTTAATATCTGTGAAAGTGCACAAATGTGGGAAAATCAAACAAAGCCGCTGGACGTAACTTCTCGGGATCCTCCAAAAAGTCCACTGAAAAAATCTCAGTAAATGACCACCATTTTACTGATATTATATTTGATCCCATATCATCTCATTTCATTTAATGTCATCCCAGTTGATTAATATCTCAAATTAATCATCTTCATTTCATTTCACTCCATATTTTCATTTTTCATAAAATTAAGAATATAAATTAAAACAAGACATGACTTAAAGGTCTTAGTTACCAGGTCATAAAATCCCTTAAAAAAAAAGACAGATTAAGGAAGTGAAAGATACAAACGAACTGAGAATATTCGGTAAATGTTTGAGTTGTGAGGAGCGTACCACGGCTTAAGCCACAGTAAATATTTAGCTAATAAGATGAACGTACCTGAAAAGAAAAGCTCAGTAAATATTGGTCGTTCATTTCTGATTGTCTTGTTGGTCAAGTGCTTAAGTGTCCGTGTTCGATATCCGGTCCGAATCAGTATCTTCGTGACGGATACTTGGTTTTTAAAGTCTGGGTTATTGTTTCAATTATGTTTCCGGTACCCGTAAATCAAAGAAAAAAAAACTTTTTTTTTTATTATTTCCCGTGTAGGCAGACGATCATACGGCCCACCTGATGGTGAGTGGTTACCGTCGCCCATGGACTTTAGCAATGCCAGGGGCAGAGCCAAGCCGCTGCCTACCGCTTAATACTCTCCACAAGCCTCGTTTGAAGAAGGACATGTCATAACGCTCGGGAAAAACCGTGGAGGGGAGTTCATTCCAAGCCGGATGGTACGTGGTAAAAAAAGATCTCTGGAAGCGCACTGTGGATGAAGGAAGTGACTCTAAGTAGTATGGATGAACTCTGGTGGCGGGCGGTGCGTTTTTTCTTTTGTTTATCGAAAATTTGATTTTACTTAAGTATTTTTGATTAACTCATTTATTAAATTATAGACATAGTTCTTTAATACTTAATTCTTTACAAATCTCATCCATTCTACTTGCGAGAAGATTATTAGATTAGTAATTTGATTTGTGTGTGTAGAAGGATTATAGAGAATGAAATACCTATTAAACATGTTAATTAAAGTACAGTAATATACAGAAATAGATAGCAAATATGCAATAGTTGCATATATATGTACATTTCGAGTGTAAACAGAATTTTTATGGCATATATACTGGTGGTAGGACCTCTTGGGAGTCCGCACGGGTAGGTACCACCACCCCGCCTATTTCCGCCGTGAAGCAGTAATGCATTTCGGTTCGAAGGGTGGGGTAGCCGTTGTAACTATACTGAGACCTTAGAACTTATATCTCGAGGTGGGTGGCGCATTTACGTTGTAGATGTCTATGGGCTCCAGTAACCACTTAACATCAGGTGGGCTGTGAGCTCGTCCATCCATCTAAGCAATAGATGGGTGAACAAGCTCACGACCAGCATGTTGTGAAGAGGTTTCTGGGGACCGCAGACATGAGTACTTGAGTACTTTGAGCTATCCACCTTGAGACATGAGGTTAAAGGCTGAATTGTACTGTGTAACGATTATCCTACCCTTCAAACTAGAACGAATGATTAGTTCACGGCAGAAATAGGCAAGGCGGTGGTAAATACCTACCCGTGCGGACTCAGAAGACGTATTACTATCAGATTGTCATAAAAGAATAAATGCTACTTGCGATAAATGCGTGCTACTTGTTTGTTCTACATAATACATTATTGCATTTTTATGGTGTAGGTATATCTGATAATATTCGTAGACTTTGTATTTAAACACGGAAACAAACTTTTAAACTCGAATATCAACCGCAGCGAATTCCACAATCTGAGCTGCACACTAAATGGAAATATTATAGAAATCGCTTTTGTAAGAGGTAAGTATCGAGATAGAAAATAAGGTGTTTACCTAATTAAAAACCTACATAAAAAGATGGGCCAGGAGTACGAATGAAAAAATCGTGCACGTTAGTAAAAAGTAGAGAAAAGAATAGGAATCGTAATATTCAAGTATAATTAAGAATTCACGGCAAAATAAAGCGTTTTTGAATGTAATCCATTGAGCGTAAACCGTCGATAGATCGACTCTCTATTAACGCGTATAAAGTGCGAAGCATCGGAATACCGACTATTTGCGCAATTTCATTATAGATTTTAGGTACCAACAAGTACGGACGTGTGTACGCGTGCATAGGGTATTTAATAAGTAAATAACATTTATAAATAACTATTTAAAATTATTTTGCTGTGATTTTAGCATTGATTTTTGTAATTTTGTAATTTAGTTAAAGTTTTTTATCAGGAACTTATTATTTTTCAAAAATCCTTTAGAAATTTCTGCAAAATATGAGAAAATAATCTCAACACTAAAATGGCTAAATTTATTGTTTCCGATCTTTCGAATAATTTACGTAATTATGTTTTTTTTTTTTTTATTGCCTTTGTAGGCAGACGAGCATACGGCCCACCTGATGGTGAGTGGTTACCGTCGCCCATGGACTTCAGCAATGCCAAGGGCAGAGCCAAGCCGCTGCCTACCGTTTAATACTCTCCACAAGCCTCGTTTGAAGGACATAATATGTATACGAATGGTGAACAATAGTGAAAGTGTTGTAGTATTATAATATCCAAGTTAATACCTGCCTAAATTTGAGTTGAGCTCTTTGCGAAAATGAGAAACATGGTCGAGATTGCTGAGATTATAAATAAAGCGAGTACATAGGCTTTGCAATCTCTCAAGTTTGCTTAAGAGCTCTTCAGTGGCACCCCAGTACAGGCATCAGCGTAGTCAATAATGGTTAGAATTAGGGTTGGGATCAGCGAGATTTTGCTTCATCGTAACGAAACAATTAATGTAGCAGCTTTAAATTATAATAAAAAAATCTAAACCTAGTGCACTTAGCTACATCTTAACAACAAATCTTTACTATTTTTTAAATGTAAGGTCATAAGGTCATTTGAAGGGCAAAGCCGATTTGGCGTCCAAAATGCTGGGAGTCCTCAACAGAGCAAAGCGGTACTTCACGCCTGGACAAAGACTTTTGCGTTAAAAAGCACAATTCCGGGCTCGCGTGGAGTACTGCTCCCACCTCTGGGTCGGACCTCCCAAATACCAGCTACTTTCATTAAAATTTGACTCCATTCAAAAAAGGACCGTTCGCATTGTCGATAATCCCATTCTCACGGATAATTTGGAAATTCTGGGTCTGAGGGACTTTGTTTTTTTCTGTATTTTGTACCGTATGTTCCATGGGGAGTCCTCTGAGGGATTGTTTTTATGATCGCACCGCCCGCCACCGGAGTAGACTTCATCCATACTACTTAGAACCACTGTGTGCATTCACAGTGCGATTCCAGGGATCTTTTTTGCCACCATCCGGCTTTGGAATGAGTTCCCCTCTACGGTGTTTCCCGAGCGCTATGACATTTCCTTCTTCAAACGAGGCTTGTGGAGAGTATTAAGCTGTAGGTGGTTTGGCCCTACCCCTGGCATTGCTGACGTCCATGAGCGACGGTAATCACTCACCATCAGGTGGGCCCATGCTCGTCTGTCTACAAGGGCAATAAAAAAAAAACTTTTGTTACAATTTGAAAAGTATTGTGTTTAGTTGGACCCGCTCTCAAAGTCGTAGATTTTTTATAATTTCAATGTATCTTATGTGTATTCGTCCCAGCAGCACATAGAAACGATAACAGTTGACAGATATTGATAAGATAACTACTGATTGTATTTACAATGAGACGTAACATTGGTACGTACGAAGATAAGTTACGTTGTTCGCATTGCGACGTAACCAAATATTTCAAAGTAAATTAATTATTGTTTTGACGAGTACTAAAGAGAATATTAACGAATTTTTACTTATTTTCGTCTTACTATTCTTAACTTATTAGTTATGTTGTACAAAGAGCTATTATGAAAATTCAAAAATGTTGAACAGTTTTACCTAGTACCTGTGCTGGCAAAAATGTACAAGATAATAGAAGTTAATACTTTCCAGTTTCCCGCTCAATGCTCTCACTGGTTACTGAATTTAAAAGAATTAAATTAAGCTGGTTTGCTTGGTGGCCTTCAATATCTCTGAAGACAATACTAAGCTTAGACTTTGAAAAACAGAAAATCTATTTCAAACATCCTTCTAAAATTCTTTAGATTTCGTTTGGCTGCCTTTACAATCGATTTGAACCTAATCACTAGGCTTAAGAAAGTATCGATAAAACTGTGTCCTTAATGTCGCCAAGGTTAATGAGTGAAAAAAAAGCGATGCTGTGAATTTTAAATCAGAAGCCCAATTTAGATGTTGCACGTGATCTGGGTCAATTTAATCATCTTATTATCGTCACGAATTAAACGAACCATACGATTCCGAAATCAAGAGACAAGCCTTATCTGTGAAACGACCATACTCTCCGTCCATGAAGAAATTTCGAATTGGTCTAAAGGTCGTTGTGGGTAAGTAAAAATGTTATCTGGCAGAAAATGCAGCTTATTGCCGGATTTTATGATGCAAATATAATCCAAAAAGTATATTAAGCATTATTATACATATATTTAAGAAGCATTATATAGAAGTAGGAAAACTCTCGATATTATTTTAATGTATTTATAATATGCTCTTGTTGTTTCGTTCAGTCCACCTTTCCATATGTCGGAGCCATTTCATAAAAACCGGCCATGTAGAAGGTGCTTTTTATACAATTTTTATACAATATTTAGAATAGTGTAAACAATAAAACACACTAAATATAGACCAATATCGCAAAATTAAGAACAAAATATGAATTAGTGTCCCATATAACTTATTTCATATAACTAAGGGAAAATAAAATAATAGTGTACACAAAAAGAGTTTGAGAATCAAAGTTATCCTTTTAATTCAAGAGACCATTCAGTGTCAAAATATCCAAATGATTCAATTATAGGCTGCAAAATATTCATTTTTTTCATAATAATTTTATAATAATTAAACATTATTTTTTCGGAATTTAAGTCTATTTATATGACCCGGACATAAATTTTGACATGAAAAATGATAAAATGATGACAAACCGATACAGAAATTCTAAGTTTTTTTTCATTTTTATTTCTAACAGAAAACGGTAATAATGTAGCTCCCGATGTTCTCAAACAACAAAGAAGTGCCGGTAACATGACAGTTTATACGATTTCTATACCGTCACGGAGTATTATTGTATTTTCTCAGTAAACATGGCGCCGGGAGATGTAAGGAAAGATTTATGGCACAATATTACACGGTAGATATGTGCCAGATTAGGAGATACGGTGAAATGGAAATAGCTGCGGATCACGGCCGCGTGGAAGGATAATAACTAGTGTAATTTCCTGGCACGTTGAATAGTTACAAGGTAAATGCTTCTAAACAAATGAGAACCTTCGGCTAAAGAGTAGCTGTAATACTCACTTGTTTATAGTGCACTTAAATAGGTAGTGATTACTAGTATTATGTTCCGGAGCTCTATTCATGCTAGTATTAGCATTTAGTGTTTATGGTTTGTTCTGATTTTTCGGAACCATGTCTGTTACTGTAAAAATTAAAAAAATAATCTTTTATAACATTTAAATGACAGTTAGTTGATCAATGAAATCATAGTAAAGATAAGTAGCTTAAGTAAGTAAATAAAACGGTCGAAAATTTTCAATTCAGTATTCGGTAAAGACCAATGATTCTACTAGAAAAAACTAATCCGAAATGAGGTTAAGTCTGAAATGAATCTCCAGTCTAGATATACTAGGTACTAGATATTACGCCTTTTCTATGGCAAGTAGGGAGACGAGTATACGGGCCGCCCGAGAGGGAGTGATTACCGTCGCCCGTGGACATCAGCAATGCCAGACGCACAGCCAAGTCACTACCTATTGCATGATACATGCTTTAATCCTTCAAATTATCCATTATTACTACTTGGCTTACAATATGCTTTATCACTAGCAACGGTAGCTTGACGATCGTAATATGCTGTTCTAATAAACAATAAGTCATTATCGTTCATTTTACGATGGGTTTCATTATCAGCATTTAGGACACTTACAAAAAGACATTAGTGATTTTGTCCGAAGCCCCAATAAAATACAGGAGCTTAAAAAAACAAGTAACAGTTTTGTATGTTTCGATATAGTTACTACACGTGACTTTGAAGATTTCGTTAGATTTAGTAAGAGCATTATGTACTTAAATTTCTATCAGTGTTTTATTTATTTATTTATGTACACACAGAAAAAAAGACATAGTACAGAGTAATAGGAAGATTATGTACAAAGGCACTGCTTATTTCTTTAATTATTAAAAGTCTTGATACTTTTCAAGACGTAACAGGACTCGGGCTTGATGAAATTAATTTGAATTTTGTATTGGCTTTAAAGCTATCGCTATCCTTAGTATAGACACAGTAGAGAGCAAAATTTTGCAATATTTTATGAACCCTCAAAGTGAATGTTAAATTTTATAGTAAAATATACAAGATCCCTGTGATGTATGTACCAGAGACTGATATAAATACTTATATAGGATTAAATATATACATATATAGACAATAAACACCCATACATAGAGTGCAAATAAGTTGCATTTTAAACAAACCTGTTCATCACAAGAATGTTTGCTCGATATGGAAACCGAACCCACGACCCTCAGCGCAACGGTTAAGGCCGCTAACCACTACTGAGTCAATCTTTATATTGTACTAGCTGACCCGGCAGATTTCGTAGTGCCTCAATCGATAAATAAAATACCTAAACTTTTGTATAAAATAAACTTAAAACAAACAAAAGGAATCGGTCCGACGTTGGACACATCAAAGGAAAAACAAAATTGTTATTATTATTGTATTCCGAGCATTTTCATATTTTTTCACCTTTTAAACCTTCTCTGGACCTCCACAAATAATTCAAGACCAAAATTAGCCAAATCGGTCTAGCCGTTCTCGAGTTTTAGCGAGACTAACGAACAGCAATTCATTATTATTTAAAGAGAAGAAGAAAATTTAAAGTTTCCCCAAACTTCGTAATAGGGCTATTAAGATAGGAAACAATAAAGTTCAATAATTATGAAGTTGTTTACTCACATTCCTCAGATATTTGGAGTTCGATCTTATCGAGGTCCTCGATCTCTTCGTCCTCGAAGTCAGTTTGTACGGTGACGTCACGAGTGTAGTGCTGTAGCGCGATGACGTCAAAAGACGCCCGTTCTTCTGTTGGTGAACTCTGAGAGGCTGCGCTAACGTTCGGGATCTCGGTGGTCTCGTGTCTGACGCGCTTGCACGCGGCACAACCACAGAGGGAGCCGCGCACTCGCAGCAGCCACACTAGCCCAAACAGCGCCATCCACGTGGTCATGCTGTGACTACACACTTCACCATTACAACACGCTTCACTGTCGACTAACTAAATTTAGCTCTCGGACGCCAAACTGATCACTTTTGTCTTTTTATATACCGGTATAGTTTCTAAGTTCATAGCTCATTTCTGCTGAAATTGTCTTTAGTTTTTTTTGGAACGAAGTTCCTTATGAGACGATGCGGAGGGGTACCCTAACCGGGAAAAAAGGTCCGTAACATAAGATTTTTATTATTTATGTATACTCTTAGTATGATGGCTATAGTGTCTAATGTATAGTCTACATGATGACGGCTATTATTATTATTCATATAAATAGCTGTTTCTTTGTATGTTATTATTACATATTTTTTATAAATCATTGTGAATAAAATAAAGTTGATAACTTTGTAAAGTAGTTTTTCTTTCATCAATAAAAAAATCATAATAAAAAATGTATACCCGAATAATTATTTTCTTTATACCTCGAATAGAACTTAAAATTAATATTTTTATAATAGGGAACTTTGTTCCTATCCGGTGTCCCACACATCACACATCTTTTTTTTATAACCTTTACTAATCGTTAGTAATTATTTCATCGAAAATACCGTCTAACAAAGGGTTTGTTGGGAAGTATTATCTCTATTGATAAGCTTCAAACGTAATTATGAGGTCTCATAAAAATACTTATACGGCATATTAGATCTCTCCACTACGTTATGACGCGCCAAAGGAACTCGATGAGATGATAAATGAAGGCAATAAATTGCAGCCGCTATGATACAAATGGCAGCTCTTAACGTGAAGGGCTCATGAAAAATATCAATTCGTCACAAGCGATTGGTGAAAATGTGCGATGGGATAAATTAAGGTCAAAGCTTTATATGTAGCTTTTACATGTAACTAAGTATTCTTTGGAAAAAGTTTCCCCGTTTGACTACTCGTAATACCATGCCTATTGATAGCTATAGGCTTAGTCAATTAGATAATTGAAATATCAATAATGGGTGGTAATGCTGCCGAACGTACTGTACTCTTCAAAGTTATTTACAGTAAACCGCCGCCATATGCGAACGCTAGACCGATTCCATCTGAAATGTCTGCGTAAAATTCTCAACATCTGCTGGTCTGATCGCATTCTGAATACGGAAGTTTTGCGGAAAGCCAATATCATGGGAATTGAGGCTAATATACCGTTAGATCAATGTATGACAAAGTATGTCATCAATGTATGTCATCATGTGATCAATGTATGACGAGATGTACTTAAGCGTCACATGAAGAAATGCGTCATTGAGTCTTCTGAGCGGGAGCAAACAGCCGTTCGACAACCAGAATAGAAATCTTAGGTGAAAACCAGAGTAAAAAATATGAAGAGAAACACTGCTTTGAAATAGATTATTGAAGCGATGAACTGAAAGCACGCCAGCCTTGTGCTATCTCTTACAACTATTATAACGGCATGCTCACATGTCCACATCGTGCACGTTTTTTTTTTTGTTTTTGTTTTTATTGCTTAGTTGGGTGGACTAACTCACAGCCCACCTGGTGTTAAGTGGTTACTGGAGCCCATAGACATCCACAACGTAAATGCGGCACTCACCTTGAGATATAAGTTCTAAGGTCTCAAGTTTAGTTACAACGGCTGCCCCACCCTTCAAACCGAAACGCATTACTGCTTCACGGCAGAAATATGAAGGGTGGTGGTACGTACCTAGTTTTAGGAGTAAGAACGGCTATGTCAGCCTCATACGAGCACACCGTGACCATTAGATACAGAGTGGAAGAGGTCGCCGTAGCCGATATTAGCCAAGAAGAGAGTAATTGAAATATAATACTACACGAACCCAACCAATTGTATAAATCAGCTCATGAAGCTCCAACATCTTAAAGCTTAAAGTTTTTGATGGCGTGTTAGAGGCAATGTTCTATCTATATTTTCAAACCGATTCCATTAACGAGTTTTAGGATGGGTAGAATGATGGCATCACAGTTCAATATATAATATGTGCTCTCAATCTAAACTGAATTTATAAGATTTACTTCTATATTTGACTTGTTACCGTTCATTAACTTTTTTTTAAGGAACCTTATTTTATTTTTATTTTGTATTATTAATATTAAATATAAAAGCCGTTTCTTTGAAAACTTCCAATCCTATTCGTGCTTCGAATCTCATTTTTATTTCGTTCAGTAAATTAGTTTAGGAAATTTTCGACTTTCATTAAGTGTCTTTGTTGATTATATTACTACAAAGAGTTGTTTCTAAACTTTTAATTACAATTTCTCAATTTATTTCGAACTAAATCATACTAGACTCGTTTCGAGAATGCGAGGAAAGCAATTGTAATATAATTAATAGCTAAATAAATATTTCGAAGAATATGAGTATGCTCGTTTGAATTATAATGTATTATCATTTACGCAAATGACCTCATACACGAGGTCAAAGTCTTAATTTCATTGAAAAAATAAAAGTTCTAATTGTGCTTTTATTTCTCAGAATTTTCCAAGAGACTTTTAAAAAAGAACTCGTAATTAGATTGAAACTTTTATTAATTTGAATTCTAAATGAAAAATGTCCTGGCAATCAAATTAAGGTTCGTCGAATTTGTTCTTACTCGTATCGTGGATTTTAAAAACACAATTAACTTCAATAATGTCATTGTAGATTTTGTGAATAGGCAATTTATTATTTTTCGCTGTCCTTATGGTAGCCGGTACCGCTCGGTATCTACCATAAACTTTAACCCATAGATACAGCTCACTGACTTTCTCGCCGGATCTTCTCAGTGGGTCGCGTTTCCGATCCGGTGATAGATTCTGCGAAGCACTGCTCTTGCTAGGGCCAGTGCTAGCAACACTTCTGGGTTGAGCCCCGTGAGCTCGCCTACATGTTAAGGCGAAGCTGAAATAGGCTCTTAAAGCATAGGTAGGAAAAAAAATAGAGTGCTTCAGTATTTTGGTCGTATATGAAGAAAACTCTGACAATTTTGAGACTCATAGTGATCGGCAAAGGGGAGAGAACATGATCTAGGAGTCAGAGCCAGAAAAGATGGAGTGATCAAGTGCTCCAACACCTGGACACGAGACTATGAACTAACCGACATAAGCGGTTATAGATCACAAGAAAATGTCTCAGTCGGGCGCACCACGATGATCAGCATTGGATAATGCATTAGAGTAGGAAGAGGGGGATGCGATCAGTGCTTAGTGTGTTCACTTCATAGTCCCTAGATCAAAGATTACATATTTTTTAACATGAAATTGTATTTGATTAAGCCTCAAGTAGTAGTTTATGTATGTAATAGAGCTTTCAATAGATGAAATAAAAACATTCAGACAATTACGGTATGGTAAACATGTTGTTTGTGTGTTTGAAATCTTATTATGCTTAAATTAAATAGGCTGTTAATTTGGCCAACAACAATTTAAATAATAGAAACTTCTTCTACGATAATGATATCGGAAAATCACTAAATTATGACTGATAAAAAGTACTGTATGTCTGTCTCCGCGTTCTTTTAGTTTTAATCATTTTAGCTATTTTTACATGATTTAGTAATAACATAGGTACATAATATAAACCTATAAAATTTCAAGCATATAATATTATATAGTATAGATAATTCTACGCTAATACAACTACGACTGCTGTTTTTGAAATGCTAATGTCCTCCAAATAACAATATTACTATTGATGACAATCAATTCAGTATACATCATTTTTTGGTAAGAAATCATAGTATGTAGGTTTCGTTTAAAAAAGATCGGATTGCGAGTAGTTGGAATCTAAGGATAAGATTGCAATTTTGTTCTACTCAGTTTTATAGATTATGAAATCAGTTAATAGTTTTATGTTAATGAACCAGAAAGATATAATTGAGAGACAATATGTTAATCGGGTTTTTCGGGGTGGGAGGGATTGTCGGTGGCCGAAAACCCTTTCTAGCTTGACTGGGCTATGTAGGCGAACTCAGGGGCTCAGCTAGGAGGGAAAACTTTGCTAAGAGCTGCAGTAGCGTTCCTAGAACAACTATCAGATCGGAATCGCGACGCTCTGAGAAGATCCAGCGTGAAACTCATGCGGGCTGATATATAATAAATTTAACATCGAACTTTTTGGCGAGTTCAACCTGACATAAGCATTAAAATAATTCGGACGAAAACTCTGTAAATTTAAACCGAAAATGCAAATCATGTGCGGTCATAAACCATAGCTATAAAACAAAAAGATAAACGACATGTGCACACCCGGTGCTGTTCGTTGTAGAATTAGTATGCATCATATAAATTTTGTAATAAAATGTGACGTCAGCATTACTTAGTTTCGTTTCGTTGCAAACACGAATCCGAACCTCGCTAAGTATGCTGTGAATTCATTTGAAAAGTAATTCAAATTTGGTTCACTCCGACAGTTCAGTCGGAATGAATAGAGTCAGATTTCATATAGGAAGCAGTATTATTTTCATCATGCTCCAAATTTGACTGAGGCCGTTGCTTTTAAATGTAAACTTGCATATTAATCTTAACGTACCTTACTAGTTTTTAATGTAATCATCTATTAAACACAACTGGTCGTAGGACCTCTTGGTGAGTCCGCGCGGGTAGGTACCACCGCCCTGCCTATTTCTGCCGTGAAGCAGTAATGCGTTTCGGTTTGAAGGGTGGGGCAGCCGTTGTAACTATACTGAGATCTTAGAACTTGTATCTCAAGGTGGGTGGCGCATTTACGTTGTAGATGTCCATGGGCTCCAGTAACCACTTAACACCAGGTGGGCTGTGAACTCGTCCACCCATCTAAGCAATAAAAAAAAAAAAAAAAAAATTGGGACACCATACCAAAGTATCATTTTAGTAAAGGTCTACTAATGAAAATTTACGAAGCTATTAAATGAATTCTTGAGGCTTTTATTATTCACCAATATACGTACATAGTCTTTATGATAGGCGAAGCAGAATACGTGCTGATGACTTGTGAAATATTATCTAAATCACAGCTACTTACACGAGCGAAAAATTGTACGAAGAAAATATTATTGGGCTTTTATTCATTACTTGCTTTACCAACCGTGAGTTGGTATACAACACATATAACTGCGTACCTATATAAATATATGTATATATTAAAAATATTTCTTACGTATAATATTTGAAATATTTAGATTTCTATGTTAATTAAGTATGCTAATTAAGCTTATCATGTAAATAAATATGAACACAAGAGTTTTTGTTTATTCGTAATCTACGTGTTTGTTTTATTGCCCGAGCAGGCAGACGAGCATACGGCCCATCTGATGGTAAGTGATTACCGTCGCTCATGGACGTCAGCAGTGCCAAGCACAGAGACAAGCCGCTGCCTACCGCTAATTCATCATGGTAACGGTTTTTTCGATTGCCTTGAAACTCGGTACCTTTCGCATGGGCTTTTGATAAAATGATGGGTGAGCAGATTATTAACAGAAGTATTAACTAAAAGTACTAGCGCCTATAGAAAGACTGTACGAGTATTTACCACTATGCCTGCTACTCTCGTGAACCAGTTTGGAATAGCTGATACATAATTCAATTGCGACTTCGTTTTCAAGGTGGATTGTCTTCACAACGTGAATATGGGCAAGTACCTTGAAATTTGAAGACGAAATCTTAATTATACTGTACGACGTATCACATTATTGATGCTCCTGTAGTACAGACTATTACATCCATGTCAAATTTAGATGACGTTCAAATCCAGTGGTCCATACATTGTGATTTATTATTTATTGCTTTCGACGGTAGACTAGCAGCATACGGTCAATTCTACTGCTGATTATTTGGCTGTTCGGCTCATCAAGAGATAAGGTTACACGATCCCGGACATCTTTAACTGCCATTTCTACATTTCCTTAATTGTACTATCCTAACCGTAATTACCTTTTCCTTGCCAAAATTTTCCTGCTTACATCTCTAATATCTCACTGATTTTACGAGTAATAAAGCATATTGTCGTCCCGAAACAGCATTAAGTTTTTTTTATATATATAGATATTTTTTTGTAATATTTGAATTAATATCATACCTTCTTTGGTACCGTTGCAATATAAAACACGAAGAAACGATAAGCGACACTAAAACGAGACAGCAATATCTATCCATACGGATTAGCCTGCGTGATAATAAGATACCATACTCTTTATAACGATATCGTTTTTCTTTTGCACACAATATGTTAATTTTTTTCTGTGTAAGAGATTTGTAAATGGTAATAATGATTTGTTACCTTCGGGTATGAAAGGTACGCTAGTCATCTTCCTTGTACCTTCATCTTGATAAGTAAGGTATCAGAAAACTTAAGTTTGATTTTTTTCGACCGCCTACACAATTCTTTATAGCTTCAATAGCTCAAGAACAATCACCAAACAAGCTAGAGAGGCTTTTTCTAATTTATAAAGCTACATAGATTCTGGTGTTAGTTGAGACAATGCCTGGTAATGTAACTCGATTTTATTTTCATTGGTTTTTTTCACTTTCTCCACTGAAACCTCCTCAGAAATCAGCGGTTAAACGAAGGGTAAATGACCTTGAGTGACACAAAGGGAAGTGTTTGTGAGTATTTTTCTTTAGGGTTTTTTAATATTGCGTGAAATATGTAGAATATTCTTATAAATCAGATTAAAAGTCTAATCAACGACGTCGAGTGACATTCGAGGGATAAATGGGAGCTTTAGATTGAATTTTAACTAAATATAAAGTTAAAATGAAAATTGTATTTGATGGGCAGCTTATAAAATACTAAGACCATTTCCTAATTGGGGTATTGTATTCATATCGTTTTAGCTTCGCATATGTTTATGGTGCATATTACTGTGGCTTATATTGTCCATACTATACAACACTTTAAAAAAATTGTTCTAAGAAATATTACGGTAAAAATATTATTAATCTTGGTTTTAAGAAAGAAAAGCAATTACTCTGCGGATGATATACTAATATATGACAATCATGTAAATGAAATAATTCACAATCGAGACGAATTAAATACGTAGTGATATAAAATAAATGTTTCTAATCAATTAACGATCTCTGCCTGGCGTTCAGAATCATTAAAAAGAAGTGTGTACTTTATCATCGTTCGTTGTACAATAAACTTTGTAAAACATCACACCGACACTGTATGTTAGTAAATTTAAGGTAAACTTTAGGCATTTTAAATGTAATAGTAATGATTTTAAAATTTTGCTTCATTTGTTTGATTTTGCTTTTATTTCCACAGCACACTATACCAACTTTTAAATACAGTTAGACATATAGCCTTAATTTTTTTGCTTCCGAGAGCCCTAGAAAATGTTATGTGCAAATGGTTGTAGTTTTCAATCATATAACTTATCAGTTATTTGTTATCGACAATTGTGTTCAAAATCAATCTTATCATTGTAGTAGTTCTTAATTAACTTATTAATTGTAACTATACTGAGACCTTAGAATTTACATCTCAAGGTGGGCGGCGCATTTATGTTGTAAATGTCTATGTGGGCTCCAGTACCACTTAACACCAGGTGGGCTGTGACCTCGTCCACCAATTTAAGCAATTAAAAATATATATTCATAGTATGTACTGTACTCAGGTTGGTTCTGCTTCGTGCAAAACTTTTGAACTAATGATTATATCACGTTAAAAAAGTAATTTAATTTAAATCTAAATCTGCTAAATTAAATATTAAAAATGATAAACATAATAAGATGTGATCATGAAACTAATGCATGTAAATTTAATAAGTGAAGCTAATATATCGATTGTGTTTTTTTTTAAAATGTGAAACGCTCCTAAAAGCAACGTAGAGGAAATTTCAATCTTATGAAATCCTCGGAAAAAGCTTGAACACTGAGCAGAGTTTTCGGATAACTCCTACTCTAGCATCACATCTGAATAAGTTATTTGATAGTCAATGATTCCAAACACTATTTGCAAGCTTATACTTATGTGTTGTACCGTAATATAAAGTATTTGAGTACTTCTAGAATACTGTGGGCTTTTTATTCGCTAGGGATCCCTAAAATTTCAAGATTTCCTTTTCATACTTTTTGGTCACACTCCAGAGCCAAAGAATGCATTTAATAAAAGTTCTCCCACGAAATTCTTAAGCTTGTTTTCCTCATTCGAAAGTATGTGTCGAAAATCTACATTAATGAAAAAAGGTTAAAACATCAAATATCAAAAAGTATTTGAAAATAACAGAAGACAGTTTTTATGGACTTACGTAAAATGAACAAAATTAAAATCTATAAGGATACCCTTAAATATTAGAATTGAGATTGTGCAGAACAACCCTTCGATTCCAAGGTAAGGATTTTCAAGTTGGCGAATTTATTTTGAATTACGAGAATGAAATCAAATTTTCGAGATGCTTCTTGTCTTACTGTAGAAGCGTAAAAACAAAAACCAAAAATTGAGTGAAAACAAAAATTACTATTCAACTAACTCCTATTTCCATTTACCCTGAAGTTGTCTGAAGTTTGAAGTCGTCGTGTCCTAAAGGATAAGACGTCCAGTGCATTCGTATCTTACGATGCAATAGTGATCGAATCCCGCAGGCGGGTACCAATTTTTCAAATGATATACGTACTTAACAAATGTTCACGATTTACTTCCACAGTGAAGGAATAACATCGTGTAATAAAAATTAAATCCGCAAAGTTATAATTTAGGAAATTACTGATGGTAGGATCTCTTGTGAGTCCGCACGGGTACGTACCACCACTCTGCCTATTTCTGCCGTGAAGCAGTAATGCGTTTCAGTTTGAAGGGTGGGGAGCCGTTGTAACTATAGGGAGACCTTAGAACTCATACCTCAAGGTGGGTGGTGGCATTTACGTTATAGATGTTTATGGGCTCCGGTAACTACTTAACACCATTCAATAATACCCATCTACATTAAAAAAAAACTATAGTACGTAAGTACTTGAACGTAATTATTGATTAACTTCATCCAATTTTGCTATTTAGTTAATAAAAACAAGCTACATGTTACTACGTTAAAATTTATCTAGCGCTTTATTTATCTTAATATTATTTCTGCTTCATTATCTGTGTAATGGTTCTGTTTTCGTAAGCAATTGCCTCTATATTGGGTAAAAGACAATTTTTATATTATGTATCGTCGTGACGTGAATCTCAAGCAAAATGAAATGTTTTGTAGAGGCTGTATAGCTAACATTCCCCCGAGAGCTCCTTCTGATTGTGACGATACGCTCGTCCGTAAAGGAAAATCCAAAAAAAAAACACCATTGCAAGAGTTGGGTGGAAGCGACGATAAAACCGTGCGAAGTCGGAGAATGATAATTAGTTGGGGGATCTTCCATCCAATCAAGCGACAATGGACCGCGAAAATGTGCCGACGTTCGGCAAAGATTACTTACACTTTAGATTAATAGAGGCGGCTGTCGTCAATACTTAGGTTTTGGAACGTAATATTTGTGGTACAGCTAGGTAAAATAATTGATTGTCTAATTGACTGCGGGACAAATTTTTGCAAAATATTTTTTAATGGTAATGCGCCTAATAATAATTAAAGCGATTTTTTTTTTTTTTTTTTTTTTTTTTTTATTGCCTTTGTAGGCAGACGAGCATACGGCCCACCTGATGGTAAGTGGTCACCGTCGCTCACGGACGTCAGCAATGCCAGGGGCAGAGCCAAGCCGCTGCCTACCATAAAGAACGCGATTGTTTGATATGTAATATTAAAACTATTTCATTCTAATTTACCACTAAGCCTCTTATGATTATAAATAATAGTACGAGCAATAAATCCTGAGATTTATTTCTTTAGGGAATTTAATACAAAATTCTAAATATTACCAATTTCCCGCCGCGCAAACTTTTTTAAAAGCAATCTTATAGTTGCTTCATGAAAATAAACGACCACTTTTCACAAATTGCAACGTAAATGAATTAATTACTTTTATAAAAATCGAAGAACTACTAACAAAAATATTGTATCAATACTTCAATACTTTACACAATATGATAATTTACTTCTATCTTGATAATTATACTCATTAGACTAATACAACAAATATTCAGAATACACATTAAAATATCACTAAGATTTTTATTAACAAACACGTCCTATTAGAAGGCGTCACATTTCCACAAACCGTCACGAATCGGGTAATTCAAACACTAAAGCACAGATATTAACTTCGTGATTTACTTTGAATTTTATGACTTGGTACTTTCAGATCGCGTAGTGTGGAGTTGATTCGCTCGAGAGATGGGACGTGCTTCCCCCTCGGCATCTCCTTGGGCACTGAATGTTCTGATAGGGTGGTTTACGCATGCGAATCAAAGTAGAAGCCTTTAACCCTGATGAGCGGCTCTCGCAGAGTGTCTGATAATGAAACACAACTAGTAAACGACTTAAGAGGTGAAAGCTTGCGGTATTTGAGACAAGACTTAAATTTTGCGTAATTACTGTCTAAATACGCCATGTATTGTACGACCGTATGAGTAGGTACCGCCATTCTGGATATTTCAGTAATGCCTTTCAGCTTCAACGGCGTTATACATAAGAAATCAAATGTCATGAAAGTCGAGGTGTAAGGTAACCATTGAGGTAGATATTTTGTGTTAACTATAGGTACAAAAGTAAAAATTTCGAGTGAGAAATAATTTTGAAAATTTGACATTTCCAATCATGCCACATGCATGCCATATAAAAAATAAATTAATGAGTAATCAAAAATATACTTCGATACTTATCGTTTGAGGCTGTTTCATGGAATACCTTATTTTACCGATAAGATAGCTTATTGCACTTTTAGGTTAAAGTTTACTTTTCCTTAGAAAAATAACACGTTTTCACGAATAATTTCAAAGCTGAAGTTATCAATGTAGCATTAATTAATTAAAATCTAACTTGATTTTTTATTGTTGTTTAGGCTTACACTATTGGCAGTTCTGTTCTGATATCTCGATTATAATGGCTGATGGTGTTAATTTGGCTGATTTTTTTTGCCTGTCTATTGCTAGGATCCTCGAGGCAATATTCGCCTAACAGTGCTACAGAGCGTAACACTTTTACCGAGGTCTGTCCAGCACACGGTTGAAAAACTACCGCACCTACTTACTTGTTGTAAAACAATAATAATGTATGAAGTATATCATCCAATGTACTTGTAACATAAGTATAGGTAGCAAGAGTACAGTATAAATTTTTTTACTGGTGATATTGCGTCTAGTATGCCTGCATGGCTAGGTATCCGCCATCTTACCTATTTCTGCGAAGCAATAATACGCTTCCGTTTGAAAGGTGGGACAGCCGCCGTAAACGTATGCCGACTTTAGAAGTCATGCTTCAAGATGGATAACGGCATTTATGTTGATGATGTCTATGAGCTCCTGTAACTATTACTGCAACCAGTAAGGTCGTGAGCTTGTCTAACCATGTAAGCCATTAAAAGAACATAATCTCCACGTACAAGTTTGTTATTAAAACCTGAAAAATTTAATACAAGATATTTAGTGATCAATTTGGAATTAGGAAATGATATATGATGATGCCCTCGAAATATACTTTTTCGTCATCTTTATCTACACAGATATTGATATAGCATGGAACTAAGTAATGATGAGAAACACGAACAAAATTCAATTTTGGTTAAGAGTGGATAGAAGATTGTAATGTGGAACATATAACGTGTTCGTTTGGTGAAAGCCTTGTTATAGCACGCGAGAAATTCTGTGAGGAGAAGTTGATCAAAAAGCCGGATGGTACGTGGTGAAAGAGTCCTCTGGAAAAGTGCTGTTAGATCGTGAAATCGAGATGACGAGATCACCGCAAAAAATTCCACAGAGAGCTTCCCGAGGAATATACAGTACGAAACACAAAAGAACCGAAGTTCCTCTGTAGACTCAGAGACTCCAAACGATCGCGAAAACAGATTATATCATGTCGCTCTCTTGAGGACTCTCAACATTTTAAAGGCTACTTGACTTTGACCTTGCTCGAAATACCGCTTTCGAAATATCGTCCCGAAAAATATCAATAGTCTCAAAAGTGGCTGATATTCCTTTTACTGTCCAAATAAATATGTGTGTTCTAAGGGTCGAGTTAAAATAAATTTAATTAACGCCATTCAGAGGCCGATCCCAAGAAGCTTACCGTTACAAGAACAAATTTAGATCGTCTCCCCTAAACTATGTTCCAAGAAAAAATCTGATGGCGAGAACCATAGGTCTCATGGTGTATTATACATGTTAGCATACATGGTCATGTATCACGCATGACGGAGGAAAGAGTGGCGAAGCGCATCTTCTTCTCTGAACTACAGGATGGCAAGCGAAAGCATGGCGGACAGCTCCTGCGGTACAAGGACGTCGTGAAACGACACATGAAGAGATGTGATATAGAGCCCTCTCAATGGGAGCGCTTGGCAGCACAGCGGCCAGAATGGCGCAGGATGGTGAACAGCAAAGTACGCGAGTTCGAGGATCAGCGTAAAGCTGACCTTGATTACAAACGCGACCAGTTGAAGGCCCGCCCTCCTGCTGCCATAACCTATAATTATAAGAACGGCGTGCTTACGTGCCCTCAATGCGCAAGGAGTTTTGCCGCGAAGATAGGCTATATAAGCCATCTTCGAGCGCACGAGCGCCAAATCGACGGATAAGAGTTAAAGTGGTCGCCATGGCCGAAATCGGTCGGATGAATCATCATACATGTTAGCGTTGGAGAGCATGTATTTTATAGGCAAGATAAAAAACATAGGGAGAGCATCAAACCCCGTCGAACGCACTACTTGTTACAGTGTTCCATTAGTATTAAGTGAATATTACATTTCACTGTCATATCATTTTCGTTCCACCATGAGAAATATTATATACGCTTTTAATATTTAGTTTAGTGTCAATTTGCTTTTACTGTTTATAAGTGCAAATAAAACACGGTCCAGTTCAATGTTTACTGGAGTGACGTGAATGCCATTAGCCTTGAGAAACGAACTCGAATTTACAATTGCATTTTTTTTCATGATTTAAGGATTATTGGTGGCCCGGAGGCCTTTCCAGTTTCACCAGGGCAGGTGAGCGAGCAAATGCTCAGCCAGGAGGGGTGGGATTTGCTAACAGCTGCCCAAGCGCCTCCGAAGGAGACCTAACAATTCAAGAGCAACTGCTTCGCGAATGAATCTACTACCGGATCGGAATCACGACCCGCTGAGAAGATCCGGCGAGAAACTCAGCGAGCTGATGCATGAGTTAGGTTGCACGTCAACTCTTTGTCGAGTTCGACGAGTACGGTTACCGGGGTCCCTAAGCCTGCTCCTAGTCTTAGAGCTGAAGGCGTCCAATTGCAATAACTTTTGTCTTACCATTCAAACTAATTACAATTTCGAAACAGGTTAGCGGTAAATAATAAAACGCTTAAATACTGTTGTACAGTAAGTAAATATAATATTTAAAACACTGTCACAACTTTTATAAACTGCGTACAAAAAACTTCAGAAAGCACGTTCTTAAAATTTTCGGTCGAGTAACTTTGAAGTAATCGCTATAAATCACAAATTTATGAATAAAAAATAAACCTAAGCACTTGAAAAGAAAATTTTGTACCTCTTAAATTGTAGTTTCGGTAAGTTCTTATGTGGGTCGAACGTGGCTCCCAACTAGGTTTTTATATGGCTTTTCGATTGATATTAAGTATTAATAAACCTTGTATTCTTAGACTACTGTTTACACTATATAATGACGCTAGCGAGTATACAATTCCATCTTCAATAATATAAATACTATACTTATACTATACTACTACTACTACACTGTCGTATACTATACTATACTGTCGTGCTGATGTCGATCTGAATGTTAGACGACGAAAGTAAAGCGTGAAAGAGGAACGCATACGGCAGAGATGCGAATGTTGAGATGGATGTGTGGAGTGACAAGAATGGACAAGATAAAGAATGAGTATATCAGAGGAAGAGTGACAGTAGCCTTGGTAATCAACAAATTAAAGAGCGGACGGTTAACATGGTATGGACATGTGACGCGTAGAGAGAAGATGCATGTGACTCGAAGATGTATGGAAATGGTATAATGCAAGGTAGAGGGGGAAGAGGTCGACCAAACAAGACATGGATGGAGTGTATGAATGACGATATGAGAGAGAGAGGTGTGAGTGTTGAGATGACGGCTGATAAAAGAGAATGGAACAAAAAAATTTGCTGTGCCGACACCACCTAGTGAGGTAAGGCGGAGAAAACAAAAAAAAGTGTGTGTGTCCGCTCCGACGCACGACTGGAGTTTACTGGATATAAAAAATTAAACGAAACAATACGAGAAATAGTTCTATATTACGACAACACGATACACTACAGATTATTAACAAATTAACGAGACACAAAACAAACGACTAACAAATATATGAAAATACAATAATGAGAGAAACGCGCGATCAGTACGAGGCTTTGTGGCGGACTGCCGGCGCAGCAGCCCGGCGTCACCTGCGATAACGCGGCCGCGCGTTGGCTCCTGATTGGCGCGCGCACGCATCACGCAATCAGGAGCCAATCAGGCGCATAACGCATTTCGTGTGACATGCTAGTACGATTTTGGTCCCCATAATTTTCATACCCCGGGCCTATATATGTAAATCGATTCTTAAGGAGTAAACTCCAAAAAAAAAACTTATACTATACTCAATCTTCATCTGTTCACTACATACGTCACACAGTAACTGTGGTTTCAACACAGATTAGTTGGGTTTCCGTTGATCATAATTTATTGCCCAAAACTTTATATAATATTATGCTATTAAGTGCTTATGCATAGTGAAAAAAAAATCTGACGTATCGATTAGTTAAAAGGATTAATTAGGGTGGCGGAGTAACGTGGAACTTAAGGACTAGTAGTGATGCGACCCGCAAAAGCATTACCGGTCGGAGAAATTCAATGTTGTTTTACTAGTTGCAAACTCATTGATCACTGTGTTCTTTCGACACTTAGCTTGGAGCTGTTAAATATGGAACGTGTATGTATTATTATTATTTATTTTTATCATCCTCCTCCTTGCGTCGATAATCCTCAATGCTGAGAGTGGTGGCCTCTGAATGAATTTTTATCACACTGATACACCATTTTTATTATAATCTGGCGATTCCTACACATGTGCACGGCTATGAAATTTCTATGGGTCTTAAAGTGCACCATATTAGTTGATCCTGTGTTGTCTGCACTCAGCGTAATCCGTCCTGTGCCTTCCGGTGGGCGACCCGAATGCATGATGCGGCATTGCACTTTTTAGACCCAGTATCCCTTTGTACTACGAGCAATGTGCCCTATTTACTGCCAATTTGACCTCGTAATAATTAACATGGTTATCCTGCTCGTTTTATTAGGCGATAAGCGTTATTTACGAATGATAAATAAATATAAATAAATATTTTACTAACAATCACGCCACGTTAACTGGTCCCGTGATAAGTTCGTAAAGAACTTGTGTTACAGGTACAAGATATCGAAAATAAATGTAAGATTTTTATTATACACATACATATATTTAATATACATCCATAACCCTGGAAGAGACATTTATATATATCATACAAATATCTTCCCTTGGCGGGATTCCAACCCGTGACCCCCTAGTGTAGTGACCATGTCACTTACCACTACACCAGATGGACGTTATTGTATACGTATTGTTCGTCATTCGATTTCACACCGATAATCTGTAGCCAAAGTCCTCTCCATTGCCTTATAGGTGACTTTGCGTATTATCATAAGACAGGCGAACGGCCAGCGAACAAGATATTCTTATTTTTCAAAAATCTTTTTTGTCACATACCATCCGACTTTTATATGAATTTCCGTCCACGATGTTTCCTCGATGCCATGACATATTCCTATCCAAATCAGCTTTGAGGAGAACCCTCAGCGGTAGGCAAAGGTTTGATTGTATCCCTGACATTGTTGACATCCATGATTGACGGCAACTATCCACTATCAAATCATCAAGTCTATAAATGGAAAAAATAATAATTCAATATAGCACATGAATTTTTACCCTTGGTATAGCTTGATTGTGCCTCAATTGACACCTATTGTTAATGGTACAAAGCTCAAACGGTTCGAACGAAGCGATTCAAAGTTAACATATGCTTGCAAATCACCCGAGTAATACTTTAAACTATTTAAAAAAAAAACTCCGTTTTTATTTCAAAGGGTAACTACTGATACAAAAACAAATTATATTGTATTTAACTTTTAAAATTTCTTTGAGAGAATATAACTCAAAAATGAATCCTTTAAGTTGATTAGCATAACTTAGTTTTGCAATCCGATGCAAATCAGTGAAAATATCTGACCTATCTGCATGCCTACCGTGGGAGCAAAGTGCAAAATTGGAATTTCCAATGCTCCAAGGCGGAACACTCGTGAATTTCTCTGGCATCGATTATGAATCATATTTTGTGATTTAATGGATGGATCCCGTCGAGCACTTTGAGATATTAATCGTAGGTCTCGACGTTTAAGTTAGGAATAATTGATTTATTTACAACAAAATTCACGGATTATTATAGTTTTATTATAATCTGACATTTACTATTTACATTAATATTATAAATTGATGCATTTAAAACCAGATATTTAACAACAGTTTATACCTACTATTAAAAATCATTCGGTAGAGAATGTTAGGTATTTTTCCCGTCGTTACTAACAAAGAGGAAAATAACGATACCTAAAAGTACACCTACATTTAATGTAATTTGTGCAGGACAGCTATCGGAGTATCATGGTATGTGTTGAATGTAGATCTTCACGACGACCTCCAAACAGAATCGATACGTATGTGAAGGCAGCGTTAGAAAGATTCTTCGAAAAAGCAGCGCTACACAATAACCCTCATATCGTGGCCGCCTTGAATTAAACAACCGACCCAGAGGACGGGGCAACGTAAAGTCGCCGCCGTCCTAGACAAATCTTATCGGAACTTTCATATCCACCTTCGGTACTTTTAGGCTCTCCAAGCACAGTTCACCGTTATCGTCAAACTTGTCGAAGAGTTCGATGTGCAACCTACCTCATAGATACAGCCCACCGAGTTTCTTACCGGATCCTCACACTGGATCGCGATTCCGATCCGGTGGAAGGTTTAGCGAAACATTGCTCTTGCTAGGGCTGGTGTTATCAATTCTCTCAAGTTAAGCCCGTGAGCTTACGTTCCCGTCCGAGCGTAACTGGAATAGCCATTTAGGCTACCAGCGATTAGGCACGGAACAAGATCATAACGGAAATGACGCTCCCCTAACTTAATAGATGTTTATTTTATTGCTGTACTAGTAAAGCTGTAGAAGAAATATAAACCAGTTTATTCGTAACAAAATTGTCAGTCATATATTGTGACAATTCTTTTTTTGTAGCTCTAGCTCGAAATGACTGATTTTTACCTCACATATATAAAGTTATCTATGGGCTCCGAAACGAGTTTGAAAGCAGGTATTTACCTTCCAACGGTTTCTTTTGACGTTAGGAGTACAAATTCGGAGGCGACCGTCAAAATATCAATATTTATAGGATAGTTATTAAGCTATCGCATAGCTTTTATTGTGGGCCTTGAGCGCGGCGACCGAATCATGAAATTCCGTAACGAAAAAAACCTTACACCCCTCACTCCGCCTACCATGTAGCTCGCGTTCAACACATTCACACGTTGCGGTAGTGTTTGTGAATAAGCGCGTGGCGTGACGTCACACTGCATGCGCATCATGAAAAGTCTGCCCATCTCTCTCTCGCGCGGTCTAGCTTATTTGTGTGAAGGGGACAGTTAAGGTTTTGCTTTTATTAATGTTTTAATATAGCGTGGTCTTGTTTTATTATTGTTTTAATATTAAATTATCATTGTCTAATTATAATTGCTTAAGTTGATAAAAAATGCTATGCAATCAATAGCTTTACCGCGATAGTTCCCGAGTGCCAAACGTTTTTCTTTTTTTTTTTTTATTATAGAATTGATTTGCTTGCTTAACTAAAATAATTATTTTGTCGAAATAATATAACTATGGGCGACAATGCCGAACTGGAAGAAGAATACTGGAAGTTCCCTACAGACTACAAGACCGCCGAACTAACTACTTAAATTAGACAAGTTGTCGCCGTGTTTTGTTCCTAATTAATTATAAGTTTGCGCTCGGCTTTTATAAGCCTAAGGCCATCGAGTTTTAACATAATTACAGAGACAAACTATTTTGATTACTTTAGAAGAACACAATGAAAAATAAACGAAACTGTGAACGAATTTTTGTTTGACTTTTGAGATATTATGTTAAAATTGCTTGTTTTTACATTTCACTACCCATGTTTTGTGCGTGACATTGCATCATCCCAACGGTTTATAGTTTAACCATCCTGGCTGAGCCTTTGCTCGCCCACCTGTCCTGGTGAAACTGGAAAAGCCACCGGGCCACCAGTAATCCTTCAATCCTAAAAAAAAAAAAGCTTAACGTGAAGAATTTTTTTAGAATTGTAACAATTTATATAGTGATTTAAAGTTATGGTATTTTTTTTGTAATTAATATATTTATTTTCATAAAAATGTTTATTGCGCTGTCGTTTCAATTTCATTAAGAAACCCGTGTGACTACATTTGCGTTGTTGAGGTTTCACATAAATTTCTTTCGATGCAATGTTTCTAAAAGAGCAATTATTTTATTATATAAATTAATATCTATCATTATCTACGTGAAGCAAAAACTTTGTACTCCTTTTTACGAAAATCACGCGGATGAAGAAGTATGAATTTTTTTCCACTTATGCAGAATATTGAGGAGCAGTGCACAATGCTAACATTTCTTTACAATTATGCATAAAAAATACATTAAATCAATAAAAAAAAACATTACACACACTACCATGTATTTAACACACACAAGCATTTATACTGATTTGCTTATTGTTTAATTTCTGTGGCCAAATTGAGAATAGAATTAATATTGTTTGACTTTAATATTATTTGTCTATAGCGTAGTCATGGCGACATCTGTGGGTATAGAAGTATATTAGTCTTTGACAATAAAACCATAATAATGTTTAAACTTATAGTTTACATTAGTAATTATAGTCGAATTTCCACTACTGGGGGACCACTAGTCATATTTAACAGCCTATTTTAGTCCACTGTTAGACATAGACCTCTACCAAGGTACGCCACGTGACCCGATCCTGGACCTCTAGTCTCCATCCGCTGCCTAAACGAACGAGCCTTTCCCATCCCAATTCCAATTGAGGCCCTCAGCGCAAAAGTGGCCTAAGCCATACTACCATAGTTAGTATGGAGATAATGAAGTTCGAATTTACAATACTTCGTAGGCAAAAAAATACGTGCTAAAATGATGTTTACAAAGGCATCTATTATCTTATACCATTAAATGAGCAATTCTTGTATATATATATAGTCTGAATCTCGGAAACAGCTCAAACGATTTTCATAAAATTTAGTATACAGGGAGTTTCGGGGGCGATAAATCGATCCAGCTACGATTTATTTTCAGAAAATGTTGTTATATTCGTGTTTTCAATAATCGACTTTATGACTCTTCCCTATATCTATTGGCGAATAATAATACTATTTTTACTGCTTTAAAGACAAAACAAGATGGCGTTATAAAAAAAAAAGGCGAGCAAAGCTCGGTCATCATCTAGTCTATGGATGAAACTAGGGATAGGCCGATTTTGCATCAAAATTTATTATGTTTTAAATAAATTGTAATACATAAGTACGAAAATGAATTGTGGGTTAGGCCACTTTTACGCTGACGGCCACGTTAAACGAGTTCTATGACGTTTCAAACTTCCTTTGTTATCAACACATTCAACTAAATGCGTTGACTGCGTAACTTGTTATTTCAATGACATTCACTTTCAATAAAGGCAATTGAGGGAGATAACGTATTATTGAAAGAACTAAATGCAGTTTCCTGGTTCAAAAGAGTATATTCAAAAATAATTGTATTGAGTGGTATAAAGCAGTTTTATTTAACCATATTACTTGCGATTCCACCCAGAAACTTTCCAAAAACTGTTAATTATGTTCCTTAAAGAATAAAAGTATCGATTTTTATATGTTTACTAGTATAACTCGAGTTGCCCCAGAATATTTGTGTAAACGTGTATTGGGCAAGGGCCAGTAATGTTTAAGAGGTCCCGATTTCCGCGAGGTAGAAAAAAATTGTATATAAATCATTTATTCAACGCCTCCGTCTGATTTATATATGTTCACGTGGGGTAGCGTCACGCACATCCGGCCCGCCCGTGGTGTCGTTATGTTATTTATTACCTTATTTTGTTCTGCAAATATTAACACACTCCTTGACTTCATTCGCTACCCGAAAAGGGTTTTTTTTATATGGTCAAGAATATCGTATTATCTTGTACATTAATCATGTATTAAAAGAATTTATTTCTTTTGTTTTTTCATGCAGAATATTTTTCGTTGATTAAAAGCTAACAAGATTGTTCCTTTCTAAAATAACACTCGTTCGGAAAATAATGTTTAATAATCTTTATACATATTATGTATATTTCTTCTGTGCGTGTGTTTGTCACTGAACTAACTCCTCCTAAACGGCTGGACCGATTTTAATGAATTTTTCTGGTTTTTTTTTATAGCTTCGTTGGATGGACGAGCTCACAGCCCACCTGGTGTTAAGTGGTTACTGGAGTCCATAGACATCTATAACGTAAATGCGCCACCCGCCGTGAGATATGTGTTCTAAGGTCTCAAGTATAGTTACAACGTCTGCCCCACCCTTCAAACCGAAACGCATTACTGCTTCACGGCATAAATAGGCAGGGTAGTGGTACCTAACCGTGCGGACTCACAAGAGGTCCTACCACCAGTAAAAACCAGTGTACCTTCAAGTGGATTCGAGAATGATTTAGATTTACAAATCAACACGGCAGATGGCGCAGCCGTCGGTATCTAGATTATTTATCTTTCCTAGAAATATTTTTTATGGCAAAACAACGTTTGCCGGGCAGCTAGTAAAGGATAAATTAGAAAAATATTCTGCTGAGCAGTGTCTTGCTCGAACTCCATTGCTAATATTGACAAACAGTAATGACTTTAAGTCACGTTTCGAAGCAAATATCTCCCAACATGGAGGAATCGCATTACACAATGGAATCACTGACTTGAATTTAACACAAATAATGGCGGTGCTATAAAGCTTCACAATTTGAAATCCACCATTGGCAGAATTCACTAACTGATCCTTAATATAGAATGGGAAATAATTAAGCTCGAGCTAATCAATCACTTAAAGCTAGCAAATGAAAAAAAAACGTTCTGAGCAATCTGTATATATAAAAATGAATTGCTGTTCGTTAGTCTCGCTAAAACTCGAGAACAGCTAGACCGATTTGGCTAATTTTGGTCTTGAATTATTTGTGGAAGTCCAGAGAAGGTTTAAAAGGTAGATAAATATGAAAATGCTCGGAATTAAATAAAAATAACAATTTTGTTTTTCCTTTGATGCGTCCCCCGTCGGACGGATTCCTTTTGTTTGTTTTAAGTTTATTTTATACAAAAGTTTAGGTCTTTTATATATCGATTAAGGCACTACGAAGTCTGCCGGGTCACCTAGTTTCTTAATAAAGAGCTACATCTGTTTCTGAGTGTGTCAAGGTTCATCTGGTATGTACACTTGATTATCCACAAGTCGGAAGCTAAGTTGAACGTTGATGCCTATTAAGATTGAACTATTCACAAAACACAGTTCAAGGCTTTCATGGTTTTATAATCCGTCGTTTACCGTGTTTGCTATATAAGTAAAAGATTTTCTAATTACATATTTCACTTTCCTATTTCTTAATTGTACGCATTATACATATATGTATCTATTAGATTACTATATATTATATTATAAGCGTTCTAAGAAGTCCATGAAGCATTGTCATCTTAAAAATCAAACCAGCTTAGCGTGGATTTGGTCTTTGCCGCGGAAACACGTCATACTTCATACTGCATGTTTGCGAATCGCCGAATAGTCGAACGAATATCGAAGGATATAGTAGCATCTAGAACGCTCGAGAAGTACAACACCATCTATTGTCAAATAGCGGAAACACACAATACTAGACTTTTGTGGAATATTCTCAACGATTCGAGGGATTTCGTCACGACTATAAAAGCGTTGCAGACATGGCACGCAGTAAAATCGGAACTACTTGAAGTGAAATAGCGAACGGACCACCTGAAGCGAAGCGGAAGAAGCAAATTGAGAATTTTAAGGTGTTTGTGAAGTGTTTTAAGTGCTTTAAATGCTAATACAGTGTTATTTGTACTTTGTAGAATTTATTTATCCGGAACCCCAGCGTGTAACAATAATATTCATTTATTTTTAAAGAACTCCTGAATTTCTCCGTAGTGGTATCCAATATCCATTCGTCCCACTATACGACTTACAATCATATTTATTATTATATGATTATTGTATGATCAATTATTACACAATAATTGATCATACAATATTTTACCACCTCTATTATCATATTTAAATGAAATTAAATGTTCTTAAATTGTATCCCAAAATAATTTAAATTAAAACTAAAGACATCCGTAGGCACATTTCTCCTTATTCTTTGACCGATCGACCATCAATCAAGCGCTTCGATAGCGAAATGCACTTCTAGCTTTATTTTGATGATATTTATAATGTAGATATTTGGGTATAACATCTCACGTTTACTCTAAGATTTACGATTTATGAAAATATACTACTTTATAGTTCTCGTTGCCTCAAATAGTCGAATAATAATTTTACAAAAAGTGCTTTTTGTGTATCATTAAATTTCTTCTGCTACATCAAACCGTAAAATCTGGCTTAAACAAGTTTACGATTCACGAAAGCCTAGTAAGGTCTATATTATTTTAGGATTTCGAATATTAAAATAAAAACTCTAGTACGTTCGAATAATAATTGAACATGCAATTTCGAAAAGGGCACATGTCGCATATTTTGTCAAATACGTTTTTTCATATACATGTAGTTTTGAGGCTTACCTACACCCATTTTATAATAATTCCAGTAATTTTCAATTGCTAATTAACACTAAAATATATCTCAAAAGTTAATAATATTTTAAAATATTTTACACTGCTTTAGAAAATAATCAGTTTTTTTTCTTTTCCTGAACATTTTATATTCTCAGAGATGTGCCCTTTTCGAAATTGCATATTCAATTGATGGTTTACTATCTCGAATGTATGAACCCGTTAAATAACCGAACACGCCACTAGTCTATAAATACACAAAGCTCAGGAAACAAAATCGTGCGGATACAATATAATATAAAAATAATAAAATCGTAAAGACATTTGTTACGAACCGGTTCTCTTCCTGGGAAACCCCAGAAGGTCGTTCCGTAATCAGGCAAAGATTAAGACTATATTGAATGGATAAACGCACCTGAGGCTTGTTTTAGTTTCAACAATGCGGAGCTCGCGTAGTGTCGCCTTAAGCGGTGTAGTGTTAGTAACACTAAGGTAAGTCATATCGTTCGTTATATTCGAAATGGTTTCATGAAAAGATTTTTTCAGAAGAAAAAAAAAATGTTTTCGAAACTTTAAATTGATTCTTTAATAATGAGTTATATGTGATTTCAAATAAACGCACGTTTCAAATAAACACACAAGAAACTAAAGTCATATAAATAGTTTGAAGAAAAAGAAGAAAAAAAAATCAGTTTTTTTTTATTACACTTCTAATTAAACATATTTGGAAAAAGTTTGAAGGAAAAAATATCGAAGGATAACATTCGTTTTAAACTTAGCAAACATCGTGAACAAAAATCATATCAAGTTTATAATAAGATTATATTATATATTGTACGATATTTGTAGATCGTAGAGATGAAACTTATTCGTCCATGTTTCAAAATCGACAATGAAATTAGCTTAATTATCAATTTAACTGAAGCTTACATAACTTATGTACGTAGAACGTAAGAAAAAGTAACAGTATCTTCAAAGCTCACCTTAATACTAACTACAAACCCTAATAGTAAATTTGGTTATTACTAGAGTTCGTTTGACATTTAATTTTCAATAGTATCATCAGGGCTTCTTAATATATCGGTAATTAAGTTAACTAAACGTTAATTAAGTTGAACGTTTTTGAATAATTATTGCTATTGAAAACTTTTATTATGCTCTCATCTGTCTTCTCTAATATTCAGAATTACACCTTGATCTTTATCCTTTTACCTACTCCATTTTAGTCGTTCGAAGCCTTCTACTCACATTTTTATTACAGTTTTATGAAGCTGGAAGATGAAAAGATTAATTTTAAGGTGTCTACGTTCAATTTATTGCACACCACCGTTATCTAGTGGAAGTTTCTACGTATTTCATACGTTGCAGATATTTCTTCTAATCTGCAAAAAAATATCGCATTCGTTCATAAAACTACGATGATTTTATTTGGACCCGTTTTTGCATGACAAATCACGTAACAAATTCCTGAGCTAATAAAAGACGTATTAAAAAGTTCAAAAATTAAAATTCAAGCCAAATTTTGTCATTGCCTGCGATTTGCGGGCGTAGTCTTGTTCAACGGGGTCGATTAGGCAATTACGCATTCCATTTGCGATCGTTTAGACAGTAAACAACTCCAGATATCTATGCTAGATAATGTCTACCTAGTAGTATTACAATAAGATCAACAACAGCAGCGTAGGGGATTAGGCGAGCAATATTGTGCCGTTAACGTGTTTAATTTTAAATTTTATCATTAAGAAAATAAAGCGTATTAAATTGTTTAAGTTCGTCTAATTGTGCAATTTTAGTGTTTACTCTTTCTTCAAATCTTATTAGGAGTCGATTGACAAGATTGGTATTTATATCATTGAGCAGAGTCATACCCTTCATTGCCATGACACGCTGTACCATTATTCAGATAAGGATTAAATTAAAATTTATAAATATCAATGCTATTATTATTTGCGTACGGCTGATGGAGGTCTAGCTCGAAGAGATCGCATACTTGCAATAAGCCAAGGGACCGTGATACTGTGTCCTAGGTTTTAAAGCTGCTGCGATATTCCATAAAATTTTCCTTTTTTTAATTTTGCTTCCTTTATTTATTTATATGCTTCATATATTACAGTCAAAGCATTTTTAAAAGGTCGTCTACTTTGTGATTAATTAACTCCTGATATTACGAAGTATCGAAATTATGTACCTAAGTACGAAACCATTAAAACTACACCTGATTGGAAACAAAAAAAATACATTAATGGCATTCACATTTTCAAATTTATATTCAATTATTTATTTATTCTATGTTTATCGTGAGCTATGTATTCAGTTTCTTTCGTATCTTTTTTTTTGTTCGTACCTATGCTGATAGCCTTGAGAGGCTATTTCAACTTCATCCTAACATGTGGGTGAGCTCACGGGACTCAAACCGGAGTGATGCTAACACTGACCCTAGCAAGAGCAGTGCTTCGCAGAATCTACCACCGGATCGGAAACGGGACCCACTGAGAAGATCCGACGAGAAACTCAGTAGGCTAATCGTATCTAATATAGCATAAATTGTAATAAAGAATAGCTCGATTAGAAGGACTCGATTAGATAAAAAATAACTCGATTACAAGGACATTACTTCATAGGAACGCAAATCACATCACAGAAAGAGAGGTGACAATTTAGAAAAGCTGTTGGTAACAGGCAAGGTATGTGGATAAAGGCGCAGAGACAGAAGTCGAATGCGCTGATCGGAACAGATACGCTCTATTCTCAACACCTTACTCCACGTTGCTACCCAGCCGAGGATAGGCAGGAGTGGCGCAGGATCCAGGAGAAAGTTATTAAAGGAGGCCACGTCCCTTAACATTGAGGATTATCGACGTAATGGGGGGAGGAGGAACTCAGACCATTTGTTATAAGATAGATCGAAATCGGCAGCAAAGACGTCTAATTTGTTTGCAGTACCTAAATGCGTAGCGATCACTATTTTTTCCATTAAAACCTCTTAATTTAAAACCGAAATGAACAATGTAAATGGTATCATCTATCTTAAAGACAGAAAGTCTATTTCCGAATGTGAACAACGGGCTTCTGATCCTTTAGGCCACGTATACTTATTTTATTTATTTGTTATAGCTTGCTGTCGTGTTCACATGAAGCAGTGGTGTCTGATATCTATTACGGGGTGAGCAATTACTCCTTTCCTGAGGATTTTATATTCGGTGTCTCGACGGCCGCATTTCAAATAGAAGGAGCGTGGAATGAGGGAGGTGCGTTAAGCTAATAATAATATGTATTGTAGTGATAAAGAATTTAAGTGAACGATATTTTTGTAATCTTGTTATTTTTAAATTATTTTTAAGTAATAAACATTATTGTTTTTGATTTGTCTTATTTCTCGAATATGTGTCTCTTTTGACGAACAATTAATTATCTTCGGTTTTCAAAGACTATTCGTGAAAACAGTACTTTGGTTGAAACATTTTCGTTATCAGTTTTTGTTACACATTACAAAGAAATGAGGCTATTGTTTAAGAACAATATCTGAAAATTGAATACAAGCAAGAGAGTTAATTAAAGTGAATAAACAAAAAATAACACCTTTTAAACACAAGATCCGGCTTAATATGAATTCAAATAAATCCTTAATAATAAATATCTACGTAGACGTATTTTAAGTGAACATAAAAAAAATACTTCAATAGCGACCACCTTCACCTTAAGAATATTATATATCGCTCCAAAATTTCCGGTTACTCTTCATTAATTTTCTATAAATATTTATACAGAATATTTTACGAAATCCATGGCCCTACTAAATAGGCTTAGCGTTATTATTCATAAAACTTTTGGTTGGTACGAAGTCAAATCGAATATTGGCAATATTACGTATTCAATGCGACACACATCCTGTTTTTTAAAAGAAAAATTCAATAAAAACGTTTTATAATAAATATGATATATTTTTTGCTTCAGGAAAAGGAGAGAGTATTTGGGACACGTACGTTCACGAGCATCCGGAATATACCCCCGATAAGTCGAATGGAGATATTGCAGCTGATTCATATCACAAATTTAAAGAAGACGTACAGTTGATTAAGGCACTGGGAGTCAAATATTATCGTCTGTCAATATCGTGGCCGCGGTGAATATTTTCTTTAATAAAATTTGCTTTAGCTAGTTAAGAAACTTCAAAAATATTTATATACCAATTTAGAAACCGTATTAACAAAGGCGGCTATAGTTATTTCTTCAAATGGTTAATCAATGTAGTGATGCGTGTTCACGTTATTTACACCGTGGCGCAACTAATTATCCAAATTTATAATTATTGAAGGTTTGATATTTATTTTACATTGACATTTCGTTAATGTCAAAGTCGTTCGTGAAAATGAATTAGATTCTTGGCGCTTTCATACTAAAGTCGGTATTTGCCTGCAAGCTTTAAGCTGCATGCGTCTTGTCCTTTCCGCTATGATACTACACGTTAAAGTACTTACTACTACTTTACATGCCTAATTTTGCGATACATAAAATTATATTATATAACTATCTCACTTCAATTTTTTACAGCTTGCTACCAAATGGAACAAGCAATAACATAAGTACTGATGGAGCGCGATACTATCGAAATCTTTTCGAAGAGCTTTTGAAAGCGAATATAACTCCTATTGTTACGTTATTCCATTGGGATATGCCGACGCCCTTTATGGACCTAGGAGGATGGAACAACCCCGTGATAGTGGATTACTTCGTAGATTACGCAAGGGTCGCGTTCAATTTGTACGGTGACATCATTAAAACGTGGACCACAATTAACGAGCCACATCAGCATTGTTACCAAGTAAGGAACGAGGTCAAAAAATGCTAGACCATTAGCATGTGTTTCGCGCTGGGCGTACATTGGAATATTGTAACGTACTTGAACTAGTTTTAATATTGCGTAAATTCTATTTTTAAGACAGTGAGATCACTCGAAATTTTAGGTCACAGTTCTCAAGTTTCCTATTTAAATTTTTATTTTTCCAAAAACGAATTCACGATGTTTTTTTTTCGGTTTGATGAAACTTAAATGATTAATTATTTAACAACGAAAATTTTATATTTGTACATTTTTGGTAAAATTCTTCTAATGTTAACAGGGTTACGGAGCCGACTACTTCGCACCAGCCATAAAGTCACACGGTGTAGGAGAATATTTATGTGCACACTATTTAATCTTAAGTCACGCAAAAGCATATCATTTATACGAAAAAGAATTCAAGCCGCATCAAAAAGGTGGATATAGAATCTTATTTCGTTACTAACGTTAACATATTTTCGCTCGCACCATGGTTACTAGACTTTGTGAATGAGTATTTCATTTTTTATCACTCTGAATGAGTAAAGCTCTCTACCCACCGATGTGATGTGGCTACCGCAGCGTATACACCTGGAATCGTCTGTGGCCTAACGAAAAAAAATCCCTGTATAGTCGTATAGATTAATGCGACTGTATTAATGGTTAAATCCTGATGATAAGGAATTCCCTTTTTAAGCGATAAACTTCCACTATGAAGAAATGATAGCATATAATAAAACCGAATCGTGCAAAATGTTAATTTTATTCTTGTGTAATTTTGTGTGGGCAGTCCGTCCGCTGATTTGTATTCAACGAAACTAAAAAAGTAATTTTATGTAACAGTAACAAGAAAATATTTTATCTAGTTTTTAATATGCAGGTAAAGTTGGAATTACTTTAGATGCATTTATGGGAATACCAAAGGATCCTCGGAACTTTCAAGATGTACTAGCTGTTCGAAGTTACCTGCAAATTCATGTAAGTACCAATACAAGTACAGACGAACCAATTGATACCGCCATTCAAAACAACATCGAAATAAATGCAATACCAAAAACAGTTTTTTTTTTCTTTTCTTTATTGAGTGTTTATTTTTATTATGTCTGTTTGCTGATATAAACCGAATAATATTAATCGGGGGGTAGTGTATGTGAAAGGTGATCAAATTCTCACACGACTGTATTCGTAATCGAAGAGTTTTTCCTTTAATTTATTACCGAATTTTATTATAATTTTTCGCCTTATAGAAACTTCATTTTCAGTTTGATCTTTACGCTCATCCAATCTTTTCTGCCGAGGGAGATTATCCTACATTCGTGCGACAAAGAATTAACAATATGAGCTTGGCTCAGGGATTTGCAAGATCACGTTTACCGTATTTTACTGCAGAAGAGGTGAATATAAAATCTAACAATTTTTAAAGTACATAGACGTATAATATATTATTTATGTTATACTTAAAATCAAGGGAATTCCAAGTATTTGTATTGCAGAGAATCTCTCAATTAAAATTTTTTTTAAATGCGTATACGGCGCCCCATAGTAAATCGATTTTAAATAGATTTCCAATACTTCCGTAGTATATTTACTTATTCGTTACTAAGTCTTTTTATTTTAATAAACACAACACCATGTACAGCCAATAAAATCACCTGAAAAATAGGTGCGAGCTCATCTCTTGTACCACGTTAAACAAGTTTTAGACTAATTTAAATTTTGTTGTTTATTTTAGGCCTTGGTTTTAATTATGCATTAATTTGCTATATATTTTAGCGTTAACTAGTCGAACCCGCCTGTTTTGCCGGCCAATCTTTGATTTGAATTTACCAAACCAAACTTCACGGAATCACCCGCTAGGCCAAACTAAAGATTTCCTAACATCGAAATTGGTCCAACCGTTTCAGATTTTATTGGTAACATACCTATGCATGCATGTTAACCTATGTAAATGAAATTCAATTTGTCTACTGTGTATGTATACAAATCGATTTTTTATTTTTAATATGCCGGTTTTCAAAGTGATTATTGGGAGCTGGTTAATAAATTGTTAATTTGCCGTAGAATATTTAAAATAGATATTTGGTATTCGGGTCTGCATTTTAAGTGTGTAGTTGTTTCATTTATTTATTCACAGGTCAAAATAATCCGCGGCAGCTCAGATTTCTTCGGACTTAACCATTATACCACGTACTTGATGTCACCATCTGAAATGGAATTTTCCTGGTCGATACCTTCAATGGATCACGATGCTCAAGTTAGAATGGAACAAGACCCACACTGGGAAAAACCCGGTACAGACTGGCTTTCGGTATGAACATTTGCGTTATGAAGTTGTACGAACATTTTGTTGTACTATGGGGTCTATGGGTAGTTTTAGTATTCAAGTGTAATTTTCCTATTGAAGTCTTATGCATGTTTCTTGTCGTAACGTGAAGTATGTTCATGAATCTTTAATTTTTTTTAATTTTACGAGATCCTAAAGACATGTTTTAAATTATTTTCTTTTATTGTTTTCTAAAATTAATAAATAAAATGACAGGAAGCAAAATGACATACCTAAGTTGAGTAATATGAGACTTTAATCAATTAGGATGAAATTAAATATAAAGAGATGAGATGGGATAAAAGCAAAAAGGTGGTTATAGATGCAGCGAGAAATTATTTTCCTTCAGGAAAACTCGGATCTTTATCGGAATACGATGACACCCGAACTGTCAATGAATGTTCGTATTAAATTAGTGACATTTTCATATCCATTAATATGGAACTTTATTGTTTAGTGTCAAATGTCTAAATGAATAATATCATTGTATAATATATTATAGAGATGTTACAACCATAACAATTATTACTTAAAACGGGATATTTACCAGTGTATTATACGAAATGAGTTCCCGTTATTTTTAAGTAATAATTGTTATGTTCGTGACGATGTTAGCTTAAAATCATAATTATGTTACAAACACCTTCTGTAACTTTGAAAATACTCAGTTTTATTGTCGTTAGTAAACAACACGTTATCTCCACTTTGAAACATAATCAAAAGTACAACAAAATAAAGCTTATTGGGAAATATTTACAATTATAAAACTCAATACCTGCCTAAATTTTATGTCATTGGCGTCCCTCTCGTACCTAAGTAAACAACCTGTGTGTGAGAAAAATTCGACATAAAGGGTTAAAATTTTATTAAAATTAAAATTTTACCTACTGCATATTTGGATCGATGTTTTCAATATTTTATAGATTTGTTCATAAATGAGATGAAAGTTATAAGCCATTCGTCGTATCACTGCATAATGAAAATCATCAAGATCTAGATAGAATTTCTTGCGTGGTCGTCGTCGTGGCTTAAAGGATAAGACGTCCGGTGCATTCGTATCTAGCGATGCACCGGTGAGCGAATCCCCCAGGCGGGTATCAATTTTTCTGATGAAATACGCACTTAATAATTGTTCACGATTGACTTCCACGGTGAAGGAATAACATCGTGTATTATAAATCAAACCCGCAAAAATTATAATTTGCATAATTACTGGTGGCAGGACCTCTTTGTGAGTCCGTACGGGTAGGTACCACCACCCCGCCTATATCTGCCGTGAAGCAGTAATGCGTTTCGGTTTGAAGGGTGGGGTAGCCGTTATAACTATACTGAGACCTTAGAACTTAAATCTCAAGGTGGGTGGCGCATTTGCGTTGTAGATGTCTATGGGCTCCAGTAACTACTTAACACCAGGTGGGCTGTGAGCTCGTCCACCCACCTAAGCAATAAAAAAATAAAAGTGGTCTACCCAGCGAATATTTAGTTGCGTATTATCCACTCTATATTATTATATAGTTATATATAGGTCTGCTGATGCGACTTACCCCCTTTTTTTTGTTAGGAGGAAATTGCCGGACTTCCACCCTCCCCTGGGGATGGAGGGTGGGGCATGTCGGAGTCAAACTGACTAAAACCTCCTGTCGCCCAACAACCCACGTCCGAACCTCGCATGAGACAGAATTCATGAAAAGGCAAAGGGGGGAAAGTGAAGCGTTTAGTTCGGAGCACATCTCTCTCATCACCCTCCCCCTCGGGACGCCGGACCGGCGGCCGTCGGCGCCACGACCACCAGCCCTCTCGGTCGGCAGGCTATTCGGAGCCCGGCTAGATGGCGCCGGTTAGAATGGGTTATTCTACGGAATACCCCGCTAGGTCAGAACCAGCGTGGGTCCAGGATAGCCGGCCTTCCATCACCCGGATGCTCTTACGTAAAACGCGTGCAGAGCAGCTTGCACGTCGTCTTCTTAGGCCCCCTTCGCCGGTCCCCAGACCGACATGTGAGGGGGACCAAAACACTTAGAGGGCCAGGGCTTGGGCGAGATCCGCTTCCCTGACCCCCGCTCGACGGCGGCGGGCTTGTGTGTCTCTCACGCGCCCCGCCGCCTCCTTCTGCGAGATGGTGCACTCGCAGAAGTCGAGCATCAGCTTCCACGACTCGTCTCCGCCGAGAATCGATGCCACAGCGCTCGGCAACGACAAGTCGTTTCCTATTTTTGCAACGAGGTCACGGCGCCACCCCTCCCATGCGGGGTAGACGACGAGCGTGTGCTCCGCCGTGTCCAAGTCGCAACCACAATGGTGGCACTCTGCCGTTGGCTCGGCTCCGATCCGGTGCAGGAACTCACTGAAGCAACCATGCCCAGTGAGCACCTGCGTGAGCTGAAATGTGAGGCATCCTCTGTCACGATTCACCCAGTCCACAAGGACTGGGCGAATTGCCTCGACGGTCCTACGACCAGTCGAAGGATCGGCCAGCCGGCTGGACCATGATTCCAGCACGGACCGCCGAGATTGGGCCCTCCGCGCTCTGACCACACTGAGGCTGGGAGGCGCCGCAGCCCGCCACAGATAGTCAGCGGCGAGCGCCTCCGCCCCCAGGACCCAAGGCGGCGTACCAGCCAGTATACACGCTGCCTCGAAATAGATGGTGCGATAACCACGGATGACCCTGACCGCGATGGTGCGTTGTGGCCGTCGCAGCAACTTCGCTACCCCCACGGTCAGGGACTGGCCCCACACATGCGCCCCGTATAGGGCCATTGATCGCACCACCCCCGTATAGAGACGGCGCGTCACTTGGTCAGGGCCCCCGACGTTGGGCAGAAGCCGGCTTAACGCGTCGGCCACCCCCAACAAACGAGGGACCAGGATCTGAATGTGAGCACGGAAGGTCCAACGACTGTCCAGAATGAGGCCGAGGTACTTCAACTGCACCCCGACCCCAATACGAACGCCTCCAACCACGATATGGGCATCAATAGGTGGCACTCTCCGGGGCCTGTGGAACCACATGGCCTCGGATTCACCGAGTGCTACGTCGAGGCCCAATCTCCTGATTTTGCCGACGACATGCGCCACCCCAGCGGTAGCAAGACGGTCAGACTCAGCAAAACTCTTAACTTCTACTTCTCTAACTCAAAACTTAAGAGAGCACGATAAATGCAAACTTTTCCGAAAAATTACCAAGGAAAATCTTTTCTCACTATATCTATATTTACTAAGACTTTTTAGTGTATTTTTCGGGAAAAACTTGAGAAGCTAAGTCCAGCAGCTTTGTTTCATTTTCCCACATTTGTGTACTTTCACAGATGCTAAACAGTTAATAAACCACCGTTATTACAGATTTAGTGGGTCGCGATTTCAATCCGGTAGTGGATTCTGCGAAGCACTGCTCTTGCTAGGGCTAGTGTTAGCAAATTCTCTCAGGTTGAGCCCGTGAACTCACCAAACCCTCCGGGCGTAGCTGGAATAGCTCCTTAGGCTACTAGCCTATAGACAGGGGGAAAAAACGTCACATTTCAACCTGCAGAAATACTAAATGTACAAAATAAAACAATTCACACAACCTCGCTTCTCGCGTCCCCCGGAATCTTTACATTTAGCAACTGCCAACAGGGCTCTGGTTACCTTTAAACAGCTTTTCTGCCGGTTCGAATTTTTAATTCAAAACATTTCATTGTGTCTAATCTGGTACTCGAAAATAATTACATTTTAAAACTACCCGATGTGCTACCACATACGATTTCGTTGCATGGCAGTTATCCCATCTTTTACACTGCATTGCACGAATACTTCGCACCAGAATAGGGAATTGTAAAATATCTCACCCCTAGTGAATACCAACAGTTCAGTATTTGTGTCTTTGATAAAAATAGGTTGATAAAAAATCAACATATGAATGATGAAGTTTGTTTACAGGTTTACCCAGAAGGGTTTCGAAAGTTATTGAACTACGTAAGCGATAATTACGGAAGAGAGATTCCTATAATTGTCACAGAAAATGGCGTCGGTGACAAAGGGCAACTAAAGGACTACGATAGGATCTCATACTTCAACAAATACCTATATCAATTGCTTTTAGCCATACACGAGGACAACTGTAACATTATAGGATATTTTGCTTGGACCCTTATGGACGACTTTGAATGGTCAGATGGATACTTGTGAGTTTATTTTAAAGATGATTTTTTCATAACTTTTAATTATGTCATTATTAACCTTGTATGCCTTTCTACCAGCCATTTATTTCTTCTCTAATGTCCTATCCAGTCTAAGGTGTTTAGTCTCTAATCTAAGTCTATCGTATTTTTGCTGATCAACTTGTGCATCTTCACCTTACCTTGTTCACAACGTCATTTCCGAATATTCTCCGACAATGCCGAATATATAAGTACAATACCAAAAAAAAAAGGTTCTATTAAGGTTCTAAATAAGGTTCCCCCCGGTGAAGGTCAAGGGGCGACCTGAGGGCGTGAGGCCGCGCGGCGCGCTACCAGCACTCTAGCGCGCTGCCGTGGAGTGAATAGAGCGACCGGTCGACGGTGTATCGCGTCCCGACCCGGCAGGCTGGTTCTGGTCCAGCGGGGTATTCCGGGACACCAGCGGCACCGTCTGGGCGGCCCGACGGGCTGCTGTACCGAGACGGCCGACGTTTCAGAGCCTTCGATTCGCCTCGAAGGCTCCGTCGGCTGGGCGTCCTTGGGGTGAGCCGCGCCGTCTGGTTGTAGTGTTGACCGCGGTAGCCCCCCTACCTCATCCGGGTTCTGACCTCGGAGGGGATCGGACGTCGGGTGTAAGAGTGCAGAGGAGTCGTTTAGTGGGTGGGCTCTAAAATCCTTGGGCCCGCGGTCTGCTCACAACACCATGCAGATCGTTGAGTCTCACATACCCCGCGCGCCCCTTTTGCGCGGGGACCTCGTAGGAGGTTCGGCCCTCTACCCGAAAAAAAAAAAAAAAAAAAAAAAAAAAAAAGGTTCTAAATAAGGTTATACCAAAATGGGATATTAGTATTATCTAAAATGTAAACCTGCGAACTAAGTCAAATAATATTAACAAGTTCCATTTTAGATTCCAAGTATTCAAATGTAAATACCTTTGCAATAAATCTACGCGATTTATCGATCTATGAAACATATTATTGGTGTTGTGTTTTCTTGATCGTACAACTTAGCTAGCCTAGCCCAATTAACATAGTAGAAAGGAGTTGTCAAGAACTTGGCTAGGCGTGTTATTTTAAGAAAACAAGTTTTGTGTGATGCTACTATTTAATTATAATCATTCAGCATTCGTAATAAGCCATCACTACAGTGTTGACATTTGAAATTCTATTGCTCTGCTAACAAGACGTAAAGGACCTGTTTCTGAAGCTAAAGCGACATAATAACATCAAGAACATAAAACCATATACTACTTACACATCACATATATACATCACTTATCTGAGCATAAATTATTACCGTTTTACGAAGTTCTTGTTCGTGACCCGTAATCTAAATCGAAATCAGCTTACGGATGCCTCCTAGGTCACACGAGACCGTTGACCTTAGCTATTTTCAAATTGCGAGCTAAGAAAAACTGATTAGTAAAATACAACCAACCGATCGCAAATATTGGATCTTCAATTTTTTCATAATTTCAGGAATCGCCTGCTAATATACTCGAAACACCAATACTTTAAAATTTTGAAAACTCAACAAATTACAATATCTAAATTTATATTTCATAATTATATTTCATTCGGAAAACATCGGTAACATTTTTAATAACAAACCCAAAATATTCTTGATATAATTTCACAATGGTCAGGCCGATATAATTAGTTATTCTCTTGTGTTTTCGAGTCGTATACGATGACGCGATTGCAAACAAAAGTATCTCATACCGGAGACAAAAGACAAGAACGCTTGACTTTGACTAATCAAGTATTTGAAAAGTCAGACTGGGTATAAAAGCAGAATAAACACGAGATTAAATCTCAATCTTTAGTTTTACCAGTCACGCCTGTGTTATTTAACCTACCATTACTATCCATCCAACAACTGCTCATTCGCTACACTTTCTTCTATAGTTCTCTTTATAAGTTCGGTTACCCATAGGAATTCGTACCACGTTACATTGCAAAGTATAAGAACTTTTCCAATATTTACAAGGTTTTTGACCTCGAGTATCAAGTTGGGGGACGCCATTCAAGCATATGTTTTTCTCCCGTAAGAGGGTAATGTACACAAAGCAGAAAAATATCATTCTTAAAAATATTTACAGGTCGAAGTTTGGGCTATACAAAGTGGACTTTGACAGCCCTGAAAGAACCCGTACACCAAAACTCTCAGTATCGAGCTACCGCAACATAGTACAAACTAGAAGAATTAATTTTGACCGGTACAAGCCGCTTCCGAATAAACTCAATCATTTTTGATGATAAATTAATATAGTTTTTTTTTTTGCTTTGTAATAACTTTTAGGTGAAATTGATAGAAATAAAGAATATACCATTGTTACAGAGTTTTTGCGATTATGTTATGACACATATTACTTTCCTAGTTTTCAATTATCCAAATACCGGGGAAGTGGTATTTGGATCATTCACAAAGTTACACTCATTAATTTTTTTTATTAAACCAATTAACAGAAAAAGTTAACAGGTAAGAAAATTAACAGGTAAAGTTTCTTATATTTGGATTGTGACAAATGAATTTCAAATAGAAGAATGCGTGTCGGACTAACCATAGAAAAAAAATGACTCTCAGAGCGAAGAATTTCACATTTTCGTCTCTACGGTCTACAGCACGTGTAATCAAAAGCATTCCACATCTCAGAAAATACGAAGCATAGCTGGGTCAAAGTAATTTACGTTAAGAGTACATATCTTTTAAGCTTTATTATCTCAAAAGTTAAGTACTAACGGACGACTGCCCATTTTTTATAAATGGTCTAATATTAATTTTAATAAACACATACTTGAAAAAAAGTACGCATATGGAATTTGGTGCCCTGTCTCAAAATAAGTTTTGATAATGAAATTCAACCCTAAATATTTCCTAGTCTAGTTAGTTTCAGTAAAGCTATTCTTGTTATGAAGCCTTAAGCAAAATTTTAACCTCAAAATGCTTTACAACTCAAATGTCTTATCTTGAAACACAAACTGGTCCTAAATTTCCAAAAACCATCTCTAAATAATTTCAGTATAGGTTTTTACTGTTGGCCTCTGGACGAGAGTCTGTCAATTCGAAGATTTCTGATACTAACAATTGGTGTCAGTACACATTTTCATACCTTCTTTTCCGAAAATTTCTACACGGAAAGTTATGAGGCAATTAACTGAATATTGCGTCAGGTAATTGGCACTTTCGTTCTGAGTCTTATACTTATACGACGTTTCAACCGGTTCCAAAATTAAAGTAATTACTAACTTTACTAATTGTGGGTTTTCCTGTAAAATATCACCGTCACTCATGGACTTCAGCAATATTAAGGTCACAGTAAAGCCGCTGCCTACTGCTGGTGATTCTTTTCAAACCACATTTGAAGAAGGATATGTCACAGTGCTCGGAAAACACCGTGGAAGCATATTCATTCCAGAGCCGGATGGTACATTACAAAAAGGCCTCTGAAAACGCATCATGGATGAACTATAATCCGGTGGAGTGCAATGCCAACTGTAACAAGAAGATAATGGGATAATCTCGAACAGTTTATCAGAACACTTCCGGGAAAAACAACACCTATAACTTATCTATGAATACCGCAAGGATTGATATTATAATAATTATGTACTTGTAAAATACTTCGAGTCTTGTGAGTACGCATCGATCTGATCGAACCTCCTTTATGTGTAATTCTGCCGCAAAGGAACAGTTTAAAGGACAACCATTATTCTAACGAAATTGAGAGTTTGACCTTACGTCTTTAGCGTTATATATTTACGTCGTTGTATTTATAGGCTTTGTTCAACACTAGGTTGACCGTGAACTATCATCATCATTGGTAATGTAGGCCAATGAAAAAAAAGATATATACTTATATTTAAACCTTGAAGCGACTTGTATTAATTAATACTCGTATTGTCCAAATCAACATTTTTAAGAGAATAAGTTTCTAGTTTACATAATCGAGAGATTCAATGGAAATAGGTTATATTATAAGAAATAGGTAGGTAGATAACTAGGTACTAACATTTAACAACTACTATGCAGCGAGCCCGTCTGTTCATTTACTACCCAAAAAGTCTAAATGTTCTTCTAGTATATAAATAAATATATTTTTTCTAGTTTCTAGTTTAGTTTTAATTTTTGTGCAGGAAAGTTAAATTGTCAGCAAAGCGTAAAGCTTTTCACCTAAAGCTTTCGTTTCTAGAAGGAGCTCTAAAATGGCATGGGGGGCATTTGTGCTAACTCGCGTAAATTAACAACGTAACACTACGGAACCCCAAACTGGTGATTACCAACCCCACGACCCTGAAAGCCCTATTGGTCGATTGTCTGGAGGAAAACTAGCAAATTCTATAGTCGGCCTTCAAGTAAAACGAAGATCTTTAAACTGAAACATCGAATTGAAGTAGTAGCGCATTAAATGATGTTATTGATTCTAAATATTTTACAACAAAATAGAATTTTAATTTAGAACTTGTGCCTTCATAGGCACATTTAATAAATTTACAATTAACCTTGGCACATGATAAAATATTTATAAATGCATTCTATTAACAAAATATTACCTAACCTAATCGTGTCCTTCGTTGGTGACTTTAAGATTGCTGTAGGTCGTTTTAGGCCAACTTCGTGACTCTAATTAATTTGGTCATAATATAACAGGGTATCGCAATCCTACGCTTAGATGATCCATTGATGAAAAACATATTTAATTTCAATAATTATATACGTTCACACTTTTCCTCGTATTTTCTCTATTTTTCAGAATCTACTTGGACGCCTCATTTGTGAAACCTAAAGACCCTCTACAGAGGCATAAAATATGGTCAGCTTTATTTTTTGTCTTGTTCAAATTAACATAGGTGGAGACAAAGAAGAAGTTGATGAAATGAACTACGCCATGTACGACACATTGCATTTTATCATAAACATTCATTTTAATTTCTCTAATACAAATAATTCGTAGCCTCATTTCCCTTTAAAAGTACAGTTTCGTTGGAGTATGAAATTTTTGAGACCAAAAGTGAGTCATTTATTGATTTGTCTTGGATTTGAGCCGTTGCCATATTATTATCTTTACTTATTTAAAAAAATCATCACGCTCTCATGGTTTAACTAATGAAACGCCCCAAAAAATCGCTTCTACACTCAAAAATAAAGTACTAAATATTTTTCAAAAAACCAGTAAGTTAAAAATTAAAAATAATTCCTGTAAGTTAAAAAACAGTAAGTTAAAAATAAAATAGCACCTGAGAACATTTGAAACCGTTCAAAATAATCAAATTATTCCTCTCAAAGGCAGTCGACTATCTTTTTTCCAATAAATGTTAAATGAGAATTTAGTCTTCTAAGCTTTGATTAAATTCCAGAAATGTAATGCCCACTTTCGTTTATTATTTTCCAGAATTTAACCAGTCTATAAATAGCTTTAAATTTTACGAATACTTTAACCCGTTTTCTATGTCTGGAAGTTTTACAGATATTTCCGTCGATATAGACAAAGGCATAGTTAAGAATAGCTGACTAAACGAGGTCAGCCTCAGCCCGAGACTTCGGGTTTCGTATTTATTTTAAGGGCATCGTAACTTCAACAAAACTATGTTAGCAAACCAGCACTGGATATAGAGCGTTTGCAGAGGTGTCACTGTAAACGTTTTATGTTTAGACTTTTATCCCATCGGTGTTAGCATTTTTCGTTGACAGCACAAAGTGAGAAAAAAAAATTCGCTGCTTCTTCTTGTTATTAAAAAGAAGTTTTTGTAGTGAAATCTTCTGTAATTTGATAATTGCAGGCTTTTTTAGGAAGCAGGGATCAATTTAATTGTATATACTGTTTTGACAAACAACAGGTGTACTTAGTTACATTTAAGTTTTATATATTATAAAAGAATACTATATATTATAATATATGTACTTTCGAGCCTATGCCATTTTTTTTAAATGAACGTTTTATTTATTTAAAAACTGTGAAATCTGGCCGCGTTGCATTCTGATCCACCATTCAAAATGTTATCGTTAAAAGTATGAACTTTCATAGCCATTCTTTCAAATCCATTTCATAAAACTATTTTCGTAGATTTTAATAATACTATAACAAAAACTGAAGTGTCAACAACAAATTTATAACCTTAGACTTGGCTCCATAGGACTAGTTTTGAACTTGGTTGTTGTTGGTGGCAGGGCGTTTCGTGAGTACGCACGGGTAGGTACCACCATCCTGCCTAATTCTGGAGTGAGGTAAAAATGCGAAAAATATTAGACTGCACTGTAAACTATGGTAATTAATTAACACCGGGTGGGGCGTGAGCTGATCTACCCATCTAAGCAGTAAATAAAAAAGGGTGGTAAGTTCACACACAACGTGTTCGATGTAACTACCTATATTTAATCTAATTTTTCCTTATACATTATACAAAGTACCACACATACAAAATACAACAATAAAACAAACGAATAATTAATACAATAATTATTACGTTTAGCGTTGAAATTTAGTCGGTTTTGGTACAGGTTAAATACTCTCCGTACCGTTTGCGGTATGGGCTAAGTCGATATGGGGTAAGTAATTAAGATCTGCAACCACACTGTGAGGTTAATTGACTGCCTAGGTGAGAAAATGGATGTCCATACATTTGTCTTACAAAAGCCATTTCATTATATGACAATATCACGGTAAGCACCTCATCGGTCTAGATTACTTGACTACTGAACAAAGGTGGCGTAGTTACATTCCCTATTAGATTAGGGAAAAGTAATTTGACATCCGTGATTAGGATCAGTGTATTTGTTCTTGTCTTGTACGTATTTCCGACACCGTGTAAAACAGCGCATGTGAAAATGTTAACTGGGGCCTGTTGGATGTGAAATCGTATTTTGTTTGGAACAGGCTCGTGGCGAAACGCTATTTGTCACGAAGGCACTGGTTTGATATGTTTCAGTTTTACTAGAGTCTATAATAAAGTTAAGGTTTCAATTGGCTGAATTGATCATAAAAACGAATCCATGAGAGATGGTTATAGTCGGAAATGCGGCATAAGACAGGACGAAAATTAGATCTAATTGATCTCAATTATATAGTCCTAATCCCAGGCTTCAAATCGGATTACACTACTACTTCGCGGTAGAAATAAGGTAGTATTGTGAAGTCTATACATTTAGTTTTTAAAGGTTTGATTTTTATTACGCGATGTTATTCCTTCAATATGAACCTTGCCTAATAGCTGGTAGCCTAAAGGATTATTGCAGTTCCGCTCGGACAAGCAGGGAGCTCACGAGCTGAACGTAAATTCCGACACCAACTCTGAGACATGAGTTGTAAGGTCTCAGTTTTTACAGTACAACGACTACCCCACCTTTCAAACCAAAACGCATTACTACTTCACGACAGAAATAGGCAGGTCGATGATATGGGATAGTCTAGGATAGGATAGACATAGTCTTATCCGCACTGACCTATCCGTGCGGATAAGACGTCCTTCCACCAGTAATTACATAAAATGTAATTTTATTTTGAATACCCCTTATTCCTTCACTGTGGATGTAAATCGTGAATATTTGTTAATTTTACTAGAAAAATTGGTACCTGCTTGCGGGATTCGTACACCGGTACAGTTTCATCGCTTAATACGAACGCAACGGGCGTCTTACCCTTTAGGCCAGGACGACATAAGCTTGAGACAATTGCCAATACTAGCCCTAGCAAGAGCAGTGCTTCGCTGAATCTACCACTGGGTCGGAGTTGTGACCCACTGAGAAAATCCGGCAAACACCGTATTGTCGCATCGCTCAATGTGAATTCACCAGGTATCTTAAACTTGGTCCACAACGACATGGAATTGTATTGTCAATTGTAAATATTGTGACTGTGAATAAAGTGGGTTATATTTATTTGTAAATTGTAAAGCTGAGTTTGATGGGGTAGCTGAGGTCATCATCCACCTGATGCTGCGTGAATGTCGGGGGCTATAGAGAAGAATGCCGCTATTCACCTTGAGACGTATGATGGTAGTCCTTACAGTAATGGCTTTTCTACAACTCAGACCAATTATTGGATATCAGTGTTGACTGGAAACGACAAGACCTTCCGTCGACCAGAAATTTTCCCGCGGTGGACAGATTTTGCGAATGTTTTTGTTCAGAGCATATTATATACATGCATACATATTATGCTTACCTTGAAATAGTCCTTAGTATGATTTAGGTTTTTTTCAAATATGTTCTATAATAGCTACCGACTTCCAATTTAGCCCATCAACCTTACCATATCTCAGTTACTGATTAGCGTTCGCACTTATCAATTTATGAACATTACCTGATCCACGGCCAATTAATACGGGCGTGGCTTACTAAAATGACAAAAGTTTACTGTTTCTACTTCCGTATCTATACCAGGTTCAGTGTTTCAAGCTACTGCTTGTCACAGGAGACCACGATACAATTCCATGTTGACCTTTTAATGATATTCCGAAAACCATATATGTAATCACAACGTAATTCACTAAATATTCAGCAAATATTCACATCAAATAAAATACAGACAGCGATTTGATATTGATATGATGCCAATGAATTTAGTAAAATTTTATATTATAACAAAATCTCACAAAACTTTAGAATTATAAAAAGAAACCAGAACACAAAAAGACCAGTACCGTACCAGTAGTAATAGTATGTAAGTTTAATGATAGCCTTATAGAGTAAGTCATTGTCACTGTAGAAACTCTTACTCAAGAAGCTTAACTTCGAGAACATTCGTTTTTAAAACTTTTTATTCACAGAAATGTAAAATAACTTTTCAAAGATCCATTTCCGTGCTGAAGTCTTTATTGAATTATTCAGATTTTTAAACTTTTGGTTCAGCAGGCCGCCCCGCCAATTATTTCTAATAACAAAACCCTTTTACTTTGGTACTTCCAAAGTTTGTTTGGTTAGGTTTGATTAAAGTATGCCTCTTCATTGGACTTCCGATGTAGAAACAAGTTTAATAGAAAATAAAATAATTAAATAATCAAGTTCTAAGGTTATCTTAAATTTTATTGAAAGCCTTCAAATATTGAAAGCCGTGCTTAACGCTTTATCCTAATGACCAACGTAATTAGATACTTTGAGCCCTTTGAAATAATAATCTTAATACGATATTTTATTGCGTAATGTGATTTGGGATGTAGAAACAAATCAAAGTTGAAAAATTAACGAGTTTCGACATTCAATAAACTAAAGTATTGTATTATTTATTGTATTGTAATGTTAGTTAGTATATTATAATAAAAATTAAGCTGAAATACATTTATTTGAATAGCAACAGAGGTTATTTCTTTTGGAATTAGAATTGCCTTCCAAGTGTAAGTAAGTAGTTGATATAAAATAATTTTAATAAAAAGACATTTAATTATCATCATTTTTTATTAGCTAGTACCTACTACAGACGTCTGCTAATTTCTAAATCCTCCTCTATAGCTCGTCACAGTAATCGACCTTGTGTTATCGCATCCAGCGTCTTCCCACGATTCTCATTAGATTATGGTTCCTAAATTATAACTTGTAAATTATTTAAAAACTTAAATCTTACTATTACTTATTAATTACTTTCTTACTATTCCAAGACAGTATTAGGAAGTTTATTTATTTAATAAAATACACATAAAAAAAACTTTACAAAAAAGCATTTATTCATCCGTAAATCAATGCTGACTGACATCAACAGTTAATATTCGATGGTTTTCTTCCACTTCTGTAGACCGTGAAGATCAATTGAGAATCTCGATGTGTTAATCTGCAAGACTTTCATTTTAACAGCACCACCAGTCCCGTGTCCCTTTCCCATGTATTATAAATTATGTTCGCTCGCATAAGTACACTATAATATAACGAAAATTAACTTTATGGCACCACAAACTTTGCTTTCGGAACAATAACAGACTTTGTACCCAGCACATCAGCTTTTAACTGTATTATTTACACACTAGGTTAATTAACGTACTGTTTCATTAGTAATTAGTAACTTACCACTTAGTACTTAGAAGAGGAACACAAAAAAAATACGCAGAGGGAGTTTGTAATTTGAAGATAAAAAATGGCGAAATTTTTTCCTTACCTTGATGTTATTATGTATTATTAAAAAATGAGATCTACTTCTGCATATTTTTACATATAATATGGTTTTTTTTTTTCTACTTGGACCGGACTTTTCGCTGCCTGGCGTCGTGGCGTCGATGCTTGGCGGCGACGGTCTTGGAAGGCTATGCTCGACTTCTGCGAGTGCACCATCTCGCAGAAGGAGGCGGCGGGGCGAGTGAGGCAAAGCTCTCCTCACTACGCAGAAATCCGCCGCCGCTGAGCAGGGGGTCGGGACCGGGGTCTCGTCCGTAACCCGGCCCCCTAAACGCTTCGGGCTCCACCCGTGTCGTGTCACTGGGGGCTGCCGGTTCGGCGTCTGGGGGACGGCGGGATGGATGTAATACGCTCTGCGTAAACCCTGTCCCGCAATTTAAACCCTGTCCCGCCGTTTCAATAGCTCCGACTGGATTTCGGGGTAGGGCGCCGGCTGTGAGCAGCAGGAGTTTTTAGTGAGGTTCCACAAAACAGAAGAAAAAACTGTATATACTGATATCACAATAATCAATTCTACTGTAAATAAAATTTATAAGGCTTACATACATATCACAATTTTTCTCATCAATTACTAACAGCGGTCTTTCGCTGATCCTTTCAATATTGCATGACACACAACGCCAGAAGCATCGGTACTTTTTTCTAGAGTTATACAATAGCTAGTAGCTAATAGTTATAGCGTTTTACAATATTATCGTTGGAATATATCAACAGTGAACTTGAACCAGTATAATATATGAAGTGAGATTATACCAGTATAATAATCTATAATATATCTATACGTGAAGCAAAAACTTTATACCCTTTTTACGAAAATTGCGCTGACGGAGAAGCATGAAATTTCCCACACTTATAGAGAATATAGAGAAGCAGTGCACAATGCTAATATTTTTTTAAATAATGCGTAAAATATACATTAAATCAATACAGAAAGCATTACACACACTACCATGTATTTAGCACACACACGCATGCATATTATTTGTTTACTGTCAAACTTTTCTTATTGCATAAAGTCTATGGTCAAATTGAGAATTTATATATTATTTATCTTTGTTAATATTTATTTGTCTAAAGTGTAGTCTTGGCGAAACCTGTGATTATAGAAGTATAATACCTTTTTTTTTTTTAACGCTGAGGAATCCATTTACGGATACCCGGTCGAGGGGGGTAACGGACCGGGTTATGTCGGACTCCGGCGCCTCCTGAGAGGAAGAAGGGGAGAAGAGAAGGGCCGAGGTCCTTCACCTCCCCCAATTTCTCACAGGAGACTACGCCTTGAAAAAGGCGCGCGAAGCACTTGCCCCGCAGAACGACTACCGACTAAACCCCACCGAGCTCCACCACACCGACTACACGAAACTTACGGTACCGCGATGCGCGCCGAAAGTCTCGCCTTAGGCGGTACCCGTACTAATGTTAAGACGGGATTTCATCCCCGGGAAAATCCCGTAGAACCTCGTCTCGGGAGACACACCGTGAGCGGCGCACAGGAGCCACCTTGCACCGCTTCACCGTCGGACCAACAGTCGAGTGCCGAGCGCCCCCGCACCCGGCACTCGATAGTCCCTACGAGGGCTGAGCGGCGGCCTCTCGCAGGCGCCGTCCACCCCGCCTTCTGCGCTGAGGAGCCGAAGAGGGATCCCGTTCCCTTTCGCGCTCCTCAGCCTCACGAAGCGCCATGACCAAGTCACAGAACCCAGCCATGGCCTCCCACGAACTCCGGTCCACTACCATACGGGCGACGATAGCCCGCAAAGAGAGGTCCTGCCCCAACACCGCGACGAGGTTTCGCCGCGGGTGCTCCCACCGTGGGCACGCTTCTAGCGCGTGCTGAGCGTCATCGTTCGGATGCCCGCACTGGTGGCACCCCGGATGTGGCTCCCTTCCGCAGACTCTCCACAGATACCTCCCGAAGCATCCATGCCCCGAAAGGACCTGGCTGAGGCGAAAGGAGAGCTCACCGTGTCGCCGGTCCGACCATGCCTCCAGCACAGGCACCAGTGCCTCGAGCGTGCGCTGACGAGTGGCCGAAATTCGGCCGAGCTCCTCCAGCAAGCGCTCTCTCCATTTGGCATACGCCAGACCACGCGCAGCACGCCTCCATCGATCGACAACCGACGGGCCGGGTGTCTGTTCCCGAGTCGAGGACTGTGTTCTCCGTCGGTATGTCGTGGCCAAGATTTCGGCCTCGAAGTCCCACGGTAAGGATCCGGCGAGGGCACAGGCCACATCCTGAGAGATGGTGCGGTACCCCCTGATGACCCTCACCGCGAGCGTCCGCTGAGCTCTGAGCAGCAGAGCCGCCTTTCGTGCGGTAAGTGCGGGCGACCACACGGGAGCACCGTACAGGGCCATACTGCGCACCACCCCCAGGTACAGTCGCCGGATACCGGCGCTGCATCCACCGGTGTTGGGAAGAAGACGGGTCAGCGCACCCGCCGTCCCCATCAGCCTTGGAACCAGCATTTTGAAATGGTGGTCGAATCTCCATTTGCTGTCCAACACAAGGCCCAAATACTTGAGCTTCGGCTGGACACCTGCCACAGCCAGGATGGCCGCTGACCGGTAGTCGCCTCCGAGAAGTATAATACCTAAATAGTCTTTGACAATAGAATCATAATAATGTTCAAACTTATCATTTCAATTAATTATAGTCGAATTTCAACTACTGCAAGACCAATAGTATATAGTAATTGACTAAATAAATCATGAAGTTAATTCTTAAATCTTTAGTTACTAATTTCCAGATAATCATAAAAATAATGCCTAGATTTTTAAAACAGATAAATTATGTTGGTTGGTTATATCATAACGAGGATAATTAATTTCGTACGATGCGATACATGAAATTCAGGATACTAATTTTCGTAATTTTATTCGCAACGTATCAGACTGAAGCCTTGTAATAAAATTGGTTGGATAATTAATTAAAATAATGAACTAATTGAACACGCCTATGCGTCTGGAAGGACAGAATATTACGCGATAAGCTTACATAAAATAATAATTCTGTCGTTTCTTATTAAATATCTTTTTTATAATAACAATAGCTGACTCTTTTGCATGCGTTTTCTTGGTGTAATCTATTTATTTTTTATTGCTTCGATGAGTGAACGAGCGCACAGCCCACCTCGTGTTAAGTAGTTACCGGAGCCCATAGACGTCAATAAAATGCCGCCACCCACCTTGAGACATGAGTTATAAGTCTTTTAACTTAAAGAACTTCTGATAAACTAAAGTAACCTAAGCTTAACTAACCTGAGAGGGCTGGTGGTCGTGGCGCCGACGACCGCCAGTCCGGCGTCCCGAGGGGGAGGGTGATGGGAGAGATGTGCTCCGCACTAAACGCTTCACTTTCCCCCCTTTGCCTTGTCATGAGTTCTGTCTCATGCGAGGTTTGGACGTTGGTTGTTGAGCGACAGGAGGTTTTAGTCAGTTCGACTCTGACATACCCCGCCCAGTATCCCCAGAAAAGGGCGGAAGTCCGGCGATTTCCTCCTGACCAAAAAAAAAAAAAAAAAGCTTAACTAACCTAACCTAAAAATCTTTTAACCTAAAAACACAATGTAAATACATAATCTTTAGTTACATAAACACGTGAACGATATAATACGTTTGGATTACGCTTACTAAGTCCTAAGATAGCGATACTCAAGCGTGATGTGTTTGATCAGTAAATATGAATCCTCCGTAGAATCAACCGAGTAAGTTAGAACAGGTTCACCGTTTTAATTATGGTTTGCTTTGAAAATTCTCTTAATACAATAATATTATTATGTTGTGGATTCATGGAAATAGTTCATCTATCAAAAACACCTCTTCAAAAACTTCATCTACTTTCACTCTACGACCATTTCATTGATCGGTAATAATCTGAAATAATCTATAGTGTATTAGAAAGAAGAAACTGTAAGCCGATAAAAAAAAACGTGCTTGTAATATTTCCTATTTATAGAGCTTAAACTTTAGCTAGCTTTTACAGTGGATAAAGAGGATTCCTGTAGCTCTTGCTATCGTTTTTATCGAAAACATTAGAATGTCAAGGAAAATAAAACCGCTCAGCCTCGATACTGAGACCTTAGAACTTATCTGAAGGTGGGTGGCGCATTTACGATGTAGATGTCTATGGGCTCCAGTAACCACTTAACACTAGGTGGGCTGTGAGCTCGTCCACCCATCTAAGCAATAAATAAAAAAATAAAAAAGATTATTCATATTCAACAGCTTTTGTACGTTATTTTATTAGGAATTACTGGCTCCAAGAAAAAATGTTCAGAATTTATCTATGAAGAAACACACGCTTACAATAAAATATGGAATGTGTTCTAATTTAAATAGATAAAATAAGCAGGGCTCTTCTTTTGTTTCGAAGAAGATTATTTCACATTAAAAAATAGCATTGTTATTCAAACTCGTGTTGTCACAGTAAGAAGGGTTAAAGTATGAAGTTATCGTATTATATGATGGCGGCTACGATTAATTTTGCCACATTTATTCCTTAAGACGCATAGTTCATTCCAGTCAGCGTAGTTCAAATCCCACATGCCCCGCATGTAATAGAAATCATGTAATAGAAATCAAAACCCGCAAAATTATAATTTGCGTAATTACTGGTGGTAGGACCTCTTGTGAGTCCGCACGGGTAGGTACCACCGCCCTGCCTATTTCTGCCATGAAGCAGTAATGCGTTTCGGTTTGAAGGGTAGGGCAGCCGTTGTAACTATACTGAGATCTTAGAACTTATATCTCAAGATGGGTGGCGCATTTACGTTGTAAATGTCTATGGGCTCCAGTAACCACTTAACACCAGGTGAGCTGTGAGCTCGTCCACCCATCTAAGGAATAAAAATAAAAATAAAAAATGTTCCTTAGGTGCGAAAACCTCGAAGAAGGTTCTACCTCTTGCCTGAGAAAAAAAAATGGTAACAACCCTATCCCCTCGGGGTTCTGATTACGGGTGATCGAACTCTTGTCCGAGAGTGCAGGGGAGTCGTTTAGTAGGTAGGGCTCTAAATACCATCCTTGAACCCGCGGCCCGATACCAACTATTGCGGATTTTTCAGTCCCACGTACCCTGAGTGTCGTATAGGCGTGGGAACCTGGTAAGAGGTTCGGCCCCCGGCCCAAAAAATTGCTTCCTCTGTTCGAATCTACAGACTCTGCTTACAACTAAACAATAAGGACAGTGAATTCGTCGTCACTCCATTTCAGTAAACAAACTAAGTTAAAAACCACAGCAAGTATATTTTAAAGAATAGCGGGATACATAAGTGCCATTAAACTTGTTTATATACATTAAAAGCAATGTTAAAATAAAACACTTGACCCAATTTAGATTGCCCTATTTTTTGCTAACACGTCTAACAGGGAAACCGAATCAGTAAACAAAAAGTGTTGATGTATGCATAGTTTTGTTTGTAGACGAAAATTATGAGTCATGACACGGAAAACCATTCAAAAGTCTCAGCTTTGGAATTTATTAGTAATATGTAATAAAATAATGAATATTTTGAAAAACTTGTTTTTTTTTTTAAAGATTTGTTTAGACTGTATTGAACATATTATTATACCCTGTCACTTATAAAATAAAACAAAATTAATAATTGAAAACAAACAGAACGGTTATGTTTCGCAAGAAATTGTTTAAGCCGAAGCTTAAAACGGCAAAACAGATTGAATACTTATTTTAATATCGATATTTTCGATCTATACCTTTAGTATAATATTACTTATCATTGATAATTCTACGCCGCTAGTGAATCGAAAAAAGCCGCTTCGTTTGTCCAAAATTATTCATACAGAGCTACTCCGTATATTTTTCTTTGTGAATACTCCTCGAGACCAGCAAACGCCTACTTTAGAGGCACGAACCGAATTTCCGTTTTATTTATAAGCCGGAAAAATACTCTTTGATTTATCATGAATGTTTTCCCCTTCATGCGTTCAATCCGATATTTAAGTACTTCATTTGCACCACTTCAATGAGTGGATCCGTCTAACAATTTAAAACATGATTTTGAAGTCATTTTTGTTTGATATATTATTAATTTCGTGAATACGATAACGACTTTTAAATATTTACTAGATGATGACCTGTTTACTAGATGATGACGGTTTATTTTTGATAACGCCATCTTGTTGTGTCTTTAAAGCGATTAGTTACCCTCAATTAAGAAAAACAGTATTATTATTCGTCAATAGATGTCGGGAAGAGTTGATTATTGAAAACACGAATAAACACGAACATTTTCTGAAAATAAATCGTAGCTAGATCGATTTATCGCCCCCGAAATCCCCTGTATACTAGATTTTATGAAAATCGTTGGAGCCGTTTCCGAGATTCAGATTATATATATATTAATATACAAGAATTGCTCGCTTAAAGGTATAAGACCAAGTGTGTCATAAAATTAATTTCTACATTATATCGTAAATTTCGCCGTAGAGCAGCACATCTAGGTTTTAATAAATTTTATTTTCAAGCTGAGCGTCAATGAACTTTGATCATGTGTTGCTGATAGCAGGGTTGCTAGGACTTAGTTTATTCAATTCCATTAATCAGCCAAGTTTAAATTGTGATTTATTCGAAAGGGACTTACTAGCGTTCAGATTATCAGAGAGCGTTTGAGATAGCTATACATAAGACAAGATATTTTTTTTTTAATTATTATAGTGTATTAAATAATAGTATTTATTGGTTTATCGATTCATTTATAGTCAATACGTTTTGATTTATTATCCGATTTTCTTGAAACTTCATACAATTTTAGAGCGTTCTTTGAGCAAGTACTAAAATCACATTAGCATAAGTTAAGAGCATGTGTAGTTTTAATAATATAAATTAGTGATTTTACGCAATTGGTAATGGACACAGCATTATAATAATACTAGCTTTTATCCGCGACTCCGTCCGCGTGCAATAAATAGTTACTTTGGCATAACGCTAAATTTTACTCCCCACTTCATTTACGTAGAAAGTGAAAATATTTTTGAATTATAGAATGTTAAGGAGCTATTTAAACCCCTATTTTGAAACATTCTTTATTGCTGCTCCACTTGTATTGGTTTTACCGTGATGTTATATAGTATACAGCCTTCCTCAATAAATGGGCTATCTAACACTGAAAGAATTTTACAAATCGGACCAGTAGTAGTTCCTGAGATTAGCGCTTTCAAACAAACAAACTCTTCAGCTTTGTAATATTAGTATAGATTTTATATTTAACTGATACACAATGTAATCACTTTAAAACTAAATTATACTTTAATACAAGTTTAATACTTTGACATTATATGATATTAAGTTAATGTTAGTTAAGCCACATTATATAGTTAATATGTATACTATAGCAATCCGTACGCTGCTTTCAATTTCATAATTGACTTATATGGAGATTATAATATTGTTAACGTCGTTAACAAAGTTTGAGAAAACAATGTATTAAACTTACTATGTATGTATACACAGTGTTATTTTGTTTACTTTTTAATCTGTTGGATTGTTGATATTTAGGACTTTCATTGCGTATCAAAGACGCATACTATGTGCTTGGAATAGTTTGTTATACTGACGATATATATTATTACACTAAGTGTCGAATAAGAAACGAATGAATACAAATGCACCTCAAAGAGTTGATGTTGAGGTTTTTTCTTGTTTGTTTATTGCTAAGATAGGTGGACGAGCTCACCGCTCATCTGGTTTTAAGTGGTCACCGCTGCCCATAGACGTCTATAACGTAAATGCCGTCACCCATCTTGAAATATAAGGTCTCAGTTTTTATATTAGAACGGCTGCCCCACCTCTCAACCCAAAACGCATTACTGCTTCTCGGCAGAAATAGGCAGGGTAGCCTACCTACCCGTGCGGATTCACAAGACGTCCGACCACCAGTAAAATCATTGTCGCACACTACCTATGTGATGTTTGTCAATCGTTGTTCAAGTGAGGTAGTGTGTGTTTTGAACAGATAGCACTGCTAGGGTTTCGTGCGACAGAGATAGCGCTCTACGAATTCCAGATTTGCCGATTGTCTCTTTCCAAAGGTCCATGTGCAATATTTACGGCTGGGTACTGTAACACTATTTGTATAATATTTTGACAACTCAGATAACCTTGAGAAATTGGTTGTGGTGGGCAAGGTAGAAGGGAAGAGACCCGTCGGCCGGTCACCAAACCGTTGGTCGGATTAAGTAACGGCGCTCACCAGAATCTCTGTTACAACTGCCCTGAGGGAAGCCGAAGATCGAACGAAGTGGAAGATGATTGTACAAAGAGCCCCAAAGACATTTCAAGGACACGACCTTCAGCAATGAAGTTATGCGAATTGTAGAAGTATTCTCGAAGGATTAATAGATTTAGAAGATTTATTAGAAGTCGTCGTGACCTAGAGGATAAGACGTCCGGTACATTCGTGTTGAGCGATGCACCGGTGTTCGAATCCCAAGCGGGTACAAATTTTTCTAATGTAATACGTACTCAATAAATGTTCTCGATTGACTTCCACGGTGAATGAATAACATCGTGTAATAAAAATCAAACCCGCAAATTTTAATTTGCGTAATTACTGGTGGTAGGACCTCTTGCGAGTCCGCGCGGGTAGGTACCACCACTCCGCCTATTTCTGCCGTGAAGCAGTAATGCGTTTCGGTTTGAAGGGTGGGGCAGCCGTTGTAACTATACTTGAGAACTTAGAACTTATATCTCAAGGTGGGTGGCGCATTTACGTCGTAGATATCTATGGGCTCCAGTAACCACTTAACACCAAGTGGGCTGTGAGCTCGACCACCCATCAAAGCAATAAAAAGAAAAGATTTAAAATATCGGTCGATTTAAAAAAAAGCATCTGATATTTTAATCATAAAAGCACTCAGAGAAAAAAAAACTAAAAGATTATTCCATTATTTGAACAATCGGAACTTCCTAATATAATATAGAAACTTGAAAGGGCAAGTAAGACGGACCTCGCATTTATCTTTCACCCTTTACTAAAACAATAAAGGGCAAAGGGTTCTATATCATAAAATGAAATTATATTATAATAAAATTGTTATGCTCTTGATTTTTTGTAGGCAAAAGAGACTCTTTAAGTATATTGAATATGTTCTGCTGACATAGTGTGTTATGAAAATAATAAAAAAAACAATTTCTCTTTTATTTAATTGAGCACCGCGAATCCTTGATCTGAAGAATAATAATATGAAATATTTCCTGTTTATCGTATTAAATAATTTAATAGTTTTTTCTTTCCTATTGATTAGTCTTCAGTTTTTTATTGCATAATAATATAGCTCGCACTCATCTTGGCGAAAGTCTGCAGCCCATAGTCATCACAGCTTGAATGCCGGTACACCCATACTGAAACGTAATTATCATTGGGGATTTTAATTTTAGTACAATAAGAGGCATTATAACGTGCGAGTCAGAGTTATAAATCATTATTATCAGACCTCTCGCTCACACTTATAGGTATATCGGAACTCTCGCTCATATAACAATACTTGAATCTGGGAATCCCTCGGGAACATGAATTAAGTACATTTTTCATTATATTTGTACCTGACTACGGGATTTGGGTAGCAGCGTAGTCGTATCGATACTACACCAAAAATTTATAGTAAAGGTTAATAATAATATACTTGCTAGGAAGAAGACGGTAATGATTTCAAACCATGTGCTTGCTAGTCATACAAAGTAGTAGTCAGTCGTATTAAAGATTTAAGGTCAATGTCATTATTTTATCAGATTAGTTGAAAAGTAGCAAAGCGAAAACAAAACTTGAATCTTTTGAAACAATACTTACTACAACGACTTAGAATAATCGCGATTTGATTGTTCGTCAAATTTAGATAAAATTGTTTTTATTTTTTTTATTTTAAACATTTCTTTTATTAATTAGTATTGTTAGAATGACGAAATTTTTACGAAATTAATATTATAAGTGAGCCATTATTAAAATTGCTTTGGGAAGAAAATAAAAGAAAAGCTAATTACGGTAGATTTAGCTTGAAAGGGTAGAAAAAATATGTACATGCAAAACAGAAACATGAAAAATAAAAGCCGCGCTAAAAATGAAGTCCGCCAAGTGAAAATTGTTTTCGGAAACTCGTGCGAGAAATTTCAAAGGAAACGGTTTCTTGGACTGAATTCAAAATGTGTTTTGATCCTGAATGAAATTAGCGCTGATAGGAAAAAAAAGGTTTTGCACGTTTCTTTCACTGTAATTTTTAACGCCAATAATTTTTTTATTCATTTATAGATATTTTCTGTACAGCATAGCACTCCTCATACTCAACAAATGAACAGACGAACTTGCTTAAACGAATGAACTCGGTGGCTCAATAAAGTGGTTGATTTGTCTATGTATGTCCAGGTGTATCTTATACAAAAGGTCGTAAATAAGACAGGATCGGATAACTGATGTGTCGATAGTCCATTCACAATATAATCGTTCACGATCCTGAGGACCGAATGGTAAACAGTCCACGTCGCCCTGAACACGTCATTTCGGATCCTCCCGATCCACTAATGGCGCTTTTAGGTACCTCAAGTACCTGTCATCGTTCTCGTCGAATCCGTCGTTTGCGACGAAGGGCTCGGCGAGTAAATTAACCCGAAGGCACAGCCCACTGAGTTTCTCGCCGGATCAGCTCAGTGGGTCGCGTTTCCGATCCAGTGGTAGACTCTGCGAAGCACTGCTCGGGCTAGTGTTAGCAACGTCGTCAGGTTTGAGCCTCGTGAGCTCACCTACTTGTGAGGTTACGCTGACATAGCCTCTCAAGGCTATCAGCTCAGGTAGGAAAAAAAGCACAATATAATCACAGTGATAATAACAACGACAGCTATATTTAAACTACATGCTAATAACCGTATAAGCAAAATTATTAATAAACGTGCAATGAAACGCTAACAGAATTTTTCAAACTTCTGTAAGGAAAAGGTGGTGTTTTATTAGCTTACTCTTATCCATTAATCTATTCGCTTATTACCAGACATTAGTTTGTATTGGCAAACTTTAATTGAAAGAGAAACAAAACTACGGCAACAGCAACGACTATATCGACGCTTGAAAGGCAAAAGTGACTAAGCGACAATAACTGCTTTTTACATAAATGATAGGCAATAACCATATTCGATGCGCAAAAAAAATATATTTCTAGGTCTACTAAAATCATTTCAATCCTACAGCTACTAGCTAGATTCTACTACAGCTGAATTCGTTAAAATACATTTTGTTTTCAGGTATTTCAACTTTAAATTAGTCTACTGTAAAGTTCACGCATTGTCGTTTAGTCACGTTTGCCTTTCAAGCGTCGATATGAATATTAGATTTAGTCGACCGTTCTCAATGTTTTACATAGGTACTATTGAAATCTAAAAGTGAAAATTTTCCATACGTAAATTTATTTAAAAAGAGTTCTTTCTCCCGTCCCGGAATCCCAAGGGCAATGAAGCATTTCTTTGAAATCATGAATTAAAGATAAACAGATTAATAACGAACCTCATCTTGTATTACACAGCTGTCTCGGCCACGTTTAAGTGCTCGTGACAAGTGAAAAGATAATTCCTCTTCAAATAAAGTTTTCGGTACTGTCGGACGAATAAAACTTAATAAGACGATCTTTGTGCGAAATTTTCTATTTCATAATCTCCGTTTAACACAGCTCTCACTAAATATATTATTACTGGTCTTTAACTACGAAATAAACGTAATAGAAAGTTAGTCTTTTTTTTTGGAGATATTTTTATTTTATATCAATCAAAAAATGAACGTATAATATAGATGGATGGTTAGGGGCATTGGCTAGATGCTGAACCACCTGAACAATGGTCTAACTTAAATGATGAGCGATTAAAATAAAAATTTTTTTTCATCACAATTGTCAATGCGGTTCAAAATCCTTTTGTTTTGGTGTCCGTTAAGCAACGCAGGTAAACCTTAATGGTGATCGTTTATTTCGTGCCGCACCCATTTATCAAGTTTTTTATCTTGCCAATTTGACACAAATGGACCAATATTGTTTTGATCCTAACGTTGAAAGCTGCTGGTATCTCAGCGGTAGATTGAGTACGGTAGACCGATGGTCTTAAGTTCGGAAGTTGTACATATATGTAAACTTCTCTTGAAAACGTATTATATACATATGAGTTAACGTTTGAAATCGAATAACAAAATTTGAATAAAAAATTACAATAATACCTACACCAGAACAAAATAAACGACTTCCACCGGCATTTTTTTTTTCCTACCTATGCTGATAGCATTGAGAGGCTATTTCAGCTTCTGCTTGGCGCGTAGGTGAGTTCACAGGGCTCAAACCGGGGGTGTTGCTAACACTGACCCTAGCAAGAACAGTGCTTCGCAGAATCTACTACCAGATCAGAAACGCGACCCACTGAGAAGATTTGGCGAGAAACTCGGTGGGCCGTGTCTATGGGTTAATTCTCTCGTCGAGCCCTTCGTCGCAAACGGCAGGCTTGACGAGGACGGTGACCGGTGCTTGTGGTGCCTAAAAGCACCGTTAATGGATCGGGAGGATCCGTAATGACGTGCTTAGGGCGACCACGACTGTTTCCCATTCGGTCTACAGGATTAGGTATGTGACCGGTTTTCAAATGCCCCATATTAAAATATATACTTATGGTATATAAGTATCACATACTAGGCTCAGTGAACATTTTAACAGCATACATAGGTATATAAATATATATAGATATATACTGAATTTTATTAGCATTGATGGGTAAATGAACATTCCGTGACAGCATAATCTGAATGCAGGCCTGTGACCGATTATTGAACTATGTATATTGAAAAAATGATTTTTCTATCGGACAATTATGACAATACGGTAACATCAATTTATATCTTATGGTATATACCATAAAATTTGAATTAGGTGGACAGCAACAAGCGAATTTAAATAGAAATTGCGGTCCCATTACTCACTTTGTGAGAGATGTATGAGAAATGGTAGTAGCTGTAGGTGGCCGGAGTAGCCTTACTTCTATACCCTTGTCTATTTATAAAATATTAGACCAACTGTATCATGTACAAAGTAATTTACAAAAAAACGACAAAAAACAAAAAATGCATATGAGATGAATAGTTAAAAGACTAACTTAAGACTGTCCGAACTAAATATTTCACAGCACTGATTTCCGGTGATCCCAGTTTCGGGGTGGTGTTATGAGACATAAAGGGTATGGAAGGTCCATGCGGACCGACAGGATGGAAAGTCCTTGTAGCCACCTATGACTTAAACGCAATCCGCAGAATCAAACGCGAATCGAAGAACGAGAACTACAAATAGATGAAACATACATTATAAAAATATAAAAATAATATAAAACTTTGATTTATAATACTAAACTTTTCTTTACAAACAACAAACTTCAAAAACCAATCAAAAAAACATGTGTCTAAAATGTTTCGACATGCGAACCCCAAATCACCAGGTACACACATCAGTAAATTTCGATACGATACGATGTCGCATCGATAGCGTACCTCGTCTAAACCGACTACCATGGAGAAAATTGCTATCGAAATACGTAACGCATTGGAAATTGCCGCAATCTGTTAGCTTTATGTGTCCCAAGCGAGCACTACACTTACTCGCATTTTTGAAATTTATAGCAGAGTATTTTTTATTACTATCCACTAGCACCTAGAACCGGATTTTGTTTAATGAGAGACAAGATGAGTTCTGACGTTGCCTTGACGAGAAATTGTGCTTTTAATTGCGATTTTTATTAAGGCCTCGCTCCACACGGCTTCGTTATTATATACTCTGTTTTAGTATCTTTTTGTGACTACACCAAATTTTCATGATGAAACGGGGCACGTAAAATTGTACTAAATTACAGGCAACACTTTAAGAGCTAGAATACCTTAGTCTTCAATTATTAATTCTGTTATAATTCTAAATTGTTGTTCAACTATGATTTTGTTCAATCATTGAAAGTCAACTAAATTTGTTCTAATGGAAGATTATAGGAAATACCACTAGGTTATTGAGCAATAATGTAGGAATTTATATATGTCTATAGCTGGAACTAATAAAGCTTCACAATACGCTGACAACACGGGTTATAAGTCTTCTCTTGGTCACGTTTTCGCACAGTCATCAAGCTTGGAGACCCTAGAAATTGTGCATACAGACAACTGGAACTACGCCAAACATTTATAAATGCAGTGTTTCGTGAATAACGAGAAAATTATTCGAAAATACCTTACCTACTAGTTCTGAGCTGGTATACCACGTAATTGGACAGCCGCAGTAATTGTTTTGGAAGAACGCTGTTGTTAAAGCATTTTTATGTGTAGTTTTAGTATTTTAAATGCTGTTTTAACTTGGCTCAGCTGTCAAATTTCTGCGTAACTTTTGTCTGCAATAACTTGGAGACTCAAGCTTACATTATTTTTTTGTTGCAAGCAATGTGATTATGTTGGTGTCAAAATCTTGCAGGTTTTTAATGATATACGTACCTACTCAGCATATGCTGACGAATTAATTCCACAATGAAGGAAAAACTTTACGTAACAAAAATCAAAACCCACATATATTATAACTTGCGCAATAGCTGGTGGTCTGCCAACTCTGAGGCGTTTTATGAGCACAGGTAGGTATAACCTTCCCTCTATCTCCTGTGGAGCAGTAATGCGTTCCGATATTAAGGCTAGGACTATTCGATTGAGACTTAGACCTCATGTTTTAAAGTAGTTGGCGACAGTTGGTTGGTTTCGATGCACCGGTGTTCGAATCCCGCAGGCGGGTACCAATTTTTCTAATGAAATACGTACTCGACAAATGTTAACGATTGACTTCCACGGTGAAAGAATAACATCGTGTAATAAAAATCAAACCCGCAAAAATTATAATTTGCGTAATCACTGGTGGTAGGACCTCTTGAGAGTCCGCACGGGTAGGTGCCACCACCCCGCCTATTTCTGCCGTGAAGCAGTAATGCGTTTCGGTTCGAAGGGTGGGGGTAGCCGTTGTAACTATACTGAGACCTTAGAACTTATATCTCGAGGTGGGTGGCGCATTTACGTTGTATGGGCTCCAGTAACCACTTAACACTAGGTGGGCTGTGAGCTCGTCCATCCAACACGGCAATAAAAAAAAATAAAATAAAAAACTTAAGGTATGATCTCTCTGGGCTCCCGCAATCATTTAGCACCAGATTTTTTTAATTGTGATAAGGGTGAACGAGCTTCACATCCCACTTTGTGTTAAATTATGACATCGTAATGTAAATGATGCGACTGGCGAATTGCGTAAAGGCGGTCCCGATCATCAAATCGGAATGCATTACTGCAGTGTGGCAGAAATAGGCAGGATAATTCAAGCACAGCGTCACAATACGCCTAACCCTTTAATGTCGATTTGCGATTATATTTAGTATACTAAGGGAACGCTCGTGCTCATATTGAAATCAATCCCATAATATATCCTTTACGACGCCCATAAAGTGATTCTTGCTATTCTACAGTATACAGACGCGACACTGGGTAATCTCCATTTATTTAATTTTTGAATAACAAAAGAAAAAATTCGCCGAGCTTACTTTTTTAAGCCAATTTCAGTGCTTACGCGAAAGAAGGACTAACAATAAAAACACTTGTTTGCGTTTTCAATCTAATTTTAAATTATTATTTCAACAGATGTGATTTACTGTTTTGTTTATGAAACAATCAATAACGCAACAAAGTAAGTACAACGCAGTTCTGGTTTATCAAGACATAGTTGCAGTGTCGACTTTATATTTCTTGACAACAATCCTCGTTTTCCAGTTGACATTGAGTTGAGTTATTGAGTTGAGTTGGATTATATTGTTTCTGTATGAATGTTCAAAAGTTCACGACTAATATATAGCTTATGCTACAATTTTTAACAACCAGAGCCTTTGAGTAAATGAAAAAAGTTATCTGTTTTTATGGGCAGAACTTCCTTTTTCAAATTTACTTCGGCCATATAAGGTGATAAAGTATATTATGTTAAATCCTTATCAACTTTTATAAAAATATACTAGAAATAAATAAGGGTAAATATAGTGGTAAATATTAGGGAATAAAGGGAACATGCGTACATTTTGGGAAGATCTTACCATCTCTCCCGTAAGCAATGACGTATGAGGTCATAGCTCATCATGGACATTCTCTTTTGGTGTTTAAAAATTTTTGGACGACCTAGCTTATAATAAGCGTTACCCTACCAAACTATTTCATAGTGAAGAACTTATTGAGTCACATAGCTTTAAGAGAAATTATCGACAGCTGTGTCATTCGTTGGGAAAAATAAATGTGTAAACCGCTGGCATTGTGCACCGTTTGCGGAAACAGAACGCGGGTGGTGACGTTCACATGACTGCACAATACTTACAGGACACGACCGAGAAACAATTGCAAGCGTCACAAAGCGAGTTTCTTTGTAATGAATGATCAGCACCTTTTTTACTTATACCGTATAGTATAATACTTATTTGGGGTTAAAGAACCAGTAAAATATCATGAAAAGATAATCTCAAAAAAGATATCGCATATGAAAATTTTGGCTAATTGACAAATAAGTAAATTTCAAATTAATAAAATTAGTAAAATTCTAAACGTACAGTCATTTTGACGACGAAAAAGACGCAAAGTGTGTTATACACTGAGTGTCTTTTAGTCTCTATAAAACTTGTATATGTCCTAATATAACCTATGCAAGTATAGTGTCTGCCCACACGGCCCGCATACACATAAAGTCCCTCCAGGTCTTCTAATCCCGTTTCTGCAGGATAGGCATCGGAGCACTGTGGTACGTAAGGAATGTCCATGTTCTCGATGATCTAAATTTAAAACCGATACGTAAGTATCTAAAGGTAGCATCAGAACGAGGCTTCGACAAAGCGGTGCGACACGATAACCCTCTTATCGTAGCTGCTGCTAATTATGTACATATCCGACCCAGGCGACGGCCGCCGTACCAAAAATGTCTTGTCAGATCCTCCGAATCCACTCTCGATGGCACCGTCTTCGTCGAACTCGTCGTAGATACAACTCATTGATTTTCTCAACGGATCTTCTGCTAAGTTCTGCTCATGCTAGAGCTAGTGTATACAAAACCTTTCCAGTTGAGCCCGTTCGTTCACCCATCCATCCGAGCCCCTTAGGGGAAAAAAGTAATAAAAATGTGTACTACATACATGTATACAAACGACGTAAATGTACTGATGTTTAAGTCATTTATCAGTCAGTCATCAACCATCCCTATGATATATGTAACTAGAACCTAGAATAGATAAAGGCAAAGTCGATAATTTTAATAGATCCTACCTACGTAAATTGTAGCTGACTATTGTTTGTTAGCGATCCAACAAACAATAGTGAGTTACAATTTACGTTGCGAAGATAACGCATGCAGCATAGGAGCAGTCGTGTGCGATCTGCCGGAACAGGATGTGGTAGTGACGTTTGCCTGACTGAACAATACAGACACGACTGCAAAATGCTGCACAGGGCCCTGGAACTGCGATATTTTCTGACAGATATTTTTTTCTGTATAGAAACTAGCGACATCTTGTAGTGGCTGCCCCTAAGCTTATAATAATATGTTGTTAAAGTTAAGGCATTAAATACTGGCATAACTAAATTTAATTATGGTATAACAAAAAAATAAAAATTAATAAATCTAACAAATCTTTATTTGTTATAGACAAATTGATAATTTTATCAATTTTTGGTTTCTGAAAATTTATAACATCCTTCATTAAAAATAAGATATAGGTAATATGTTACTGCCATCTAATCGAAGCGAAGTCATCTAGTGGCCGATGCCCGTAAACATTTTTGTTGAATGTTTGAATTCCTTATCTATAATTCATTTATGTGTATTATCTATAATGATACAGTTGACTCAACGGGTCTGCGACTTTTTAATAAAACATGAGATAATTTTCATACAATTATAGTACAATTATTTAAAAAAGTGCTCATTTATTTTCATTTTAACTCTTACTACTTAACTACCACAGTAAATTACTCTAAGTCGAGCTATCCAGTTCTATGTTAGATTTATGTAAAAGGATATTAAAATTAAGACTTCAAATATACCGCTATTTCTCATAATCGTTCGTTGATTTTCATATTAATCTTACCATGAAATTTCACTAAAAATGTCTTCTTTTTATTTACATTCTAGGCTTGGGAAAATTAATTTTCTTGTACAATTCATTACCTACTTTCTTACGTAGTTTCTAAATAATTTAAAGGAAGGTAATAATATAAAGATATGTTACTCAGAGTAGGCTTTTCTCGTTAATATTAATCATGGTATTATTTCAGCGAGCCTCAGTATACGTCATATTATGTATGTATATTTGCCCCGCGGTGACGCGAATGCAATCGCTCCATTCCCAATGCATATCAATTAATATTCAAATTAGATTATTTTTTTCACTGCGCGGTAAGTCTATCTGCCTTGTCAATGAATTTAAATTAACCTAAGAGACTTGTTATTAATAGCCATATCGAATGTTTTGTTTTTGTAATGTACAATTTCTGTTAATTATTTTGCTTGTTTACCCACGTAAAATAATATTTATAACGTTTTTGCTTCCTATAATATAATTAGCTTATATTACAAATGCACTTACAAATAAAATTACACATTCAAAATGCTTCATTAAAATGCAACTATTGCAGTACGCCGTGTAATCCGATGGGTAAAAGACATAATATTACTCTGCAGGCAAATACTGTCTGTAATGTTATTTGAACACATATGTTTCTATTTGCCAATACTGTTGTCTGAGAACTAAATGGGATTGAGGTTAAATTGCCTTTATAGTAAAACTGAACGTCGAACTGAAATTTGATCATCTCGAAAATGATTATTTTTCTTATTGGGGACTTTGTTGTATTGATTTCATAAAACTCTTCTGAGCTTAAAAGAAGAAGTAAATATTATTAAATGAAGTCTTTTAAAATTAACACGATACTAATGGAACTGAAAATGAATAGCTATGAAGAGAGAGAGAGAGAGAGAGAGAAGAGAGAATACACTTTATTGCACACCAACACAATTTACATTTTAAAAAAACAAACAGTCAAAAAGCACATATGTACAATAGGCGGTCTTATCGCTAAAAGCGATCTCTTCCAGACAACCGTTTAATTTACAGAAATTCTGTAAAATATAAAAAATATAGCAGGTGCGGTGTACCATATACAATACATTATTATAGAAAATATATACAGCTGTATGAAGCTTTAGACAAAACATGATTAGAATAGGTAATCCGCCCACGACCAATCTCTTGGTCTGATTACTTTTGATTTTATTAATTGCTTGATTTCAATCATACCAAATAACACATTTATTGAGTTCATTAACTCTAAACATTTTCATCAGCTTATTTTCTCATAGTGTACGGATTGATTGCAGAATAATAGAGAAGAGAAACAAATAAAAAATATCTATTACAGTAATTCCACCACTATTTATCAGAAGCAGCGCAGAATCAAATAGTTCTATTATGGTATTGTTTTACTTCAAAGAAACTTTATCCTTCGTCAGTATATCTCCCGTTAGCAACGTATCTTTGCTTTGCTTTTCAGCGTAGTAGCCGATCAATCCAAAACGGAATGATAGTCGGATATTGAAATCGCAAAGGAATTATTCATTCTAAAATTTAAGAGCTTCTCCTGAAACTTAAGTACAAAATATCAATGGCTTTAGTTGAATTTACGTCCACAATTGGCGTTATTGGCAAAACGTGCGTGAGTAAAGTTTTGTACAGCTATGATTTAACATCTCCTTGTTCTCGCACTCAACTATTGAAGTTCGATTATTTATGGTCCAAGTTTTGGAACTTATCAGCGTCCTAATTATTTGTTGTATATGTTCAAACAATAAATTAGCTGAGACTGTACAGTGATAATAGTTTGAGGAAATATTTATGACATGTTAAATTTTTACCCATAGAAAGCCTAACAGCAAGTGTCACTAATTTAAAAAATAAATAAATTAAAGGTGGCATTCATATTTGAAGTTGGTGTATTGCTCTATTACGTCAAAACTACGTATAATACAATAAGAACAGGATTTGATAAATTACTTTGTTTAATTAGTCAATCTTACTTAGAATAAAAGGCCATTAAAAATCCCTTGGCCTAATATATTATATTGATAGATAATAGTGTGCTACGATTTGTGGAATTTATTTACACTAATGGGCTCAATTTTGAGGTTAGGCAAAAATTTCAAACCCTCAATTTTTTTTCTCTACCTATTCGGTGGTAGCCTAGGGGTCTATTCCAGCTACGCCCGGACGGGTAGGTGAAATCGGGCGCTCAACAAGAACGCCTCAATGTACCCGATTCTTGTGTCTTTGTCAAGTGTACAAATTGCAGTTTGATGCCAGAGAACGAAATTGTCACAGGTACACAATCAAAAAACGGTAATCCATTTTAGTAAATCTGATTAAACAGGAGTCAATTTATTCTTTTATCTATATGTCTATTTTTAAATGAATTCAAACCAGAGTGATGCTAACACTGGCTCTAGTAAGAGCAGTGCTTCGCAGAATCTACCACCGGATCGGAAACGCGCCCCACTGAGAAGATCCGTCGAGAAACTCAGTGGGCTGTGTCTATGGGTTAATTCACTCGTCGAGCCCTTCGTCGCAAACCACGGGTTCGACGAGAACGGTGACCGGTGGCTAGTGGAACCTAGAAGCACCGTTAATGGACCGGGAGGATCCGTAATGACGTGTTTTGGGCGACGTCGACTGTTTACCATTCGGTCTACAGGATCGGGTATGTAGTTTCCAGCGGCCACGACAAGAGGGTTCTCATGTCGTGCCGCCTTTTCAAAGTGGCGCAATGATGCCGACTGTAGATACTCAAATTTCAAATCAACCTAACACTTTTACTTATATAGATATAGTTTAGCTAGCTTGTAACGACTTTGTAGGCGAAGATATGTAAAAAAATCGACCACTTTGTCTATAAAAGGTGATTGAAAAAGAGCAGCTCAAAATGCGCAAACATGATGGCGATGCGCCGCGCCGGGATCGTTATCGATAGTCGCCTTTCATTTCCGAATGTCCAACACGTGGAAATTGCGAGTCCATCTCGTATCGTAAACGTCCCCAATCTGCATTTATACTGTATTTATTAGTGGTCCCCCAGTAGTCGAAATTCGACTATAATTAATTGAAATGATAAGTTTGTACATTATTAAGGTTCTATTGTCACCGACTATTTACTTCTATAATCACAAATTCCGCCAAGACTAGACTATAGACAAATAATATTAAAGAAAAACAATATTGATTTATTCTCAACTTGACCACAAAACAAAAGTTTGACAATAAATAAAGTAAGGAAAAACACTGACATCAGTACATTATTTATTTATAAACATCATTATCGCAACTCGAAAATTTAAATCCTCATCATAGTATATCATTTTTTTTTTTTCCTCATCATACATTTTTATAAGTCGTCGTGGCCTAAAGGATAAGACGTCCGGTGCATTCGTATGAAGCGATGCACCGGTGTTCGAATCCCGCAGGCGGATACCAATTTTTCTAATGAAATACGTACTCAACAAATGTTCACGATTGACTTCCACGCTGAAGGAATAACATCGTGTAATAAAAATCAAACCCGCAAAATTATAATTTGCGTAATCACTGGTGGTAGGACCTCTTGGGAGTCCGCACGGGTAGGTACCACCACCCCGCCTACTTCCGCCGTGAAGCAGTAATGCGTTTCGGTTCGAAGGGTGGGGTAGCCGTTGTAACTATACTGAGACCTTAGAACTTATATCTCAAGGTGAGTGGCGCATTTACGTTGTAGATGTCTATGGGCTCCAGTAACCACTTAACACCAGGTGGCCTGTGAGCTCGTCCATCCATCTAAGCAATAAAAAAAAATCAAAAATACATATTTTTTTGTCGAAACTGGTCAAAATGTAATAAAATGTCTTATAATTTCTGACTTGCGTATTTAAGCAACTCTGCATTGTCATTAAGCAGTATTACAACTCTATTTAGTAATAATAAGAGTTTCTGCTCATATCCATTATGATTGACGTGGTATTGATGATGTCTGTGAGCACTGAATGACTTAATATAAAACCAAAAACTCCTCTATCCAGCCTGTAAAAGATATCCAGACTGTCACAATTTAATGAGGTGATCCATAATAATAATAATAGGAACATGCAATATTTGAGATAGCTTCGAAAGCTTACAAAATCGTCATCATCTTGTCAATGTTACCTTTTTATTAATATCATTAAATCCCCTTGTTAATAAACTCGGTAAGCCGTAGTAAATTGACTGAAACAAGAAAAAATGGAGGGCGCTAAAGCTCTCAAAACTCGATTAAATCCTAAAGGCTGTCGCCTTTTACATTAAACACAGAATTGCGTGTTTATCTTTCGTAAAAAAAATATCATGCCGTTTTTATATTTACAAATAAATCAAAATACATATAATAAATAAAAGCCTTGGATGTGGATATCTATGAAGCTACATTAAGCTTGGTCACGGACGACGCAAATACATCTAAAGTGCTCGAAACTGTCCTAAATATAAAAACAAAAAGCAAGATTGAACTCAATTTGCAATGTTGATGGTTCGCGGAAGCGAAATTCAATACTTAAATAATTTTAAACTAGCTGACCCGGCAGACTTTGTAGTGCCCAAATCGATAAATAAAAGACCTAAGCTTTTATATAAAATAAACTTAAAACAAATAATTCAAGACCAAAATTAGTCAAATCGGTCCAGCTGTTCTCGAGTTTTAGCGAGACTAACGAACACTAATTCATTTTTATATATATACATATTAAATACAATTCGTCTCAAGTCAATAACCTTACTATTCTATTTAATTTCCGAAGGTTCACTGAGAAAGTAACTTCCCTAAATAAATTTTGAGCATCGTATAACTTTGCTTTGTAAATCGGTCCTTTTGGCGCTGAGATAAAGCATATTGTTGTATCTCGCTAAAAGATTTTAGTTCCGACTGCAGAGTTTTTGTTTCAAAAAACTTTTTGTTTATTAGCCACTAGAGAAAGAGCGTGCATTTCCTTGATGTGTTATAATGTACCCGTAATGTGGTAGAGCTCTCTGAGAGCTCTGAGATTCGAAAGATACGCAAATGTAAGTAAAAAAGCAGACTTCTCATTCACAAATAAAGTTTGCTCTTAATTTACATTCTCATATATACTTAAGACTTTAGAAAGCTTTGAATTTGGAATGTCAAAGTGGATTTTACAATTTAAATAATAATGTTGAACTTACGAGACTGGTTTTAATAGTAATTAAGTGTCAGTAAATTATAACTACAAAGAATTGAGAATAGTGTTAAAACCAATGATAAATATGTGGAGATTATAGTTATAGAAATATATTGAGGTCGAATGTGAAGGGCCGATATACCTTGGACGAAAGCAGTTGACTTTTATTAGCTTATTACTGTAGAAAGGCAAATGAGCTCATAGCACGGCATTAACTATCCTATAGACATACGCATAGACAAAACGCGAATGACACTACTACACGCCTCGAGACGGGATTTTGAAACTGAAATGAACCACTGCTACGTGAAAATATAGACTAGAGAATACCTTTCCATACGATCATATGTTTTATCCATAGTTTCTAGTAACCTTTGACGTCGAAGCCATAAACTACAAATCTAGATTATTGTAAAACATAAACATGGTATGGCCTTGTGATGCGTAGGGAGGAGATGCATGTGAATAAGAGATATGTATATGGAAATGGTAGTGCAAGGTAAAGAGGGAGGAGGTCGACCGAAGAAGACATGGATGAAGTGTATGAATGCCGATAAGAGAGAAAGAGGAGTGAGTGTTGAGCGACTGATAGAGGAGAATGGAATAGAAAAAATGGCTTTACCGACCCCACCTAGTGGGATAAGGTGGAGACAAAGAAGAAGAAGATAAACCTTTTTACCTACAGGAAATTATTAAGAATAGTGTTGTTTTCTGACCAATTGTTATGACTACAAATTTGGTAACATCCCACTCCACCCCCCTCCACCACCACCACCACCCACCCCACTCGTGACCCGTAGCGTAAGTTTCCAATGTCGCGCAATACGTCACGACCTCATCATACTCGTAGGTTTGAAAATTTGTGAATGGAGAATTGCGATCGGTTTTTTTCTGTCCGCATAATATCCTGTCAGCTTCAGACGTATTTCTTTCCAGTAAATTCACCTTATTTGAATGTGAACTACGAATCATATTAATGACAAATGCAATTGAAGCGTGGGATTTCCATTTCTCGTTCGCAGTGAATTTTCACAATGTCTGCACTCTGGCAGATATTCAACGTTTAATATTCATGTCTAGTGCTTCGGCAGATATGCTTCCTTCACAGAAATTAGGTATTCGTTTCTCAGCAGGAACTTGGACGTAAAAGCTTGAATACTAAAGATGCCCAGCCATTATAATTACATTCTGTTAATTGTAAGTAATGAAATCATCGTTTGTTCTGTAACATTACGCAGCCATTTTGTTTTTAGTTATTGTATTGTTTTGGGTTCTTACTATTGGCGCATAGAGCTACGGATAACTGGTGTTAGAAATTTACCGGCGTCAACAGACATTACAACGTGAACGCTTCCATTCATCTTTAGCAATGACATCGAAGACCCGATGGTAACTTTTCAATAATCCACAACAAGATCGAAATAGTCATATTTCAGTCATGCTTCTCTATAGAAAAGGTTTTATTGATGGTTCATGATACGGCCCACCAAAAGACTCCTTATGTTCTTTCTGATATTTTGGAGATAATATACAGATTTAACAATCTCAAATATGTATACAATGTATACATTTAATTAGAAGTTCCACTTTTTTTATTTATAGTTATATGTTCCTTGTGAAAAAGCATTAGCTATCTAATAAAACATTCACATCACTACATAGTATAAAACAAAGTCGCTTTCTCTGTCCCTATATCCCTATGTATGCTTAAATCTTTAAAACTACGCAACGGATTTTGATGCGGTTTTTTTAATAGATAGAGTGATTGAAGAGGAAGGTTTATTTCTATAATAACATCCATTAAATAGTGGAGAAATACTGTTATCAATAATAAATTACAGTCACGAAGCGAGGGCGGGTCGCTAGTTACATAATATAATCGATAATTACATATAATCGATGATACAGAATATAATCGATAATATTTTTTTCACTATTTAACCTCTGTAGTCACAAATTCATATAGTAATTAAGCTAGACAAATAATTAATAAAGATTTATTAAACTGCCAATTTTCCTCCAATTTTCGAAAGGACAATTTCACTCTCTCTAACTGTCCAGTTTTCATATATGTAGGTATTTTATCCAATCCAAAACCGGCTTGTCTATGGGACCGTTTAAATATTGGCACCTTCCTTGCTACTTTCGGCTTTCCTTGCCTTCCGTACAACCTTTCTTCTGGGAAACATCTTCAAATAGTGCGTGCTGAGATTTTTCAAGGATTGTTTTCACCAAAATATTCTTTTCTCAGCTCATTTTCCCCCTTAAAGGATTTAGTTTGGCTAAACGAACAAAATTTCGATCTTCTCGACAAGAGGACTTTCTCTATTTAGGTACACGCGGAACATTTGAAGAAGCTTAATACGTAGCAAAATTCTTCAGAGCGTAGATAACCATAGTTTTCGAGCAATGCAGATGATCTACTATTTTTTTATACGACCAATTCTGATTACGAAGTTTTGTTGTTACTTCCCTTGTTTACTTTTCACAACTTTTATTTTTCCCCATTGTTTTCATATAAAGTAATCACAATTTAGAAAGAGCAATAAATGGCGCCAAAATTATACAAATAGTAACTTAAAGTCATAGAGCTGCTGAGTTTTCTCTATTTAAATTTGAATGAAAAAAAAAATTAAGCTTTCCTAATTATATTACTAGCCAGTAAGTATAATAGTAATACTAGGTTTAGATCTAATCTATACATTTTATGTATTTATGTTTTAGCCGATCATGTCTATCAACGAGTGTATCGCTAGAACAGACAAGTTTTGCGATAGCAAGAGAAATTCAAAAAAATTCAAACAGTTATTTGGTGTTGTTACATTGACAAAATATTCCCTTTAAAAAAGCGTTCTTAAGTATGTACCCACAATTATATAATAAATAACCTTAATACTTTTTGTTGCAATCATTAATTAATTTGACTATACGAGTACTTCTCTTCTATTCAAATACATTCCATTTCGAAATGTTTCCATAAGTCAGATTATTGACAAAGTAAGTCGACTCGTAAAAGCCCAATGCAAATAAAATGCATCCAAGATATGATTTTAAATCTAAGATCCAATCCACTTCGATGTTCAGCTTTGAATTCGAGCATGTAATACCATATGAAAGAGTCTATTTGGAAGTGAACAAAATTAAAAAGAATATCCTAAGATTTTTTGCTCAGGAAGGAAGTGAAGTATATTTGAATTTAATCAATATAATGCAATAACAATATATGAATTGAATTAAATATAATGTCAAACATTTTCATTATACGAAATATAATTTAAACTATATTTTAGATTGCAAAGTAACAAATATATTATATCATTTGATATAAAATATTTAAATTTTAGAAAAGCTGTAAGCTTCATAAAGATCACCAATGAAAAAGCCACTTAATTTATTCATCGTCACACCTTACATGAAGCTAAGCTTTGTTATTGTACTTTCATATATTCAGTACACGTATGCCCATTTAAATATAATGGGCGTATCATCTTTTATTAAAAAAATTCACAACCATTTCGGTCTTTTCTTAGAGAGGATAAAACTTGAAACAATATTAAAAACTAAAAAGACTCATTGCTGGTCTTTAGTTGGTATGATAAGTTCTAGTTTTACTATAGAACTTATCATACCAACTAGAGTAAAAAGTAAAAATTTTTGCATTGATTGTCCATATTTTTTTTCGGGTATTAGGTACGGACCTCCTAAGAGGTCCCAGCGCTAATTTTTTTTTATGTGTTTTAAGACTTCTGATCTGCGATTCCTATTTTAAATTCAAACTATATAAAAATAATAAACTACGAGTATTCAAAATCCATTTATGCATTGAAAAGGTTGATATTACGATATAAATATTATGGCTTTTAGCAAGAAAGGACCGTTCGGATTGTGGATCATTCCGTTTTCGCTACTTGTTTGAAACTTCAGGTTTTACGAAAGGACATCGGCTCTCTTTTTGTTGTTTTACCGGATGTTCCATTAGGAGTGTTCTGAGGAATTGTCCAATATGATTCCTCCATTTCTTTTTTGCCAGAGCACTATTCGTAATCATAGCTCAGTGAATAGATACTATCTAGAACCACTCTGTTAATTCACACTGCGTTTTTAAACATCTTTTTGCTATTATCAATCCGAATTTGAAATGAACTCGCCTCTCTGGTGTTTTCAGAGAGCTTTGACCTTTTCTTCTTCAAATAAGATATAAGAAGTGGCAATAGCATTTGCTGTTACCCTGATATTGCTGACGTCCATGAGCGACGATAACCACTCACTATTAGATGGGCTGTATATCTACCTACATTGGGAAAATAAAAATAATTAGATGAAATTTTGCGTTTTAGCTTCAGTTTTGAAAGCATTTGTCATCTAGTTGAACTAGACGCATATATTTGTTTTGACACAAACAAAACTATGTTAATAAGTACCAATAGTATCTTAAGACATTAAAAAGAAACCTTCGTTAATTTATATGAGCACTGGACTGTTATGGAGTATTTTTTGTAGTTGTTATTTTTGCCTATATGTAATTCATATGAGTCGTCTATTATCAAAGGTGGCAATCTGTGCATTTGGACAAAACATTTTTATTGACATGTCAATACAGATTTATTTGAATATAATCGTCTCCTTCAAAGAATACGGTTCAAAACCTGCATTAAATAAAGGTTAATAGTTAACCTGTTATTTATCTAAGATGTCGTTCCGAAGAGTTTTGTGACTGCCAATGGAATACAAAGTCAATAATTCGTTTTTCTGATTTACCAATCATTGTCCAAAAGTCAGATTGCCGCCTTTGATAATAGTCGACTCATATAAAGGGCTAATAATAAAAAAAAAATTTTTTTTACTTTAGAGCCTTTGCAAAATGTCAACAGGGATCAGTATGAGAAAGAAATATAATATTTACAAAATTCGATAAAGGATTATGATAATTCAAAATTTTAAAATTTGATGAGTTCGATTCATAGAACAAGATTGATTACACTTTACAATAGCTTCAGCGGAAAAAAATTCAACATTTCCGGTGTGTCATCGGACGATAATTTATTACGTTACCTCTTATCATCCGCCATTATAGAATGACCAAAATTTTAACAATATTGCTCAGAAAATTCTGTTTTGGCTTGGATTGTTGGATGTTTGGAGATTTCTACTTCATGTCTCGAAGTAGACAGTAAGTTTGGCTGCCTAATCACAATAAAATATGAAGAAGAAATACAGAATCGCAATTCCGTTATGTTTAATAAAGATTCGCATTCGAACATAAGACAAATGAGTCGTCTATTATCAAAGGTGGCAATCTGTACATTTGGACAAAATTTTTTTATTGATATGTCAATACAGATTTATTTGAATATAATCGTCTCCTTCAAAGAATACGGTTCAAAACCTGCATTAAATAAAGGTTAATAGTTAACCTGTTATTTATCTAAGATGTCGTTCCGAAGAGTTTTGTGACTGCCAATGGAATACAAAGTCAATAATTCGTTTTTCTGATTTACCAATCATTGTCCAAAAGTCAGATTGCCGCCTTTGATAATAGTCGACTCAAATATGAAAACGTGTACAAACAGCGCGAAGCCAGAAAAATGCACAAGTGGCTATAAAAACTTTTCTTGGGAGCTCGAATCACAAAGCTAAACTGAGGATTCAAGCAAAAATGACGTTTAAGAATTTCATAACAAGAGGAACCGGGAAAGGGAGTAACGCAGCTCCGTAAATTAAAACTTGCGCAATTTAACTTTTTGTACTACCACGAGAGCCGCTCTGTGATGGGCGATCCTTTGTGGCCTTGTTCCTGCCTAATTCGCATGTTGACTTCTTATTTATTCTGTGCAAATCGTGTTTTTTTTAAAATTTAAAAACAACAAAACCTTTTATTTTATTTTATTGCTTAGATCTGTGGACGAGCTCACAGCCCACCTGGTGTTAAGTGGTTACTGGAGCCCATATACATCTACAAAGTAATTGCGCCACCCACCTCGAGATGTAAGTTCTAAGGTATCCAGTATAGTTACAACGGCTGCCCCTACCCTTCAAACCGAAAGGCATTACTGCTTCACGGCAGAAATAGGCAGGGTGGTGGTACCTACCCGTGCGGACTCATAAGAGGTCCTGCCACCAGTGAATCGGAGTTACTTAAAATACGAATAAATCTATGTGAATCAACTGAAGAGCGGGCCAATAATATTAAAGCCAATGTTTTTTGCCAATATTTTCTTACGATAAAAAGTCAGTCTTATTGCCTATCTATCTAAACGTAATTCCAGATAGATTTATTAAAGCATATTCCAGAAAAAAAAACATGCCTACTAATTTATATCATTATAATATAATCCTCTGAAATTGAATTCTAAGAAAGTAAGTAATAATCAAACAATATAAGTGATTCGAGGAATTGTTTTCCTAATGAAGAAACGGCAAGATTGGTTTATTCCCATGTTATTTGTTTTCAGGTAAATATTAATATCGTAAATACTGGTACCCATAATTTCATTCAAACAAAATAGCTAATAGGTACGGGTGTATAGAAATAATAAGCTTTGTACAGTAAGCAAAGGATCTTACCACTTATAGATCATACCAACATTATATTCTGATAAAAAAATATAATTTGCGTAATCACTGGTGGTAGGACCTTTTGGGAGTCCGCACGGGTAGGTACCACCACCCCGCCTATTTCCGCCGTGAAGCAGTAATGCGTTTCGGTTCGAAGGGTGGGGTAGCCGTTGTAACTATACTGAGACTTTAGAACTTATATCTCGAGGTGAGTGGCGCGTTTACGTTGTAGATGTCTATGGGCTTCAGTAACCACTTAACACCAGGTGGGCTGTGAGCTCGTCCACCCATCTAAGCAATAAAAATAAAATAAAAAAAGATCCAGACAGACCATTTTCAAGTAACATTTTCGGTTGTAAAATAAGATGATCGATTTCTTCGATCATATCATCTATTATTCACTCGTGTATAAAATCTTGATCTTAACAAAGCACGTTCAATTTTATTTCTTATCTGTCAAAGTAGCAGCCTTCGAAATTTGTAAGCCATCGGGTATCGATCAAACGTCTTTAAACACGATATTTTCGGCATTCGATCCTCAAAGCCTCGTGAAAATCGCCTTACGGCTGTCTATCGAGTGGATCTAATGAAAACGTCCATTTATTCCCCTGTCCGGTCTAATGGAATCGATATCGGCAGATCTTGATTCTCGTTTTGACAAACTCTTTAGACGAGACGAGCCCCAAAGTTTAAATTAAAATTTAACGCTCTGTAGTTTTAAATAAACCTCTTTTGTTTAGGAGCTCGATTTTTTTTAGAAACAATTACGATAATGGCAGATTTTATTGTTTTGTGTTTGTAATCAACCTAAAAATTTCAAGCATCAATTGGCAGAGAATGAGAAACACCTAAGAAAAAAAGAAAAACTTAAAATTGTTAATAGCGTTTGTATACATCCAGTTGAGAGTTTTATAAATCAGGGTCCAGAAGATAACGAAGACTTTTTTTTTCAAACAATCCTTACCTAACACGTTTTCGCGGCGAACGAAGGACGATGATCCAAAATATCATTGTAATTATATTAATTATTATTATCATTAGTAAGGCGTATTAAATGCAATAGATACTTCTGCTACGAAGCAGTTATAAGGTTTAGGCAACCTCAACTTGGTCTTGAGGTGGCTGCCGTATCCACAATTTAGATGTTTAACATCCGGTAACCGCTTAATACCATGAAAGCTGTTTGTCGATCTACTCTAAAAATTAACAGAAAAAAAATACATTGTAAAAACGACGCAGAAACTAAGATAAAAACTATACGAAATGAAGCTTCGATGCGGCTTCCCATTCATTACAGTAAAGCAAAAAACATGTCACATAATGTTAGTTTGTGGACTGCAAAGATTTTGGCGGGCGGAGCTGTGACGTCATGACATGTATTTTCCGTCTGTAGAAATACATGCTTACACTTGAGGCCATAACTGAAACGTATTTCAGGTGTTATTTAATATTATTTAACTCGCGAATGGAGGGATTCATTGATACTTTTGAATTTTGAACATAAAACTAAATCCACAGAAATTTTATACATATTTTTTATGTAAATAAAATCAAATATATTATTATGTATGTAATAATGCAATCTATATATATTATATGAATCGCTGTTCGTTAGTCTCGCTAAAACTCGAGAACGGCTGGACCGATTTGGCTAATTTTGGTCTTGAATTATTTGTGGAAGTCCAGAGAAGGTTTAAAAGGTACATAAATATTTTTTAATTATATTTTTTAATTATATAAAAATAACAATTTTATTTTTCCTTAAAGGTGTCCCCCAAAAGTTTAGGTCTTTTATTTATCGATTAAGGCACTACGAAGTCTGCCGGGTCAGCTAGTAATGAAATAAAAATGTATCTAAATTTCATGAATCAAACAGATTTTAATGGGGTTTACAGTTGCACTACCTTACTATGGGTTAGAGAAAATGAAAACCAGACACCATTACTATTGCACAGTTTTTAAGGGCAAATTAAGTTTATGCTGCCGCAAGCAGAGGAGTTGGATAAGGATAACTAAATTTACTTAAAACTCTAGTGTATTAATTTATAGGTTTTTTTTTTAATTAGCCAGTTCCATTTTCACGAAATTTTAGCGATTGTATAGACTCCTCGACTATTTTTTTTATTTTTATTCTTTATTAGAGCCATACACCTATTAGGTTAAGTCGGCTAATCTCCTCGACTATGATTAGTACAACATATTGAATCTGTACTTTATTAGTTACTGAGTTAGTCGAAAAAAGACGCGTGTCCCTAAATCCAAATGTAGCATATCCGTGCGACAGCTACAAACATAGGCGGGTCGAGAGAGGTCTCGCCGGCTCGAATAATGAATGTGAACGACTTTCTAGCCCATTGTAATGCTCGTGACACATTCACACAAATTACCCAGTTTTTTTTTTTGTATATCCGTAACATAAGCGTGGAATGTCATACTGAGTATTTTGTATGGAATATACGAGAATAAAAATATACTAACACAAGCTTGTTGTGCCGATGTGTAGGTTACATAAGATACGAAATTAATTCGGGTGTTTGTCTGTGCGCCTGTACAACAAAATCCCACAAATGTTCAAAACCTACATATGCATAGGCCTAAAAAAACTATTAAAGAACATCTGTGCAATAAAGCTTACTATAAAGTCAATGATTATCTAGAAGATTGCACAAAGTGGGAATGAGTTGCTCGCTCCGGGCATTTCAATATTGCAATAATTGCTACGTTATAATGCTCATTTAAAAAATTATCTAATATTTAAAAAATAATAATCTAATATTTAAAAAAAAAGACATGCCCACTGAGTTTCTTGCCAGTCCTTCTCAGGGCGGAGGCTGGTTTTTGTGAATTGGCAGTAGTTCTTTTGACGTTCATGTACTTTCATTTATGTTGAATAAAATTTGTTTGATTTGATTTGATACTCTTCTATGAAAACAGGCTGGACAAGAAATATTACGGCTATATACCATTCGATTCTGGAAATTGTAGCGAAAGGTTTTTATTGTTTTCTCAAAGCAAAACTGTTACCTTAAATTAGTTTATGAATTCGAACAATCACTGTAAATTAAACTGTTATTGTGTGTGGACGACATGAAATGTTTCGTATTAAAGACGTAGGTACGCTTATTTTTAAGAATATTCATGATATGCCTAGATTGGTTTCATTTATGATCAAACGAGAAATACACGTATGTAGCTCATTTAACAATAAAAAAACATGGCCCATTCATTTAAAATGAAACAGTAAAGCAATTTGTCACTACACTCGAAGATTTTTCTCTTGTAGAACAGAATCCAATGGTAATTTGTATGGTAGCCATTTTCACAAGACCTATAGTATCATATTAAATTGTTCTTATCGTTATACGTTTAGACTTTGTTGAAGATGAGGGCGGTAGATCAAAGAAAATGGTTCTAGCAACATCAAACGACATGTCTTGTTATCACTAGACTTATTACGGTTTCTGCTAAGTTTATGTTACAGATGACGCTATTTATTTGAAAATAAAAATGGTAGCACTTGATATGCGAATATAAATCTTAAACATAAATGTATGCTATAAATTTTGAGGTTCTAGTACTTAGTGTGCGGACAAAATTTGTAATACAATTACATATATACATTTTTATGACAGTCTCAATTAAATAAAGTATTTTGAACGAAAAAGTTTCGTTTCATAATAACGTACCTTTAGAAAAATGGTACAAAAGAGAAGTTAGTTCCAAAAATGAGTGGTGTATTAATATAAATTTTCGACACGATTATGTAAAAAAAAAACAGAAACGGTAAAATTCTGGACTGCACGCAATGTAACACAATAATAAATAAACGACACGCGAGGTCATGCACCTTTTTTTTTTTTTTTTTATTTCTTAGATGAGTGGACGAGCTCACAGTCCACCTGGTGGTAAGTGGTTACTGGAGCCCATAGGCATCTACGACGTAAATGCGCCACCCACCTTGAGATATAAGTTCTAAGGTCTCAGTATAGTTTCAACGGCTGCCCCACCCTTCAAACCGAAACGCATTACTGCTTCACGGCAGAAATAGGCGGGGCGGTGGTACCTACCCGTGCGGGCTCACAAGAGGTCCTACCACCAGTAGGACCTAGATTGAGGAATATATAAAATAATGACGCACCTGGAAGTGGTCAAATTAAGAAATTTTCTTCCACTTCATAAACGCTGTATTTTTTTTTTCTCCACCTTATCCCACTAGGTGGGGTCGGAACAACTTTTTTTTCTCTTCCATTCTCTTATATCAGCCGTCATCGCAACACTCAGTCCTCTCTCTCATATCGTCATTCACACACTCCATCCATGTCTTTTTCGGTCGACCTCTTCCCCCTCTACTTTGCACTGCCATTTCCATACATCTCCTAGTTATATGCATCTTCTCTCCCACGTCCTTACGGATCCATCAGATCCAATAACCTTTGCATTAGACGCTTTCAGCTCTAACACTAGGAGCAGGCTTAGGGACCTCGGTAACCGTAATCGTCGAACTCGACAAAGAGTTCGCCGTGCAACCTAACCCATGAATCAGCTCGCTGAATTTCTCGCCGGATCTTCTCAGCGGGTCGCGATTCCGATCCGGTAGTAGATTCATTCGCGAAGCAGCTACTCTTGAGCTGTTAGGTCTCCTTCGGAGGCGCTCGGGTAGCTGTTAGCAAATCCCACCTCTCCTGGCTGAGCCTTTGCTCGCCCACGTGTCCTGGTGAAACTGGAAAGGCCTCCGGGCCACCAGTAATCTTTCATTCATTAAAAAGCATCTTCTCTCTACACATCACATGTCCATACCACGCTAACCGTCCGCTCTTTAATTTGTTGATTACCGGGGCTACTTTCACACTCCCTCTGATATACTCATTATAATAATTCTCATAATAATTAAAGAAAAGACACACCCTTTTTAAAAGCGTCAAAATGAGCGGTTGCAATTCAAATGGGATACAGGCAAAGTATGAAATTTTCATCTAATGTACTCGAAAAAGAGGAATATAAAAGAATTATTCATAAAGCTCTCCGACAAATAGGCGTCGGAGTGTATCCGTCTTTTCAGGACGTGCATGTTTCTGCTTTACTTATTTCTTTTCACCTTTCAAATATATCATGTTTATGAAGGGGATAAACAAATTTTAAAGAACGACATACACTTTTCAGTAAATTAATTATACATGTCTTGTTTCTTTAGCGGATAGGTATTGGTTTGTAATCCAGTTGTAGTAACCACTTTCTTGGGATGGAAGGATCGTGATTGTTCCAGAGAGATCCTTGCCGCTTGGCTAGGATGGATGGCGAACTTAAGTGCTCCACAGGGGGCGGCTTGTTAACAGTTATCCGAGCTACTCAGATCTACTCAGAGAAGGCCTAGTGGCTCAAGGGCAGGTGTTTCCCGAATCCATCTATCACCGGTTCGGAATCGCGACTCTTTGTGAAAATAGCTACTTAATGTAAAGTAATCTACACTTTTATAATTATGTATTTATAATGATTGTGAATGTTTGTATGTTTGTTATATATTCACAGCAATGGACAGCTGTTAATGGATGTAGACAAAAAAATATAGTTAAAAAACTAAATTTATAATCTAGATTAACACATAGGATGGTTTTTAGATATGTGACAATGCCCGGAAATTTCGATTATATCTCCTATAGCAAATATGTCAGTGTATGTATCTGGTTCATGATTTTAGGTACTATCGGATCTAAAAATCGACTAATAGTAAATAAAAAAATAATAATAAACAAATAAATAAAAAAATTAAAAGTGAGAAAAGCAACTTTTTATTCCGGGAAAATGCAACTTATATCCTTCATTTCAAATAAGAATCTTAATGCGGGTCTAACCCCAGGACATGCCTACTTTCAATAAACAAGCTCATGGAATAGCGGCGTGCCTATCAAATTCGATGTTCGAGCCTACAAAAGACGGTTTAGCGGTAGACAGCAGCTAGGCTGTCAGCAGTAAGCAGCTGCTTTGGCTGTACTCCGGGCTGCTTTGGCTGTATTGCTGAAGGCCGACAGTGACGGTAACCACTCATTATCAGGTGCTCGCCCACAATGGCAATAAAAATATCACCCATTAAGCCAACGTAGGGCCACTGTCAGTTAAGCCAGAACCATTTTCCTCTGTTTTGTTTTTTCAGTGACCAATGAGACGTCTTGAAAATTATTTGGCCACTCGTTGGGGAAATATGTGGAACTACACTGAATTTTCCATTTGAATTTCATCAAGTCTTCGCTAAATAATATTACGGATACCATACGTGAAAAGTAATTATAAATTACGGCCAAACTTAGGTTTACTGTTGGCGACAATACCCTCCTAGGAGAATATCTTTTTTTCAACTGGAGGCCAAATCACCTACGTGATCATTGTGCCGAAGGGGTGCGTGGGGTATATGGGATTCTAACAAAGGGGTTCACTAAACGAATACCCTGCACTCTTCTTCCAAGATATGTTCTTTTTCGAAGAGTTGTACAACACAAATGAAACTTTTGATTTTATGTTCTACCTTATGTTCCAGATGAGAGAGCTTCAGGTTTATGTTGTCTATAGGTTACGATAGCGATTTAATATTTCATTGTCTATGAACGGTGATGTGCTATAAAACTTGAATGTCAAATGTCAAAATGGACACCGGTATTGAACAAAATTGCTGGTACCTTGCTCGGTCGCCATCACGTCTAATTTAAAAAGCTACTATATGATCATTATTTAAAAGCCACTCGCTTATGGACTTTAACTAAATTGATAAAGCTTTTTCCTTATTTATTACAAAGGTAGGTGATATATTATTACTACAGAAAATAGGCACCAAGTATGGTGTTTTATTAAATTCTCGCAAATCGTAGACAAAGATAAAACTAGGTTTACGTAAGTTACGAGGACATTTATATAGAAACAACAACATAAACGACAGTTGGTGCTTATCTGAAACCTAGAATCTTCTTGTCATGTCAATGAAACTCCAAGTCAAACAAAATGTCAGACCTTAAGATTAAGTATTTTTGTTTTCGAAAGAATGTAAACAGTCAACATATATTTTAAAAAATCTAAGAGGTTAGTAAGGGCGATCGACGCTGAATTATTTTTCTCATTGTTATATTAATTATAAGTGCAATTCAAAATACTAATAATTAGACTACTAAATTAGAGCGTACAAGTAGTTTACTCATTTAGTATCGTACTCTAGTGCTTATGAACTGGTGGTAGGACCTCTTGTGAGTCCGCGCGGGTAGGTACCACCGCCCTGCCTATTTCTGCCGTGAAGCAGTAATGCGTTTCCGGTTGAAGGGTGGGGCAGCCGTTGTAACTATACTGTGACCTAAGAACTCTTATCTCGAGATGGGTGGCGGCATTTACGTTCTAGATGTCTATGTGCTCCGGTAACCAATTAAGACCAGGTGGGCTGTGAGCTCGCCCACCCACCTAAGCAATAAAAAAAAACGCAAATACTCCTGTTCTAAATGACGTACAAATCATAGATCCAGCTTTGCTATTGAACAACAGACCTTTGTTCATACCACTGCCACAGTAACATAAATAGAAACTGGATTAAAATGCAATCAATTGTTTCTAGAGAGCGCTTCGGAGTAGGTTGCGACAGGAAACATTTTTCAGTTCATTGTTTAACGGAGCAGTTTTAAAAATTCTAAGCGCACCATTGTTATTGAGGGCGCTAATGGAGTTTTTTGATGACATTATCGCGAAGCTTTTGTAGTGAATATCCAAATAAGGCAGTCCGTTACCTTTATAAATCTATTTATATCTATATATATAAAAATGGATTGCTGTTCGTTAGTCTCGCTAAAACTCGGCTAGACCGAATTGGCTAATTTTGGTCTTGAATTATTTGTGGAAGTTCAGAGAAGGTTTAAAAGGTAGATAAATATGAAAACGCTCGGAATTAAACAAAAATAATAATTTTGTTTTTCTTTTGATGTGTCCCCCGTCGGACGGATTCCTTTTGTTTGTTTTAAGTTTATTTTATACAAAAGCTTAGGTCTTTTATTTATCGATTGAGGCACTACGAAGTCTGCCGGGTCAGCTAGTGTCATATTTATATGGCACTGGCTATTTTTAAATAGCAAACATTAGGTCAAGTCGTTAAAGTTAGTCGTTAAAGTATTTTCAATAACATTGACGGCTCGCAAAACCCTAAGCAAATATCAAATTTAACATCACAATATAACTGTTTCAAATTTCAATGCTAATGTATTTCGTAGATAATAAAATATACAATATCATAAAGGCGAGTCAGCGTGATTAAAAAAAAGTTTGAAACAAAATTAAGGATGACCTTCACTCGTATTATGTAATTCCTTTACTTATTATTAACTGCGAGTTGATCCTAAGCCGCACGTAGATACATGTCGACTTCTTAAAAATTAATTCATCATAATAATCATCATCGGCCTACAGTTGTGGATAGCTGGACATATTATGTTTCTCCTTATTTATAACACTAAACGTCTTCTCCTCTTCCATTTCTTGCCGGCCTCACTTCTGCAAGTCAGAATTAAATATGTGAAATAAAATATGTGTTTGGTTTTTCTATATAAATTTTATATTAAAATGACCTGATTATTATTTTACTTGTGAGTATCGGTCTCAATTAACAGTTAAATAACACAAAAGGATTAATTTTTCTTGATTTTATTGCAGGCAATAAATAATATTGTAAAATAAAATGTTTCAATCATCATCATTTAAAGGGTAATTAAGTAATTTTCAATTTGCAAACTCGCAAAAACATACATACTTGAGAAAAATCATGAATTTGTTCTTGAAGTTGTACCATTTCTACCTTTATTTAGTTCACGATTTCAGCAGTATTGAAAGCATCTAGTTTAGTGTACGCTCGGCCAAAATTATCGCCCAAGACCTTTGTGTGTCATCGAATTAAGGTACAAAAGCACTCATTTTCTTTTATTCTGATTTTCATTCGGGCTTCTCATTTCGTCCTAATGGAATCGGGTTGTGTTTACGCTCGAATCTGGAAAACGATACATTTTAGTTCGTAATACGTAATGTCCAAAGTATTTTAAGCGTAATTTCTACCCTATTTTCTAGTTTGAAGGATTATATAATTAATGTTTGCCCGATTTCTGTCGAGCCGTAGACATAAGATAATGCTGTCTAGTTGTATCTGTCTGAAATGTAAATACTTTACATCGTTAATCCTGATTAAACAATTTCAGTATTTGTTGAGTCTAATTAGTTCTGTGGCTTTTCTTGTTAGTTTCTTGTCAAGGTTAGCACCTCAATGAAGTATATTATGTTTCTGACTAAAAAGCCCGACAAACTGAGGCCCTAAAAAATAGGCAGGGTGGTATTACTCATACGAACTCACAAGTAGGTAAGATTGTAATTAGGAATCATAATCAAATTTCCTTCGTCAAACGAGGTGCTGCTGACATCTATTAGCAACGGTAACCATTCACCATCGGGTAAGTTGTACGCTTGCGTGCCTACAAAGGCAATATAAATGGGGGCGAGGTGTATAGCAAATAGATAAACGCCGGTTTTGAACTATTCAGCTTAGGTATAATAATAATACATGTGTTTTTTTAGAAGGTACTACATCGCTTAATAAAAGTAAAATCTTGAAGACACTAACAGTAATAATCACTTTAACAGTATTCCCAGCAATAAAATACAAACAACAAAGAAGACTTACCGGGCACTCAAAAGTTCGTCGGAAAAGACGTAATAAACCTTTGAGTAATGTAATAAAAAATCGAATGAATTAAATGTTTCATTACAATTTTACTTGTCTGTGTTTTCATCGAGGCACTTAAAAGCATCTCATTCTCAAGGAACGAATTGCAACAACATTCGAAATTTATATTTGTGAAAAAGCAAGTTTTTAAGACCTATACCGCTCCCTTTTCCCGCCATTCACACACGCCACAACTCCTTCTATCGGGTCGGTCTATTACACAATACCTAACTTTTTCATGTAGGTACTACCTGTCCTGATTTGCCAAGGACTGCATTCCCACGAAGAGTTAAATTTAATTCTACTGGTCTTTAGTGAGTATAGAAAAACAACTTAAATATATAAAATATTTTATTAGGCTCACAATACACATCACAAGCTAAAGATACATAAAAAAACACAAATAAAAGAAGCAAAATCTGATTATTATTATTTATTGATATCATGTTAGTACAACGCTACCATGTAAGAATAATCATATCAAAAGAAGATTGAAACTAAAAATAAAGAGAGACATCTATGTCTAAATTAAAGGAAGTCGGCGCGGCCTAAAGAATCAGACACCTGGTGTGCTTATATCGAGTGATTATGCTATGACCAAACTGGCTGGCCGGTTGGTTGCTTTCAACTTAAGCTGTTGGCCTCTTTTGGGGGTACTTAGGCAGTTAAAAAACCCTCTCCTTCCGTCTGAGTGGTCAATTTCGCCCCCCTCCTGGTCCCAAGTCAAAAAATTATGTAATATTTTTATATTTAGTGGCATAAATATTATTGTATCTTCAAAGAAAGTTATGTCATAAACAAATTCATGAATTGACTTTATTGTTACTGATTAATTTAAATTTAAGTCATAAAGTGCACTCATATAAAGCGATGTTGGTGCTCAGACAGGTACCATTTTTTTCTAAGCAATTATAATGTTTACGAACACACGTTCGTGCCAATGATATTGTTATTCATGGCCTATGGAACACCACGGGCAAAGAATAACATCGTGTAATAAATGTCAAGCCGCAATAATTACACTTTCCGCAATGACTTGTAGTAAGCCGTTTTATGACCACTACGGGATGAGTACCACAACCCTATCGCTCTACCGCAAAGCATAACTCTTTCGTTATATGGTGGAACAGATGTACCAAGCAATTGAAACTTAGACATCTGAAGGCGGTTGGCATCTTTCGTTGTACCGGGATGGGCTCAGGGGGTTATGAGATCATATACGCATTTTTGCAACAAAAACCCATTATTTCAAGACTTGACTACTAAATCAAGAAAACATAATAAAAAAAACAGTTTATAAAATAACAAGAAGTTGCCACGGAACCATCATTAAACTCCTTCATAAACAGCCCTGACAAACTTTGAATATCAAGCTGAAACACACGCATGAGCGAAAACTATTTGTCGTGTAATATAATACCAATATTTAACTTAACGTTATTTCACAGCTGATATCCTCACTAGCAAACAAAGAAAGATCGGCAAGATTTATTTTGGGACCCAATACCGGACTTCAACAGCATTGCTCATTGACTTACAAAACAAGTGTTGATAGTACAAAATTCAGATTTCACGTCACGTACACGGTTTTTTTCCTATCTTCTTTCTTGAATTCAATTACAAGTTACAGACATTGGCGGGGTAAATGCTTTTGTTGGAATGAATGAGTCGGTCTCTTTGAAGAGTTCATAAACTGCTCCGTGTATCTGTTACTTAGATTGAGCGACAAACAACTTATTTGTGCCTTTCGTAGGCGTATGTTGGTTACTCGTTTTCTCTTGAACTTTAGTCGAAATTGGAGCTTGGTATGATTTCTGTTTTCCTTTTCTAGCAATGAACATTATTATTCTGTGAATTTAACCAAATTTGAACGTCTAAGAGTAATATTCAACTAAATAATAGGTTGGCCAACACTATATATAATAGATATGGTGACCAATTCGCAGAAAATAAAAAATTTGGATTGAAGAAATGTAAAGATATCAAAATGGATACAAAAATACAATACTTATATAATAATTATAAATTTTAAGGGAGTGACATAAACTCTAATTTTATTGTTCAAAGTGGTGAGTATATATTTTCTTTTCTGTTCAAAATATCAATAGTAAATTTTACGGAGCACCCCCCTACGAACAAAATATTTAATCAACAAATCACTATCCTTTAACTCCCAACTTTGAAACTGAGTAAAGTGCTTAACTCTACCGAAACTGGAGCTAAAGAACTTCTGTGGGAATCTAGAACAAAGTGCTAATTTCTCGCGTCTACTTATGGGTTTCCCTGAATAACTTAAAATAAATTAAGCCAAAACAACAAACAAGAAGTACCCACTAATTATTGTTCCGAAACACAAAATTTTGTTTGAAATACTTTTTGGGAATCGGAAAGAACGGCTCATCAAGTTCACAATGTTTTAAATATTGATTATCGTATTTAAGATGTTTGTTCCGAGCTAGATTTTTGGCATTTTACATAAATAAAGTCATAGTTAACGTTAAATAAGTTCGCAATAGATGGACACGTCGCAAAGGGCATTCTTAACCTAATTAGTTACTAGATACTCTTTGACTCTAGTCAAAACTGAGCACGTGTTTTTTTTTTTTAATGTAGATATCATTTATCATTACCTACTTACAAACTTAACTACTACCTACAAAACTTAAAGAATTTTCTAGGTCCTCCCTTCACCTGTGATGGTAATAAAATTCAATTAAATGGAATTAGTAAAAAACATCGGCTCGTCTAACACCGAACGAAAGCCGAGTCTAACTTTAGCGTTATTTCCATAGTAGGCTCCATTTAACCACAAAAGCGTTTAAATAATGCAGGCACATTTTCCTAAAAACTTGTATAGTTGAGCACGTAGTTTTTATTTTTACTCGAAAAAAGTATAACGAACCATGAAATGAATGCAAATGTTCGTGCTGTTGGGATTTACTGAAGGTGAGCTGTCTGTTTTAATTCACAACGACTTTAAAAATATACAATTATATTTGGCTCTAATTGTGCAAAAATATAATATAAGTAAACATAACAATAATCTGTTAACTTTAATTAAGTTTCATTTTTTAATATGTTCATCTTCGATCAATAATATGTTCATGCTAATCTTAATTCCTTTAACGTATAGATTTTTATCCACTCGAAAGCTTATTATAATCTAAACCTATAGATAATAATTAAGAATAGAAACTGTTATTTTTTAAAAGCTACGCATATTTATGTATAATAAGCTGCAATGAACTCACCATTTTTTAATTAATTCATTTAATTTATTTGAATTTATTCATTGTTTACAACCAATTGTAATCCAGTTTACTAACAGAGGAACTTTCTAAAGCACTTACTTGACTACAAAACATTTTTCGTACAAATCTACTTAACAATCTTCTCGCTGAAAGCCCTCGTCAACGAGACATCAGTCATTGTAGTGACGTGACTAATGGGAGTATTTAGCTGTAGTAAGCTGGAGTAGGCCCGAGAGACCTCCTGCCTAGTATAATGGACTAATCACTACATTAAGGTAAAAATCATAGAATGTATGATGTAGATATAATGATGTAATGATGAATAATGATATGATGATGTATAATGAATGATGAGATATTAGGTAGAGTCTACTAATTAAATTTAGTAGTGCATACAAGAAGACATACATACATACATAAGCTATTAAAATCTAGTGCGCTTAGCAGTGTGAGCCGCAATAAACAAGCTCTTTCAAAATCTCACGTTTCGCCGTGAATAAGGATAATAACTTAGATTTTTGAAAACTCAGATTGGCATTAATTATTTTAGAAGTTATTAATTTTTATTGACTATAATAGCACGTTCGACTCAGTTATTTTCAAATATACAGTTTCAATTTTATTTAACTAAAAAATTAAAGTTAAAAAATGAGACGAAATCGTAAATAGCATAACATGACAAACAGTTATTTTCAGGTTGATACTCTATCTAAGTACACCCCGGAGACTTGTCCCAAACAATTCGACTACAGACAAACTACAGACAGTAATTGGTGGAGATAACCAGTGTTTTGAAGTTTCAATATAATTATGTTTGTGCGAGAGAAAATTTATGGGACACTGTTTACATACCTTTAAAGTTACTACTTCAAATTTGTTAATGAGCACACGTTACTATTGCTATCGAAGTAGCCTTCCTAGAAATGCCAACAGCGACACAGTTTCAACAATAGGTCTACCTACAGGAAAGTAAGAAAGTTTACGAATAATTATCTATCTAAATAAAATTAATGACAGGTTGTCGTGTAGTTGTTGTGCGCGTATCGCTAAAAAACTACTGGATAGATTTCAATTCGCTTTCTTCCAGAGACAGATAGACAGCTGTTAGCAAATCGCACCCTTCTTGACTGTCGCCGTGCTCCTCCATCCGTCCTGACGAAACCGGAAAGAGCTCCGTGCTAAAAAGATAACTGTAAGTAAATGTAGCATTGCAGTATGGTACTGTTTTTTTTATTGCTTAGATGGGTGGATGAGCTCACAGCCCACCTGGTGCTAAGTGGTTATTGGAACCCATAGACATCTACTACGTAAATGCGCCACCCACCTTGAGATATAAGTTCTAAGGTCTCAATGTAGTTACAACGGCTGCCCCACCCTTCAAACCGAAACGCAATACTGCTTCACGGCAGAAATAGGCGGGATGGTGGTACCCACCCGTGCGGACTCACAAGAGGTCTTGCCACCAGTAAGCATATGCACTTTCTATATGCAACTTTCTTTTGTTTTTTACTTCGAAAGTGAAATTATATAGAAGCTAAAATAAGACTTAAGTTTATCTCTAATATCGATTCGGGAGGCTTTTAGTGCCTTTTGACAAATACCGGATTATTTGCTGACCCTAAAAATCTTACGACATTCATATCGCTGTGCATAATACATGAAAGCCTCCGTTTCTATTTTAATGTGTGTCTTGTTAACTAAATGTCATTGGAATAAAAACAGAAATACACGAAATAGAAGCTAAGTCTGGTGGTGATATTCTGAATCCACATGAGTAAGTACCAGGTATTTGTACCGAAAATCAATTATTAACCAAGCCATACGCGCTTCGTCTCATCTATGGCAACAATAAAACACAAAGCACTTTCATATAATAGAATCATCGATTCGTACTCTACAATTAATTAATTAATTAACATAATTTACATTAGTTATTGAAATCCAGTTTAAAGTTTAATAAGAAACAATGCGTTCTCATTTTTTCTGAGAAAGCTGTCAATGCCGTAAGTCTATTTTGTCCGAGTAGGGTGGTGGAGAATTATGCCCTACGCCCAAAACGCGTCAAATTGCCCCCAAACTGTCGCGGAAGGGTTCTACCACCGCCGAGGTTCGGAGCAACTGTAGGTTTCAGTCGGTACAACTCCGATATTCCCCGCTTTCTACCCCCAATGCGTAGGCGTAAATTAAGTGATTTCTCGTGACCTAAACAAACACCTGTAAAATGCAATAACTCCACAATATTGCGAACTCATTAAAACTAAAAATCGTAAACAGGACCTGTCAAATAATAATATTCATAATAATCACACAACTGTGAAAATCTTACGACAGTTAGAAACATTCACCATTTCTATCTACAATAATTATGAAAAGAGTTCGGCTATAGACATTAAAATTTCAAGTTAACTTTTATGTAACATCTCTTTGAAGCAACACTGTAACTAAAAGCCTGGAATAACCTTGTTAAGCCGGTGCTCGAGGAAGAAGATCGTGAAGTTTTTGCGATTCAGTGATTTCTCTGAAACGCGGTGCACTGTGTATAATGATATCATTAATCTTAGTAGGGTTTTATGCTCGTTCACCTCCATTTTATAACAATCCATCTTAAATATTACCTACTTTCTTAATGATAATTATGAAATCCTTCAAGAAATACTAAATTTTTTACTTCTATTTAATCTTTACTTTTATCCAATATAGATTACATTTTAAATTTTAAAGTCTCACAGCATATGTATTAGAAAGAAAACGGTAATTCATTAGGACATCTGTCGACTCACGAATCTTATTTAGTTAGAGCATCATGCGAAAACTACCGGATTAGAGCATCATGCGAAAACTACCGGATTAGAGCATCATGCGAAAACTACCGGATTAGAGCATCATGCGAAAACTACCGGATAGGCTTCGATGATGCAGAACTTTAACATACCATTACGAAAACACAAAGATACAACGATAAATGCATTTTTTATCGAAATACGAGGGTGGCACTGAAAATTTCGAGAATTAACGAAGTGACACAACATTACTATTTAAAAATGTATTTATTGCTTTTCGAAGTATTCTCCCCGAAATTTGACACATTTTTCCATACGATGGAACCAATCATTGAAGCAACCATTCCATTCGGAAGTTGGGGTTTCCAAAATGGCCGTTTTGTAGGCGTCCACAGCTTCTTCAGGTGATGAAAATCTCTGTCCACGCAATTTATTCTTTATTTTAGGGAAAGTATACAAATCATTAGGACTTAGGTCGGGGCTGTACGGCGGATGGTCTAATAATTCTATGTTTTTTTGCTCTAAAAACTCTTTTGTTCTGAGCGCGGTGTGAGAACTCGCATTGTCGTGATGGAGGATGATGCGGCGGTTGCAGTCTCTTTACGGAGTTCAGAAATGACCTGTGGCAAACAAATGCTAGCATACCATTCTGCATTAACCGTTATTTGTCCCTCAAGAGGAATAGTCGTAACATGGCCGGTTTTGGAGACAAACGTGGCCACCATTTTTTTTTGCAACACTCCGTGAACGAACAATTTTTGTTGGCTTTAACTCATTTTCGAACACCCAAACTCGTGACTGGTTTTTTGTTTCGGGTTCGTACGCGTATATCCAGGATTCGTCACCTGATACAATGTTGTATACAGCATTTGAGGATCCTGCGTGGAATCTTTCGAGAGTTCTGACGCACCAAGTAACGCGAGCCGCTTTTTGCTCTTCACAGAGCGAATGCGGTATCCATCGGGAAAACAACTTTTTTACACCTAATTGTTCATGCCAGATTATTTGTATTTGACTCATGCCAATGTCTAAAATTGCCTGAATTTCGCAGTATGTCACATATCGATCTTCCTCAATCAACTTACGCACAGCATCAACGTTTTCTTGGGTGACTGTAGTTTTTGGACGACCTTGACGGGGATCATCACTGAGCTTGACACGTCCACGTTGAAACTCAGCAAACCAGCGATAAATTGTGGTTTTGGATGGGGCTTCATCACCAAATGCAGAAATCATCCGGTCAACACACTGTTTTTGTGTTAAACCACTTCGAAAGTCATAATAAATTATCGCTCTTGAATTTTCTCGAGTCAATTCCATTTTCTCAACGACTAAACAAGTTTGACAAAACCTCGTGATAAGACCGAGAATCTTTTTTTAAATAAATAAATGGTATTCGATTTTTAAAACCAAGGAGCTTTCAATTAAAAAGATTTTATTAAGACAGGAACAGTGGAAATATTCCATTCCCGATACTTATAGTGCAGCCTAGTAGCATGGAGATTCCTACTAATGCTGACATACAATACGTCCTCACGCTAGTAAACCACACTGTGTTTATTATTCCAGCTGCTTGGAATGAAACTCTTTGATGAAAGGAACCGAACCGTCACATTACGTTCTAACGGAACACATGCCGAATAAACAACACATTGTTTATTGTCAAAATGAATGCGTTACAAACATTTATAGTTTTGCTTGCTTGTTTTTGCATTATTTACCGCGAATGCAGGCACCGTCGTCTTAACGTATATATTATACGTCTAAGGGTCGATTCGACCAAACAAGAGTAAATCTTATTCTTAGAATAACTCGTCAGTTAATCGAGAGTAAATCAATTTTACGTTTTACCAACTACAATTCTAAGAATAGTGGGCCTATTCGGGAATTGTTACTATACCGCCGTTTCGCACGGAATAACGGAGCTATTCCTAGAATAAAGTAATGGCGTCTGTCAGTCCAACATCTGATTTCTGTCATTTCATAAATATTTATTCTGTTTTAATTTCAAGTCAACGCAATGCACTAAATGATTATTAATAGTCTGAATGCAACGTTTAAACGAAAAAAGATAAAACCACACGACAAAACTTGACAATTCCCTCAAACAAACAAGAAATAAAAATAATACGTTTGACAGCTGGATATCTTACACAACAGCTACTTTTTCACACTAAAATACGACAAAATCGAGTTGACGATTTGTATGCTTTTACACTATGCCGTTGAACAACAACATTTATTTGCCGGATTTTATTTTTGTTCACCATTCACTCTGCTATTCGCGTATTGTTATTCCTAGCGCAAGTATACGTGGAAAAACGACTATGAATTTACTCGAGATTAAAATCATGGAATAGGTTATTCCTCGTATAGTTACTCGAGTTTAAATTTAAGTTTATACACGAGTAACTATACGAGGAATAACCTATTCCATAATTTTAATCTTGAGTAAATCCATAGGCGTTTTTCCACGTAAACGATAGTATACTTACGCTGGGAATAACAATACGCGAATAGCAGAGTGAATGGTGAACGAAAATAAAATCAGGCAAATAAATGTTATTGTTCAACGGCATAGTGTAAGAGCATACAAGGCGTCAACTCGATTTTGCCGTATTTTAGTGTGAAAAAGTAGCTGTAGTGAAAGATATCTAGCTGTCAAACGTTTTAATTTTATTTGTTGTTTGTTTGAAGGAATTGTCAAGTTTTGTCGTGTGGTTTTATCTTTTTTCGTTTAAATGTTGCATTATACAATGCCAGACTATTAATAATGACTTAGTGCATTGCGTTGACATGAAATTTAAATTAAAATTAAAAATGGTAAAACGTAAAATTGATTTACTCTCGATTAACTGACGAGTTATTCTAAGAATGAGATTTACTCTTGTTTGGTCGAATCGACCCTAAGAGCTATTACGTAAATCGAAATGTGGTCACTGTTTTACATCAGGTAGACTGTGTTATCCCATGCATAAATGGAAAAAATACCTATTCGACTGATGCCACGTACATTATCTGAATAAAGTATTTTCTTCGATTAACGAGAATCGTACGTATAATCAAAACTACATTTAGGATTCAATTTTGCATTAATCTTTTAATTCGTTTGGTTATTGTGTCGACAAAATATCGATGAATAATATTTTCAATAATTATAACATTCGATAATTACGAAAACTGAACATTAATTGACACGTTGGAATTAATAATATGAAAATAATGGACATGAAACTAAGCCGTAAGATTTTTTATGTCTGAATTTATTAATTTAGATTTTGTAAGATTTATTCAGATGTAAAATATTATAAAAAAAATTATATCTGTATCGATCTGAGAAAACTATATAATTAATTAGTAGAAAAACAATTCTCAAATTAAAAAATCTTATCTAAATATTTATGGCTTTTTCGTAATCATACATTTTATCAAATATTATTAGGAACTTAATTTTAAGTTTAAGCTTAAGTATTTAATGAGAATAAGTTCCGTAGCTCAAACTTAGCATAGAGTCGACCCTGTCCGATAATGCAGTAATTTATTGGTTCGTATTTCACGTACTCTAGACCCAGAGGGATCCATAGATTGCGACTTTCATTCTGAATTTCAGATCTCTAAGGAAATTTTCTCCTAAAAAGAAATACGTATCTTGATCATTTCAATTTCTGCAACTGAACCGATGCTGAAGGAAATGATGGTTAGCAATTTCGTGACTTATTACTATTTAATCATGAGATGAGGCCTATCATAGTTAAAATATGAGTATAAACAAGCATTCGTGTCTATTCAAAAATGAGGCTAAATGAGTCTCATACTCTATTTGTCCTAGAGTTTGGAATCGAAAAAATTTCACTACTTTTGAATTTCATGTGCTTCTTCCTCCCGTTATTGTATCTTCTTGGTATATTTTGTATGATTTCTCCACCTGAAATCCAATCCATAAGTAGCTTAGACTACAATAATAATGCCCTGAAGATTTATATCTATTCATTGTTACAAAAGGCTTTTTGTGCAGTGCCATTGATATTGTAATCCTACTTAATTGTTTTAAACCTACATCATTTTTTTTTCTAAGTACATAAGCTTATTATTGCATACATATTACAATTTCATTTCATTTAGTTGATATTGATATGTAAAAGAAGTGATTTAAAAAAGCAAATAAGCTTCGCCACTTTTTTTTCTTCAGATTTGTGAATCTCTTTCGAACCCATTTTTGATGTTATTTTAAAATGGAATAAGTATGTGAATTATGGGTACAGTTTGAGCTAATTTATTTCAATTTAAACCCATATCACCGTCACGTACCTCATAAAGTTTTGTCCCTATGTATTTTATGTCGTATGATATGAAATCTCATGGACAACCTGCGGTTTCTTGGATCCATGGACAACACGACGTGAATTTCACTGTAAAAAAAGATTAAAGTATCAAGTGCAATGGCAGATTCACATTTACATTATACATATTATTATATTGCCATGGTTAAAATGTTTAATAACACAAATGAAACCATGTGAGAATGTTAATTAAAAATATTGCAGCAGCTAAGTAACATTCATAAAGCACTTCAAGACTAATCTATACTAATATTATAAAACTAAATTTGTTTGTTTTAACGCGCTAATCTCAGGAACCACAGGTCCGATTTGAAAAATTATTTCAGTGTTAGATAGCCCATTAACCTAACAAACATGCACTTCCTTTTAAAATATTTTTAAAATATATTCGTGGTTATAAAAATTATTTGCATTTAAATAAAAGGGAAAAAATTTAAAAACCTTCAAATAGCGCATTGCAGGCGAAAATGGAAATCTGCGTGGATGGCTGCAATTAGTGTACCGAATCAAAAACCAACAATGCAAATGAAAGACCAAAGCCATTCCAAATTAATAGGACTTAGCGCTCTTGTTAAAGCTGACTATTTGGATTGATGAATATTAAAAAGGCTTTACATCCGTTTAATTGCGGTCATAATGGATTTAGCCTCTGACTTTCCTAAATACACGCAATACCTCTGTTTCCATCTACTTTCGTGCACTGTAGTTCCAACAGAATTGCTTTATCTTTAATTTAAAAAGACCCATTATCTCAATATTACCGAGCGATTTTTAGAATGTGAACATTTTATATGATACTAGCTGACCCGGCAGACTTCGTAGTGCCTCAATCGATAAATACACGACAAACAAAAGGAATCCGTCCGACAGGGCACACATCAAAGGGAAAACAAAATTGTTATTTTTATTTAATTCAGAGCATTTTCATATTTATCTACCTTTTAAACCTTTTCTGGACTTCCACAAATAATTCAAGACCAAAATTAGCCAAATCGGTCCAGCCGTTCTCGAGTTTTAGCGAGACTAAAGAACAGCAATTCATTTTTATATATAAGTATATAGATTTGGTGATAGTATACTATCGTGGAATGAATATTCGTCTATATTTATAAAATGTACCTATAGCTAAAGGATATGTCACATAATCTGAGCGGAAAAATTGTAATTTATTGTGTAACTTCCTAAACCGAATTTGTAACAGAATGCAGTGAAAATTTAAATAAATTTATCAGGTACTCTTAAATTTATTGTAAACGCATACATTATTTAACTGAAAGTTCAAATTAAATCTTAATAAAGCACGAAATCAACTTTCCATCATAGTAATTTCTGAGTTGGTTTTATTAAATGCTGTCTCTAATTTAATTACGAAGAGAAGCCTTTGCCCGGGCGAAATTAAAAAGGTAATTTTCATCAGTCTGGCGACACGCAATAAGAGTATATTTGAGAGTCGGTGTTAAAAAAATTTGAAGGAGAACTTAAATAAGATCGTCATTACTGAGATATTGTGGTAAAACGATTTCATTATGAGAAAATTTTCATTAAGACGATCATTTTCCTACAGGATAAATGTCGTCAACAACAATTAAGATAGATGAAAAAGAATTCATGTTCAAATTACTTAGCACGCACAAAAAATTTTGCTAAAGACGTCTGTTGTTTCTGAACTCTGCTTAAAATAAACCTGATTTTATTTACCGACATTATTATGAAACTATCTTACTAAATGTTACTATTACGGGATAAATCTACGCTTTAGCATATCTTTCAATAGCCAATAGCCAATAGCCAATTGCCACTTTTTTTAGTAGAATCTACACTGAATAAGTGCATGTATTTACTGCGACATTCAGACTTTTAATTTTGTGAAAGAAAGTGTCTTATCTGATATCTACAAAATGAACTACAGCTGTGGCATCTATTACATGTGACAGACTTAACGTACATTTGTTAGACTTTGTAGTAATATTGCTTAAATTCTAAGTACCGCGGTAAACTATAATAGTACCCACCCGCGCAAGCTATCAATATGCCGTAATGTCATGTTAATTACATTTTTTTTATGATAGAAAGATTACTAATGGCTAGAGGCCTTTGTAATTCCACCAGGACAGGTGGGCGAGCAAAGGTTCAGCCAGGAGGGTTGGAATTTGCTAACAGCTGCCCGAGTGCCTCCAAAGAAGACCTAATAACTCAAGATCAACTGCTTCGCGAATTCGCGAATGAATCCACTACCGTATCGAAATGGCGACCCGCTGAGAAGATTCAGCGAGAAACTGAACGAGTTTATACATGGGTTAGATTGCATGTCGAACTCTTTGCCGTGTTCGACGAGTAAGGTTACCAAGGTCCCTAAGCCTGCCCCTAGCGTTAGAGCTGAAGGCGTCTAGTGCATGTTATTAGATTGGATGGATCCTTATGGATATGAATTACATTGTACTCGCACTAAGCCAATTGAGACGTCTAGCTTATCTCATGGTTCACCATTGTCGTAATTAACACTTCAATTCACGAAGTCTACACTTCAGTTCAAGTTGAAAAGAACAAAATAACTTTTTTTTTTTTTTTTTTTTCGGGTAGAGGGCCGAACCTCCTACGAGGTCCCTGCGCAAAAGGGGCGCGCGGGGTATGTGAGACTCAACGATCTGCATGGTGTTGTGAGCAGACCGCGGGCCCAAGGATTTTAGGACCCACCCACTAAACGACTCCCCTGCACTCTTACACCCGACGTCCGATCCCCTCCGAGGTCAGAACCCGGATGAGGTAGGGGGGCTACCGCGGTCAACACTACAACCAGACGGCGCGGCTCACCCCAAGGACGCCCAGCCGACGGAGCCTTCGAGGCGAATCGAAGGCTCTGAAACGTCGGCCGTCTCGGTACGGCAGCCCGTCGGGCCGCCCAGACGGTGCCGCTGGTGTCCCGGAATACCCCGCTGGACCAGAACCAGCCTGCCGGGTCGGGACGCGATACACCGTCGACCGGTCGCTCTATTCACTCCACGGCAGCGCGCTAGAGTGCTGGTAGCGCGCCGCGCGGCCTCACCCCCTCAGGTCGCCCCTTGACCTTCACCGGGGGGAGGCCGCTACCTACAGGGGCCGGGACGTACGGGCGTATTCCCGCCTCCGGCCCCCGGCTCGACGGCGACGGATCGGTGCGGAAAGGGAAGAGCTCTCCCTCTCTCGCTCCGCCGCCTCCTTCTGTGAGATGGTGGACTCGCAGAAGTCGAGCATCGCCTTCCAGGACGCGTCGCTGCCGAGCATCGTAGCCACGACGCGCGGCAGCGAAAGGTCCTCTCCTATGACCGCGACGAGGGCGGCGCGTTGCTCGTCGAATCCAGAGCAACGCGCCAGCGTGTGTTCCGCTGTGTCTTCCTCGTCGCGGTCCGCGCAGTGGTGGCACTGCGCCGTCGGTTCCCTTCCGGCTATCTTGAAGAGGTACCGGCCAAAACACCCATGGCCGGTCAACATCTGCGTCAGCCGGAAGGTGAGGCATCCGCGGTCGCGGCCCACCCAGTCCGCGAGGACCGGACGGACCGCCTCGACGGTACGGATGCCGGCCGACGGGTCTGCCAAGCGGCGAGACCACGCCTCCAGCACGGACCGCCGAGAGTGGAGCCTCCGCGCTCGAACTACACCTTCGCCGGGGCGCCCTTCCCCCCTAGATCGGAGGTCGCTACGCCACCTGTAATCAGCAGCGAGCGCCTCCGCCTCCAGGTCCCAGGGTGGCGCCCCGGCGAGCAAGCACGCCGCCTCGAAGGAGACGGTGCGGTATCCTCGGATGGCCCTGACCGAGATCGCGCGCTGCGGACGTCGCAGCGCGGCGACGTTCTTGCGGGTCAGGGCCTGGCACCATACCGGAGCACCGTATAGTGCCATCGACCGCACCACCCCCATGTATAGGCGGCGCGCCGCCTCATCGGGACCCCCAACGTTAGGGAGAAGCCGGCTCAAAGAGCCGGCTGTCGCGATCAGCCGAGGGCCCAATTTCTTAAAGTGAGCGCGGAAGCTCCAACGACCATCCAGTTCGAGGCCGAGGTACCTGAGACCGGTCACCCCGACCCCGATGCGAACGCCTCCGATCACGAGGTGGGCATCCGCAGGCGGCGCCCGTCCCGGCCCGTGAAATAAGAGGGCCTGGGTTTTTTCGAGCGCCACCTCGAGCCCCAACCGTCGGATCCTTGCGACGACGTTTGCCACACCTGCGCAAGCCAGACGGGCAGACTCCCGGTAGTCCCTCCCCGGGGCTATGACCAGCGTGTCGTCAGTATAGCAGACGACACTTAGCCCGGGGAGGGAACCCCATAGGGCGCCCCGCAGGACCCAGTCGTAACCGATGTTCCACAGCAGGGGGCCAGGACAGACCCCTGCGGAACACCGCGCTCGACGGGGAAGCGGTAGACCGCCCCACCGTGTCCGACGCATACGATCGACCTGTCCTCGAGATAGGAGCCGATCAGCCGGCGGAGGTACGCGGGGACGCCGTGATACTCCAGCGCCCCCGCAATCACCGACCAGGGCAGGGTGTTGAATGCGTTCCTTATGTCCAAGGACACCGCCATTGCCACCCCGCCCCGGGTTACGGCCTCATCAGAGAGGGCACGCACGCGCAAAATCGCGTCGATCGTTGAGCGGCCCTCTCTGAAGCCGTACTGCTCCGCCGAAAGATCGGGACCCATCCCGGTCAGGTGCCGGACGATGCGGGCAGCCACGATCCTTTCCAACATTTTGCCCGCCTCGTCCAGCAACACGATGGGGCGATAGCCCGCGGGTGAGTCCGCGGGGCGCCCGTCCTTCCTCAACAGGACCAGTCTGCCCGTTTTCCATTTCGACGGGAACCGTCCCGACTCGAGGCACGCTTCAAAAAGCCCCCCGAGCCGGTCCCCTAGGGCCTCGAAGGCCAAGTTCCAGACCCGGCCGTGAACGCCGTCAGGGCCGGGGGCCGCGTCCTTCGCTCTCATTTTGGACACGGCCGCATGGATCTCCGCCCCCGTGATAGGGGGAGGGGGCTCCTCGGCAGCGGGAACGCTGGGGCGACGCGGAGGCGTGCCCCACGTGGCGTCCATCTGGGGGGGGAAGGTTCGGCCCCTAGCCCGAAAAAAAAAAAAAAATTCGTTTCCGTAAGTTTAAGTTTAGTTCCACGCTGGGGGTGAGTCTCGTGATACTTGGAACATGCGCAACGAACGTTCTCGTAACTGGTGGTAGGACCTCTTGTGAGTCCACACGAGTACGTAGGTAGGTACCACTACCCTGCCTATTTCTGCCGTGAAGCATTAATGCGTTTCGGTTTGAAGGGGACAGCCGCTGTAACTATACTTGAGACCTTAGAACTTGTATCTCAAGGTGGGGGGCGCACTTACGTCGTAGATGTCTATGGGCTCCAGTAACCACTTAACACTAGGTGGGCTATGAGCTCGTCCACCCATCTAAGCAATAAAAATAAAAAAAATTAAATAATAGATTAGAAATAAAAGATTCTTGGGGTCGATATTTGAACCCGTGTTCGGCATGGAAGTCATTTGGAAGGTAAACCCAAATTTTGATATAAAATGTTAGGAGTACTCATCAGAGCGAAACGGTATTTCGTACCCGAACAAAGATTTGGGCTTTAAAAAAAACAACTCTGGCCTTACGTTGACTACCGCTCCCTTCTCTAGTTCTGGCCGGAGTTCCCAAGTACCCGTACCAGTATAAAGTACCAGTACTTTGTACAGAAGGGGACCGTTCGGATTGACGATAATCCTGTCCTCACGGATCACTTGGAGCCTCTGGATCTACTGAGAGACTTCAGTTCTCTCGCGTGTTTGGTACCATTTCCTGCATGGGGAATGCTCTGAGAAATTGTCTGAGATAATCGTTTCATCTCCTTTTTACTATCACACCTCCCACCACCGAATCATAGTTAACCCATATTATCTGGAGCCGCTGCGTTATTAGACAGTGCGTTTCCAAAGATGTTTTTGGCCACGTAGTAATATCCAGCTCTGAACTCGCCTTCATAGTATTTCCAGAGTGCGACCACCTTCTTGAAACGACGTTTGCGGAGAGTACTCAATGGTAGGTAGCGACTTGGCTATGGCCCTGGCATTGCTGACCTCTATTAACGACGGTAACATTTTTAGGAGGGCGGTATCATCGTCTGCCAACAATCAAACACAAAAACAAAACGATAAGATTTTCGGTGTAATCATTCAAATCCTCAAGGCAGGTACTAAGTTTTTAACGGTATACACTCTTAACACGTATTCGCGACGGGCTACCACAAAAATAATCTTGCGTAATTACTGGTAATAGCCCGCATTGTAGTCCCGCACGCATAAATACCACCATTCTGCTTAATTCTAAAGCGAAGCAGTCATCTCTTCTAGTAGACCTCATGATTGAAAGTGGATTGCGTCATTCCGTCCGATGACCGTGCGTGATTTGTTCCGAGTTATTTCAGCTATTTCAATTGTGATATTATATGGTATTAATATTTATTAATATTTCATTAACTAGAAAATCCTCACGTATTTATAAACTATAAAAGTCGACAAAATATAGACAAAGCAATAAATAGAATACTAGCTTCAGTAGCCGGTAGACTAGATAACTATTTCGTATATATCAGAAAAATTTAAAGAATTTTAAATTACGTAACGAAGCGGAGCGGAATTTTCTACATTGAATGTTGCCTTTAAAGCCAAAACCTTCTCATTACAAGCTTTCGTTTTTGCCTCCAATAATGATTGCGCGAGCTGAATAAATTTTATGATTACGAAGTTAAAGACGTATATTTTATGAAAACCCTCAATCAGAGAATCGTTTTGTTCCCTCTAATCTAACTATTTATTTGACAAATCTAACATTATGTTTAACATTTTCAGTGCTCCCGGAAACAGAGGACCAAATGTCTCATCAGACATAAGTAGCTGTCGTTGCTTTTATGGACATCTATAGTGCCAATCAAGTTGGTGAGCCTCTAGAGTCTAGAATGATCATTGTGAATATATAATGAGTTGTGCTGTTTTGTAGTAAAACGACACTATGTGTTAGGTCTTCTAGAAACGTGTAGGACAGCCTATATTATTATTCCTGAATAAGTTACCGACACGCCAATCTTCAATGCGGCTTTACAAATAAACTTCAAGCGCAATTCAACGTTGTTTCTACAAGTTTGTGATGACGCGGCCAAAACGTTTCCTTTTTACTATTCCATTAACGCTCTCAATTATACGGCCTACATTCAAATGAATGGCGTTTGTGATTACCAAATTGGCTTTTCGGGTAAATTGCTTTCATTATAGACGCGTTATAAAGTTAAGCTGACTAATTGAGGAGAATTTTCACACCGATGTTTGGTGTCAAACTAAAGTTGTCACAGAACTTCGGTGTTGGGCTGTTCAGAGAAATTTTCTGTAAGGTTTCGTCTTTGTGACGCCTATGGTAAGTAATATTACATGTGATTCTTAAGTGTGATTTAATTAATTATTGAATGGAATGAAGTAAACACGATTGACTCGTATGAAGTAATGCGATTATGTTGATGCTCAAGTGCAAAGCAAGCAGGTACCAATTTTCTTAAGGAAATACATATTTAAAACTTGCCCGTTAAAGATTTTCGCGCTGAAGAAACAAAATTTATGTTTTACTAGTTTGTTTTGTTAAAAAATTTGATAAAAACAAACTTAAATAGCAAGAGACAATAATTAATGTTATCTGTTTCTTTGTGACGGCAGCCATCATAGAAGATACTTAACAAATGCCTGAATCCCGCTAACCACATTTTCAAGTTAATAATATGTTTGCATATAAACAAGTTCCAAACAACAATATTTAGCTCTATATTTAGGTTAATATTTAATATAGCTCTATATTTATCTATCTATCTATAGCTCTATATTTAGGTTAATATTTAATTTAATATTTAGGTTGAGCCCTGTGAGTTCACCTACCAGCCACAGCTTAGCTGGAATAGCCCCATTAGATTACCAGCCAATAGGTAGGGTAAACAACATTTAGAACCGTCTGTCTACTGAGTAATTTCAACCGCTCCGTGGAAGAGGTTTAATTCTATTTATACTGGTTGGGATTTTAGGTCGGTGTAATATAAAATTATTGTATTGTCATCGATGGTTTTCGATGCGTGTGCAACTTCAAGTTAATCGGACAACTTGAAGTTGGTGAAAATCACGTTCAAAGATTTCGATAAGCATTAAAAAAAGCATAGATACAAAGCCAATAAATAATAGCGTGTTAAAAATATCAATCGTAAAACTTTTCGTGTTACGATTAAATAACGCAAGACTTTCCTATTTCTACCTAAAAATATCTAAATGCTACCGACGTCGGTCACGCTCAATTGAAAGCTTAAATTCCCTGAAATAAAATTCACTGTGTTCATACATTTTATATGAGAATAAAATATGCATTATGTAAGAGCCTGGGAGCACTTTAAGAAAATAAACATGCGTTTTGGACAAAAGGTTTTAGAGAGCACAGACGTGCGCCCTATTCGCCCAACGTGTTTTGTATTCACAATATAATCCAAAGTATAATATATGTATGATCCACAGTACAACCCAGCACTTCAATGAAATATTTAATACATATCATTAGATTTCATTAGCAACTTTAACCTGATCATAACTATTTTTTCGGTTTTTAGTTTCGCGTTTTTATTTTCACTATATTATTTCCGTCGCTACGAATACTACAGTTATCATATTTGGCGTACAATTGAAGTGTTATTTGCGTCGACATTTAACTATAGCTATAACTACCGTTTTACATTTCATTTATCACGTTGTCAATGCAGTCTATTCGAGGTGTCAGGAATTTTATAATGACAACAAAAAAACGCTCTTGATCTCAAACCGTAAAAGTGAGTTTAAGTTGTGGCTACGACTCGAGAAAAGCGAAGTACGCACTATAACTTTAACCTCGTATAAATTTATAATACTTTGCCAAACTCAATTCAGCACATACATTTGTGTTCTCCTCGGTGCTTATAAGAAAACGTGTATCATTCTAGAACGTCGTCTAGCGCGGTTTTTTTGACTGAAGCTGACGCGAGCCGTCGCTTGCAAAAATGTTAAAAGTGGTTCGCAGCGAGTCTTCACAATAATCACTTCTAATAAATAAAAAAAAGCCCGCTGAGTTTGTTTCGCCGGTTCTTCTCAGGACTGTGCCTTTTTTTTTTTGGAACCAGTGGTAGAGTTAACATGGTTATTTATATTTTGACATTCAACAAGTGTGTCATACTGACATCTAAGTTGAAATCATGGAGTTAATAAGTACCTGTTGAAATAAATGATTTTGAATTTGAATTTGAAAGGGATACAAAGTTTTTGCTTTACGTATTATTATATAGATAATAAAAATTGAACCGCTTTGACAACAGTTCAAATATTAGATTTATTCCAGCAGTGTCACACGGCATGAAGTATTGAGTTGTTCCATTAAAGCGACATGCATCTTACATAAGAAATCTGACGACATATAATCTATCTTTTGTATGTTTAATAATAAATTATAACTCCTAACAACAGTTCATTGTTCCTTGGGATATAAAAAAATTAACGATCAAAATTAACTTCCCGAGTTTCTGTAACACATAGAACTTTTAAAATAATATAGCAGACTTCGTATGTAATACACTCACGTACTCGTTCTTCGAGTGCAAAGTACATTTACATGAATCACATTCGGATGACACTAGCGATGAATGCTTCGTCCTCCGTCCTGGCCTGAATTGAAATATTTATTTAACTCCCGACGAAGTGAGTGACGTGAGAAATTCAAAATTTATCAATAGGATCGACACAGTCATATTAAATCTTTTGCTGACAATTTTCTAATTATCTAAAGATAGATAATTTTTTAATATTTTTATATGTTTTAAGTTTGATTTTTTTTTTAATCCTACCTAAGCTGGTAGCCTGGAGCGGCTATTCTAGCGTAACCGTAACAAGTAGGTGAGCTCACGGGGCTCAAACCTGACGACGATGCTAACACGAACCCTAGCAAGAGCCGTGCTTCGCAGAATCTACCACCGGATCGGAAACGCGACCCACTGAGAAGATCCGGCGAGAAACTCAGCGGGCTGTGTCTGAGAGTTAATTTACTCGTCGAGCCCTTCGTCACAAGCGACGGGTTCGACGAGAACGGTGACCGGTGCTTGAAGTACCTAGAAGCACCGTTAGTGGATCGGGAGGATCCGAGATGACGTGTTTTGGGCGACGTCGACTGCTTTCCATTCTGTCCGCAGGATCGGTGTTGCTTTGTGAATAAGAGTGGACTGTATTATTAGTATGATTTTATTTATCTATAAGTGACAAAATAAAGAATTTAAAATTAATGACTATAAGAAATAAACAGATGTGTCGCCCATGACGGCTGGAAATGGAAAGGGGTAAGGCGTCATAGCGGACGTCGCTCGTTGACACCTTTGACGTTCCGAATTCAAACATACTCCCCGGTTGAAGTGTCTTCAATAATTGATGGGAAGTGGGCAGATAGTGTTGAAAGCGCGGCGAATGACACCTCGTCGTGTGTAGATGTCTGCAACTCTTCCAATATCGTCGCTACCACTGTACAGCTGAAGTATTCGTCCAAGTGGCCACAGTAGCGGAGATGATGATGATGGTTCCTTTACGATGACTAGATCACCCACTTTCAAAGGCTCTGCAGATGTTTTACACCATTTAGATTTTTGTTGCAACCACGAGATGTATTCTTGAGAGAACCTTTTCCAAAAGTGTTGCTTGAGATATTCTATTCTGCGAAACCTCTGCAGACTAGTGATATTGGTACTATCTGGTACTTGAGGATGTGGCGCAAATATCACTGATCGTCCGATAAGGAAATGAGCTGGGGTTAATGGAGTGAGATCGGATGGGTCATCCGATAGAGGAGTTAAAGGTCTTGAGTTTAGAATCGCTTCTATTTGTGTTAAACATGTTGCCATTTCTTCAAAAGTTAAATTTGTTAGACCTAATGTGCGCTTTAAATGATATTTTGTTGATTTTACTGCAGACTCCCAAATACCTCCGAAATGCGGAGTATAAGCAGGGATAAATGAAAATTTAATACTTGAATCTAAATTTCTAAATTCTAAATCTTGTGACAGAAATCGAGCCAACTCGTTAAAGGCTCCTACAAAGGTTGTGCCGTTGTCTGAGAAAATGTTGCGTGGTTTTCCCCTCCGAGCAATAAAACGGTTAAGAGCAGCTAGAAATGCTTCTTTTGTCATGTCTGAAACAAGTTCAAGATGAACAGCTCTCGTAGCGAGACACACACATACACATATAAATGATTTTACAAGTTTGCATCCCCTGCCTTTTCGGTCAGCTATCATGATTGGCCCGGCATAGTCAATTCCAGTGTCTAAGAATGGAAATTCAAGATGTAAACGTTGTTCTGGAAGATTACCCATCACAGGTTGAAGTGTATTTGCCTTTATTCGACAGCATTTTATGCACTGATGACATGTTTTTTTTGCTAAATTTCTACCGCCAATGGGCCAGTAGTGATGACGAATGCTAGCTAACAAAAGCAAAGGACCTGCATGCTTTAATGTTTTATGAAACATGTTGAAAATGAGATGAGTTATTTTATGTGAACTTGATAAAAGGATAGGATGTTTAACATTATAGTCATAAAATGAGTTGTTGAGCCTGCCTCCTACTCTTATTAATTCGTTTGAGTCAAGAAATGGTGATAGTTTTAATAGTGTATTTTTTACAGGTAATGTTTTGCCTGTACTTAGTAAATTGTATTCTTCAAAGAATGTTTCTTGCTGACTAAATTTTAATAATTTGTTCAATGATTGCTCTAATTCAGAGCTCTGCTTAGTAGGTTTCTTTTGACATTTATTTATAAACTTAATAACATATGCCACTATACGTTGTAATTTACAGAAAGAGGAACATTTTTCTGTAATTTTTGCTAAACAATGTGTGTTTTCAGTTATGTCCACTTGATTGGAACAAACTATATCTGGTAAATTTGAAGATATTTGAGGAAATGTTGGCCAATTCTCTTCACAATTTAACAAGAATTGAGGCCCTGACCACCATAGTGAGAACTTATTGATTCTGTCAGCACTCAATCCTCGTGAGACGAGATCTGCGGGATTTTCTGAAGACGGAACATATCTCCATGATCCACCTGCATTTTCTTGTATTTCAGAAATACGATGCCTAACAAATGGTTTTAGTAAATTTGGTGCCGAGGATAGCCACCCCAAAACAATAGTTGAGTCACACCAAAAGATAGATTTTTGAAAATTTAATGTAAGGGATTGACATACTTTTTTATGTAAGCGAGATCCTAACAGAGCTGCGCATAGTTCTAACCGTGGGATAGTGGTAGCCTTTATCGGGGCTATCTTGCTTTTAGCAGTTAAAAGATGAACATGCACATCACCCGTAGAAGTGATGGAACGAACATAGATGCATGTACCATATGCTTTCTCTGATGCATCTGAGAAGACATGCAATTGTAATTTGACTGGTAAATCACAAGTTATCCATCGGGGAATCTCTAAACTGTTTAAAAGAGGTAATGTTGTTTGAAATTCAGTCCAGAGATCATGGATGTCTGTTGGGACTGGGTCATCCCAAGAACATTTTGCGATCCACAATTGTTGCATTATGATCTTTGCTTTCACAATACATGGTACCACGAGACCAATAGGATCAAAGATCTGAGAAATTGTTGACAAAATATGACGTTTGGTCACCTTAACAATGGGGTATAAATTAATGTTGAAAGAAAATACATCAGCAGTACAATGCCAATTTAAACCTAACGTTTTTGATAACTCATTCTCACTTAGGTTAATGATGTCAGATGGATTATGATTACTTAATAAAGCTTGTGTAATTTCTGTTGAATTTCAATTCAATAACCATGTTCAAATGCTTTTCAATGTAGAACCAATTAATAAGGAAGCAAGCAAAGCATTGCGTTACATCATTGATATTACGAATAAGAATCTTAGGGCTTTATCAACATTAGGTCAACCGGTTCAACACTGGGACACTCTCATTATTCATTTAATGACGAGTAAGTTAGACCAAGTCACAAACCGTCAGTGGGAAGAGTATAGAAACTCATTATGTGATTCACCTACATTCTCTACATTCATCACATTCCTTAATAATAGAGCTGACTTATTGGAAACGATTGAACAGACAAAGTTGGTAAAATTACAGAGCGATTTATCGAAAAACAGTAACATTAAAACAAAAAGTTTAATTGTTTCTGAAAACAAATTAAAACCAATTTCATGTCCTATGTGTAAGCAGTCACATTTCTTATTCCTTTGTCCAGAATTTAGAGAATTATCAGTTCAGATACGTTTGGAAAAAGTTCAACAGTTTGGAGTATGTAGCAATTGTCTTAGAGTAGGTCACAATTCAAAAATTTGTAGGTTAGGTCCTTGTAAATATTGTACTGTTAAACATAATACTTTGTTGCATGTTCATAATGAACCTAATTCAAATAGTGCAACCATTGCTCTCTCAGCGGAACATTCAACTGAAAATAGTAAGTTATTGTCAAATTGTAACAATACAACTAGTTTTGCTTTCTCAGCTAAGCACACTACTGATAGTCGTCTAACATTACTTTCGACGGCCCTTGTTCAAGTGGAGGATTTCAAGGGAAATCAGTACACTGCACGAGTGTTGTTGGATAATGGAAGTACAGCAAACTTCATATCCAAAGACTTAGTCAAAAGGCTAAATTTATCCACTTATAAAATAAAATCAAAGGTAATGGGCATTAATGCAAAAATTTCAAACTGCGACGAAGCATGTGAAATATCATTTACATCAAAAAATCAAGTATTTAGAGCTAGCATACAATGTTTTGTACTACCTAAAATATCATTATGTATACCTCAAGTTTACATAAATACAAAGGCTATTCCTATACCTTCGGACATCCGTCTAGCCGACCCCAACTTCAATACTCCGTCTTCCATAGACATTCTTCTTGGAGCTGAAGTCTTTTGGGACGTCATAGGCGCGGATCGTATCCACATGGGTAGGAATTTGCCCATGTTATGTGATTCGAAATTAGGATGGTTAATTTCTGGGTCAATACCTCAGAATAGTCACCCACAACAAACATGTATGTTAATCAATAGCATACATGAAGATTTAACTCGATTCTGGGAGTTAGATTCTATTGCTACAAAACATACATTAACAGCAGATGAAAGAGCTTGTGAACAAATATTTATCAATACTACATCCCGTAACAAAAACGGACGTTTTGTAGTCAACATTCCTTTAAAGGAAACGCCTAGTGTACTAGGTGATTCTTATACATTAGCTAAACGTCGATTTTTTTCCTTAGAAAATCGTTTAAGCCGCAACGAAAACTTCAAACAACAATATGTAGAGTTCATGAAAGATTACATTAAATTAGGACACATGTCAGAAAATACCAATTTCAAGCAATCTGAACTGTCGAGCTCCTCTTATTTTTTACCACATCATAGTGTAATACGAGAATCAAGCACTACTACGAAATTAAGAGTAGTTTTTGACGGTTCCGCTAAGACATCATCAGGTAAATCATTTAATGACATCCAAATGGTAGGACCCATTCTTCAAAATGATTTACTGTCAATTTTGCTTAGATTTAGACAACACAAATATGTAGTTTGTGCAGATATAGAAAAGATGTATCGTCAAATACTCGTTAATGATTCACACTGTAATTATCAACAGATAATTTGGAGAGAACATCCTACACATGCTCTCAAAACATACACATTAAATACAGTTACTTATGGAATGTCTTCATCACCATATCTAGCTACTAGATGTCTCATGCAGTTAGCTCAGGAGCATCCTGATCCATCCATTCAGTATACTATAGCAAATGACTTTTATATGGATGATTACATATCAGGAAATGCTACTATTGATACAACAATTAGTCAATGTCAAAGTGTAATTTCTGCTTTTCAAGCTGCTCAATTCAACCTTAGGAAATGGAAATCAAATTCAACAGAAATTACACAAGCTTTATTAAGTAATCATAATCCATCTGACATCATTAACCTAAGTGAGAATGAGTTATCAAAAACGTTAGGTTTAAATTGGCATTGTACTGCTGATGTATTTTCTTTCAACATTAATTTATACCCCATTGTTAAGGTGACCAAACGTCATATTTTGTCAACAATTTCTCAGATCTTTGATCCTATTGGTCTCGTGGTACCATGTATTGTGAAAGCAAAGATCATAATGCAACAATTGTGGATCGCAAAATGTTCTTGGGATGACCCAGTCCCAACAGACATCCATGATCTCTGGACTGAATTTCAAACAACATTACCTCTTTTAAACAGTTTAGAGATTCCCCGATGGATAACTTGTGATTTACCAGTCAAATTACAATTGCATGTCTTCTCAGATGCATCAGAGAAAGCATATGGTACATGCATCTATGTTCGTTCCATCACTTCTACGGGTGATGTGCATGTTCATCTTTTAACTGCTAAAAGCAAGATAGCCCCGATAAAGGCTACCACTATCCCACGGTTAGAACTATGCGCAGCTCTGTTAGGATCTCGCTTACATAAAAAAGTATGTCAATCCCTTACATTAAATTTTCAAAAATCTATCTTTTGGTGTGACTCAACTATTGTTTTGGGTTGGCTATCCTCGGCACCAAATTTACTAAAACCATTTGTTAGGCATCGTATTTCTGAAATACAAGAAAATGCAGGTGGATCATGGAGATATGTTCCGTCTTCAGAAAATCCCGCAGATCTCGTCTCACGAGGATTGAGTGCTGACAGAATCAATAAGTTCTCACTATGGTGGTCAGGGCCTCAATTCTTGTTAAATTGTGAAGAGAATTGGCCAACATTTCCTCAAATATCTTCAAATTTACCAGATATAGTTTGTTCCAATCAAGTGGACATAACTGAAAACACACATTGTTTAGCAAAAATTACAGAAAAATGTTCCTCTTTCTGTAAATTACAACGTATAGTGGCATATGTTATTAAGTTTATAAATAAATGTCAAAAGAAACCTACTAAGCAGAGCTCTGAATTAGAGCAATCATTGAACAAATTATTAAAATTTAGTCAGCAAGAAACATTCTTTGAAGAATACAATTTACTAAGTACAGGCAAAACATTACCTGTAAAAAATACACTATTAAAACTATCACCATTTCTTGACTCAAACGAATTAATAAGAGTAGGAGGCAGGCTCAACAACTCATTTTATGACTATAATGTTAAACATCCTATCCTTTTATCAAGTTCACATAAAATAACTCATCTCATTTTCAACATGTTTCATAAAACATTAAAGCATGCAGGTCCTTTGCTTTTGTTAGCTAGCATTCGTCATCACTACTGGCCCATTGGCGGTAGAAATTTAGCAAAAAAAACATGTCATCAGTGCATAAAATGCTGTCGAATAAAGGCAAATACACTTCAACCTGTGATGGGTAATCTTCCAGAACAACGTTTACATCTTGAATTTCCATTCTTAGACACTGGAATTGACTATGCCGGGCCAATCATGATAGCTGACCGAAAAGGCAGGGGATGCAAACTTGTAAAATCATTTATATGTGTATGTGTGTGTCTCGCTACGAGAGCTGTTCATCTTGAACTTGTTTCAGACATGACAAAAGAAGCATTTCTAGCTGCTCTTAACCGTTTTATTGCTCGGAGGGGAAAACCACGCAACATTTTCTCAGACAACGGCACAACCTTTGTAGGAGCCTTTAACGAGTTGGCTCGATTTCTGTCACAAGATTTAGAACTTAGAAATTTAGATTCAAGTATTAAATTTTCATTTATCCCTGCTTATACTCCGCATTTCGGAGGTATTTGGGAGTCTGCAGTAAAATCAACAAAATATCATTTAAAGCGCACATTAGGTCTAACAAATTTAACTTTTGAAGAAATGGCAACATGTTTAACACAAATAGAAGCGATTCTAAACTCAAGACCTTTAACTCCTCTATCGGATGACCCATCCGATCTCACTCCATTAACCCCAGCTCATTTCCTTATCGGACGATCAGTGATATTTGCGCCACATCCTCAAGTACCAGATAGTACCAATATCACTAGTCTGCAGAGGTTTCGCAGAATAGAATATCTCAAGCAACACTTTTGGAAAAGGTTCTCTCAAGAATACATCTCGTGGTTGCAACAAAAATCTAAATGGTGTAAAACATCTGCAGAGCCTTTGAAAGTGGGTGATCTAGTCATCGTAAAGGAACCATCATCATCATCTCCGCTACTGTGGCCACTTGGACGAATACTTCAGCTGTACAGTGGTAGCGACGATATTGGAAGAGTTGCAGACATCTACACACGACGAGGTGTCATTCGCCGCGCTTTCAACACTATCTGCCCACTTCCCATCAATTATTGAAGACACTTCAACCGGGGAGTATGTTTGAATTCGGAACGTCAAAGGTGTCAACGAGCGACGTCCGCTATGACGCCTTACCCCTTTCCATTTCCAGCCGTCATGGGCGACACATCTGTTTATTTCTTATAGTCATTAATTTTAAATTCTTTATTTTGTCACTTATAGATAAATAAAATCATACTAATAATACAGTCCACTCTTATTCACAAAGCAACATATGTTGTTTTGTGAATAAGTTTTGTAATTCCGGCTCGAAGGACCATATGTTGCTTTGTGAATAAGAGTGGACTGTATTATTAGTATGATTTTATTTATCTATAAGTGACAAAATAAAGAATTTAAAATTAATGACTATAAGAAATAAACAGATGTGTCGCCCATGACGGCTGGAAATGGAAAGGGGTAAGGCGTCATAGCGGACGTCGCTCGTTGACACCTTTGACGTTCCGAATTCAAACAATCGGGAATAAGTTTGAAAGGTTCATGGCCCCTTACAAAATTTTCTATGAGTGTTTTAATCATCACTATTGAGAATAAATCTGAACGTTGTTAAATTGAACGAGAAATTACAAGAACGCATTTACAAGAACACTCGTGTAAAACCCTATGTGGCTTTCTCACGCTTCATAAGACCTGAGTGGTTCTCGTCAATGGAAGCCAGTCCTTTGAACTTAGCTGCATAAAGAACTGTCTCGTCGGTGTATTTTTTTAAAGAAAACACTCTCAACAATACTGTGGAAAATAAAGACAATTTCTAACTCGGGACGGGCTTCCAACAGCAAAATTAAATCCTACAATACGCAAAGCATATAAACTTTTTACTGTTGATAGGGCTTCTTGGTAACCCGTACCGGATTGGTACCAACTGTCATCTCCCTGTATTTATTTTTGCTACGAATAGGAAATAGGAATTATTAATGGAACAACTATAATTTATCTCCTCTAAGTTTAACAGCAGATAGGAAGTGAGTTCGACTTTGAATGTAACGAATCTACGTGCTTAATAGTAATTACAAATTTAATCATATATAAGTAGGACAATCGAATTCGCGAACTTCAACTACATCGAAATCTGGTGCAGAGTTTGGTAATTAAAAAGCACTTATCGTAAAGTTCAGAGCTATCTTTGTAAGCTGCACTTTATAAGAAAACTTATATAAAGTTTCGTCTATCGGGGTTGTATCGTGTTTGCACCGATAAATTCAGATAGCAGGCGCAGAATTCCAATATCGGGTTCCACATTACGACTATTTACATTCATTGCAGGCTCCACACCAGGAAGCTGTTGTATGAGATTGCTGTAGAATATTGCATCCGCTCTCCAAAGGAGCTATTAAATTTTTCTTACGAGCATAAAAAACTAGCTTGAGCCTTCAGCTAATAAAGATACTTTAAAAATTAGTTCGAGATATTGCTAAATGTAATATGTGTGATAGGATAGATGTAAATATAATGTGCATTACGAAATAACGTTAATAGCAAAAAGCAAAAAAAACACAGAAGAAAATTAATACGGCTAAGCTGAATTGCACGAGAGTTGTGGGGAATTGGCCACTTTTTAAGATTCATAGAAATCGCTGAGGCTCGTATAATGGGAATCGAGATAGGGAGTAACACAAACAAAAAGAACCTACCGTTCAAGGAAGTAGGACTTTAGTCTAATCTTATAGTGTAAGAGTGCAATTTTCTTTTTGACCTATCATTTAAATTCAATAACCTACATATATCATATATTATATCATTATTATCATTTGAGGGAGTTCATATAGAGTCCCATCTTTATTTCGCCGTAAAGTCGTGTTTTATGTAATTAACACCACAGTTGAAACAATATAAATTTTATTGATGTAGCGGCATAAACCATTCTAGCTAATTATATTATATTAGTTATTTAACACATTATAAATTATTTTTACGGTTTAAATATTTGGCGGTAAAAAGGACCCGTGTCACAGACTATATTCTTTTTCCCACCTCTCGTGCGTTCCGGCTTACGCATCATAAAAAAGTGCGTTCTTGAACGCCACACATTCTATCAATAAATCAAATTAATATTAATCTCTTGATCAATATCAACATCACATATAGGTATCAATTAGATATCAATAATGAAGAAACGTTGGTGGAGCTCCCCATAAAATTGTTTGCGCTTATAATCCAAAGTTTATTTTCTATCACTTTTATTACGCAAATCTCAGTTCAGAAGTGTAATGCCTAAGCGAGTCTAGTTTACAAAACTTAGCTGCCTGCTTAACTAAAGCTGAGATTATATGTTTTAAAATTATTAGTAATTATTAAAAAGTCAATAAGGATTTAAGTTACTGGCTCGGTAACGTATTGACTTAAAAGTCTTTATTTTTATTTGAATAATATAATAAGTTTAATTGTTATTTTAATACAAAATATCTTAAACTAAAATTTTACAAGAAAACGATCCAAATAAAACTATTAATTAATAAGTAATGTTTTTTAATAATTGAATTAGGAAAGGGATTCGTATTTTCGGTACTTGACTTGAAAGCGTGAACTTGGACTGGAAACTTGCACAACTAAAACAAACAATATATCCAACTAAGTTTGTATCATTTCAGCATTATAAATGTTATGAGAGAATTCTTCAGATTCTTAGAGAAAATAAGACAAATAGTTTTGGTAGACTGTTTAGGTGACGTCTCCCAAAAGTAATATAAAATTCGAAATGTGAACTCCCACGTGAATGCCAATTCCGCCTCCACTTTTTCGTGACATTTGACCAGACTAAGAAATTAAGAAAAAGACGCGTTAATATTTTTGAATATCAAAACATAGATCAAGCTTGTGACTTAGCTATTTTAAGATCTTGTGTTAATATCACAGCCCAGCCTGACATTAACTTAATTACTTGATATTCATGGATTAATCACAGTTAGGATTTTGAGATATGAGGTTGAAATATTACTTTGTAACTGTTTTGACATTGAAACCGGAACCCAAACCCAAATGATGATGGCACGTACTCATGCGTGCCCATAACATATCGCTACATAAATTGTGAGGATATGATGTGTTGTACGGGTATTTACCCAAAGGAATTTTTGTGGTTTTAAGGCTACTCACAGACATTCCGGCAGATATTGACTGTCATTCACAGAGTTTATACATATTGTTGTATTGTAATTATGTTTTGAAAATAAACTTTACTAATATAATTATAATTTTTCAGTCAATACGATTGCTGATCGTTTAATATAATGAAATACAAAAGAGGAAACTGTTATTTGACTTATGCCTTTAATTCCAGCAGTTTTGTAATAGGAATATCTCAATAATTGAATGAAAAATCAAAATACCGAACACGAGCTTACGGACTTGTAATATGTGATTAGTTGAGCCTGTAACCATCACTTCTTCTCACCTTTAAGGCCTGAGTTCGAAGTCTCGATTATAAAATGGCTGCCTCATTCTTTAAGCTATACCGTCTCGCGCAATAGGTCCTACCTTTAAAATAAATTATAAATTACCATAACTAATTTAAGTACTTTGTTCAATTGCTACCAACGCACGGTCCATCTACAAAAAAAACAGAGCTTACCACAGCGTGTTTCTAAAGGTTCTACGATTCTCATTACTCCATGACATGACTTTCTTCAAACGAGATTTGAAATCATTCAGCGACAGAAAGCGGCCATACCCTCTCGCCTACTTTCAGCTTTCAAATCAAACATATAATACATTTTTTTTTTAATTGAAGTGTTTACCCACTTTGTTTACATGTAAACATGCGTTTGAATTTTTGTGTGTGAAAATTTAGTCTTACTGTGACTTTTTGAATGAACAACTTTGTAACTGGTGATAGGACCTCTTGAGAGTCCGCACGGGTAGTTACCACCACCCTGCCTATTTCTGCCGTGAAGCAGTAATGCGTTTCGGCTTGAAGGGTGGGGTAGCCATTGTAACTATACTTGAGACCTAAGAACTTATATCTCAAGGTGGGTGGCGCATTTACGTTGCAGATGTCTATGGGCTCCAGTAACCACTTAACACCAGGTGGGCTGTGAGCACGTTCACCCATCTAAGCAATAAAAAAAAGAATGAACATTCCAAAGTTGACTATATACAAATAACAGTTCTCCTGAAATAACAAGAGCAACAGAAAAGTGCTCTCATTCCGAAATTGGTTTGAACCAAACCCGTTACCAGAAATTAAATTGCTCGCCTCAAATCGATGTCGTGTGGGTTAGTTCACCGTTTGTTGGACAGTAACGTTTTGTTACCGCGCCCGCATCCATTTACCAAAGTCTGCCAAATCGGTCCTCTTCAAAGCCTCTGGACCTAAATATCCAAATCGATTATTTGGAACGTTCACGCCACGTTTTGTGGAGTTATTTTAAGCGGGTTGCAGCCTATAGTGCTACATTGAAACGATTGAAAATTTATATGGCCTTTATAGCTTTAGAATGTTTTATTTTTCAATATTTTTACACAAACTAACGATGACTCGTGATTTTCATTTCTTAAATTTAGAATGCCAAAAAAGGCTATGTTTGCTATATATGTGGGTGGGATACCAGGAGTTCTGAACCTTGGACTATTTAGAATTGTCAATATGGTGGCCACCTACTAAATGACTCCCCTTCACTCTCACTCAGGAGCTTAATCCCCGCCCGAGGCAAAATACAGGAATGGGTTACGATGACCAGCCGGTGGAATCAACGACTCTATCCCTGTCGTATCGATGTGGTTGTCCATCAGACCCCCAGATGATGTCGATGCCGGGTCGGAACACGATACACTGCTCAACGAGCGCTCTTCAACTGTTACTATTCATCCAGTACAAAGCACCAAAATGCTGGTAGGGCGCAACGCAGACTCCGGTCCGCCCAGTAGCCCCATGACCTTCACTGGGTGGAGACCGCTTGTATTGTAAAGCGACATCCAACGTCCATTTTTTTTTATTTTAAAAATTTTAGCGTAGGGGATATCGCAATGACATTATTAATTTAATGATACCAAATAACCTAATTCAATCGTATAGAACATTAGTCGAACCGTAACAGGGACTGTGTGATGTTCTGCATAAAAATCAGATATATTACACTAACTCATCCTGCTTCGTAGTACAAATTATTTTATTTGGTTTCCGAGATTTCTCACTGTTAATTATAACGACCAGACTTGTGATGAAGATGTTCCTGGGGACTTAATGGGCCGACTCGTCTGTGCCGACCTCCGCCAGGCGTTTATAATTCAACGGAATTTATATTTGCACTGCTACATCAAGGAGCTGAAAGTAAATTGAGCTTGTTAAGGTGCTCCCGTAAATAAGGACTGCAGAAGATTTTAATCTTACGGAATTTTATGCGGGTTATTATGCCATTGTAATAATTTAATAGTTTAATTTGCAGGCATGTTTTGTGGGTTGCGGTTTTACCGGCATGATTCATTACAATTGTAGAAATAAAATTAAAATAATATAGAAATACTAGCGGACCCGGCGGACTTTGTTCCGCCTTAGAGGCAATAAATGAGCAGGCTTTTGATTTTACCAAGGTCTATTTTTCATTTGGATAATCGATGTAAATTAAAAAAAAAAAAAAAACACGTGTGGCACTCGGAGACTGCCGCGGTAAAGCTATTGCATAGCATTTTTTATCAACTTATGCAATTATAAATCGACAATAATAATTTAATATTAAAACAACAATAAAATAAGACCACGCTATATTTGTAAACATTAACAAAAACAAAACATTAACTGTCCCTTTCACACTCATAACCTAGACGGCGCGAGGGAGAGATGGGTAGACTTTTCATGATGTGCATGCGGCAGTGCGACGTCACGCCGCGCGCTTATTCACAAACACTACACAAGCGCAACGTGTGAATGTGTTTAACGCGAGCTACATAGTAGGCGTAGTGGGGTGTCAGGTTAATTTTGTTACGGAATTTCTTGATTCAGTCGCCGCGCTCAAAGCCCGCGATAAAAGCTATGCAATAGCTTAAAAGCAAGTATTTTAATGATTCTTTATTGGCCATGTATTTTAGTTGTTATTATTATTATTATTATTATAATATTTTCATGTTCTTCTATAGTCCTTTCACTCGCAATTTTTCGAATCCTAGTTGCATTACGGCTTCGTCGGGAAAGATATTATTGTGTTGGTCGCGGCATGGCTTTCTTATTGATTACCTATCTCGGCACAATAAGTTAATAGAAACTCGAATCAAACACATCAACCGGTCAATTTCAGAATTTGACTATAATTAACCATAGACTATATTATGTTTAGGGCGGATTCGACCAAACTTAAATTTAAACTCGAGTAACTATACGAGGAATAACCTATTCCATGATTTTAATCTCGAGTAAATTCATAGTCGTTTTTCCACGTATACTTGCGCTAGGAATAACAATACGCGAATAGCAGAGTGAATGGTGAACAAAAATAAAATCCGGCAAATAAATGTTGTTGTTCAACGGCATAGTGTAAGAGCATACAAATCGTCAACTCGATTTTGCCGTATTTTAGTGTGAAAAAGTAGCTGTTGTGTAAGATATCCAGCTGTCAAACGTATTATTTTTATTTCTTGTTTGTTTGAGGAATTGTCAAGTTTTGTCGTGTGGTTTTATCTTTTTTCGTTTAAACGTTGCATTCAGACTATTAATAATCATTTAGTGCATTGCGTTGACTTGAAATTAAAACAGAATAAATATTTATGAAATGACAGAAATCAGATGTTGGACTGACAGACGCCATTACTTTATTCTAGGAATAGCTCCGTTATTCCGTGCGAAACGGCGGTATAGTAACAATTCCCGAATAGGCCCACTATTCTTAGAATTGTAGTTGGTAAAACGTAAAATTGATTTACTCTCGATTAACTGACGAGTTATTCTAAGAATAAGATTTACTCTTGTTTGGTCGAATCGACCCTTAGCCGTCAGTTGCGTTGCAAAACGTGGTATAACAAATACCACGTTTTATGTCATGTGCCACAGGAACGTGATAAAAAGTATCCTTTTACATATATAAGATAATACTAGCTTTTAATATTTGTTCTCTGCTTTTAAGATTTGAGAGGTAGGATAGCCGTTATGTTTAGGTGTAACTACAACACTAGATGGGTCGTGAGCATCTTCATACATCTAGGCGAAAAAAATGTATTTCTGAGGGCAGTAATGGTTGTACCTTCGATCTGGCCAAATGAGTATTGAAAGCATAACATCTTGAAACTGGTATGGGTAAGCTCACTTATTTTCACGCATTAAGTAAACAGGAAAGTTTTTTGGGAGTAAATAAAAAATGTACCTGATTTAATAACCAATTAAAGGTTAAAATAAAACCTTTATGAATTATTAAAACAACATGAGTTTTCTATATTTCTGAGGAGTCGAAGTCTAGATTAAAAAACGATATTAGCACTTCTTTAATAATTGCCATGTAAAGTAAATATATTATTTAAAGACGAGAAAAATTAGACTGACGTCACTATTTGAGCACGAATATTATACATAAGATTTATTTAACGCATATCTATATATTAATACGTGAAGCAAAAACTTTGTATCCCTTTTTACGAAGATTGCACGGACGGAGGAGTATGAAATTTTCCACACTTATAGAGAATATAGAGAAGAAGTGCACAATGTTAATATTTTTTTAAAATAATGCATTAAATATACATTAAATCAATAAAAAAAACATTACACACACTACATACCATGTATTTGACGCACACACGCATGCATACTATTTATTGTCAAACTTTTGTTCTTGACGTCTGTGGTCAAATTGAGAATAGATTAAATATTGTTTGTCTTTGTTAATATTTTTTATAGTGTAGTCTTGGTGAAATTTGTGATTATAGAAGTATAAAATACAATCATAATAGTGTACAAACTTACAATTCCAATTAATTATAGTCGAATTTCGACTACTGCGGGACCTCTAGTTGCTATAAAACAGCATCGGCATTGATTTTGTCAAAATATCCATCCGTTATTCAGAATCCCTAAATGCATATCCAGAATTCAAAGTATTCCATGAAAATGATAGTGTTTTTCGTTTTATGCGACAACTAGCGATTTTGTATATCCAACAGATTTCATTTTGTATCTGTAGCGCAGATTGACGAATACGAGCTGTTTTTGTTTGTTTTAATAAAAATTCACATTCAAGCTTTTTGTTTACAAAATTTTAAGTCAGATAGGTTTTCATTTGAACTTACTATAAAATTGTGTACTGAATATACATATTATTATATATATATTTTTTGTTGCTTAGATGGGTGGACGAACTCACAGCCCACTTGGTGTTAAGTGGTTACTGGAGCCCATGGACATCTACGACGTAAATGCGCCACCCACCTTGAGATATAAGTTCTAAGATCTCAGTATAATTACAACGGCTGCCCCACCCTTCAAACCGAAACGCATTACTGCAATATTCTGTAGTACGTTAAATTCAATTTTCATATCGATTTTCCCTTAGCAAGTTTTATGGCGATAATTTAACGAACAAATTGCTAATGTTCAAGTTAGTGCGAAGTATTAATAGATTTAAATGGTTGAGCTTCCTACTTGCGTTTCTACATCAATGCGTTCCGTTCGTAGGATTGGGCATGCGTTCTTTCATCGCAATTAACCCTTCAACCACATGGCCCATCATGCTGTAACCGCCCACCGGAATGTCATTCAATTAAAACAAATTTCAGATATTTGTTTTAATTGGATTTTTTAAATTTTATTTAAGGATTACTCCAACTAGTGGTAAGTGCCTCCAATTGGCGCGTGAATTCAACGTTACTAGCAGTAACGGTATTTTACTAATATGGTAGGATCCACGTGTTTCCCGAGCGCTATAACATGTCATGTTTTTCTAAAATTTTAGATTTATTATTTATTTATTTATTACACTTCATGTAAAATTTATATTGGCGGACTTAATGCCTAAGGCATTCTCTACCAGTCAACCAAAGCTAGTGCGGAGTAAATAGTGGTAGGTGCAATGAAATATATATTAAGTTACGAATACATACACAAAAAAGTATATAACTAGTCAGGTCATAAGTATTCTCACACAGTAAAAACTTTTCTTTTAGAATGCTGGCCACAAAAAAGTTTATTGAATTCGATTTTCGAATTATTCATGAAAATAAAAATGTACACTTTTAGAATTTTAGTCATTTTTAAATATGGAGTGGACGCTTAAAGAAGACCGTGTTGCAGTTATTGCGTTGCATCGTTGCGGTTACGCGCCAATTCAAATTTTTAACATACTGAAAAATTTGAATATAACCAAAAGATTCGTTTATCGTACCATTAAACGATACAATGAAGACTCTAGTGTAGATGACAGGTCAAGAAGTGGTCGCCCTCGGTCTGTTAGGACTCCAGCCGTGATAAAAGCTGTGAAGGCGCGAATTCAAAGAAATCCCAAACGTAAGCAGAAACTGTTGGCCCTTCAGATGGGGTTAAGCAGAACCACGGTGAAAAGGGTGTTAAATGAGGACTTAGGGCTTCGGGCATATCGAAGAAAAACAGGACATCGTTTGAATGCTCGTCTAATGGACCTGAGACTGAAGAGATGCCGCGCTTTGTTGAAGCGGTACGCGGGAAAAAAATATCGGGAAATTCTTTTTTCGGATGAAAAATTTTTTACCGTACAAGAGAGCTACAACAAACAAAATGATAAGGTGTACGCACACAGTAGTGAAGAAGCGAGCAACCGTATTCCGCGTGTCCAACGAGGTCATTTTCCATCCTCGCTCATGGTATGGTTGGGAGTTTCTTATTGGGGCTTAACAGAGGTACATTTTTGTGAGAAAGGTGTAAAAACGAATGCAGTTGTGTATCAAAATACAGTCCTGACGAACCTTGTGGAACCTGTTTCTCATACCATGTTCAATAACAGGCACTGGGTATTCCAACAAGATTCGGCGCCAGCTCATAGAGCGAAGAGCACACAAGACTGGCTGGCGGCGCGTGAAATCGACTTCATCCGGCACAAAGACTGGCCCTCCTCCAGTCCAGATTTGAATCCGTTAGATTACAAGATATGGCAACACTTGGAGGAAAAGGCGTGCTCAAAGCCTCATCCCAATTTGGAGTCACTCAAGACATCCTTGATTAAGGCAGCCGCCGATATTGACATGGACCTCGTTCGTGCTGCGATAGACGACTGGCCGCGCAGATTGAAGGTATGTATTCAAAATCACGGAGGTCATTTTGAATAAACTTTAGTGTCATAAGAATCTATGTTTTGTTAAGTTCATTTTGGTATATGAATGGTTACATAATGAATAAACTTGTTTCAATTATTTTACATTAAACATGTTACAGAATTTATGACCTGACTAGGTATATAGGTATATATACATATATCACAGTCACATATACATATACATACATACATATATACACACATACATACATACATATAATAGTTTATACAATATTAAAAGGAATATATTAATAAATTTCCTTAACAAATAACTTTATCTTAATAAGTTCATGACGATTCCGCTAACTTTTCCAACAGCATTCGCCGAACCCTTAACTTGAACGTGCAACGGTTAGTAATAGTCCTGATCTCGAGAGGAAGCGCATTTCATAGCAGAACAGATTGCACGACGAAAGAGTTACGAACATAACTAGAACTATGTGTGGGACAACGAATTAATAGGCTATTGAGAGAACGTAGGGCCCGCTCATGGCTGGAGTGAAGATATTGAAAATAGAGAGTTAGATAGGAAGGAAGTTCGGGAGACATAAGTAAGGAATGAAGAGTCGTCAGTGCACGTAAATTACGACGCTGGCGAATCGGTAGAAGTTTGAGCTGAGCACGATAGGAAGAAGATATATGATCATATTTACGAAGATTAAAAATAAATCGAATGCAGTTATTAAGAAGACGATCAAGTTTATTAAGAAGGTCTGCATTCAGGTCAAAATAACACACATCACCATAATCAATTATAGGGAAGATCAAGGCTTGTACTAGCATAGTCTTAAATGTAACTAACAGAATAGGCTGATATTTTTTCAAATGTGTTTCGCTTTTTTATTGCTATCTTTAATTTTTTTTAATAATCATAATGCGTTAAGTGTCCATAAAGATGTTTACTATATTCGTAAATTTATCATATATTTTTCTTCAATGTTTTTAAATCATACGCAAATTGATTATACACGCAACATCGTGTTATCTGAACGTATTATAAAATAATAATTTGTTTCACTTCTTTATCGTTGGTTTCAAAATAATTATAATTTATTTATACATAAAAATATATTAATCATTAAGTGAAATAAAATTATCGGTTACAGCCTTTGAACTTGCACATAAAAACATTTTTTATGATAATATTATTACATAAAAAGCACAAGATTCGACTTGATTAACAACTGTGTATTTGAAATATATTTTTTGGTTATAAAAAACAACATTAGTTATTATCTAATATATTAGGTTCCGTCTTAAGCGTCATCTTAATCTGTCCTATAAACAAATCCAATGACGATGTCATTCTAAAATTGGCGCGATACTTCTGACATAAATCTAAGAAAACTGGATACAGATAGGGTAACACGGCGTGATCCAATGTCGGGAACAGATGATGAAGGGCGTGGTCTCCGAAAAACGTCATCACCTTGAAAAGGTTTCCATTAATGTCGGTGCGATCCATCACAGCCTCCAGTTCGTGCATACCCCAGTCAGGTGTAACGTCCCTAGAATGATAAATAGAAATATACCACTGAATCACCAAGCTTACTTGACGATTTAAAGGTTTTTTAAAGGTTTTAATGATTGGACCACACCATCCGTGGTGCTAAACTACGAATAAATAATTATTTACAAATATAAATAATTATTTATTCGTAGGTGCTAAATAAATAAGCCCATAATATCACAATGAAAATACAGCGACTTACACTGAATATTAGGTCTCTTTGTTGCATTTAAAAAAGAATTTATATGCCTTTCAAATTGTAAATTACCATTAAAAAAACATTAATAATAAAATCTTGTATGTGTCATTTTAGTATTTAACAAAAATACACTGCTAAGGAATGCAAATACTATAATCGTTTTATTTATAGTAGTGACCGAGTGAAAAGTCTTTAAACGCATTACTCAATCAAGTTTATGCGAGAATCGATATGCAGTCTTTACGAGTAAAATTACGCTTGTAAAGATAAATTTTCTATCATTCTACAAAATTAATTTCGTGTATTTCGACTTTAATGCAGATTGAACATACCATTGTACACAGACATGTACTACATCTAACTAATCTGCGTCAACTGTGTGACAAAGAAACACAAAATTAGAACACATGACAATCGAATCGATTTACGGAACAAGCCCTTCTGTTTCTAACGCGATGAAACTAATAAGACTGTGTGTCTCAGGTTTTGTATGTACTTGTAAGAAGGCTTAGGGGCTGTCTACATATTATCGAATCAAATTTAAGATTTATATTTATATTTTTTTCTAAATTTTAACTTTTTTATACAAACTCGGACAAGACCCCCCCCCCCCCCGCACGAATAAGTCATCGTACCTATTTCTTTCACGTCATAGGCTACGAGGTCCGACGTTAACAATGCATTTAAAAATTCTACTGCAAGGTATGCATATATGCATTAAAATCTATTTGCATCAAAAACTACAAGAACAACAGCGAAAAAATATTTCTTCACGCGATCAACACACATTATTTAACTAAACTTCACATAAGAATATTCTAAATATAATTCTTATTACTTTACGAAGCTTAGGTCGAAACATAAAAAAGGTAGTATTTATTATCTGCGGTGCAGCTTCAATAGTAAACCCGGTGCTGTTTTACGAGGGAGCAATAAAGATACGGTTAGTTTTGGCACACATTTCCCTTAATTCTCGTATATGTCGAGGTCCTTAGTAAACGTTTTGCTTTCTGGGTCAAATGTGCGGAATCTTGTTGAATCCCAGCTTATCGAAAGAGACATAATCGTCTTATATAAAAAAAAAATGTATGTACAAACTAATATTGACACGTATCGATATAATGACGCGGTCATAAAATTAGCGATGGTCAGTTGAAGATTTGGATTCAGCAATAACATTTTATTTGTTAATTGTTTTGATGGTCAACGTCGCTCATGGACATCCTTGTCAACGGCATGGTCGATAATTACGCGTTTGCCAGCTATAAGATATTCAAATTCTGTCCCAAGGTGCTCAAGTGTTATTTCTTTCAGGATTAATTATTCCGTTTTATATGTAGGACAAAAACATAAACAAGAAAATGCAATTATTTTCTTGCCACCCTGATTTTACATTCTAATGTATGTACCACACATTGCAAAACTCTTAAAAAATAAATAGATCCTCGGGGTGAGTAACCAGACTCAAGAAGTGGGTGATCACGAAGGCATAGGCTTACTAGGCATAGGACAACTTCCACACCTCAACCGTTATATACTAATAAATGAAAAAGAAAACGAACCTAACTTGGTCACCGTCCTTAAAGATGTCAGGATGGTGGTGAGCAGCATTCGATCCGATGCTAAAGAATATGTAGCTCGCGGTGCACACAATCCACAACCACATCACCGCTGCTTCGTAGAAACTGCAACCGCTCACGAGCCACATCCAGACAGGTAAAGTGAACCCTACACCATCATGCCAACGGTAGTGCTCGGTGAAGAATCCTTCGCGTAGGAAATTTAAAATTAACCTTAAAAGAAAAAAATTGTAGTAAGCCTAATCCCATTGAAACCACAAAGTGAACCGTCACCCATCTTGAGACATGAGATATAAGTTTCAATTGTATTATATACAATTGAAACTTATATGTACGGTACCATACGGCCGTCTGGTGTAGTGGTAAGTTACATGGTCACTACATACGGGGGTCGCGGGTTCGAATCCCGCCAAGGGAAGATATTTGTATGATAAATATAAAATGTCTTTCCAAGGTTATGGATGTATATTAAATATACGTATGTGTATAATAAAAATCTTATATTTATTTCCGTTATCTGGTACTTGTAACACAAGTTCTTTACGAACTTAGCACGGGACCAGTTAACGTGGCGTGATTGTTAGTCATCCTCATCATCATCATCATCATCATCAGCCTGCGGCAGTCCACTGCTGGACATAGGCCTCCCCCAAAGCTCGCCACTGAACCCGATCTTCGGTTCTACGCATCCAGTTACTGCCAGCTGCCTTGCGCAGGTCGTCGCCCCATCTAGCAGGAGGTGATTGTTAGTAAATATTTATTATTTATTTATTTATTTATATAACGGCTCCAATACTTTAAACCTAAAAGTATGACTTTTCCGCGACAGAAATAGGCGGGATGATAATTCCAAATTCTGATCTCTCCCAAAATACGACTATCAGTACCGTAAAGACATAGCATGGACGATCAGAATTAAGTATTAGTAGTACTAGTGGTAGTTTCTGCTGGTGGTAGGACGTCTTGGAAGTCCGCACCGGTAGGTACCACCACCCTGCCTAATTCTGCCGTGAAGCAGTAATGCGTTTCGGTTGGAAGGGCGGGGCAGCCGTTGTACTGTTAAAAGTGAGACTTTACAACTCATGACGTTTACATTTTAGATGTCTATGGGTTCCGGTAGCCATTTAAGATCAGGTGGGCCGTGAGCTCGTCCACCCAACAAAGCAAAAAAAAAATTAAGATTCAAGTTGCTAGTCTCCATGCCTTCAGATCTTTTGGAAGTTTAGTAGTATACCATAAGTATTTCATCTAAAGTGTAAAAATATAGAGACCTTCAAAACTGTTTTTATTAAACATTATTATCTAATTGTGACACTACAATTTTGGATGGAAATTTTTAAAGATAATAAGAATTTATGAATACTAGACCAAAGGCAATAATATCCCAAACAAACGAAACTCATTCAAATTACATATTTTAAAGCAATAAATTGTTTAGAGACGTCTATCTCATCAGACGTCAATCTTTAAATTGTTTAGAGACGTTTTACCAAAAATCACTTACCGCTTCAGGAAATTTAAAACGAACAGAAACGGGAATGTAATCTGTTCAATCAAAAAAGCAAATTTGGCATGTACCGGCTTTTTCCTCGGATTCCAAATCACTAAAGGCTCAAATCCGCTAACTTCTAAATCCATAAGGGTGTTCGGATAAAGATGGTGAGAAAGGGCGTGTGATACTCTGAAATCCCTGAGAAAAAAAAACGCAATTTTCTAATAACCTTGAAAAAACTTAAGAAATTATTTAAACACATAGATGACATCCATAATACACAAAAACGGTAACAGTATTATTGTGAATATATATGGGATAATATGATATTATTTTCAAAAACATCTTTCTCACCTATAAGACCACAAACTCAAATTGAACAAGTACATTCTCCAATTAGTTTTCCTGTGGATGTAATTGTGAGCGGCAACTGTGACCCATGCCAAACTCAACGAGGCGATCAAATACGCTGACATTACCACCCAATAATCGTTGGCCCAACATGAAACCGCTGAAGATATGAGCAAAGTCGCGAAGAGACCATCGATGATCATATCAGCGTAACTCGGGATATGTTTAGGAACTTTTTTTAATTCTTCAACGACCGCTCTTTTCAATGTGCGGTAGAATCCATCATCTTCAAAAGTAAAAGGCGAATTCCTAGGTGTTTTAGCTTCCCTAACGTAATATTTCTCGAGAACTTTATTCACAGACGAATTGAGGTGATGACTTTCGAAGGCTTCTGTGATATCGGTACCCTAAAACAATATAGATTAAAATAAAACATTAATTTGATATTAACGAAATCCTGTTAGATTCCGCTGTGATTATTGTCTGATGAATCCTCAGTTTTTGAAGCTCCTCGCAAGCCAATGTTGTCCATCGATGATACCGTAATAACAAACTGAACAAAATTTCATCATAGTCGGATGAATTGTCAAACAAACAAACATTCCTTTTTATTGTACAGACTTTCTTAAAACAACGTACGTTTCTCCGTCGTAGACTATCCAACGGTAATTCAATTTACCTTAGAGAGCTCCAACCACTCCGCCCCACCGGGATGCTTCTCGAGGAAATCATTGAAATTGTAAATCCCATTATGCACTCGCCATAAGCCTTCTGCTCCGTCGTCCATGGATTTCCCGATTAACCATTGTACCGGGTCTCTTAACCCTTCGTCCCTTAGCGAGGGGTATTTGAGTTGAGGAAAACTGACATGAGTTTTCTTTTCTGCTGCTCTTCGATGAGCTATTTCAATATATTCAACATTTTTAGGCGCCATATTAATAAAATACGTGCCTTCACCTCAATCTGTTTACTTATACTGATATTCGATGTGCCGTCTTAATAACATTTGATATGTTTTGTCTTTATCGTAAAATAATTAACTTAAACATAGCGTTGTGTGATACATACGTCAATCTAATTAATTTATTTAACGTTGAAATTATTATCAATTACGAAAAGAAAAATTAACCCAGTATGTCTTAATTCTACAAAAATAAACAACTTGAAATTTAGATAAACATTTTAATAGAACGAGAATCGCTACAGCACTGTACGGCTAATATTATAAAATTTTGAAGTCACATTTTCTTTTTCTAAACGAGAGATTGAATCGTGGTAATCGTTTTAATTATTACTACAATCACGAATATCGAATGTAAGCACAGTATTGATTCTCATTACATATGTCTTAGCAGGCCACTAGCAATATACAACTATGTTAATAACGCTTACATAACAAAGTCAAACGCAAATAAACAACTAAGTAATTAATGCTCCAGATTCAACGGCCACAAGATATTTTTTCATAATGTATCACCAATGTCGGAAAAAACACAAGTTTATTGAATAAGTACAAGCAAAACTTGGACTGCAATTTTTTTATGAAATTTACTGACTCCAACATTGATCTAAATCGACATATAGTGATCCAGTAGTCACTATTGTAGCGAATAGGCAAGTACTTCCACATCCCATAGATACAGCCCACTGAGTTTTAGTAAATTAGCCCAATGAGTATCTCGCCGGATCTTCTCAGTGGGTTGCGTTTGCGATCTGGCTGTAGATTCTGCGAAGTACTGCTCTTGCTAGGGCCAGTGTTGGCAACACACCCGGCTTGAGCCCTGTGGGCTCACCTATACGTCAAGGAGAAGCTGAAATATCCTCGCAATGCTATCAGCACAGGTAGGAAAAAAAACTGAGTTATCCGCCAGATCTTCTCAGTGGATCGCGTTTCCGATCCGGTAGTAGATTCTGCGAAGCACTGTTCTTGGTAGGGCCAGTATTAGCAACACTCCCGGTTTGAGCCCCGTGAGCTTACCTACTTGTCCAGTTACGCTGACATAGCCTCTCAAGGTTATCAGATTAGGTAGGAAAAAAAAGAGCTCTACATCGCATCTTATCGTTCGTACCAGCCTGCAACGATTTCCGGTACAACCGCTTGTAGCTACATAGTACTCGTATAAAAGTGACACCTCCAAAATGAAAAACGGTGCGTCTATTGTATTACGCATCGTCGACCAAAATGGCCGACACTATCCCTTTTGTTTTTCGGTTCTCTGCCATATTTAGAACCAGGCCAGGTCTGGCAACCTACCAGGGCCGAACCATTATTATTATTATTATTCGTTAATAAGAATATTATTATTGCTAATTAGTATATATTTTCGTGTTGTTATTATTATTTTTCTTAAAAAAAAATTCTACCCCCCTGTCCTGATGAAACTAGAAAGGCCTCCGGGACACCACTAAGTAATTCGTCATTCATATGTATTTTTTTTATTTCGTTTTTCTTTGTAAAATTTAACAATTCAATAAAAGTAAATAGTTCGCTGTTGTTTATCTTCCGTGCACTGCTGCACGTCAGCTCCGTCTTTGATTATTATACTCGCAACAGTAAGCGGCAAGTGGTTGAAGGCCTAGTACTAACCATTTCACTAGGCCATAACCGATAAGTCGAGGAGCATGCAAAATTTCAATTGCTTGTAAAGCACACAGTATTTTTTTTACTGCTTAGATGGTTGGACGAGCTTACAGCCCACCTGGTGTTAAGTGGTTACCGGAGCCCATAGACATCTACAAAGTAAATGCCGCCACCTACCTTGAGACCTAACTATACTGAGAACTTAGAACTTATATCTCAAGGTGGGTGGCGCATTTACGTTGTAGATGTCTATAGGCTCCAGTAACCACTTAACACCAGGTGGGCTGTGAGCTGGTCTCAGTTTTTACAGTACAACGGCTGCCCCACCCTTCAAACCGAAACGCATTACTGCTTCACGGCAGAAATAGGCAGGGTGGTAGTGCACCTAACCGTACGGACTCACAGTACGTCCTACCACCAGTAGTTACGCAAATTATAATATTGCGGGTTTTATTTTTATTACACGATGTTATTCCTTCACCGTGGAAGCCAATCGTGAACATTTATTATGTGCGTATTTCATCAGAAAAATTGGTATTTGCCTGCGGTAGGTACATTTAATCTTATTAGTTAAACAACACATTACGCTATCTCTTAGTACTTATAATAAAACCACTGAACCGATTTTAGGTTATCCCAAATTCACAACGCGTAAACAATATTCTGGCTAGTCATATTCGAACGATAAAGACATGTATTTTATTTTTATTATAACAAGTTAAAGCTTCGCTACTGAGGGATCTCGAAAGGCTCATCGTGTCCGGTAAAGTGGATGGGAAAAGGCATTGGGGGCGCAGCCCAATACGTTGGTCCGACCAGATTCGCACCGCTCTTGATCCAACGTTTCACAATGCCCTCCACACCGCCAGGTATAAGAACACATGAAGAAAGATTGTGCGTACGAAAATGATACAAAAGGGTATTTACCCTCAACATTGAGGAATACAACGCAAGGTGGAATACAATTTAGTAAAAAAAAAGCAGAAAATAGATCATCAGTACCAGCACCCAGTAACAATAAGTATATTGTTAGTATAGTAGTTAATATAGTAATACTATATGTTAGTTTTTTTTTTATTGCTTAGATGGGTGGACGAGCTCACAGCCTATTCGATGTTAAGTGGTTACTGGAGCCCATAGACATATACAACGTAAATGCGCTACCCAACTTGAGATATAAGTTCTAAGGTCTCAGTAAAGTTACAACGGCTGCCCTACCCTTCAAACCGAAACGCATTAGTGCTTCACGGCAGAAATAGGCAGGGTGGTTGTACCTACCCGTGCGGCCTCACAAGAGGTCCTACTACCAGTAGTTTACTCACGAGTAATCCCTTAGTTAAACTATAGAGAATTTTCGTCCTACAGAATACTAAAAATAGTTAAAGAATGTTGACAATGTCTTTGTGTTTGAAGCAGAACTCATGTATCTCTTTTTAATTGTCAATTACGTTTTAAATAAGTAAGTTCTTTGTAAACAAAATAACAATACAATCACAACTGACATCGCACAGCTATATAACTTTAGGTTATCGCTGACGACTCTTTGAACTATGTTTTATTACAAATGTAAACTCTCAATCAAGATAGCTTTCAATATTAAATTCACAATCACATTATTTTTTCGGGGTTTGTTTTTATTTTTTATTGCCCTTGTAGGCAGACGAGCATACGGCCCACCTGATGGTGAGTGGTTACCGTCGCCCATGGACTTCAGCAATGCCAGGGGCAGAGCCAAGCTGCTGCCTACCGCTTGGTGGGCAGCGCCTTGGTCATATACTAGCGACCCGCCCTCGCTTCGCTTCGGAAACTGTAATTTATTATTGATTTCTCCATTATTTAATGGATTTTATTATATATATAAACCTTCCTCTTCAATTACTCTATCTATTAAAAAAAAACCGCATCAAAATCCATTGCGTAGTTTTAAAGATTTAAGCATACATAGGGATATAGGGACAGAGAAAGCGACTTTTTTATATACTATGTAGTGATGTTTAACTCGCAAATTTATACGATTCTATCTCTAATGTGCAGTATGTATATAGAGTATGTTATCGTATGTTATGGTAGTTACCTCAAAGTCTAAAAGTGTGTACTTTAAAAAGGTTCAATACAATCGTGAAAACAGGCAATATGTAAATTTTACATATTGCCTTAATTCATTAATTAATTAAATTAAAGCCTTTTTTATTGCTTTTTCGGGTGAATGAACTCATGACACACCCGATCTGAAGTCGTCACTGGAGCCCATGGACATCGCTACGTAAATGCCACTCCCCACGCCCACCTAGGGATCTCTAACTCTCAATTGTATACTATAGGACTGTACTACTCCCCAAGTCAGCAGCATTGCTTTGCGTCAGAAATAGGGAGAATGGTGGTAGCTACCCGTACAGACTCACATTACGGACCCACAACTGGTATTTAATTACGTATTCATTTATCGTGGAACTTATTTCTGAACTTAAGTTAGTTAAGTATTTCGTATTTACAAAAAATACCTATCATTTTGTTGATTTTTAAGTACCGTTTCGAATGGGTAGAAAAAGATAGAAATAGACGGCTTTATCTAGTATTTTTTGTTCGATTTCCCTCTATTCGAGCTCTAGGCTAAGCTAGCTGAGTGCTCACCCCTCAGGGAAAAGGTGGCTCGATTTTCCCGCTAGTGAAAATGAAGTTTCCAAACATCTTACCTTATAATTGTTGATTTACGAATTGCCGATTGTTTTTGGATAATGTTCCTATTTATTTTGGAGTCAAAAATATTGACTTTAGTAATTTTCTATTATAGTTGTTGCACAGTACGACTGCGCGCCGCCCTTAGTTGTGTGAGTGATCAATCTGTATTCGCGTCAATGTAGTCTATACGTAGCTAATGTATATGTATAGCTACTAATCGCTTCGTCGGGTATACACACTAACGAAAATGTGTATTTATTTATTTATTCAACTTAATGCACATAAGTACAATGGCGGACTTAATGCCTGAGGCATTCTCTACCAGTCAACCAAGGGTGGTGTAGAGAATCCTGTGGTAGGTGCATAACTTAATGTGAAACCACCAAACTACATTATACAATATAAAAACACATACACGGTATATATATATATATATATATATAATCACATAAACAACGTACACAATCTTATATCATGATAATAATATAAAATCTACACATATATCTATATATAATCTCTATCATATACTCACATATTCCCATACATATTCATATACACACTTAAACACAACTTTACTACTACTTACTATTTACGATTACAACTACAAATAAAGGCCATGCGCGCTCTTACCTTGCAACAACTATACCTGGCTGTTTCTCGTTAGACCGAGCATACTAAAATGTTGCTATAATAAAAAAAAATACATGTATTATTTTATAGACAGTTTAAACAGTACTAAGCTATTCAATATTCTCAGCCATGTCATCGGGACCGTGACAAATTGTCTGACGTGACAAGTGACTAAGAGTACCTACGCACCGTGAAGACGGAGTATTGGATATTTAAGTTTACAAGAATTACCGAGATCAACACGTCTGCAGTAAAATTGAAAACTATTGTCTCTAGACAATCTTAAGTGTACTTTAAATTTAAAAAAGTTAATTTACTCTCGTGTCCAATACATTAATTCTGATTATTTTGGACATTACGAATAAATACATCACAGTTTTCTCGATCGCTGACAGCTAAAGTTTTATTTATCGTAAACTGATTTTTCCGTCTAAGAGAGAGAGAGAGAGAGAGAGAGAGAGTTTTCTTTATTGTACACCAAAAAAATAAAAAATACAATGCGATACATTAAATACAAAAAAGTTCGATTGGCAGTCTTACTGTTTAGACAATTAGAGCATATTTTTTCAAAAGCCTTAATCAACGACATTACGGTATCAACCAAACAAATTAATTAAATACCTTGAAAATGATGATCATATAACGTAAATCAAATTGCTTGTTTTCTTTATCCGCTGATTTGCCAATTGCACTGATAAGACGAGCTTACAACTTACCTGAATTATGATTACGTAGTAGGTTGTAAGCTGTATGTAAGTATGTTTATAGTTTCCGGCTATTGAGCAAAAACTTCACAACCTCTAAGCTGTCACTCACCTTATAAGTTCACACCGAGGTCTTATTTGTACCATCCGATTGAGGGACATCATTTTAAGCCTAAACGTATGACTGGTTCGAGACTAAACTAGGCAGGATGGTTGTGGTCGTGGCGCCGACGACCGCTGGTCCGGCGTCCCGAGGGGGAGGGTGATGGGAGAGATGTGCTCCGCACTAAACGCTTCACTTTCCCCCCTTTGCCTTTTCATGGGTTCTGTCTCATGCGAGGTTCGGACGCGGGTTGTTGAGCGACAGGCGGTTTTAGTCAGTTCGACTCCGACATGCCCCGCTCTCCATCCCCAGGGGAGGGCGGAAGTCCGGCGATTTCCTCCTGACCAAAAAAAAAAAGGCAGGATGGTACCTACCAAACGGAGAATACGCCTTACCACTCGCAATCAAACCAGTTGGCTACACGATGTTAATTTTACACCGCGAAAATTGTTCATTAAATACTTACTTACAATATAAAAGTTAGTTAGGCCAGATCAACTGAATTACAGTACCTTTGAACACACTGTGTTTCTTAACTATTAGGCATCAGGCGATTTGTGAACAAAACTGCTAAGCCCAATTGTAATTACGCAATGTGAGGAGAATTCACGAACGGAGATCGCGTATAGTATGCGAAAACACCGAGATCTTTACCGTTCGCGTTTAACGGCGAGGATTTATGGGACACTAAAACGCGCCGTTTTTTTTTTTTTAAGGAGGTCAAAAAAATCCCAAAGGATCCTGCCAGAACCGCAGATAGAATTACAGATGCCCCATATTTTATTTCCAGGACGAATTCTGGGAACTATCGCTTTTTGAAATGTACATTGGTTAAAGAACAATCGACCAGAATTGATGATTAAGGATGAAAATAATTATTTAGAAAACGTTTAAAAACCAATGAATCCATTACAATTGAACAAATCATACACACCTCTATAAAGAATCTTACTCTTTCGCGTAACTTATGCTAATGGCCTTCCAGTATCAAAAGTAGCTTTGATCATAGATTGTTCAGTGGCCCGCTTAAATTTTGCTGTCTCGACCAATCAAGTCGATCGCTTGTTGAAAGCTAATATAACTATAAAGTGGTTTGTTTATAAAACTGAGAGCATGAAGTCGAAATATCCTTTTTTTTTATTGCTTAGATGGGTGGACGAGCTTACAGCCCACCTGGTGTTAAGTGATTACTGAAACCCATAGACATCTACGACGTAAATGCGCCACCCACTTTGTTACATCAGTTCTAAGGTCTCAGTATAGTAACAACGGCTGCCCCACCCTTCAAATCGAAACGCATTACTGCTTCACTGCAGAAAGAGGCAGGGTGGTGGTACCTACCCGCGCGGACTCACAAGAGGTCCTACCACCAGTAACTAGTTGTGGTATAACTGTCCCACACTTCAAACCGGAAGGCATGACGGCTTTTATTTAGAAATAAACAGTATCGTTAGATAGTGAGAGAATGCTCCTTTCCATTCTCGACATGGAGGAATGAATTGGGCTCTTCTAATCCGACATGGCACAATGACATAGTTCCCTTTGAATATTTATAAATTTACATAATTACCAGTGGTAGGAAGTAATCCTGGTTGTTTCTGAGGGAAAATATTTAAGCATACCCCCTTGGAAGCACACAGCCATGATACAATAGCTCGATAGCTTATTATTATTATCTCAATTATTCACTTAATCACAAAACATTACACAAAAGCGTAACAACACAAACACTTAATAGAAGAATAAGATTGTATTTTCAAAATAAATGAGCCACAAGCTTATCAAAACATTTTCACTTAACGCTTCATTTAGTCGAGGATCGTTTGTGAAATGCTAATTTTCTTAATAATTTCACTGTCGTTTTTGTTAGTTGTGCTCGAATAAAGCTAAGTGCTGGTCTTTTGTGTCTAATGCTCTATGTAATCCTGATTACTTCTTGATTTGGATTTTTTTCTATAAAGTAGAAAATTTATGACCGAATTTATAGTTTTAATTATACTTTCCGTCGAAATTATATTAATGAAAGATAATGATGATAATCTTGAACTAAAGTAATTTAAATTCGACTAAACTAGATACATTCTTAAACACATACTCATAATATAGGACATAGACGTCTGTGGATTTTCTGATTGAAAATAACAAATAATCTACATTTTTTTAATCTACATTTTGCTTTGAGCATGCGAAAAAAATTTCGACAGCAAATAGTGTTTGTTGAATTCGACCAAAATTCGACCAAAAAAGCGATAAATTCAATCTGAAGTACCTACTCATTCTCGAGCATATTAAAATTACATTAAATTTTAATCTGCGCCTGATGTTTTCATCGTGTGTGACTTGCGTAAAGTATATTCAAAAGTTCTTCCACTTCGGAAGTGGTTATCCAAACATTGACATTCAGTGACAAAAATTCTAATATTGTTATACTAACTATACTAGCTTTTGCGGTAGGCATCGGCTTTGCTCTGCCCCTGGCATTGCTGAAGTCCATGGGCGACGGTAACCACTCACCATCAGGTGGGCCGTATGCTCGTCTGCCTACAAGGGCAATACAAAAAAAAAACTTCGGTTTTTTTAAAAAAACTTGCCAAGAAAGTTTTCCAATGGGCATGTCGAATTAAATTCAGTGTGAGTTAATCAATTTAGATTTTGACAGATTACATCTATTGCCACGATAATTTCAAAAAAATCATAGAAATGACGAAGAAATAAAAATAGGAACAATTATTTTAGTTGCAACTCATATTTCTTTAAACTTTTCAAGAATAAAGCAATGGAACATCTACACTAAAAGGCTAAGATTACATTTAATACAAAACTACTGTATTTGTTCCATTTTACATAGCAGGTAGTTGTTCTAATAATTTACATTTGCTTATACAAAACATAAATTTATTTTGTACACACGGTGAGCTTACGCGCAGAAAGGGGCAATTCATTTAAAAAAATAGCTATTCATCCACTCATAAGAATGAGTTATAGAGGTGACGTGCTCCAAAGATTAATCATCCTGATTCTTTGTGTTCCACGTTAAAGTAACAATACTTTTTGAGAATCAATTTTCCTCTAGTTATGCGGGTTTTCGATGTCGTTAAGTTTTTGTATTGTTTTTATATTATTGCACATCGTCGTGGAAAATGAAATCGGACAAGCACACGTCATACAACGCAAAGCCAAAGGCTAAAGAGTTAGGGTAAACTTGCACGACTATAATTCAAAATGTTAATGTTTTCGTCGTTTGACCATTAGGAAAACGTTTATACTCTTCGTGCGGACGAAAATATTCCATATCTCAAATACATTACGAATAAATATTTTCGTGAAACTAACTTGGGTAAAATTTTTTTTTAATGTCAATAAGTAATTTTTTTTGGTTATTCTTAAATTCAATCAGAATTTTTCAGCTCATACTTTAAAATCTGGGTGGAGGAAAAGGAGGATGCTTACGTATTTAGTATTTTCCATCAAATATTATTATATAATTATTAATAATACGACAATGCACTTTGACATAAAAACATTTTCGAATCTTTCCCGCCTTTGTATTGACCTAAAAGTCTGTAAACATATTTTTTTGCTATATATACTAAATGAAAAGACATATCTAATACCTTTAAACGAGCAATTCTTGTATATTAAAATATATGTATATAATCTGAATCTCGGAAACGGCTCCAACGATTTTCATAAAAGTTAGTATACAGGGAATTTCGGGGGCGATAAATCGATCTAGCTACGATTTATTTTCAGAAAATGTTGTTTTATTCGTGTTCTCAATAATCAACTCTTCCCGACATCTATTGGCGAATAATAATACTATTTTTCTTAATTGAGGGCAACTAACCGCTTTAAAGACACAACAAGATGGCGTTATCAAAAAAAAACCGAGCAAAGCTCGGTCATCATCTAGTATTTATTAACAGAATTAATTTTTAACCAATTCATATAATATGATAATTCAACGTTCAAAGCTCAATAGACAGTTTATTATTCGTACCGCGTCTTTAAATGCTTACACAAAAAAAATCAAAGTCCATCGCTATTTCAATAGAATCGCTACCGAATATTTCTACGAAACGATGAATCTGTAATCCTCATACAATTCTGTAACGACTGTCTTTATTTTCTGTCAAATTTAATTCGACATCTTCAAAGAATACCTAAAATAAAGGGTAAAGGATAAAATAAAAATTCCATTGTGACAGTCGATATTCGCTGACACAATTGATTGAAATCGTTTCAAAAATATACGCTTTGACAGTTACGTTTTTTTTTGGCTTTCGATTGCGGCCTACGATTCATGTTTCGTGATATTTTCAAGGGTCATGTCACATGAAAGGCTGTTTTATATTGTGTACCGCATACAACAAAAAGCATTCTTAGACTGACGTCTGCCCTTTGTTCGTCGCGACGTAACATGCACTTATACTTCGTTTGTTTTATGTTCCCCACAGAACCGTCACATATTAAAGTATTTATTAGCATTTGTATTAAATTTCTTTAGTGCATAATATATATTTACACACATAAGCGTAAAAATATAAAACGCATATAAATTTACATAATTAGAACAACTCCCTGAGTGATGCTATCATTCTTGCTCACGACTACGTCGTGCGCAGACGTGCTTTCCGATCCGTTGGTCGCTTGCGATCTGCGTCTCGGAGGCCATATTTGTGCGCTGCAGTGTGGTAACCGCGAACTCACCCCTATACCAACTGTCTTTTCAAGGCAAAACCAATCGCTACGATCAGGCTTCCTGTGGCACTATCACAGGCTAGCGATTTCCTAACCCTTCCCAAAACAACAGTCTTTTTCAAGACTAGACCCCCGCTCGGTGTTCCGCCCGCTGTAGCATTATACAGCCCGAGCGGGTTCCTTTCCTTTTCCCCGCCGATTGCCGTTTTCACGGCATAGGCATTCCCCCCCCCCCCTGCTCCTTGCTGTCCTGCAGCACAGGGGGGTTACAAATCCTATCCGGGGCCTCGCCTTTCGGCAAGTTCAACAAAGGTCCCGGGGCCGCCCCCCCCGGGCAAGAAGACCGAAAATGCAGCATGAAGAAAGTGTCAGTGAAAGTGCTAGTGACATTGTCGGGTTCCTCCGGGATAGGTACCCGTCAATTAGGGCCGAGTACTTAGAGTATAGGGCCGCCCGTGGCATGCACAGTGGCCGAGGCAAGCAGCCCTATAATATGATTCTCGTCGCGTTGGAGCCAACCCCGGAGGCCAAAAAGAAAATCTCATGCCTCTCGACAGTTTGCGGCTTATCCGGGGTCTCCATCGAAGCCCCCCATAAACGTGGCACTCTCGGGCAGTGCTACAGGTGCCAACTCTATGGCCACTCGGCGCGTAATTACCACGCGCGTCCCCGCTGCGTGAAGTGCCTCGGCGATCACGCTACGTTAGATTGCGTTAGAGTTAGGGAAACCGCGACCGAACCCCCAAGTTGTGTCCTATGCCTTAAGCAAGGGTACCCCGCGAACTACCGTGGATGTCCTAGGGCTCCGCGTAAACGTTCAACCCACCCAGCTCCGCGAACCGTCGGACCGAAGACTTCGGCACCTTCAGTGCCGAAACCCGCCTTCGTGCCGGCTGCAGTTCCCACGGTCTCGGTGTGGAAAAAACCGCTGCCGTATACGAAGGTGGGAACGCAAACCGCACCCCCGCCCCCGCTCGCGACACGCCCCGCGCCCCAGCCCCTGCTCGCACCTCGCCCCACGCCCGCGTTCCATCCCCCGCAACCCTCTGCCGTCAACGACTTCGCGCTCGTGCGCGACTTCGTCACCGCGGTTAATTTCGACCGTCTGCGATCGTTCGCAGACGCAATATGTAGTTCGGTAACCCCCGAACAGTGGCTCGCGGCCGCTTTCGATCACATGGACGTCTACGAGTCCGTGTCCCGCACGTTATAAAATCTTTGCCGGTAATCAATGGCGCAAAAAGGTAGAGAAAAACTGTATTCCCTTACGTTAGCATTCTACAATGCTAACGGACTTGCGCGGCAACACGATCAAATTTTCGAATTCCTCCGCGACAATCTTGTAGATATCTTGTTAGTGCAGGAGACCTGATCCGATCTATTAACGGTGCTTTTAGGTACTACAAGCACCGGTCACCGTCCTAGTCGAACCCGTCGCTTGCGACGAAGGGCTCGACGAGCGAACTAACCCATAGACACAGCCCACTGAGTTTCTCGCCGGATCTTCTCAGTGGGTCGCGTTTCCGATCCGGTGGTAGATTCTGCGAAGCACTGCTCTTGCTATGGTCGGTGTTAGCCACTCTCCGGTTGAGCCCCGCGAGCTCACCTACAAACGTTAGGGCGAAGCTGAAATAGCCTCTCAAGGCTATCAGCATAGGTGGAAAAAAAAAGTGATGTAACACTGACCCTAGCAAGAGAAATGTTTCGCAGAATCTACCACCGGATCGGAAGCACGATCCACCGAGAAGATCCGGTGAGAAACTCAGTGGGCTGTGTCTATGGGTTAATTCGCTCGTCGAGCCCTTCGTCGCAAGCGACGGGTTCGACTAGGACGGTGACCGGTGCTTGTAGTACCTAAAAGCACCGTTAATAGATCGGGAGGATCCGCAATGACGTGAAATTTAAACATTAACTTGGAAATTTGAGATCTTTATACTAACATATAACCACTGCGTACCACTCTGGATACAACCGTCTACGATGCCTTACACACAGCCGAGAACAGAGGAAGATGGCGAAAAATCATCCAATCACGACCCACAGACATGAGAAATGCGACTTAGGGAGGAGGAACCACTGCGTAGTTTTTAAATATTGGTTAGTTAATTTTCTTCTTGATACATGATGATTACACAGAATGTAAGGGAAAATATGCTATGTTAACAAGAGCCGAAAACAATATATTTTTTTTTAGGTAATGCTTTATGAACCCGCAACATGAAGCATAGATTATTACTTGCGTATTAGAGCATTATTTTGGTCGTGTTAAATTGTGCAGTGCCCACACTACATGCAACATAAAAAAAAAAACAATGCATTTTCTTTACTTTAACCTAAACTGAATATATTATACCCACAATATTAAAACATATTGCTATGCCGGTAAAAGTAACGCTATCTATTGCCGAATAGTCGAACGAATATCGAAGGATCTAGTAGCATCTAGAACGCTCGAGAAGTACAACGCCATCTATTGTCAGATGGAGGAAACACACAATACCCGACTTTTGTGGAATATTCTCGACGATTCTAGGGATTTCGTCTCGACTATAAAAGCGTTGCAGAGATGGCACGCAGTCAGTCAGTAATCGGAACAACTTGAAGCGAAACAGCGAACGGATCACCTGAATCGAAGCGGAAGAAGCGAATTGAGAGTTTTAAAGTGTTTGTGTAGTATTTAAAGTGTTTGTGTAGTATTTAAAGTGTTCTAAGTGTTAATACAGTGTTAACACATACTTCAGTGGAATTTTATTTATCCTGAACCCCAGCGCGTAACACTATTGTAAACTAAACGCGGTTCTATACATACTCTTCTTTTGATAAACAAGTAACTAAATATTTACTGAAAACTAATTTCCAACTGATATAATTTAGAGTAAATGATACTATCGCTTTTGTTAATGTTAATTGTACATTATAGTAGTTTCAAACAAGGTTTTGAAACTGTCAACGTCCACGTTAAACTGTGTCCAAACTAACTGCGGAACTTACTATAATTTATTTCGATTAAGCGCTAGTTGAAACCAAACTTGTAACACGAAAACCTTGCATCGTATTTAATTAAATTGTAAAAGAGTAGCCTTTGTGGTTTGATTTTATTGAATAAGAAACAATTTGAAAATAATAGAACATTATTATGTATCATTATTACGACATTGTGATATGCAAGAGATTATTATGTTATGTAAATGTGTCTACTGTGTGTATGTGTGTGTGTACATATGCATTTGTTTATGTATATAATATTTTTTCTGTCTCTTTTCTTTTTAATGCATCTAACACAAGAGTCCCTACACCACCTTTGGTTGACTGGTAGATAATGCTTTAGACATTAGGTACATACACCACTGTACTCTAATGCATAAAGTAGAATAATAAATAAATGAAAACCTACAATAACCGTCACCGAATTCGAACTGCAACTTAACACATGAACACAGTCCACTAAGTTTCTGGTTGGATCTCCTCAGTGGGTCGCGATTCTGATCCGGTGATAGCGAACTTAGGTAATATCAGACTTAGCAAATTACTGCTCTTGCTAGAACAAGTGGTAGCAAACTCTCTTAGGCTGAGCCCCGTGAGTTCCACTACCAGCCCAGCGAAGCCGGAATAGCCGCTCAAGGCTACCAGCGTATAAATAGAGGAAAAAATGCAATAAATGATCGCAAAATTTTATCAACACAACATCTTATCACTTTCATTTTCAACAGCTGAAAATAAGGCTTACATGAAAAAATAAAACCTTAACGTAAAAACTGACACACAGCCAATTTAGAAAAGGTGAGACAATGAATTTTTCTTCCTCGAAGAAAATGTTGACAGTGATTATTTTATGGGAGTCTTGAGTAAACATTAACAGGTTTTCCTCGGTTTATTCCGAAGTGCACTTAACAATAGTAATTCTGAAATGGGAACACAAAATTTGATTTGCCTTACAGAGTACCGTGTATAAAAAACATTTGTGGCTGAGTTTGTTTTGAAGCATTGTTTTCTACGGTAGTCCAACAATATTAAACTCTACTCAGAAAACTGTCTTCGTATAGGAATTAACATACAAGTTAAATATATTCTGTAAAATAATCGTTTCAGAAGTCAAAATAGCAATATTTATTTTCCCAAAGTTAACGAAAAATAATTTTAATAATATATAATAAATTAAACAAAGGCTTGTATTAATAATGACTATATTCGTCTTAGCCTATGTACAAGCAGCTTTATGTATAGTTTCTATTATTAATATGGTATTATTATATTTAAGATTTTAGTCCAAAGGTCTACACCAGGATTAGTATTCGAGAGGTTTTAGAATTAAGACTAAAAAGTTATTAACAGTTTTGAAATTTTTTACATATATAACGAAATATTGTAAAAACTAATTTATTCATAATTCTGTTGTGTAGTGTCCATATGTAAATAGGCAAAGACAAACAGAACCATACAGTACTTTTCATCTATTACTTCAGTGGCTATTAACAAGTTTTAATGTTGATAAACAAAGGTAATAGATAAATTTTTTGCAATACGTCAATACCTAACATAACAAAAGGGAAAATGTATTACTTGAAATGTTTCCAAATCTTGGAAGTAGATTATGGATGAATTCCGAGTATTGAGCGAGCATTGGTTTAGATAAATGGCAACGAATGACAATAGCAGGAATTGGGATTAGGATTTATTGTTTTCTCCTTCTAAATAACTCTTTTTTTGAATTGGTGGCCAATAATCGAGTAACGACCATTCATATAATTACTTTCATAAGGTTTCGCGCACATTTCAAAATATACTGAAATTGAATTTTTGATTGGTTGTGTATTTGTATACCTGTTTGTATAACCTGAAGTTTAAATATACTATATACTGGTAGTAGGACCTCTTGTGAGTCCCCGCGGGTAGGTACCACCACCCTGCCTATTTCTGCCGTGAAGCAGTAACGCGTGTCGGCTTGAAGGGCGGGGCAGCCGTTGTAACTATACTGAGACCTTAGAACCGATATCTCAAGGTGGGTGGCGCATTTACGTCGTAGATGTCCATGGGCTCTAGTAACCACTTAACACTAGGTGGGCTGTGAGCTCGTCCACCCATCTAAGCAATAAAAAAATAAAATAAAATAAAAACTTCCAGCCTACACAAATTATATTGCCATTATATGTCTATTAACTTTTTCTTGTTAAGCTGCTGAGCGTGTACTATCACTACTGTTATTTGTACCAAATTTATTGAGTCGTGGCGTTGGACGATGAAATTGGCAAGTCATTAATGAAATTAGTCTTGAATCAGTCCGGGAAGTAAATAAAAGCTTTATATATTTTCGCGTCTACAGTATGCGTCTAATGAAAATTTACTACAGCTGTAAGTTATGTTATTGTGATCTTAAGTTCAATTTAATTCACTAGTTTGTATACAATATGTAGGTACCTAGCTTACGTAATGGTACCTTTATTTACATAAGGGAACGTTTATTTTGAACAGATTCTTATTGTCAATGTAAGCACGGCACACTCGATGAACGGTGGTGGCTGTAGCCCATGGACATCAACAATGCTAGGGTACAGCAGAATCACTGCATACTTATTAACATTAATTTGATATCCATTAATACAGATAACTTAAAAACTGTCAACCAGATCTTGATAAAATTTAAATGGGACCTATGAATATTTAACACCAGCTTTCAAATAAAAAAAGAACTATCAATATAGGATCATCCAAAAAAAAATTCTGAGGTAACACACATAAAAAATATACTCGAATTGATAATCTCTTTTCCTAATTGACCATCCTTTTTCGAAGTTTGATTTTAATAGGCCCAAACTCAAACATAGCTGGCGGGTGCCGAAGCAGTGTAAAGAATGGAACTGCCGTTGCCCAGAACAACAGAGGCTCAATGCGGATGTTGGTATTGACGTTGTTAATAACTGCATATTATGTGCTCCAATGATTACATCAGATGGTCAAAAAATCAAAGCCAAAAATGTGTGATAATATTTTTGTAACTATTTAATTATTTTGTTATGCGTCTCTTTTTCCAATTTAATATTAACAGATAGGTATTGGCTACTAAAGAATAATTCTGGCGCGCTTTTCAATAAAAAAATGTGAGTATCGCGTAATAACTTTTGATTTCTGAAAATAATGACTTAGTTTATACGCCACCTTTGAAAATCCAAATGCGACTTTTACTTCAAAAATATTGATATTTTCTATATGGGCAACAAATTTGTCGTGGTCGAAAACGCGAAACACGACTACGTAAAAAAAAATTTTTTTTTTAAAGAACTTTGGTTTTCCGATTTCGATTAAGCAGCTCTACCTCTGTAAAAGGCGAACCAAGTTATTTCCGAGTTACGGTGTGAAAGCAAATGGAATATTAGGTTATAACCGGTGGAGTGTTACTAATGGATGTCAGTACTCAGCGCGCCACACCGGGGCAGATCAAAGAATTCTCTGATTGCGTTTTCAAACTCTACTTTAAACATTTTCAACTTGCCCGGTTGATACGTCGCAAAGTTTTGATTGAAGAAAGTGCTCTGAGGAATTGTTCGAGATGATACCGTCATCTCGTTTTTACCATCGCACCGCCCGCCACCGGAGTAGAGCTCATCCATACTATCTGGAGCCACTGCGGCCATCTACAATGCGTTTCCTGGGGTATTTTTTGCCACGTACCATCCGGCTATGGAATGAGCTCCCCTCCACGATGTTTCCCGAGCGCTATGACATGTCCTTCTTCAAACGAGGATTGTGGAGAGTATTAAGCGGTAGGCAGTGGCTTGGCTCTCCCCCTAGCATTGCTGAAGTCCATGGGCGACGGTAACCACTCACTATCAGGTAGGCCGTATGCTTGTCTGCCTAAAACAGCAATAAAAAAAAAATTACCCTACACATGTAACTATACTTGAGACCTTAGAACTTATATCTCAAGGTGGGTGGCGCATTTACGTTCTAGATGTATATGGGCTCCAGTAACCACTTAACACCAGGTGGGCTGTGAGCACGTCCACCCATCTAAGCAAAAAAAAAAACAAAATTCAGTGATGGCAAATTTTCTACGTTTGGCGCCTTATCAAACTCTTTGGCAATTGACACTTTTTTTTTTTTTTTTTTTATTGCTTACATGAGTGGACGAGCTCACAGCCCACGTGGTGTTAAGTGGTTACTGGAGCCCATAGACATCTACAACGTAAATGCGCCACCCACCTTGAGATATAAGTTCTAAGGTCTCAATTATAGTTACAACGGCTGCCCCACCCTTCAAACCGAAACGCATTACTGCTTCACGGCAGAAATAGGCAGGGTGGTGGTACCTACCCGTGCGGACTCACAAGAGGTCCTACCACCAGTAAAAAACTGCCGGTTCCTGATTGGTTTTTTCAGGCGGCAACGACCCGTGAATTAAAATTGAATACTTTGAGATTTATTACACCAATAATTCTACAATGTCATAAAGCTTTTTATTAATTTATTGTTAAATGAACACAGAGACCGTCGCACGTCTGTACTCCATCTTAAAATGTGAAGTCACAGTTGCGATTGCTGTTTATACTTCCCACTAGCTTTTTTTTCCCCCTAACTACGCTGATAGCCTTGAGAGGCTATTTCAGCTTCGCCCTGACGTGACCCTAACATGTAGGTGAGCTCAACCCGGAGTGTTGCTAACACTGGCCCTAGCAAGAGTAGTGCTTCGCAGAACCTACCACCGGATCGGAAACGCGACCAACTGAGAAGATCCGGCGAGAAACTCAGTGGGCTGTGTCTATGGGTTAAAACCCACTAGCTAAAGCTGGATCACCCAATAGAAATAAATTGGATAAGTAAATGAAATACAGAATGTCGCAAGTAATCTGTTCTCATTATATTATACTACAGTTTTATTTTCGAAAACGGACAAACTACTCTTAGCTAAGTGGGCTAAGAGTAGATAGAAAGTGTCTGTTTCTGATGGACCGCAGCAATGCCAGGAGCACAGCAAGGCCTACTACATGCCACTACGGAATCCTTTCAATCCTCGTTTGAACATTTTATAGCGTTTAAAAAACATCTTGTAAGGATTAGTAAAATGAATACAACTAAGCTACAATCACAAAGTATCACCATTTCAAGTCGTCGGCGTCGTGGCTTAAAGAATAAGACGTCCGGTGCATTCGTGTGTAGCGATGCACCGGTGTTCGAATCCCACAGGCGGGTACCAATTCTTCTAATGAAATACGTACTCAACAAATGTTCATGACTGACTTCCACAGTGAAGGAATAACATCGTGTAATAAAAATCAAACCCGCAAAATTATAATTTGCGTAATCACTGGTGGTAGGACCTCTTGTGAATCCGCGCGGGTAGGTACCACTACCCTGCTTACTTCTGCCGTGAAGCAGTAATGCATTTCGGTTTGAAGGGTGGGGCAGCCGTTGTAACAATACTTGAGATCTTAGAACTTATATCTCAAGGTGGGTGGCGCATTTACGTTGTAGATGTCTATGGGCTCCAGTAACCACTTAATACCAGGTGGGCTGTGAGCTCGTCCTCCCATCTAAGAAATAAATAAATTATATATATGTGCAATACTTAATTGCACATATATACAATTAAGTATTTATTATATATATATAATAAATACTTAATTGCACATATATACGGAAACAAAAAATCAAGTACAACATGTTACTGCAATTTAAAAACACATAGATTAAACAACACACGTGCTACCTATTATAGTTTTACAGTACTATCAACAGTAATAATGACGCTAATATCAACGATAATTACACAAACGTTCAACTCAATCGTTTGTACAAAGCGCGGAACAAAAGCCATAAATAACATATTTTACACAAACAACTAGTGAATTCGGATCACGCTTCAATGCGTCTATCGGTAAATGCCTTAATGAAATACCGTCATTGTTTGCCAACATCAAATCAACTATAAACTTTCGATTGAATGAAACAAATGATGTGCTAATACATAGAACCCGAACTAATAAATTTAAGCCGTTCTCATTATTGTAAATACATTTCATGGGTTCATGCCACCTATGACCGAACTCTATGGAGGAAAGTCACATGTGGTCGCAATCCTCAGCAGTGAGGAAACGATGAAGAAGAAAAAATATTATGTTAATTTATATTTTAAGTCTTTTCATTCCAGAAAAAACAATGTTTTGTCAAAATATGACCTTAATCTCTGGTACACAAAGAGTTAGATTTGTTATGTGTATCACATTTTCTCTTTTTTTTCAATACTTTCTTTTTTCTAAAGACAGTAAAAAATGAGACGTTATGGTAGTAAGCACTTAAAGGGTGGAATTGTATTTGGCGAGGGTGCGGTAAGAGCGCGGCTCAGATCTCGACGATCCTTGGTGGGGGCGTGATCTCGCCGCTTGGCAAATTCATCCTACAGTCTACGGAGCGTCGAGGCAGTGCACCCGGTTCTCGGGGACTGGGTGTACCGCGATCGAGGGTATCTCATCTTCCGCTTGACGTAGTTGATCACTGGCCTTCGGTATTTCAGCCGTTGCTTGTACCGCGTCAGCCGGTGGAAACCGACAATGAAGCACCATAAGTGACTGCGACGAGCACACGCTCGCGCACTACGCCGTGTAGACGAGGTAGCGCAGTATCCTCGTCGCGCAAATAGGACCGGACTTGTCGATGCAGCAACAAGCTTTCGAAGGCGACATTCAACTGCAAATACACCATCTCAGAAAAGGAAGCGGCGGAACGCGAGAGGGAAATCATACCTCTCCACACCAATCCGACGCCGCTGACTCGGGGTGTGGAGAAGGGCCTTCGCCCGGATTTGGCCCCTGTAGGAATTCTACAAGGATACAGTTTTTTTTCCTAGCTAAGCTGATAGCCCTGAAAGGCTATATCACTGTAACCTAACAACTAGGTGAGCTCACGGGGCTTAAACCTGACAACGCTGCTAGCACTAACCTCAGCAAGAGCAGTGCTTCGCACAATCTATCACCGGATCGGAAGCACGACCCACTGAGAAGATCCGATGAGAAATTTATAGTTTAGTCATAGCATTTAGACAGCTTAAATAGTCTTGCCTGGTTCCGCCCTTGACGAGACACGGACAGCTACGAGAGGAGTGCTGAGGGTTCGTTTAGTGACACGCACACTGGCAAGCCACGCGTACCTATATCTGATGAGCGATATGGTCCCGACCTAAAAGAAAGAGCTTATTCCCATTTTGGCCGCACGAACTAGCGAAATACGTTTTTTAATATATTCGAATAATACGTATTCCATACAGACAAGAAAACTTCAATAAAACAAAAAGAGTATTTTCATGTAGTCGAAGTCAGTTAAATTTTCAATATTTAAGGAGAACCCTAAAACTAGTGGTACGATCTTGATAAAAT